>NC_134128.1:10447500-11775000 GCF_040939455.1 Microcebus murinus | reverse complement strand
AAGAAAGAGGGGAGAGTAGGAATTGAAGTAGGGTGAGAGAAGGGTGCAGATAGAAGTTCTTCTGAGGAATTTCTTGAACATAATGTAGGTGTAGAGATTATGTGAGGGGCAACCTAAGCTAACACAACCTTCCAGGAGAAACTCAATAGAAAATTATAGGGCAGGACAAGGGTGAATTAAACTTCGCTGAGTCGAATTCCATGCATGGGACAATTATGCTAACCGAGGAACTGAACTTGAGGAAGACTTATTTTATTTTAAAATATAATACTGCATCTTTCCCTTGCCCACCCTTCCTGTTCTCCAATTGGCTTTCAGGTAAATATCCATCGGGTTTAGGATAGTGGTTCTTAAGCTCCAATATGGTTAAGATTCAATTTGTAGAGCTTGTTAAAAATGCAAATCTTCAAGCTTCCTCTGCTTCCTGGATTCTAAATAAGCCTATCAGGAAAGAGCCCATGAAACTATTCGATTATTTTTATGAAGACCTGGGCAAGATGCAGATGGTCCGCTAACTATATTTTGCATACTATCCAAAGATCTCCCAGTACTAAAGATACTCCTGCTAGAGGGGGTCCTCAAACTATGGCCCACAGGCCACATGCGGCCCACCAAAGACATTTATCTGGCCCTCCGGGTGTTTTTGCTGCCGCTGCCTGTCCTGCTTAGCAGCAGGTGACTCATCCCAGGCCCACAGTGCGCATGTGTGGAGTGTGCACCGCACTCTCCAATGGCCTGAGGGACAGTGAACTGGCCCCCTGTTTAAAAAGTTTGAGGACCCCTAACCCTTAGAGTGACCAGGAAATCCTTTAACTGGACATACATTGGAACCAAAGACAATGGACAGAGGGTGTGTCCTACAGTCTCTTTCTCTCTCTGTCTGAAGAAATCTTGTTGGGGTGGGAGCGTGGAAATGGTTGAAGATGGGGATTACTTTGGAATAATAAAACTGGAATTGTAGACATGGATGGATTTGGTAGTTGTGTGGAAGTTTGGATCACAAGAGGAAGAATACATTGCCTGCAGTTATATGATCCATCAGTGAGGTAGCTGGGATTCTTTTGGCTTCCTCAGTGCCCGGGATACAAAATGACTCAGTAATTATCAAATAAATTGAGTTGGTCCTGATAAAGCTATTTTTGATTGGCATCCATAAATCCAGCACTGAAAATTTCTTGGCCAACTTTAACAGGACACTTAGCCCCGAGGTGGTCTTCGCTGGTTTCCTTCATACTAAGGAACAGGCATCCCAGTGACTGAGACAGGCACAATTATTTCTGAATCCAGCATGTTCCTTATATGATGTATGATTTGCAAGATCAGCCCTGTAACTTAGTGGAACTA
Organism: Microcebus murinus; assembly: GCF_040939455.1. Lineage (NCBI taxonomy): Eukaryota > Metazoa > Chordata > Mammalia > Primates > Cheirogaleidae > Microcebus > Microcebus murinus. Next base: position 11,773,656 of record NC_134128.1, on the reverse strand, counting down.
AGGCTAGGATAGCATTTTAAAGTGATTAACCACCAGCTCATGGACAAAAAAGTAATTTAGAGCTAATTAAAAATAAACTTGGCATTTAAGGAAAACCAAGTAAAAGAGAAGGAAAAGAAGGAAGGAACCGACATTTATTATGTTCTTCATTTATGCCACACGCATCACAAACTTGATATTGTCTAAATGACTGAATGTCTGTTAAGACCTTTTCCAAGTCATAGACTCTACCAAATGTAATTAGGAAAAGAATTGCTACCTAAAATTAAATTCTGAATATCAATTGGCAGCAATGGGTTAAATACTTCAATATAAAGGGTTGTTATCTCCCAAAGTGGGCGGGGCGGGGGGGATCCCTACAAAGATAGAGACTTTAAACACACTGGAGAATTCAGCTGCATGAGTTGATTGGTTCATAATGGAGATCTGAGCTTTTCTAATGAACCCTTTTGGCTTAAGTTAAACTACAATCAACAATAATTCTGACTTTCAATTTACCTTTCCAGTTGAATCCAGAGCTTCCCGCTTAATCTGTTTGCATCCGTTTTTAAAAAGACAGATATCCATTGTAGATGGTATCTAATGGTCTTAAGTGGTTTCTTCTCACGATGTGGGTTAGAGAACTGTGCCCACATTCCTACTCTTCCTTATAATCCTTGTTGAGGGACTTGATTGGAGGCTGGCTCGACAGGAAGAGGTTGGAGGGGATTTAGGTATTGACTATGGATTTGGGCTACACAGCTTTAAGGTAATTTTCCATCTAAAGATTCCATACTTCTATGATTCCAACCTAGAGAAAGAATGGTCTCTTTGTTTTGGAGGGAATGCAGACCTTAAAGCTGTTGTCTATAGAAAAGATCGTTCCAAAAGACCATGGAAACAAAATGGTACCAGGGTTATTCCTAAGTACATATGCTATGTGTTCCAAGCAAAAGACTGGGGTAGAGGGAGAAAGGGGAAAAACCAAGAAAGGAATCCTCCATGTGGGTCTCCATCTATGATCAGAAGAGTGAGACCAATTCCTTCAGTACCCTTCTTATTGGAGAGTCAGCGTTCAGAAATGTCACTGACATTCCAAGTGCAAATCACTGTGTTTCTCTAGCCATGTACACGCTACTGGGCAACGCCAATGGAGCCACCTGTGCAATCCCATTCAAGTTTGAAAACAAGTGGTATGCAGATTGCACGAGTGCTGGGCGCTCAGACGGATGGCTCTGGTGTGGAACCACGACAGACTACGACACAGATAAGCTGTTTGGATTTTGTCCCCTGAAATGTAAGTAACTGTTTATCATCAAGAAGAGTTTGGCACGTTTCGTATGGCAACGTGGTGATAAGAAATTGCATTTATCTAGAACATTTTTTTTCCTAGAGTTATTTCACATTTATGATTTCATTATATCCTACCATGACTCTTTATAGATGTCATTGTCTCCATTTTATAATGGAGAAAATGATCCATATCATCTGAACACTAGAACACAGATCTTTGGACTCTCACCCCAGGTTTTTTTTGTTTGTTTGTTTTTTTATGTGTATTGAGATCTTGCTAACAAGACTAGACTGTAGTCCTACTATCTCAACATTTCCTGAGCTCATTCTCAGAAGACTAGACTGTCCCAACCTTCCCTGCATCAAATGACCTCTTTTTATTTGTATTATATTTTTATTAAAAAAATTTTTTTCTCTTATTTTATCTCTTTGCTCCTACATAGATTTAAGACTTGGACAAATGACCTGTTTATTTCTACCAATTTTCAGTTATTTTCTAAGACTTGAGGGCGACTTACACTGTACACGATGCAATATACACTTAACACTGGAAGTAGGCATGTCATTCCTTCCTCCCTAATGCTTTACTTTTATGAAGCCGCAGATCAAAACCAGATTTTAAATGCAGCCACCAGCATATGGTTTGGTGGAGAGAGAGATGGAGACAGGCTCCCAAAGTTTGTGTCAATGTAACTCAAAGGTCTCCGCATGGTGAAAATGATGGCAATGGCATTCTTCTTATGTTTAATTTAAGAAGTGTCATTGAATTGAACACAGCCAGGAATCAGTGGACGTGGGTCATTTATATGCTTGAAGGTTTTTGAAAAGTGCAAATTCAAGTCCTATTGCAATCATGCAAAAGCAGTGGCATCACATTCTATTAGTGGGAAGACTCCAGGACAAACGGATTCTTGGTGTGCTTCCACGCCGCAGCAGGTTTTAGGTGGGGTGGACGACGTCAGTGTTGGGTGGCAGAGCTGGGGCTGAGCAAAGAGGAAAAGAAAGTGTCCTTTCTCCTTTGCTTCACTTTCCAAACCTTCACCCTACTGCCTGTTTGTGATGCCAGCTTCTTCCTTCTTTACCTTCTTCCCTATTGACCTGTGGCCTGCTACCGCAGACTGGAGCGAGCAGCTCCTGTTTCCTGGCACCGCCCACAACTCTCTCTCCTGCTGCCCTGCAGAGGGGCCAGGGCAGGGGCAGGACATCTGATGTGGTCTGGGGTCATCGAAAAGCCACCTGAATTGCAATAGCATCACTTACCCCGACTCAATTTTCGGGACCACAAATCCACCCATGATCACATTATCCCAAGCACTTGTTGTGCAATAATAGTACAACTTGGAAAAATACCTTAGTTTGTCAAATTAAAGCCAGAATTCTAAGAATTGTGCTTATTTATCTCTTCTGATATGTAATCTCCATTCATCTCCCTGAAAGTAAACTTGGTGTCTCGGTCCCATATATTATTGTAATTGTCTTCTGAGTGTATTCTCTCTGTTTTGGAGGAATACCCACAAAAACCTCACAGGTTTCCTGTTCATAGTGACACTGTTCTCCCATTCTTGACTGAGGTAGATGTATTTTCCTCTCTTATATTAACCTTTAGAGATTTGATTCCCATTAAAGGTTTATAGAGGTCAATTTTTTATATTAGAAGTCTTTTTCTGAAAAAAATGAGCTTGTTTTCCCCCAAGTTAAAGCAATACTTTTTTTTTTTTATTGATTAAGAAGGATTATTCTCCTTTACTTAGTAGGAATATTTCCTAAATCTGTTTCATGGAGTTTTTTAGGGGTGTATATTCAATGGGTCCAACCATGGCATCTTCCACTTAAGTGGTATTGATTCAGGAGTTGCTGGATCAATGTATGATTTAATGAATGAAATGTAGGCAACAAATGATAAATCCTTGAATACATGTTGGAGAGGTATCCTAAGGATCCTCAGTGGAATGAATTTTTAGCCTTGTTACTTCTAATGTATGTCTTTGCCACCAAATTATATATTTTTTCCTGTTAAATGTATAAGGGAAATAATTGTAAAAAAATAAAAAAAGATTGTTTGATTTCAATATATATTACAATTTTCAACTGCATTTTATTCATTTCATGCCTGCCTTAAAGGGCTTTGTAATTTCCGAATCTATTTCCTTTTGTGTTCCTTTTGAAAGAGCATTTTATTTTATATTAGCCTTAAACATGCCCTAAACTTCGATACAGGAAGATGAAGTATGAGTTATTGACCTAGTGACACTTAACATAATGTTGTCCGTTGCATTGTTTATTGTAATGTTTTCCTTCTATCTAGAGATTTATTTTCAAGTATCCTGAGAATAGGAAAAGGAAAAGACCCCATTCTCTCAATTTTCTCTAGCTTGCAACTTTGGCTTCCAACATGCCAGTTTACTGTGGGAATTTGAACTCTTTGGGGAGAGGTACAGTCAGCAAACCTATATAGTCATTGAGAAGTATGTCTGAATCCTTGATTGACAAATGGAAAATATACTTTCTTTAAGTGAAGACTCAATTGCATTTCCATTTCTGGGCATTTATATTACTTCCCCCATTCCCAGACATGAAAATAATCCCCTTTTTTAACATCTCACATTTTCTGCCATATTGGAAGCAAAACCTCCAAATTTTTAATGCTAATTATTTGAAAACATCTCTGTCTTCAAATAAACCCCAAATCAGTCTTATTTGAATGATCCCACTTGCATAGACATTAAACTCGTAAGATTTCAGATCACTCTAATTTAAATTTAGCATTACTAATTCCAATTTATTTTTTATACAAACAAATAATGATTTTCCAGTGAAAACATCTTAGAAATTTCCATGCAGTTGCCTGGATCAGATTTTGATATGTTTACTTCCTCTTTGATGTGTCATGGGGCCACAGGTTTCATATCACAGTGTGCGGTATGTGGGTGACAAAAATGTCTGCGGTCCCTTCCTCATCAGATACGGAGCACAATGAAGTATAGAGTTATTGTTCGCCGAAAATGTTTTCTGTGCATAATGCAACAAATTTTATTTGACTTCTTTCACAGTTGAGGGCAGTGAGAGCTTGTGGAATAAGGACCCATTGACTAGCATTGCCTACCAGATAAACTCCAAATCCGCTTTAACTTGGCAACAGGCGAGAAAGAGCTGCCAACAGCAGAATGCCGAACTCTTGAGCATCACAGAGATACATGAACAAACATACCTGACAGGTAATGCCATGAAAAGAAGACAGGATTGTAAGTAAAATCACGATCGCTTTGGTTCTCTATAATTTAACTTAAACGTTGACAGCACAAGGGATTGTGGACATGATGACAGAGTGGGTCCCTAAGCAGATGATGCAGATGATATGACAAATCCCCACTCTTGAAAATGACACCGGGGATGACAAATAGTTCTCAGTTCAGGAGCCGGCTTTGTTCTATTAATTGTGACAGTCCCTAGAGCCAGTGCTAAGAAGGATTCTGAGGACCAGTCTGGGCTCAGAGTAAAAGATGCCACAATCAATTATTGATGTTTTTCTTGGACACAAGGCTGGCCAAGTGTTCACTCTCCAGGTCCAATCTGAAGCCAAAAATCTTTCATGAGCATAATGAAATGATAAAATGATAAATGATAAAATGAAATGCTGCTACCCCCAGCATGGCAAATCAACTGCTGCTCTGAAACTCTGAGTTCTTTCTGCCTCTTGTCTAACTCCCAGGCTCTACTGGTTTGCAGGTTTTATTGACACTTTTTCTACAGTATATATATGTGTGTGTGTGTGTGTGTTTAAACATCTGTTCTTATAAGATTGTGAAGATTAAAAGAGCTAATGTTTGCTTGAGAAGAGAGTATCTGTTTCAGCTTCTAAAATATACACTGGGGAAACAGAGAGGTTAGGAAATCAGTGTGGGAGTGACAGCAGCCCCAATTCCCTGCCCCCTAAGTCCCCTCCCTCCAGTTTACCCGGACACTGAGCTGGATGAATTCATCTCTGTTCCTGTGACTACCGTGTTCAAAACACCCTTGGTGGCTTTTTATTTCCCATCAAATAGTGAACAAAACACATTTGCCTGACATTAAGGGGCTGTCGTCTGTCCACTTACTACCGTTCCCGTTCGTGCCTTTTGTAGCCTTGACTAAGAAAAGTCTCGTGTTCCTCATCTGTGTCTCATACATTCTCACCTCCACGTCTTTTCCTGTGTCATTTCTTTTGCTTGAAAGTGACCGAATTTTATGTAGTGGATACGCGATCTTCTCCATTTCCATCTGCATTTCTCTTACGTAGTACCATTTTTATAATAGTCACTTGCATATATGCTCCTTTCCCCTACAAGACTCTTTTATTCATTCATTCATTCATTCATTCATTCATTCATTCATTCGTGCATTCATTCCACTAGATATCTTGGACCCCTATGCCAGGCTTTATATTAGGTCTTGGGGACATCAAAGCTGACCCTGGCTTGTCCACAGCTTAAAGTCCAATGGGGAAAACAGACACAAACGAGAAAACCAGCAAATGAATAGGTACAAGTTATAGTAAGTGCCACTCAGGAAGCAAAGCGGAGGCTGTGTGACAACTGGGTTAGTGGGACAAATGACTGGACATGAGGACTGTCTCATGAATATGTATGTTCCTTCTTTCCCCCAAGGAGATCCACACAGAACCTTCCAAGGAAAAGAGTCTCAGTGAATGTTTGTTGACTGACAAGTGACGACGCAGGGAAATAAAAATAATTACTTAGACATTCAGCCTAATGCTCAGACAACTGCATAGTTAGTTCATGGCATGAAGACAGAAGACAGTAAGGGCGGTGGTTCTTAAATGGGAAGGTGCTTATTCACATCACCTGGGAACTTTGCTAAAGGGAAGACGCCCAGGCCCAGACCCGGGAGATTCTAGATCAGTAGCCTTGTGACTTGGGGCCCAGGAATCTGCATTTCATTAACCACCCACGTGATTCCAAGACAGGTGGTGGAGGGAGCTTATCTGGTAAAACACCGTGTTAGTATTTGCTCTCTGCAGGAAGCAGAGAGGAGGGGTGAAGAGAGTAGATTCTGGAGCCAGACTGCTTGAGTCCCTGCTCTGGGAAGCTGGGAGCTTTGAGCAGGGGTGCCTGAGGCATTAGTGACTTCTGTTAAAGGGGACAATATGCGTAAACCATGACAAGGGCTAGAGCGTGTCCCCCACTCTCGCCTCATTTCTTAGCACTTCGTGTTTTCAACTGTTTTCAGATGAGACATCATCTGGGACACATTCATCTGCAAATTATTATTAAGGCGACCCAGAGTAGAAAAGCACTACGATCTCACTGAGTGCATTCGTACACTTAGAGATAAAGTCTGCCTTGGTCTGCGCCATTATCCTTTTTTTTGCATTGGTCTTTGTGGCCCTTATGATATTGGGACAAAGTCTCAGAGGTACTCATCCTTACAACCATGTATAAAAATAAGGAGAGAGAGAAGAAAGCACGAAAAGAGAGGAAAATAAATTCATAGAGGCGATTAAGCCTTTGCCCTCGCTTGCTTTCTTCTTGATCCCTTTATTCTCCTTGGGATTTAATTTTTTAGATACCCCAGATTTTACAAAGCATGGCAGTAGAATAAAAAAGTGGAGTTTCTTTTCACACAAACTTATTTATTTGGATTTTTTAATATTTCAAATTATTGATGCATTCAAAGAGTAATTTTAATCTCTATGATTTTTGCTAACCGTGTCAAGTCACACTCGACATCTGAGTGCAAAGGGTTAAAAAACAGAAAAGATGACTCAAGACAGTCCCGGGCTTATCTGTGTACCCTTGGGTGGCAGAGAGAAACATGTAGCAAGAGTTGAAATGCTTTCAGTTGGCGCGTGTTTTGTGTCTTTCGTTGACCCTGGGTTGTGTTCAACGTTGAACTGTGGGTTGTGTTATCTCGACTGTTCTCGAATTTTCCTTGTGTTCTGGCTTTCTGGAAGCCAAGGGACAGAGCAGGGGTTACTTTTTACTCTCTTTACTCACTTTACATGGAAGCGAGGGGCGACGTGAGTGGACAGTGACTTTGCCCATGCGACAGACTCATTTCCTGGTCCCCCCGGGGACTCTGCTATCAGGCTTGGGCTGCAGGAAATGCTTCTCTAATCTGCAAGAGAGATTACTGTGTCCCTCATCTGAGCAAACAAGCCCCAGGAGATTCAGAGGCTGAGTTCACCTCACATACTAACTTGAATCTTATCCAAGCCTCCGGAATTTTAGTCAGCAAATGTTAATTGAAATCTGGATAAGAATGACTTCTCTAATGAGATGTGTAGTACTTCCTGCCTTTTTTTCTTAAGCCCAAAATATCATGCATTAGGGAAAAAAACTCTGACAGAGAATTTAAAAAATAAAACAGAAGAAAGCTATCCCTCCCCTCCCCCTAGTTTTGAGGAAAGATATTCACAACAGTTGGTATTTATTGAGGTATGTTGGGGAAGAATCTAGAAAACAATGGTGTGAGTGGGTGATTTGATCCATTCCGGGTTGGAAAATACGCCATTAAAATGAAAAAATAAAAAAAAAACAACCCACAGATAATTACACTTTTACAATAAGATTTCTTCTACGTGAGGATTTTGAGGAGTCAGTATCATTTTTCAAAACTGGAGAAGCTCTTTTGATGACTCTGAGATTCAGTTTGCTGTCATTTGCTGAACAGCTGGGGTGTTGCCAGACACCAAGCTTTATTTCTGAAGCTCACACGGACCTCATAATCCCCACGTTACAGAGGAGATAGCAGAGTTGGAGGGTGAGGTCAGGAAACTTGCTCAATGACTCATGCTGAGAAAATAGCTGAGCCGGAGTTCAGCCCTGTCTTCCATTTCTCCTTGCACGTGTTCTCACTCTCAAAATGTGCAAGGATCTGGAAGTCCCCAAAGCCCTAGTGGGAACCCTTAATGTAGACACCCCCGTTTCCTCCCTCCAGTTCACGTATTCCAAACTGGCGATCTGATTTCGTATTCTCTGCAGGGCCAAATGCTCATGCCCCACAGCCATTTTATCATCTTCCCTTTTGTCTTCTAGCCCGAAAAATGTTGGGACGCTCTCTTTAATCTTCAATTCCTAAATCACATTTATGACCACATATGTGCAGGATTAGGATTTACAGAACTGAAATAAGATATAGGAAGTGAGATTTGGCTTGTTTCCCTGATTATTTTTTACCAGTTTCCTTTGGTACTGCCTGGAAAACAAACTGGACCTCAGTATAGAAAAGAAAGCAAAAATACCAGTGTAGCAGCGGGCATGCATACATCTTGTATCATAAGTAAGTTAAAAGGAGATGTGCAGCCATTTCAGACAATACAGGCAGGAAGTTAAAAATTAAAAAAAAAATTTGCATGCAGAATTGATGCTTTTCATAGTGATACTAAAAACATTTGCATCTGCTTCTTTATAAAATTACAAAAGCACACTAGAGTAAACAATGGTGGGCAATGTTCATCTGCTTTCAGTGATATATTTAACACAAGGTTTGAATTTTGTTTCTAAATCACATTTTTGCTAACCCTAATTCAAAAAGGAGCTATTAACAATAATAATATTAACAATGGTAATAAAGCAATAACTTACATTTATTGGGCATATATTATATGTTAGGCTTTTTTTTTTTTAAAAGTATTAATTGGCCAGGTATGGTGGCTCATGCCTGTAATTCCAGCACTTTGGGAGGTTGAGGCAGGAGGATCACTTGAGCCCTGGAGTTCAAGACCAGCCTGGGCAACATAACGAAACCACTATCTCTACAAAAATAAGAAAAATTAGCTAAGTGTGGTGCTGCACACCTGTAGTCCCAGCTACTCTGGAGGCTGAGACAGGAGGATGGCTTGAGCCCAGGAGTTCGAGGCTGCAGTGAGCTGTGATTGTGCCACTGCACTCCAATCTGGGTGACAGAGTAAGATCCTGTCTCTAAAAATAATAAATAAATAAAATTATTAATTAATTAAAATTTTTAAGATAAGCTTCAAAGTACCTAGAGCTGGCAAGAAATGTCAAAGGAGAGATAATTCCTTTAAAGAATTATTATTATTTCTCCCTTTGCCACTATTTCTCACTATTGCTTAATTTTAATTAAGCAATCTCAGACAAAATCTACTTTAATGCTTCTTTAATCAGTGAATTACTTACAGTTTTGAAAACTCAAATACATTTATTTTCTTAACTGATGTGTTTTTAAAAATCCCAGAGTAATTGATTTTGGGAAAGAGCTACATTTAACATTTTTGAAATGCTACCTTTCAAGAGCATTTTCTCTGGAATACCTCTTTGCATGTATAGAGATAATTATTATTCAGGTTAGTACAACTAAAGAATTTGTGAAAAAAATCATCCAATGTTCGATAGTAATTATTGACCTAAAGGGAAATGTCAATATGATATGGATCCCAGAATATTGCTAAGGTACAGTCTGATAGACAGATGTCTTCTCTTAACAGCTTGTAAGTTACCTGTATGTGTGAATGAATTGGGGCAACACTTTTTAGTTGGTTTCTTTAACTTTTCTTAAAGTGACATAAGTAATAATATTATGTTTAGCACTTCATTTTTTTTTTTTTAATGAATGCAATTATGCTTGAAGCTCACCCTGGAGATTTAAGACCAAAGATTTCTTCTTTTGATAATGTCATTTCCCTGAAATGGCTTTATAATAAATATTTCTATATTTTGGGATAAAATTCTAACTTTCAGAAACCAAATGCTGAGTCTTCACTGATGACAGGAATAAGTTCTGGCAACAGGTATTGTTTGACAGCAAAGACATATATCAGAAATATCTGCCTAGTTCATTGTTCTTTGCTTAAAGGTGCTCTAACATTTAAAATTGTCTAGAAAAGTTATTATAATAATTATAACTCACAGGCAAACTAAATGTAAACAGGGCTTGAATGCACTGGAAAAACCAGATTGAACCCTGAGTTCAAATCCTGATCCACTAATACTCTTCTTCCCTTGAAACAAGTTACTTGACCTCTCTGTCCTTAGTTACTGTCACCTCATCTGTAAAATGAAGAAATTAGATCAGATACCTCCCAAGGCATGTAAAATATCTAAGTGAAATATCTGTGCTAGCTTTTAAACTTTCTTTTCTAGAACATCAAAAATAAAATAAAAATAAGTGAATTTGAATTAATTTTCATCAATTTTTAATTTTAATTTCATCTTATTTAATTTAATTTCATCTTAATATTTAATTTCATCTTATTTTTATTTTATTACTTCATTTAAAGAAATCACACAATAGGGTTTACTTTTCAGCAAACACATCCATTATTGAGTTTAGTTCAGTTTATTAAACATCAACCTGCCTAATCAATATCAATCTAGCCAATAATCCTCAAGTGGTTCTCACTTTGCAAGTGACTCTATGCTAAATGCTCAACAAACTAGGGCAACATGCAGGTCATATGATATTTAAGAAAGCCAGCTGCACTCTTAATAGAACTGTGGTACAATAAATGTAAGATGGGATTTTGGGCATTGATAAATTCCCTGTTCATTTGAATATGTGACATGAATGAGTGTGTATATAAACTAATAGAAATTGGGAAAAATTTTAGTGACTTTGAGATAGTTCCATTGGTTACATCGGACCTAGAGAGACTGGGCTTTGGTGTCATATGAACCTGGGTTCAAATTTCAGCTCTACCATGTCACTTAAGCTCTCAGTTTTCCCATCCATAAAATGGTGATAATATTACTCATCTCATAGTTTGTGAGGATTAAATGAGCAAAGATGATACTCTGAATACAGTAAGTGATTGGTAAATGGTAACTGTTACCATTGAAAATATTTGACTGCAGAAATACATCCTGTGGATAATAGTAAACATAAACTGATCCATTGATGTTTACCAACAGGTTATTTTATTAAAGCCAAAGGACAGTTATCTTTTCAATTAATTGTCTTTAATCAAAAATAATTTAGAGAGAACAGAAAATTTTTACCTATAGTTTCTAAAAAGATACAGTTAATAACAGGCTAGAGTGTTTCCCATTGGAGAGCTGAGGTCCATGTTTTCTATGTTTTCTTTTTTTTTCTTTTTTAATTTCCACATCAGGCCTAGTACAGAGTTTGAAACATCGTAACTATGATTTATTAACTTCTTAAGTAAAGCATTGTTCATGTTACCATAAACACTGAGCATTTAGAATGTAATTAATTAGAATGTAAGACAAACCAACTTAAAAATTATCATAAAATAAAATTTATGGAATAAATTCTGAAATAGAAGCTATGAGAGTGATAGGTTGAAATGTTTATTTTTCCATCATAGCAAATTTTGACTTTTGTATAAATACAAAAGAAATCTTTTTATTTCTAAAATGAAGTAAAAATGTCATTATTCAATGACAGTCTTGTCCAAACAAGAAGTGTATTCCCACTACCCTGGAGAAAGTATGTAATAGCCAAAATGATGGATGGTGGTTTGAAGCTTATTTAGATCTGAGTCAGAATCTAACAAGACCCTTGGTAGCTGATCTCTGCTTTCTGTGCCTCAGTTTCTTTACTTGTTACTCACCTTAGATTGTTAGGAGAAGCACAGGAGAAGTAGGCATGATTACTGTTACTTCCCTCGATTATATGTTGAATGCCAGTTTTGCTTTTGTTTTTCTTGTACAGGATTAACCAGTTCTTTGACTTCAGGACTGTGGATTGGTCTTAACAGCCTGAGTTTCAACAGTGGCTGGCAGTGGAGTGGCGGCAGTCCATTCCGGTATTTGAACTGGCTACCAGGTAAGGTTGAACCCCTCGGGGGTCAAATTAATCCAAATTTAGTCTCTCTGGATACCAGGAAGACCTTTATTATCTCCCATGTAGATCTCAAAGAGAAGGATTGAGAGAGGTCATCAAAAGGAGTTGATTTCTCACCTTGCTTTGAAATCTACAAGCCTGATTGAAATATACTAAAACCATACGGTTTAGTCAAAGTTCATGTTGGGTAAAATAAAAACAAAAACAAAAAAAGAAAAGAAAAGAAAGAGAAGAAATAAAATTTTAAAAAATGAAATAAAACCGTAGGGTCACACCAGCTTCCTGGGATAAGGACTTTATCTGCCATAATCATTATACACATCAATACAGATCTCTGTTTAAAGTATAAATTCTCAGAATATCCCTGATTTGTTGGGAATTATACCCAAAAGCAAATTTTGTAGCTACTCTTAAACATGATTTACTAAATATGCTAATAGGATTGCTACTATATACTTGATGTAGCATCAACCTTGTCATTATCCTTCAAAGGATCATCTAACACCTATTTGTAAAGTTTAGTAAGGTGCTTGCAAGTTTTTGTATGACTAACATTTGACTCTTTTGCCATGATTGTTTGCATTTTATAATGTTTCGTTTGAAAGTGCTTATAAATAAAATATATATTTATGACATATAATATATGATGCTAATATAAAATTTAAAGGTTTAATACATATATACATACACTATGAATTTAAGTGAACTGAAATTATTTGGGGTTGGAGAATTTCTCAAGACTATATTTTGAGTCATGAGATATTTGCACTGTTTCTGTCACTGTGACAATGACATTAACACCATTTTTTTCCTGTTTTTAATCGAATGGAGTTGATTCAAAATACCATCTCAGTTACAGATTATAATACCCCATACTAACATAAAAATTCATTAGTGCTTTTATGAACAATTTTTAGTTTGTAGAAAAATAGAGTTAGAGGATGATAAAAAATGTTCAATGGCTTTCTTATTTTTTTTGGAGGACAGAAAATGCTATGAACTAATTATTTCTGCATTGTCATAACATATAGGATAACATAACAGGATATAAAAGGAGAACTATTATTAAATATAAGTGTCCATATAAAGCAATATTCAGAGAAAACAAAAAGACTAATGACAAAACATTTTCATGTTATTCTCCAATACAGTCTGGTGTTGGTAGCTACTTGAAGTCCTCTATTGGGTATGATCCCATGCCACTCCCCATCTCCCACCCCAGAACCAATCTTGGTTTTTAAGGAAAGAGTTCAATTAAGGATTAGTGATGCCTGCTATGAGTATAGGAAAAGAGAGGCTTATCACATTGGTCACATGTTCATTTATCAGTTCAACTATGGGCAGTATTGATTTGGTGTTCTTTTCATACATTCAGACTTATTTTTTAAAGCCACTGAATGGTTTTTGCATTTGGCTTAGAAAACTAAACTCTCCATTTCCTATATTGGCTTATTATATTAAAAAAGAAAATTTTTGATAAAATAATATTCCAAATAGATGCTAAACCCTGAGAAGGACTTTGGGAGTCCAGGGCAGGAGGATTGCTTGAGGCCAGGAGTTCAAGACTAGCCTGGGAAATATAGCAAGACCCTGTCTCTAGAAAAAATAAAAAAATTTAGCCAGGTGGTGGCATGTGTCTATAGTCCTAGCTACTTTGCAGGCTGAGGCAGCATGATTGTTTGAGCTCAGGGATTTGAGGCTGTAGTGAACTATGATCACGCCACTGCATTCCTACCTATGTGACAGAGCAAGACCCTTTCTTAAACAAACAAACAAACAGACAACATAAGAGGGAATTATTTTGGCTTACATGAATTAAAATTTACTATGAAATTTCACTTCTAATGCATTCCTTCAATACATGAGGGTTACAGGACTGTCACTCAAATCTTACAACAATAATCAGCTCTATTTTCTTCTGGAATATGTGAAATAAATATTATTGCAAGAGAATATAAGATGCCTTTTTTTAATGGATGAACATTTAATTTGTCTGCCTACCCATTCAGTCAAATTCAACTGGAAAATACCAGTTGCGGTCAATTAGATCATTAGACAGTAATAATCATTTATTAGGGACTAGCCTTTTCCTCTCTTTGTTGCTAAATTATTATGCAACATTAAGTAGGTCATTTTATTTATCATTCAATTTGAGAGTGATGATTATAATATTTAACCACCAATATTTTATAATATCAGTGAGAAAATTTGGGGGTTACCTTTGGTGAAGGTGAGGAATGCAAGTGGAATATGATTGGGAAAGGAAATGAAGTTCTCCTTTTTATTAAAACAAATTCCTGAGAAGTCAGTATCAGATCAAATCACCTTCTGAAATAGTATGAGAGCTTCTTCAAACTAAAATTAGAAATCTTGTGGAATATTAGAAATTGTTCCTGAATCAATTGTTCAGTCAAGCATCCAACTGAGTAATTAACAAGTAATGCATCCATTCACTTTTGAAGTGAGAGTATTTTACATAGATGATGTAGAAAGCATGTATTCAAATATATAATAACCATGGCAAGCATTAAAGACCATGAATTTATGTCTTAAAGTTGGTAGGAGTGTTGTATTGATAAATAAATGTATAACATGGTTTATGAATTAATACCTTAATCGATCACCGGTAGCTATGAAATATATTATCATTTCTTGAAAGTTTATTTCTAGTATTGCTACCTTACCTGTTAGTTCAGTTATCCTGTTATTTTAGTCACAATAGCTATAAATTTTAAAACCTCTTTATACTTATTACTAACAATTTTTTTTGTGTGTGTGTGTGTGGCATTTAGATAACTTTTAAAACTTTCTGATGTAAACTTTGTGGAGCAGGTAATATGATTCCCATTTTGCAGAAAGGGAGAGTGAAATTCAGGCCCAGGTTATATGTATATCCACGTTACAAGATAGAGTTATTAACAGAATGTGCCCATTCACTCTGTCTGTAGGTGTGAGATGAAGGTAGTTTTAGAGCACTGATTTTAACATCATATATAAGAGTAGTGAAAAGCATGAGAAATATGGATATCGGTGCATGTGTCCATTGCAATATCAATGTCCACTCTATCTGGTTCTGTAAATCAGCTTCCAGTAAGAAATGGATGAAGGCTTAGCTGCTAATAGTATTCTTTAATGGGCTGAGTTGAAGATATTGAGAAAGAGTCTCAGTTCTGGGAACATGTCATCTTTCCCTTCCACTTCTTCCTTCCACTGGACTCTCTCTCCTCTATTGACTTTCTTTTCTGTCTCCTTTCTCTACCTGGGGAAGCTTTCTCCATGTCCTCCAATTCCCTAGCCTGGTCCTCATGGTAAGCTTGACTTAGCGTTTTGGGGTGGATATTGACCATGTTTAAGATAGCTGGTTTGGAGCATCATGTGTTCTTTTTGCTATGTACCTCTCCATGATACATACTGATACAGGGTGATGATTGTTTAAGTTTTAAGGTCTAGCTTTATTCGTTGGTAATTGGGGGGAAAAGACATTTCAAAGAGGTATACTTGTATAATCAACAGTTTAGGCATTGCAATGATCCAACAATAAGAAAACAAATAGACATCGTGTCTTTCACTGTGCAGTCAGTAGATACTTATTTGCGAATGTGCAGCAAAAGACAGAATGGGAGTCTATTAAATCTCAAGGATGAGCACATGAGGCTGGGAACAGTATCTGCTTGGAATACCTATAAGAGGCCCACTTTAACTTTTCCTTTTCCTCAAAGGAAGTCCATCAGCTGAACCTGGAAAAAGCTGTGTGTCACTAAATCCTGGAAAAAATGCAAAATGGGAGAATCTGGAATGTGTTCAGAAACTAGGCTATATTTGTAAGAAGGGCAACACTACTTTGAATTCTTTTGTTATTCCCTCAGGTAAGTGATCTCTTTGGTCTGAAGTGTATCAGATATTAGAGTTTAACGATAAATAATGTCTCAGCTTAGTTGTATCTGTATGAAATGACTCCAGAGGGTTTGTTGATAATTCATGGGGTAAACCTAAGGATATTCCTGTAATATTTTTTTGTTGGTTACTACTACTGGTTTCTAACATTTCCTGTGTGTGCTGCAGTGTTAGGGCATAAGCCTTTGACATAGATAAGAATTTTATCTTCACGACAGCCCTACAAGGTAGGAATTATCATTCACATGTGATAGCTGAGGAAAAAGATATTCATAGGATATATAAAACTTGTACATATAACCGGAATCCAAGCTAGGATAATAAATATCTGAAAGGCTTATTTTTGTCATGTTCTCACAGATCCCTTTGGGCTTTCATGCAATTCAATGTGGCATCTTATACTGGTCTTCATGGAATGGAATAAAATAATAAAGTAGTAACTGAATTTTACAGATAGGCTAGACTCCAGGGAACAAAATGAACTGTGCTCTCCATTATAATTTTATAGAAGAATTAAATTACCAAGGCAAAAATTAATTCTTTCTTCAAATTGACAAAAAACAAACTACATTTTTTTTACTATCAGCTGTTTTTGGAGGGACAATAAATGTGTTAAATGGTTTTATTTATTTTCTGCGGAGAAAACCTGACAGTGTGACATTCTTGACTTCTTTTCTCATTGACTTTGCAAACAGTGTCGTTTATTTAAAAATGTGCTTGACATGGCTAAAAGTTCAAATGGTACAAAAATGATAAAATCATCATGTTTTCTTAGCATCTCTTCCCTCTCACACCCAGTTCTCCTGTCTGGAGAAGAATTGTGTCTGGGTGTGCATTCTTACTAATTCTATGAATATATGAACAAAATGTTTATAATTATTTTTTGTCTGTTTTGTGCAAATTGCAGTATACCATGCATATATTCTTTACCCCAAGTTTTCCACTTAATAACAATTTTGTACACCATTCCATAAAGTTCTGTGTTCATTTTTTGGCTTCTCAATAGCCATTGCAGGGAGAGAATATATATATTGGGTAGTCCTCTGTTAATGGGTTTTTAGTTTGTTTCCGATCTTTTATTATTACAAACAACCATGAAGTGAATAACTTTATACACATGTTATTTCATGCATGTGATAATTCCTAGAAGTGGGCTTGCTGGATTAGGGACTGGGTGTATTTGCAATTTTAATTGATAGAGATTTGGCCAAGATCTCTAATGGATATAGAAAAGGGTCCTGGTTATTGGCTTTGATTATTCTTTATAGGCTCTCCATACTGACTGGGGACACCCTCAGGGAAAGCCGAATTATTTTTGTATTTCACCTCCTCCATGCCTCCTGTAGGAGAAATAGTATAATTCTTTCTTTTTGGAAGAGCTCATGTAATTCTCTTTCTAAGACATAGAATTCTTTTCTTTGGGGAAGGGGAGAGAATGGTTATTTTATAGGTTCTCTAGTATAGGAGGCAGAACTATGTAACTTGGCCTTATTATCAGCTTAACCTGCCAGTTTTAGGTTCCTCATCTGGAAGTATTAATTAATTATTTATTAATTAATTATCAATTAATCATTATTAATTATTATATAATTATAAATATATAATTATTATATATAATTAATAATTAATTAATTATTAATTAATACTTCCTCAAATGGAAGTATTAATACCTCTTCTTCCTGTGAAATCTTGCTCATACTCTCACGCACGCAGTAAATCCTCTACTATATCTCCCTAGCTTCACTTGCTAACCTCCACTTGACATTGGTTTCTGAACATCTTTAGACTTCCTGGATTAATTGTTCTATATTATCTATAGACTGAAATAAAGCAGAGCTTGGAAAAGTGTGTCAGAGATCAAATTTTGCAGCATGCATGATTGGCGACCCCCTTGGAGGAGAATTTAACCTCATACCCTCTTAGTCCCTGTAACACTGCCCTGTTCATCTGCAATTCCCAGATCTCTAGAGCCATTATTATCTGGTTCAGCAGCCACTAACCACACGTGGGCATGTGACATGTGGCTAGCTCAAACTGAGATATGCTGCAAGTAGAAAATACACACTGGATTCCCAAGACTGAGCATGAAAAAAATGTAAAATATCTCATTTTTTATTCCTTCAATGTTGAAATAATAATATTTGGGATATACTGTGTAAAATAAAATATATTATTTAAAGTGAAGTTTACCTGTTTCTTTTTACTTTTATTTATGATGGCTACTAGCAAATTTAAAATTATGTATGTGGCTCACATTTGTGGCTTGCATTATATTAATATTTCTCTTGGTACTCTAGAGGAACAACTAATGTTTTGTGGCTACCCCAGGGAACTCCCCTTGATTTTGCTTCAGTTGGTTGTTTTTATGTTTTAAAATATTTTTAAAGGTCATCTGTTCAGTTTTTGAAGCACTCAGTGTTGGCTGACATTATTTTCACTTTCCTAGGTAGCAAAATTTTAAAAAACCCACTAGGGGGCTCTAGAGCTATACTAACATTTTTCTTTCTTTTTCTTTCTTTTCTTTCCTTCCTTCCTTCCCTCCTTCCCCCCTCACTCTTTCTCTTTCTTTCTCTTTTCTCTTTTCTTTTCTTTTCCTTTCCTTTCCTTTTCTTGTTTCTTTTCTTATTTATTCTTTTCTTTTCTCCCTTCCCTTCCCTTCCCTTCCCTTCCCTTCCCTTCCCTTCCCTTCCCTTCCCTTCCCTTCCCTTCCCTTCCCTTCCCTTCCCTCCCTCTCTCTCTCTTTCTTTCTTTTCTTTCTCTTTCTCTCTTTTTTGTAACCACTGGAAGAGCACAAAATCTCAATTGCATTGGGGGGAATAGAATTGTTAAAAATATATATTTTTCTATTGCAATAATCCAGTGTTTGGGCATCATGACTGATTATTTACTTAAATGACTACTGAGCATAGAACTCTGGCCTTAAACAAAAGTATTCCAGTTACTATCTGCCTTTAAGGGATAATGGGCCCAATTCATTAAAAGAACAGCAAAGAAAGGTACCCCATATTGAACATTTACTAAGGCAGCCATTTGAGAATATTTAACATCAAGCTTAAAGAAACATATAAATTGACTTTCAGTTGGTAACATAGTCCCTCTCTAAACAAAGGATGTTGCCAAATTGCTATTTGAAATCATGTCCATAAAATAGTAATAATCAACTGCCGTATATCAAATATAACTTCAATTCTGTTTTCTCATCCAACACTCAATGCACCTGCATGTGCCAGGTTCAAGGGCAAATAGGAATGAATAAGGTGAATCTTCACCTTAAAACATCTTTACCATCACCTTCCTCAGCTCATTATCATTAAAGTAAATTTTTGCAGTGTATAATCAAGATGATGCAGTTCGACCCTAACTATTAGTAACAATAAGGAAGATGTTGACCACTGGCTTAACAAAATAATAATTATGTGGTATTTGTAATTTATATGCATGTTATTCTTTTCTAGTTCAGAAGAACACAGAATGGGTAGTTTAATATTTTAATATGAGTATTAATATTCTTTGACTTTTTTTTTTTACATCTATGGATACTTTGGTTCATGTGATGTGACTTAAGATCACACAACTTGTGGCAAATTCAGGTTTCATGGGGAAAACTTCTGAATTGCAATCCCTCCCCTAGCCACAAGAGAACATGTCATTTTTTGGGAACAAGTAAATGGTAGTGGATCCCTTCCGAGGCACAAGTGGCTGGCTACTGCTGCTATGGGTGAGGTGGCTTCTTGGTGGCCCCCATCCCCCACCCATTCTACTGCCTGCTTCAACATTGCTCTGTCCCTTGCCTGCCTTCTGAGTACTGCCTGTCCTCTGAAGAGTGACTGGCTCCCTAATGTCAACAGGATAAAGGTAAATTAAAATCTTTTAGGGGATGTATTAACTATCCAACCTTTCAGGCCTCCCGCATTTAAACAGCGCATAATAGATGCTTAGTACAGATTTGCTCCTACGACGTAGATAAAATTAGACAGTCTGTTGTACCTTAGTGTAGTCTTGTTGTATGTACAACTTTTAAAAGAGTTTTCCCATCTGATTATTTTTACAGTAAAAAATGGGTTCTTTTGCTTTTTTAGTCTAAAGACAAAGAGGATATGTCTAATCTATCTTTTGTGAATATATATGGCAGAAAAATGAAGAATAAATATTACCTTTCTTTGCCTAATAACTAGGAACTGTTTCATGTATAGAATGGTGAAACTATGCTTACAATTTTTAACAAACCTTCTCTTTTAAATGTTTTCCAAATTGTTTTTTTTTTTTTTTCCTAGAAAGTGATGTGCCCACCAACTGTCCTAGTCAGTGGTGGCCGTATGCGGGTCACTGTTACAGGATTCACAGGGAGGAGAAGAAAATCCAGAGGGATGCCTTGATCACATGTAGGAAGGAAGGAGGTGATCTTGCTAGCATCCACAGCATTGAGGAGTTCGACTTCATTATCTCTCAGCTAGGATACGGTGAGAAACCTTACACTGGTAATACGCTTGACTCTAGTCCCGTCTCTCCACCCATCTCTGGACAATTTAATAATACATGTCAAATTTAATCCATTTAAATTAACAATTACACGAGCAAGTTAATAAATGCAATAACAAATGCTAGTCGTATTGCCCATGTGAAAACTGTATGGTAATTGAAAGAACTCTTATCACTAAAAGATAATTCAATTTATTTTTGTTTGTTTGTTTTACTATGTGATCAATTTCTGGATGGCTTTTCAGTATTATCTTTCTATAAATTACCTGGATTCAGAGTGGTCTGTCTTAAACTTGTCAACGATGTTTCATTCTTTGGAAATGATTTGTGTGAAATACATGTGTGTATTTTCTTTTTTGTGGTCCATATTTTATCTCTCAAGGAACCATGTCACACTTGCAGATTTTCTTTTCTTTAGGAATCTAGCTAATGCTGCCGCTAAGGGATTGAACACTGAATGGAATGGATTTTTTTTTTTTTTTTGAGTGGTTAGGTGTTGCCCTACACCTTTTACAGAAATTTATGGCTCAATTTTAGGCATCTAATTTTCAAAATACAGAGAAAATGTACTAACTAGAAAAAAAATGGATAAAAGGAGTTGGGAGTGCTTGTGTTGAAGAAGAGTGCGTTGAGAAACCACATAATGCTAATGTGCATTTTGCAGTCCTTGTGATTAAATGATTATCATTTTCATCTTGCACTGATGAGGCTGCTGAGCAACAGCCGCAGCTGTTCTTCATTTCCCTCCAGCAAAACAAGAGGAAATGGATGGTGGTGATGGTGGAGGCAGTTTCCTGACACTTAGTGCCTAGAAACTGGTGGGGGTTGGAGGGAGGAGGGGAAAAGCAATTAACAAATAGATGAGGACAAAGTAGAGGACTGGCAGAAAAAGAGACTTAAAAGATCCCCAAACTCTACTACTCCTGGCACCTGTCCCAAATGGAATTCATCTCATTGATTGTCATAGGCCATTATAATAGCCGGCTGTAGCCTATTCACAATTTCTTTCTTTTTCTTTTCTTTTTTTTTTGAGACAGAATCTCACTCTGTTGCCTGGGCTAGAGTGCCGTGGTGTCAGCCTAGCTCACAGCAACCTCAAACTCCTGGGCTCAAACGATCCTTCTGCTTCAGCCTCCCAAGTAGCTGGGACTACAGGCATGCACCACCATGCCCAGCTAATTTTTTTCTATATATTTTTTACTTGGCCAATTAATTTCTCTCTATTTTTAGTAGAGATGAGGGGGGTCTCGCTCTTGCTCAGGCTGGTTTCGAACTCCTGACTCTGAGCGATCCTCCTGTCGGCCTCCCAGAGTGCTAGGATTACAGGTGTGAGCCACCACACCTGGCCCACAATTTCTTGATTATTTTATGTCTATCTAGCCTAGAAAATTCAGACTAAAAGATGATAATGGAATCAAAACTGATTATATCTGAATAACAGTTACTTACATTTATCATGACACTTATAATAATAGCTAATCACGTTTGCCAAAGAATCAGCAGGAAACAGGTTAGTTGTGCTATAGAACTTAAGTGCAAATTTTGCTCTACTTTCTAGCACGTGATGTAGTAATAGAAGAAGCTGATATTTTTATGGCTATAATTATTTTGGGAAGTCGGATGGCCACAGTTGCTTTTATATTCTGCTTGAGAATTAGTAAATGAATTAGAAAACCTTCCACTTAAAAAAATTACTCATAAGGATTTATTTATTTGAAACAATAAAATGATTATTAATAAAAGTAAAGTCATAAAGCTAAAATTATTGGTGTTAAAACAAAAGCCTAGGAAAAACTGGTTTAGCTAGTCGAGATGGTATCTTTTATATTAACCTTTGAAATATATTTCAAGTGGATACATTGGGACCTGCACCTGTAAGTTATGACTATACCAACTAACTAGTTATGACTTCACCAACTGATTTATCAAAATCAACTTAACAACTTTGTACTCACATATTATGCATTTTTGTGGGATCAAGATTGGATTTAGGAATTGCAAAAGCTATAGGTGGAGAACAGTTTAGTGAGAAGAACATGTATAGGAAACTCTTCATACTTTATTATAATTGTGGGACTTAGGAGGTTGGTATTTCATTGGTCTTCAGCTGAAATCCTTGAAGGGTACATGATTTCACTGTGAAGCCTGTATTTGTTGCTTAAAAAGTCATGATTTGCCAAATCAAGTGAAAGGAAAAGGGCATCAGCTTGGCAATGCCATTCAACCCATGGCATTGGAAACATCTGTTGGGACTGGCACGAGGCCAGTCAGGGACTTCTCTAAAAGCAAAATTGAATGACAACTTTTAGGAGGAAGAGGCTAAACCACTTAGGGAAATTCTTATACAGTGTGGTAGTTTCCTCCTTTTCTATACTCCATCTTTACAATCCTTTGGCAAGTAATTTTGTTTTGTCGTTAAAAGATAATACATCCAGCATTTGGGATGGCATTCCTAGTTGTGCAAATTAAATAGACATTGGATTGTGTATTCTTTGAATTTTTTTTTTTTTTAATTTGGAAACGTTTCTTTTTCAGCCAGGAAATCCTAGACCTTCAATCACTTCAGTTGTGTCTCATTTTTGTTGTGATATTTACAATTTTTCAGAATAACTACTGATGTAATCAATCATGTTCTCAATAGAATCTCAAAACAAAATAATCACATTTTAAATCTATATTGGTTTTGTTTTAACCTTATTTGTTGTTTAAGTTTTGCTAGTATTTCACAACATTTTATGGTAAAAACAATTACAGATTCACTTATATTTATAGACCAATGAATAAGTGTCAAATGTCAGGAGCCAGGCTCACTGCTCATTTTATTTTTCTCTCACTGTATAGATCATTCTCACTCCTAGTGAGATGATTTATGTTTAACAGAAGCACCTAGAATATTCTTGATAACAAGAATATTCAGTAAAATAGAAGCAGTTTTAAATGTTTGTTACTTTAAATCATTTGTAAGATTTATAGTAGGCAAATGGATTTGTATAAATAAGCTACCATATTTTTAACAATATGAGTGCAATTGGCATGGTAAATTACCCATAACAAAAAAAGTAGCTTCCCATGATAGGGAGTAATAGCAGACCTACCTCAACTTTCATTTTTTTCAACTCTCAGGAGATATAATTTATAACAGTGCAATGAAAGAATACAGTTACATTCACAATGTAAAAAATACATTACACGACCTAAAAGTGACAACATAAAACATGGTTGGCATCTGAGTCTAGATATAGCATTATGGACTCAGATTAATATTTGAGATGTTGATAGTGATAATTTCAAGGGAGTAGAGCCCTACTGATAAAGCAAAATACCTTCCCTTCCTGATGCCCTTCTGACTTTTGGAAAGCAACGCTTGCATATACTACTCTTGTATTTTTCTTCCTGTTTAGAGCCAAACGATGAATTGTGGATTGGCTTAAATGACATCAAGATCCAGATGTACTTTGAGTGGAGTGACGGGACCCCTGTGACATTCACCAAATGGCTTCGTGGAGAACCAAGCCATGAGAACAACCGGCAGGAGGACTGTGTGGTAATGAAAGGCAAGGTGAGGCCACTTGAATTGCTGATTCCTAGTAAAGTCTCAGGGGATCTTTCCTTCTGTCCAACTTTAATTAAGTATATTTGTTTAGATTGCTTTTATTCTGGGTAAATCGACATGGATCAAAGTTGCACCAAATTCAGTTTCTTGAGTCTCTCTCAATTTGTCTAGCAAAGTCAAATTTTCAAGAGGACCGCAAAGGCAATGGACAGAAACTTTTGGTTCAAGGATGACATTGACCAATAACTATTAATAATACGCATGAGAGCTTTGGTTCTACCTTTGCCTGGTAGATCTGAGTGCATGCAGAAGAGTGAGAACCATTCTGGGTTTCATAGCCTGAAGTCTCTACTTAGAAAGCTACATTTATCTTTTCAGGTTACATGGAGGTATCATGTGAATGATTGCTTTCATGATTTAAATATGACCTTAGTGATTGAAAACTATTGTCAAATGATCTTTTGTTCATGGACAATAAAAATGGTGGTTAAGAGGCTAGGTTTGCTTTGTGACTTATTCCCTCATTTGCAAAATGGGGACAAGAATGATTCCCAGCTCACCTGTGGAGATGAGTATTAAATGGCTTAATGCATATATCATGGACAGTTCCTGCCCCAAGTTTATTGGTCAATAAATACTAGCTACTATTTTTGTCACTGTTGTTGTTTTTATTGTGATTGATTGAAAGTGTAAGAAAAGAGTATGTGTTAACTATGCAAAGAGTAGGCAGAAGAAATCAGAGAGTATCTCTTGCTTGGGAGGAGATGAGAGGACAATTTGGCTGAAACTATGAGGTTAGAGGCAGAAGGGGTGAGTAGAAACATTAGCGTTGTGAATTATCTCGGGAGTGGCAAGACCAAATTTGCAATTTATAAATATTACTCTGGCTGAAGGCTTGAGTACCAGGTTGCAATGAGCTGAGACCAAGTGAGAGATGAGGAATTACAACAGACAACACAGAAAACATTTTTCAAGATATTTAGCAGTTAATGGAAGGAGAGGAGAGGTAATATGAGTGTAAAATCTCTAAGGAAGGGGGAGAAGGTAGCATCTGAAACAAAGTGGAATGTTGAGACTTAGAACCAGGAGAACATTCATCAGTAGAAATTGGAAGAAGAAACGAAAGATGAGTTTTTGGTGTCTTGGGCAAGGGAGTTGTTTGTGAATGGTTTATATGTACCTGGTTTACTTAAAGACAGAACTGAATGCTCAGAACTGTGAGCACCATCATCTAAGGACTTACAAGCATTTTTAGTTTCTCTCTGGACCACTCTGAACAGTGGCTTGGACATCTAAGATACAAAATCATATTGGGGCTACAGTCTCTTTGTACATCTTTGTAGCCAGAGTCAAATGTACTGTTGCAAAACTTCAGTTTACCTTTCCTTTCTGTAGATGCCATTTTCTCTTGAGAACCTTGACTCTTCATTTTCCTTCTCTGAGGCCCAATGACAAGAACATAGCATCGACATCCCCAAACTGGTAATCCCTTATGTTTTTCTCTCTACCCTCTGAAGGATGGGTACTGGGCGGATCGTGCCTGCGAGCGGTCCCTTGGCTACATCTGCAAGATGAAATCACAAGCCCAAGCTCCAGGAATAGTGGAAGTTGAAACAGGCTGCCGGAAAGTGAGTACAGAATGTACACAGTGATTTAGGATCAGCAAATATTTTTTGATACAGTTGGTTTTATTTTTATATGTGAAAGTGCTTTGTTATTGCGATAGCCAAATGTTTCAGCCATGTCTAAAACCTTCGATGGTTTATTGTCAGTGTTGGATAGCACTATTCTCCCTAAATTTCTCTTTGGGAATTATCTACAGTTAATAAGGGGGTACGCATAGCGAGTAGCTCCTCTTGGAATGCCGTGGGAACTGGAAGAGAGAAAACAGAGAACAAAATCACACATCCCCTAGAACCTGGGCAGGCTCACCAGATGAAGGCAGGTTATGGGTGACAGATGCCATCTAGATTTAGCAGCCTATGATCCTGTAGGTACTCAGGAATATTTCTAGTAGCTAACTTCAAGTTGTTGATGGCAAACTATCCTTACTCATTTTTTTCCCATGTATAATATGCCTGATTAGCTTTTGTCTGGTGGGATTCTACTTAGTAGATCACAGCAATCAGAGGCAGGAAATTCAGACTGGCAGTAATTCAGTTAAATTAAATAGTCACACAAGCCTTACCTGGGTGACAGCAACACCTCCCTGCATGTCTGTTATACTTCTCTGAGGATAAAGTCAATGGTCTCTGGAAGATAATTTTTAAAAGCATAAGGAAACTATGAAAATACAGGATGTAGGGTTATCATTTTTCTGTTGATTGCTGAGTGTCTCTTCTTCCCCTTTTGTCCTTTCTCACTTCTCTTGAATAAAAATGAAGTAGAAATGAATTTTCTTTCCAAGACTGTTGTGGTCACACAATCTCATAACAAAACACCAGAAGGCTAAAAATTCATGAAACATAAGGTGGTACTAATAAAGAAGCCACAGAGAAAAATAGAGCAGATAGAAGAAAATCACAACATGTTAAGAGATATGAAGGAGCTTAGCAATTATCAAAATTCCTCTTCTAATTTTTGCATTCTGGAAACTTCAGCCCAGAGAAACTATGTAACTTTCTTATAGTCAACAGAAGTAAGAATAGAACCCAGGTCTCCTGCTCATAGACCACTGTACTTTATTTCATTATATATTCTTTGCCTAATCACATGCATATCCAAAAGATTGCATATTATTGTAACTTTCCAAAATAATAAACAATCCTTACATTTTTATTGCTTTTACATAATCAATCTAAGTTTTATCTTTTTCTGTTAATTATCACATATCTGCAGTCTTGATAATAATCCAATGTCATTAGGAGGGTAATAATCAAAACAGGAAAATAACAGCAACCCTTTATCAAGTAAGTTATTATTATGTTCTAGTGCATTTGTAGGATAAATAGTCCTGATTAGAAATAAGAGGAAACTGAAGCACAGAGAGATTACATAATGTGGCCAGTTTAAAAACACTTGCTCTAGGCAGTAACTTCCTCAAAGGGCTAGGAAGACTAGAAAAAAAAATCCACTTGCCAGCAAAGGAAGGTAACAAAGCCCATGATGGTAGAGGGGGTCTTCCTGATAATTTGGAACCACAGGTCTGCTGTCACACAGATCTGGGATTCAATGTCCAAGTCAATGCTACCAGTGTGGGAGACCCTAACTCAAGAAATTAACATAAAGTGGTCAGTCCTGAGTTGCCAACACTCCAGGCTGCCTGACGGATATAAATGTGAATCCTCGTTATAAACAAGTTCCATGGTCCAGGCTGCGGGAACCTCACAGGTGAATGTGAAACCCAAAATCATAAAATAGACCACAGGGGAAATTAATAGATATGACATTAAAATAAATGTGTTTTAGAATGCTTACAGAAAGAAAAGATGGACTTGAAATCATGGATCAGCCCACCATGTTTTACGTAGTATTTTCATCAGGGTGCAATCAAAAATATCTTTGATTTCCATTAAGATTTTTTTGACCCATGAATTATTTTGATATGTGTGTGTGTGTGTGTGTGTGTGTGTGTGTGTGTGTGTTTGTTGGCAGTGGTGGGGGTTTTGGTGGTAATGATTTTTGGTGGTAGAGTTTTTTAGTTTTTTAGTGTCTAAATGTTTAGGGAGATATTATTGATTTTAATCTCTCTGAATTGTGATCATATAAAATTTTTTTCATTATTTATTGAGATTTTCTTTATGGCCTAGTTCATAGTCAGCATCTGTAAATATGCCATGCGTGCTTCAGCGGAATGTTCTGTGATTATTTGGTACAGGGTCTGTCTATATTGAATAGGTAAAATTTAGCAATGGCATTATCCAGATATTCTATATTCTTAATAATTTTTTCTGCTTGACAAATATTCTCCTTATAATTCTGTCAGTTTTTGCTTTACTTACTTTGAGGCTGTGCTGTTGTATCTTTCTGATGAATTGTTCTCTTAATTATTATGTAATTGCTTTCTTCCTTCCTAATAATGCTTTTTCTTACCATAAAATTGATTTTACCTAATATTAATATAGCTACACCATTAAGTTTTAGAAATGTCTCTTGTAAATATATATCTGTGTTTTTACCTTTAATCTAATTTGAGAATCTCTGGCTTTTAACTGGCTAACAAGTGAGTTTAAATTTGTTTGATACATTTGGATTTATTTCTACCGTCTTATTTTGTGCTTTATTTTGTTTATCATTCTTTGCTTTCTTTTATTCCTCCTTTCCTGCATTCCATTGGTTCCGTTAAGTAATCTTTATCCCATTCTCCCTCTTTATAGGTTTGGGAACTATACCTTCTACTTCTATTTTTTAAATAGTATAACATATATATATATATATATATATATATATATATATATATATATATATAGTTTAGACAGGATTTTGCTCTGTTTCCTGGGCTAAAGTGCAGTGGCATCATCATAGCTTCCTGCAACTTCAATCTCCTGGCTCAAATGATCCTCCTGCTTCAGCCTCCTGAGAAGCTAGGACTACAGGTGCACACCATCACGCCTGGCTAATTTTTCCATTTTTTGTAGAGATGGGGGTCTCACTATGTTGCTCAGGCTGGTCTTGAGCTCGTGGCCTCAAGCAATCCTCTCACTGTGGCTTCCCAAAGTTCTAGGATTGTAGGCCTGACACAGAATATGTGGCCAATCAACTTACATTTTTAACATGCATTCCTGACTTGATGAAATTAAAGTTAAAATTTGATTAGATTAAAGTTGTCCATGGCCTGAACAAAAGGAACATTATTATTCTACTTAAACATTTTTTTTTTTTTTTTTTTTTTGAGACAGAGTCTCGCTTTGTTGCCCAGGCTAGAGTGAGTGCCGTGGCGTCAGCCTAGCTCACAGCAACCTCAAACTCCTGGCTCAAGCAATCCTCCTGCCTCAGCCTCCCAAGTAGCTGGGACTACAGGCATTCGCCACCATGCCCGGCTAATTTTTTGTATATATTAGTTGGCCAATTAATTTCTTTCTATTTATAGTAGAGACGGGGTCTCGCTCTTGCTCAGGCTGGTTTCGAACTCCTGACCTCGAGCAATCCGCCCGCCTCGGCCTCCCAGAGAGCTAGGATTACAGGCGTGAGCCACCGCGCCCGGCCGACTTAAACATTTTTTAAACTTTATATTTTGAGATAATTGTAGACTCACAAGAAGTTGCAAAAATAGTAGAGTTCCCCTGTTATCATCCAGCCATCTTCCTCCAATGATATTTTATCTGATGATAGGACATTGTCATAACCAAGGAATTGACATCAACATGATACAGTTAACTTATTCCTATATATTCCTATTCCATTCTTGAAGCCTCCCACCTTCCAATTAATTATCATTGCTATCAGTATAGGCAATTAGACCTGGATTTACTAAGACATATATCAATTTCTTTGGTCAATAGAATTTTAGCCCACTCATTCCTCCCTAGTTAAAATCCCTTCTTTCCAAAGTAAATCTTTTATTAGTTCTTTCACTGGGAGTCTAGGAATAGTTTCTGTCTGTAAATGTCTTAAATTTATCCTCACCCTTAATAATAGCTCAGCTAAGTCAGTTTAGAATTATAGATTGACAATAATTTTCTGAAAGCATTTTATACATTTCTTCTTGCCCTTATTTTTGACACTCGAATTCCTGTATCATACTACTTCTTCTGTTTGTAAGTGGGTATTCTATCTTGTCTCTGATTGACTTTAAGATATTCTCGTTGTCTTTGGCGTTCTGCAGGTTTACGACAATGTGTCTAGATTTGGAATTATATCATTTGTTCTCTTTGGTTCTTAGTGTGATTCTTCTTTTTGAGGATTCATAGCCATCTTTCAATTTTTAAAAAATTATTAGTCATTAATTTTATTCACTGCTTCTGAAATTTAAGTCAATAGTCAACCCTCTCATTCTATTGTCTTTGTTTTCTGTCAAGATGTTTTTAACCTTTTTCATATTTTTTTCTCTTTCTGTGCTATAGTCATCTAATTTACTCATTCTCTCTGAAACCCTGTTTACTACATTAATCTAACCATTGAGTTTTTAACTTCATGGCTATATCTTTTTTCTAGAAATTCTATCTTTTGGTTCATATCCTCCTGTTCTTTGTGCATAGTATTTTGATCTTTAGCTATATTTTGATTGTTAGCTGTATTTTTAGTTTTGTCACTAAATCATCTCAAGCATGTTTATTTTTATAATATTTTTCAGAGTATTCTATTATGTTAAATTGTTGACTCTCCCTTAAAATAAGACATTATCTCACATGCTTTGTAATTTTTGATTGTGAGTTAGTTCCTATCTCCATTCCCACCCTTACCCCCAAATATCATGATCTGGTTTATGGAAATACGTCTGTTGTGTGGTTTTGCATTCTACTTCTTTGAGTGCTTAAGAGATTCCTCTTTGGTGGATAAAGTATTACTTTACTATTTTGGCTGTGGATTGTCATACCATGTGGATAGTTTAAGGTTGGAACTGTCACCTATCTGTGGCACAGATGTAGCATTTATTTTCAAACGGAAGAGTTTTTTTTCTCGCACCTAGAACCCCAGGCAGAAGACAAGACTCTGTCATTTTCTGGTTCTGTGGGTAGAGTATTCTAGTTACCCTCTCACAGAAGGGATACCCTTAGTGGGATCATCTTTATGTAAGAACCCCAGTTCCAACTCCTTGCCTCAGGTGGGCCAAAGGCCAAATATCACATTCTGTATGGACATTAATACCAAAGCCCTTAATCTAGACCTTAATCTAGATCTGATATAGACCCAGGACAATCATAATCTCAGGGTGTTCATTTTCCATTTAGCTTTTAGCATTTTACTTATTTTGGGTACCTGGAAGATTTCTGCTTCTTCCTTTCAAATTCTAATATGGATTTTTAAATTTATTGTTAGGTTTTTATTTAATATTTCTGTATATCTGAAGTATGGGAGAGGAAATATACCAAATCATATTGCTCAGAGTTTAATAAGTGCCCTGTTATGACCATATAATATAGCTGTACACTCATCATCTACTGTGGGCTTCAATAGGCAACTAGGATTTCTATTCCCCAAATCATTTCCTACGGTTACTTACTCTACAACTGAAATCTTAGCCAATCTGTTCAGTTCCTCAGCGAACATTTCACGAGGAGTTTTCATTGGAAAATGCATCAGAAGTGGAGAGAGTGACTGCTTCCCCATTATGTATCATATTATAATTTGTCATCTAGGAACAATGCAATACTGCTTTCTTTGTTCATTCATACGGACAATTTTCATTGCATTTCTAATTCTTCAGATTTGTGTTCTTTAGACATTTGTATTATTCATCAATTTGTTTCATGATAGAAGAATCATTAAAATATTGTTTCCTAATAAATATGCATGATAATCTGCTTGTTTCTTCATTGCTTGACCACATTAATAGGGCTGGAAAAGACATGGGTTTTACTGCTACTTGATTGGACACACACTGTCAACATTTACAGAAGCAAACGAAACCTGTAAAAGTGAGAAGGCTTACTTAACGACTGTTGAAGACAGGTATGTCACTATTTTGATTTTATTTGTTTATTTTTTTTGAGACAGGGTCTTACTCTGTTGCCTGGCCAAGAGCACAGTGGCATCGTCATAGCTCACAGCAACCTTAAATTCCTGGGCTCAAGCAATCCTCCTGCCTCAGCCTACTGAGTAGCTGGGACTATAGGCATGTGCCACCATGCCCGGCTAATTTTTCTAGTTTTTCTAGAGATGGGGGTCTCACTCTTGCTCAGGCTGGTCTTGAACTCCCGACCTCAGCAATCCTCCTGCCTTGGCCTCCCAAAGTGTTAGAATTATAGGCATGAGCCTCTATGCCTGGCCTTAATTTTATTTTCAAATATGTCAAATAGTGAAAAATTTTCAGAAAAGCCTAAGTATCAACATGCTGTAAATTCCTGAGTAAATTATGTGTGATCTGGAGATAAGGTTTGTAAAGGTAGAAGCATTAAAAATAATATCCTTATTTGGATTCTTCATTGCAAACATTATAAACTGTTATGCTACTTTTAGTACTATAAAGCTGTATTAAGAAGAGTTTATTAATAATAATCTAGTAAATGTAGTTTATAGATCTAACTTTTTTCTGTTCTACTATATGTCAAAAATTTTAAAGCAGGAAAAGTAAGTAAATGTTGCCAGCTCAAAATCCTACTTTTGTGTCTTTACCACTCCCTGCACCAAAAAAGAGAGCAGAAAGATTTACTGAAAAATTCCTTCTTTCCCATTCTTCCATTCTTTGCTTTGCTAGGTTACTAGATTCATAGGTCAAGAAAAATCACATGGACGTAGAGGATTCTATTTAACTTTTGACATTGAGGGTCCCATCTCTTTTTAAGATTTATTTATTTATTCTTTACCTACTCATTGCAAAGCCCTGAATTAGGCACAGAAGAAAATTAAAAACGATTTTAATATAGAGTGATATAATAGACTTTGAAGACCCAAAAGTGGGGAGCATGAGGGGGGTTAAGGATCATAACTTATGTATTGGGTAAAATGTCCACTATTCAGGTGACAGGTACATTAAAAGCCCTGACTCCACCATTATATGCAATTTATTCATGTAACAAAAAACCACTTAGACCCCCTAAATCTGTTCAAATAAAAAAAAATTTAAATTAAAAAAATACCCATTACAGATTTAAAAAAACCTTTAAAATATTTCATTTGCAGTAAAGAGGTAAAAAAAATTGTTATTTTAATACAATAAATTACATTTATTAGCCTTTCAACTGGGCAGACCCCAATAAAAATATAGGGGATACTATTGATATTAAAAATACTTTGGTAAAAAGGACAGTTGTCATACTATTTGCATAGTCTTTATGAAAGAAACGTATTTCAACCCACATCCTGCTTTTGGGTATAATGAAATGTCTAATACATCATAGCATCCTCATATAATGCTAACATCTGACAATCAGAACATAGATCCTTTTTATCTTATAACAAGAGAGGTAAACTGCCCGTCTTTGAATACTATGGACTCATATGCTGATCTGTTCTATAATTGATCTTTTGGTCTATTGGAATACTATGTAGAAGATTTCACTAATACTTTATATTTGTTTTTCTTTATGTGTCTTCTATGATGTTTATATTCGGTAGCTCACTAACTCTGTTGTTAAATGTGGTTTCAGACATTTAAGTAAACCAAATTGAGTTTGGCACTTTTAATTATTTTGGTTCTGTTTAGGGAATGAAATCATTCAGACTATGGTCAAATAAATGTTCTATTATTGTTAGGTAGCTCTATGTTCCCTTTCTGCTCTCTCTGAGCCACCTACAGCTCTCTTTGTGCCTGGGGACATTGGGCACTACTATTTCTTTTGCTCAAAAGAGAGATTTTTGCCTGTGTTGCTGCCTACATGGTTTTATGTGTGTCAGTGAAGACAAACTTTGGGTGCCTTGGCCAACGTATTGTACTGTTACCAGATTATGCCAAATACATAGATGAGAATCCAAAGGGAGAGAAAGTGCAGGAATTCATGATTCTGCTTCCTGTTCTTTCTAGAGATTAAATCTCTGTTTCTCTGTATTTCTTGATAATTTTCTCTTTTATTTCAGAGCTGAGATATAAGAGCAAAATTGAGGGGGAAATTCATGTAGATTATTTTATTTGTATTATCTTATTAATGTTACTATTGCTTAACTTGCTAAATCAAGCATTGAGTAGGGCATTTGGCCTATTTGAAAAGTGGGTTCAATTTTTAAACAACATATTTTAAAATGCTATAGTTTTCTCCTTTGTGTTTTCAAAATTCTCTTAAAATTTGAGGCTAGGCAAAGAGGAAAGCAAGGACTAGAGAGAAATGGCTTGAGTACATTTGAATGATTTTATTCACTGAGCTATATAGTATTTTTCCTTCCTAAGCTCACATTTCCCCCATGAAAATTTGTATAATTTAAATGACATATAAATATAATACAATATGTTTGCATTACTAACTAAACTGTAGCTCAAACATAGGACTGAGATACTTTTCATAAATTTACATAAATGTTTCTAAAACTTAGTTGACATGTTAATTTTTCTTTTTAAAGATATGAACAAGCCTTCCTGACTAGTTTGGTTGGATTAAGGCCTGAAAGATATTTTTGGACAGGACTTTCAGATATACAAAACAAAGGGACCTTTCAGTGGACCATTGAGGAAGATGTTCAGTTTACCCACTGGAATTCAGATATGCCAGGTATGTGCAGTGTTTTAAGGATTTCAGTTGCCCTCTGTGTACCTTTCCAAATAGACTATGTAAATCGATTGTGCTTTCGGTAGCATTTTATATATATTTTTTGTTTTTTCTTTCTTTTTTTCTGAATTTCCCAATGAGTTTGCAGTGTTCTAAGGAAAAGAAAGAAAATATTGCTAGGTTATCTGGTACTGATCTCCTTGAAAACTATCTATGAAATTCTAAATGATCACAAACTTCCAAATGGTTAACTCATTTGTGAGAACTTAAACCTATATTAAATGGCTACAAAAGCTTTCGGTGCAACTATGAATTGAAATATTAGTGTATTTGGGTGGTGGAACAAAACGTAGTGCTCTTATAGACCTCATTATTTCAATATCTTGCATGTGTCACCGGCTCGAGTTCTTTATTTGCTTTGGATTTATTTTATTCTTATAAAAAATCCTGCAAGATAAGTTTGAGTATCTTCATTAAAAAGAAGTGGAAAATGGGACTCAGAAAATTTATGTGATGAGAAAGCTTCCAAGCATGGATTTAGACTAATCTGTGTAATTCCCAAATCTGTGTTGTTTGCACTGGCAGCAGCCTGCCTCTCCGTAAATTTTGACTTGCTTTTTTCCTAGTACAATGTTCCAAGTTGTTTCTGAAATAGACTTTGAAAGATTTTTTGCCTTTTTTATGCACTGGTATCACTAGCATAAGACATTATTCAGTATGACAACACACAGAAAAGTCAACATCTTTTATAGCAAATATCACATTGTACCTGGGTAAAAGGAGTAATAGCTTGAGTATATGAACTTACTACTTATCCTAATACATCCTAATCTTCAGGAGTTATTTTAATTTGCATTGTCAGCTTTCAATAAGGAAAACAGATCAATAATCTGGATCATGTGTGATTATAGTTTATTAGATTATTGAACTTTCTGGAAAATGGTAAGATGTTGGTTCATTTTTTCAAATAACTGGATAGTATATTAAGAGCTGAGTACATGTTAATTTTTTTCTAATATTGGTAGGAGTGGTCAGTCTTACTCTGTAGATGAAACTGCTTAATTTTGCCTGTGTTGCTCATTCAGTAGTAGGATTCTGAGAGGTTAACCCTGGAATGTCCCTGGGGAATCAAAATGGATCAAATTGGAGCCAAAACTCAGTTGTATCCATTGTTATGGTATATCCTTGATGGAAGGATGGTGGCTCCCTCTTGAGGAAGGCTGACCTCTTTGAATGAGGGTACAAGTTCAAGAGCAGTGGGTAAGGAGCCCTGGTCTGAGCATCAGGTCAGCTGAACTGAAACTGGACCTCCAGGATGTGGCAACCTCAGCTGTCATCTATTCTAGAGTTACCAGTTTTCAACTCTGTACTGGGAAGGCAAGCAAGCTATCATAGGAGTCAGAGCGAACTCTTGCTTGGGTTGTTAGGAAATCAGAGATTTCAGATAAAACATTCCAAAACAGGTGTCCCTTTCCAGAACTTTGAGAAGGACTTCTAAGCACTTACTGTTATTTAAAAGACTCATAATTATCATAAAAAAATGATCTCATCTAAGCAGCAAAGAATCCTGATGATCAGTGCTCTTAGTTAATTACTCTTTGGAGATACTCTAACTGTGAAACAGAATTATAAACAATAAAACGTAGTACATTCCTCATTTTATTTTATTTACTTTTGTTCATTAAAGCTGGCATTCCTCATAACTGTGTAAGGTAGGTCTTATGTTTGCATTTTAAGGTGAGGAAGCAAGTTCAGTGTGGTTGAGTAACTTACCTAACATCTCTAGCTCAGGGCATTTCATTTTGAAGTCCAGGAAGAACTTTGATCCTGGGAGGACTACATGGAAGGGGAAGTAAAGGATCTTAAAGAATTAAAAAAGGGGCCATTCACACTGTTTGCTTTATTTATTTATTTATTTATTTATTTATTTTTATTTTCACGTATTATGAGGGTAAAGGGTTAAGGTTACATATATTGCCCGTGCTCTCCCTCCCCCGAGTCAGAGCTTCAAGCGTGTCCATCCCCCAAATGTTGCACATCTTACTTGTTGTGTTTATATATACCCATCCCCTCCTCCCCCCTCCCACCTGCCCAACACCTGATAAATGTTATTCTTATATGTCCACTTAGGTGTTGATCTGTTAATACCAATTTGCTGGTGAGTACATGTAGTGCTTGTTTTTCCATGTTTTCTTGAGATACTTCACTTAGTAGAATGGGTTCCAGCTCAAATGTTTGCTTTTTTTACAGTCATGTGGATACAAAAACAAGTAAAGAAAATTTGTTAACTAAAAGAAAAAAAAAAGAATTCAAAAAGGAAGGAAGAAGGGACGGGAAGGAGGAAGAAAGAGAGATAGAAAAAGGAAGGAAAGAAGAAAAGAGAGAAGAAAGGAAAGAAAGGAAGGAAGAGAAATTTAAACCACTTTTTTTTTTTTTACCATACAATAAATGTGGTCATACAAAAATATGACATCACTACATGACCAAGTGTGGGGCATTCTGCCAGATGTTAGAAATACAAAAGGTTATCAACCCCCCTACATTTGGGATCATAATTCAGTTGGGGATAGAGACCGCACAAATAAAAGACAAACAATGGTTCAAAAGCTTTCCTCACCATGTGCAGACTTTATCACTTGCTCAGTTTGGAACTGTCTTCTGTGAGCATGGGAGACCTTCAGCAAACACCCATCGAGTGAATTCTACTTTATGTATTTAACACAGGGCGAAAGGCAGGGTGCGTTGCCATGAAAACCGGCATTGCAGGGGGCTTATGGGATGTTCTGAAATGTGATGAGAAAGCAAAGTTTGTGTGCAAGCACTGGGCAGAAGGAGTAACCCGCCCACCAGAGCCCACCACAACTCCCGAACCCAAATGCCCGGAGGACTGGGGCACCACCAGCAAAACAAGCTTGTGTTTCAAGGTAAGTATCAATTGTGAAGCTAGTAAAAGAATTAGGAATATGCTTCAGCCTAAATAGAGAATTACCTAAGGACTTAAAAAACAAACAAACAAGGAGGGAAGCGGTGGCTCACGCCTTGTAATCCTAGCACTCTGCGAGGCCCAGGCGGGAGGATTGCTCGAGGTCAGGAGTTCGAGACCAGCCTGAGACAAGAGCAAGACCCCGTCTGTACTATAAATAGAAAGAAATTAATTGGCCAACTAATATATATATGGAAAAAATTAGCCGGGCATGGTGGCGCATGCTTGTAGTCCCAGCTACTCGGGAGGCTGAGGCAGCAGGATTGCTTGAGCCCAGGAGTTTGAGGTTGCTGTGAGCGAGGCTGACGCCATGGCACTCACTCTAGCCTAGGCAACAGAGTGAGACTCTGTCTCAAAATAAAATAAAATAAAATAAAATAAAATAAAATAAAATATAAAAACAAACAAACAATAAAACCAAAACACAGCTGCCCAAGTTCCACCTGTAGAAATTCTGATTCTATTGACCTGGGCATCAGTTGTTTTTGAAGAGCTCCATGATTGGATATTAATGACCAGTTGCATGTAGACCACAAACACAACCAACCACACAAGCACAACTCACAGATGTCTTCCTCACCTGCTTTTCCTCTCTCATTCCCTCCCTGCCCCTCTCCTTTCCCCCCAGGCTTTCACAGTCTGGTCTGGGCTCGCAATTCTTTTCATCTTGATGGAAATTGCTGTGCCCCCTCGTGCTATCCTCTTGCATCTCATTTTTGCCATGCTCGTAGAGCCCAGGTTTTAGCTAACTTAATGGATAAACTCATCTGCAAGGGGATGAGGGGATGTGTCTGGCCAAGACAGAAGAGATTTGTAAATGGATTATTTGAGGACTAACACAAAGGAAATCAGGTACCTCTGGGAACTTTTGAGTTACTACACAAAGGCCAGTTTCATCCTGGCCACATCCCTTTGCCTAAGGGTGGTAGGCTGTGGGGATTTGGTGGCAGTTCTTTGAAAGAAGCAGCGGAATTATCCAGAACTGGGAAATGAACAAGGGGTTCCAGCAGAGACAATATCCCGGGGGAATGTTCAACAAACCAAAATATGCACCTCACTAGAAATTATGCAGTTTTAGAGGTCCTTGGGGTAGCATTTGTTTGGGAATATAATAGACCACCTTTGTAAGTATTAAGATGTGAGAATTATTAATAACATCTAGGTGATACTAAATTTATTTAAGAAAATAAAATCTTACGTCACAATCTAGCAAGTTGAAGTGTTCATAGGAATCTTGGGAGCTACTTACGAGGATACTTGATCAAGACACCTTTTTCCAGGTAGCTCAAGTTAAATTAGGGATGAGGTGAAGTTTGTCTAGGGTTGCTTGATGACAGCTGGGGCAGCCATAGTCCATAGTCCAAAAGTCCCTTTTTTCACAAGCCTATGAGGTGGGAGCCCATGACTCACGGGCACAATGAATGAAAATTATAAAAGTCAGTGGCCACAATTAACTTCTTACTGTTTGCATACTGGTAGGTGTGTCCTGGGCTGTCACTGTTGGTTGCATTTCACTGTTCTTCTTGCAGTCCTCTGGACAATATGACATAGTCCCTAAACCATATACTCTATTACATTTAGTTTAGCATATAACATATTCCTGCCAAAGGAATGTCTGTTGTTACATGTGCTCAATAGGTAAAATGTGCAACCATAAAGAAAAATGCCAGGCAGTTTTAAAGGACAATAGCAGCAAAGTCTTGAAAGACTCCCTTGTAATTCACTGTTTAAATAGGATAATAAACTATCTCACAGTTTTAGGAAGGTTATTTTCCTTAAAATTTTCCTTATTCATGTTTACTTTCTCTGCATCAAAAGTTGCTTTCACTTTTTTTTTTCTCATTTAATGTCACTTTTCATACTTAGCCAATATAACCTTATTTCCAACAAGAGCTATATACCTCATATGCCCAAACCTTGTAAGATTTTAATCTAATTTCTCCTCTGCTATAAAATAATATGATTTTTAAATCATAATTTTGTTTTCTCGACAAAATGATCCCCTAGTTACTGAAATATTCACTTGTAAATTGATTTTTAAATTCAGAAGATGACATTGTTTTGGGCCATCGCAATGTTTTGCTTTTCTGCAAATGGGATCTCATCGAAAGTGAATAATTGTTTCTCTTGGTTTGACAAGCTATGAAGTGTAAAATAATTTCTGAAACCATGTCATCTTTAGCTGTTTGCAAAAGGAAAACATGAGAAGAAAACATGGTTTGAATCCCGAGATTTCTGTAGAGCTCTTGGGGGAGACCTGGCCAGTATCAACAGCAAAGAGGAACAGCAAACAATATGGCGGCTGATAACGTAAATATCTTGTCTACCTGACACTCCTTTCTTTTACCTATTTGTGCTAATAATGTGGAGAAAATCCTTACAGTTATGAAATTTTTGGCTCAGGAGGCTACTTAAGGAAACTGTATCATCTTCCAACTCCATGGGCCCTTTTTGATCGAGTTTCACTTCCACATCCTTCAATTTTACAGGTGTAAATTCTCTGATGAATTGCTCTATAAAAGTACAAGACAGTCAGTACATATTTGTTACACGAATGAGCGTATGAATGACAATCTTTCAATGTTTTGCAATTATTTATTCTCATGTGGTGGCCCATTTCTAGGATATTTATGAGATGCACCAAAATGAACATCTATTGCAGAAATTATATTTGGTCATAAACTCTCTTTACTTGTATACTACTAATTTATGTTTCGGAGGTTAATGGACTTGTTTCATGCCATAGCACATGCTTTCTTTATGTTTTGGTTATTCCAGGACTAGTGGAAGCTACCATGAGCTGTTTTGGTTGGGATTGACATATGGAAGTCCTTCAGAAGGCTTCACTTGGAGTGATGGTTCTCCTGTGAGTAATTTGACTTCATATATCATTTTTGTACTTTATTATGTATTTATCTTGATGTTATCTTTTGGGTTAATCCAAACTTTTAGTAAGGCAGGTCATTGAAATAGCTAGAGACATTTTTCTATGTGAAATAAATGCTATTTTAGGATCAGCATCCTGACACCAACCCAGTTTAGTTCTCTTAGTCATTCAAGGCATAGCCATAGTTGACTGGATAAAAAAAAAAAAAAAATTAGAATGAAGTTCATTCCACTAGTTTATATAAAATGATATGTTCATTTTACCACGCGAAATTGGCATGCAGGTAAACTTAAAAACTTATAGATCAGTAGAACTGGAAACATTTTTGATATTCCCATTTATAAACATTAGGCTTTGTC
Organism: Microcebus murinus; assembly: GCF_040939455.1. Lineage (NCBI taxonomy): Eukaryota > Metazoa > Chordata > Mammalia > Primates > Cheirogaleidae > Microcebus > Microcebus murinus. Next base: position 11,733,227 of record NC_134128.1, on the reverse strand, counting down.
AGACTTCTCCATTCTCAGGAATGGAGAAGTGGGAGATCGTTGGCACATGCTGCAATATTTAGAAGCCCTCGTCATCACTGGAAGTGATTTTGTATAATTTCAGTTCTATCTCCTCGCACAGTTTACCAGCAATTTTTCAAGGCACTTGGGTAGATGGTTTATTTGATGGCTCTGTTGATATTTGAATTTTATATTTACATCTCTGGAAAATATATCATCATGCTTAGTGTTAAGACTCTATGGGCTATGATTGATTCCACATTGAAAACTCCATAAAGGTTCCACTGTTCATTCTGGCAAAGTCTGGTAGTTTTGTTAGCAATATTTTATAGGTCTTTTTATTTTGCAAGAAGAATTATTTGTATTTCTTTCTTTTTTAAAAAAATTATTTATTTATTTTTTCCCAAATTCTGTGGGTACAAATACTGTTAGGGTTACATATCTTGCCCCTGCCCCCCTCCCCATCCCGCTCTGCCAGAGCTTCAAGCGTGTCCAGTCTTCAAGTGGTGCGCCCTACACCCACCATGAAAGTGCATACCCTTCCCCTTCTCCCCCCTTCCACCTGTTCACCTCCCATTAACAAAAAAATTTTTTTTTAAGCATTTTGGTTACAGTGTGTTTCTTTGCCTCTCCCTAAAAAGGGATAGAGGTAATCCTTTCCCCCCTACAATGCTCATTACATCCTTAAGATGTGGGTCTCCCCCCCTCAGATCCCTGTTGAACACAAGACCTGGAAAATGGGCTACACATCTACTCACCATCAAATTGGTACTGACAGCCTAAAACTATGGTGTTCAAATAATTGTATTTCTTTATCCTACCCAGTTAATAAAGAAAAAGCTTCCAACAACACACTGCAATATTATCCCTTATGACTGGGCTGTAAATTTAGCAACTTCCAATACTAAGTGGAGCTTTTCCTACATATGAATCCCACTTTTGTGACCCTTGACTCCATTCTACTTAATAAAAATAAAGAAAATTTTATAATAATCTATTGCATACTCTTCCATTTCATAAGGTTCCATGTAATGAAAGCTACTTCTTTTCTACCCATGTTTATGAACTATACTTTCAAAGCAAAGCTATTGTGATAAAAAGTACATGAATAAAACAACATGCAAATATGCCTTTCTTTTTCTGTTTGTATAGAAAACTGGCATTGGACTGACCAATGGTTGATGGTTATGATTTGATGTTTCTACTGTAGGTTTCATATGAAAACTGGGCTTATGGAGAACCTAATAATTATCAGAATGTTGAATACTGTGGTGAACTGAAAGGTGACCCTGGTATGTCCTGGAATGATATTAATTGTGAACACCTTAACAACTGGATTTGCCAGATACGAAAAGGTACGATCACCTGTCCTTTCCTTTATCTCAGATCGGAGAACGAACCTCCTGACACTCTAGTATCTTTCCTTTATTAGCAGAACAACAACAACAATAACAAAAACCCAAATAACAAAATAAGGGAACTATCAGGGCCCATCATTTCACAGGATAAGAATGAAGTCGCTGAGTACAGATAAATGTTCCAAAGGAACAGAAGATCAAAAGGCCACCCAGACATCCTGGACAAGAGTCACGTCCTCCCAAATAGTTCCCACGAGCAGCTCTGATTCCGATCCAGGTTCTATAGTGGCAGACATGGGTGGGTGTCCTGCACTGTAAGCAGAGTAATTAAAATGCAGTCTCTTTTTGGGGGGAATTTTCACCTTCTGACCATCTATGTGAGTCATCAAATAGGTGAAGGCTGCCCCAAGTCTGAGTATTCTAAGTATTGATTTCTCAAGTAAATGTTCAACGCAAGGAACAGGCGCCATGTGCAAAGGCAGCGATGTTAGCACACCAACCGTCTTGTTGATCAAAAAATGTGAACGCTATCAGTCGTTATCGATGACTCAGAGAGTTCCACACATCCAAGTCAGACACGGAGGTCAGAGGATCCAGGTTCTAATGTTCAGATAAACAAACCTGTTCTTAAACCAAAATGCATAACCTCGGCCTCCTCTGCAGTAAACAGATAAATGGAACTGCATTGCCCCCTGCTGCTGGGGAGTCTTGGCCACTGTCCCAACTCCATGACTAGGGATACCTTAGTGCTTTGCCAATTTCCATGACTCTTTCTGCTTAGATTATGGCTTTCAGAGTGTCCAGAATAGAGGAATCAGTGGTGGCCAGTTATTTATGAAAGGTCTCCTAGCTACCAATGGCTAGTATCCTTTTTGTATCATTTAATTTTATTAATAGTAGCTCTACTCTTGCAGATGTTAAATATGTTAACCCCAAAACTAGGTCATCTGAGTTCCTTTGTCAGATTCCAGTAAAATAAAGATATATCATTAACTACTTGAAAAGAAAAGTATTTCATCTAACTTTTAGTAAAACAGACATTTAAGAAAAATAAGATTCTTTAAAGAAAACTTATTTCATATTTTATAAATCAATAGCTTGCATTTCATAATTTCAAATAATGAAATTATAAGTAATTTCACAGCTAATTATAGGATGTCTGCCTGGAAGGTAACATCTATTGGGCATCTACTACATACCAATAACTCACATATTTTACCTATTTATACATATCACTAAACCCCTTTTTGTAATTGACAAAATTAAGGCTAAATACTTGAAACCTGGGCTTGGGATTTGAAGCGAGGCTTCCTGGTTCTAAAACTCATGTTCTTCTTCTTTTGTATGATGCTCTTTGTGCCTGAAAACTGTCTTCCAATTTGTGGTGGTTTGACTTTTAACTCCTAATTCTCTTTTTCTTCATTCTCCTCTCTACAACATGATTAATTGGAGAAAGAAAGGGGAGTGAAAAAAAAAAAAGAAAAAGAATGGTTAAGCTTTTAGCAATGTTGACCCATAAAAGTAGTGAAAATAGAAGGCTATATAATAGCAGATGTTCAAATATACTGTAATATTCTCTTGTTTTACAGGAGAAACACCAAAACCTGAACCAACACCAGCTCCTCAAGACAGTAGGTGTTTTCTTATTTTCTGATCTCTGTATTGATAGCCTTTTTTCCTTCCTTCCTTCCTTTCTCTATGAAAAAATTACATCACCTAAGAAAGTGGAGGGCACAAGTTAATTATTTATTTATTTATTTAGAGTCACAGTCTCATTCTGTTGCCTGAGCTAGAGTGCCGTGGCATCAGTTTAGCTCACAGCAGCCTCCAACTCCTGGGCTCAAGCAATCCTTCTGCCTCAGCCTCTCGAGTAGCTGGGACTACAGGCATGCGCCACAATGCCCTACTAATTTTTTTCTATATATTTTTAGTTGGCCAATTAATTTCTTTCTATTTTTAGTAGAGATGGGGTCTCACTCTTGCTCAGGCTCCTTTCAAACTCCCGACCTTGAGCGATCCTCCCACATAGGCCTCCCAGAGTGCTAGGATTATAGGCGTGAGCCACCACGCCCAGCCTGGAGGACACAAGTTCTTAATACCTTTGAGAATCTCATGATAAGAGTGCAGATCTTCCTCTTCAGAGAAAAGCTTGTAGGTACAACCATGAAGTGTGTTAATACAATTTCTCATAGTTCATGAGTCCCATACAAAGGCCCAGGTTTCTCCTCCTGCAGCACATATATTAGTTTGCAAAGGCTGCTGGAACAATTGCCACGAACTTGGTGGCTTCAAATAACACACATGAAAGTTCTGGGAGTCAGAAATCTGCAATCAGTTTCACCAAGCTGAAATCCAGATGTCAGCAGGACCCTACTGCCTCCAGAGGCCCTAAGGTAGAACTGGTGTCCTTGCCTTTGCCAACTTGTAGAACTGCTGTCCTTGCATTCATTGGCTCATGGTCCCTTCCTCCTGCGTCAAAAGCAGCAATGGAGCATCTGGTTTCAGTGGTCATGTTGCCGCCTTCTCATGTAGTCCAATCTTCCCCTGCCTCCCACTAGAAGGACATTTATTATTACATTTAGACTCTCTCTGGATAATCTGTGATAATCTCTTCATCTTAAACTCCCTAATGTAATCACATCTACAAAGTCTTCCATATAAGATAACATTCACAGCTTTCAGGGATCAGGACCTGGTTATCTTTGGGAGCCTTTATTCAACCTACTATAGCACAGAACCATAGAATCCTATGGTTTGGACAAAACCTTGGGAGCCCTTGTGTTAAGTGAATTTCTAGGTTTTCCAATTCTACCCTGAAGCAACCAAATCTATCTGCTAGAAGTTCTTTCTTATATTGGGATGAAATCTGCTTTTTATAGTTCCCAGTTCTTGGATCTAGAACATCATAGGTAGATGTATTTGCACACTCCCATCTGCACCATCCTATTGATGAAAGTAACACGAGGACTTAGTTGGGCAGAAAAAGTGACTAGTTTTTACGAGCTTGGCAGAAAGTAGATATTTGGCCCTAGGCAATTCAGTCTGTATTTATCATAGACATTCTGCTTATTCTTGGCTCTCAGAATTGCAGATACCTCTCCTGTAGCTGCTCTGTCTTTTTCACTTTTGTGTACTACAGAGGCCAGATTTTTGAATTTGTCTAAGTAAAATTCATCCCCTTTTCTCACTGATTTCTCAGATCCACCAGTCACTGAAGATGGGTGGGTTATCTACAAAGACTACCAGTATTATTTTAGCAAAGAGAAGGAAACGATGGACAATGCACGAGCATTTTGCAAGAGGAATTTTGGAGATCTTGTTTCTATTCAAAGTGAAAGTGAAAAGAAGTTTCTATGGAAATATGTAAGAACATGATTAATCTAAGAATGGAATAGTAATGTGTGATAAACACTGAGTGTGTCTAGAATTGGTACCCCATGGTGCAGTTTCTAATTATGCACTGAATTTGCACCTCTTGAAGTCAGAGGTAAAGGTGTGAATGTTAGGGGAGGGGAGGAGGAGGCCATCACAGAAATCATGCCTTATTATTTGAATGTTTCCTGCAGAATCATAGAGCCCAGAGTAAAAATTTGTTTGATCATAAAGGTACTAGAGTATAGTCTTATTCATCATCATCTTTATGGATACACTATGCTTTGAAATTCTCAGGATATTCCCTAATATTGAAAAAATATATACATATACATATGAATTATATATGTGTGTATATATACATGAATTCTACTTTATATGTATATAAAGTCTTTTCTTTCATGTATAATCCCAACTGACTGCTTTTTTTTAAAGAATGCCATCAACAACGTAACTACTACAGGCATTTAATATTATAGAGAATGGCTTAAAGTATTTGCTTTATAAATGCACGTTGTTCAGTTGTGCATATGTTTTTCTTTTTATTTCTCTGAAAAACATGATGTAGAATCGACAACATCTCTGCATGAATTCCTCTTTAGAAAAGGTTGCGAATAGGCTGCCTTGTGAATGTGTAGGCTTTGTTTAAGAACTTGCTGATTATGTGATTATAAATTGAACTATCTGTAAACTTCCATGTTTCAGGTGAACAGGAATGATGCACAGGAAGCATATTTTATTGGTTTATTGATCAGCTTCGATAAAAAGTTTGCGTAAGTAAATCAAGCTAAAATAACTTTGCTTGGGATGGCGATCTGATAAATACCTGAGTTATTCTGAGAATTTTGCTTTGCAGAATTGCATTTAAAGAATCCTATAGCATTCCCTATCTGTAAAGCATCTTTAAAAAAAATTAAAAAGAATTTAAAATAATCCTATTAAATATTTTCAACACTGTAAATTTCCAACTAACAGCTCAAAATTGGATTTAATCTTGCAAAACTTCACCTGCCTTTGTTTTTGGATATCATCCTCTGTCAGTAAATAATCTACTAAAAAGATGTACTGGATATGTATGGATAATGAATTTATTTAAATACTTATGATCCAATTTGGACTAACCTTGGTGCTTGGAACCACAGATTTTTTTTTTTTTTTTTGCACCATTCACTGTGATAGCAGCACTATTAATATTTTGAAGTACTCTTTCAACTGCATAAAATATGTTCCCTTTAAAAGAATGACTGTATTGTTTTCCATTAGATATAGGAGCCAGGAAAAGCTACGAGAGTGAGGAAAATAGTACATTTTGGGGATTTCTCTTCTTGTTCATTAGTACGTGTGTTCTCCAGAGTTTTAAGAGCAGCTATGTCTCCCTGGCTTATGCAACAGATATTTTGGCCACTTATATTCTGGAGGACTTAATTGCCATCCTGGAGCAGCAATAGAGATGTAACTATCTTTAAAGAATAGGAAATGTTTGATGTTCCTTCGGGCAAGCACCCATTTTATCATCTCTAAAACGAAAAGGTCAAATTCAGTGATCTTATGCTGCGCTTCCCACTCTCACAGTCTCTGATGTTCTAAAATGTGTGAAAATAAGCATTGGCCCACCTCCATTGCAAGAAACCAGAGTAAACATCAGAATCAGAGAATGGGCCTAATGAGAAATTCTAGGTCCTCTACCTCTCCGTGGGTGGTTTTGTGTTGTGCGAATCGTTCCCTAGGATGACCGTGGGAGGAATTTTGTTTCTGACTCACTTCCAGAGCAATTGAGATCTCCCACTTTAGCACTAAAGGTATTTTCTTCCAGGGAGGGAAAAGATGACAGTCTAGCCAAGACATCGGGGTGGTTACAGAAGAGCACAGTGCCAGGGACCCACCAAACACACAGGCATTTGGGGTTTCCCACCATTTTCTCTACGTTCCCTCCTTTGGATTGAACTATCCTTTCCCACCAGGAGACTGTAGCCAATTGTTCTAATGACTGGATTGTTGTGAAATGCCTGAAATTTCTTTTCCAGTTGGATGGATGGAAGCAAGGTGGATTTTGTGTCTTGGGCCACAGGGGAACCCAATTTTGCAAATGAGGATGAAAACTGTGTAACCATGTATTCAAATTCAGGTAGACGATACACAAATATTCTTGAATTTGCTTCTTGGTGTGGGTGTGTCATTTCCTACATCCCTGAGCTGAAAGTAGCAAGTTGTACACTTAAGCCAGGCAGGATAAGAAAAGAGAATAAAGGAGAATTCTAATTTTAGCAGCATAACCTGTTTAATTTGTAAGGAGAATGGATGCTTAACATTTACACTGATAAATGATATATAGTCAATCTTCTCACTCCTCAAATTATGAAGCATTTTTCACATTCTGATTTCAGGAAAATATCCAAAATATGTTTATCTACCTCCTTTATCTCTCTCTTCAGCTCTTTATTATTCCATAAAATGGGATGAGATAAAATGAGATAATAATATCTACAATACTATGCAGATGCTTGGTGTATATAAAGTTTAGGTATTTTGAGATTATTATTATTAGTTGTCACTATTTAGATAATATATCTGTAAAACCAAGTACATGCTTGGTTCATAGAAAGCTCTCTATAGAGTTGAACTTTTATTAGTTTAAGTGAAAGAGCAAAAGGACTGCATGGATTCTTCTAGTAGCTTATGTAAAACTTGATTCTAATCTATGTAAATCTTATGTAAAGCTTGATTATAATCTAAGTCATTTTTGAGAATTTTTACAAATAAAGAAATGCATTTTTGAAAAAGAGTGTTTTTGAACATAAACATGGAAATCTAATGGAACGATTTTGTTCTTCGCCAGGGTTTTGGAATGACATTAACTGTGGTTACCCAAATGCCTTCATCTGCCAGCGACATAACAGCAGCATCAATGCCACGGTGATGCCGACCACACCCTCAGTTCCATCGGGTTGTAAGGAAGGTTGGAAGTTTTACAATAACAAGGTACTAGGAGAATTAGTTGCCATCTCGGCATTGACCAATATGGAGAGTGACAATGTAAATCTTTCAGTTCAGAGCTCACCTTTGCTTACCCAGATTACTTTAGAAAATTTTGGGTCAGAATAGGTGAGGGTTCTTATGAAAAATTTTCTATGAAAATTGAGAGCATACTTGAGATATTATCCAAATAGTTATACCCTTTGTCCTCAGGTAGAATAAAATCTTGCAAGGAAACTTCGTGGATCATAAAACTCACTTAATTTTTAAAAATCTCGATTTGGTTGTGAGAAAATTTTATATTTAGCCATAATCTTCATGATTAATTTTAATTAATTTTAATTTTAATTTCCCTGCAGAAGAAACTTTATTATCTTTAGTTAACCCTTATGGCTTTTTCCTTTTTCCTTTCATCGCAGTGTTTCAAAATCTTTGGATTTGCCGAAGAAGAAAGAAAAAATTGGCAAGAGGCACGAAAAGCTTGCATGGGATTTGGAGGCAATCTGGTATCCATACAAAATGAAAAAGAGCAAGGTATGCAGGCCATTCTTTAATCAGTGGTGCATTGAAATATGTAATTTTGCCCATCAAATAGTAGCATATTGCTGATAGTAAATGATTTTTTGTTTTCTCTAGAGTAAAAACTAGGAATGGGTGGAAAAAAATCAAACACTGATTCAAAACGATTTTGTTCAATTGTAGGCACGATGCTGGGCTTTTTATATAAGGTCCCTTTCTGTTGTCAGAAAGACTCTATGAGACAGGTACTAGTATTTCCTTTTGTGAATGGGGAAATGGTGTTCAAAGAAACCTTGAGTCAAGAAGCTTCCCTGCTTAGCGGGTAGAGTTGGGAATCAAACCTAAGTCTGTCCAGTTTAAATTCTCCCCAAAGAGCCAAAGACGAGTACTTCTAAGAATAAGATAAAAATTGCCGATTTCCCATTTACTGCCTGCCCTTCTAGTCACTTGATCATATAACTTGTCATACAATAAAACTGATATTTTAAATATAAACTTTGAACAAATGGAGGAGAAATTTTTGCTAAACCATAAGGATTAGCCAGAGCTATGAAGGTGAAAAATTCTCCATATCTATATAGCAGATTGTAAAATTCATTATAGTGTTGTCAAAACAAAAGGTACTTAACCACTTTCGCATGGATTTTTGGGGGGCTGTCTTAACTGAGACAGGTATTAGGTTAAATTGTCACTTGTGCTTTAAGGAGGATGCTGAGCACCAAGTGCAGGAGATTCAGAATAAACTGATGAAAGGTTTGGGTACCACTGCAAGCAAATGATGATTGAAAGAGCCTCAGATTATACAGCTTGGAAAACAGAGACTGTGGGCTTTGGAGGATTATACTGTTTGGCCCCAGAAGGAAGACCTAGAACCAACAAGTGGCAGTTATAAGGAAACAGATCTAGGCTCAAAATTAGGAAACAGAACTGCTTTGTGTTAGAAATGAGGTTTCTAAAGAGCTGTGAAAATGCTTAAACTGGAAGATGCTCAGATGGATGCTATAGGGTCATATATATTGGCTGGCACATACCGTGTTTCCCTGAAAATAAGACAGGGTCTTATATTTATTTTTCCTCAAGAAGATACCCTAGGGCTTATTTTCAGGGGATGTGTTATTTTTTTTTAAGTACGGTACAACAATCTACATGTATTCAAATATAGTTAAGTCGTCTTCTTCTGGAACATCATCATAACTCTCCAAACCCCAAATTCCATCCTGAATTTCTTGCAACTCCATTTCCTTTAGAACCATTGGCCCCAGTCTCTGATGTGGAGCACTAGGGCTCTCATGGGGCAGATGAGAAGGGCTGCTTGTCTTCTTTACTGCTCTGCAATTAAATGCATGGGTTGTGCAGACACGCTATGTAGCCACACCTATCACTTGGTCTTATTTTCGGGGTAGGGCTTATATTGTGCAAATGCTTAGAAATCCTGCTAGGGCTTATTTTATGGGTAGGTCTTATTTTGGGGGAAACATGGTAGTATCAAAGGTGCTCCATTGTTGTTTGTTGTTTATGAGAAGGTTATAGGAGAGATGCGGACTAGATATTGCATAAGTTCTCTTTTCTGAGATTCTTAACTTCCAACATCATTTACTAAAAAAAAGAAATGATGTGTCTCAAAAAATACCAAAAAGAAAAAAAAAAGACACTAGAAATCTGCATGGTGCTCTACCAAATGTTTATTTTAGTCTATAGGTGCCGCCATTTGCTCACTTACAACACACCCTACAATAAATCAACCAGGCTTTCACCAAGGCCTTATGACAAGTTGAGCAACTTGCCAGACACTGAAAGAAAAGGGTCAAACCATAGGACACAATACAAGAATACAAAGTTCACATTTCTCTGTCTACCCCATTTGGGGCTTGGCTGCCCAGCAGACAAATACAATCATTGATTTCCTCTCTTAACCGCAAAGTGCTGATTCCTGGCATAACAGAATTGAACCTGGACGATAGAGATGTGCAGAAGGAAACAATTTTCAGATAAAATAACATTATTCCTGGCAAAACAAGCACACGTTGCTGAATTCTTATTGTGGTCCTTGGCAGCAAAGAAGTCAGCGCTGAATGTTGGCAGGTAGAGCGCTTCCATATTTCATTTCACGTTGGGGGACAAGTTCTCATCTTATTTAGGAAACAAAATAAAACCAAAATAAATATCTACCCATGTTCTTCTCTCTCTAAAAATGTCAAAAGAAAAGGTTTTTTGTTTTTTTTTTTTAGTTTTTAGTTAATTTAGAAATTAACTAAATTGCAAAAGAGAACTTATGCAATTTAGTTAATTGAGAAAAATGTGAACCTCTAAGCAAGGTGGTTGCTGCCTTTTCTACTCTACAGAAAGAGTAAGCGCGTAACCATGGCTGGTCCATGGAATTGCTTGTTCGTGAATGGACAAATGATTTTATCTCTATGGACTTCTCTTTTGCATTTTGTGTTAGTAACCACAAGTGCTCCGTCATTCCATTTCCTATTTAAGCATACATGTTTGCAGATTGTTGTTCTGTAGAATGGGTAGGTGATCATCTGCGTAGAAGTCAATGGCTGGGGCACTGTTGCTGGCCCCAGAAGGCAGATGGGCTAAGGAAAAGGGAGGGGCACATGGACAATTAAACTTTTCATTGGCTTTTAGATGTTTGCCACCATCCTCTCTGCCCCAGAGTTGACAGGAAGCAAGAAGCCATATCTGTTCAATATTGTCACCCAATGATGTAAGCACTTTAGCATCAAGATGGGCCCCTGGGTTCAAGCACACTCAACGCATAGCCACTGATCTCTAGTGGTTACTCAACCAGGAGGAGTCCCAGTTGGGTAACTCTTGGTTTGGCAACCCAAGGTGTTGATCATTTGATTAGCCTAATGCTTCTTGTATTGACAAAACAATTTTTGTTTTTCAGAACTTTTCTCATTTAAGAGCCTTTTCTTTTCCACGTTATTATAATCAGATTATCTTATTTATAGAAGCAGGACAGCGCTAGCCCATACAATGACTTTTTTATGAATAGAAAAATGTGCTGCGTATTTTTTATGAATAGAAAAAATGCACGATAGTGGGAAACAACCACCCAGATTGGGATACACAAAATGCACACTGGGGCTTGGTGTAGACTTCAGTCTTCTTTGGCTCTCTCGACCTGATGCCCTTGGGCAGGGTGCAGTTTGCACAACTATCTGCCGTGGCCTAGATAAAACCTAGACTTTTATTGTTGAGAAACTTTTCAAAGTCCAAGGCTCAAGCAATAACACGATGCTAAATTTAGAAATGTGTCTGTTTTCACGGTAAGTGCTTTTAAATAGCGATAAAGACATGAATCACATGCTCGGTATTTTGACATTAATCTATTTGAAATAGTTTTCACAGTAGGAGTATCAGCCCTCGAAGTTTAACATTATTTTGTGCAACTTTCTTTCAGCATTTCTTACCTATCATATGAAAGACTCCACTTTTAATACCTGGATCGGGCTGAATGATGTCAATTCAGAACACACGTTCCTTTGGACGGACGGGCGAGGAGTTCATTATACCAACTGGGGGAAAGGTTATCCTGGTGGAAGAAGAAGCAGTCTTTCTTACGAAGATGTAAATATCAGTTTCGGGTCACCTCTCTCTACACTATGTTTGCATAGAGCCATCATATTACTGATTCATCTTCTGCGAAAAATTTACAAGAATACTCCTTGGTCTGGTCCATTCTTCTAGATTTGAACTGTTTTAGACTGAGCCCACCTTCAGGGAAGGGATATCAATTGAGTTAAGAACTCTTTGGCTTAAGGATTAATCTTCTGTGAAAAATTTACAAGAGTACTTCTTGATCTGGTCCATTCTTCCAGATCTGAACTGTTTTAGACTGAGCCCACCTTCAGGGAAGGGATATCAATTGAGTTAAGAACTCTTTGGCTTGGGGATTAATCTTCTGTGAAAAATTTACAAGAGTACTTCTTGATCTGGTCCATTCTTCCAGATCTGAACTGTTTTAGACTGAGCCCACCTTCAGGGAAGGGATATCAATTGAGTTAAGAACTCTTTGGCTTGGGGATTAATCTTCTGTGAAAAATTTACAAGAGTACTCCTTGATCTGGTCCATTCTTCCAGGTTTGAACTGTTTTAGACTGAGCCCACCTTCAGGGAAGGGGTATCAATTGAGTTAAGAAGTCTTTGGCTTGGGGGAGTGGGAAGCCACTTGTTAGAAGTAGGGAAACCCAGTTCCATTGTGAGCTTAACTCGTAGTCAGGACCAACACTTGAAGTAAAATCTGTAATCTCGCCATCCAGGAAAAAAAAAAACAAAAAAAACAACACTTAATTTTTTTGTTGAGTTTACTCCTAGACTTTTTCATAGTGCACATAAACATATAAAGTTTCTATTTTACAAACATGAAATAAAAACACATATAAATGTTTCGTTACATTTTGGGGACTTGAAAAATGGAGAGGATTAAATACAGTTGGGGAAAGAGAATGGGAGAAAATTTCTTATATGTGTTCTGTGGTGGAAACATGCTTGTTTTGTAAAAGGTTTTCTAGAGTAGAGCAGAGACTCAGAGCCAGGATAACGTAGTGTGAAAATAGCTAAAAAGAGAGATGGGGATGAGTGGAGGAGAACTTTTGGAATGTAGGAGGGAGGGTGCCTGGTAGTTGAGGCTCATGGAACAAGGATGTTGGAGGGAGGAAAGTTGACAAAATGATGGTACCAGGAGTTTAGGCTGGGATTACCCATAGCTCAGAGGATGGGTCCAAGCCATGTTCACTCTACAGTGACACTTCACTTTTACCACTTTATTTATTCAGACAAATGCAGTTACTTCACTTTTTGTGATCTTTGTGTATTACTACTGGTGTATTATCACCAACTTAACATTTTCTTTAATTTCTAAGTATTTTAGGGTTTTACGGCTATCTGTTACTGATTTCTAATTTAATTCCATTGTGGTTCTTAGAGAATAGTTTGTATGGTTTCTATTTTTTTAAAAAATGTGTGAAGGTGTGTTTTATGGCCCAGAATGTAGTCTATCCTGGTGAATGTTCTGTGTGAGCTTGACAAGAATGTGTGTTTGATAAAGTTGTCTGTAGATATCAATGAGATCCATTCGATTGATGGTGCTGTTCAGTCAACCGTGTTTTTACTGATTTTTTTGGCTCTTGGATTTGTTCATTTCTGATTGATGTCTCCAATTCTAATTGTGGATTCATCTATTTTTTCTTGAAGTTCTATTAGTTTTTACCTTACATAGTTGGATGCTCTGTTGTTAGGTCCATATGCATTATGGATTATTATGTCTTCTTGGATAATTATTCTGTATATCATAATATAATGCTCTTCTTTATCGCTGATAACTTTCCTTGCTCTGCAATCTGCTCTCTCTGAAATTAATATAGTCAGTTTTCTTTTGATTGGTGTTATTGTGGTATATCTTTCTCCATCCCTTTACTTTTAATATGTGTATGTTTTTTACATTTAAAGTGAGTTTCTTGTACCAACATATGAGTCTCTGTCTTTCTATTGGTGTATCTAGACCAATAACATTTAAAATGATTATTGATATAGTTGAATTAATTAATATCTATCTTATTTGCTGTTGTTTATATTTATTGTTCTTTGTTTCATTTTTTGTCTTCCACTCTTTTTCTGCTTTCTCTGGTTTTACTCACACAGGTGCAGGTTTTATAACTTTTTGGGTTGACTGTTGGCTGATAGACTATCCTGTGGAATCTTGGAGTGGCAAGAACATTCACAACCACATGAATACACTATTTTCCTAGCCCTGGCTTTCTCCTCTATAAGATTATAAATAAGATATGAAACTCTCTAGCTATACTCACAATTAGCTCTGAATCTATAATAATACTTTCGTAAGTTAATTTAGCAATGAAAAATAGAGTTTGTGCCCATTTCTCTTTGATAACAGGATACCTACTTCTGGGTTTGGATAGTGAGAATTCGTATGGAGAGAATAGTGTATTTTCCTGGTTTCTTTGGTTTCTGAGTTTTGATAGCGATTAGTACAAGTTCTGATCTCAAGGTTTCTCAGTCCTATCTCCAACATTTATCTAAATCTGTTTGGTTTTTACTTCAGATAGCAAGAGTTCAAATGCAGAGGCTCTGCATGGAAGATGGGCACAGTTGGGTAGAAAGCAATGATGGATTGAATATACCATAAATTAGGACGATCTGAAAATTCGGAAGGCAAGGACAAGGAGAGATTTTTTTTTCTGCTGTGTTAATAAATTGCTTTAAACCATTGCTAATTCATACTTGTTTTCTTTTTCTTTCCCTGTAAATAAATAGGCTGACTGTGTGGTTATCATCGGAGGCAAATCAAATGAAGCAGGGAAGTGGATGGATGACACCTGTGACAGTAAGCGTGGCTACATATGCCACACACGTTCTGGTAAGTTCTACCAAACCCCACCTGCCTGGAAGAGCTGGATTTTTTTCATGTACTTTAAAAAAATATATCATTCCCTCGCACAGCAATAGGTTTGATTCTCACTTTAATGCCTGTGAGCCTGTGACAGGCAAAAAGGGTGATGTTTTCTATAATTTGTTCATGAGTCTGCCCCCTCCTTCATTAGCAAGCAATCCTGTGCAGATTAAACTTGATGTTGAAACTCTTCCTAATTTTGTTAGAAATCTGGAACATCTGCCTATGTAGGAGCCAAGGGAAAAAATCCCCCTGCATTCTCTAAAGGTTCACTGAAAATCACCAACAAGAGGTAGAGTAATAGGAGAAAAGGCATACAAACGTGTTTGGTCATAGTTTTGCGTGACACAGGAACCTTCAGAATGAAGACCCAAAGGTACAGGGAAGACTGTCCCTTTTTATACTTAGGTTCAACAAAGTACAGGCAGCTGTGTAGAAATATGATTGGACAAAAAGGGTCTGATCTAAACCAGCAAGGCCTGTCTGTCTAGATTCTTCTTGGCCTCTGTGTGCAGTAGCATCCTTTCTTCTGGGTGTGGGGCAGACCTTCTCTGGAATGGGGGAAATCTTAGGACCTACAGTCAAATAAGGTAGGTCAGATAATTTCTTTATGGCCAGTATTTATTTATTTATTTACTTAGAGACAGAGTCTTACTCTGTCGCCTGGGCTAGAGTGCCATGGCGTCAGCCTAGCTCACAGCAACCTCAAACTCCTGGGCTCAAGCCGTCCTCCTGCCTCAGCCTCCCGAGTAGCTGGGACTACAGGCATGCGCCACCATGCCCAGCTAATTTTTTCTATATATTTTTAGTTGGCCAATTAATTTCTTTCTATTTTTTTTTTAGTAGAGACAGGTTCTCACTCTCTTGCTCAGGCTGGTCTTAAACTCCTGACCTTGAGCAATCCTCCTGCCTCGGCCTCCCAGAGAGCTAGGATTACAGGTGTGAGCCACCGGGCCCGGCCTATGGCCAATTTTTACACAGAGGAGTGAGAGGGGAAGTTAGAGTGATATTTTTAGGTTTTATGGCTGGCTTTGGAAAAAAGGAGCCCTTGTGTCTATGAACTCCCGTAGGATAGAAGAATTCTAGTTTCTGTGTCCAGCCTTGGGGGAGAATGGGACCGAGAGACAGGGGGGCAGGAAAAGGTTGGAGAAAAACTTTTGCTTCTGAGACTACTTCTGAGGCTTTCATTTTTGGGTATTGTTTTCTGAATTCTAACACCTACCTGTACCTTTTTTTAAATGTCACAGTGGGAACACCTCAGTTCAACTCCCAATTTTTTTTTAATCATTGGCACAAAGCGTCATAGGAGCCTCATTATCTGCTCTGTATTTTCTGCCTTAAAAAATGTAGATATCTGATTTGAGAGTTGTTTTTTTTTCATCTTAGGAAGCTTGAATATGGTTAAGTGAAAATGACATGGAGCATGTGGATATTTACTGTGAATCAAGATGATGGTTGTACGCATTTTAGTTTCTAGTGCAACTGGAATAAAAATGTCTAGCTACATAGAAGGGTTAGAAATTTAAAAATGACATGACAATGGAGGGTGGGGAGCGTTGCTGTCATCTTGCCTACAGATCTTAGAGGATGAGTTTGAGTTGGAAGGTATGTGTTCTCCCAGACTTAATAGATTTTTCTATACTTTTGGGAGAATCAGAGAACTAATGTCAACTCACGTCAATGACTAAAAATCACAGAACATATTTTCGGCTAATTGATAAGAACTGCAGGAATTCAAGCCAGGTGCGGTGGCTCACGCCTGTAATCCTAGCACTCTGGGAGGCCGAGGAGGGCGGATTGTTTGAGCTCAGGAGTTTGAGACCAACCTGAGGAAGAGCAAGACCCTGTTTCTGCTAAAAAAAAAAAAAAAAAAAAAAGAAATTAATTGGCCAACTAAAAATATATAGAAAAAAATTAGCCAGGTATGGTGGCACATGCCTGTAGTCCCAGCTACTTGGGAAGCTGAGGCAGGAGGATTGCTTGAGCTCAAGAGTTTGAGGTTGCTGTGAGTTAAGCTGATGCCATGGCACTCTAGCCAGGGCAACAAGAGTGAGACTATGTCTACAAAAAAAAAAAAAAAAAAAAAGAACTGCAGGAATTCCAACCTTCTCCTACTCCAAAAGTTGTCCCAAGGTCATGTCACTTTCCTCTTTATACTGTACCCCACAGCATCAGAATCTTAGGCCACCCGTAATTCCAAAGCACACTGTCTGTACCTCTGTTCTTTAGGCCAAGGGAGGAAGCTCCTTCCAGAAGCTTATTTAAAATCTTCCTCTTTTAATAAACATAAATGATAGAATATTTTGCCAGTAGTTTGCAGAGTTTTTTTTCTTTTAAGAGATAGAGTCTTGGTCTGTCCCCTAGGCTGGAGTGCAGTGGCACGATCATAGCTCACTGCAGCCTTGAACTCCTGGGCTCAAGAGATCTTCCTCCCTCAATCTCCCAAGTATCCGGCCTGTAGGCATGTGCCACCACACTCAGCTAATTTGTTTATTTTTATTTTTTTAGAGATGGGGGTCTTGCTATGTTGCCCAGGCTGATCTCGAAATCCTGGGCTTAAGCAATCCTCCCGCCTTGGCTTCCCAAAGTGCTAGGATTACAGGTGTGAGCCACTGTACCTGGCATAGTTTGCAAATTTTTAATGACTTAAGGAAAGATTCACAATATTAAAGTTGAAAAAAAAACAGCACATAAATTTTTATGAGTTATAAATGATCAAAAAACAATAGCAACCCCTACCTCCTTAGAAAAAAAAGAATTAAAAAGACCCTATGGAGGAAATTTGTCAAAATGGGAATAGTAGTTATCTTCAGAGAGTGGGATTATAGAGACTTTAGTTCCTTCATTATAGATTTCTGCATTTTTTAAAACCTCCACAAATATACTGTGGTCTGATTGCCTAGAAATAATCTTTCAATATTTTCATTTTTTTCATATTATATTTTTAATGAATGTTTTTATAAATAAGGAAATTGAAAGAAGAGCTAAGTTTCCTAGTTGTATATACCCTTCCATGAAACTTTTTTTTTTTTTAGCTTTACCTCAAACCTCATTTGTCAACCAACGGCCCAAACATTTTTTAATGGCAATAAAATAAGCCCAGATCTCCCAAAGCTGGGAAATCGTGAGATTGTTCAATTCCAGACAGGCTGTAACGTTTTAAGGATCCTGGCTGGGGTCTCCGGGTTTATGACATTATGCCAACACAAGAGGGCAGCAACAGCAGGAGAGACGGGAGGATGCCCTCCCTCTTGGGTGAAATAAAGTGGATGGCAGTCACGATCAAAAGAAAGTTCGGCACTTCTGTAGCGTACGTAGAACAAGGCAGATGCTGAGTCAAGTTGCTATAAAGTAAAGCACTCTGGACAAATGGCCAAGACAAAAACTGATAGGCAAAGACAAACAACAGGCCAGATCTTACCCTCTGGCTCTTGTTTGCAGTCGTCTGCCCTATGGCATCAGCATCATGCAGAAACAAGTGCTTTGTTGGGATGTTGCCATGAAGTGGCCCAGAAGACTGGTCTTGACATTGACCAAGATGGAAAAATAAAAATTAGTAATGACACAATGATCAGTGTTCTTTAATTTGTGGCATTAAACTGTGACATTTTTCTCATCCAGATACTAGATTATATTGAATTTGCAATACTTTTTTTTTTAGTTGAGAAAGTTGATTGTATAATCTACCTCAGTCTTCTAAATACAATTTGGGAATTATTTAATTTAAATCAGACATACTGATTAAAAAAGAAAGCTTTGTTTTCTGGTGCGAATTGGCTTGTGAAAATATTTTTTAATGCCTGAAAGTTTGGATTTATGCTATCCTGATTATTTTTATGATGGACCTGCTATGGTAGTCATGTACCGAGGGTACTCAATCAATGTTTCTTGATCATGCTAATGAAAATAATCTTTTTACTTCTAGACCCATCCTTGCCTCATTCTCCGGCCACGGTTCCAACAGATGGCTTTATTAAATATGGTCAAAGCAGCTATTCGCTCATGAAATTTAAATTTCAGTGGCATGAGGCAGAGAACTATTGCAAGCTTCACACTTCCCTTCTTGCCAGTGTTCTGGATCCCTACAGTAATGCATTTGTGTGGATGCAAATGCAAACATTTAAGGAGCGTGTGTGGATTGCCCTGAACAGTAACTTGGTAAGACGCTGGAAACACGAGCAACTGGGCATAATTGCTAAATTGTGGTTGGATGTGATTCTCTTTCTGTTCGTCCTCTTGAACGCTTGTTATTTGTTAAGTAACAGTGCTGAGCAATGTGAATGATGTTGACATGAGTAAGGCCCAATCTTTCAAGAATCCAACACCTTCAGCGATCTGGCTAGCATGTGATGTGTGTCAGAAATCAAACTAAGAATTATCTAAGTGATATTAAGTCTCTTATTGCTTTTGACTATTAAAAATATATTCTGAATCTCAACAGTTTTCTGGATTCACTTATCTCTTTCCAGTGTCAGGATGACAACTATGCCATGGGAATGAAGAAAGCAACTCAAGGACATAGTTAGGGCCGGGCGCTGTGGCTCACGCCTGTAATCCTAGCTCTCTGGGAGGCCAAGGCGGGAGGATCGCTCAAGGTCAGGAGTTCGAAACCAGCCTGAGCAAGAGCGAGACCCCTGTCTCTACTAAAAATAGAAAGAAATCAATTGGCCAACGGAAAATATATAGAAAAAATTAGCCGGGCATGGTGGCGCATGCCTGTAGTCTCAGCTACTGGGGAGGCTGAGGCAGGAGGATCTCTTGAGCCCAGGAGTTTGAGGTTGTGTGAGCTAGGCTGAAGCTAGGGCACTCACTCTAGCCTGGGCAACAGAGTGAGACTCTGTCTCACAAAAAAAAAAAAAAAAAAAAGGACATATAGTTAGTGGCTGGTGATTGGGATATTTTTTATTTTTTGTGGCAAGCCACTCTAGAGTTATTTATTATAGGTTCTAAGGTGGTGAAGCTTCCACCCATGTGTGGGAAATATTTTGTTGCAGTCAGTTCCCTGAACAGAGAAAGAAAGGATGGCAGAGAATGGGGTGAGGCGAGGACCTAACAGTGGTGATAGAGTTGCCAAAATCTTCCTAAAATGAGTCTTCTCTGCTACCTTGTCAACTATCCACCTTCCCTTTATCTATCCATCCAGTCAACCAGAAAACTTTCTAGTAGGAGAAATAGGTATGACAGTGAGTAATTAAGAGATAATGCCAGAAATAGCAAATAGAAGTATAATATATAAAAAGAGTTAAAGGAAGAGAGAAAAGGGACCAGTTGGGCCAGGGGAGGAGGACCAAGAGAGTTTCTCGGAGAAAATAAAACTTTGCAGGTGTAGTCTAGGATGGCAGAACATAAAGAAAGAGTGTCAGGAAGAGAGAAAAAGACAGAAGGGGTTAAACTGGAAAATAGACCAGTGTCAGATTTTAGGGAGCTTCCAATGCCATGGTTTAGACACAGAAATTTACACTTTGTGCAATGAGTATTTTCTAAGTAGGGCAGTGAATATTTAAAAGTAAGTAGTTAAACAATGAGTTCTGTAATTAAACTTGGGCAAGGCATTTTTAAGTCTCCGTTGACTATGTTTTGAATAATGAAGTTGTTTGATAAATCATGCATTTTCCCCTCACAGACATGTTCTCAATTCTCTTATGAGTTCAAACTAGGCTTTTATTACTTTTTTTAAAGATTAAATGTTTTTCTACTATACCAATACTTATGACAAACAGTATTAGTATATTCCTCATGACTGTGGAGGTAATGATTATGCCAGCATTATTTGATTCAACACAGAAGAATACTACACAAATCTAACTTGAGATAACACATGCTTTTGATTTTGTCAATAGATCTTTGGTAATTGGCTTGGTAAATTACATAATGCAGTTAAAAGGGGGGATAATGGTTTGAATCTTTTAAAAATTTAATTATCTCTGCTTAGTGTTATATATCATCTGTTCTGCGGCATTACCTGTAAAATCTCTTTTAGATTGTTAAAAGGATACTATTGATAAATAATATTTTTTATATTATCAATTAGTTTGTATGTGACCATAAATTCAGTAAGAAACTAAGCGTGCAGGCTGGGCACGGTGGTTCACGTCTGTAATCCTAGCTCCCTGGGAGGATAGCTCAAGGTCAGGAGTTTGAAACCAGCCTGAGCAAGAGTGAGGCCCTGTCTCTACTAAAAATAGAAAGAAATTAATTGGCAACTAAAAATATATAGAAAAAAAGTAGCCGGACATGGTGGTACATGCCTGTAGTCCCAGCTACTGGGGAGGCTGAGGCAGGAGGATCGCTTGAGCCCAGGAGTTTGAGGTTGCTGTGAGCTAGGCTGAAGCTAGGGCACTCACTCTAGCCAGGGCAACAGAGTGAGACTCTGTCTCAAAAAAAAAAAAAAAGAAATTAAGTGTGCAAATGGAAGAAAGCAATCTGGTTTTATTTAAAAGATAACATCATGATTCATATTGTTGAAAACCCACCTAACTAGAAATCAAGAGAGCTAGGCTCCTATGTTCACTACCCATGTGACCTTAACTGTCATTTATCATTGGTGCTGTTTCTATAGCAGAGCAATGAGAAGACCAAAAGAGAGGAGTGTTTTTCTCAAGGGTTCATGAATTTAACAAAAATTACTTAATTTTTACTACACCTTCAACATTTATATAAAA
The DNA here is from genome assembly GCF_040939455.1 of Microcebus murinus. NCBI lineage: Eukaryota > Metazoa > Chordata > Mammalia > Primates > Cheirogaleidae > Microcebus > Microcebus murinus. The sequence continues at coordinate 11,711,919 of NC_134128.1, read as the reverse complement.
GATATTTTATTTATTATGAAGATAAAACTTTTTTTTTTGCCCTGAAAGCCTGCAAAAAAGAGAATTTCATCCAATAAGATATAGATTTTTTTTTTTTTAAGTCAGTCTTTTTCAGAACAGCTTCCAAGGATGTATTCCTGGGATTCTCCAAACAATAATTATTTTTCAGGAAAGCTGCATTTACTGAATTTGAATTGATAGAAATGATTTAGGTTCCTTTTATTCTCAGATGTTCAAAATTCTTTGTCAAATCACAGTCTTAAATATGCTGTTTCTTCTTTGCTTGGTTCTTTTGGTATTTCCTAAGTGGGGCAGGGCTCCATGTTCATGGTGGTTTTTGTTCTTGCAGACCAACAATGAGTACGTGTGGACGGATAAATGGAGGGTGAGGTACACTAACTGGGGTGCCGATGAGCCCAAACTGAAATCAGCCTGCGTTTATATTGACCTTGACGGCTATTGGAAGACAGCATATTGCAATGAAAGTCTTTATTTTCTCTGCAAAAAATCAGATGGTAAATGAATATGCGAAAACCATTGGGGGGGGGTTGGAATTTTCTGATGAAGCTACTACACACTCCTATTGATATTACCAAATGTTGGGTAGCTAAGAATAAGATAAAATGTATTCCTTCACCTAACCAAAGACTGTCTTGGCTATAAACCGAGATATGTAGATCAAAATCATGGCAATAGAAAATTTTCTTTATTTCTGGGATTATTCTACTCTTTAATAAATCTCTGAATGTTTATTATTGAGGTTGTCTTCTGAATCTATGATAACAGATTCCCTGGGAAATTATGCTTAGTTTTGATGTTGACAACGTATCCATATCGAAAGAATTTTATCAGAATGCACATAGATTCACCAGAATCAGTGATATTATGGACACAGTTCTAGAATTCTAGCAATAGCATTTCATTATATCACAGGTGTCGTTAGTAGTTAAGAAGGGGTTATTTGGGGTAGAATCCCAGAAAAGGAAAAGAATGGCTTGAAAATTACAAATTGTTTTGAAGTGACTTTTCCAAACTTATCTTTCAACTTATCTGTAGGACTGTAGTCTTAATTATGAACGTGATTGATTGCTACAATCAATATGGTGATTCTAGTAAATAGAATGCTACAATATGGTGAATTCTAGTAAAATATATTTAAAATGAAAAAAATTTAATAAAGTAAAAGAAAACCCAATAATAACTACCATTTGGCACTGGTAGTTCCAAATGATAACAATTGGAAGTTATTTTTTTTCAATAATGATAGGTGATAAAATTTTCCTTCACCACTGAAATATTCTGCATACAGCAGAGACTTCTGGTTTTATTTTATTTCAAATATCTTTTTCTTAACAGAAATCCCTGCCACTGAGCCCCCACAACTGCCTGGGAGATGCCCGGAGTCAGCACACACAGCGTGGATTCCTTTCCATGGTCACTGCTACTATATCGAGTCCTCGTATACAAGGAACTGGGGCCAAGCTTCTCTGGAGTGTCTTCGAATGGGTAAGTATCGCATTTCCTAAAAGAAAATTTCACAGTCATCTCTTCTGGAGTCCTGTGACACTAATAACACGCTACATTAAAAACACAAGTAGTGTAAACATACATGTTTTTATTTTCATGATTCATTTTGTAACAGTATATGGTCAATATCATGTTCCCCAAATGTAATTTCTAACTTTCTAGCATCAATATTTTAGAGAGTTCAGGTAGAAAATGATCATTTGCTAAGCAAGTATTTCTTTCTTTCTGCCCTCGTGTTCTAAATCGTAAGGATCCTCTTTCTCAGTTATGCATAGTATTTGCATGTACTTGCATGTATATGTATTCGCATGTACATGTATATGTATGTATTTGCCTCTCATGATGGATGAGCTTAGACTTTACAAGGGAACTATTTTTTTTAACCACTAATAGAAAAGTATTTATATCTGGTTATTATATTCATGAAAAAAAAAACTAAACTAAAATAGGCATGACGAAAATATTCATGAAGATGAATGATTTTCCCCCTGAAATAAAAACTGTCCAATAAAAAGGGTACATGTAAGAGGCACTTAGTTAAATCCCACTAAATATTTTACCGAATTATTTTTACTAAGTTTTTCTTATGCCCTAACTCAGGGTTCTTCATCCAATGGTAGTGTGCTAGAATAAAAATCAGTCATTTCCGATGATGCTACTTGATGGCTGCTTTAGACTTTTATAGTTAAAAACAATTTTTTTTCATGTTACTTAGTATTTAAAAATTTTTTTGCAATAAAGATGTAGAAACTTTATTTTCAATTTTAGGTGACTGTATTTTCCAGTAAATAAAATGAATGATTCTTACTCTCATTCTCAAATAGGTAATAGATATTTCATAGTGACTAATGTCTATAAAATATACCTAATGATGGATTATGGAATAATGCAGTGAAAACAGGCATTAAAGGAATAACCTAGAACTCAGTGATACAGAAAACAGGCACATGGTTAAGTGCAGGTGGTCAAGGTTCAGAAAGCCTGGGTCATACCATGACTCTACCCTTTACTAGTGTCAGGATCTCTGCAAATTACTTATCCTCTGTGCTTTAGTTTCCTTATCTATAAAATGGGGTAACAGTAGTAGTACCCCATTATTAATGTAGTAGTACCTCAGTATCAATGAGGTGGTCGTAAAAATTTAATGAGATGATGCTTATAAAGTCCAAAGCAAAATGTTAGGCATGAAATTCTTAAACAAAGAGGTATTAGTTATTATTAAAAAGCTATAGATTTTTACTATAAGATCATCAGTTCATGAGTGGATTAATAAAATGTGCTATATGTATACCACGGAGTTCTACTCAGCCACAAAAAACAATGCTGATCTAGCACCTCTTGTATTATCCTGGGTGGAGCTGGAGCTCATTCTACTAAGTGAAGTGTCATAAGAATGGAGAAACAAGCACCACATGTACTCACCATCAGATTGGTATTAACTGATCAACGCCTAAGTGGACATATAGTCATAACATTCATCAAATGTCAGGCGGGGGGGGGGGGGGATGGGTATACACACAACCAATGGGTGCGGTGTGCACCGGCTGGCGGATGGACACTCTTGAAGCTCTGATTTGGGCGGGACAAAGGCAATATATGTAACCTAAACATTAATATCCCTGTAATATGCTGAAATTAAAAAGAAAAAAGAAAAAAAAAAGCAAGGAGAAGAAAAAACGAAACAAAACAAAAAAATCTAACACTGACACAATCTAATGTGGGTTGTCAATCTGGTCTTCTAGTTTCTTCTCCTTACCTAGAATGGTTCCATACGTTAACAACTCGTTACATACACCAACTCGTTATTAAATAGTCCTATAGTACATCATTCCACTGCCTGAAAAAACTAAGTGTTCTTTATCACTACATTGCCCTAAATACCAGTCTCCTTATTTCTGCAGGGAGACCTAACCCATGTCTTTTTTGGTGCATTGACCAGATTGGCACTATGCTCTGGCCAAACCAAGCCATCTCTGCTCCTGAAGAAGTTCTATGTTTCCCTCTCTGTCTTTCCTCTTACTACTTCTTCTTCCTAAAATTTTTTCTATACTTTTTTTTTTTAATTTTTTTATTTCGGCATATGATGGGGGTACAGGTTTTAAGGTTTCAATAAATGCCCTTTCCCCCTCCCCCCACAAGTCTGAGTCTCCAGCATGACCCTCCCCCAAACGGTGCACATCTCACTCATTATGTATGTATATGCCCACCCCCCCCTCCCCAATACCCAATTACTGTAGTTCCTATGTGTCCACTTAGGTGCTGCTCATTTAATACCAGTTTGCTGGTGAGATATGTGGTTCTTGTTTTTCCATTCTTGGGATACTTCTCTTAGTAGTATGGGTTCCAGCTGTAACCAGGAAAATATAAGATGTGCTATATCACCATTGTTTCTTAGAGCTGAATAGTACTCCATGGTAAATGAAGTCCTATGCTCCCCTCTATTTAAATTCTATTTCCTCTATCCTCCCTATTAGTTGCTTCATCTAAAGCGAATATTTGACTCGTCCATAGCATATTGCACTTAATTTCTCTTCTACGCCATCCCTTTGTACTCTCAACGTATGACTGGCCACCGAACCATAAATTTCTTAAGACATGTTCTATGTCCCATTCATCTTTGAATTTCCTGCAGGAACGAGTTCAGTGCTTGGATTCAAATGATGCCTTAAAAACCATATTTTTCAGAATGGAAACTACAATTCTGAAAAGAAACTGTCCACTCTTTGGATTTCTTCCCCATAAGTAGAGTTGATTGTTCTTGCTCTTACTATCAATATTGTTTACAAAAACATTTTCAGCTGCTTAAACGTACGTCCATTATATTTGTCCTTTTATACTTTTCAGGTGCTTCTCTGGTTTCCATCGAAAGTGCTGCTGAGTCTAGTTTTCTGTCCTATCAGGTTGAGCCACTGAAAAGTAAAACCAATTTTTGGATCGGATTGTTCAGAAATATTGAAGGTAATTTTTTTGAGGAACAATTATTTCATCACAGATATTTCAAAATGTTGTATGTAAAACAAGGTTTCATTTCCAGAAAGTCTTCCCTTACGTAATGATTAATTGGAGATGAGGTTGAAAATTCAAACTCATATTTTTATTTGAGATAAGAACTGAAAGTTTAAATGACTTTCATATCATGCTATTCTCAAAGTTGCTAATTAAAAAATATCTTCTGTAGCTAAGTTAGTTTAAGAAGCTTTAAAAAGCATTTTCTATTTTTTTTTTTTTTGGCAGGGGAGGCTAGAAAAAAAAGGCTAGGGAAAGATAAGTATAAATATTTATAATAATTATAAATAAATTTTCAATTAAATATATATAATAACCATATTCTTCCTGATTTCCTTTCTTATAATAGTCGTTATAGTCTTGCCTGTTAAAAGCCTGGTTTTAAATGACCATTGATTCTAGTGTAAAATAATAGGCTTAGAAATTTTACACAAATAAGCTGAACTTAAGTTTAAGATGGCTTATTGTTAACTTGCATTTTTATTGGTTTTATTTGATGACCAGGGATGTGGCTCTGGGTAAACAACAACCCAGTGTCCTTTGTCAACTGGAACACAGGAGACCCCTCTGGTGAACGAAATGATTGTGTAGTTTTGTATGCGTCTTCTGGGGTTTGGAACAATATTCACTGTTCTTCCTACAAAGGATATATTTGTAAAAGACCAAAGAGTAAGTAAGAGGTTTGTCACGTGGTACATGTGTCCCCTGGCCATCATTTCTTTCAACTACTAAGATATCAGGTGTGGAATTATAATGGGATTACAAGGGCCATTTGCAAGCTTTTGCCTTTTGTCGCTGAACAATCTGTCATGCCACGCTGATCCATTGCTGTCTGCAGCTCTGAATGAGCAAGAGACACTCTCTGTCTGCTTAGCTGACATAATGATTTTGGCTTTATCAATACATTTATAATGGGATGTTTATGCATATGGATTTGCCAAGCTATAAGCAGTTGGGAGAGCCTTTCTACAAAGCTTTGCCACATGAAGGGAAAAGTGGATAAAGTAATGACCAGCCCAAACCAGAAGAGGCCACGGTTCTGGGGAGGAATCTGAATTGGTTATGGAGCCGAGGTGAGAAGATTGATTGAGCCCGGGAGTTCAAGACCAGCCTGAGCGACATAGCGAGACCCCATCTTTAGAAAAAAATTTAAAGAATTAGCCATGTGTGGTTTGTGTGTGCCTATAGTCCCAGCTACTTGGAAGGCTAAGGCGGGAGGATCTCTTGAGCCCAGGAGTTCAAGGGTGGCAGTGAGCTATAATGATGCCATGGCACTCTGAAAAACAAAAAACAAACAACAAAAAATAATTGATCATGGACTGAGTCGTAGACTAATTCAGTCTCCTTCTGAGATTGAGTATGAGACCATGAAAAGGGAAGGGATTGGGGGAATTAATAGCGTTCAGTGCTCATGAGGACCCATGATCTGGACCGTAATGATATTGTGTCATCATTCTATCTCAACTAATATCCTTTCCAAGAAATAAAATTATTAATTAGGTAAGAGATTTAAATAAATGAATTAGATAAACTCACCCTGTTGTCCCAGGAAGTTCTATCATTTTTAAATAGTGCAGGTCTTTTGTCTTTTTTAAAAACTTTGTTCTAAGACACCACACCCCTTTCATGCAATCCTGGAGTCTTTACTTTTTATTCTAATACGGAACCCTTTAACACTTCAGTGGCCCAATTTCAAAGCCCTTACCCTAGAATGCTCTACTTATAGGTAGATTGGGTAGATTTTAAGGGTATCAGTGGCTCCAATGCGACTGGGAGAATCACATTTTCAGATCTTCTAATGTATTCAAATGTGTCATAAAGCTACAGGATGCTGCTGTAGCATAGATAGATAATAGGTAGACAGACAGATACATGGAGAAAGATAAAGATTTTTTTCTATTATATCATATTATATAATATCTTATCACCATAAATCAAAAATGGAGTATTCCATATATTTGTGGCCCAAATAATATTTACTATCTACCTGCAATTATTCTTAGCTTCTATAAATATTTAATTAATTATTTTTTTTTTTTACAAACAGTTGTTGATGCTGAACCTACTCATACATTAATTACAACAAAAGGTAAGACCGTGATGAAATTTCAAGTTCTGTGTTAATACTACATCAATGCAGTTTGTTTTAAAAGCCATCACAATCTCTTCCGGCTCCCCTGCACTCTCAGTCGACTTGCTTGGCCTTTGGATCCTTGTGTCATTCTCCTGCCTTGAATGATACTTTAGAAAAACAGGCTTTGGAGTCAGGTTGGTGTTTTTACCATAAGAAATTATTGAAGGCATATTTTTTTTTTTGCTCTGTTATGAAGAGTTGCCTTATGAGAACCCATGGAAGAAATTTCCTTCAAGAATCCCTGTGGGTTTTTCTTTCCTTAGCAAAGTTTTTCATTTTAATTTTTATAGACAACTTGAATTAGGTAACTGATCCTATTTCAATCACTTTTTTTTGGCTGCTAAAAACTCACAGTGAGATTCGTGGCTTAACTATAACTCCCTTATTAATCCCATGGATGCTGTTTGTTTACTAATTATACCTATGAGTTCAAATTTCCACTATGCTTATTTTCTATTTTTCCTAATTTTTTGACATGCTTTTAAGTATCACCATCATTATTATTACTATTCTATTTATCTTCCTATAATGTGTTTGTAAGCAGCCTTAGTTATTCTGAAGCAAGGTTTATGTAGTTTAAAAACTTTGGTGGACTAGCTCAATGCTACATAGACAGAGGTAGTATTTTTGCAACTGAATAATCATCTAAACATTCTTCATAATCCTCTATGTCATATGGATTCTTGTTTCCGGGTCTTGCATTTCTGTTTGACAAATGTCACTTGATAGACTATTCATGCATGTTAGTGTTTCCACAAGGAAAGTTGTATTGTTTTCCATAGCATTTGACTTTCTGTCTTCCTCCATATTTTCACTAATGATTTTATTTATTTCTAGCTGACTCAAGGAAGATGGATCCTGCCAAGCCCTCTTCCAACGTGGCAGGAGCAGTGGTTGTCGTGGTCCTTCTTATTTTAACGGGTGCTGGCCTCGCCGCCTATTTCTATTACAAGAGAAGACGTGTGCCCCTACCTCAAGAGGGTGCCTTTGAAAACACTCTGTATTTTAACAGTCAGCCAAGTTCAGGAACAAGTGATACGAAAGATCTCATGGGCAACATTGAACAGAATGAACACGCAATCCTCTAGTGCCACCCTGTGATCTTGATCGATTTGAATTTCATGAAATTGTAACTAAAATTTTAAATTCTTTAATTCAATGTGATTGTTTCCTTTAAAATGTGTACTGTATCGTTCTGGTCTGTCCTTTTCTTTTGCCTAATTGAAGAGATAATTGTTCATTTCCTAGCTGGCAAGACGTTTTTACAAAAGAGGGATAATAATGTTCATTACCACTCTTAAAGAAATAATAGTGAAATGCACATCATTACACTGCCAACATTTAAGTATCACCGATATATAGCTAGAGTCAATTTCATGCAGTAATCGTGAGAACTCTAGAAACAATCAGTGAAGCCTCTTGAAGTATTTTAAAGAGCTCCCAAAGGTAATGTTATCTATTAAAAACTGTATTTCAACAATTAGAAGAACATTTGAAAAATTAAGTGTAAATAACCTCCGGTAGTATAAAAATTTAGTCAGTTTTCTCTTTTACCAGTTGATTTCCATTTCAATTATTTAGAGTTGTATTCGTACACATGTAGCAGAGTAAGCCAGCCAAGAATCTTGTTTTCCCCAAGCAGAATTTTACAGGCTAAATACTGCAGATGTGTTCTTTGTCCTGTTATATGTATATCAAGAATACAAGGATGTGAAATAAAAAAATGTAAATTTGCATAACTGGATGTACTTAGATAATGTGAAATAAACATAGAAGACAAGGTCTATTTTTACTAGATTTGCATTTTGGTGATCTTGGTAAGTGTACATTTGCTTTTAAATGAGATTTATTTATCCATTCACTTTATACTTTAACTTTCTTCGTAGACAATATTATTTGTAAAGAAATCCTTTAAATTAAACTTCATCTATTTGGAAAAGATACATTGTTAAAACATTGTGTATAAAATGAATTTTTTTTACCATAATGACTTGTTCAGTTTTCCAAGATCTTCCCCTATAACATTGACTCAACTCAGAATCCAACAATCAAAGGCACTAATATTGGGAATTAGAACTCCAAATATTTTTTCCTCCTTTTAATGATTCCTTTTTGCTTAAAATTTTTGCCTTAGATAGAGCTTGAGGTATGTTGTGAAATGTTTTAGAGCTTTTACATTGTACACAGGGACCCCACTGTACTGCCAGCCCATCTTTTTACTGTCTTATGGGATTGCCATAGGCAGGGGTTCTTTACCCAGGACCCCTGGCCAGGACTCTCTGGATGGCATTAAGGGGTCTTTGATAGGACTCCGAATTGCACGCAAAATGTTGTGTTGATTTGTGTTTGTGCCTTTTTTTCTGGGAAGAAAATAGCTATATTTTCACGAAATTCCACCATTCAAAAAAGATTAAGAATCAACATATTGGTTAAGGGGTAGGATGGAGTGTCCAATACCCCAGTTTAGAAAGAAATAGAAAGTGAGAAGTGAGCAGTTGTGGGAAAGGCTGCTGAGCACACACAACTCCCTTCTATGCCTCAGATAATAGAAAACGAATTGCTTTTCATTTTCTTGGCAAGAACAAAGCATGTTCTATTTGCAGAAGTTCCGATGGAAACAGTGGCTGGAGTATCAAAGCAGAGTGTGATGAATTATACTAAGGAAATCCTTGTCCATATAAACACATACACACACATATTAATAATTTTTCTGCAAGAGACAAGAGAGCATTTGAGAAGAAATACATGAGCAAGCATGGTTTCCAAACCCTTTACACAAGTCTCTTTCATTAGAATGCAGAGCTGCTGTTTCACAGAAAATATTTTGGAAGTCAAACAACATCAATCTCAGACTTGAATGTCTTATCATTTCAGGAAACAGTCTTTGTTTGACAGGGTTGCTGGGTATTGTACTTCACACTCTCACGTTATCCACCCAAACACGTAATCAAAGAGATATGTCATGTGCATATGTATCTACAAACCTATGCAAACATAATACTAAAATATCAAGGGTTTATTTGGCTGTGGGGAGTGGGAGGGAAATGTATGGGTGGAAAAGAGGAGGTTTTGTCTTGTTTTATTCGTTTTGTTTTGAGTTTGGTTGTTGTAGTTGATTTGATTTTTTTTTTTTTAAACAGAAGTTTTCTCTGGGAATTAAACGTTTAAGTGTTGTTGCTCTCCTCACTGGCTTTGCACTTGCTTCAGGTTTTTATTAGGATCCAGTAGCTGGAAGATTCCTAGGGATATTTTTTTCCAAGTTGAATGCAAACAATGTTAATGATCTGTAACTTGAACTCTAAAAATAAAGGGGGTATCTGCAGAGACTGGCAGACACTTGAGGCATTCTTTTTTCAGCGTTCACTTAGCATTCATTTTACCTTTACCCATTCTTTCATCTAATATATGTGCCAGGCATTGAGCTAGCCCCTGTAGATTCAGATATTGGTAAGATGCAGGGCCTGTCCACAAGGAGTGCCCGGCCTAGTAGTTGTCCAGACACACAAGCAGATCATTTTACAAGCAGGTGGTGGACACGCCGGTAGAATGTGTTCAAGGTGTTAATGGAGCAGTGAGAGGGAGAGAGACAGGGCTGTCGGCAGGGGCAGAGCCAGGTTGTGTGTAAACTGAGATTACACTTTTGGGGCCCCTCTTTAAGACAAAGAAGATTAGCCTGAGTGTGGTGGCTCGTGCTTGCATTCTCAGCACTTTGGGAGGCCAAGATGGGAGGATCATTTCAGTTGAGGAGTTTGAAGCCAGCCTGAGCAACATAGTGACACCTCATCTCTGCAAAAAGTACAAAAAAAAAAAAAAATAACCAGGCATGGTGGCACATGCCTGTAGTCCCAGCTGCTTGGGAGGCTGAGGCTGGAGGATCTCTTGAACCCAGAAGTTTGAGGCTGTGATAAGCTTTGATTGTGCCATTGTGCCACTGTGTTCCAGCCTGGGTGACAGAGAGAGACTTTGTCTCTTAAAAAAGAAGCAAAAATTGAGGACAATTACATATTATTTTTAGTAATTAGCTTCCTGATGCACTTCCTATTAGTTTGCTCAGGCTGCCATAACTTGATGCCACAGATGGTTGGCTTAAACAACAGGAATTTATTTGCTCACAGTTCTGGAGGCTGGAAGTCCAAGATCAAGGTGCCAGCAGGGCTGGGTTTCTCTGAGGCCTCTTCTCCGTGGTTGCAGACGGCCGCCTCCTTGCTTCCTCTTCACACGGCTGCTGCTCTGTATTCGTGTCCCTGGTGTCTCACTGTGTCTTCATCTCCTTTGATAAGGACGGGCACCCTACCTGCCTCGTTTTAACTGAACCGCCTCTTTAAAGGCTGTATCTCGATAAACAGCCACAATTCTGAATTAATGTGGGTTAAGGCTTCGGTATTACAAATTTGGGGGGAGCACAATGCAGTCCCTAACATACTTCTGTAAGGCTTGTTTTTGACTTGTATTCATTTATCGAGGTTCTCCAGAGAAACAGAACCAATCAACTCTTTCTTATAGCTTTTCTTTTAGAATTTTAGTCATAATATAATATATAAATTATAATATAAATTATATTTTTAATATTATATAATTATAATATAAAATATAAATTATAATAGTAATATAAACTTGCCAGTTTATAAAAGATGGTTGGATCCAAATCATATTTTTGACAAAATTCAGAACTGTTTGCATGGCTAAATTTTATTTGTTCTGATGAGTAATCTAATGAAGGTTGTAGACCAGAATTTTGGGTTAAGAATGGCAGTTTGATTCTTTTTTTTAAAAACAGCTCTTTTATTCTTTTTTAGTTTTAAATGAGTGTAGGGTTCAATTTTTAATGTTTATGTTTTAGCTAGAATTGGCTGAATTATATAAGAGAAATAAAATCTCTAAGCAGCCTCAAATAAGTAATATTATAAACAGTGAGTTTTATTTTAACACTAGGAGGGGAGTGAGCAGATTTAAAGTAGGCAGGAAAAAATAGAGAACTTGGCTTTATATTTTAACTCGATAGTTGTAAGTTGACATTTGAGCTCTAAATGTTCTTTGACATAACTTAGTCTATTAGTTGAAAAAATGTATATAAGAATTGTCCATAATATGTAGCTGGCTGGAGTCTCAGAAAATCTGGCATGCCTTAATGCTGGAGAATTTTATTTTTTTGGCCATTTTAGTGGTAAATTTCCATTGGCAAACCCCTTCCATCTAGGGGGAACCTTGTAAGTGTAGGCTCTGTATGTGAAGTCTGGTGGCCTGCTAACTGGAGCATGGTTGTTTGGTATCCCTGTTGCTTTAGTTTTTGGATGATTTTTAAAAAATTTTTTTAAAGTTAATTTTTTTTTTAGAGACAGGGTCTTGCTATGTTGCCCAGGCTATTCTTGAACTCCTGGCCTCAAGTGATCCTCCCATTTCATCCTCCCAAAGTGTTGGGTTTACAGGTGTGAGCCACCATGCCCGGCCATGAACGTGGTTTCTTATGTTTATTATTTTATCTTACAATGCCCATTAATCAGTTTATTGATATTTTTATAACAGCATATTATGAATTTTTGGTCAGATTATTATTTTGTGTCAACTCTGCTAAAAATTTAAATCTTTTCCCCATATGTTCATATGGCTTACTTCTTTTATTAACTAAATTACCATATAATCTAAGAGTCTCTTCATTGTTTCAATATGAATTTTATCTCTTCCTCATTATAAATTATTGTTTTGGATATGATCTTGTTACTATTTCCTTCCTGACCAGAGAATAATTTCTATTGGTTTCATTGCTAATATTTTGCTTTGTTGCATATTACCATTAATCTTATTTGCATTTTCTCCTACTTCTTCAATTATTTTAAAATGACAAAATAAGGTATACTTTCTACACATCCAAATCTGCAGTCTTCCAGTATTTATAGAAGAATTCCTCAATTGTTGTAATTGAAATGTGCTAAAGATGTTTTTCCAAGTTGCAGTTAAAATGGCATATTTGATAAACCTCCAATACCACATTCCCATCAACCCAGAAAAAAAACAAGAATAATGTGTCTTTTAAAATAATTGTCTATTATAGACAATCATATGCCTTCCATATTGTTACTTAGACCTTCCATTTTTGACTGGGCATTGATGATAACTGAAATTTCTACTTACTTTTTTATACTCTGGTGATTGAAAGAATTTCTATAACTTTATGTTTTACATATTTTAAACTTAGTTTCTCCTTCAATTCCCACATGCTCTGGTCCTGGGTACATGAGGACATACTAATAGCACTCTATAAAATCTGGCCCTCAACCTTCCAGTCAAGGTTGGGTGGTTTTGCACAGAGGATGATTGGTTTTTTATGAGAAGCCATTTGTGAGGTGGCTTGTTGGTGGCAGAGCTATGGTACTCAGTTACTCAATCAGCGTAAGTCCAGGTGCTCTGTGAAGAGATATTGCAGAAGTAATTAAAGTCCCTGGTCAATGGACTTTAAGTTGAAGAGATTATCCTGAGTGGACCTGACTTAATAAAGTGGATGGCTTTAAAAATTGGGCTTAGGCATTTCCTGGCCGGGGGAGGGGAGGGGGCACAGGCGTTGGGGGGGCATGGGGGAAGGGTTGATGAGATGAGGTGATGGGTGAGGTGAGACTCTGGCCTGTAAACCACAGCTTTGGCCCATGAAGTTCTAGTTTGCTCCTGATTTTCTCCATTGGTGGCCTAGCTTATGGAATTTGGATTTGCTTAGCCAATCTGACACAATTGCATAAGCCAATTCCTTGTAATATGACTCTATATGGGTATATGTATGTATGTATCAGTCTATTTATTTTCATATGTCCTACTGGGTCTATTTCTTTGGTTGGACCCTGACTAATATGCCATTCCTAGATTGACAACCACATAAGTACATTATGCCATTAAAATCCAAACTAGATGTATTCCAAACTCAACATGCCTGTGTCCTATTCCCGAAAATGCTCATGATCTCTCCAACACCACCTGACACAAGAGGAGGTATGATGGAGGGGTAGTAGAAATGGAGAGGCTAAAACAATTATGGTTAAAATATCATCTCCAAATTTTATTTTAAAAGCATGACCATGTGAAAACACTGCTCAGTCCCTTTCCAGGGCCTTGGAAGGGACACGTGCAAGTAAGCTGTCCTGAAACTTAAGCTTCATTAGTTTCACTATGCAGTCACTTTGAATGCCAAGAACAGCTCCGGAGAGAGCTGCATGTGAGCAGAGACCAGAGCAGCATCTTAAAGATGAGTAAAAGGATCTTGAGGGAAGGGACAAGGCAGGAGTGGACACCAGACAAATGGAAAACTTGAGCAAAGCCACTGGGATAAGAAACAGCTGGTTTACATGGGGCATAAAGTGAGATGAAAGTAGAGAGCTTGGAAGGAATGGGGCTTCACGATCATGCACTCAAATCATGGTAGGAGGCTTTCTTCTGTTGGTCCCCTTTCCATCTGACCTGCATTCAGAGTCCCCTGATGTGGCATCAGGCTGTACCCGTGTAACCCAACCAAAGAGATGAGACGCCTCGTATTACATATTGATATGTAATACATACATAGTGATATGTAATCAAAGGTGCATGTGTGTGATCTGGCCTAATTTTAAAGAGGCCAGAAATAGTATTCCTTTATATTCAGATATTCAAATTTGAAGCCATAAAGTTACTCTAGTAGACTCACGAAGAATCAGGCACAGAGATCCCTGGAGGCGTAGGTCACATAACTATGAGATGCATGGAATGATTGGCTTTTCTCCATAACAAAATTGGAGGTAGAAAATCCTATCTGAATTTGGAAACCTTTGTATTACCAAGAACATAAAGCACCTATATTAGAATTTATTCTCTGCTGATAATGTACAGAAAACCTATTTTTTTGACCGCAAATGAGTGTTCTCAACACTGACGCACATGGCAATCACCTGGGCCTCACCCCGACCCATTAAGCCAGGATCCGGGAGTGGGACTCACCCACCACCTTAATTAACAGGACAGAACAAACACACAAAAAACTCCAGGTTACTCTATGAACTGGGTAATGATGTGCTATCGTTTGAAGGTGTCCCTTCCAAACCTCAGGTGTTGAAACTTAATGGTTAAGGTGCTAATATTGGCATGTGGAGCTTTTGAGAGGTGATTAGGTCGTGAGGGCCCTTCCTTTGTGAATGTGATTAAGGAACTTATAAAAGAGGCTTCACTGGCGTGTAGCTCTCTTGCCTTCCCGCCACGTGAGGATGCGACATTCCTACTCCACCTGCCAGAGGCTGTAGCGGGACGACCCTTGTCAGATGCCAGTGCCTTTGTCTTAGGCTTCCCAGACTACAGAACGGTGAGAAAACAAATTACTGTTCTTTATAAATTACCTAGTCTGTGGAATCCTGTTACAGCAGCACAAATGGACTAAGACATGAAGAAATAATGTTAAGTAGTACTAGCTTGGAGATATTTATTCCTGAGGAATGAAGAGGCCT
Organism: Microcebus murinus; assembly: GCF_040939455.1. Classification (NCBI taxonomy): domain Eukaryota; kingdom Metazoa; phylum Chordata; class Mammalia; order Primates; family Cheirogaleidae; genus Microcebus; species Microcebus murinus. Next base: position 11,696,799 of record NC_134128.1, on the reverse strand, counting down.
TTTATATGAGGAATATGAGCCCTTTCAAATTATCAGGCCCAGAAAGGTTTGAAAATGAGACAGCAATTATATCCTACTCCTTGCTTTGAGCTACATATTTTTCTCTCCCCCTCTCCCTTCCCCCACCCCGTGGGTAACTTTTATTTATTTATTTATTTTTATTTCAGGATATTATGAGGGTACAAACATTTTGGTTACATTTTATATCATTGCCTCTCCCCAGCGGGGGTTAGAGGCCTGCCCTTCTCCCCCACAATGCTCACCATGTCCTGTAGTTGTGAGTTTACCCCCCCCACCAACCCCCATCCCTGGAGAATATTACTACCATGTGAGCACCATCATGTTAATCAGTCAGTACCAATTTGATGGCGAGTACACGTGGAGCCTATTCTTCTGATCTTGTGTTACCTCACGTTGGAGAATGGGCTCAAGCTCAATCCAGGAAAATATAAGAGGTGCTAGATCACTGTTGTGTCTTATAATTGAGTAATATTCCATTGTGTGCATATACCGAATTTTAATAATCCACTCATGAATTGATGGGCACTTAGGTTGTTTCCACATCCTTGCAATAGTGAATTGTGTGTGTTTATCTCTTGAAACTGCTTGCTATTGCCACAAGTAGCTATGAGTAGCTACAGGGTATTGTAGCCCACACCCTACAGCTTAACTATGTATAGGCAATCACCAATCAATGTTATTTCTGTAAGCCAATGAGAATTCCTGCCAAACACCTTGACTGCCCCCTTTTTTGCCTTTAAAAAATCCACTTGTAACTACCGCTAATCTGGTGGATGTTCAGGGCAACTTGAATCTATGGTCCTAGCTTGCAACCCTCAAGCTTGTCCCCAATAAACCCTCTACTCACATTCATTTTGTTTCTGCTGCTTCCTTTTAACTTGACACATCTTGGGATTCTCTATTAGGCCAAAATTCTTGACCACGAGTATAGTCACCTCTCACATCACAATTATGGGAGAGCAGTTGGTGAATTTCCTGGTGTAGAATGTCTACCCATCATAGAACTTTATTTTTTTTTTTGAACCAGATGGGATGTGGCCAAAAATTGTCACATTATAATTTGCCTTCTTATGCTTCTGGTTTTTCTTAGATTGTACCTAAATATCAAATAAGAAAATTTCCTTAAAACATCATTTTTCTTGAAGCTTCAATAGATGCTAACTTAAAAATGTATCAAGAGACTGCTTCAACTGTCAATTTCATCCCAGTAGCTCAACAGCATGCCGGAAACCCACATCTTGGTGTTAGCATTTCTTTAGTGTTCTGCAAGTGTTCTTTTTTTTTTTTTTAAGAATTACTCCCTGACAGGCAGCTCCTTTAAAAGAATGTGACACTGACATTGGAAAGTCTCTGTGAATTGGCTCAAGATTGACTGTATAGCGGGGCTTTCAAATATTAACATTATTTGGGTCAGCTCTGCAAGAATAGGTTTTGGCAGTAATTACTGAACTTGTTCAACCAGCTCTGTGGGATGAGTGGGAACCTTTCCCTATCACAGTTTTCTCCTTATGGATCTCATTATAAGCTTGTGTACACACAGTTCTCTCAGAATTTTAAAGAACCCTGTAAGACTACCATGCTCTTTTTTCTGTTGATTTAATTTTTTTTTAAGAGCAAGACTGTTGAAGACTCTCTGGGCATGTCCCTGATTGAGAGTCTTAGCAGAAGTTCTCAAACATTGCTGTGCATAAGAGTCACATAAAGTGCTTATTAAAAAGTCAGATTCCTCTGGGTCCATGCTCTTGATTCAGGTTAAGTAGACCTGGAGGAGTGGAGTCCTAGAATGTGCATTTCAGTTAACATCCCAGGAGATTTTGAGGCATTAGACTCACTTTGATGAGTTCCCTGCTTGGAAGCCTTTGGCATTGAAAAAGCATTTTCCCAGAGCCCTTAGAAATCTCGCCTAACCCATGAGATAAGAGCAGTGCAGCCCAAGAGCACAGGGTTAACTAAAGCTGCAGCTTCTTTTTTTTGTTGTTTTTTTTTTTTTTGGTTTTTTTTGTTTTTTTGTTTTTTTGTTAATTAACCAGGAACCACAGATGCTAATATTCACTTGTGCAACTTATTATTCAACTCCTACTTTTCCAATGCTATCCTATTCTCACATCGCCCTCATAATCTCCATGAATATGTGTGAGTGAAGATCTGTCTCTTATCCAGTCTTGGAATATGAACTCCAAGAGTCAGATGTTATGGGCCAGACACTAACTATGTGGTCCTGGGCAGAACCCTATGTCTTTGTAAAGAACCATCCTTCCAGACCATGAGTGGTAACAGTAAACTGTGTGGCCAGTGGAGATGCCCATCTCAAAGTACCAGTCTCTTTGTGAGCCTGGGTTTGCTCATCTTCTAAAAAAGAAGTAAATGGAAATCTTCTGAGGCCTGTGATCATATTAACTTAATAATGCAGCTTTATGCTCTCAAAGAGGGTGGAATAAAACACGCCAGCTCCTTTGAGGAAAAACTGCAACGTTTTGAAGGGGGTTCTGTGTCTTATTCTCCAATTTTATGAGAGTCACAGTAACCCTTGGCTATAAAGATAATGGGGAAATCATAATAGGCACAATGGCATGTAATCAAATGGGACTGCACGCAATTCCAATGTGTTCTGTTGACTGCCATGCACCACCCTACAAGATAATTCCAGAACTCAGAGGCTCTGGCTCTTGAGCTGGTGGCGGCAGAGGAGGGGTATTTAAAGTTTCCAGCAAGGAAAAAGGCACGGTGTGGGACTGATAGTCTTCAGGAATCCATTTCTCTGGTCTATCTGGCAAGATTTGATGCCCTCCATGAAGCTCTGAGTTAGGAGATGGGCTAAATCTTTGCAGTCTCTAAGCTTTTTGTGTTATTTATCTTGGGTCTCATATAAAAAGCTCTGATGTTTAGCTGGCCATGAAAGGCTTCTCTCTGAGCCCTGGATGCCTTGTGAGTAGGCCGTAACTGTAGATGGATCATGTTAGAACTGCTTTCGTTAGAAGATGGTGTTCCCATATTGTATGTACCCTGCCAGCCCGGTACCTCTGCTGTGAGCCACTTTCCTAAATTGCGCTCCGGCTAGATACACCTGCTACTGGTCTCCAGCACCTGTGACATATGCATCAGAAAGCAGGTATTGGGGCTCCTGCCTTTACTAGCCACAGGGTCATACCCCAGCCAGTGTAGACACTCAGGCTAAGCTTGCAGAGCATGAAGAAGGAAGAAGAACCAGTTTGGGATCTTAGCCTGAGCAGCTGACTTGAACGCCACTGCCAAGAAGAAAGGATCTGGCACCATTTTTGAGGTGTCTCAGCCAACTGGTATTTCTGAAGCCACAGTTTTCCTTTGAGCTCCCCATCAAGATGTGCGTAGTCATTGGGCTTGTTTGGCTGCTGCTTGTTCTTGTTTACAAGCCAGTTCTCTTCCTTGAAAGGCAGCAAAATCTCTGGGGTTTCCATGTGGGCAGAGGGGACCAGGGAGCGGGAACATGGGGAGGCCAGGTAGTATCAGGTAACCCTTTCCTGAAGTTGATCCCAAGCTCATCCAAGCCACTGTGTCCTCTTGGATTGTCTTCAACCAGGCACTATCCACGGTGCCAAGCCTCAGGATATCAAAGAACTTCTTGCAAAATACTTACCCCTTCTTAAGAAACAGAATGATTTGCCAAGAAGGCATCTCTGCCAATAAATCTCACATAGACTAAGATAAAACTGAAAAAAAAAAGTCCAAGGCCCATCAGTCCTTGGTGGAAAGAGCTATTGTCACTTCTTCAATAGTTCCCATTATCAGCCTACCAAAGGGACTTCGGTGCCTGCCATCAACCCCTAAGAACTCTCAGAAAAGACTAACAAAGTGAAAAATGACTGACAGCCAAGGAAAGAGCAGCTGGGAAGGAGGAGTGGCAGGGAGAGGTCAGGTAAGACGGAATGAAAACTGTCTATTGGATCTAGCATTGCAGAAGTTTGAAGGAGAAGAGAGACCAAGCAGAGGTAGCTGGAGGGAAAGACTTTGGTACAGCTGAGGATAGAAAAAGTTCTAGGGAAGAGGGAAAGTGTAAGGACCTGGGTGAGATGCCACCAGAACATGGCCTCTCTGGGACACGGTAGGAAAAAGAACCCAAAGCCCAAGTAGAAGAAGAGACTGTCTCTGGGATCCCATTTTGTGAAACCACTTGGGTTTTTTTTTTTTGAGACTATCCATGTCTAGGCCTTGTCCTGATTTAATTAAATCTCTAGAGGTGGGGCCTGGATATGGTATTTTTATAAAGCACCCAGGCTCTTCCAATGGCAGCCCAGGGTGGAGAAATGCTGGTTTAAACAACTGTCTTCCTCTTTTTGTGTGTGCAGACAGACAGCTCCTGTAATGGGGAAGAGATGTGGCCTTGCTAGACAGACAAGGACAGTGAGCAGTCGCCAGCAGGAAGGGGTAAGGAAGTCAGTGGTTACCTTCACCCCCCCCCCCCCCAGCCAAGCTGCTTTGAATCCATGCATCCATTCGTGTTTTATGTTTTTGGTAAAATACATATAAAATTTACCATATTAACTTTTAAGCATACAGCCCAGTAGTAAGTATATTCACATTGTCATGTAGCCAATCACTAGACCTCTTTTCATCTTGCAAATCTGAAACTCTGTACCCATTAAACAACCACTCCTCATTCCTTCTCCCTCCAGCCCCTGGCCACCACCATCCTGTTTTTTTGTCTCTGAGTTTGACTTCTCTGGGGACCTCATGTAAGTGGAATCATACAGTACTTGCCCTCTCATGACTGGCTTATTTCCCAGAGCATAATGTCCTGAAGGTCCATCCACATTGTAGCATGTCAGAATTTCCTTCCTTTTTAAGGCTGATAATCTGTTGTATGTATATTCCACATTTTATTTAACCTTTCATTCATCAATGGACATTGGGTCACTTGCGATTTTTGGCTAATGTGAACAACGCTGCTATGAACAATAGTATACAAATAATTCTTCAAGATCCTGCTTTCAATTATCTTGGGTATATGGCCAGAAATAGAATTGCTGGACCATATGGACCATATAGTGATCTTATGTGTAATTTTTGGAGGAAATGGCATACTGTTTTCTGTAGCCATTATTTTACATTTTCATGGATAGCACACAAGGGTTCCAATTTCTCCACATCCTTGCCAGCACTTGTTATTTAAGAAATTTTTTAAAAATAGTAAGCATACTAATGGGTGTGAGATGGTTGCATCCATTCATTTATACTTTGGGTTTTTTTCCTAAACTTCCTGAGCCAGGTAAACTTCCTGAGCCAGGCTATTGTGGGTGCTGTTGGATTTTCCAGAGAAGATGAGAGGAATGGACATTGGGCTTCAGAAATGCCCTGGTTCTTTTTTTTTTTTTTTTTTTTTTTGAGTTGTCCTGATGTCTTGAAAATAAAAACTTAGAAATGATCACAAGCCATGTGCCACCAGGCTCACGTGCACACACAGCCTTGTCTAAAGTTGTCTCTCACTGTAAAGCCTAGAGAGATGTTGGGAGGGAAGAGTTCATTTCTCAGAGCTTCTCATTTTATGTAGGGTCCAGACAGCTAGAGGCTAACGAAATACGCAGGGGCATGGAGGAAGCTACCAGCCTCTTCCCTGCCCCATCTGTGGAAAATAGCATCAGGCAGGGAGAGAAAACTGAGAGTGGCTGCTGACGGGTGTGGGAGTAGAGTATACTTTTTTTAAAAAAGTATATCAAGTGATCCGTGAAAGAAACTGCGCTCAATACTGATCTCATTTTGATAGTAATTGATGAGATAGATACTGTCTTTACAGATAAAAACCTGAGTCTTTATATTCTGCCTAAGTTTATGCAACTAGTACATGGTAGAACCAGGCTTTTGATCTGAGTCTTTCAGGATTTTGTATACCTAACCATGACTCTATTATGCTTTCTATAGACTGGCCAGGTTGGACTCAACATCTCTTGGAATTTGAACTTAGATCCTATGAGATAGTCCTGGATCCTTTAGAAACATCCTGTGTTGTTTTGCATGACTTATTTTACCTAGCTGCTTGACATTTGCATCCAAACACACCTGATCTAGGAATAAAAGCAGATATGGTGATTGCTTTGTGATTCCACACCCAGATTCAAGATCTAGGCAGCAAAAAAATATTCACTAAACTCTATATTTTTAGTTCTCTTTGAAAATCTTTTATTGACCCTTAGAAATCTCAAAATGAAGCCCTCCCCTGAGTCTAGTTCTGATACTTTCAGTAGAATGCCTACTCTGCAGCCACTTGGTATTTGTAATAGTTGATTCTATGTATCAACTTGCCTGGGCCTCGGGTTGCCCAGATTAAGCATTATTTCTGGGTATGTCTATGAGGATGTTTTTGGATAAGATTAGTGTTTGAGTTGATGGAGTCGGTAAAGTAGGTTACCCGCCCCAGCGTGGGTGGGTGGTATCCAGACTGTTGAGGACCTAACTAGAATAAAAGGCAGAGGAAGGAAGAGTGTGCCCCTTTTTCTTCCTGCTTGAGCTGGGTCTTCTCCTGTTCTTGGAATGGGATTTACACCGTTGACTTTGCTGGTCTTTGGACTTGGATTAAATTCCATCGCCTTCGCTGGGTCTCCAGCTCGCATGTGACAGATCTGGGACTTGTCAGCCACCACAGTTTCACGAGCCAATTACTCATAATATCTTTATATCTATATGTATATCTGTATATCTCCTATTATCTCTGCTTCCCTGGAGAGCCCTGAATAATACGAGGATCTAAAAAGACATTTTCAAAAGTAACTGTAGAATGAGTGGTTTGTAAAATAAACCCATATCTGCAAAGAGCTTAGGATTAAAGAACTATACGGGGAAACCCTATCTGAGTCTCCACTTCACTGAGCAGGGCCAATTTGGTGAAGAAAATGGAGGGGGAAAAACCATTAAGTTTATGTTATGAACATTCTCATACCCAAGAGGTATTCTAGAGTGTGCCAGCACAATGCTTATAGAAACTGGAGCCCCAGTGTGAATTCAGGATTTAACTTGACATGCTGGGAGATGGGAGTTGGCCTCACCTTTCTCAATAGTCTTACTTTCCTTACAAGGAAGCCTAGAGAGGGGAGAGGGCCTGCTTTGTATTATACAATGCTCTCCAGTTCGAGGAAGATCTGATCTGGGTTTTTGCAGTGTGCTCTTCACAGTTGGAATTGAGGAGGTATAGAGCAAGTCAGGCTCAAGCATAAGTTGGAGCTGCTTTCTTCATTTCCTCTTTAGAAGAGGGAGGTTGTGAGAACAAGATATCACAGCATGGCTCCCATATCATCATTTTCCATTTCCTCCACTCATCACCTGATCTTTTTGCTGTTTTTCCCCTGTGCCCCCCAACCCCCACAGTGGTCGAATCACGTTCTTCTAGGCCAGTCCTCTCCTCGTCTGGCCTCAGGCCTCCTGATCACACCAAGTCCCTTTTATCCACTCGGGGATCACCCACTTCCAATCAACATTCCCTCCTCTGGCTCACTTACTCAATTCTTCGTTTATGTATTTATCAGATATTTGTTGAGCACCTACTATACACCAGGCACTACGTGAAAACTGGGGGTACAGCAGTGACCAAAAGACATAGCCCCTCTCCCTGTGTACATTACAGCCCTGCAGGGTAGACAGACCTTAAACAAATAGCAACAGAAATAACCTTATTTCTACAGAAGTGCAGAGAATTTATGAAGGTTGCTCATCTGGCAAAAAAAAAAAAAAAAGTGCAATGAAGGAAACTTAAGCCTTGAAGGTGCATCATGGGATCGTGGAAGGTAGGACAGAGTAATGTGTAAGCTGGAGAATGGTGGAATGAGTCAGAATTCAGAGAAATTGATCATTGGGGCTTGGCGTGATCTCCCATTAGACCAAGTGTGTAGGAGAGAACGTGACTTTGATGTTGTAGATCTTTTATTTCCCACAGCTGTAGCAGTGAGTTTCACATGGCAGGCTCTGAACATGCACTTGATGAATTAATAAACAAATCAATAAACAATTTATTGAATCAGTTCTCCTAGAAATTATTTCTGGAAGATATATTGTTAAGAGAACCATTTTTTAAATAAATGGTAAGGATAAGTGTGATTCATTTTCCCAGTGTTAATCATTCTGGGATGATTTCTCCCCCCCCAAAAAAACCTATATTTCCTTTCTGATTCCAAATCAGCAGCTAGAATCTCAATGCTCTGTTGCCTCAGGGGGTTTTGCACACAGCAAGCAGAGCTGATGGTATCAAAGGCTACTCCTGCCTTTTGCAAGAGCCAAGTTGAATGACAGAGCATGCCAGGGGCCCCTGAGGAAGAGGGGAGAGGAGAAAGGGAAATGTCGCCCACGGAAGCACTGGGTTTCATGAGGACCAGAGTCTCGTCCACTGCGCAGAAGCAGGGCCCAGGGTGACATGGCCTCAGAGGTGCCTGCAACTGAGACAAATGTCCCGCAGTGGCTGGATTCAGAGCCACACATGCAGAGTGGAAACGGGAGAGGCAGAGAACAAAAGCAGACCACAGGGATCAGGAGGAGAGGAGTCTTAGCAGTTACCCAGGGGCACCCTAGATTGGAGGGTGTCCCTGGTGCTTGACTAGGGTTTTTGCCCCAATTTAGGGTGGGATTTCCCAACAACCAGTGTACATGGAGGCTCAGAGTTAGACTAACGTTGACATAAGAAAGTAAAGAAAAGCCTTATTTCTCATATATACTCACTACTGTGACTTCCTATCAACAGCACTGTGGATAATTATTGACTGATAGATGTGGCCATTTGAGAAAGGAATGTTATTCTTCAATATTGGATAGATAGGGAGTCTTGTGGCCTCAAGGCCACGGGTGGCCCTCCCGATCCCTGAATGTGGCCGCTTGACCGAATCCAAACTTCATAGATCAAATCCCTTTGTTAAAAGTATTTGTTCTATAAACTTTGGATTCAGTGAAAAGGCCACACTCAAGGATCAAAAAGGCCACGAGTGGCCCTTACCCACGCCTGCCAGAGTTCTATTTCCTGAATGATTTTAACATCCTGTGGGGACAATTCCTGGACTGACATGAGATCCATGTCCACAGCGTGGGGACTTTGCCCACCTCCAGAGCTCCAGGGCACGTTGATACTTTTGCATCATTGTCATGTTGGCGTCCTCCATTGCTGGTTCCTGCCCTTCCCCTAGGAGTAGGAATTCATGCACTCATAGACTTCCTCTGACTCTACATTTAACATGAAATGTCAAAAAAATTGACTTGCTCCGGCTCCTTTTTTAAAACACCTGTGGTAGCCCCGTGTCGAATGAAGTTAAGTGGCTATGCTGCAGTTGACCACTAGTGGTCACTGTTTCCCATTCATGGGTGCTCACTACCTATCAAAGACAGGGCTAGGGATATGAAAATGATTTGAGACCTGTTCCCCATTGATGGGTGACATAAGATATGAACATATGAATTGACACAACATGGGACAAATAGGATGAAAGCAGAGTATCACAGAGCACAGACGATGAGGAATCTATCCCATCTCTACCACTACAGGGGAGTCACAAGAACTCTCAAAGGAAGCAGTATTTGAGCTGGGTCTTGAAATAAAACCTATAGGTTGGCAGCAGAGGGGAGAGGGGCCACTACAGCCTAGGCTCCAGGGGTCCTCAAACTTTTTAAACAGGGGACCAGTTCACTGTCTCTCAGACCACTGGAGGGCCGTTGGAGAGTGAGGCGCACATTCCACACATGCGCACTGTGGGCCCGGGACCAGTCGGCTGCTAAGCAGGACAGGTAGCGGCAGCAAAAACACCCTGGGGCCAGATAAATGTCCTCGCTGGGCCACGTGTGGCCCTTGGGCAGTAGTTTGAGGATGCCTGGCATAGGAAATGGTATGAATATCAGAACTTGCAGAAGCAAAGGGAAGTAGTTTGGAGAAAGATCCAGAGAGAGGGAGACTGGAGAGGGAATTTGTTTTTTTAGAATGACACTGTAGAGCTTGGGTGAAAACTGTAGTGTGATAACGGTCCCATTTACTGAGCTGCTCAATGTGCCAGGTGCTGAGATGTCATAAAGACAGGGCATATCCTCATTTTAAAAATGAGGAGAGTGAGACTCAGAAATCCCTGAAGTCCTACTTGGAGCCAAGAGTCTCTTCACGTCTGTCTGAATCCTGTCACCACTCCCTGTTTTAAGGAACTTTACAAACCACTTGGCTTCGTGGTTTTAAAATTCCGTTCCAAAGGATGCTTAGCTGTGATGGAATTTCACAAACAATAACAGATACTTGCTAAAACAAAATAATTGATCTTTTCAGGCTTATAAGAGATCCCTCTAAGAATCTCATTTGAAAAAAGAGTTTTGATACTAAAAACAAATTATACAGAAAAAAACCATTGATTAAGTCCAATCCTCTCTTTTAGAAATGATCGTTGTGGTTTGAATGTGTCCCCTGGTGCTTATGTGTTGGAAATTTAATCCACGATGCAACAGCGTTGAGAGGCGGAACCTTTGATGGGTGCTTAGTTCATGAGGATCCTGCCCTCATGAATGGATTAATGTCACTATCATGGGTGTAGGTTTGTTATAAAAGCAAGGTTGACCCTCTCTTGCTCTCTTGCAACCTCTACATGTAACACCTTCTGCCATGCTATGACACAGCAAGAATGGCCTCACCAGATGCGGCCCTTAACCTTGGACGTTCCAGCTTCCCGAACTGTGAGTCAAACTTCTGTTGTTTCTAAGCTATCCAGTCTTTGGAATTGTTATAGCAGCACAAAATAGGCTAAAACAATGTTTTGTTTTGTTTCTGGCTGTATGAAATTATAAATTTCTTATAGGAAATTTGGGAAGGATTCAAAATAGAAGGAAAAATATCACCTCTATTCCTTCCACTAGTGAACTACTAATACATTGTTAATATCTAATATTTTTGCCATGAATATATATTACATAGTTTTGATGTAAATGCGTAAAAATACACAAATGCTTAAAAACTTATATGCTGTGTCTAATAATTACAGAAATATTAGAAATATCCCTTTTTATACTGAGACTAAAATCCACTAAACAATAAGCATTGAAAAATTTATTTCGTAGAATGATTGTCAATGTCATTAGCTTAATTAAGACCAATAACATCAAATCATTTTTCTTGGAAATAATGGAATTCAATTATTAAAGTGTCATTAAAAGCTAAATAAAATATAGAAGGTTTAGCACAAGTGACATAATTTTGATATGTCTGTCCTTTGTACCAAAGTCTTAATCTTAAAAGTAGAATAAAGTATTAAGTAGGATTTCTTTCTTTTTCAAAAAGTATTCCAGACACTGTAATGTTTTCAGTTTGTGGAATAATAATCTAAGCTTGATGTTTATGTAATTTATCTTTTTAATCTCAAAGAGTTCTGAATTTTAGGATCAAGCAACTACGACTAAATTAAAAAGGAAAAAATTCTCAGTATTTTACACTGACACTTAAGATTCTGAATAAATATTAAACATCAAAAGCATCCTTTGGTAATAATTGTAGCTAATCCAAGAGGACTTTAAAACAAGTAAGATTAGAAAGTGGTTAGGTTATAAACGTCTTGTAAGAAGCTTTTTGGAATGTTAGCTGTCACATCGACTCATATGTTCCTGACGTTTTACCCTTGACACCTTAGGGCCCTCAGTGATCCTCAGTTTCTGGTATCAATGCTCATATGGTGTCCCCTCCCCTTCTCTTTGGTGTGGTTGGACCCGCAATTCCCTTGTAACCGGTAACAAACGGGATGTCACTCCATGATTGCCAAACACCACGTGACCATGAAGGGGGATCCTGCCACAGTTGAGCCTTCAGGGCAAACCTCAGCCCTGGCTGACACTTGGATTGCAGTCGGTGACACACCCAGACACAAAGGACCCATTTGAGCTGTCTCTGGACTTCTGATCCACAGAAACTGAGATAATCCAGGTGTCTTGTTTTAACTGACTGTGTTGATCTGTTATGCAGACAGAGAGAACGAAGATGCCTATTTCCACAGTGATTCACCCCCCAGTGACTCACAGGGTAGCTGTGAAATTCAGCTCCCCCCCGGCCTCTTGATACCAGCTCCCCATTTTCATCAGCCTCTTCTATGCTCGAAAATGTCACTGTAAGAAACAAAATGCCATGTTGTTGTCTCAAGCTCTACCAGTGTTTTGCATTTGGCTCAAATCAACAACAACAACAACAAAATGATGAAAACAATAAAAACAATCTCATGCAGATAGACGCTTATTGGTTTTACTTAATCAAAACTCCAGTGATAGGCAGCCAGGGCTCGCAGGGGACCTGGGATGATACCTTCAGAACCCAGGGTCCTTTCATCTTCCTTCTGTGAAAGGCGAACTTTTGAAATGACTAATAAAACAGATCCATATCTAACGGGAATGACATGATCCAGTAAATATATACATGATACAGTAAATAACGGAAACAGTGAACTGCAAAATTATATATACATAAATCCAAATTATGTTATAAAGAAGCAAAATAACAGATAATCTGTTATCTCTAGTTGGAGAGATTGCCTTTTTTTGGTACTCTTAGGTATTTTTTACAGTTTTCATTTTCATATACTATAAGAGGAAAAATACTTTGAGAGTTACACATAAAATTTTTTTTTTATCATTTTTTAAGTTTTTTAATCACTTCATAATTTTTTTTGATTTCAGAATATTACAGGCTACAAATGCATTGGTCATATAAATTGCCTTTGCACTGCCAGAGTCAGAGCTATAAGCATGCCCATCACCCAGACAGCACAAACTGTGCCTGTTAGGTGTGAATATATCCATCCCTTCCTCCCCACTCCCACCTGCCTCATCCCTGATGAATGTTACTTCCATATGTGCACATAAGTGTTGATGAATTAGTACCAATTTAATGGTGAGTACATGTGGCATTTGTTTTCCAGTCTTGTGTTACTTCATTTAGAAGAATGGGCTCCAGTTCTATCCAGGATAATACAAGAGCTATTAGTTCACCATTGTTTTGTGTGGCTGAGTAGAACTCCATGGCATACATATACCACATTTTATTAATCCACTTATGCATTGATAGGCACTTGGGTTGTGTCATCTTTGCAATTGTGAATTGTGCTGCTATAAACATTTGAATGCAGATGCCTTTTCTTATATTAATAGAATGTCTGTGTTTCCTTTGGGTAAATTCTGAGTAGTGGGATTGCTGGATCAAATGGTAGCTCTACTTGTAGCTCTTTGAGGTATCTCCATACTCCTTTCCATAAAGGCTGTACTAGTTTGCAATCCCCCCAGCAGTGTATGAGTGTTCCCATCTATCCACAGCCATGCCAATATTTGTTGTTTTGGGACTTTTTGATAAAAGTGATTCTCATTGGAGTCAAGTGATACCTCATTGTGGTTTTGATTTGCGTTTCCCTGATGGTTAGAGATGTTGAGCATTTTTTCATGTTACTTGGCCATTTATCTTCTTTTGAAAAGTTTCTGTTCATGTCCTTTGTCCACTTTTTTATGGGGTTGTTTGATATTTTTCTTGCTGAGTTGCCTGAGTTATTTATAGATTCGAGTTATCAGCCCTTTGTCAGATGTATAGCATGCAAATATTTTTCCCCCATTCTATTGGTTGTCTATTTGCTCTAGCGATAGTTTCTTTGGCTGTACAGAAGCTTTTTAATTTGATCAGGTCCCATTTAGTTATTTTTGGTATTGCTATGATTGCTTTTGAGGTGGTCTTCATAAATTTTTTGCCTAGGCTGACATCTATAAGAGTTTTTCCAACATTTTCTTCTAGAATTCTTATGGTTTCATGCCTTAGGTTTAAGTCCATTATCCACCATGAGTTGATTTTTGTGAGAGGTGTGGGTCCTATTTTAGTTTTCTACATGTGCTATCCAATTTTCCCAGCACAATTTATCAAACAAGCATTCTTTTCCCTGGGTATATTTTTGTCTGCTTTGCCAAAGATCAGACGGCACTATGAAGATGGTTTTACATCTGGATTCTCTGTTCTGTTCCATTGGCCAAAGACAACCAAAGGGGTAAGTTCAGAACAATTGTCATTTTTCTCACTGATGGAACTATGATAATTCTGGCCGTGTCACCAAGAACAGAAGATGTATAGAACTAGTCCGTGCTTTGTAGAATCTGCCTTTTCAGCTGAATATTCTACTTAAACTCTGAGAAAACAGTTTAGAGGAGGAGTCACAAGTGATTCAAGAACCTGGTGATAAGTACCATTGGTATGTATTACAGAAGGGGTGAGCCTATGATTCTATTTGTTTCAAAGTTCTATGATATTTAACTTTTTTTTCTGAGAATATTTGGGCTTAAAGGGGCTTTAGGGAGAATGCAAAAATCAAAATGTAGCAGATGATTTCCTTTATGATGGGCAGTCATCTGAGCCTTTTGTATCTCCCACACTGCACTGTAAAAAGAAGCTTAGATTACAAATAAGCACATGGGATCGATCCCCTTGAAACAGGCAGTTAGTTGCTCAGTAGTTATAAGCATCGATCAATGTAGACAGACTTGGATTTCTCATGGCACCTACTAGCTATGTGACCCTGGGTATTACTGAATTGTACAGTGAGAAGTTCACTAGGTTTAATTGACATCACATGAGAAAATATAAAGTTACTTAGCACAGTGCCTAGGCATAAAGGACAATGCCACTCTCAACAATAATTATAGCAATGCATATTAATATTATTGCATATAATGCATATTAATATGCATTGTTATAATTATTGTTGAGAGTGGCTAGGTCTTTGAAAAGAGGGAAGATGATAGCATGAAATAGATGTGGGAGAAGCTAGGTCAAGAAGGAGCTCATCATTGTGGCACCTCATGTAACAGCCAGAGATGGTCCCATAAGGAGTAGTCTGGGTGCCAAGGAGAAGCAGCACCCACTGTCCTGGGAGTACCGGTCACAGCAAATCTGGATCCAGTCCTGAAGCAGTGGGACAGGTTATATTATAGTGGGACTAGAGAAGACTTCAGGAGCTGCTAATTGGAGCTGGGCCAGGAAGTAAGGGAGCAATTCCAGGGACAAGGACAAAGCCAGGGAGTTAGAGGTATCCAGTTACAGAAGGATTCAGACCATTGGCTGAATAGGTGTTGGACCATTTTTTCTAGCAATCTGCTAACCAAGTTTCTACTACTCAAGTCTGTAAATGATGCCCAAGTGATCCCTTCCAGGGGATGGCAAGGGGTTGCCAAGCAGGAGCCTGCAGGGGACATCAGTTGAGCCCTCTGTGGTCCTGAGCCCATGCCCTCCTTTGCTTCTCTGCCTCCCTGGACTCTCAGCTTGAAGGTCATCACCTTCAGTCCAACTCCTCTCTCCTCTCTTTGATGATTCTGGTATGTGGTCCCAGTTAGTCTCACCATAGAGCTCACAAGACACAGACCAATTCCCTTCCTTGACAGTTTATACAAACCCAACTGCTCCATGATGGGTTATTAAAAAAGAAACCTGGAATTTTCTGGGAATATTTGCCTTTGATATTTCCACTGGTGTTCCCAACATTCCTTTAGGATGATCATACCCCGTTTGTCCCACATGTCATATCCAATTGGGACTCCATGAGACTAATCATCCCAATTTCTTCCTCTTCTAATTTCTCTTTCTACCAGCAGCTCAACCCCTTATACTATTTGCAGGTATGCTGTCCACTTTGAGATCTTAGGTTAGGTTTTAACTTCTCTTGCCTCCTATAAAATGCAACACTTTGTTCCTTCGGTCATATATTCACTAGCAATTTATCTAGAGGCTGTGTTTAGCAGGGCCTGAAGGACCTGACTTAATAATTCCTACCACTCACGCTGGGGATTGCAATATATGCAGCTGATTAATATTCCTCACTTGCACATACTTCTCAGGTAAGAGCTTTATTTATTCCTTTAACAAATATTCTTCTTTTTGTTTGAAAACATCTATTTATGCATGCCTTAAATCTTTTATACTTGTGGATCCTTGTGAGCATAAATAAAGTTCTTAAAGAGCCTATCTTTTGAATGAATCCTAGTTTAAGTCTGGACTGAAACAGTTACTGCAGAACCAACTGCAAAGAAAAAAATCCTGATTGAACACCGAAGTCTTTCTGTTCTGCAAGGTGAAATCCTTTGACCTAGATTCTGTTCCTTGAAAGGCTCAGCCACTGCCGGCGATTCTAAGAAAATCGGTTAAATATTGACACAAACAGTCAAATTCATGAACTGTGTTTGATTATTCTAAAAATCTACCAGACAGAAAGTTCTCCCTTTTATCTGCCGTCATTGTTACTTTCAGAGCAGCTCTCTCCATAGCAACTGGAAACTTCTCTGGGCTGAAATAATCCTCTCGAAGTCCCAGTGTACAGTCAAGGAATTTTAAAAACAGGGTACTTTGTGGGTGTGCAATGCTCTCTGAGATTTAAAAGCCTGTGGAGCTCCAGATATATTATTTTTCTGTCTTCCGAAGGTAAGCACTGCGTTTAGAAATGTTTGTATCATCCTCGGTCATTTTAAAAAATGCTAACATAAGAATCTTAAACTCTTAAAAAAAACTATAAAAGTAATCCTAGCAACATTATTAGCACACGGTCATTACCAGCTCATCTCTTGTCCAAGATCAAACATGAGATGAGATGCTGTTAGCATTTTGCATTCCTTAAGCAATCGGTGGAAAAGATTATTATTATTTTTTCCGAAAAGTTGATTGGCTCTAAAGTTCCTCCCCACCTTTTGTGACCACTGAGTGGATTTATCATGTTCTTGAGGGCTCGAAACTCTCTTGTTTTTCTAAGCTACTTCATACTCCAGAACCTTGACTCTTAATAAACTAAAAAAATGACCAGTGTTTCCTGAACATTACTATTTTCTGCCAGTACTTGTCTAAAACCTTCTAACTCACCATTATATTGGTAATTTATTAGAATTTATTTTCTCTTTATTTTTGTCTAGGGATGAGGACCACGAATCACTTGGAATTATCTACGATAGGATAAAAAGGTGTTTCCCATACTGGGTGTTATAACTTGTACCACCTGCAGATAAATGGAGACACTTAATCTTCCTAATTTTTTTGAGGCAATGTTTAGTTCAGGGAGAGGCAAACTAACAGGGTTTCTGGTGTCTCTAGTGCAGTTTGAAAGCCTACAGCCATGGTAGTTTCCTGCCATTGTTTGGGGTTATAAATTACCTAGAGCCCCCCTGTTGTTTAGGAACAGCTTGTCATTGCAAATCAGCTTAGCCACCCAATTAATGAATCCTTTCAAACATGTTGCAGGCGCAATAATTGAAGGCTTTATTTTTCCCCTCCAACACAGAAATTCCTTTGGTTGCAACTTTATCCTGTTAACGGCAATACGCACCCATCTCCATCCAAAACAGACCCAAGGTAAAGGAAGCGTGGAAATGTGCTACTGGACAAAGCTTTCAGTATCGTGGGTGCCATTGTTCTTTCTACTCAGCCTTGTTCCCTCTACTGAGACAGACAGACCCTCAGCCCAGGACAGCGGCGGCTCTGGGAGTCCAGGCCAACTGGCAGACGTACTACGGGTTCTCGCTGCCGGAGATCACCCACCCCTCAACCTCTCAAGAAGCCTCATCAGAACATTGTTGGAACAAACTGGGTGCCCACGGAGGAGAAATGGAATGCACGGAGATTGCAGTCTGGTTAGTGCAATAGCACGGGGTCAGGTACCAGGGTATGTTCAAATGAGAGCAATGGATTCTGTAGTCATTGACTTCAGTAAAAGCCAAATCAAATGCAAATCTTCCAGTATCCAAGTGGGCAGTGCATTCTGGCAAAACATCTTCCATATTTGAGTTAACAAATCATTTGGCATTCTGCATATAGCACTTAAAGATAAAGGAATTTTGTTTGTTTGTTCAAAGGATAATGTTTACATAAGCTAAGCCTTTCTGAAACCCTTCTGCATATTTAAGAGTATTTATTTATGAGTGTGAAATTTTAGTCTCCTTTCTGAATTCCTAATCTTTTATTTTTTCATTTTTTGAGCCTGCAGCGAACTTGCACGTGACTAGATAGATGCTATTTGTTATTGTTTTTTTTTTTGTAGCACTGTAATAGCAATCTGATATTTCCCTAACATTGAACTTTTGAGTACTTTCTCTTGGATGTCAATTGGCATTTTGTAATATTTTGCATAGTCATTTTGGGGTAGTTAATGATTGGATATTTGCATAGATATTTTTGGGTAGTTAATGATTGGATAAACTTCTTCTTAATGAGGAATATGAGCTGGGGAAGACAAATGCCGCAGGTAGAACTGAAATTAGCCCGGTGGCTCCTGAGGCCCAATTCACAGCCTCATCCCAGTCTGCAGAGTGAATCTCAACCCAGAATGTACATCAAGAATCAGCTGGGCAAGTTTCCCAACATACCCGTGTTGTGGCTTCATCCTCCAGACATTGAGATTTCACTTGCCTAGGATAGACTAGGTCACTTGGATGGGACATCAGTGGGAGCTGAGATGTCTCCATTAGGGTGGGTGGGTAGCACAGTGGGGGACTGACAGGGAGCAGAGCAGGAGGTGACAGCCCGTGTGTTGAAATGACTGCAGACAATATCAGACAAAACACTCTTCACCGTCTCTTTCCTGCCCAACCAGATATTCTTTGAGGATGGACCCACAAATGCATAAACAGAAACATAAATAAATAAATAAAAGCTGATAACTGCCTCCAAAATACATGTTGGCAGACCGACTTTCTCCATCACGCATTGTCAGGGGTGGGTGGGACATTTCCTGGCCAAGTATTTTGCTTTTGTTTTTTTTTTTCCCCTGGTGACAGAAAAGGTCTTGCTCATAGAATTTCCTCTGCTCTGTGCTAACGATAAATGATTCAATAATAATTAAAATCCCCAGTGGCTCCCAGGGGAAAATGTGTTATAATAGGCAACTCATCTATGATGACATTAATATATATAGATGGCAACATAAGACATCCCACTGGAAATAACCAGGAGTCATACCTTATTAATGTCCTCTGACAGTTGGCTTCAGGGCAATGTTCTCCTTTAATAACGTGAAGTGCCTTATTAAGGCTGGTCGAGTATTAGTTTTTGCTTTGGGTGATGTAAACATGCAAAATTGTTCTCCATTCTCAGGGCTGGGAAAAAGATAGTTTTGCATTTACTGTTTTTTGTGTGACGTTGTCAGGAATTTGTCCAATTTGGCTTTCATTTGAATTAGTTCCATTCCTAGGGCTTGAAACAGGTCGTCTTTTATAGCTTCACTGTCTTGCTGCTGGTATTTTCGTTCATGAAAATTCGGCAGAAACAAAGAGTTCTCTTGATTTCACAAACACCTAAGGTTCTGGTGCAAACCACGTGGTTCTTCAGCCTGTTGTCACTACTCTTTTGTCATTTTAGGGACTTGGCTGACAGGCAGAGTCGGAAATTTTGTGGTAAACAGAGGGTAAAGGGAGTATGTTCATATTCCTAAATATCTGGAAGAAAAAAAAAGGAGGAAGTGTGGGTATCTTGAATTTGTGAGAAGGAAAAAAAGTGTTTCCAGTTTTAGGTCTAGGTAAAAACCAGATTTTTAGAAAAGTCAATTTGAAGTGTCTGAGAGCATTGCATGCATTTAAAAATAAATCCATTCGGGTTACAGTCTTTGAAAATGGATAGTTCTTGCCGGACCCTGGCTTTTTCTTTAACAAGAAGGGTTAGGATGTAGTTTTAATGAACTTAATGAGGGATTCAGTAACTCCAAAAGGATCAATTCCACTTTAGTAAGGATGAGACCCACGACCTAACATGGCTTCCTGAAAGGAAAAGAGCTGTGTTCTGGCACCTTCTAGCGTTGGGACGTGCTGAGACTTGGCTTCCCCATCCGGAAGACTGGGGTGATGAGTCCCTCAGGGAGAGCTCTGTGAGGACCTGTGAGGACATATATACACAGGCTCAGACATAGGGGACTCAGTTTCCCTCTGTTCTCTGAAATTCCTTGTTCCTCATGGCAGTGACTGAGCCCTCCTCTTCCTGGGACGCTGGAGTGGTGACATTCCTCAGAACACCCCACCTGCCTCTCTTCCAGGGCCCCCTCAATGTCCTAGGTGCTCAGGATTTTAAACCAAGTTCTCCAGGCAATTCTCAGACACGTTAAAGAGGACCCTGCATTAAGAGTCTCCATTTCATTCACACTTGGCCCTGCCCTGTGACTTATTAGTCACAGCTGTGTTGGGATAAAGTGTGGGGAGCACCCAGCTTTAACTTATTTATCCAAGATGTTTATCTGAACTCTTCTCTGATAAGACTTTTCTTTTTTTGTTGTTTTTTTTTTTTTGTTTTTCTTTTTTTGAGACAGTCTCACTCTGTTGCCCAGGCTAGAGTGAGTGCCATGGCATCAGCCTAGCTCACAGCAACCTCAATCTCCTGGGCTCAAGCAATCCTCCTGCCTCAGCCTCCCGAGTAGCTGGGGCTACAGGCATGCGCCACCATGCCCGGCTAATTTTTTCTACATATTTTTAGTTGTCCTGCTAATTTCTTTCTATTTTTAGTAGAGACGGGGTCTCTCTCTTGCCCAGGCTGGTTTCAAACTCCAGACCTTGAGCGATCCTCCCGCCTCAGCCTCTCAGAGTGCTAGGATTACAGGCGTGAGCTACCACATCCAAGACTTTTCTTTTTATCAGTCAGAAAAGCTGCCAAATCTAGTGCAGACCCTGGAAAGCCCGGTGCCTGCCAGCAGTAGTGACATCCTTCCAGCTCTTTGGTACAAAAACGAAGAAAGACAACTTTGCTCTTGTATTTTACAGTCCATTGTTAGCCCTCCCTTCCAGGTTCCCCAACAAAAGACCTTATAAATATCTAAGAACTTAAAAACAGGGCAGTGCATTTGCCCACTCTGCAAAATCAAATGTTAAACATCTTTGGTTCTATTGATAAAACCCTTGAAGTTTATCCTGCAGGTCTGACAGCTGTCTTTATTAACATGGGAGAAGACAGCTCTCATGGCATGCTTTTTGTGACCCAAGTTCTCACCTGGCATAAGCAATTAGCAAAGCTGAATTCAGTAGCTGGGGGGAGGCCATGTGATTTGGCCACAGGGTGTGACAGACAGCTGCTCCCAAGTATCTGGGTTGCCTATTTAGTTTGTAAGGAGGGCCTTGAATTTTAATCAGTTTTTTCTCAAAGTGTATTTCCTTATGAGGTCTTTAAAACTAATTCCCAGAATCTGTGGGATTTTTTTTCCCCTCTTAAACCTTGTGCCTCCACCTGACAAGATTAAAAGGAAATCAATGGATTATTCTTGAATGAGTCCATTCTTCTTTAACAAAGAATTACTTCACTAGAAACAGCAGCCTTTGGACAGATCTTGATGCCTATGGGGTTGACTAGATTTGCAAAATTTTGCTTAACATCCTCTCCCAAACACAACTGAGCCAACTGCTAAAAAAAATTTTAACTATAAAAATAAATGTAATGAAGATGAACTGAAAATTCTAACCTATTCCCCACCCCTCCTACCCTACCCAAAAACCTCCATATGCATTTTATTATATCTGTGCCCAGAGGAAGAATTCATATTTTCTCATGTTGGTTTTTCTGAGGCTTCCTACTGTGTTCTTTCCCCAAGCCACTGCCTTCCATATTAAGGTAACTTCTCTAATAAAAAGTTCAAATATCTCAAAAGGGAGCAAAGTGTCCAGCCACGGGCATGTGATTCACAGTTGAGCTTTAATTGGGCAGGCGTCACAAAATTGAAACAAGGACTGGCACTCAACGTGACACGTCTCTAATCAGACAAGACGGTTCCATAACTGTCGTCAAACTTTTCAAAGTCGGGAACCCATTTTACCTTCCACGTTGTATGCTTTGTACACAGTAGTTCTAGAAAGTTCATCTGCCCGCACGATGCCAGTGTAGACTCTGTACTCTGCTGTCCCACGCCACACCACCCGCCCATTCCAACCCCAGAAAGGCATGCAGCAAAGACGTTGAGGAGGAAGCACGAATGGACAGGAATCCCACACACTCTGCTGTGTGCCTGCCCGCCACCCCCTGCCACGTGTGTGCATGGCCCGGTGGCCTCATGAGCGTCCTGCTTTTTGTGTTGTGGCCACTATTCTTCCTACCTGCCCAGCCCTTGAAAATATATCAACATAAACCCATTCCACCCTCTGGTTGGGTCATGTTCTCCTTCTGATTGATAGTAGAGGCTGACCAATCCCTCAGCCTCCCGCGTGACTTCTCTTCCCACCACAATGATGGGGGAGCAAGTTATTGGTTGAAGGGGCTGCACATCCAAGACGTAGGTTGGTCCACAGCCTGTGCTGTCCCTGGCACAAAAGAAAGGACTAAGAGAATAAGGTATATCCATGCAAGAAATGAGGCTGCGACAGCTCACAACCAATAGCTGTGTGGTTTTAGGCTCTACCCTCACTTAGACTTGATTTTCATATATCCTAGGGCACACTTTTCTCATAGAATGAAAGCATAACTCATGTTTGATTTTGTGTGAAAACCTTGCATACTGCACACAGATGTACCCATGAATTCACGATGCATGAAATAATTGGGTCATTGGTATTCTAGATGCTTTATATTATGTGGAAATATTTGGTGGATGATTACAGATTCTGGGGACGTTTTGTTTTTCCATTTATCATGATGAAATAGAGTTCCCGCTATGAAAAAAAAATTCATTATCCTACACCTTTACAGAACCGATTAGGTTATATGGTGAGGGATGCCTGGATATATCAGGTGCTTAGCACGGTGCTGGGTGCTTGGCAGCCAATAAATGGTGGCTAATACTACCAAAAGTTTGGTTTCAGGAGGATACTTGGTACAAAGAATGGCTGTATTACATACTGGTTTTAACTCATTCACCTCTTTGGGTCTTGGCGTGAGCTCTGCCAGTAGCTACCAGTGCATGGACTTGTGTGGGTTACTCAGAGAACAGAAAAGGGCCGCCGTGGTTTTGGAGGAAGAGCTTAATATCCACGTCGAGGGTTGATCTTATTGGGACCTGTGCAAGTCCTCTTTGCTGAGTTCTTGACTCCCCTGCAGTTGAGGCAAGATGAAAGTCCCTGTGGCTTTGTGAAGATTGTGATTATGTTTTGCTTTGGAGATGAATGACATTTGTTTCTTCCTGACTCAGATGGTTCGTACCAGATGTTACACAGCAAACATGGAATTAGAAACCCCCAAACGTCAGAGAAGACTAGACTGAAAGATATGGTAATAGATGGTCCCCACAGTGGGACAAATCCCTCTGGGACTCAGGACAGGAATTCCCCAATGCCTTCACTCTGAGCTGTGGTTGCTGTGTCGTGTGGTGGCTTCTCAGATCCTGTGAGAGTTCTAAGGAGCTGCCCAACTGTCTCCGAAGGAAGGCAGCTTCTGTCTTGCTGACAGAACTTTCCATCCACTATTCCTGCGTCTTTTTCTCATTGTCCCACCATGTTAACCCCAAACCCTTATGGCATGTAAACATCTCAGATTACAGGTTCTACGTAACTGTCTGTAGTTTGTGAAACAAATAAGTCATCATAGTATAGGGGAGGTAAGAATTTTCCTCTACCCTCTTAAGTTCTGTGGCTGGGGCCTGTGAACTAAATCAACAAAAGACAAGTTGACAGGAGAAAAAAAAACACACAAATTGTATTTGATGTTAATATTTTTATTTGACATTGAGGGCTTCATAGGAAAAGTGAAAACCCCAAAGAAGCAGCTAGACCCAGGGGCTTATATACCATTTTAACAGAGAGCAATAAATTGTGGAGATGTGAGAAGAATAAGAAGGAGTTTGGGCTGGGATGGTAAATTGTGGGAAAGTGACCAGGAAATATATGAGGGATAGGAATGGATAATAAGGGTTGTTTTAGTAAGGTTTTTTTGTACAGATTCATCTCAGGATTAACTCCCTGTTTCCAATGATAAGAATGTTCTCCTCTTGCTGGTACAGTGAGGACACCCTTCTCTTGGGAAATTTATGCTTTGCTTTTAGGTAGAAAGGGGGAGGGCAGAGAGCCCTTCCTGCACTTGCTGTTTCTCAATTGCCTTCAGCTCAAAATAATGTGCCAAAGTGATGTTTTTGGTGGTGGCATGTTCTGGTTCTCTTGAACTTAAAACACTTTTAGAAATTCTCCTAGGCAGGATAGAAGAGGGACAGATGGCATTTATCTACTGAGTTTGAGCTGTGCGCTGAGGGTGGAACTATGTAAAAAGCAGGCAAAGCCCAGCCTTAATGGGCCACATGTTTTCATGGGGGGCAGAGAGAATAAGTAAAGTAATTTTAGAATATTAGTACCATGATGAAAATTTCAAAATGGTGTGTTCTAGAGCTATACTGTCCAACACAGTAGCCACTAGCTGCATAGAGCACTTAAGTACTTGATACATGACTCATCCAAATTGAGATGTGCTTGTAACTACAGAATACACACCAGATTTTGAAGTCTTCATGCAACAAAAAAATATAAAATATCTCAGTAATTTTTTTAAAGGAAATTATTTTATCTTGGATACATAAGGTCAAATAAAATATTAAAATTAATTTCACCTGTTTCTTTTTAGTTTTTGCCACTCCACCCAGCTGATTGAAAAAAAAAATTGTAGAGACAAGGTCTCACTGGGTTGCCTAGGCTGGTCTTGAACTCCTGGCCTCAAGCGGTCCTCCTGCCTCAGCCTCCCGAAGTGCTGGGATTGCAGACATGAACCACTGTACCTGGCTTTGACATAACTCTAAAAGCCAAAGAGTCAGCTTGTTTTATGCAAGGCAGCAAATCAACACCTTGTGCCAACTATAGTTGAGACAATGGGACCACCGTGAGTGAAAAAGGATTCCCTAGTTAGGGCATCACCGTTATGTAGAAGTCCAACCATGACACTCTTAGCCAAATCTGGCCATTGAACTTGCCTACTTTTCCATTTTATTCCTCAAATAATAAGCAGTGGAGACTCCGTGGTCATTAGTGTTCTGGGACTATTTGCTAAGCTTTGTTTCTGTTTTTTGTTGTTTTCACAGTGCTTTGAACCGGACGCACTGTTACTAATAGCTGGTGGAAATTTTGAAGACGAGCTTAGGGAGGAAGTGGTCCAGAGAGTTTCTCTTCTCCTCCTCTATTACATTATTCATCAGGAAGAAATCTGCTCTTCAAAGCTCAACATGAGTAATAAAGAATATAAATTTTACCTACACAGCCTACTGAGCCTCAGGCAGGATGAAGACGCCCATTTCCTTTCCCAGAACGAGACAGAAGATATCTTGGCTCTCACCAGGCAGTACTTTGACACTTCCGGGAGCCAGGTAAGAAGTGCAAAATGGTAAGATCCAGTCTCAGCATCTTAAATTTTTTTTTTCTTCTCATTTAGTCCTCAGACATCCATGGACTTTTAATGGAGGTAAGTATCTGTGGATTTTAGGGATGGCCTGTTGAGTGACATAATTGAAAATTTTGAGTCCAAATGTGGAAAGGTAATGACTAATTGGAAGATGAGTTTCAGCCAGAAGGTAAGTAGGTGGATAGGCAGTCCAGGTGACAGGGCAGCTCCCTTCTCCTGCGTCCCCCTGAGTTCTGAAGTTCATGACTCATGGCTTTTTGATGAATCTCCAAGGCCTGGCTGAACTGTAGTGGTAGAAGGCAATGTGTCTATTGGCCTTGCCCTCTGGCCAGGGAGGAAGGCACTAATGATCAATTCATCTCTCTGAAAGTGATGAGAGATGAATTGATCATTCGTGATCTCACTGAAAGAGCAGCTTGCAAACAGCATTCTTCATGACAGTCAGCACCAGACAATATCCCTTCTGTGGCTTTTGATTTGTGTCGTGTGTGTACAGGTTTCATGCAAATACCTCTCCTCTCTGCCAGCTCCACCTGGTCTCTGATGCCTTCGTTACTATTCCAGCAAAAGTTGGCCTTTCAATTAGCTTCTTGTCTGCTTAGCATAAACTTCATTTAAGCTGTGTTTTCTCAAAAAATTAATTGAGAAGCCATGACCACATTTTGAGGACTGTGGTAAACCCTGTTTTTTTTTTTTTTTCTTTTTCCCCTCTAGAAGTTTTCATTGACACATATGGACAAATTTCATTCTTGGTCTCAATTCTGGCTTCTGGGAGTCCATAGGTATCTGCAGCTTGATGACCAGCAAACATATCCTTCGATTTGCTGTTAATATGTTTAATCTCTAACATGATTGGCAGAGCAAATGGAAAGGCTGTTTGCTGAGGACTTTGGGAATGTCGCATCAATAGCTAATCCTGTCCATTTCATAATAGGGCCATGTTTTTGTTCCTATTTTTGTTTTCGAAAAAGGGGACCCTTTATAGAATTTGGTTTTCTGCTTAAACCAGGAAGTGTGCCTTCCTATAATTTCTTGAGTGCAAAATCCATCTAATACAAGGCTGATTCAAATGAACTAGTAGGATTTTGGTTATTCTACCTGTCACTGCCTTTTGAT
This sequence comes from Microcebus murinus, assembly GCF_040939455.1. Classification (NCBI taxonomy): domain Eukaryota; kingdom Metazoa; phylum Chordata; class Mammalia; order Primates; family Cheirogaleidae; genus Microcebus; species Microcebus murinus. The sequence goes on along the minus strand of NC_134128.1, from coordinate 11,670,428 downwards.
TCAGATGAAATGGAAATGGAAAGTCAATCGAAGCAGATGGTGTGTTATATATCCAGGTGCCTGGTTATCCTACACATACTGCAAATACCCAGGCTCCTGAGTGTCTGAGAGACAAAACATTCCTTGAACAGAATGAAATAATTTGAGATTATGTATAGAACCGCTTTATCTAGCTATTTAGGCATTGAGAGTTGAACCGCTGAGTCATAACCCTTCACTAGGCCTGAGACCAAAAATCTCCTTGATGACACCGCTGTGTCTAGTTCCTGGGAAGGGTTGATGATCCCATGCACCTGGGCTAGGGTTGTTCAGGAAGTCAGTCAATCCAGACTTTGCAGGAGGCGTTTGGCACCTCGCTGCAGGCAGTGGCTGTCTCTGACCAGGTGGGTGCAGTCATGGGGGGTGCTGGCTCCCTTGGCCCATGATTTTCTGGTGGTTTTGTCATGCACAGGACTCCGCTTCCATAGGTCAAGCCTCTGACAGTCACTCCAGATTGGCCCCAGCTCGCTCCCTAAGAGAAACCACTTCACACCATAGTGCTCTAATCCAGCCAACCTCCCTAGCAGTCAAGCATGGAACCATCCCTTTATTCCTTCATTGTTTTTGTTCAAACCACTTGGCGTTTTATCTTCTTGACTCAGTCTCTTAATGTGGCCGCTTCTTCGGTTCTTTCCACCGTTTGCTGTTTCCATGCCATGGCTCTGCCCAGCCCTGCCTCTCTTGCAGAGGATGGGTATTTCTCTCGCCACACCCAAAGGACTTCAGGGGTGGCAACAGTGGCTGGAATTCTCCTTGATATCCTGATGGCACTTTGAGACTGTGAAGGCTTTTACAACCTCCATGGGAAACTCAAGCTTCCGATGAGGTTTATGTGACATGGAAAATGTCAGGCGCCAGGTCGCGGCCACTTGCCGCCTCCACATTGCTCCGCATCTCCACAGGCCAGCGCTCCACATGGCTGGTTGGAGGGCCCGCTGCTGGGGCCAGCCCCACAGTAGAGTGGCAGGGGACCCCGCATGCTGGAATGCCCCTGGGCCCACATGCTGCTGCCTGCTTCTGGGCCCTGTGCAATGACGTCCGCTGGACACCAGGCCCCTCTGGTCTGGTGTCCAGGCCCCGCTGGGTGCTAACCCTAACCCTAACCCAGGCCCCAGCTTCCTGTTATCCAGCCACGCTGCTCACATGATCCTGATTGGGTAATTTTTGAATCCCACTGTTGCTGATTGGATGTTAAAGCTTGTTGCTGATTGAATGTTAAAGCTTATTGCTGATTGGATATTAAAGCTTGTTACTGATTGGATGTTAAAGTTGTTGCTGATTGGATGTTAAAGTTTATTGCTGATTGGACGCTTTTTGAGCCCTACCAAGGGTATAAAAGCAGGAGGAGACCAAGGAAGGAGGGGAGAAGATCAGAAGAGATCTGTATGTAGTACTAGCTGTGCTGAGCCTGCTGTGGATGAATAAAGGCTGTTCTCTGACTCTTCCTGTGCCGCTGGGTTCTTTCCCTGGTCAAGAGCTGTAACCCTAGCTGTCCACGTTGCTGCAACATATGCTCTGTGCTCTTTCAACTTGTTTTCACCCATGAAACTACTGGCTCCTTCTCCAAATGTATCAAAATTTTGGTAACTGACTCTCAGCCTTCCACTCTACTTCACACCACAGTTATTAATACAAATGTGATCTTTCCAGGCTCCCCAATTACAGATTACAAAGAAAATCCAACGGGCACTTTTTACTCCTTGTCATAAGAATGCAACCTTGACATAAGAATCTTCCCTTGATTCTTCTTTTGATGAAGTTATTTTCTCCCTCCTTTCCTAGATAATGAGCTTAGTAGAGTGCCTGGCACATAGTAGGCACTCAAATGTTTAAATAAACGAATGGGAATACTAATGGGATGTGAGGCAAAATTCAAGCCTGTCAGATGTTCATAACTTAATAGAGGAAAATTGATCTACACATATGAAGTCTTGTGTTCTCTGGGAGTTCAAAGAACACAGGCACTGTGCTAGCTTTGATTTGCAGTGAGCACATACTACATTGAACTTGAGACTAAAGGCATATAGGAAGTTGTGGTGTTCTTTGCAGAATCTGTGTGGAGTCAAGGTAGGGAAGGCAGATTTGACTCAAAGCTGGAAGAGAAACAATTTACCAGTTGAAAGGATGTTAAACAGTGAGAGCAGGAGATCACCTTTGAGAAAACACATCTTTAAGAGGGTAAATAGAAAGGTTGGGTTAATGAGGACCAATGGGTGGGGGTAAGAAAATTGAGTTGTCACTGCAGATCAAAAAGGAACAACTATTTTCCAAAGAGAGTTGTATCTGAGACAGGAGAATGATGATAGTCATATTTCCAGAACATTTCCATTTTCTGTTAGGTGAAATATTCCTTATCTTTTGGGGAAATCCTAGAGATGCTTTCATCAAAGCACTTCAGAAGGTAAATTTTTCTCTTGACTTTGTATCTGATTTCAGTGCATGGAAACCAAAACGTTGCAGGAAAAGTCTGGAATACTGAGCAGCAATGGTGCTGATGAAAACACACTGCCTCGGTTGGCAGCGACAATCATCGCTTTGTCCCTCCAAGGTGTTTGTCTGGGACAAAGAAACTTGCCTTCGCCAGACTATTTTACAGAATATATTTTCAGTTTTGTGAATAGTACAAATACCCTCCACCTATCAGGTAAGGATGCTTTTTGTGAATTTAACTTTCAAGCCACACCTACTAAATAAACTATGTCGAATACAGAAGCTGAAGTTTTGATGAGTGCATTTGTTCAGGGAATGTTTTAAACACCATTATTTCTCAGCATATAGTCAGACTGGCCAGGGGGCCTTGCTTGCCGGGCAGATGTGCTATGATATCTATGTGATGATGAGGGAAAAACATGAACTCGGTCCATTTCTGCAGCAAATGAAATTACGGATGTAGAGCCAAAGGGAGAGATTGTCTGATAGGCCATGGGTACCAACAGAATATTTTCCTAGTTGGGCCATGATGCTGGGCCAGGTGTGACAAAGTGTTGTGTAGAATGTGACATAGTATTCTAAATGGCGCAAGATATTTGGTAGCAGTTTCCTTGTAATTGTAAATGTAAGTCATTTAATTTTAAATGAAAGTAACATTAAATGTGTGCATCTTTGCTACATTCCTGACTACCAGCTTTCTGAGGCTCCAAGATGAAATGGGATGTCAGGAATGAAGTTAGATGTTTGTTTTTCACATTTCTTTGTATTTGACAAGGCATTAAACGTGAAATTCCTAATTTTTAAAATCTGCATCAAAATACCCTGAGGCAGATTTTTTTTTTTTCCAAAAAAACACCTCATTACTAATAGGACAACTACAAAAAGATTCCTTAATATCATAAAAACTTAATGTTCATATTTTCCTAATTTTTGAAAAAAGTTTTTATTTTTTAATTGAATCAGGATCCCAATAAGATATATAAAATACAAATTGTTGGTCTGTCTTTTAAGTTTCTTTTATAAGTGGCATGCTTTCTCCTTTATTTTGTTGCAAATTATTTTGTTGGGGGAAAAATAGGGCTTACCATATGGATTTTGCTGATTGAATTCTTAGCCATTTAACATGTATTTCAATGCACTATGTTTCACGTATATTGGTTGTCATAAGCAGAGACTTGATTAGTTTTAGATGGTTTAACTGTTTTATAGTTCATACCTTCCATTAGGAAGAATGTAACATGTGGTCTCTTTGAGAAGTTGGAAGCTATTGGTGACCAACTGCCTAGATTTATTAATTATTTAGGGCTTACAAAATGATTTTCTCATTCTCTCATTTCTTCCTTATTTATTAGTATAATAATCCTATAATGGGAAAAATTTCCTCTTATCATTATTTCATGTTATTGAGGTTCTTAAAGGAAACTAAGGGCAAACCTTTGATAGTTTAATTTACCAGTTTTCAAAATAACAATTTTCTTTTGAAAACTTTTCAAAAGAAGACAGAGTAATAGCTAACAAACATATTAAAAAATGCTCAACATCTCTAATCATCAGGGAAATGCAAATCAAAACCACAATGAGATATCACTTATCTCTAGTGAGAGTAGCCTTTATCAAAAAGTCCCAAAGCAATAAATGTTGGTGTGGATGCGGAGAGAGAGGAACACTCATACACTGCTGGTGGGGCTGCAAACTAGTACAGCCTCTGTGGAAAGTAATATGGAGATACCTCAGAGAGATACAATTAGAACTACCATTTGATCCAGCAATCCCGTTACTGGGCATCTACTCAAAAGAACAAAAGACAGTCTATAAAACATATCTCTGCAGTCAAGTGTTTATAGCAGCACAATTCACAATTGCAAAGATGTGGAAACAACCCAAGTGCCCATGAATACATGAGTGGATCCATAAAATGTGGTATATGTATACCATGGAGTTCTACCGAGCCACAAAAAACAGTGGTGATCCAGCACCACTTGTATTACCCTGGACAGAGCTGGAGCCCATTCTACTAAATGAAGTATTCCAAGGATGGAAAAACAAGCACCACATGTACTCACCATCAAATTGGTTTTAACTGATTAACACTTAAGTGCACATATAGTAGTAACATTCATCGGGTGTCGGGAAGATAGGAGGGGGGAAGGGGGGTAATTATATTCGCACCTAATGGGTGCAGTGCGTACGGTCTGGGGATAGACATTAATTGTAGTGATGCTCCCCTGTATGTGATGAGTCATTTTCTCTTGCTGCTTTCAAGATTTTACCTTTGTCTTTGACTTTCAGGAGTTTGACTTTAATGTGTCTGGATGTGGATCTTTTTGTATTTTTGTATTTACACTTAGTGTGCGCTGAACATCTTGAACATGCATATTAAGGTTTTTACATCATATTTGGGAAGTTTTAAGCTATTATTTCCTCAAGTATTTTTTTAATTTCTCTTTTTTCTTTCTGTCACTGCCAATACATATGTGTTGGTATATTTGCTGCTGTTCCACAGGTCTCTGAGACTTGTTCTTTTCTTACTTTTCTTTCTGTTCTTCAGAAAAGATTATATCTGTTAATCTATTTTCATGTTCAATGATTTTCTTCTTTCTGCCTTCTCGAATATGCTGTTGAGTGCTTCTGGTGAATTTGTTTTGTTTCAGTTTTGAATTATTTCAGTATTCTTCAACTCCAGAACTCTTCATTTGGACTTTTATATAATTTTGATTTCCTTACTGAAAATTGCTGTTAGTTGATTTATTATTGTCATACTTGCCTTTAATTCCTTAAATGTAATTTCCTTAAACATATCATAATAGTTGCATTGGAGTCTGTCTGCTAAATACAACATCTTAGACTATTTAGAGATATATTTATTGGCTGTTCTTATTCCTGAATATGGGTCACATTTTCCCATTTCTTTGCAAGTGGCAAAGTTTTTTTAAAAAATTGGTCATTTAAAATCTCAAGTTCGTAATTTTTCCTACCACTAATGATAGCATTTAGGAAAATCACGAAGACATTGTGTTCACAAGTCCATAGAAATTTATTATTATATTCTTTGTATCAATCATTTTCAAAAAGCCTAGAGCTATAATAAGGCAAACTAAACTGTAATAACTGTAATATGTAAACTGGTAGCCATCTCACAGTAGCATTAGAAAACAAGGTCTAGTTTGTCTTTTTAATCTCAGTTCCTTTTCATTTCTTTTTTCTTTTCTGCATGTACACTTAGGAATGAAGCAATTTGATTGACTTAACTACATTAAAATAATAGTTCATCTACTAAGTGTGTATAGTGCCTCAGGGGTGTAAATTTCCTAAGGATTAAGCCAGTTTCATCTTTATTTATTTTTATTTTTTTATTTTAGCGTATTATGGGGGTACAAGTGTTAAGGTTACATATATTGCCCATGCCCCCCTCCCCCCTCGAGTAAGAGCTTCAAGTGTGTCCATCCCCCAAACGTTGCACATCTTACTGTTGTGGTTGTATACACCCATCCCCTCCTTCCCCCTTCCACTCTCCCAACACCCAATAAATGTTACTCCTATATGTCCACTTAGGTGTTGATCTGTTAATACCAATTTGCTGCTGAGTATACGTGGTGTTGGTTTTTCCATTCTTGAGATACTTCACTTAGTAGAATGGGTTCCAGCTCAGTTTCCCCTTTAATTTACATTTTAATATAAAAAAAATAGTTGGCTCAATGAAAGGCCTTTCCATTGGTGGAACTGTCCATTCTACCATCTCAAGGGTACGAATCTGGTGGGGACTATCTATATAAGGGAATACCTATGCTGTGGCCACGTGAAATTGTGATTATTCTGAACTTGACCTGTCTATTCTATGTGACACCAGATTTTATATGAAATTTCTAGAACTAGACCAACTTCTCAACACTCTCTGGACCAGAAGTACCTGTATCAAAATGGATAAAACTCATCAACTTCAAAGGAAACAAAACATGACTATCCATGACTGGGGCTACCCTAATCTATCTGAATCTGTAGACAAAGAGTCAGATGATGGGCCAATTTCCTGGGATCAGGTATTGACATTATTCCCCATTTACCCTCACTTTCTGTTGCCAGAGGAAGCTCAGTTGTGGAAATTCCATCAGAGTTGTAGAAAAGTTAAAGGATAATGTGTACTTTCTTAAAAGTAAAATTATTCTCTTTCTATAGCGTGGTCATGATTTTCTTTTTCTACAAGTGGATCTCTGTCAACATAAAAACAAGGCCAAGGTGTCCAGTAGAATGATACATATTGCTTTTTCCTCCCTTGAGTCCATATTGAATGCATGAATAATTAATTCAGAAAACATACATTGAGCATTTACTATGCACCAGTTACCATCCTGGGCATGAGAGAGAAAACGTTGAACAAAATTAGGCATAGCACCTATGGAACTTGCAAGGTAGTGGGAGGATATAGACTCTACATAGGTAATTACTGTGATGAATTGACACTTTAAATGTAGGTTAGAGTAGGAAGAGATTACTTTGGACAGTGAGCAACAGAAAAATATCTGTATGGTGGGTGGTACTGAGAAGGTTTTTGAGAGAAGGTGGTATGTGCAACTGTGAACATATCTATATCTGTATTTCCTAAAGTTGTGTTGTAAAGTTCATTCACTGCTCTGCTTCCATGTGCTATGATCAAATCAGTTGGGCAAATGCTAGAAATGTACATCTCACTATAGTATATTAAGATATCTGGAGAGGTCCATTACTAAACACATTTTTCTTTAATCTTGTTGAACCCAGCATTTCTCAAACTTTGATCATAGAAACCTTCTCTGCCCTAATCATTTAAAATCCTGAGACATTAATGTTCCATGATCATGGTTTACCTTACTGAATACCTACTATGTGTTAAACACTATGCTTTGTCATTTCCGTTATCTCATTTATTACAACAGCCATATGATGTTGGTTTGTATAATTCCATCCTACAGCTGAAGAAATTGAGGCTTGGAGCTAATAAATAATTGCCTAAGTTCACAGAAACTTAGGATATATACATAGGTTGTTTGATAGCATATTCTATGTTCTTAACTATGTTTTTGTCTTGAAAATACTGATTTAAATAAGTTAAAACTTTCTTGTTATTTGTATTTTAATGAAAAATTTTCCTACTGAGCACAATCTATATCTTAAAATAGGAAAAGTCTTTACCTACTGTTAATAATACTGAATGTTCCCATAAGTTATGAAAACACAATTAGGCAGTATCACATTTTTTCTATTATATATTTTTAAAAGTTAATTTCTGTTACTTCTGCCATGTATAAAAGGTATGTCAGAGTTGCTGCTAATTGTGTTCAACATCAGGTGACAAGAGTTGGCCTCTATATTGTCAAATCTCCTTAATGCTTCTTCGGGGCCAATGCTGCTGCTTATTGGCCGCATGAGCTACATTTTCATTCTGTTTTTTGTTTTTTTTTCATTATTAAAAATATTTTTTGTTCAAATTTTAATAGCATGTAATGAATCAACCTTTAAGGACATTCATTCTCAGGAAGAGAATGAATTTTCCTTAGGAAGACCCTATTTGCATAAAGAACAAAGCTCATTTATTAAAATTTAGGGATTATTAAAATTTACGGGGTTTTTTATTAAAAATTTGGCATGTGTCTTCTAAGAATGTGAATAATCATTTTCTGTGCTGACCATGCAAAATAAAACTTCTACAATAATTCTTATTTGTCACAACATGTCACTTTCTTCGTGACTCTTGATGGGACTCTAAAGTGGAGCATCAGATCTTAAGATCCCTGCCTGCACTGCCTAGACCAATGGTTTCTCCACCATGTTGTGGGCCAGCAGCCCCAGGGAACTTTCTGAAAATGTCTATTCTCAGGTTCCTCCCGCCAGAATCTACTAAATCACAAACCCTGAGATTGGAGCCAAGTGCTCTGTTCTTACAACAAGCCCTTTAAGTGACTCTTAAAATGAAAGTTTAGAAACCACTTCTTTAGAATGTTTGCAAAGCTTCCACGGAAGTCTGATGACATCAATCCAAACACAAGCATATATTGAAGTTTATTTTTGCAAAGGAAGAAAGATGTTTTAAAGATTATTGGCTACATGAGCTACATTTTTATTCTGGTTTTTTTTTTCATTATTAAAAATATTTTTTGTTCAAATTTTAATAGCATGTAATGAATCAACCTTTAAGGACATTTGTGTTAGTAATTTCAGAAGAAATTTAAAACAATAGTAACCTAAATAGCCCAGAAGCAGCAAGCATAGATCCAGGGCACAGAAGCTTAGAATAGAATAACCTTACTCTATGAGAAAGTATTCTAAAATGAGAAACGATTCAATTTCTTGACAATGAACCAGGGAAAGATGAAGGCATTCTGTTCTTGTTTATCTCTGCATTCCTTTACCAGTCAGGCCTTTTCCAATCGAAATATTTATTATAAAGGCTTCACCATCAAAAGTTTGTTGCTATGGTTTCCTTTTATTTCTGTCAGTATTTTTAATGATGAAATAATTATATTCCATCAGTAACCAATGGTGCAAAAGAGAATATTGTATTTGGCACACATTATTTTGATAAAGGAGGAAAAACACAAATTGAGTTTTCTGTTGATGCTTTTTGTAGGAGAAAACTTTTGGACTTCTTGCCCCAGTCCTTTTCTGAGAAATGCTTTCCTCACCCACAGAGGTGAGGCTGTATTTGAATAGCATCATTCTCCTTTTACCACGTGGGCAAAATTGATTGAACCAAAATGGATGCCTGGCCCAAGAGAGCCCATCTGTGGCTTTGCTGAGCCAATCAGATCTCCCTCAGGCCTTGCAGACTCAACCCAATCTTGGGTTCTCAGACTGAAAGTTCACTTCAGAGTTGGGGCTGATATGGCCTTGTGTTTACTAAAGGATTGAGGACCAACTGTGAAAGGAAACAGACATGGGCAGAGGGAAACGAGGTAAACAGGCAAAAATATTATATTTGGGCAGGGGGAGTGAGTGAGAGCATGCATACTCACCTATACACCCTAGGTTCTGATTTTCTAGATTCAAGTTGCAGGTCGTTATGGGGTATGTCCATCCTTTCAATACTTGGGTCCTACAAGATCCTCTGTGCCTTTCTAATACAGTCTCTTCTTGGTTGTCTCATTTCAGTCAGTTCTGTTGCAGGCAACCAAATATTTTCTGATCAAAATAAAACTTTTTATCCATGGAATCATCCCCAAAAATTTTTATGTGGAACATGCTCCCCTACCTCCTCCCCGAAGCAAATATGTAATCGTTGTTTTCTGATTAGCAATGTGCCTTTGTTTAAAATTTCTGTATTCTACAGCATGGCAAGTCAGAGCAGCCTTATAAATCACTAATTTTTATTGATTGCAACTACAGATCCCATATAGATATTGCTTTTGAGGTCTTATTCGAATAGAAGACATCCATTTGTACTAGCAGAACTACATGCCATTCTCATTCACCTATGAGAACCTTTAAATTGCAATGTTTGCACAAAATGCAAGCACTTCTGAGATGGACAAATGCCTTGTGGCAATTTTTAGAGACCTGTGGCATTTGCTGTTTACTTTTATGTCTTATAAGTATGTCTATACAATATCAAAAAATTATAAAAGTTTAGATAACAATCAGTAAAGTCAATGGGAAATGATGCTTTCAACTGTTTTGTTTTTTTGTTTCTTTTTTGGAGGAGGGATCTCAATTGTGAGAAGTGGCCATATTGTTTATACACCAGCTGGTTGACACAGCATTCACATTTTAGGATTTTTACTTTTATTACTTTTGAAAATCCACGTTGCTTACACAGGATTATTAAATCAGAGTGTTATAGACAATAACCTCATTACCACCAAGCTCCAGCTAATCATGCAAAGTATTAGGTTTGTTGACACAAAGTTAGTGCCATCGAAAACCAACAAAAGCATCATGGCTTCCTTAGGCTGCTGGTTAGAAGACCAGTCAACACATTGTAAAACATAATGTGTCTTTTTTAAGAAAGAAGAAAGTATACAAAACTCTAATAATATTCAGAATGAAAGTGAGCTACAGTAGACTTTGATCAGCATCAGTGATTTAAAATAATCTTTAGAAATGATTTGGGGATGAAAGGTTGCAGGGAAACCTGTGTCGTCATGGCTTCATGTGTTCATTTTTGTTTTGTTTTGTTTTATTTTAGTGTATTATGGGGGTACGAGTGTTAAGGTTATTTATATTGCCCATGCCCCCCTTTCTCCCTTGAGTAAGAGCTTCAAGCATGTCCATCCCCCAAATGTTGCACATCTTACTTGTTGTGGTTGTATATATCCATCTCTTCCTCCCTGATCTAGTTCTGACTCCTCAAGAATGGCCGTTGGTGGGGAATATGGTTCAGTGTTGAAGTTAGTAACAGCGTATGTTTTTCCCCTTGCAGACTTGCTTCTCTGCTAGGCAGCTGGTGGAGATATTTCTACAGAACAGCCATGTTGCATCCATTTCTAAGGAGGACTTCAAGCAAATGAGTCCCGGCATCCTCCAGCAACTTCTCAGTGGCTCTTGCCAGCTGCCCAAGGACCAGCAGGCGAAGCTGCCGCCCACCACTCTGGAGAGTAAGTTCTGGTTCTTCACTCAGAAAGCTGAAAAGCACAATATATGTTACAACACTAATAATGAATGCAGGATACTTACCGTATACCAGGTACTGTCAGAAGCATTTTATATTTCCCAGCTCATTTAATCCCTTCAACAATGCTACAAGCTAGGTATTGTTATTACCCCCATTTTATAGCTGAGAAAACTCAGGCACAGAGAGATGAAGTGACTTTTCCAAGGACACACAGCTGGTAAGTGATGGAATTGGGATTCAAACCCAGGCAAGCTGGTCCCAGAGTCCTTGTGTCTAATCACTATGCGTACTATATTTCAATGTATATAGTACCTGTTGTAGATAATTTATATAAATTGATTTTGTCCCCTATATTTAGCTCAATCATGGACCAACTTAGAAGTCTGTAGTTGAGAAGTGGCATGGTATAAAAGAAAGAACATAAGCACTGGAATCAGAAATGCAGAGCTGAGTCATGCCTTCTTTCCCCAGCTACTCTGTGATCTTAACCAATCTCTCTATTTCCCAGATACTCCAGCAGTGATCTATAGGGCTTCCTTTCTCACATCAGGGCTTGTGTTAATAGTGAAGGCACACTGGGGTCAACCAGAGCACATTGGGCTGCTCTGGGATGGAGGTGGCCCATCCAGGGGGGGTACCAGCCTTCCAGATGTGGCTGGCAGCCCCAGGAAGTGAAGGGATCAATATTCAGACTTGCCTACATCCCACAGGGTCATGGCAGTAAATGAGATTTATCCTAAGGCTTCACAGGGTCCCTCAACATAATGTGTATAAACACGTGTTCAGTAAATTTAAAGCACTGTATATTTCAGAGTCCAACATTAAAACTGTTGGCCTAAGAACATCCATGACACACAATAAAAATGTGACAGTGAACACATGCAACACTTAAAGTATTACCATCGATCTGAGAACCTTACATATATATTTTTTTTTTTTCAGAGCTGCATTTATTTTTCTTTGAAATAGCCTGCCATTCCCATCATAGCTGAATGGTTCAGCTACTCACAGTGGATTCTGCAGCTCATTGGAAGATTTTTATATGAACAAAACCATGCCAGGCCTAAATATTTAAGACTCCACATTTGCTGGTGGGAAAAAAGCTACATTAATAGTGAGCAGCTAAATAATTCAGCACTTGGCGGTCAGTAAGTGATGCTCACAGAATGGATGAGGATGGAACTGTGGCACCAAGGAACTTCCGTGGGTGCATTTATATTCCCACCACCTGACGTGACACCTGACACGTATAGGACATTCAGAAAAGTGTTTGGAACTTGAGGTCTATGAAAAAAGTTGTATCCCTTTTGGAAAGAACTTCTAGACCCTTCTAGAGAAAAGTCTTGCTGAAAAAAAAATACAAAGTCACAATGATTAAAGAATCTAGAAAAATATTATTGTCTTCGGTTAAAAAATGTTGCATCTCATAAGGAAAGGCCTTTTGGAATTACAGAAATGTATGACGTTACAAGGAAGAGGGGAGGACGACAGAGAGATTATTAAAAAAAATATTGTTCAGTATCGCAGAAACTCAACCCCTAGGTGCCACCTTCAATTGAGTTTCTAGAACAAAACATATTATGGCCATGTGTGTAGATCAAGAGTTTCAGACCTATTCAGAGTAGCCGCTCAGAAGTGGCATGGCGGATAGGTCTAGTTTTCTTGTAGCAATGGAAACGTTTAGACAGAACGTTTCTGCAAGTTCCTGACTCTGCCCAAGACCCCATGGCACTGACGTAGAAATCTAGAGCAAATTAGCAGAGTCCTATGGACACAAAAGTCAGATTTTATGGTTTTCACTCTGTCCTTCCTACATGAGAGCAGGGGAAATCTAACTCATGGAGGGTCTAAAAAGATTGATAAGCTCTGACGTTAGGAAACATCCATTTTCCAGTTTCACCCTGTGGCTGCCCGCAGGACAAAGGGGGAGAGGAGAAACAAAGGAATTGAAGAACTTGAAACTTTACCCTTTGCCTGGTAAATGTCATGCCCTAATTTGTCCTCGTCAATTCTTGACATTTTATTGCTTTTTGTAGCTACCATTAAAAAAGTGACAGCTTTGAATTTTATTAGACACCTCAGATTCCCATATTAAAATGAGAATAATGTCATTCCCATATACAGTCTATTTGGGGAAGGTATGGGATGTGAAACTTGCTGGAAGATCTTTAGGGATGTTTTAATAATGTGGGTATTTATTAAATTTGAATGAAATAAAACATCTATGTTGGCATATGAGCATTCTAAACTATTTTAAAATTTTTAAATTTTTAAAAATTTAAATTGTAACATATGCATAATATTTACCATCTTAACCATTTGTGTTTGTATATAGTTCAGTAGCATTAAGTATATGCACATTGTTGTATAACAGATCTCTAGAACTTTTTCTGCAACAACTCTCCATTTCCCACTCTATCCTAAACCATTTTATAGAGGTGTTCCGTATTATGATAATTAAATTGCTTGATTTAACTTATTATATATCTCTAATCACTAAAGAAAATGATCATTTAAGTGTGTAATTACCTTTCCTCCTCATTTACAAAAGTTCACCGTGACTTGTTAGTAATTTCTAAATAGTAGAAAAAAGCATTTGCTCTGAATATCTGCAACTAAATGAAAATGATAGCATGAATGACTCTTTACCTTCGTAGCATTTATACTCGATTCCTAAAGTCATTTCTTCTCTCTTAATTTTCTCTCTTCTAGTTCTTTCTTTTTTTCTTCTCTTTCACATGCATTTATTTTCATTGAAATAAACATTTGACTTTCTGAGTATTAAAAGATCCTGGAAGCCTAGAAACATTTTTAAGCCTTATAAAAATTATTGCAAATATCTAAAATGTAGACCGTTCATATTTATACTATCAACCGCTATACATTCATTGGTCAGTTTTCACCAATAAAATCACTCATTTTAGTCATTGAGATTAATAATCCCTTTGGACATGACAAATAATTTTGAGAACTCATGGAAGAAAATTCTTCCAAAGCACGAACTCATATTTTGTACACAGACATAGGTCTACGATGGGGCCACACTTTTTGCTACCCTATGACACTGTTCCTTGCCTTGGAGAGGTTTAAAATGTGATTAGATGGGAATCGTGACTAGTGACTGTCAGTGGATGTTGTAGTTTCAAGTGAGAGAGATTAGTTTCTTTGCAGGTAGGAGGTGAGCTTGGCCCTTGCTTGCTACAGTGATTGTTAGTAAGGAGTAGTCAGGGTAACTTCAAAGCAACAGGGTTATTTGGTGAAAGTTTTGTCTTAGTCCTTGCTATAACCAAATGCCAGAAATTAGTGGCTTGTAAGCAACAGACATTTGTTTCTCATGGTTCCAGAGGCTGGGAAGTCTAAGAGCAAGGCGCTGGCAGGTTCGGCATCTGGTGAGGGTTCGCCTCCTGGCTCCTAGCCTGGCGTCTGGTGGCTGTGTTCTCACCTGGTGGAGGGAAGTGACTCTGGTCTCCTCAGGTCCCTTATAATGGCATTAATCCCATTCAAGGGGAGGCAGAACCCTCATAACCTACTCACTTCCCACACATCCCACCTCTGAATACCGTCACTTTGGTGCTTAGATTACAATGTATGAATTTTTGGGAGACACATTCAGCCCATAGCAAATCTGTTCATTTTTCTGGCAGAAATGAAAGCCTTTTTACCCCATATAACCCTTATTTTAAAATCCATATCCCTGTTAGCTGTTATTGCTAACAGATTCTTCTGGCATTTTCATCAGCTGAGGGTGAACAGAGGCCATCGATAAGCACTGACTGTTTTTGTAATCTCCTTTGACTTAGAATATGGCTACAGCACAGTGGCTGTGACCCTTCTCACGCTGGGCTCCATGTTCGGGACTGCACTGGTCCTTTTCCACAGCTGCGAGGAGAACTACAAGCTCATTTTACAGCTGTTTGTGGGCTTGGCTGTTGGAACACTCTCTGGAGATGCTCTGCTCCACCTCATCCCACAGGTAATTGGCTCTATTCCGTTGCAGGTGGAGTGCATCTCTGATGTCTCTCTTCATTTAACCACTGGAGATATTTACGTGAAATTTTATGGCGATTTCAATGAGTGCATACGGCAGTTAGTGTTTTCCATGGGAAAGAAACACTATTTCCCCAAAGCTTCTCTGCACCTGTAGAAGAGAAGAGATGGCCATACATTAGGTTCATTGCATGGCATTCTTATTTTTGAGATAAAACAAAGAAAAAGGTGATTGGATCTAGATTCCTATTAAGAAAGATTCAGGAAGCATATGCTAATTATCTACAGGGTATCCCCAAAGTCACCATACATAGGGAAAATGGGAAATTGTAGCTAAATCTACCTTTATTTGCAAAATATTCATTGTAAAATTTTATAATTTTTTCTTCTATATGGAGACTTTTGGGACACCCTGTATAAATAAAAAAATATTGGGCTGCGAGACATCGTGTTGGTTTTTCTCCAGTTACCTCCCCTCCACCCCAATATCAGATGGATCCCACTCTTCTCTGCTCTGTGTCCTTTGACCCCTAAGAGTGGCAATGGTTTCCTGGGGTTGTTAGTGTCTGGGTGCCACCTCATCCCTTGTTCCTACCCTTGACTGTACCCTCCATGTAATGGGACCATCGTTAATGGCGCTTCATCCAAGCCATCAAAGTGGAATTTTCTTCCCTGCCTAATAGTGTTTCGATTTTTTTTTTTTTCCTTAAGAAACACATAAGCACCAGGAAGCTGGTGACGTCTTCTGAGGCTCTTTATTTGTCAGAAATGACACAAATGAGACCCGAGTCTCAAAGGTGTTCAGCCGGACCTCGTCGTCAGCTCTCCAGATGAGGTTACCTAGTCCCTGTGCAGCCTCTCACTGGGTGTGACCCCTGCAGACCAATGATCCTCCCTCTCCCAGAGCATGAGAAGCTAAAATTTTCCACAAGCCTCTGGCAGTTTCCTACAGGGTCACTCTTGTTGCTTAGAGGCTTGATGATGATTCCGTGTTGTGAACATGGCAAAGTGAGCCCTGGAGAAATAAAACAAACCATTATTAGTCTTAATTTCCCTTGTAATCTAATTTTCTGGAAATATTTCAGGGCTTATTATTGGCTTGAGGCAGTGGCGGCCTAGGTCACAGCGGTGGTTACAGAGTTGTTTACTGTCCAAGATCCCAGGAAACGGCAAAGGGCTCTCAAGGATGCCCAAGTCCCTTAGATGCAGGAGCCCGGGGCAGTGAGGGCAGACTCAGGGGAGGGCAGAGGGTGTTATAGAGGAGGACTTAAAAGATTAGCTCTGTTTTATGAAATTTACAAGGCAGGGTTTTTTTGTTTTGTTTTGTTCTGTTTTTTGCTTGAGAAAAGAGATGAGGACAAAAGTTATCAGAAAAAAAAAAAGATGCAGTATAAGTATGGGGGCAAGCTAGAAAAATCGGTGATCCCTGGTAGGTTTTCAAATGTCTGCACAGAAATGAGAAAAATACTATTTTCATGACTTGCTTGTGTAATCAGCTAAATTTTTTCAACTTAAAGATTTACATGTTATTATTCTGAGGTTGTGGGTTTTTCTTATGTTTTGTGATATTACAATGTTGCCTATTTTGTGAAATAATGGTAATTATAAGCATTAAGTGGGTATCTTTTAATGCAGGGGTCCTCAAACCTTTTAAACAGGGGGCCAGTGCACTGTCTCTCAGACCATTGGAGGGCCATTGGAGACTGCAGCACACATTCCACACATGCGCACTGTGGGCCTGGGATGAGTCAGCTGCTAAGCAGGACAGGCAGCGGCGGCCAAAACACCCAGGGGCCGGATAAATGTCCTAGGCGGGCCACATGTGGCCCGTGGACCGTAGTTTGAAGACACCTCCTTTAATGCTCTTACTGAAAGAAAAAGTTGACTACCATATATGACATCTACATACTCAATGTATATGCACAGACATATATGTATGCTCACATATATGCATGTATGTATGTATGCACACATAAATGCCTACATACATATATGTGTGGCCATATATACATACAATCTACACATGTGTAATTTCTTCTTTTTTTTTAATTTAATGATCAGTCACATCCTAAATCTAGAAACCACTGAGCTATCTCACAAATTGCCTTCTCCTAGAGAAGAAATATGATACATGGTGATTTACTAGCTCACAAGAAATTGCAAGATCAACCAATGGGATGGACGGGCCCATGAGAGGAGTCAACTAGAGAAAAATTCCTAATGTACTTCTTGTATCCTTTCATGTCCCAGATAGCTGACAGTATTGCTGGTTACATAGTATGCACTCAAGGGAATGAGTCTTCTGGGCGGATTTCTTACTTGTCTGAATATTTATTAAAAGTTCACTTTAATTGCAATGGGTCATGGGGAGAATAAATCCCAAATGAAATATATCATCCTAGGTATTCTGGATATAAGATATATTAATATTTTTATGAAGCATTACTATGCAAACACATGCAAATTGAACTCCTGAGAAACAAATACAGCCAGAGGACTGAGAATGTATACAAATCCAGGCCACTTGTTGAAATAAAGCTTAAGGCTTTGTTCTGTTCATTAGCATTAGCTATTCAAAGCTCTCCTTTGTTTCTGTTGTAGACGTTTTATTTGATCCTGATTTATCCATATAGTGGAAGTATTCACATACCCCAAAACAAGCTGGGCTCTGAGTGATTTCAATTGTTATGGGAGTCCCTAGAATGAACGTTAAATACATGCCATACTGTGCCTACTGTTTGATATTTAAGTCATCAAAAGTTATTTCTTTCTTTCTTCCATTTCTTCAAAGGTTGTCGGTTTACATAAGCAGGAAGCCCCAGAATTTGAACATTTCCACGAAAACAAAGGCCATATTTGGAAAATGTTGGGATTAATCGGGGGCATCCATGGATTTTTCTTGATAGAAAAATGTTTTGTTCTTCTTGTATCACCAAAGGACAAGGTATATTTTAAGTATATTATATGTTTTACTAATCTTTTGCTTTAGGATTTTATAACCATCTTTTATTTCAAAAGTACTTGTTCAAGGCTAATAAGATCTTCACGTTGTCTGTCTAAGGGATGGAGATCTGGTTTCAAGAATACACAGATCATTCTAACTGGCAGGTTCACCATAAGTATAGTTATTAATTTTTTAAACATCTGTTGCTGGGCAGTTAATGTACTTGTTACAACCTTCTGATTAACCTTCATGGTTGGTTCAGAAACGGGAGACTATGTCATGTCTGAGGAATGAAGGGGCCCAATGTCCTAGCTACTAATCAGTCTTTTGCATGTGCTTCCTAACTAAAATCAAATAAACAAGCAAACAAAAACTTGGAAAAATCACAGAATCACCTGTCATTTTCCATCTTGAGGGCACTTAAAATGACAAAAACAAGACGTTCAAGAATGGGATTTGTGGCAAACTTCTTTTTTCTGCTTGAATAACTTATTTTAGTGCCTGTATTTGATAAATGTCTACATATATGATGAAATGGAAAAAGCAGTGTGGTTCATTTGTGAATTATTTTTCCTTTGCTTGTGTGCATTACTATATAAGAAAAATAGATGGCCTGTTTGGGGTGGGTAAAAAGGAAAATGCTTGCAAAGAACTCCAGGAGCATAAAGCAATTTTTTTCTTACAAAGTCCTGGGGACTCTACAGTTCTCTATAGTTTTCTAGTTATTCCTGCCCCTTTACCTGTTCACGTACAACTGGCAACATAGACGTGTAATATAATGCCTGCGCCCAGAGCAAACATTAGTTGCCTTTTAAAACATCAGTATTTGTTTGTCATTTCTACATTTGTTCAAAATTCTATTTTATGCATCAAAAAATAAGATGGCTTTATAGAGGAATTGATAGACATGCAATAAAATAGGTTTAGCAAAATAATGGTAGGGTCCAGGAAATGGATATCTGAGTATTCACATTATAATTCTTTCAGCTTTTCTATATGTTTGAAACTTTTCAATAATAAGCAGATGTCAAGATTTCAAATAGATTGCAAATTAACTTTTATAAAATTTTTCTGTTTTAATAAAGCAGGGTTTTCCTTTGGCCTGAACCTCAAAGTAGGATGTTATAGTAATTTGGAGATTAGGAATGCCAGCTTCTATCACAGCATATATAGTAACGGTTTAGGAATTTAGCCTCCACAAAAGGAATTCTAATCTCAAGAAGCATAAAACAAACAACAACAACAAAAAAACAGTAACAGATCCTCATTCATACACAAAGGATTAGCATTTCTGGATTGGGAAAACTAAATTATAAAGCCAACCTACCAATCTAGACATAATACAGTAGTTATGTATTTAATAAGGCTGGAAATGATGGAAAGAAATTCTGAACATCCAAAAATGTAAAGCTTACTTAGATTGTCCATGCGCTTGTCAGGGAACTCAAAATGAATTTTAAGAGCATAATTTCAAGATTGATGATATTGTATAAAATAAAAAGAATGCAAATGTTTTAGAAACTATAGGTGGTTTAACTGATGAATACATCTCTGGAGATAATATTTTAGTAGAGATAGGGTGCAGTTTCGATTATCATCATTTTGGTATCTCCATCAAAGAATTCAAATTTTAATTTTGTATAAATATAATTTTTTAGTAAATAGAAAACATGAAAACTACCACCGTTTGAATCTCTTTTAATCATAACTGGACGTTTTTGAAGTTGCATTCTTAAGACATTTTGAATATGTATGTTTCAGAGCAGGCCTGTGCTTCTCCAAGATGAGGCATTTTTGCAAATATTTATCAGGTTGAGATTTTCCCACTTCTCTTTTTGTGTTACCAGCCACTTTGGCCAATCATCAAAACGTTAACTAGAACCATGGGATTGAAAACGGCTGCACCTGTGTTCTTTGGGCTTTAGCACTAATTTTAAACCATCCTCATCCGGCAGGGCCTGTCACAGGTTAATGGACATGTGGGACATTCCCACCATCTTGCACTCAACTCTGAATTAAGTGACCAGGCAGGCAGAGGCAAATCTGCTTCAACTATCCAGTTGGTAGGTCAATGATCTGATGCATTCTACTGATTTGATTACCTTCTTTCCTTTTTATTCCCCAATGAACAGATCAAAATCAGTAGTATGTATACATAGAATTCAAACTCCTGATTTTTTCTATTCTTGACTATGATAGCTACTGTTTGGAAAACTTCGCCAAGCACCTGGAAGTTGTTTGATCAAGCAAAAACCACTCTCCACAGATTCGGATCATAAGTATCTGCAGCACTTTGAAATACACATAGATCAGAATGACATAATATACACATCCTTAATCATTTTAAGTTTTCATAAACCAGCTGACCATTAGGTTTTCCATTCTGTGTGATCCTCAGGCATGACTAGGTAGATGCAAATATGCATTGAGCAAGAATTTGGTTAGTGCAGCTAGAATGGGGTATTCATTTCATAATGCAGGAACGAGCAGGTTCTACCCAATGAGCTACTTCATAGTTGAGTGCCTTTGAGTATATTGAACTCTCCACAACAAAATCTTCCGCGTTAATTCTCAAAATGCAACTTCTAATCAGGTTTAAAACAATATCCCCATCCTAATTCTTAATAAGTATTGAGATGAGACAAATATGAAAGTTATATATAATTGTTAGAAAACTTGCTTTCTATAACCATGGCTTTGGAGTTAGGGGGTTTAGAGTTCAAGAGTAGATTCCTAACTGACTAAAAGAGATGAGTAGGCTATTCCTGAGACATTAGCATAGCAAGATAGAACTTTGGCTAGAGATTGCAGATCTATTGTTCACCCAGAGATTTGAACAAAAAATTTCCTTAGAATACTATTTTAGGAATCTTACTATATTTATTGCTTAGGTATTTTAAATGTGGTCTGAAAGATAGGTAACTTCAGGCTGAGATTAGTGTTTTTTTTTGTTTGTTTGTTTGTTTTTTTTTTTTGTTTTTTTGAGACAGAGTCTCGCTTTGTTGTCCAGGCTAGAGTGAGTGCCGTGGCGTCAGCCTAGCTCACAGCAACCTCAAACTCCTGGGCTCAAGCAATCCTCCTGCCTCAGCCTCCCGAGTAGCTGGGACTACAGGCATGCGCCACTATGCCCGGCTAATTTTTTATATATATATCAGTTGGCCAATTAATTTCTTTCTATTTATAGTAGAGACGGGTCTCGCTCTTGCTCAGGCTGGTTTCGAACTCCTGACCTTGAGCAATCCGCCCGCCTCGGCCTCCCAAGAGCTAGGATTACAGGCGTGAGCCACAGCGCCCGGCCTTGAGATTAGTTTTAAAATCACTTTAATGCTGACTTTATTTCTTCTGTTTGAATGAAGGATCCAGAGCTCCAAATGGCATGTTAGTAAATCTCTGAAGCTAAGTTAGTTTGAACTATTTGTACACTCTAGCTCACTAATCTAATCACCGTTCCTTTTCTTGTTTAAGCTTCAAGGTCAATCTTAAAGCAAAATAGAAATCATATGAACTTTGAGAATTGTTCGAGGGGTTTTATTTCCTGTTTTTCAGAAAAGTGTAGGCTGAACTTACAATTCTCCTCAACCAGGAGTCTTAGATATTTGGCTCGAAATTCCTTTACATCATAATGACAATATATAACTTTTTTTGAAAAACAAAGCAAAACATTCCAGAATAAATATTTGAATTCTTGGCTTTTAATAGATCTTTAGAGTATTTTGATGATAACTAGGCTTTTGATATAACATAAAGGGATGACATTGTTTTTTGTTTCTGTATCTACCTAATTTCAGTCCAGTGTACTTCCTCTGAACCCTATAGGTCCTACCTTGCTTCTTTGTGATCCTTCTTCAAAAACAGCCTATCATTATATCTTTTGAATAGATGCTGTTATTCTACTATGTGAACTTTAATAATATGTGAAGTCCATTTTCTCTCTTTTACGTAAAAATAGTGCTTATGCCTCACCTTAAATTTGTGTCTGAGTTTCCACATCTTTGGGTTGATAGAATTACATGCATCTGCTTTTAAAAGGACGTGTTGAATAGGTAGATAAGGTAAATAAAGTCTTTTTTTTTTTTCATATAATAGAATCAGAATCTCAGGCATAGAGAGGAAAAGTATCTTTCCAGAAACTGAACTACCAGTCAGCCTCTGAGATAAAATCATGTCATCTTAACTCATAAGGCCAATTTCAAAGTCTCACTTCTCCATCACATGGAAGGACCAAAAGGAAATTTTAATAGTTGTCTTTTGTAAGACTGTGGCTCTACTTGTTTCATTGGCAAGATTCTTTGACTGGCAGAGCGGTTAGAACAGAATATTATGTGTCAATGAATAAAATGAGGTGTTGGGTTTGCAGGGATTTCTTCTCTGTCCAGAATATACTATCTGCTTACCGATGAGATGAAGTCTAGATCCACAATCTGCCATACAGGAAAAGTGCCAAATTAGGTCAAGAATCTTTTTTTTTTTTTCTACAGCTTTTGGATTTCACAAAGGCTTACATAATTTAACAGTCTAAATTACAGACAGTCTTGGTAGCCTCCAGCTCTTCATAGAAGATTCTGAGCTACCTAAGAGTGCTATTTTCATCTAAATGTGGACAGTACAAAATGCATTCTCCCTCTGCACACAGACATTCAGCTCTACGTTGTGTGTCTATGAAATTTAGAGGTTCTAATATACACCTAGAGTATTAAAATGTCATCTAAAAATCCATGTAATTCTTCAGATGTTTCATTTTTTAACAAGATGATGACCATTACTTACCTTTCATCAGTTATTTTTTAATTTAAAACAGAGAGGCCCAGAAGATTCACAGGCAGCTGAAATTCCCATAGACAGTGTGACAGCCTCCAGCAGAAAATGTGAGTACAAATTTTACAAAAGTTAAACTTTACCTGTAGAATGTGCCATAGAAAAAGTTTATGTCGTAAAATAAATATGTCAACACCATGTAGATTTCATATTGGGTATGTATTTCTTTAAAACCTTTGGCAGTAAGATTTTTAATAAAGACCCATTTCTATCCACCCCTCAAACATGCTACACATTCACACCAACTTTACCTCATTCTTTAAAAATTGATGTTTTCCCCAGTTGTTTGGAACCGGTCCCCTGAAAACTTCAATTGTGTAAATACATACGTGTTTATAGGGGCTCCTTTTTAATAATTCTTAACTGATGATGGAGTCTTTTACTTCTCTAGGAAGTGTGGACACATCATTAGTTTTTCATCTTCTGTCACAGTCTACTAAAAATTCATCACTGTAAATGTCTCATTTATGATACTGTCATTGAGACAGTGGAGTTCAAATTAGTGATATCTTAAATTAGTGATAAGATGATTGAGATATCACCTTATTTTATAACTCATTTCATCTGATTTTCAATTACCAAAGGTTTTTTTTCTCCCTATGATTTTTCCTGTTTCTGAATTTAGTTTACCAATTTTGGATAGGATTTTACCATTCTCCTTTGCTTATATTCTGAATAATTGTTTGAAGTTTTTGTGTGTGTTTTTGTGTCTGTTCTGGTTTTCATCGGTTTCTCCTGAATCTTTGCCCCGTTTTTCTCATTTATATTACCCTTTTTGTGACACAAACTTCTCAAGGTTTTAGTGTTAAGCTTCATGATTATTTATTCCCATTCTACCCTAATAGGTTAATTACCGCAAAATAAAAATAGCTACCATGTATTGAATACTTCTTATTTGCCAGGCACAATGCTAAACACTTGACGTGAATGACCTCATTCAGTTCTCCTATAATTTAATGAAGTAAGAATAAATATTATCTGAATTATACAAATGAAAAAAAACAATAGTTAGAGGGGTCAAGTACGGGCAGCAGTAAATAGCTAGTAAGCTTTAGCATTGGGGAACTGAAGAAATGCTAATGAACCAACAATATCTTTATGCTCTTTCATTCATACATCAATGCATTCACTCACATTCTTTCCTTTCATCCAGGAGATGTTTGAAAATGTGCCCCATGGCAGGCACTATGTATACACTGAGGAATGAAATAAGCATAGTTTTGTCCCTAGTTTGCAAAGTCAAGGGAATAGAAATACTCTTAAGAACAAACACTATTGGAATGACTAATATTCTAAGTATTTTAGATATGCCAACTTGCATAATTTATTTGATTCAAAATATGTAATTATATATTCTATTTCTGCTTTAAGAACATTGTTAATATTTTTCCTCCTGAAGTTTTAGTTTCAGGAGTAATTTTAGAACGTCTGACACATAGTAGGTCTGCAACAGACTTTTTTTTTTTTTTTTCCCACTTTCCTTTTGGAAGAAAGGAAGGGGGAAACAAGGCTATGCCAAGTCTGATTAGGAGCAGAGGGCCAGGGAGCAGATGCTATGTCAGGGAGAACGATGGTCTCATTCAAACAGGCCTCCTGTCTTCCTACTTCCTGTCAGACTTAGCATACACAATGAATAGTGAAGAAATCCAAATCAGATTACTCAACTGCCCTTTTGCCAGGGACATATTGAATTAGCTTCAAATATTTGATTACTTATTTCATGTTACCTCATCAGTAGAACTGGCATTTCAAAAGACAGGACACAAAAATCCTATCCACAGTCTGATTTACATGAACAAAGAGCAAAATGATTCCACTCCCAGCCCGTATTTCACTATGGAAAACCTCTGATAGTTCAGAAGTGTGGGGCTCAATATGGCTTCCAGGTACAATATATTATAGATAATTCTGTTATGAGCGCATTAAATTACCAGTGAGTGCTTGTCTTCTGTTTCACTGAATGAGGCTAAAATTATTTTAAGATATGCACAATGTGTTCTTTGTAGCTTACATGCAAATGTGTATATTTGCCTCGTGGCTGGCTACATATCCATGATCTGACATTTAGAAACCCATAATTGGAGATAACAGAATAATAGGCAGGAAAAATAGGCCACACTGTTTCCTAGCAGAATATATATTGGCTAAAAATCTTCCATTGAAATATATGCTATTAATATCAACATTACATGTAGGCATGTGGAAATCACAATTTTATTTGCATGCTGCAATGTTATCAAATGTATCACTTTAAATTTTTTTTTTTAATTTTTCTTTTCACAAAGAAAAGCTTTATTTCTGAAAATTGGCAGTAACAGCTAAGTGACCTGGTAGCATTAGAAGACTCTGAGAGTTTCCAGGCAATGCCAATAAAAATTCCCTGAATTCAATAATTCTGCATTGATTGTGTTTTTATGACTGTTGCTTGAAATCTGCCAATTTTTAATGAAAGATAAAATAGATTAGTAAACCACAAAAAGGATATAAGTCAGTCTTACAGTGATATTTCTAAATAGCCATTATTTTTGAAGTAAAATGCACAGGACACCTTTGCAACTGAGTCAGTATAGCTATCTCTTGGATGATAATCTGGGCTATATCTGCTGTCTACTGAAGTTTCTTATTTTATGGTGTGGGATACCATATGAATCACATATTTTCCAAATAAAAGAGAAAAAAAAATTATAACACCATCCTCCTTGCAGTCATAGACCGTGTGACAGTTAGAAACCTGGAGGTAACCTTTTTCTATTTTTATTCAGCATAATTATTAAAATAACGTATTTAGTTCTAACAGTAAGAACAGCTACTACTTACACCTGTCTGTCACACAGTATATATTCAACTGAGTAATTAAAGAGGTTTTAGACTATGACAATTGATTAATGACTATCCTGATCAGAAGCTGCACCTGGGCAGATTACTGCCAGAATAAGTGTTATCCACAACACACTTTTTGTGTTTGTGAGTCATTCAACCCTATAATTGGGTTATACTAACATATAATTTAGGTTTATCAAAACAGAAACTGGTCCATTAAAAATGTGAACCCACTTATGGCCAAAATTATTTCATTGACTCTTTCCTGATCAGATAATATGTATTATGTAATAGAGTGAAAGTGAAAGCATGGAAGGGAAAGCTTCTTATCATTTCGTTCAATATCTAACTGGTCTAGTACTCAAAGGTATGTTGCAGAAAGACAAGAACATTGAGTAATTATTCCAAAGCTAACTTTGGGGCCAGAAGAATTCCAGAAAGTCATTAGCACTAATCACAAAAGGCCAATGGCTGCAGGCAGATTAACCCAGGAACAATCTGACTCAGGGGAACAGTTTTGGAAAATAGACTCTGTTTTAATGACATTCCACAGGGAGGTTTATCTGGGCCCGTTGAGGCTGCTACAAATGACCATGGACTAGATGGCTATTTCTCGTGCTTCTGGAGCCTGGAAGTCCAAGATCAAGGTGCAAGGCAAGGACTGCTTTCTGATTCATAGATGGTGCCTTCCTGCTGTGACCTCACAGGGCTCAGGGGGAAAGAGAGCTCTCTGGCATCTCTTTTATAAAGGCACTAATCCCATCCCAAAGACCTCACCTCCTTGAACCGTCACGCTAGGGGAACAAGTTTCAACATACAACTTCTGGAAAGGACATAAACATTTGGTCTCTAGCAAAGTTCCTAAATGATTTTTAAAATGTATCACAAAAGACACAAATGGAAAAGTCACCAGTGGTATTTTGGGAGGTTATAACATTATTTTTTATTTTCTTCTTTTGGCATAGCTGGACAAGATGATAAATTATGTGTGGGCATTTACTACTTTATCTCGTTAGTTAGACCAGTTAGAAAAGCAGTACCCATACATTTAAGCATGTTAGTTACCATGTCTGCATCTCCGACCTTGAAATCTGAAACAAAGTGGGGTTATTTAATCAGATGCAATGTGAGAACATCAAGGGTGGATGGGAAAGTTGGTTAGATTGGAAGGATTCCGTAACATGTATAGTGGTGTGTTAATGCTTCTTGCACTTTCATTTGGTTCTTTAGGCAAAGCCATTAGCTTGTTGGCAATAATGATTCTGGTTGGGGACAGCCTGCATAATTTTGCAGATGGCCTAGTGATAGGAGCAGCCTTCTCATCCTCATCGGAGTCAGGTGTGACCACCACAGTTGCTATCTTGTGTCATGAAATTCCGCACGAAATGGGTGAGTTCAACAGTGGAATTGCTCTTCCCTGCTTGTTGAAAAAGTCACAATGTATTTCTTGCCATGGTTTACTGTGATTATCTTTCCAACATACAATTGAAAGATGAATGCTTTCTGTTCATAATTTATTTAAACTAGAAGAGGAAGAACACTAGGAAAAAAAAATTCCTGTATCTTGATAAAATTGAATTAGTCTCTTTTATCATCTTTCCCAGGGCCAGAAATGACTCTTTTTGCATTCTGGAAAGAGTCATTCAGAGAAACCTCATTTGAAAGAACTTTGGCAAGGACTTGAAAATCTGCATATTAAATATAGGAAAATATTTAGAGGGGAACTTTACCCATTATGTCAGCAAACAGGCCAGTGAGATAAAATAACATTTAAATGAAAACCAAACCATGGTTTCATCAACCTGATTTAGACAGAATGTTGAAAGCCAAGCATGACATTGAAATGACAGGTGTGTGGAGGAAGACGAACACAGGACTATTTTTCCGGATAATCTTAATAGCCCTGTAATTTTAATCATGCCTCCCAGGAATCAAGATGGGATAATGTGGACATTTTCTGAAACAGACTCAGAATTACAGAGGCTGGTCTGGCACACAAGTGCCCCAGGGATGAGGACTCAGCAGTCTCTCAGCTTCTACTTGGGCACTCTTGCCTTCTTGTGCTTCATGTCCATTGCTAAAAGTCCTGCCACTCACTCATTTTGACCCATCTTCTTGGAGCAATTTATCCAAAATCCTTCCTGAATGCATTAAAATGCATGATCTGGAAGCTACCCCCAATCTATATGGTCCTGACATTAGCAACTATAACAGTGTTATAGACTCTGATCCTCAATCCCAAACCACAGGGTGACAGTCTGCAGCAGGCCAGCGAAGATGTTTCGAGATCTATTCATAGGACCAATTATGTAATGGAACTAGGAAACTGAGTCCCCAGCTGTCTTTTTATTGAATTTCAGTCTGGATCCCTGAAACTAAGAAATAGATGCTCTCAATTTACTAATAGGTCCATGTTCTTTCGGAGGGAAGGTGCAGAGAATAAGCTCATTTTTCTATAATCATCAAGTCAGTAAAATTTTCATTTTCTAAAGGAAAAATTTGTTTTCATAACCAGCTTTTGCAATTATTTAAAAATCTCTTAAGTAGTTTTCTTTTCCCCGTAGCAGTTCCTGCAGGAGTAAATAATCAAAGCTCCTGTACTGTTGCGATTTCACCTAGCAAGCTTCCAAGCCAAAAGATTTAGAAACTCTGGGACAGTTAGTGACTTTATTTTATATTTATCTAAGTTAAAAAAGTCACAAGATATCAGAAACTAAAGAGTATGTCACAGACGTCTTTATATATGCTATCTTTAGGAGCAATGGAAGGAATAGAACTCTTGAAATGCAACTTCCTAATAGTGTCATGAATTGGCTATGAATCTTAGAGAAAAATAGGAAAGCATTACATTAACTGATCATTCAACTTTATTTATAAAATTGGTTCCAGTTGCTGACATTTGAAACAGCCTTAATAGCACGTTACTTTTTCCAAAGCCATCATCAGTTAAATGATGATTTTATTTTCTCTTTCCCTTAAACTTCAGGAGACTTTGCTGTCCTCTTAAGCTCTGGACTTTCTATCAAGACTGCCATCCTGATGAATTTCATAAGTGCTTTGACTGCCTACGTAGGACTATACGTTGGCCTTTCAGTGTCAGCTGATCCCTGTGTTCAAGACTGGATTTTCACAGTCACTGCTGGGATGTTCTTATATCTATCCTTAGTGGAAATGGTAAGCTTCATGGCTTTTCTCTTTTGTTTTTCTAAACACTGAAAATGTAAAGCAGAGATAAAGTAATAAAATGGAAAGATCATTAGGGAGAAGAGAAGAATATAGAGAATAATATAAAACTACTAAGGAAATACTTATATATAATCCAAAAAGGCAAGTTGTAGGTGGAAAGAACATAATTTGAGATAGAGAAAATATTGATATTCTTTTAGTGAATATAAGTGGAAAGAATGGAACCTTTATCAGAAAGTGCTCATCAGCTCATTCTGTTCTGCCTTTGAATCTGTTTATGATGCCTATACTTTCAGCTAAAAAAATGAAAATTTCTGTTAAAAAGCCTGCTATCTTATTTATACAATGCAAAATAGTTCCACTGAATTTGTCATGGAATTAAATAGCTGTTTGTCTTAATTAACAACTGAATTTTTTAAAATAATGATTTTATTCTTTAATTTCCATTTACCAAAGGACTATCATGGTGAAATGAGAAAGAAAGATTATTATGGTATTTGGTCTCTCAAATTAAGAAACATATGTTTCTTAAAGGGCTCCTTGCTCACACTAATGATAACTCAGTCATTACTTTTCATTCTCTATAATCTTATGGGAGAATTGAACCTGGGATATTTCATGTTCTTTTGCCTCTTAAATTCTGATCTCTGGAAAACAAAACAGTCTTGTTGAAGATCACTCTCCATTGGACTTGTTTACAACTTAAATACATTCAGGTGGAAGTCATAATGATTATCCTTTCTCATGGGTTGGGATAAGGCTAATAAAAATGAAAGGAATGAAAAAAAGAAATACTTAAGACTAAAAATCAACGTGAATAGAAGGCAAATATGTTATTACCTGTATCTTGGAGAAGAAGAAGTAATAAACAGTCTTGAAGGGAATATATGGAACAGATCCATTGGGATTGATAGTGACATGGCTGAATCCAGACATTGTCCTGGAAGTAAGCAAAAATAAATGTTTCATTAGGAAAGATATATGGGAGACAGAAACCTGTGCTGATACAACCAAAATAACAGTGCATTCTTTTTTTTGAAACAGAGTCTCACTCTGTTGCCTAGGCTAGAGTGCTGTGGTGTCAGCCTAACTAACTCACAGCAACCTCAAAACTCCTGGGCTCAAGCAATCCTTCTGCCTCAGCCTCCTGAGTAGCTGGGACTACAGACATGTGCCACCATGCCCAGCTAATTTTCTCTATATACTTTTAGTTGTCCAGTTAATTGCTTTCTATTTTTAGTAGTGACAGGGGTCTCGCTCTTGCTCAGGCTGGTTTCAAACTCCTGACCTTGAGCGATCCTCCCGCCTCGGCCTCCCAGAGTGCTAGGATTACAGGTGTGAGCAACTACACCAGACCAACAGTGCATTTTTGAAGTAGATTTTAATAAGGGAGCTCTTGAAGCACTACCATTTCAAAGTCTGGTTCAGTATAAGAGTTTCTAAGTTTCTGGTTGTTTTTCTTAATTCTTAAACAAGATTCAAGTAGAGGTGATAAACACCAGACATACTTCCATGTTTAGAAATGTTCTTATATGTTATTTGTAATGCTCAGAAAGTTTCCTGATTTTGATAATGAAGCTAAAAGTGGAACAAATTTTACCCCCTTTCTGAACCCATTGCCCACCATGAAATCAATGTTATAGAATCCTACCATCCTTCCAATTTGAGAAATCTAGATTTCTAGCCTTTTATGACGTCACAAACACACTGTCACTCACCATTTAATGAGGTACCCATTGCTGAAAACATCTACATATCAGTCCTACAAATCCACTCCTAAGCCTTCTGATTTTCAGCATTTGATTTCTAATTTCTTTTTTCTTTATGGGTCAGTTAGGGGCGGTTGCTGTATTCTTTTGAAGTTTATTCTGTTTTTAACACAGACTGAATCTCTCTTCAAGTATGATGGATGTCTATGTATGTAGTCCATTCTTTTTCTTTGTTACGGTGTCTACTCTCCCAGAATTAATCTGAGAAGATTATCAAAACCCATTTATCATGTAGAACCCTGAGCTAAATATGTCATTTCCCCCTCAATGTTCCATTTTGTAAGGTTAAGCAATTGCTTATAAGAAAGCAATGTGACTGCTATTCTATGAGATTCCAGCTAGCATGAATCTTGACCTTATTGAAAATTACTATTGGCCAAGAAAAAAAAAAATTAGCATTCTGGCAAAAAGACAGGAAAGAAAATACACTGAATTTCCTGGGGCTACTTCCTACAATCCAGGTCTCTACTCTCACGGCCTTCTGAGTAACTTCTAAATAAATACAGCTCTTTCACATAGCAGTGAGTTTGACTATTGCTGTACTCTTGGGGAAGTGCCAAAGAAAATAGGCTGTCATTTAAAGGGAAGAAAACAAGGTTTAGAGACTCTGTGAAACAGCAAAGAAAATAAATGCAGCAACTAAAGGGTAAAGGGGAATTCTTTCATATACTGGTTATTTGCTAAATCCTAGATATTTACCAGGCACCTTCTGAGCAGGATTAATGTGAAAAGACTAACTAGATGTTTGTTTTGCTTGTTTGTTTCCAAGAAGTTGGGCATCTTATTTCAAACTCCTAAAAGAAAAAAAAAAAAAAACCAGAGGCCAAAATGGGACCATTAGCAATGATGTCAACAGACAAGAAAGTCTTCCCTGGGGAAAACTGCCAGTCTTAATTCTCCAAAGAGGCATTGCCTTAGCCAAGCACACTGACTCCCAGTTGCCTTGAATCATTTCTAAAGAAAGTTAAGAATGAATGCAGCACTGGGCGGCCAGAGGAAATTAATGCTGTATTGCAAAGATCAGTGTCCTAAACTGGGTTTTCCCCAAAGCAAAGGCATGAAGACAAAAGCAAGTGTGAAAGCAATTTATTTGGGAGGTGATCCCAGGGAGCAGAAGTGAAGAGCAGACAAAGTGAAACAGAGAAGGAAGAAAAGTCAACACAACAATGTGTTTTTATTAAGTTGACCAACACAGTGGGGTCTCTATTACACAGGATCTACTGAGGAGGCTTAAGAAATGTGCCTTGGACAGTTTAGCTGGGAATGAAAGAGGCTTTATCAATGGGCTCCTGTTGTGCCTGTTCAATACTGGCCCCACAAGCATTAACCCCCACTCACCCCTGCTCATTTGCAGGTTATACATGCTTGAGTGCCAAGGGCATTTCCCATGGGAGGCCCATGCCATCACATCAGAGAAGCCTAGGGCAGGAGAAAGAGGAATGCTTGTGGGCTGGAAGCGAGATTATGCAAAACTAGTCAACTCTTCCCTGGAACGGATCTCTGCAGCAGTGGCTAGGGGCAGAGATGGGGCTGAGAGAATCTGAAGTGACACACACTTGATGGCCATTAACAGCTCAACCTCAGTATGTTCATGCCCTCTTTCCCTTTGAGGTCCCATCTGTCCCAAGGTCCCTTCATGGTGGTAGCCAACCAAAAATGCTGTAAAGATTTAATACAAAATAGTTAGTGGAACAAGCTCCAAACCCTGCTCGTCTTGAGGCCATAGTTGACATTCATCATCTTCATCTCTGTTCTCCTGTACCTAATCTTAATTCACCTTCACTCCAGGCGGCACTTTGGCTGATCTAGATTGTTCTCCTGATAGGGGCAACCCAGGTCTTCACAGAGGTTCTGAGTCAGTTGCTTTGTCTTTGTCAGACCATTTCCTCTAGTTGCCTATTGACCATTGTTACTAGACATGGAAGCATCAAGAGATGCTCCAAGGAATCCCTCAGTTTCTAGATATGTTCCTTCTTTCCTGATTGTGTAGCACTAACCCTAACTGCTCGTGGTAGTCAGTAACAACTAGCATAACTTTTTCTTCCGTCGTTTGGCCTCCTGGTATAAGGAAACCAAAATGACCAGGTGATAATGAGAGCTTCAAGTTCACTGGAAACGTTATGGTATTCCCCAGTGCATTCTCCCAAAGAACAAGGATCCGTGAGCTGACAGTGCCTGAGGTTATAGGAACAGGAGGCACAAGTTCCACAAATGGAAAAACCAGCAATGGCTATATATCAGTTCTTTATGATTTTTTAATTGTTTCTGTCCTAATCTCTTATTTCTTTCCCTCTTACTTTGTATTTAATTTTGTCTTTACTTCTTTTATGAGGTATAATCTTATATCATTGATATTAAATTTTGCTTTTCTAATATTAACACTTAAAGCTATAAGTTTCCATTGACACACTGCTTTTGCTGAATCCAGTATATTCTAATATGTTGTGTTTTCAGCACTGATCATTTTGAAATGCTTTTGAATTTCCCATATAATTTTTTTTCTTTTTTGATCCATGGGTTGTATGCAAGTATGTTGCCTAATCACTATTTGGAAGCTTTCTAAGTATCTTTTAGTTGTTGACTTTAATTCCTCCTTAGTCAGAGAATATATTCTATATTATTTCAATCCTTTAAAATGTTTTGAAACTTGTTTTATAAGCTAGCATAAACAAATACAGATACAGTCTATCTTGGTAAATGGCTCCATGTAATTTGAAAAGTACATGAATAAATACAAGTTATTGGATATGGGGTTCTGTGATTGTCAAGTTAAACTGGTTGATAGTATTCATGTTTTCAAATTCCATACTAATTACTGTCTCTGCTTGTTAAAATATTAACCTATATTTATGGGTTTGCCTATTTAGTACTGCCTACTTTGCTTCATGTGTTTGAAGTTTTTATTTGATGCATGCATATTTGTCTTAGTTCAAGCTGCTATAACAAAAATACCATTGACTAGGTGACTTAAACAACAGAAATTTGCTTCTCATGGTCTGGAGACTGGGCAGTCCAAGATCAAAGTGCTGGGTAATTTGGTTCCGGGTGAGGACTCTCTTCCTGGTTTGCAGACAGATGCCTTCTTGCTGTCTTTACATGGCAAATAGTAGAGTTTGAGAATAGGTAGATGAGAACCCTTTCTTATAAGGACACTATTAACATCATGGGGGCCCCATCCACATGACCTCATGTAAATTTAAGTACCTCCCAAAGGCTCCATTTCGAAATACCTTCGCATTAGAAATTACAGTTTCAACATATAAATTGGGGGGGGGGGCAGGATACAAACATTCAGTTTATAGCAGGGTAGTTATGATTTCTTGCTAAATTGATGCTTTTACTGCCCTGGACAGTCCCTCTTTATTATTGGTAAAACTATTTATCTTAAATTCTCCTTTGATGTTAATATAGACTGATCTGCTTTCCTTCTTATGTTGGGACACAATGTCTTTTCCTTCTTTTTACTTTCTAATTATCTTTTGGAAAGTAAAGAGGTGGATCCTAGATAGAGTATCTGAAGGTTGCACACACCACGAAAATTGTCAGCAGTCCCTGTGATTAGTAGGTTAGTACCCATTTGTCCACTTTTTCTAAATCTTATACTGAGTTCTGTTGGTTTTCTGTCTTTTCCATAGTCTCATGTTTACTACAAAGATTTCCTGAGATTTGTTCTCTATAGGTATAGTGGCCTTCCAGAAATGTATACATCCTAATCAGGGGAAGCTGTAAATATGTTATTTTACATGTCAAAAGGGACTTTGTAGATGTGAAAGTGTAGGACTTTGAGATGGGGGAGGTTGTCCTGGATTATCTGGGTGGGTCCAGTGTAATCACAGGATCCTTAAAAGTGGAGACCCTTTTCCCAGTTGTGGTCAGAGAAAGATGGGATGATGGAAGAAAGGTGTTGAGAAATTCAGGATTGCTGACCTGGAAGATGGAGGAAGTGGCCAGGAGCCAAGGAGTGCAGGCGCCCTCTAGAGGCTAGAACAGGCAAGGCAACAGATGCCTCCCAGAACCTCCAGGAAGATCACTTTACCCACAAATGGGTATCAGCCCAATGAGACCCATGTCAGACTGATGACAGAATTATAATAAGTTTGCGTTGTGTTAAGCCACCAAGTTTGTGGCCATTTGTCAACAGATAATACATCCCTGTGCTACTAACCTTGATATTGACGTGATGAAGCATGGAGCCAGAATCACATTCTATCTGAGAACCTGAAGCTCCTTCTAAGAAAATTCTCAGAACTGGAAGCCTAGAGAATTTCTCATATCCAGCTTCTCTGAAGTTTATACAAGATTGCTCAAATAGAAGGAAAAGACAAACCCTCAGAGTGTTTTTCCCCCAGCAGTTTGGATAAGAGAGACTTTATTTTTAAATAACTTATTATTTAAGGCATAAATTAATTTAAAAAAAAAAAATTTAAATGACTTAGGCCAAGGAAAGGTTTGTTTTGGATCTGAAGCAAAGTTTCAAACCTTTAGGCATTTTCCCTAAGATTTTAGATCCCGAGGAAACCGTTTCCATGGCAACAGGACTGTAGACACCCCAAGGGGCTATCACCATAGATGTAACTAGAGATGTCCCCAGAATGGGGGGAACTGGACAACTGCCCAAGATCTAATACATAAATAGAACCCAAACTGCTGGCCAAGGAGCTGTAACTCAAGAGAGTCAGGTGGTGGAGAAGGAATCACATTGGCTATTCATGCCAAAACAAAATAACACAAAACTCAGATGTCCCCTCTATGCACATCCAGAGCAAATTAATTGTGAGTGGACCCTGTTTTCAACCTTCTTCTTCCACCAACGTCTTTTCCCACGTACCTTTCCAGATCTCTTCTTCCCCCATGTGCTTTTTTTGGTTGTGCCTTTAAAACTTCTCTTCAAGACTGCTGCTGATGCTCCTTCA
The DNA here is from genome assembly GCF_040939455.1 of Microcebus murinus. Classification (NCBI taxonomy): domain Eukaryota; kingdom Metazoa; phylum Chordata; class Mammalia; order Primates; family Cheirogaleidae; genus Microcebus; species Microcebus murinus. The sequence continues at coordinate 11,634,944 of NC_134128.1, read as the reverse complement.
ATCTCAATTTACTTAGCTAATGATGGGGGAGGAGACAGCTAGAATGAAGAGCAGTCACTTGGAGCAGTGTACGGAGCTGCCCTCTCCTGGGAAGTGCCTCCCAGAGGTGTTATCACAGCCAGGACTTTGCATGGAGCATTTTCCAACTTCCAGATAACTTTCTTGTGCGAGAGGGCAGGGTAAAAGGGATATTTTGAGTTTAAGATATGCTGCCTTTAAAACATATCAAAAGATGCAAAAAATAAGATCTGTACATGAAATCTAGTCAATAAATAGGATTGTCAATGGTCCAGATGAAGAGCATTCATCGGCTCTTCTAAGGTTATTACAGTTGAGTAAATGTCACAGCTTCAAGATACTGAATTTGATGAAAAGATGAATTGACTAAGAATCATCCTTCTTTCTAGCTAGATTTTTCTCCTCTTAATCCCATGACTATAAAATTAAACTAAACTAGAATTTTACACTTTTAGGATATTGATCCCATTCCTTCCACCCTATTCTCTATCTTCTAATTTATTAAATTTTATTAAATTTGATTGTTTCTGTCATAGAGAAACCTAGATAAGTCCAGTGCAATTCAGTCAATGATCAACCATCACCAAGTTGGAGTCTGGTAAATGAATCCTTTCTCTGCCCAAAAAACTAGTGAGTCATCCTTTCTTTGAAGTTGGGCAATACCTAGTAAGGTGTGATCCTTTTCAACATTATCCATCCACAGGAAGAAGATATTAATATTTTGTTTGAAAAAGATATACAAAGTAACCTTGATATATATATTTGTTTTCAACCAATATTATACTTAAAATCAATGAATGCCACTGGCATTCCATTAAATATTCTTTTTTGCTGAGAAAGAAATGGCAGGCATTTAAAACTCATTTCAGGCAGCAAAATTAATATAATTGAACATTCACAATTATTTCTCATAAAAGCAAGAAGTATGAATCATTCTTACCAACAATTTTGAAAGACTTCTGTTCTCTTTTTCTAAAAACCAGTCAAACCTGACACTTAGAAATTGTATACTGAGAAAATGATGAATAGACCCAACTTTGATCAAGGCTGAACTCTCTTGGTAACTTTTAAAAAATTGACCACTAGAAAGTTGGTTTTCTTTTGTTACTCATTTCTCTTTTCTTCAAGTTCCTCTTTCAAACCATACATATACACATCTCTTCCAAAGTAATCATTACCTTTAAAAAAAAAAAAATTGACTCTTCAACAACATGGGTTTGAACTACATGGGTTTACTGACAGATTTTCTTCTGGGAAATTCCTTCCCAGGCCGCTCCTGGGACAAGAAGACCAACCCCTGCTCTTCCTCCTCCTCCTCCTCCTCCTCCTCTGCCTGGTGATGATGATGAGGATGAAGACCTTTATGATAATCCACTTCTACTTAATGAATAGTAAATATATTTTCTCTTTCTTAAGAATCTATCTCTAGCTTACTTTATTATAAGAGTAGAGTTTATAGTACATATAACATACAAAATATGTATCAATTGAGTTTATGTTATTGATAAGGTTTCTAGTCAACAGTAGGCTATTAGTAATTCAGTTTTGGGGGCGTCAAAACTTACATGCAGATTTGTGACTGTGTGGGGTTGGTCCAGCACTGTTCAAGGATCCGCTGTACTAAAGCTGGCTACTGAGTGTCTTTGCTGAGCTATACGAATAAGAATATGTCTAAGGCACTTCCCCTAATGAAAAAATGGAGAAGTGAATTGTTAAATACAAGTTAAAAGCAGATAACATTTTTGTCTCTCTTAATCGTATGTGACAATGATGAGATCTTATAACTCATAGTTTTCAAAAGAGAAATTTTCATTTATCTTCTGCAGCAAACAGCTTCCTGAGTTGCTTAGGGAAGAACCCTTTGGGAAGTTATAGGTCTATAAGATTCTGTATTTAAATATTCAGCAAATAAAATCTGCAATTCTGAAGTTTTTAAGCCTCCAGTTTGGCTCTCCCAGGTACACTGGAAGCTGTGGTCCTGGCTTTCTTGCTTGATAAGGAAAACTAAAAATGCTATATTAAGTTGTTTTCTTTTCTTTGTTTTTTTTTTTTTTTGAACATAGCTACTAATTGAAAAAAGCCTAAATTCAAAACAGGACCTGTGTCAATGAGAACAAATCTCCCAATTCCGGAATATTGTTGAGTCACCATAGTAATGTGTTGAGGATCTTACTATTAGCAATCAAGTATGATTCCAAAATAGAACACACTCTGACATCTCTCTTGTTATTGATGTCAAAAGAAGGAACAACCAAAAGAAATGAATTTCATAAAAGAAAAGGAAAAACTTACATAATGAACACAGGATAGCCACACTCAGATTTTATTGAATTAAACTCCTGGGAGGTTGTTCAAAGCAAGAATTTATATAGTAATTTCAAGCAAAGATTTCAGAGCTAATTTTTATTCTTCAGAACATTGTAGAAAGAGAAGTCATAGAGGGCCTTCCTAAGATGCTGGAGCTGATAAAATTTCATCTCCATGGAGATAGGTAACCTCTCCCAATCAGGTCCACCTTTTTATTTAATAAATACTATAATATTATAATTTTATAATATTTATATTACAATAAGCTAAAAAGCTAAACAATATTAACATTATAATAACCTAGAAAGCTAAGTAGGTAATCAGTAAGCTAAACAGTTAAAGCAAAGCTTTTCGAATCTTGGAGAGCATTTAGTGTGTTTATTGTGGTAAAATACACATGATATAAAATATACTGCTTTAGCTATCATTTTGTTATACAGCATTAACCACATTTATGTTGTTGTGGCATCACTACTATCCATCTCTGGAATTTTCTATCTTCCCAAGGTAAAACTCTGTACCCGTTAAATAATAATTCCCCATTCCCCACCTCCCCTGACAAGCAATGGTCTATTTTCTGTCTCTCTGAATTTGACAACCATAGGTACCTCATGTAAGTGGAATCATATAATATTTGTTCTTTTGTATCTGGTTTATTTCTCTTGGCATAATGTTTTTAAGTTTCATCCATGTTATAGCATGTGTCAGAATTTCATATCTTTTTAAGATTAATATTTCATTGTATGTATATCTATATATTTTTTGTTTATTGATTTATCCCTTGATGAACATTTGGCTACTGTGAGTAATGCTGCTATGAACATGGACATACAAATATCTTTTTGAGTTTCTGCTTTCAATTCTTTTGAGTATATACTCAGGAGTGGAATTGCTGGATGATAGGGTGATTTTATCTTTAACTTTTTGAGGAACCACCATACTCTTTTTCATAGTGGTTCTGCCATTTTGCATACCCACCAGGAAGGTACATTAAAGGTTGCAATTTCTCCACATCCTCACCAACAAAATAACATTTGTTATTTTTTGGGATTTTTTTTCTTTTTAAGTCTTTTTTTTTAATTTTTAAAAGAGTAGCTATCATGGCTTGCATATTTATGTGCCCCCAAAATTCACATGTTGAAATTCTAATCCCAAATTGGATGATATTAGGAAATGCAGAGTCTTTGATTGGTTATTAGGTTTTTTTATTATTATTATTATTTTAGCAAATATACAAGAGGTGCTATATCACCGTTGTTTCTTAAAGCTGAGTGGTACTCCATGGTATACATACATATACCACATTTTATTAATCCACTCATGAATTGATGGGCACTTGGGTTGTTTCCACAGCTTTGCAATTGTGAATTGTGCTGCTATAAACATTCGAGTGCAGGTGTCTTTTTTGTAGAGTGTCATTGGATTTTTGGGTAGATGCCCAGCAATGGGATTGCTGGATCAAATGGTAGATTCACTTGTATCGCTTTAAGTTATCTCCATATTGCTTTCCACAGAGGTTGAACTAGCTTGTAGTCCCACCAGCAGTGTAGGAGTATTCCTCTCTCTCTGCATCCATGCCAGCATTTGTTGTTTGGGGACTTTTTTTTTTTTTTTTTTTTTTGAGACAGAGTCTCGCTTTCTTGCCTAGGCTAGAGTGAGTGCCGTGGCGTCAGCCTAGATCACAGCAACCTCAAACTCCTGGGCTCAAGCGATCCTGCTGCCTCAGCCTCCCGAGTAGCTGGGACTACAGGCACGAGCCACCATGCCCGGCTGATTTTTATATTATATATATTAGTTGGCCAATTAATTTCTTTCTATTTTTATGGTAGAGACGGGGTCTCGCTCAGGCTGGTTTTGAACTCCTGACCTTGAGCAATCCGCCCGCCTCGGCCTCCCAGAGTGCTAGGATTACAGGCGTGAGCCACCGCGCCCGGCCATGTTTGGGGACTTTTTGATAAAGGCCTTTCTCACTGGAGTTAAGTGATATCTCATTGTGGTTTTGATTTGCATTTCCCTGATGATTAGATATGTTGAACATTTTTTCATATGTTTGTTGGCCATTATTTTGTCTTCTTTTGAGAAGTTTCTGTTCATGTCCTTTGCCCATTTTTTGATAGGGTTGTTTGATTTTTTTCTTGCTGATTAGGTTTTAATAAAGTCACAAGGGGATTAAGTCATCATGATGGGATTAGTGTCTTTAAGAGAAGGGAAATAGACTAGAGATTTCCCCTTTGTGAGGGTATAAGAGAAGACAGACTTCTGCAAACCAGGAAGAGGGCCCTCACCCTCTTAATAATAAATCTGCAAGTAATCTGACTTTGGACTTCCCAACCTCCAGAACTGTGCAAAGTAAATTTTTGTTTTAATCCACCCAGTCTATGATATCTTACTGTAGCAGGCCAAACTGTCTAAGACAATAGCCATTGCAATAAATGGGAAGTAGTATAGCACCATAGCTTTTATTTGCATTTCCCTAATGATTGGTGATGTTGAGCATCATTTTGTGTACTTATTGCCATTTGTATATCTTCTTTGAAGAAATGTCTGTTCAGCTCCTTTGCACATTCTTCAATTGAGTTGTTTGTTTTTTTGTTGAATTGTAAGAGTTCTTTATGGTTATCATAAACCCATTGTTAACCATCTTGATCAACTCCCCTACAAGTACATCTAACTTAAACATTAAATAAATGTAATTAAAATATATATAATATGTGAAATATACAATCAAATGTTTCAGCTTCTTTTTGTTAAATCCCTTTACTACAAATTAGAAATTGGATTATGTTTTATCTGCATTCTATAGATTATTTTCAAGATGTCATTTTAAATTTATAAGAATTGATGAACCATATAGGGCTTCTCTAAAGTAGCATGTTCAAACATGGCTTCCAAACACCAAAGGGCCTATAATTTGTTTAAAACCATTCATTTCTACTTTGTCACTGCTTCATGCTGGGGTGTGAGCTACTGGGTCACAATAATCCAAATCCTCACCCCATCAAATTAACTAATTAAAAGGAGGAAACACCCATCACAAGCACAACCAAATAGAACATTCAGGATGATCCTTTACAGACAGTTAAAAAACATGTCAACCTGTTTTCCACTGGCATAAATCTTAAAGCCCTTGAATATTTTATGTGCTTGGACTTTTATTTGGCAGTTAAAATATTCTAATAGTTCTCTACTGGAGGTGATTTTTATTCCCCAGGGGACATTTGCCCCCAAAATGTCTGAAGGCATTTTTGGTTATCTTGACTGGGGGCAGAGGTATCCTGACTTTAGTTAGAAGCCCAGGGATTCTGCTAAACATCCTACAGTGGACAGAAGAGGCCCCACAACAAAGAACTATCTGATCCAAAATGTCAGTAATGCCAAGATTGGGTTACATCTCCAATCCTTATTGATCCGAGTGTGCACCCCAATAGGACTATGTCAGAGAGAGATGTCTTTATTCTGAGCGTCTCAGGATTCAAAAGAATATGACACAAGAACACTCTGGGGCACTTCACATAGACCCCTGAGTGAACCTTTCCCTCTAAATGGTGTTATGGCATTTCACAAACCTGAAATGGTGCCACGTGCTTCTCTAAGAATAACATTCAGCTGTAGGAGATGATTTTTTTTTTAACTATTCCAAAGATCAGGAAGAGCTTGGTCATCTATATCTATATATGCTTGGTTATATAGATATAGATACATATGCTTTGCAACAACATGCATTTAACAGCTTTGTAAATCTTAATAGAACAGTCAAAAATAATACTTTTATATATTATCTATTTGACATTTAAAAATTTTCTGAAAACAAAAGTAAGAAGAGTTGGGTTTACTTGATAAGTAACTATGTCATTCTAAGACTTCTGCCAGTATTGGAATCCTTACAACCACAATTGGGATCCTTACAACCTTAATCTAGATTTCATTTCAAAACCGAGTAGGTATTAAGCATTTTGTAACTATTTGGGGAATTTTAAAGGTTATTAAGTTCTGAATAACAGAGTCTCTCATGTTTTCCCACCGAGCTTTTCCCAGCAGTTGAATATATCTGGATCTTATTCTGGTTTTTTTATTCTTTTTTTAGCTTCCTGAGATGACTCATGTTCAAACACAACGACCCTGGGTGATGTTTCTCCTGCAGAATTTTGGATTGATCCTAGGTTGGCTTTCTCTCCTCCTCTTGGCTATATATGAACAAAATATTAAAATATAAGTTAGCATCCTCAAAATCCTCCAGAAGTGATTCTATATGGCCTTGCTTTGTTTCTTTTGTTGCACTCTATGGTGATTTGTAAATTAAGTATCTTTTTTCCTTAGGTGAAGTGTATGTCTTTTAGTTTATTAATTTATTAATTTTATAAAGTAATTTTGTTTTTGGAAATTTACAAAAATCAAACTGTCCTTAATTGAAATTTTGGTTTTTGTTTCCAACACCATGATAAAATTTTTTTTTAAAAAAAATTAGTAAATTCTGAATTAATTCCAGTAAACTTAAAAAAAAATATTATGTCCCCAGGAAAGAATGTATGTTTATAGTATTTGAAGTGGACAGATGCCTGTTAGGGTAAAATCAACTGTGACTTCTTTGATGTCAATAACATGTATTTGTTTTTCTGTGAGATTATAAACCATAAGCAAACTAAGTGACAAAAAAATGTAATAAAGTCTAGTTTCAATGTGATGATTTGTATTACCTTCTGTTACTGGATGTCAGATTGTGACATTGTGACACTATATTGGTTTAAAAAGCCAATATAGTGTAGTTCACTGACTCAAGGTACTCATGAATATGACATCTTGGTAAGCCTAAAGGATACTATGTCAGCATTCTTCTCTATAAGTCACCAAACGAAATCTATTCCAGGAAAGAGGAATTGGAAACAAAAGATGAGTTCAAGATTTTTTAAAATGATAAAGTTTGAGTCAGGCAGTAGATTAATGCCTTAAACACTCAGAGATTTAACAGTAAATTTACGGGAATAATCTCACTGATAAGTGAAATATATTTTATATTCTTTTTGAGGAAACAGAATCCTAAACACGATTTTTTTTTTAGTAGCTAAGTTCATGAAATCAACAAGCAACATTATTGATAACCTAGCTAGATCGTTAAAACAGAAAATAACCCTGGCTTTCGTCATTTTCTTTGGAAAATGGATGCCTAATATTTTTCTTATTTTTTTTAATCATATGTCTTGACAAGGGGAAAGGCCCATTTGACTGCCAACATGACTCACGTTGCCAAGTCAAATACATCCCTCCCACCCCTTCCTCACTAGCAGGTAGATACTCTTTGCCATGCTCCACTCAAACACATCCTTTTGTCAACCACCTTTGAGCTCAAAACGAGGTAAGTTTCTTCTCCAGTTGTCTTTAGAACTTGATTTAAGGAAAGGTCATCGTATAGTGTCATAGTTCTCAAACTCCGGCATGCAGTAGGATCCACTGGAAGGCTTATCTATGGAAAATACAGATTGCTGGGCTCCATTGCTGGAGTTTATGATTCGCTAGGTCTGGAGTGAGGTCTGAGACCTTGATTTTGAACCACTTCCGGGTGATGCTGATTCTGTCATTGGGACGCCACTCTGAAGGCACCGCTGGGGTGAGTGATAGAACTCAGGCAGCTTTGGTTTCAAGAAAGAGCAGGTGCACAACTCTATTGCCCAAGAGCTGTGTGCTTTTGAGTAAGTTGGTTAACACATCTACAACCTTCATGCTAGACGTCAGTTTCTAGACTGACACTTCCTTCTCTCTTTGTCCCCTTTGCCTTGGAGCGCCAGATCCATTCCAGGAGTCGCTGGACGAAGAGTCCATAGTTAGTGTGTTACTCACATTTGTCCCCAAAAGGTAAGCAGATTTGCCACATAGAACTCTGCCTCCCTTTTTCTTTTGTTAGGGAACAGGTTTTAGCTGAACAAAAATCCCTTTGTACAGGTCAACACGGTGTGGAGGTCACACACAAGGAGTTTTTGGCACCGTCTGTGTTTGGGTTTTTGTGACCAGGCTCTGATTTGGACATTAAGCCTTAATTTAAGCCAATTTAATTAGAAAAGCTCTGATGGATGACTTTGTTCCAAGTCCAAGTTTAGAGTTGTTTGGGGCTGGCTGAATTAAAATTTTCAGTGTGAGCTGCTCACTCCATAACCTGCATGTTAGAGTGAGTTGAATTTGACCTTCTGGGAAAGTTGGAAGTAGGATGCAGACAGCCTTGAAGGGAGTTTCCAGTCGGGAGGATTCAGAGGGACATCCTCAGTGAGTATTTTGCAGGTCTATCATTAGCGTGTCCTGATTGTGAGCAGAAAGAAATTACCTGCAGGAGTCATCTTGAGGATAGTATGGTGTAGTGACTCCTGAGAACACCTTTCTAGATCATCATTTCTCCTCATCTGTTGGCTTCTTGCTAGTTCACACCATAGCCTGAGATGGACCTCCGGCCATAAGCAATCTTTGAATTGCTAGAAAATCTCTATTCCTCAACATTGAGCAGTAATAATAAAACCATGATGACAACTATTTTGCCTTCTAAATATGAACAGAGTCTAAATTTGGGATGACTGAATACCATCATCTCTTTTAAGCTATCTAAGTTATGTGTTACTCACTGAGCTTTGGGGTGAGTGGTGTTTTCCTTGAAACCAGATCTCTCAATAGCATTTCAGTATTTCTGTTTCCCAGGCCTACATTTAGGATTCCATTGTATTTCTACTTGATGATTGAGTTGTTTTTTTGTGGGTTTTTTTCTTTTTTCCTGCTGAACTAGAAATGTTCCCGGAGAAAAATCAAAGAGCAAATCTACAGAAATCTTATTTAAACATCCATCATTGTTGACAGGGCCATCTTTAGGGACAGGGGAATTGTTCCTTGTCACTGTGGCATGGAGTGCAGAGCCCGGGGAGGTGGCTCCACTGCTATGTGTCGAACAGGACTGGAGTCTTATACAAATGTGTCCATAAATTCTGACCACTTCCAACCCCTCCACTTCCCTTCCCTGAACCCAGCCTTGCAGGTGAGACTGTCCCTTTCCTTATGAGAGACACCTCTCAGGATACTGCACGTTTGTAACTTCCCTTCCTCTTCTAAATTAGAAGGGGAAGGCTGGGACAAGAGGCGTCTTCATCACTCGGGTAGACTGGGCTCTTGCATGGTCATTAAGAATTCAGGCTTTGAGTTGGAATCTTGGTTCACATCCCAGCTACACCGCTTAATAGCCTTGTAGTGTCTTTGAACAATAATTTCTCATGGAAAATAGGGCTGAAAAGAGACCTCTCGTAGGATTATGGTAAGGTTCGTATCAGATACCACTCATGAAGCACTTAGCACAGTGCCTGGAAGATACTAATAGTTCAATAATTATTAAATCATCATCATCATCATTGATCTCCTCTTTTATATCACAGCTTCACAATTAACTTGTCAGTGCTATGCTTTCGGTCAAGGAAATGTCTTTTCTTGGTGGAGAACAGAGATCAAGCCTTTTTATAGCTTTGCAGTCTTTTATCGAGTCTGCAAACCAGCTCCCACCAGCCCTTCAAAGCTGTGCTGAATGCATCTTTTCATCTTGACTCGTGTCCAGAGCAGGAGAGATGTGGGTCCCCTCTGGTTTGCCCCTCTCTGCCCATCCTCCCCGGGCAGGCTTCGAGCACATGTCACAGTGCTTACACCCAGCACGGGCCCCTCTCTCTTATCCTTTCTCTCTCATAATAAGTGAAAACCTATCATGTTCCATTCCAGTTATATTTCTAAAGGTTGAATGAAGGAATCTGGCAGAGAGGAAACTGTCTGAGGTCATGGTTATTGCCACGACTTGATTTTCACTCAGGGAGAAGAAAAAGTAGTTCAACTGATTCCTCTTGTGTCCAATGCACCTGCTGGGGAAATCAAACCAGCCCTGGAAAGAATCTAGAACCATCCAGGTAAACAGGGTGTCTGCTCACTGGTGCTTGGCATGTTCAAATAAGGCCAATGCCAACTGGCCAGGAGCACATACTTTACAAGCTATCTGGAATTTTTGCTTTGTGGACCAGATGTGTCTCGTGGTCTCAGCATTTTCATTAAATATCAGGCCATGCAGAATGCTCATGGAGTCAACCCACAGCGTCACATAACGATGGCTTTGGAATAAGCTTTAGAGATTTAATTCAACTCTTTGATTTTATAATGGTGATGTAATAACAAACATTTTTATAGCACTCATTATGTGCCAGATAAAAGTGTATTATGAGAGTCATTTGATTCTCTTAACCCTGAAAGTGTAGGTGTGATACTGTTTTCAACCCCATTGTACAGATGAAGAAATTGAGGCCTAATGAGGTCAGTTAACTTGTCCAAGTTTACAGCACTAAGGGGGGCTGGCTCTAGTCTATGATGTTAATTCCTGTATCACACTGCCTCCATCGATAGGAAACTGAAGTTCAGAGGGTCTGAATTATTCCCCAAACTCTTATCTTTGGAAAGGGGTTGACGGAGGGATAAATTCCAGATCTCTGACTTATATTCCAACAATCTTGACTGTCTTCTGTGGTCCTGTTCCATCAAATCTTCTCATCTATAAGGTCTCAATCATCTGAGGTTCCTTTTACTATTTCAGTTCATATTAATTTCCCCTCATGGAGATCTACAATCTGTGCAGAAAGGTTTTGCACTGCCTTCTTGGTTTTCTAATTGTTGATTTTAGGGAATGGTAGAGTGCTCAGAGGATTGAGCCCCAGAAGTTTGTGAGTCTTCAGGCTTCCACTTCCATCTCTGAGTTTCAGGAGACCAGACGAGGTGATCCCTTAAAATCTTGCTGAGTATTGGCCATTCGGTCCTGTGGAAGGCCTCCCAGGGGAAGTGGTGGTGTTTGTATTCTTCACTGTGTATCAAATAGCATCCGGCTTTAAGGTATGTTCTACTAGTCTTGTAGAAATTGCTAGTACAGTAGGTTGAATTGCATGCCCTCCCAAATTCATGTCCAGCTGGAACCTTGGAAATAAGGTTCTTACAGATATAATTAGTTAAGTTAGAATGAAGACATATTGGCTTTAGGTGGGCCTTAACTCCAATCTTACCGGTGCCCTTATAAAAAGAGGAGAAGACACACAGACTCACATACACACAGAGGGAAGATGACCAAGTGAAGAACGAGGCAGAGACTAAAGTGATGCAGCTGGAAGCCTGGGAATAGCAGGAATTTCCAGCAACCACCAGAGAAGCAAGAAAAATATAAGGAAGGAATCTTTCCTAGCATCTGCAGAGAAAGCATGGCCCTACCAACACCTTGATTTTGGACTTCAAGCCTCCAGAATTTCAAGAGAATACATTTCTGTTGCATTCAAGCCACCCAGTTTGTGGTTATCTGTCCCATAGAAGCCTCAGGAAACTAATAGTCTCTATGGAAGATTGTTCCCAAAGATTAAAGCCCTTAGGGTTCTTGTCGGCCATAATATTTGAAGAATTATATTTTAAAAACCTGGGTTAAAGAATGATTTCAAACTAGAAGAGTGTCACTAATGATCACTTTCTGTTTTTGGTTCATTTGTTCAACAAGCTCATCAACAAACCCGACAAAGGCATAGAAACTGTTATTAAGTTTGTAGATGATGCAAATTAAGGAGTCGTGCAACTGTGTACAATTGAAGGAGATTTCTAAAAACTGACGATAACAGTGGAAGCAACTTAAATGATGGATGGTAGGGTTAAGTAAATCTCAACAGTAACCCTCAAAACTGAATGCCCTTCAGCCGGTGAGAATGATGCTGTGGATCAGCAACTTTCAATATACAGGTCTGTATTTTAAGCGCTAAAACTTTGTTAAAACTTGTATGGAATCTCAACATGTACAAGTCACCATTCTCTCTCAAGAGACCTGCAGTTGGAAACAGCCGCATCTCCATCTGCACTATATGACTGTGTGTTGTAGGGCAAGCAAGATCACAAATATTCCTGCCTTTTTTTCCCTCCTCTGCCAGTTTTCCAGAATGTTCCTAATTCCCCCCCTTTGCAGCTGGCAAGAGGCAGAGCTGAGCCCAGAACCCCAGAGTCCCGGGAAACACATTCCAGAAAATGTGCATTTGTGTTATATAATTATACACGAGAAGCAGGAGGCCACATGTTACCTTTTAGCAGCTTGTGTTCAGAGAGCCAGGCCTCAAGACAGAATGCCCTTGTCATTACCGCAGACGTTTACCTTTCCTTCTCAATAATCTATACCCCGTGTGTTTGCACAAAAAGCCCCGTTTGTAGTCTGAGTCTTTTATTTTGATCTATACGATAAGAAAATCACTATCCTTTGGGTCCACAGCTCCAGGGGCCTGCTTTGCTTTTCAAGTACGATAAGTTCTTAAACACGAGCGAGATGAAAAACACATTGCACTTCCCTCGGGGACTATTTAAAATATAAAATATAAATATTTCTCCCTTGAATGTACTTAATTTAGCGAGCCTGTATCTGGTTTGTGTCCTTTCAGTCATCACGCTGACAACGTGTTTGCTATCCCATCGTTTAGCTGAGTCAAAATGAGCTGGAGAAGCAAAAATCAGCACTTCAGGCTTTTGCGCCGGGTGGAGCGCAGGAAGGTTGCCAAGCCTGCCTTGATCACATAATGCCTTTCAGATAAGGTTAACTCCACGCTAGGCCCTGCCTCGTGTTAGTGTTTTATGGTGACAGATATGCTGGCTTTGAGTCCTCCGATGCAATGAATCTATTGTGAGGAAAAGCAAACAGAAAAGTCAACCAGCCAGGGGGGCCATGCGTCACCTCTCTGGGGCTGGACCCAGGAAGGTGGCTGTCATTGCCTTGTTAGAGCCAATTCAATACCATCCCCCAACCCTGAATGGAGGGTTTTAAGAATTTCTTTCTGGATTTTTGTTTTTTGTTTTTTTTTTTTTGGAGATAGAGTCTCACTTTGTTGTCCAGGCTAGGGTGAGTGCCATGGCATCAGCCTAGCTCACAGCAACCTCAATCTCCTGGGCTTAAGCGATCCTCCTGCCTCAGCCTCCCCAGTAGCTGGGACTACAGGCATGTCCCACCATGCCTGGCTAATCTTTTCTATATATATTAGTTGGCCAATTAATTTCTTTCTATTTATAGTAGAGACGGGCATCTCGCTTGTGTTCAGGCTGGTTTCGAACTCCTGACTTCAAGCAATCCTCCTGCCTCAGCCTCCCAGAGTGCTAGGATTACAGGCATGAGCCACCACACCTGGCCAGGAATTTCTGAACTTAAGGGAAGCAGGGAGGGGAGGTGGAGAATGGTTGATGAATGGGTACAAAAATACTATTAGGTAGAAAGAATAAGGTCTAGTATTCAGAAGCACAAGAGGGCAACTACAGTTAGCAATAATTTAGTGTATATTACAAAACAACAGGAAGAGTAGATCTGGAATGTTCTCAACATGAAGAAATGATAAATGTTGGAGGTGATGGATATCTCAATTACCCAGATTTGATCATTGCTCATTGTATGCATGCATCAAGATATCACAAGTACCTCATAAATAGGTACAATGATTACATGTCCATAAAAATTAATAAGCAAAGACTTTCTGAACATAGAGGAATAATAAAGAAAGAGGTAGCCTCTGCCTTCTTGTATCCTCGTACTCGGCCAAGCTGACCTGCTGTTCTTCAAGTAAAACTGAGATACCAGTCTTGTCTCATGTCTCTCCATCCTCAGAAATCTAGTGTGCCCCTTCCTCCTACCTTATAATTTAGGACCAAGGACATGAAGCGGGTCAGAGGAACAGGGGGTGTGGGGCTCTCTGATTCCGTTCTATGGATGGAGCACTAGATAGTGATGCTTGTGGGTCTGAGTGGTTGTGGTTTCCCATACATTCTTTTTTCAAGTCGTCTTTTGTTACGAGAGAAAATAAAACAATAAAAGAAACTTTACTGGATGAAAGAAAAATACATCTTTGTTAAGACAGGGGATAGTTAGTACCCCAGGGACAGCTGTGGGAGGAAGGTGGCTTCCAAGTCCCCCAGCCATAGAACCCATTCCTCAAGCCAAAGCTCACAAAGAAGTCCCACCTCATGTGACATTTTTCCGGTTAAAGTAGGGTGGCAGGACTCTTAGAGCTCCTATGAATGGCACATCTACTTTCTGTCTCATGCATTTATCTGTTCAAGATATTTTGTATAAGTGTAGTTACACAATAGTTGTCCTTTTGTGTCTGACATATTTCACTTAACATAAGGTTTTCAAGGTTCATCTATGTTGTGGATGTTGTGGGATATATGAGAACTTCATTCCTTTTTATGTCTGCATAATATTCCGTTGTATGAATATGCTATTTTTTGTTTATCTGCTGAAGGGCATTTGAGTAGCTTCCACCTTTTGGCTATTGTATAATAATGAATGAACAAATATTGGCACATGAATATCTGAGTTCCTGCTTATAATTCCTTTAAGTATATACTAAGGAGTGAAATTGGTATGTTATTTGGAAATACTGCATTTAGGGTTTTTTTAGGAACTGCTAAATGGTTTTCCACAGTAGCTGTACCATTTTCCATTACATTACTATATAGAAGGGTTTCAATTTCCGAACATCCCTACCAATACTCCTTACTTTCTGATTTTTGTTTATTACTATACTCTTCCTAGTAGGTGTGAAATTATATGTCATTGTGAGTTTGATTTGCATTTCCCTAGTGACTAAGGATGCTGAGCATCTTTTCATGTGCTTACTGGCCATTTGTGTATCTTCTTTGTAGAATTGTCTAATCAAGTTCTTTGCCTATTTTTTGAAAAATAGACCTTTTTTTTTTAGAGCAGTTCACAGCAAACTTAGGTGGAAAATGTAGAGATTTCCCATATATTGCTTGCCTTAATTCATGAATACCTTATCTATCTATTAATATACCCTACCAGAATGGCACATTTGTTAAAATTGATGAACTTACATAGATACTCCACTATCACTCAGCTTCCATAGTTTACATTAGGAGTCTACACAGTGTAACATTAGTGTTACATTATAACACTCTTGGTGTTATACATTTTACGAGTTTGGGTAAATGTACAATGACATGTATCTGCCATTGCAGTATCATACACAGTAGTTTCACTGCCCTAAAAATCCTCTGTGTTCTACCTATTCATCCTTCCTTCCTGTATTCATAGTTTTGTCTTTTTCAGAATATCATATAGTTGGAATCATATAATACGTTGCCTTTTCAAATTGGCTTTTTTCACTTAGTAGTAGGCATTTAAGTTTCCTGTAGGTCTTTTCATGGCTTGATAGCTCATTTCTCTTTAGCAATGAATATTATCCCATTGTCTGAATATGCCACAGTTTATTTATCCATTCACCAACTAAAGGATATCTTGGTTGCTTCAAAGTTTGGGTAATTGTGGATAAGACTGCTGTAAACATCTGTGTGCTGGTTTTTGTGTAGATGTAAGTTTTGAACTCCATTGAGTAAAATAGCCAGGAGCACAATTGCTGGATTGCATGGTAAGAGTATGTTTCATTTTATAAGAAACAACCGAACTATCTTCCAAAGTGGCTGTACCATTTGGCATTCCCACTAGCAATGAATGAGAGTTCCTATTGCTCCATGTCCTCACCAGCATTTGGTGATGTCAGTATTCTAGATTTGGGTCATTCTAATAGATTTATAGTGGTATCTCATTGTCATTTTAATTTGCAATTCCCTAATAATATATAATATTGAACATCTTATCATATATTTATTTGCAATGTGTACACAGGTTGAATGTCTCTTACCTGAAATATTTGGGACCAGAAATAATTTGAATTTGAGGTTTTTTAAGATTTTGAAATATTTGCAGTATACTTACCAGTTCATAATCTAAAAACCTGAAATCTGAAATTCTCCAATGAGCATTTATCTTGAGTGTCATGTTGGTGCTCAAAAATTTTGGATTTTGGAGATTTAGGATTTCACATTTTCAGATTAGGGATATTCAGCCTGTATCTTCGGTGAGGTATCTGTTCAGGTCTTTGGCCCATTTTTAAATCATATTGTCTGTTTTCTTACTATGGAGTTTTAAGAGTTCTTTGTATATATTCAACAATACTGCATTATCAGATAAGTCTTTTGGAAATATTTTCTCCCAGTCTTTAGCTTGTCTTTTTATTCTCTTGACTCTTTTTCACTGAAGAGCAGAAATTTTTAATTCTAATGAAGTCTGTCTTATCAATCTTTCTTTCATGGATAGTGCCTTTGGTGTTGTATCTAAAAAATCACCACCAAAACCCATAGCCATCTAGATTTTCCCTTATATTATAGGAGTTTTTCATAGTTTTGCATTTTATAATTATGCCTATGATCCACTTTGAGTTAGTTTTTGTGAAGGGTATAAGGTCTGTGTCTAGATTCATTTTTTGCATATAATGCTGAGTTTTTCTAACACTATTTGTTGAAAAAACTATCTTTGCTCCATTGTATTGCCTTTGCTCCTTTGTCAAGAATCAGCCGACTATATTTATGTGGGTCTGTTTCTGGACTCTCTATTATGTTCCACTCATCTATATGTCTGTTCTTTCACCAATACCACACTGCCTTGATAACTGTAACTTTATACAGGTTAAGTATCCCTAATCCAAAAATCCAAAATTCTCTAAAATGCTCCAAATCCAAAACTTTTTGAGTGCTAACATGATGCTCAAAAAAAAAAAAAAATACTCACTGGAACATTTTGCAGTTCAGAGTTTTGGAGCAGGGACATTGAACTGGTGAGTATACCGCAAATATTCCGATAGAAGGATGCTGAGTTCTCCTACACCTATAGCAGATTCATCTATTTCTCTTTGGAGTTAACCTGGCTAGAGGTTTATCAATTTTGTTGCAGAAGGAACAACTGCTATAAATAGGCCTTTAGTAATGTGGTGGTGAGGTGTGGGGAAAGAGGTTACATTTTATAGTGTTTTGATTAGGTCTCAACCTTTGAGTGAACCTATGCCTGTATATTGTGAACTTCACAAATGTTTCTCAATATTTTTCTCCCCCCTTAGGTAAGACTGGATGGCTAGAGTCAGCTGGGTTTTGGCATTTTCCTTCTCCCACGTGGTAAGGCCAGTGTGACTAAAGTTGGGTATTCCCCTTCTCCCAGGCCAGTTAGTTTCTGATAAAACCCCAGCAGGTGAGGCTTAGGTTAAGTAGTTTCTCCTGCGGGCAGGCCTTGTTAAGAAGAACACAGCATTCTGGTGTATTTCAACGTGGATCCTGGTTCCCCTGGAGTTCTTAACTCTCAGGCTTGTTTGTTCCTAGCCTCCAGCAATTCCTCATTCCTGTTCAGTTCTGGAAGGTTCTGGTTCCTGAAGGCTCCTGCTTGTGGGTTCTGCTCCAGTAAGTTGTAATTCTTCCGTATCGGCCCATCTATCTCTCTGATTTCTGGGGCACTGGTGTGCCTTGTGAGGCCTCACTTCTCTTACAGATCTAGAAAGGGTTGTTGATGTTTCAGTTTTCCAGCTTTTTACTTGTTAGGGCAGCCTTGCAACTTCCAAGCTTCTTGCATGCAGGACAGGAAACTGGAAGTCCTTCTGCCCATGTTTCCATTGGGTTGTTTTTGTTTTTGTTTTTTTGTTGTGGAGAGTTAGGAGTTCTTTATATATTCTGGCTTTATGATCAGATATATCCCTTTTAAGATATATAATTTGCAAGTGTTTTCTCCCATTCTGTATGTTGTCTTTTCCCTTTCTTGATAATATCCTTTGATGCACAGATGTTTTTAATTTTGGTGAAATCTAATTTATCTGTTTTATCTTTAGTTGGTTTTGTTTTGGGTGTCATACATATCTACGAATCCATTTACCAAATCCAAGGTCATGGAAATTTACTCCCATGTTTTCTTGAACTTTTTTTTTTTAATTTATTTCAGTCATTTCCCATATATAATCTTACTTAATCTTTGCAACAAACTGATGTGGTATTATTGTCTCTTTTTGATTGATAAGGACGTGGAAGCTTAAAGTCAGAATTTGCATACGATTATACCACTAATAAAAGGAGAGGGCAGAGATTTGAACTAGTGTTTCCAAATTTCTGATGGATACTAGTTTGGAGGGTTCAGGAATGAGATAGCAAAATTTATAAGATTTCTCAGAAATTACCCAAATCATAAGTTATTTTAAAAATAATCTCAACTTTCTCTATGTACTTTCTTATTATGGATATTTTAAAAATGTGTTTAATAAATAAGGATTAAATGTAGTAGAATTTATGAAGCATAATGAACGTTGCAATGAAGCATAATGAACGTTGAAACACTGAAAAATGGCAGCAATTGGGATCTGGTAGTAGTCAAATAATGTAACATTTGGATTTCCTAGCAAGGACAACAGACTTACAAAGAATCCATGTAGAAATTGCAACTTAAGAACTCATTTGCTTCTAAAACTTGTTATTTCTTAGAATAGCGCTCCCTTGCAGAATTTAAATAAAGGATACAATGTGTATAAACTTATTAATGTTTATTTTATGTGCCAGAAATGACTCATTGTAGCAGCAGACAAGGCCAGAAATATACACTTATACACATGGCAACAGATACAAGCAAAACTGATTAGATTGTGAACATTCCTCTCCTAGGTTGATTGTTAAGCTTTAATTCATGCTAGAGAATTATACTACTTTATCCCTTTCCCTGATTGCTCAACTGATTTTTTTTTTAAGATATGGGAAAGCATATAAATTTTCTGAGAAATGCCGAGAAGGAATTCTTGCATAGGAACAGTAATTAGAACCAGGTCTGGATTTTTTTCTCCTCTAAAACCCATGTTCTTCCCACTACTCTATCTGGAAGTCTTCCAAGAGCTGCAAGAAAGCGAGAGGAAAAGGAAAAGACCATTGGGTTTTATGACCAGGAGGCGTTTGGTATAACACTCTCGAGAGTTATTATTGGGTGTATTAGTTTCCTACTGCCGCTGTAACAAATTACCATGAACTTTATTGGCTTAAAATAAATCCATGCACAGTTATTCTTTTACAGTTCTGGAGGTCAGAATTCTCCAATAAGTTTCGCTGGGCTGACATCAAGGTGTTGGCAGGGCTGGTTCTATGTTGGAGAATATGGATTTTTGTGTTTTGTTTTTCTTTTCCTTTTCCAGATAAAGTGGCTACCTTTATTGCTTGGCTTGTGGCCCTGTCTTACTCTGTGGTGCCATAACAAAATACCACAGGTTAGGTATTTTATAACGAACAGATATTGACTTCTCACAATTCTGGAGGCTGGAAGTCCAAGATTAAGCCACAAGCAGATTCAGTGTCTGATGAGGGACCAGGTTTGGCATCCAACCTATTGCTGCATCCTCCAGAGGAAAGGAATGCGGTGTCAGGGACAGGAGAGATGGAAAGGGACAGACTCCCTCCATTAAGCCCTTTCGTAAGGACACCTGTTCCTGTTCATGAGTGTGGAGCCCTCATGACTCAATCACCCCCTGAAGCCACACTATTGAATTTTATATCTTTCCTTCCAGTGGCCTCTGCCATGTGTGGCTATTTAGATTTAAATCAATTGAAATTAAGTCAGATTAAAAATTCCTTAGTCACACCAGCCACACTTCAAATGTCCAACAGCCACGTGTAGTTAGTAGAAACCACGCTGGACAGTACAGACATAGAGCAGAGCATTTCCATCATCACAGAAAGTTCTCTTGGTCAGTGCTGATCTAGAACACAGAAAATAATACATATCTGAGGGGAAAAAAACAAGAAAGGGAGACAGGAAGAGAGAAAGATAAATATAATTTGGAAAGGACTTCAAGGAAAAAATGGTCCAAGATTTAGAAATTGGCAAAAGAGATCACTCACTGTCCTTTTAACAAAGGGTTGGGAAACCTATTGGGGATTATCTGCTTTCTATGGGGTTGTGCTGTGCACCTTTCACTGACTTTTATTATCTAGGCAATTTTTCCAGGTTTGCAGAGGAAGAAGTTAACTGGCAGAAAACTGATAGGAATGCAAATAATTTTGCCCACAGTGATGCAAATAAATTCTGTTCTACTAGACAATTCATTTCCTCCTGGCATAAAAGATAATCTCAAACATTACACTTTATTGCCCTGTAGCATATTAACACACTGTATCTATTGGCAAATTTATTTCTGACATTCTTAAATGATGAAATTTCTGGTCTTTAAAGTTTCCTTGTGAATATATGATGTTAGTATCTTACTGGTTCCCTTATTGATTACATGAGTTGGATAAAATCTCACATACATGTTAAATTTTTATGTATGCATGAGATGCATTGTTTTAACATTTAAAATATTATACCTTAGGAGTTTTGAAGGCTGTGGTAAGATGCTCAAGGGGGCTGCCCTAAAAGCCTGGTCAAATGCATCACTTGAGATGTGTCTCTCATAGGCTATGCAAGCCCAGGTTTGCTTTTCTTAGCTCCCAGAGTGAGTATCAAAAAGCAGTAGAATTTTAACTCTGCAGACTCTCTGTTTCTTTAGGTTCTTTTAATCTCTCTACCATTTTGGGGTTTTTTTTGGGCATGTATTTGTTTTTGATTCTTGTTCACGCAAAGTCACTCATCATTCCACGTTAGTTGCAACAATAGGATTTAGTTTTATGGTCTATTTGGTGATTCTTGCCAGATGGATGGTGGAGAGGAATGAGAGGCATGTTTTCAACTTTTTAAAAATTATAATTTAGCAGGGCGAAACCAGTAACAAATGAGACGAAGCTCCTTTGCCAAAGGTCGTTTTTGAGATACTGGTCCCCATATACCTAAACAAAGAGGAGAGTTCAAGGTAGTTGTTGGGAAGAAGAAAATTGCTTTGCCAAATCTATAATCGAAGATTCTCCAAGATGGTGAAATTGGCAGAATAACAGACAAAAATAATATATAAAGGTGAAAATGTGCTTTGTAGTCCCTGAGCATGGGAAATAGAGGATGTAATTAAGGCAAGAGTAAGAAGCAGTAGGCCAGGCATGGTCGCTCACACCTGTAATCCTAGCACTCTGGGAGGCTGAGGCGGGTGAATTGTTTGAGCTCAGGAGTTCAAGACCAGCCTAAACAAGAGGGAGACCCCATCTCTACTAAAAATAGAAATAAACTAGCTGGACAACTAAAAATATATAGAGAAAATTAGCCAGGCATGGTGGCATATGCCTGTAGTCCCAGCTACTTGGGAGGTTGAGGCAGGAGGATCACTTGAGCCCAGGAGTTTGAGGTTGCATGAGCTAGGCTGATGCCATGGCACTCTAGCCTGGGCAACAGAGTGAGATTCTGTCTCAAAAAAAAAAAAAAAAAAAAAAAAAGACTAAGAAGCAATTTTTTGGATTGAGATATTAATAGGAAGAAAAAAGTCCTTAAAAAGAGTTCCATAGGGTCAAGGTAGAAGTTTGTTAGTTTTACACCATACTTTGAAATGTTAAAAGAGGAAATAATGGATAAGAAATAAGGGGATATAGCCAGGAAAAAGATTTCTGTGATGGATATAAAAAGAAATAAAGGCTGAGTGCAGTGGCTTATGCCTATAATCCTAGCACTCTGAGAGGCCAAGGTGGGAGGATTGCTTGAGCTCAGGAATTCGAGACCAGACTGAGCAAGAGAGAGATTCCATCTCTATTAAAAATAGAAAAATTAGCCAGGTGTATGCCTGTAGTCCCAGCTATGTGGGAGGCTGAGGCAGGAGGATTGCATGATCCCAGGATTTTGCGATTGCAGTGAGCTATGATGACACCACTGTACTCTAGCTGGGAGCTGGGACAACAGAATGAGAATTTTTCTCAACAAAAAAAGAAAAAAAAAGAAAGAAAAGAAAGAAAGAAAGAAAGAAAGAAAGAGAGAAAGAAAGAAAGAAAAATAAATATAATGTTGAGGAGAACACATTTTTCTCTATCCTTGTGGGTTCAGTTCCTGGGTTCCTGCAAATTAAAGCAAAAACAGACTGACTAACAAGAGAAAGACACATAATTTTTAATATTTATATGCATTGGTGTTCATAGGAAAGAAGTAAAACTCAAAGAAGTGGTTTGACTCTAGGGCTTATATATGCTTTCAACAAAGGAAAGGCCATTGGGGCTTCAAAGAACAACAAATCGTGGAGAAAGGACAAAGATATCTATAGGGAAACTAATGGAAGACAAGTATTATGTAAGTAAGATCTGTTTATGGGAATGTCTGTGTTGACTCCCTGTCTCCATTGATAAGATGATATTCTTGCTAAATTCATTTGATGGAGTCTTGAAAATTTGTCTCAACACTTAGAACTGGGCCAAGTTACCAGGTAATATTATTATCACCTTTGTATTCATTTGCATATCATGCTAAAGTATGTAAAATAGAGGGATTTACAACATGGCTATTTTAGTCTGTTAAAATGTAAAGCTCAGCCATGCGTGGTGGCTCATGCCTGTAATCCTAGCACTCTGGGAGGCTGAGGTGGGCGGATCGCTCAAGGTCAGGAGTTCAAAACCAGCCTGAGCAAGAGTGAGACCCTGTCTCTACTATAAATAGAAAGAAATTAATTGGCCAACTAATATATACAGAGAAAAAATTAGCCCGACATGGTGGTGCATGCCTGTAGTCCCAGCTACTCGGGAAGCTGAGGCAGAAGGATTGCTTGAGCCCAAGAGTTTGAGGTTGCTGCGAGCTAGGCTGATGCCACGGCACTCACTTTAGCCTGGGCAACAAAGCGAGACTCTGTCTAAAACACAAACGAACAACAACAAGAATAATGTAAAGCTCTTTGCGTAACATCAGCTTTGCAATTAATGTATTTGCTATATAGGATATATATTCTTTATTTTCCTTTGGATAGTTCTCCTCCCTACATCTGTTGATTCTCAGTTGCCTTCAGCTCTAAATAATCCTTATGTCAAAGTGTCATATTTTGGGGTGACATATTCTGATCGCCTTCAATGACTTTCTAAAACTGTATTAGGTTGCAATGTGTGAAGGTTAGCAAAAATTGAGGCAAGCACTTAAGCATGCATGTATTCATTCCTTCAGTACACCTTTACTGAGTGCTACCCAGAGTGCCAAGCATGTGGCCAGGAGCTCAAACTAGAGACATTCTCTGTTTTCAAAATCATTCAAGCTAGGAGGGGTCAAGCTTGAAGATATTAAGCTTGTAATTCAAGTAAATTAAGTAAAATGCAATGCCAAAAGGCTGTGGAATAAGTATGTACCTCACACAAAGGGAACACAATAGGATAGATTGTCTATTTCATCTGAGGAAAAAAAAACAACACCATACTGAAAATATGAAGGTTGCAGTTATTTTCCATGGCTTCTGACCAACTCTAAGTGCAATCAGAAATCAGAGTCACTCTGTGACTCAGTAGTGATTACTGTTGAATAGCAGACTTAGCTAGCAAATTAGTATTTACCAGAAGCTATGTTCAATAAACAGTTCATCTGCAGATGTTACTTTGGTTGAAAAATGTATGCCTTTGAAAATTTTACTGTTTTGCTTATTTTCTTAGAAAGGAAAGTAAACCAACAGAACAGTAGTAATTATACCCACATCCAGTAATATGGCACTGTAAAAAAAGTATATATATATATATATAAAATTTGGGGTTTGGGGTGGATTTCGTGGAATCTCTAGTCTATTTCACTAGACTATTTTTCTAGTTTATTGCACTGATGTATATTGAATACCTGTGTCTGACTTGTTGCTAACCTAATCTGGGAGCCTCTTGATGAAATGTTTTGGATTGAATTTCATGTCGTGACATTTGTTCACTGTGTGAAAAATGCATTAGCTGGATTTGTTCAGCGATCTCTGTGCCTCTGGGCAATTTTTTTTTCCTTAGAAGTTATCCAATAGCTTGCAAGCAAAATCTCATGACGACTCAAACTCATGCCTTTTTCCCAACCAGCTAAACATTTCTAAAATCGGCTGTTGTTTTTCTAACTGCTTGATGTCTTTCTATAACCCTATTATAATCCGATCTCAAATCTATTACAAATAAACTTTACCCTTTCTTAAGCTGTCAATCACAGGCAAGACCTTTGTGAATTAAACCAGTTGCCCTGAGCAACACCGAAGTGCTACATATTTCGAGGAAATCAGCATCACTCTTTGAAGTAAACAGGGGTAATTTTCCATTCTTTTCTGGAATACTTTGTGCCAGTAAAAAAAAAAAAAAAAATCCTCAGTGTGACAACAGTATAAATGTGTTGATCTTCAATCACTATCTGACTCAACTACTGCTGGTGCCAGAAGAGAGGTTCTTTTGCAAGAAAATTCTTTCTGTGACTTTCGGCAGGCCGTGGTATGTGGGGGCAACGCAGTCACCATGGTGGTGCAGGTGGCCCTGTCAGGCAGTGACAGCTGTAAATGGCCATTTATTCTGAAAGTCAAGCTGTTCACTTCTGTGTGCACAGAACATAGCAATTGCTTGAAATTACTTTTCAAAATCTTATCTCTGACTTCATTTTTTCCCCCTTTTAAGGTGGTATATTTGATACAAAGATTTCCAGAATTTATTTTCGTCTGGTGCCATTTTTTTTTATGGGTCTTTCTGTCTGTCTGCTCTGCATTCTTTTTGAGCATCTAACTTACCCTCTCACCCCACCTGCCGTTTTATAGACAAACAAACATAGACCCCAAGAGTAATGGCCTCAAAACCCTACAGCCATTCAGACAGGGCCCGTGGCTTCTTTTTTTTTTTTTTTTTTTTTTTTTTTTTTTTTTTTTTTTGTGACAGAGTCTCACTTTGTTGCCCAGGCTAGAGTTCTGTGTTGTCAGCTTAGCTCACAGCAACCTCAAACTCCTGGGCTCAAGCAATCCTACTGCCCCAGACTCCTTGAGTAGCTGGGACTAGACAGGACGCATGGCTTTGCTTTAAATCTCACTTGAAGTGGGACTAAGAATTCCTTCTAGAGACTTCCATGTAATTAGCTGTACTCATTACAGTGGTTCTATTTAGGACCCTTGAAATCTAAATGTATATGTATTGTGTGACGTACACTTAGAACTATTATTTCTTTCTTTTCTCTCATTTCTCCACCCATCCTGAGAGACATGGAGCCTGCCTGCCTTCCTTCTCTCAAAAGTCCTTTTACCTCTTCTCTTGCCCTCCAGTCCCAGCCTTTAGCCTGGTCACCTTCTGCCTCAACTATTGCAATGGCTACTGAGTTATAGTTTACCCCTCTTTCTTTCTCATCAAACCAATTCATCCTACATAGTGTCAGCAAGAAATAGTCTAGCCATGCTCCAAAATGATAAATGGCTCCCCAAACCAAAAACTGGGGTTCCCAGACCTTGAGGGGTTTGATGATATCATCTTGGGGCTCTATGAGTTTCTCCACAATCATTTCTAAAATTTTGTGTCATCCTTTTGGTCAGCAGTCTCCAACCTTTTTGCCACCAGGATCCATTTTCATGGAAGATAATTTTTCCACAGACCAGGGAGGTGGGGCCATGGTTTGGGGATGATTCAAACACATTAATTTATTATGCACTTTATATTATTATTGCATCATAATATATAATGAAATAATTATACAATTCACCATAGGTGGGGACCCCTGCTTTTGATTGCAAGCTATAAAATGAATATAGGTATGGAATCATTCAGGTGCTTGTAACGTAGTGTGGATAGGCAATTTCAGAATCCACATTTGTTTCTGTGTTTACTTATCCCCTATGGGGCAAATTTTAAAAAAATAAATGCAATTTTTCTTAAATTTCTGGTTAGAGCAATAAGGGACTTTGAATGAAATAACAGAGCAAGTGTTTGCAAGACACTCACAGGAAATGGTCATTCTCAGAATTGAGCCACATTTTACAGCTTTCTATGAGGACTGAACACGATGATGCCCAGTGGTGGGTGATTTTTTTAAATAGTCCCCAGGTGTTAAAAACCTCAATCAGTTGGGTGTTAATTATATTTGTGCTGCAAAACGTGGATCTGCTTGCTTTATCCCATGAGTCAGTGCTTTGGTTTTCTACAAGTTCCATAAGGCTGGGAGTTTGTCAAGAGCTTTGTGACTCTAATCATCAGGGAAATGCAAAGCAAAACCACAATGAGATATCACTTAACTCCAGTGAAAATGGCTTTTATCAAAAAGTCCCCAAACAACAAATGCTGGCATGGATGCAGAGAGAGAGGAACACTCCTACACTGCTGGTGGGACTGCAAACTAGTTCAACCTCTGTGGAAAGCAATATGGAGATACCTCAAAGCGATACAAGTAGATCTACCATTTGATCCAGCAATTCCACTACTGGGCATCTACCCAAAAGATCAAAAGTCACTTTATGAAAAAGACACCTGCACTTGAATGTTTATAGCAGCACAATTCACAATTGCAAAGTTGTGGAAACGACCCAGGTGCCCATCAATTCATGAGTGGATTAATAAAATGTGGTATATGTATACCATGGAGTACTACTCAGCTTTAAGAAACAACGGTGATCTAGCACCTCTTGTATTTTCCTTGATAGAGCTGGAACCCATACTACTAAGTGAAGTATCTCAAGAATGGAAAAACAAGCACCACATGTACTCACCAGCAAATTGGTATTAACAGATCAACACTTCAGTGGACATATAGGAGTAACATTTATTGGGTGTTGGGCAGGTGGGAGGGGGAGGAGGGGATGGGTATACACAAACACAATGAGTGAGATGTGCAACATTTAGGGGATGGTCACGCTTGAGGCTCTGACTCAAGGGGCGAGGGGACCATGGGCAATATATGTAACCTTAACACTTGTACCCCCATAATACATGAAAATAAAAAAAACAAAAAACAAAAAAGGGCTTTGCGACTGATGCTTTAAATCGGCAGAGCTTTATTAAATATTTCCCCGTGCTGCTGCTCCATACTTCCTCCCACTCTTGTTATCTGTTCTCAGAGTCTGGTGACTAAGTTTTTTTGAATTATAAGGTGCACTTTTCAGCAGAACAGTCACCCTCCCCCGTTTCCTGGCTCCTCATGGCTGTGTTTCAGCTCCAGATCACTAAATTTCTTTTTTCATTTCCTTCTGGTTTTAAGATATCTTTTGTCTGCATTGTCCTTTCCCAGGCATACCTTAGACTTCAGCTTGAAGTAGAGGGTAGAGACGGGAAGCACATTCTGGATCTTTAAGGGGCTGTATAGACTGGTTTATCCCTGTTTATAAGATATCCTTCTCATTTGTGATTTCTTTTTTTTTTTGCCTCTTCACTTGGGCTGCTTCCAATTCTCTCTCTCTCTCTCTCTGTTTCTCTCTTTCTCTCTTTCCAGAGTAGTGTCTGATAAAGCACATAGATTACTTTTGACTCCCAATTTCTACCCTACCTAACAATATCTTATAAAAAAAAAAAAGCAACCATGAAACCCATGAATTCTATCAGGTGCTCTGCTATTAACTTTTATACCCTGACACTTAAAAAAAAAAAAAAATCCAGCCCCACCATTCAGGAAGAAGAAGGAATTTCCTGGCTCCTTATTCCTATCTGTATATGAGGCCTATTTCTCTTTAAAACCTAACACCTTTTGTATCTTACACCCCAGGACTTTAGCTATGGGAGAAAGACAAACTACATTCATTCTGGTTCAAGTGCAAAATGCTAGCGAATGGCATATTGGCTTCACCTGGGTAAGGTGCACGCCCTGGAATTAATCAAATGAGAAGAGGGACAGGGACAAACAGGGCATCTGCCCTTGTTTCCCTTGCCTGGAGGGCTCAGTCCCTACAAAGCCACAGAGCTTACTCTCTCTCTCACTCTCTGTTGCTCAGATGTCACCTTCTCAGTGAACTTTAGGAAGCTCCAGGTCAGTCACCAGAACTTAGAGAACAGCTTCTCCACTTGAACAATCATGGAGGACGGTTTCCTGTGGTGTTAGGGTAGGAGATGGCAGCCACTAAGGGCCAACGATGAGAGGCTTTGCCATGGGATGGCTCTACCTCCCTCAACCTTCCCCTTCTCCAGAAGATTCTTGTGAGGTCGCCTATGTGTGTATGGGGGGGGGAGGAGAGTCTTCCCTCAGCCTAGTCAAAGCCTCACGGGTCTGCCTGCTCCTACATGTGCCACACCTGAAAATGCCTGTCCTGCTTGTTCTCTACCTGTCCCCACCCTCTGTCATAACCTCTTTTTCCTCAGAGCAACCAAATCTGCTGAGTGTATTAAATCTGACTCTCCACAAAATGTCTGCTGCGTTTATTCCCCTCACAGGCTGTTTACATCTTAAAAGATGAACTTATTAACTCAAACATTGACTTGGTCCAGTGCATAGGAAAGCGGTTTGTGGCTAGGGAAAATTTTGTGGGGACCTGAGACTCCTCAGGGACACAATCGGATTCTGTGACAGACTAGCAGCAGCACACGGGAGCCTTACTTTGAGAGTCAGTCAGACCCTGAGGTGTGAGGAATTACTTTGTACAAGTGCCATTCAAGGCGAGTTGTTGACGTATTGAGATTTTAGCAGCAATATGCCCCAAAGAGTGTTATTCAATTTTGCATTTCGCGTATATATTTTTTCAAGTATCATTTTTTGGTAAAGTCAGTCCTGTGGTATTTGAGTGAGGCCCTAGTTCTGCATTGTTTTTGGCTAAAACTCCTCATTAGTTTCAAAGTGTCAAGTTTGGTGATCATGGTCTTAAGATGATGCTTTGGTTTTTTTTGTGTGTTTTTTTTTTTTTAAACAGTCTCACTCTGTTGCCCGGAGTAGAGTGCCATGGCATCAGCCTAGCTCACAGTAACCTCCAACTCCTGAGCTCAAGCGATCCTTCCGCCTCAGCCTCCCAAGTAGCTACAGGCATGCACCACCATGCCCGGCTATTTTTTTCTATACATTTTTAGTTGGCCAAATAATTTCTTTCTATTTTTCAGTAGAGATGGGGTCTCACTCTTGCTCAAGTTGGTTTCAGTTGGTTTCAAACTCCTGACCTTGAGCAATCTTCCCACCTTGGCCTCCCAGAGTGCTAGAATTACAGGCATGAACCACCGCGCCAGGCCTATGCTCTGGTTTTTTTTTTAAAGGAAATGTTTAACCATGGGATAAGACAGCTTATCACAGGCACTTAATTTAATGTGGAAACCCAGCTGTTACTTTCTCTGGAACTTTTAGTGACTATTAGGGAAAGTAAAGTGGCAGAATCGGAACCCAGACTCTGGCTCATAACTGGGGGACAAAACTGTTTTCAGAAGAAAGATCTCAGATTGGCTGGAAAGAGAGTTCAAAACATGGCGGACAATCCCAGGACATGAAAGCCAGAAAACATGGAACACTTCAAACAAACAAAGCCGGGCCTTATTATATTCTTGAGCTGTTGTTTGTTGGCCAAGGGCCAGAGGAAGAAATGTGGAACTCCTGGGAAGTGTGCCCAACACAAGAGTTCAAAGCTCCCTTTTGGAAGAGATCCCAGGTACCAGCAGATAAAAGGCCATCCTCATTTTAGAAAAGACGGGAGGTGCTTTACTTCGTGGCCTGATCTCGAAATATTTCAGAATGTGCTGGTCTTCCTGTACCTACTGTCCACGTCTGTTGCCTTTGATCATCAGCTCTACATGAGCTGATTTTGGGTGGGCTTAACAAAATATAATAGCTTTAGAAATTACAGAGTAGTTAGAACAAAGGTTTTATGTAGAAAGGAGCAGTTGTGGCTAAACTCCCATAATGTAAGTTACCCCAAATGATAGGATCCTGATGTGGGTGCATTTGCAAATTTCGGATTGGATTACTGGTTTTGAAATGAATCAAGTTGTGTGAGGGCAAACTACAATTTCCTCATTCAAATGGAACTTGATATCTTCAGAGATTCCGGTAACTTGCCATCTTCCTTTAATTATAGGCAAAATTGGAGTAGTATGAGAGAGAATTAGTGATTCTTTGTGTATCAGTGAGAATGAAGGAATATCATAAGACAGCTTTGACTTTCAGGAGATATTGTGTAAACTGCTAGGGAAATTAGTATGTCTTAGAGCCGTGGTACCAGTCTTCCACCTGTTAGGGACTGGGACACAGAGCTCGTATGACTGCCTGAACTTCACTTCTCCCCCAACTCTTATGTCCATGGAAAAATTGTCTTCCATGAAACTGGCCTCTGGTGCCCAAAAGGTTGGGGACCACTGTCTTAGAGGATCATTTTCCTAGAGCCTAGCACAGCATCTGGCAGTTTGTATTAGTGTGTATTAAATGAATGAATAAACAAACATCTTATAGAAGATACAATCTTTTGAGGTCTATGCGAGAAAATACTTAGGGTATTTTGAAACAATAATGGAAAGGCCATATTTTGGAAAGTTCAGATAAATAAGTTGTGGAGAAACTCTGTGAGCAGTTAGAACTGGTGGTGAGTTAAGTTGAGACAGAGAATGAGGTAGGTGCACAATACAGTTGGAATCACAGTCCATGTAGGGCAGATGAGATGAGAATTGGACAGGTTGGGAGTAGTCGCATGGTATCTACTGACCATTGGGAAAATACTGAGAGTTCCTAAATAAAGACAATGGAGACAAGGTGAGTATAATTTCACAGACTTCCCCTGGCAAGTAAGCATGGGAATGCACATTCAGGGTTAGTTTCAAGACTAGGGTTTGAAGACCCTAGTCTTGAAACTATCTTTAAGTTTCAAGACCCTAGCTAAGGATTCTCCCCAAATTCGTGGGAAACGAACTTGCCTATATTCATATTCTGAGCCTACGCAGGTTTTTGCCTTATGTTCTCATCTGTTCTTACTTACCATGCTTGTTTGAACTGCCAGCGTCAACTGTTTGAGCCCTTCTAAGCAGACCGTAGCTCAGATGCTAAGGTCTTACACGGCCCTCCATCCTACAGGTGCTTAGGACTTGCCTAGACGTTTCCATCTGCCAGTGGATGGCCCTGACAATCATATTTGGGTGTGTCTACTTGACATAGCATCTGTTGTTTACCATATTGTGCCTGACATAGGTCACATGCACACATAGTGGGTTGGTGGTGCTGGGTTCTATGTGTTTAAGGTCTGAGGTCTGTACTTGCATGGGGGACATGGACCCGAAAAGTCACGCATTGCCAGAGTGAGCCTACTCATCTTGTTGGAGAGAATTGTGAGGGGGACAGTGAGTCTGGGAGGGTGCAGAGGTGCCCAGAGGAGTATCCGACTCTTTTGCATAGTGACATTGCAAAGGGGAATTTTCTAACATGTCTTATATTGACAACCTTGAGTTTTAGGTCAGTGGTTCCAAGTTATTTTCATATATTATTGTGTTTGACCTGCAGGAATTCAGAGAAGTGGGTATCTCTGAGGGATGGGTTAGTCCAAGCTAGAACTTGGGCATGGTGGGATGAAGAGGAATCAGAATGTATATGGTGCCAGAGGAGGGTGGTCCAGCCACCTGAGGTGGGTGGTGTTACATGTGTTGAGTGGCATGATGGGTTGACCAGTGTTGACTCATGGAGCCCAGGGGGAAGCTGCTATAGCAGTTCAGGTGTATGGTGACTTGGACTTGAGCTTGGACTTGGGCTTGACTTGGGCTTGGGCTTGACTTGGGCTTGGGCTTGGGCTTGGGCTTGGACTTAAATGATGACAAGAGGAATAGATAATAAGGTTAGATCATGAAACATATGAAATGAAAATAACTTGGAAAACCTACATAATGCATATAAGAACTGCTTGCTATTACTTCTTGTGTTTCCTTCTCCCTAAGTTTATGCTCTGAAGATCCTATAACATAATGTTCTCTGAATTCCTCAGTATTTTTAGATTACATTCTTTTTGCCCAATCTAGTAGTTTTAGCATGGCATACTAGAAAATGGAATACATATAGATGGCTGAGAGTCATAGAAACTGACATTACAACCTGGACTCGTAGTGATGTGGACTCAAGCTTGGCTGAGATCACATTTTTGAGTTCATGTTCACGTTTTTGAGTTAACTTTTTGTCATCTGTAAATTGAAGATAAGAATTCTCCCTAAGATAGTTGTAAGGAGTAAATAAATATACAATAGCGGACCCCTTTCTTCATCTTCCTGAAGAAAGTTCATGAAACTCTAGAACCTCTGAGATGTTTCACCCCAAATTATAGACCATACGTTGCCAGAGACCAGCCACAGACCTTAAAGGAGGCATTTGCCCCTCAAGTTGTAATACCATCATCCCACCATGTATATAATCTACACAGATGCATTTATTTCCCCAGCCCCACTTTACACATTTAATTTTTCTACTTGCCTCTTTATATTTTAGAGTTTGCAAACTTTAAAAAAGCAGGAAGAAGAAGAAGGAGGAAGGGGAGGGGAGAGAGAAGAAGGGAAAGGAGGGGAAGGAGGAGAAGGAGGAGGGGGAGAAGGGGGAGGAGGAGGAATAGGAACCACAAGTCTGTAACTTAAGCACAAATACAGTCCTCGGTTCTTGGTTCCCAGTGGCTCTTCTTTTTCCCAGGCATCAATTTGATCTTCCTATGAAGAATATCTCTCTGTATTTGCTGTAATTATCTTCTAAGTGAATTCATTTTTTTTATGAATGAGCTTTGGTTCTCTTTACAAAAATAGGAATCTTCACTTCTGCAGTAAGGTTGAGCGTTTAGCTTATTACCTTTGGGAAATACATCAAAGTGCAATGATTCCAAGTATAAGAAACATTGTATTTGAGTTATTATTTTAGCTTTCTGATTGTCATGATTTCAGTAATCAGCCAAATTTTACATCTAACCCTTACCCACCCACGGACTGGGTGGGGGAGACAGACTGCTGGAATGGTCCTTGGGGTGGGAGGAGAAGCTTCCAGTCTTTTCTTCAAGTGAATCGAGAGAACGACGCACACCTTACAAGTTTTAGAAAGGGAGATGTGATGCAGACCAGATGATGTGGAAAGCTGAGGGTCTAGAGTGGAAGGAAGGAAGGCTTCCACATTCCATGTGAGCTCTAAGGGTTTTATTCACCTAAGTTGTGAAAGAACAGGATTTTATAGAAGACTCAATATGTGTTGAGGGCTGAAAATTCCAAGGATATTCTCAGAGGCTGAATGCTTGTGTAAACAGAGGGAAAATGCTCTTGTTTTCCAGGCTGACAGTGTTTTGTGCAGACTGCCCTAGGGGGACAGAAAAAATAGTGCTTATGTAGAAAAATGGTCTTTTTATGGGAAAATGCCTAATAGGACTAGATTCAGTAACTAAATTTCAGGGCTAGTCAGCATGAGAAAGAGAGAGAGATTGGCTTCCCAGTAGATAAGAGAAGGACGATGTCTAGGTAGGGAAAAGGGTGGAGTTTGGTGAGGACAACATTTCTCTGAGGAGAAAGATGACCGATGAGAACATCCATTTGCTACAGATGATTGGAGGATTCAAAGTAGAAGGACATTCAATATTTGATTCTAAGTTATCTTTAGCGTTTCTATGTTGTAGTGTTATCTATTATTGTCCCATTTTTTTAAAAAAAATCCTAAACTTTAATAAAATAAGTTTAAAAATAACTTTCTGTGGAAAATATAGGAGGAGACAATATCAAAAAATTATGAAAGACATTTTCATGGGCAAAAGCAATTACTGAGTGTCCAACATACTCTTCTTGGTTACCTACACTTTTAACTTACTATGAGCTATTTTATAACTCTGTAAGGTAGAATACCAATACAATGCAAATGCTTCTTATTCATACAAGTGCCAATTGTATAGAGATGTAGTTTAATATTGTCATGTGGATATTGATCACTTTTGCTTTGATCTATAAATTCTTTTTAGCATATATGTGTGTATTTTTAAAAATTCTCATTTGAAGCGGTGGTAACGTCTTACTAGTTCCCTCATTAAATAATAGGTTAAAGAAAACCTTTGTCAGTGTTTCTTTTATATTTGTTCTAGGCATCATGATTCAATCTTTTTTTTTAAACATCTTTTAAAAATGGTGAAGAAGGCAGAGGAGAAGGGACATAAGATGGAAGATGAGGATCATATTCTGAGAACATCTGCGCAAACTGTGAGCAACACGGAAAGATAAATAAACATGGATCGACAATATGCCAGGAGTTAGAACTCTTAGGAAGAAATGACCATGAACACAACTGCTCTTCACCTGGAGAATGCCTAGAAGGCTTAGGAGTATTGCTAGACTTTTCGCAAAGGAAGGGTATCTTAAGATATTTTATGTGAGTATTAAAATAAGGAGTAATCCCAGTGAGGTGGAAGACGGTGTAATAACAAGTAAATTGGTAAAGAAATAATTATAACAGTTATGATAATTGTCAGATTTGAGACATTTATAGCTTTCCTGAAGTCATAGCAAAGACCTATAAATCTACTGATTATATTATCGAAAGTTCTATTTAAATTTCCATTAGCATTTGAAAGTTAAACCAAGTTTCCAGAAATACAATAATAAATATCTCTCTCTCTACATCTATCTTATCTGTCTCATCCATCTACCTACCTCTTCCTTCTTTTTTATCTGTCCATCATCTATCTATTGATACTTTTCTTCTCAGAATAATTCCCTCCATAGATTGATGAACAGACCATTAATTACTTTCCAGTTGTAGTTCGAAATTGTCAGAGTAACTGAGAACCACTCACTTGCCTAATATTAAAAGATTCTTTGTGAAACAGAGTAACAATATTTTTTCTGTGTTAAGGGAAGGAAAGATGCCCCCGTCCCTCCAAATAAAACATGTCCACTCAAGTGACACTGTAGAGAAGGAAGATAGGGATTGCTTTGCTCTCCAAGGAGCTTTAAGCCTCCCATTGATGGTATTGCCTAAGGATTAGGGGTTAGTGAATTGCTCTGCACAGGAAAACCTCAGGGCTCTTCTGAAACTCTGCAGTGCAATCTTCTTTTCTTTGTACAACCCTCACTCCCTTCATACACAATGGAAATTACCACCCCAGTTCGCTTTACCCTGGGGGCAAATTTATGGAGCCCTTACTAGAGAGAGCTCAGCTACAAATGTCCAAATTAAAAGTGCCTTTGTAGTCCGGTAAAAATAACGAAAAGTGTGAAGTCAAACAGATCTGCCTTTTCTTCCTGCCTCCATGCCTTACTGACTGTTCAAACTGCAGCAAATCTCTTAAGTGCCCTAAAGATTTCTCATATGTGAAACGTTGAGATGAAAATGCTAAGCTTTGAAGGTTTGTGGATAATAGATCATAACAGACTTTCTGTATAGATAAGATAATACATAGAACTTGGCATATGGTGTATATTCCATGTTATTTCCACTTCCCTATTTGGGCAGCTCAGGAGAATGAACTAGATCGGAGATCCTACAAAGGAATTTTGGAAAAAGGAAAGATAGGGTTTCCAGACAATATTATTTATTTATTTATTTATTTATTTATTTATTTATTTATTTATTTATTTATTTATTTATTGGGACATAAGAAAAAAAGAGAAAGGATTTGGCATTTGGGTCTTCCTGTCTTTCTGTAATTAGGTTTGCATCCAGGAACGAATATATGGTGCTTAGTGGTAATAGACTTGGCTTCTTTTCTAACCCTTTTGGCCCTATTACAGCAATAAAAGCATCATGATTGATCAATAAATAGTCTGCGCTCTGTTGGTTACCAACCAACTCATTGGCAAGGGGGCCAGGCTACTAGAATTCTAACCTTTGAGCATCTACACACACACACAAAAAAAAATCACAAAGGAAGGGGGAGGCAAGTGCTGTCTTTTGTACTCACTATTCAACACCAGGACATTCTGATTTTGTTTATGGCAGGTAGACTCAGCCTCAAGACTCTGTCACCCCCACAACTAGTCATCTATTTGACTCCTACCCACAAAATTGCCTTTTGCTGGGAATAATGCCTCCTCCTAATTAGCCCAGATGACTCAGCTGTGAGTTCTTTGTCCCCGATCATTTTCCTGTACTTTTGACTTACATAGCATAACGCCATGGCCCTGGTAACATTCCTTTTCTCATCATAGTACCATCTGTAAACACGTTGCTATTTCAGAGGGTAGCATCTCAAAGCCAAGGCTAGCAAAAGAATTTGTAGAATGTCCAAGAGAAGGTCATATTTTAAAAGGATTTTCAGGCAGGGCCAACAGCACTCTGTATTTTGATTCCATTCATCCTTCCCTTCAACACCCCTTGTGAGATTTTTCTCCTTCTATTCTGGAGGGGTAAGAAGAGACTGAACAGACTGGAGCTGTGGGGGGGCTCTTGTTTTTGGAAGGAAAAGGTCATGTCTCAGCCTACTCCCTCAGTACTATATTTTTGAATGCAATTTTTACAATGCTATTTTAGCACCCCAATTTCTAAAGCTAGGATGATCTACCAGGTGGTGAAGTTTTATTAGAATATGCCAGACACTGGACTAAGCCTATATAGACCTCTGATCATTTATCCATATAGCACCTTGTATATGAAATAGCATCAGCCTTTCAGACTGAACACTGAAGCTCAGAGAGGTTAATTGACTTACCCAAGGTCACACAGCTAAAAAGTCCTAAGCACATCAAATTACTTTCAGTTTATTCTGCTTAAGCTTATAAGGATCAAGATATGATAATGCATCTTGATAATGCAACATGTACTGGGTTATTTCCTTTATTCTTTCATTAAGTACAGGGTATTTTTATAAGCATGAATATTTTATTTCATTTTTCTCTTAAATGGCTGAAAATTAAGAATATCTTAAATTGAAAAATAAGCAAACTAAGAAGGACAAAAGGATGTAATCCAACTTAAGAATCCAATATACAAAAAAAAAAAAAAAGTGAACTTAGGAAATTGTTACGTGGAGTGGACATGACTTTGGCTTTGTGTCTTCTAATTATCTGTGCTCCTCCACATAGGTACCCCCTCATTTCTACCACTTCAAAATGACAGACTTTTCTTTTATTTATTCAGGATAATTGTAATGTTCAGATTTTTTAATCAGATTTTTTTTTTACTTAAAACGTATTTATTATAGCAAAACTATAAAATTACTAAAAGAAAACACAAGGAAACAATTGTTATATAATCTCAAGGTGACCAGAATTGCTATATGCAAAGTCAAACAACAGGCTGTATAATGTCTGTCGATGGTAAAATGAAAAAATAGACAATGAAATGATGGCATATTATATAATGGAATACCAACCACGTGGTGCCGAAAATCATGGCTGAACTCAACAAAAGAGATAGATCTTACAAACCCAATGCTGAAGGAAAGATGCCAGACACAAAAGAGAGAGACTAGATGATTCCATGAAAGGTAAACCTTGCATATGTCTGTTCTACTATAAATTAATCTCATACGCAAATTCATAGAGGGCAATCTTCCTCACTTCCAAATTCTTAGCATCATACTAAGTCTATCAACAGGATTATTCACTTTACTAAAAAAGTCTGAACTGCACAAAAGGATCACCAATAATTTCCTTTATACCACTATTGAGCAGACTTAAGGGATTCATTCAAAAAAAAGCCACATTGTAAGTTCTAGGAGGCACATACTATGAGTTAGCCTGAATGTAATCCACATAGAATTAAGAATGAATTCTTACTATTATTTCTGCCCTTGGTTTTGACTATACATGTATGCCCTGCATGAGCTAATTAGACTGGATTGAGATTTGCTTCCCACAGCAAGAGCTGTTCTTCCTTGCATTAATATTAGGCATCTTATGCTAGACACAGGCTAAGGGGGGGCTAGGACTGAAGTACTCTTTCCATTTAGTTGTCCTGGTTCTGGGAAAATAAATATCTACTGCCTACAAACAAGAGATATTTTCCAGAGTGTACATACTGCAAAACAAAGTTAACTGGAGTAAGATCTTGATGTGGCATTTGAAAAGACACCTGAACTGGGTTGCTGATAGACCAGTGCTAACACAGCTCCAGACTGTTCTCCATGAAGGCTCTTCTCTGTTGGATGCAGGTGACTTTTCCAAAGCTTGGGTGCTGCAGAATAGACTTACGACCAAGCAGCAAGCACCTCCTGATGTATAACATATTTATGATATTTTATATAACCATAAAAGACCCCAATACAGAAGGTGCAAATTCTAAACCTTGTGGTTTTCATTCATTTATTTTTGTTTCCCAAAGACATCAAGAGAAAGGCAGAAATCTTGTGATATTTTAAGCACTCTGAAATAGTGATATGATTGGACTTCCGGTACTACTCATTTGTCTGTTAGAAAGTGAGTGATTTGTGGTCACAAGAATATTCTGGAAGAGTTTGTTTTAAAAAGAAAAGAAAAGGGAAGGTGAAGAGAGATTTCTGTGAGCATAGGTCTTTCACAGATAAGATGAGCAGATGCTCAAGGAGCAACTGGCTGCTTCTGTGTATTGCAGGAAAGACCACAGATGTTGCACTGAGCTTTTATTAAGAGCTGACAGTCCGTACCAATTTGATGGCGAGTAGATGTGGAGCCCATTTTCCATATCTTGTGTCGCCTCACTTTGGATAACAGGCTTAAGCTTAATCCCTACCTGGGGGTTGGACACGCTTGAAGCTCTGGCACGTGGGAGGGGGGAGAGGGGTGGCAGGGGCAATATATGTAATCCTAACAATATTTGTACCCCCATAATATGATGAAATAAAAGGAAAAAATAAGAGGTGACAGTCCTTTGATCATGGGCTGGTGGTGAAAATTTTAAATCACTGAGATTTAAACAGTTGCTATAGGCAACATATTTCTCAAGCTATTAAACTCTGGAGGGAGGTGAAGATTGTAGAAAATCACATAATTGCACTGAATCTTGGTGTTCCCCTTTGCAAAATAGCAGGATTGTCTTCAATCTATCTGGCAGGAATATTAAGATCTCTTCTTTCACAGAACATTTTGAGTTTTTCCAAGAGAGGAAGCTCTGGAAATTCTAAGAGAATTAAAGAATATACATATATTAGCAAAATATTCTTTTTTCAGTAAACTGTATTTGTACATGTGAATTTTCTCAGATGTTAAGGTCTTGCTCTCTCTGCTTCTCTCCCTTTAATTGAATTTTTCATGTTTATGATATTTTGTGAAAATCAAGAAAGCAAAACTGAATTACAAATATGATTGCCGTTTTACTACAGCTAGAGAATGGAAACACTAAGAGCAATTGTGTCCACTAGAAATTGTGACCTAAGTGCATGTGAATATTTCTTATAGCTTATCAATTTCTTAGGGGTGCTGGGGAGCCACAACTTGCTACATCCTTGAATGAATGAGTTTTCTGCTATGATAAGTGAACTTGCAGGGTGTTAGACAAATGTGAACATGTTCAATTGCATAAATTATTATTTTTCAGACAGGATTTCCATTTGAAAATGCCAGAGCCCTTTAGAGAAGAGAGTGTGAACAGGGTATCACATTTCATTAATGATTCAGACTTGTGAAGATTAACCACTGTGTTCTTCTTCTGGGGGCAACTCAGTTTTTTAAATTTCATTTCTGAGTTCTGACATATGGTCAATAGGGATATTTCCTTTCCCAGATATAGAGCCGCTGTTGTATTTTTCCTGGCACTTATTTGTCAATACTTATAGGTACTACTGTGATAAATCATAATAACAGTTATAATTTTAATAATAATCTCCATTTATGGAGATCTTGACAGCTCAATGAGAAACACTTTACACAGATTATATCATTTAATTCTCACAATAACCCATAAAGCAAGTATTATCCCCATTTCATAGAAAATAGAGGCTTAGAGAGAGAAAGCAAGTTGATCAGGACAAGCACCCAGAAAGTGGCAGAGTTGGAGAGTGTTCATATAAATAGTTAAGTGCTGTATTGGATTTTTGTAATTTTTAGTGATCTCACATAAAAGAACAGACTAAAATGTTTGTCACCTTTTCTGATCAGTTATGGGACCACAAATCAAGAATGCCAACAAGAATTTGTGTTCTATTAATATTACCTGGCCTCGTTGGTGCACGAAGGTCTAATTGTCCTGGTAATATATTGATTAATTCGTTCATTTAACAATTGTTTCTTATATGAGTCTTTTGATTTTTATTAATCCTTCATGCCCCTGTTCAAACTACCTCCTACATAAACCCCTCCTCAGTTCATGTTTATGTTTTTCTTTATAGCCACTTACATTTTGAGAATGAATAAATAACAAGTGTTTTTTGTACTGCTGGGGATACACAAGATGGCTTTACGTGATACACAGGCAGACAATTGTAATAGTTTTAGTGTTAAGCACATAAAATCTGTGATTGCACAAATATTTTTGTAACAAAGATAAAATGTATTTGTACATTAGAAATATTAAATAAGTGACAGTAGAGTTTAGAAGATGGCATGTGAAGTTGGCTTCAGAAGATGGCTTCTGAAGTTAAAGAGATGTTGGAGAGTCCCATACACTGTGGTACATTGTGATGTTTTATTGTTATGTTTTATAGTGTTGTCTAATCATTACTATGTGTTAGTTTTATTTTGTAAACAAGATAATTATCATCATTAACCCTTAATGAATAGTCACCATGTATCTACTCCTATACTAAATAGTTAGCTACCTCATCTCAATTCTTATAAAAACTCAGTAAGGTAGGTTCCAGTATTAATCCATTCATAGAAAGGGAAACTGAAGGTTAAGAGGTTAAGGAAGCTGTGAAATGTACATAGATAGTAAACTAGTAAGCAATAGATTCAGGATTAAAGTACAGGTTTATGTAATTCCTGAACTCACAGTCTGACTGCCTGTAGCATTGCCTCCTCACATAAGGATATTCCTCAAGGTGAGAACTTTTGGTATCAGAAATTATTACTGGAGTACCTTTACTTGTCAATCAAAGTTTAGAAAGTTAGAACATCCCAGAAGCAGGGACAAATTTTTAGAAGAATAAAAAGATTTTTCTCTTTCAGAAGAATATGAAATAGGTATTAAGAACTGGATAACGCTATAGCCTTCTCAGTAATAAGCAGAGTATGTGAAGTTCTAAGATAATCATTCTTTGTGTCTTTAGTTATTCTTTAGAGATACTTCTGATTGGGCTAAGGACAATCTTCCAACACCCTCTTTGCTCCAACATACCCTACATGTACATACACAGCCATGCACACATACGGTACACACATATACACACATTCACATATGCAAATATGAATACACAAACTCATAAACACACATGGCCTTTTCTTTAGCTGTCAGGCCAAAGTTCTGTTTCAGAAAACCTAATTTTGGGGACATAGCTCATTTGAAGAATGGAGCCTAGCTGATTTGGGAAGAATGACTGACTCCAGGGAAAGTAGCCAATTTGGGGAGCATTCGCTGATTTTGTGCAATGCATTCACTCAGCCTGCTCTTTCATTCCATTGCTTGAACTAAGGCTGTCAAATTCTCTTTGCACTAAACAAAATGGTAAGAACATCAACCTGTTAAAATTTGTGTTGGTTCAAAAAACAAAATGAAACAAAGCATGTAAATCCAAGATCAACTTCACTTCAAACCTATTTCATTTTTAATAAAACAAAATCCCTTTTGTCTTTTGCTGATGAACTCTGGAGATTGGTTTGGATTTTTGATATGTGGCATTCTTAATTATTAAAGTAGGTTTCTTATAGTGATCGAGAGACGAAAACTCCATCCTATTTTTTCAAGTCATTACCTTTTTCAATTTCATTCTGAAACCGAAATGCTGAGTTCCCCTTGGGTAGATAATGAATGACCAAAGTCCTTTGGTCCTGACCATAGGTATCTTGTCAATATTGGAGTGAAGCTCCCTTAGACACCATATATCTTAATGCTCAGCCCCTAAGTATGCACAATTTCTCCGAAGCTGAATGACTTGTAAGCTCCTTTTCTGTGCTTCTCAATGCTTAGCCCTTAGTAAGGAATCAATGAGTTTTACTGAAATGAACTTTTTAAAAAAGTACCAGGGACAAGAAAAGCTTGACAGAGGAGAAGGGTGACAATGGACTCCATCAACTAAATTATCTTCTATATGCTCATTATAGATACTAAGAAACTAGACAGAGCTTCTTTAAAACAGGGACAAATGAGGCTAACAAACTGCACAAAGTATCGTAGATAAGAAATAAATATTGTATTAAGTGTATTAACGAGTGCTCTAAAAGGTACGTTGTTGCCAATATATCGGAGTTTTATGACATTTCCATAATTATCAAAGTGAGATAACAAAATCATAATTATTAGAAGTTATTATAAATTAAACTCTCATGCATGCAGTTGCTCCCAGAATGACCTTTAGTATTTTGTTCTAAAAAAAGACAGTCAACATACTTCCACGTGTTCTAGAAAATGAAATGGGAATGTAGGATTTTGAGGATGACTACAAGCAATGCTTCACATTTTCTTCCCCATGGCCGAAAACAATGTTAATCCTTTCTGTCCTTCCCCATGTCAGAAACACACTAAATCATTCAGGATTGTTTGAAGTAACTTCCTCTATTTTTGGTCCTGTTTTCATGAGCATGGAATCTCTCCTTAGGACTTGGAGAATGCTTTCTGTTTAAAAGCCAGATTACAGTATGTTAATCTGTGATGGTGTTGGCACGTGCTCTACTGTCATGCTCTTGAGGGACTCACGACACTTCTGGAAAGTGATGCCCTCTTCTTAAGGGCATTAAGCCAGAAACTGGGGGTTCTCTCTTTCCTGAACATTCCACCGGACATATGAGAGGATATAGTCATCATGTGTCAGAATGGTTTTTTAAGGAAAATGAGTGGACACTATATATTCTGTCCCAGGAGAATGACAGTAACCTAGAGTCTCACCCCTACCATCCTCTTGCTACCCCAGTATTATTCTTAGCCAAGTCCTCCATGAAACTAGTTCCATCACCTGTCACACTGCCCTCTGCTGGCCTGGCCTGTATTTGCTGCTACAGAAAATGAAAAACTCCTTAGTGTTAGGAAGGGAAACCTCAGAATCATCTGGGTTTTTCTGGTACAATCCACAAAGCCTTTCAATCAAAAAATGCCATTTATTCCACACTTACGGAGTTCTGGCTCTTTGCCACACAATATAGGCACTGGGAATATAACAACGAGCAAATTGCATACCCTGTTCTGAAGAAGTTTCCAATGTAGTGGGAGGGATGGTCTGATAAACCAGTGATTACAGTAAAAGGTGAAAATGATCACATTTGGGTAATGACAGTGTTGGTACTCTTCCTGACTATAGGGCCTACTCATTCCATTGGCATAAGAAAAAAGCTAAATCCAGATTTGTGACAAACTGCCT
Organism: Microcebus murinus; assembly: GCF_040939455.1. Classification (NCBI taxonomy): domain Eukaryota; kingdom Metazoa; phylum Chordata; class Mammalia; order Primates; family Cheirogaleidae; genus Microcebus; species Microcebus murinus. Next base: position 11,591,658 of record NC_134128.1, on the reverse strand, counting down.
TCCTTTTAGATGTGGGCTTATTTTGTTTTCTCTCTGAAAGCTTCCTGCCTAAGGATGCCTGTCAAAAATAGTGGACATGTGGATAAAATGTGGTGAATGGTTGGACTCCATTGTTTAATCCATACTTACAGAGACATTCTAAATCTTTAAGATATATCTAGAACAGTAACTCAGTGTTCTATATGTTTGGTAGTCAGCACCTTGGGACCAATAGTCCTTGCTTGAACCAACCACATTGGGAATATAACTTGATTAGCTAAGGCTCAGAGAATAGCAAATTAATAATGTGCAATGATATGGGGAGTATGGCCAAAATTTAATCCAAATTAAATTTTTACATTAAACAATAAAGTTTTAGGTAAATCTAAAAATACAAGTGATCTGAGATCAGAGTAAAGATTGAGACTGGGAAGATAAGTAAAAGATTTGAGACCCAGACTGAGAAGCACCCTCATCTTAACTACACTTTGCAGGTTTGGAGCTTCAAGAACAGAATTCCAAGAGGCTGTTGTTTCTTCCTAGTTATTTCACTTTTCCCAAGTGAGAGTATTTTCTATTCAGTGGAATCTTGGTCCAAAGACATTGGTTAACTGAGTCAAAGAAACTCCCTAGTTTTCCATCCAACTGTGCCTGTTCTACAGAATTCAATTTTAAAACTATAAATGCAAGATTAAAGGAATACAGTTACTTAGGTATTTTTTCTCACTAATCACCAATTTACAGTAATCATTGCTTAGTTCAACCTATTTTTCCTCTTATACTGGAGAAGAATATGCCTGCCTAATTCACTTAAAAATTTGTTGTTGTTGTTTTGTTTGGTTTTAGCATATCGATGGATTCAAGATTTCTATTGCCACCTTTTCATAAAAAATTTCATATTGGGCTTTTCCTCCTCATTCTAGAATTTTTTTTTCATGTGAAAAACTCAATAACTTTCAGTTTCATTAAAAGATGATATCAATGTGCTCTTTTAACACTCTTAATTAGTTCTCAGAGTTCTAAAATATTCTGTTGTATTCCTTATGCCGTTCATTTATCCCCTCACTCACTACAGCAAATACATTTTCAGTTTGGGTGCTGAAAAATGATCCCAGATCTCTAATAACAGATGAAGTTAAATTGCCCTTAATTTATTTAAACAAGAAAATAGCCATCTAAAAACAGACTTTGATCATGAGACAGGTCAAGAACGTCTCTGAAGATTCCTCCGTCAGAAATAGCCCACATAACCCAGGAAATGGGATCCTTTTTTGGACATGTGGCAGAGGCTCAAGTGTAGGTACTCTGACATTCTCTGATAAAGTGAAAATGACAGAACATTTGTCTGGATTAGGGAGTTGAACAAAGGGAAGAAAGGAAGCATCATGGTCAGAAATTATCTCCAGGATAGGAGTAAAGGCCAGTTTTTAAATTTTTTTTTCCTGAGTGGTTTTCAAACATTTCTATTTCTATGTTTCTAATAAAATAAATAAATATGTTCCAACACTTGGGTTTATTTATATTACTATGGCCCTGTCATCAATCTACTTATGTTTTAACATTTCTTTTGTTACAGTCAGGATTAGTCTCTTTTGGGAGAGGAGGGGTGGGGAACCACAATCTTTGCAGTGTTTTGGTTTTTTTTGTAGGTCCAATTCTCCTCTTTGCTTTATCCCAAATTTTAAGAGGCTTCAGTTATGTCCTTGTCCTTGTCAGTAACTCCCTCCCCATATTGTCCTGAGGCCTTCAAAATAGGAAATCCATAATGCCCTTTTCTCTCTCTTTTCCTCAACCCCATTTTCTCTCTTGTGTCTTTTTGGACAAAGAAGGAAATCCATTGTCTCTTTGCTGCTCTGTGAAACTCAGTCTGAACTTGGTAATTTTGGAGTCATTGGCCTTTGCTCTCTGGACAGTAAATTCATGTTTTTGGTTTCACTGCCAGAGCTAGGGCCCAACTAGGAAAATGCAAATCACTCTATGTATTTAGAAACAGAGGGGATTGAATGTAGAGGATTAGCCGCAAAAGTGGTGGAAGAGCTGAGAGGCCATTCAAGGCAAGGTAAGGCAGTTCAGGGGAAGATGAGCAACAGCAGGAATCTTCCATGGTTCCTAGGGAGGGGCAGGATAATTTAGAAGATGGAACTTTGGAGGATTCCTTTCTAGGGAAGCTGGAGCCAAAGAACTTCTGTCCTCATGCATGTTGGCCAAGGCTGAGAGCAAAGGGGAAGAGAAGCTCTGGCTAATTTCTTTTTTCTCTCTTTCTTTCTCTCTTTTTGTTTCTTTCTTTCTTCCTTTTCCTCTCTGCCTCCCTCCCTCTCTCCCTTCCTCTCTTTCCTTCTCTCTCCCTCTTTCTCCCTCTTTTTCCCTCACTCTCGCTCTCTCCCCCTCTCTCTTTCCCTCCCTCCTTCATTTCTCTTTCTTTCTCTCTCCCTCCCCTCCCCTCCTTTCCCCTCCTCTCCCCTCCCCTCCTATCCCCTCCTCTCCCCTCCTTTCCCCTCCTTTCCCTCCCCTCCCCTCCTTTCCCCTCCTTTCCCTCCCCTCCCCTTTTTCCCCCCTCCTCTCCTCCCCTCCCCTCCTCCCTTCCTCTCCTCCCCTCCCTTCCCATTCCCTCCCCTCCCCTCCCCTCCCCTCCTCTCCCCTCCTCTCCCCTCCTCTTCTCTTCTTTCTCCAACATAGAAAAGACAAATCTGGCTTCTCTCTTCCTCCTCCCTCCCAGTCTTCTGCCAGGGCCTTTTGTTGACTGAACTCAGGAGAACTCAGTCTGGCCAGGCAAGGGCCAGCCAGTGAGAGTGGGAAGCACAGCTATTTACTAGTTCATGTCATCGCTGGGACACTGTGATGAACTCAAATTCTTAATCTTTCTCATCAAAATGTAGCATTTCATTGTGGTGGAATGCCAAGCAGGGACAAAGGTAAGTGGACTGATTAGATTCAAATCCTAGCTTTGCCACTTGCTTAGGGCTCTGACCTTTGGACTTTGAGTTGTTGAGTCTCAGTTTTTGCTTATTTAATGGCAATTTTAAAACCCACATGGAATCGTTACGTGGATTAGATATAAAGTCTCAGAGCGGTGCCTGACCCTTGATAAAGGTTAGTTTTTATTGTTATTTCTCATCCCTAATGAGGATCTAACACTCCATGTTAAAAAGGCATTGGTGAGTTGGCTCAGTGGGGAGTGTTTTTTGTTTTTGTTTTTGTTTTTGTTTTGCAGTCTTTCATTTCTTTAATGAGTCTAGACTTCATTTTACCATAAAAGAAGGGGAATGTGAGGGGGGTTATGTCCAACAGGGAAATAATATTGAAACCGCATTTAGCTGCTATGACCCAGCTTCTGAATGCCCCTTGGTTTTTCCACTCTTGTCTCCATCCTTTTGAGGGCTTCCCTTTCTCTTCCCAACCCTCTTCAGTCCATGCTCGGACCTCTTGTCTTCTTCCCCATGCTGTCCCTGGATAATCACATGTGCCCATGGTTTCACCGCACACACATCTGCTTATGTGTTGATGGGAATGATCCAGAAGGAGGCGTGGGGATGGATCAAATGGGAGAGAGATGAAAAAATTCCTGGATTTATGTCATCAAGCAGGTGAGAGGCTAGAAGCTCGAATAGCACATGCAGTGGCTTTATTAGTCTGTCTGTTTTAACAGGATCAAGATTTATCTTTGTCTTCCTGAACTAGCACGATGCTCTGTTCATGGTTGGTGTTCAGGGAGTGTGGATTTAATGGTTTGCTCTTTTATTAATATAGAGAAGAAAAGAAAGCATATTCTTTTATGTCTCCTCTCTCTTCTATCTGCACCGTATTGTACCATACTTTCATTCCATTGGTTCACTGAACATTCTCACCAAGAGAGAAAAGGCCACAGCAGGGAGAACAGGTGGGAGAGAGAGAAAGAGAGAGAGGGAGAGAGAGAGAGAGAGAGAGAGAGAGAAAGAAAGAGAGAGAGAGAAAAGGAGAAGGATAAGGAGGGGGAGGGAGGGAGGGAGGAAGGAAGGAAGGAAGGAGGAAGGAAGGAAGAAGGAAGGAAGGGAGGGAGGGAGGAAGGGAGGGAGAGCACATACAACCTGTGAAATGTCACAAAACTTTATTATTCCATTATCTGACAAATGCAAGCCAAGCAGTTAGGAAAATGCTGTGTCCCTGTCCCTGCTGGCATGACACCACCAGGCAGCTTTTGGGGTAACCTGGTTGTGAATCAACCCAGCGTCCTCCGTGTCCTGCAGCTTCGCAACTAACCGAGAGGGGCTGTTTTCCTGCCCAATTTCCTTCTCTCTGTTCGGATGCGACAGTGTTTTGCTCTCTTTGGCTCAGTCCCCATGTTCCCAACTGTCTCCTCCACCCACACACAGAAAGCCCGATTTCTTCTGTAGAACAAACTTTTTATTTTCCTTATAAAAAAACGTGAATGTAGTTTGTGTTGCTAAATCAGTTCTCTTTCTGTCCCCGGTCTACACAGCCTGTTCCGAACACTGGTGAGAACTGACCCCACACAGAAAGGCATTCCAGCTTCCCTTCCTGACATTTCCTAGTAGTTAAGTACCTTCATTATTATTATTTATTTTTGGGGGGCCTAAATCTCTATTAATGAAGCATATCAGCCCATCTCTGAACTACCTGAAGAATAATTGGGTAGGAATTCGGTGCATCTAAATGGTTATAAATGGGTTTGATTTTTGATGGCTCTGGGCCATCACTGTAAATGATGGCACACACTGTAAATGTGACACCTCTGGGGAAAGCTGTGATGCCCCCGTCTCTCCATGTGGTAAGTACAGGGCGAGCCATGGAATTCCTCAGAGGAGCCAATCTAGGGCTATTTTAAGGTTTCCCTAAGTCAGGGCCTTTGAGATCAGCAGTCAGCCCAGAGAGCACAAGCTGATGCCAAACTTCTGTGGTCTGGAACTTTCTCTTATATGCCTAATAGTTTACAGGGTCTTGACACATCCTTAGCTAACTCACACAGTGAGGTTCGCATGTCCCACACTTCAGTCTCTGAGCTGTCAACCAGACACTGAGGTTCTCTGTTGAATTAGAGATGTGACCATCAGAGATGGCGATCAGACCCCTCTCGAAGAAGTAGGCAGTGGTGTGGTGTCCCATGTCTTGAGTACCAGACAACGGACACAAGAGCAGTCGTTTCATAGGTTGGTCCATGAGCTAGGATGTAGTGTGGTACAAAGGGACAAGCTGAGGCAGGACTCATTCTACTGTTGTATTTTAATTTGGAAATATTGAAAGAATTAGACAGTTACTAATATGAGAAAATCTGGAGTCGTCACGAAAGCAAGAATGGCCAGAGAAGCCACGGTGGACCATGGAGGCTGAGTTCATGAGAAAGTAGATGTTGCGAGTTGTATCAGACACCAGTTGGTAGAGAGAGACTGGAAACCACAGAAGAAAAGCCTTTCTGTATAGAGAATGAAAGGGTTAACTGGCCACCAGGGGCAGACCCAGAGGTTACACAATTCTAAGGGTCTTATCTAAGAAAAAGGAATATAAAATTACAATGTTAAGAGCACTAGAGACTTTCCCAGACTCTTGGAAAAGATCCAAGCCAGTCATAGGTCCTGAAACATAAGCTTTTTTGGGTTTACAGAAAACCTAACGTGGATAACTCCTAAAGTTTGATTTCTGATGATATTCAGAGCTTTTTATTTTTTCAAGTTGGTGAGCATCCTCAAAATAATACCATTTAACTTGTGTGAGGTTTTATTTAGATTTTGGGACAATAAAAAGCCTGATTAAAATATGTGGTGTGTACATCAACTACATTGGCAGAAGTTCATAAATTAGTAGATATATTTATTTATCTGATCACTGTGGCAACAGGAAAAATATGGAATCCACTAGTGAAAAACTGTCTAGGTTTCCACTCTCATTTGCAAGGTATATAGATAAAGTCTCTGCTATTGTAATACCCTATCTTCTAAGCTTTTGGGGTTGCATTCTAAGGTTTTAAGCTGGTCCTTACACATTCTTTATTCTTTTAGAACCTAAGTCTGCTAACAGTATTAGAAAGGGCCTGGAGAGAAAGAGATTTAAAACAAATATGTCAGTAAGAATGCATTTTCTTTAAACTTATACCTGTATAGGACTCAGTTTAATAATTCTAAATTATAACTTTAATGTAGTCAAATTTACCAATTTCCCTTTATGGTTAATATGAGGTTCCTTTTCAATAAATTTTTATTTATCTCAAAGTCACAAAGATATTCTGTTTTATTCTAAAAGCTTTGTCATTTTACATTTCACATTTATCTATATAGTCTGTTCAGGATTGAGTTATATTATGGTATGAGGTAGGGATCTAGATTCATTTTTTTTCCATGTTTTTTATGCATATCTAATTGGCCCAAACAATTTATTTAAAAGTCATTACTTTCCCCATTCAACATTGTCAGAAAATCAGATGATCGTACAAATGTGGGTGCTACGGTCTGAATGTGTCCCTTTGAAATTCATATTGAAACCTAATCCCCATTCTGTTAGTAATAAGAAGTGGAGCCTTTGGTAAGTGATTAAGTCATAAGGGCTCTACTCTCACAAATGGGATTAGTGACCTTAGAAAAGAGGCTCAAAGAAGATTCCTGGCCCCTCCCACCATGTGAGGACGCATAGAGGTGCCATCTATAAGACATCAAATCTCACCAGACACAAACTCTGCTGGTACCTTGATCTTGGACTTCCCAGCTCCCAGAACAGTGAGAAATACATTTCTGTAGTTTGTAAGTTACCCAGTATAAGGTATTTTGTTGTAGTAGTGCAAACAGAGTAAGAAAGTGGGTCTGTTTCTGGATAATTTATTATTTCCATTGTTTTATTTGTCTATTTTATCTACTACAATTAAAAACTTGTATTTTTTCAAATGACTCATTAAGAGATGAAAAGGCAAGCCACGGAGTGAGAGAAGATATTTGCAAAATATATATGGGACAAAGCACTAGTATCCAAAATATATAAAGAACTCTCACAAATAAATGAGAACAACAACCACTACCACCAGACAACGTGGTAGAAACATAGGCAAAGACACTTGAACATGTACTTCTATTAAAAGAGGATATTCAAATGTCCAATAAACATAAAAAGGCACTCATCTTGATTAGTTATCAGCAAAATGCAAATTAAAATTATAATGTGCTACCACTGTCATTGAGACATAATTCTCCATAGGTGTTTCATGTTTCTGCATGTCCTGCAAGACATGCTTCGAGAGCTTGCCCTTTGTTCCAGGATAACTTCTTAAACATGCTTGTGTCATGAAATGCCTTAGACAATGCAAACAATGTCTCCCTCTGGAACAAAGCAGGCATACCCATTATAAAAGATTCAAGCTCCCTAAACTCAGGATTCCTCTTCTGTAATGCAACCTGCTGCTCATGCAGGTGCCATCTGGCTTTCTTTGCTTTGCCCTCTGGGAACTGGGGCTTGGGGGACCAGTGTGGAAATGTTGATATCCTCTACTTTTATTGCTGTGAAGTAATAAACTATCGCTCATCTCTGACCCAGGAGTTTTCTTCCAGGTTCCATGAAGTTGTGGTGAGCTAATTAGTTTGAGCATAGTATAAAAATCTCAGATCCTTTCTAGTTCTTGATACTATATATTCTCTAGAATGGCTAGAAATAAAAAAACGATACCAGGTATTGGAAAGGGATATGAATCAGTTTAAACTCTCCCTGTTATATTGGGGAATATAAACTGGCACATTCACTTTGGAAATCTGTTTGACAGTATCTCCTAAAGCTGAACATCATACCCTATGACTAAATAAATTCCTCTCCTAGGTTTATACACAGTGGAAATATATCCATACATTTATCAAGAATGTTCATAGGCACCTTCTTCACAGTTGCCCCAAATGCAAAACAACACAAATGCCCACAAATGATAGAACAGGACAGATAAACTGTCATATAGTCAGGCAATGGGATACTATACAGAAATGAGAATGAACAAACTACATCTACATGCCACAACCTGGATGAATCTTTCCAACATAACATTGAGTGAAAGAAGCAGCATCCCAAAGAGTACGTATCTTGGTATAATCTGATATAGGATAGTGAGTCGTGTTAAAAGTCGTGACTGGTTGTCTCTAGTGGTGGTTAGGGAAAGGCAGGGGGACTGAGGGAGTTTTCCAAGGTGCTAACCACGTTCTCTTTCTTTATGGGTCCTGGTGACTCACGTGTGCACTCATTAAGTGAAAATGCTTCAAGCTATACACTCATGATTTGTGCATTTTCCTATTTGTACACTATATTTCAATGAAAAGACTAAAAAGCACAACCCCCAGGCCTTTTACTTAGCATAGTATAATATGTTACTTTAAAGGTAGTAATTCTATCTAATAGTTATCTCACTCAAGATGAAACCAAGCATAATTTAGAGTCCCAATGGGTTTGGATGACATGGTTTTAAAATTCCATAAAGAAAACAACATACCACTACAATCCCTTTAAAATTAAACACCTTTATGTTTATATGTTTTTTGTGCATAATCTACAATTTCCATTTGAATGTCGCATATGCTACAGAAGGAAGGATATTGATGCAGATTATATTCATCAAGATGAAAAATAAGAAATTTACTTAATTCAAGGCGTCTATAACTAAAAACAAAAGCAAGATATAACTTTAGTAATAGTAATTAAAATACTACTTGCTAATAAGCAACCTTTATTGAGGGTTTACTATGTTCAAAGCAACCTTAATCCTTCAGGGGTATTCCATTTAATCTTTACAACAATCCCACGAAGTTTTATGGTCTTTGAACTTGGTATATAATCCTCACCCTAGTGTCACACTTGGATCATTTCACTACTTTATAGAACATTACACATTATATTATCAATCATCAATGTATCAAAATTAACATAGCAAAGGTAATTTGTGAAATAATATCATGATAAGAAATTAAAGAATATATATATATATATATTTTTTTTTTTTTACTTTTTTCACTTGCTTTTGAACTTGGACAAAAGAACAAATTTTTAAGTAAAAAATTATTGGAGAAAACCACCATTCCCTCACAACCTGATCTGGAAAGCTTTTCAAAAAATTGCTTACTCATAATACTTGCTCATTTGTGTTCTGATTCATTTGCCATTTAATGCTATCTGTATTAAATGAAGGTTACAACACACAAAGTCAACTGAAGCTTGTCAAAGTGTACGATACAGAATTATCTGTAACAGATTTTAAAGGATCTCATATTAATTGACTATATTTACAAATCCTTATTTGTTGAGGCTAGAATGTATTATTACATTGCATAATATCAAAGGAATGGGAATAATTATGTTGCTCATATCACTGTTTTTGATGTGCCACTTTAAAGCTTTCTGCTCTTGGCCCTTGGTGGGGCCAGGGTAGGGGAGATTTTTCATACATGTTTCTAATTCTTATTTTTTAAAAAGGCGTAAGAATCGTTTTTGAAGAGAGAAGTAGAGATTATTTTTCCTAACCGGCAGATAAGAAGCCTGATCTTCAGAGAGGTCAAAGGACTCCCCTAAAGCCACATAAAGCAGGTGGCATTTGTGGGTACCAAACCCCAGGCTATAGCCAGTGTTCTGGAGCATTAAGCCACCTAAAATTATAGTTTTATTCATATGTGATGACTTGGACCACCTGGCCTGTTTAGAGTGGGCTTATTTCATAATCAAGTTAAATAACTGGCTTGATTCAACAAGATTTCAACAGATTATAATTTCTCCTTTGTCTACCTACCTCCTCCTCTCTTTCCCCCTTCCTGTCTCTTCCTCCTTCCCTTTCTCTCTTCATTTCCTCCTTCCTGCCTCCCTCTCTCTTTCAAAGCATTACCTTTTATTTCATGGATGAAACTCCAGTTACAATGCCAGATGATGGCAAAATTCTACCATTTTGAATTCCTGTTTCTTTCTCCATTTTTAAATCAGTGATTTTAAGACGGATCTCTAATATTAATAGCAGAAATAATCACATTCCCATCAATACATTTACATATATATGTATATATATATGTACACATATATCTTATCATTATTTACCACTTATTACCTATTTAGCCTTGGACAAGATTTCTCATCTTGTTTCTAAGCATCTACACAGTAGGGATAATAATGGAATCTACCTCACAGAATGGTGGTGAGGATTAAACAATCTGTGAAACACTTGCATAGTGCTTGGTGCTTGGTACATAAGTACCTAGTGCATGTTGTAAAAAATTTGAATTGTGCATTCATTTCCTTGAAATATTGTTTCTGCTGCTAGTGTTTAACTTGCATGCTTATTTTTGTAAATTATTATCTCTTAGTATTCCAAACTATTCTTACCTCCCTGTTGTTGGAGAATCTACTGAAACTACAGTTTCAAGTAAACATAACCCCTCCTCAGACTGCTGTGTTTAAGGAGTATGATCAAAGGTACACTTCTGTTCTTTCCAGAGGGGACTGTGTTTTAGTGTATTCATTCACATTTGCAAAACTCTTTGGGATTTTTCAGAACAAAAGAAAGGCATTTTTGTATCTGTTTTATTTCTGTGTCTCAAGTGACAACAGTACGTCACCCCTCCAAAAGTCCTTCATGTGAAGTATGAAACCTAGTTGCCAAAATATCATTAGGCTACATTAATTTGTAATGTTCTTTGGGCAGAATGCTTAGATTTAATGTCCCATATCAGCAGAAAATACTGTCACTAAGACTCTAATTGTAAAGGCCTTTTATGGTGTCACTTAAAATATGATTGAGGCATTGTCCTTAAATATGGGATTCAGAGAGCTAGTAGTAATAATTCTGGCATATGGATTGCTTATTAGAAGGACATAAAATATTTCTAAATGTGCTGAAGTCTTTACTCATTATAAGTAAGAGGAGACCAGGCTTAAGAAAATGTTCCTGTATATTTTCAAACATATCCCCATATACCTTCTTACTGAACATAATGCAAGTTTTGAATTCTCTCTGCTACTTTGTTTGGAATACAGTATAAAGATATCGAATGATCTGGAATCCTTCTTTAGAAACTTCATTTCCTTTGAAGAGGTCATTTACAAACAAGATAAAAAATGGAATATATAGTAACTATAACTGGCTTTCAACTTTTCTGCATAAAATCATAGGATTTTAGAGCTGAGAAAACCCTGGAAAAGCAATAAAAGTTGACTCTTGACTTCCTCCTTTAACAATGAAGGACATTAAGGTTAAGGGGCATAGGTCATTCATGTTTAAATCTAGAAGGAATTCTTAAGTCTTCTGAACCACATAAGAAACATTGTCATCTTAAAAACACAATTTAGGTTACCATGGGAAACTGCCTATTATACTTCATGACTTAGACATGTCACTTTTAAATTCTCAGTACCTAGAACCCTCATCTAACTAGAAACATTTTTCTACATGTTTAAGGAAAGGCAGAAAATGGGGAGAGAATCAGTTCAGTACATTTATTTACACAATAACCACAGTGCACAAAATCACTTAGAATCTCTCTGGTTTTACCATAATAATTGTTCATTCTGATGCTTCCTGGGACATCAATTTCAGGAAATATTTAGTTAAACTAAAATATTCTGAAAGATTTTTCAGTATCTCTTTGGTTTTCCTATGAATTCAATAAACCAAAATATCATATCCTCTAAAAACTCTGGCTAATAGTTGTTGTTGTTGTTGTTTTGTTTTTTTTTTTTGACAATGGCTTTTTATTTTCAAAACCTCACACACTAATTTTGATATGCTTTAAAGAAGGTTGTAAAATATCTCACCAGTGTTACCCACTGAAGTCTGATAATCCTGACTTAACTATTTTTACTTTTTTTTTTAAGTGATCGCAAATAATTTCTTAAAGTGTAAACATAAGCCACATAAACAAAGGCCACATTCTTAGGACAAGTTTTGGCTGGGATCTGCAGTAGGTTTTATGTCATCTGGGCCAGACCCCTTATTGTAGAGATAAGAAGTTGAGAGTCTTAGCTATGGGGTCTCGGTTACTACGCCTCAGGGCTGAGAAAAGGATTAGACCAATGTCTGCAGTTCAGCACTTTCAAGCATTGATCAAGACAGTCAAGTTAATAATTTCAACTTTCTTTTTACCCCAATTTCTTAAAAAATTGCCTTTCTGTCCATGTTAAATTTGTGGTAAAGGAATGATATACTGAAAGTTGTATACAGTGAGCCAAAGATCTATATAATTGCCAAATACTTTTTCCTGACCTATTAGGAATATCCCATAACTCAACTTTTATGAAGAAACTTAGAAATTTCATTTATAGAAACTTTTTTGTGACAAAGAATAAAGACAATGACTACATTTATGTGGCCTAATTTGCTGAATCAAATGAAAGCAAAGTACTACTCATTTATCTAATAATTAGGAAAAGCTTCTAATTGTAAATGCATCTTGCTTTTAGATGCTTGGGGTAATTTCTCCCCCTTCCAGTAACATCAAGATTCTCAATAGATGATTATTTATTAATTGCATATGTTTTGGTTTTAGTTAATTCTGAAAGAAAACTGTACCTACACAATAAAAAGGTTACAAAACAAGTTATGAGATGTTAAACAGAAAAATGATTGTTCAGAATATTCGAGAATACATTATTAAAGCAGACATCTAACTTCCTCCAAAAATATGAAGGTTGTCCTAGGAATCTTGTCATAGATCAATTTCTATGAGTTACATATTCCTAGATCATAGGAAGAATAACAATAATAACAATATAATCTGGGATACCACTGTCAAGTTTTAGTCTGAAATGTTGGTTCTTGGTGTGCTCATGGCCGAAGAATGACCAGACACACCAAAGTTAGGCAGGCATGAAAATGTGGTTTATTGAGGAGAGAAAAATAGGATTGTAGGGTAAGACACAGGTTTACAAAGCATGATACATATGCCATGAATGAAGACCCATTGTTGCAGTAAAGTGAGAGCAAAAGGAAGGGCAAAAAGAGGGCTGGTTATGGTCTGCATCTTATTTTATGGTGTCTGGACAGGGACCTCCCCATGGTTCAAACGTCACCATAGAACCACTTTTATTGGACAGCGGGGGAGCTACATGACCTGAGTCTTACTGTGAAAGTGGGTTCTAGGTCACTTTCCGGACTTTATGGTACCCATGAGGCTTGGCCCAGGGACTAGAGTCCTCTGCTTTCTTCTGCAGCTGGTGCGCCAAGTTCTGATTGGCGGATTCGTAGGGTGTTCCCTCCTCCCCCAGGTATGGAGAATTAGGGTGGGGCAGGACCAACATGGGGGCAACAGCACCCACTTTCATCCCTAGGAGACTCAGAATCCCTCACTATCTAGCTAACACCCAGATTATAAACTAAGATTAAATTACAAAAACAGTGGGTTAGGAAGCACTTCAGAATGCAGGCGAGTAGAGTAATATTATTATAGGGTTAACCTTGTAGCAGCCATAAGATTTAAAATAATTAAAGTAGGAATGAAAAGGAACTTCCTCAATATGATAAAGAACACTCATGAAAACTCATAGTTAACACCATACACAAAAATGAAAGACTAAAAACTTTTCTATTTTCAGGAATAAAGACAAAGGATGCCCACTCTCACTACTTCTAGTCAGTGTTGCACTTTAGGTTTAAGCCAGAGCAATTAGGCAAGAAAAAAAAAAGACATCTAAATGGGAAAGGATCATAGGAAATCACCTCTTTTTGCAAATAAATTCTTTAAATTCCATTAAAAAAACTAGTAAAGCTAATAAACAAAGTTAAGCAATGTTGCCAGATACAATATCCCCACATAAGAATCAGTTGAATTTTCATACATCAGCAGTAAATAATCTAAAATGGACATTAATAAAACAAATTTTATTCCACTATAGCATCAAAAAGAAAAAAATACGTAGGAATAAATTTAACTACAGAGATGCAAGACTTGTTCACTGAAAATTACAAAGCATTGTTGAAAGAAATTAAAGACTTACATAAATGAAAAGTCCTCTGATATTCATTCATAGATTGGAACACTCGATGTTATTAAGATGTCAATATTCCTGTTCATTTCCATTGCCCATTTATTGATGGGGTGGTTTGATTTTTTCTTGCTGATTTTTTTTAAGTTCTAGATAGATTCTTGTTATCAGCCCTTTATCGGATGTGTACAGAGCAAATATTTTCTCCCATTCTGTAGTCTGTCTATTCGCTCTAATGATAGTTTCCTTGGCTGTGCAAAAGCTTTTTTATTTGATCAGATCTCATTTATTTATTTTTGTTGCTTCAGTGATTGCTTTGGGGGTCTTCTTCAAAAATTCTTTGCCTAGGCCAATGTCTGAAAGGGTCTTCCCAACATCATCTTCTAGAATTCTTAAGGTTTCATGCCTTAGGTTTAATTCTGTTACTCATCTTGAGTGGATTTTTGTGAGAGGTGAGAGGTAGGGATCCTGATTCATTCTTCTGCATGTAGCTATCCAGTTTTTCCAGCACCATGGGACATGGTATGCATTGTGGGGGGGAAGGGCAGGCTTTCTAACCCCCCTCTAGGGAGAGGCAAGGATATAAAATGTAACCAAAATGTTTATAACCTTACAATATCCTGAAAAAAAAAAGTCAGTATTCCCCAAAGCTATCCTCAGATTAAATGCAATCCCTATCTAGATCTCATAGCTTTTTTTTTTTTTCCAGAAATAGAGAAGCTGATCCTAAAATTCATATGGAATTGCAAGGGAGCCCAAATAGCTAAAACAATCTCGAAAAAGAAAAGCAAAGTTGAAATAGTCACACTTCTCAATTTCAAAGCAGAATTTCTGTTTGGAGTAATGAACCTGTTTCATAACTACGCAGAGGTGATGGTTACACGACATCATGAATGGACTAAATGCCACTGAATTAGACATGTTAAAATGGCTAATTTTATGTTATGTGAAATTTATCTCAGTGAAAAAAATGCTAACGTATCAAATTATTTGCTAGCCTAAAGTAAAAAAAGGGAGGTTCACAGATATGTCACTAAATACTGTAGGCATTGCTGGAAAATCTTTGTCCCAAATATTGTTCCAATATGTTCTTAGAGATTTAGAAAATAGTAAGCATTTGTTCCCATATCCTTTTATAAAAGTAGAAATCTTAGGCGGCGAGTTAAGTAAAGACTGATCCACTGAAAGCGCTAGAACTGCAGTCACTGAAAGTAAAAACATAACAGAGAAATTAAGACCGTTACTCTGACAGCTTGAGTGGCATTGTACTGCGGATCTGCTTGCCAAAGACATGGTGGGAACAGTTAAAAATAGACACGATGAAGGAATCATAACAAATGCTAGGCATATGTCTGTAATAAGATTAAAGTTGAACTATAAAAATACGTTCTTTTCATGGCTTACACTAGTTATTCTTTTCCTGTTGAAGTATGGATTAATGTTTTGCTTCATTTTATAAGAATTTTTACTGGTTGTCAACTAAATATTTGGAGACAGAAGGTGTCTTTTCTGGGCCTCAGTTTCCTCAACTGTAAGACGACGATAACTCCTCCAAGTGTGTGGGGAAGATAGCATGAGACTATTTATTAATATATAAAGCAAACTGCCTGGCACAAAACAAACAGTTACTAAACATGAGTTCTCTCCCATTTTGAATAAAATCCTTGATAGCCTAAAGCCATCTCAGTGAGATTTTTTTGTTTAATATTTTTATCATCTTCCTAGGTTTTATGGGGGGAGGGGAAGGAGGAGGACTTATTTTAAAAATAGGATTCTTTTGAGGAAAAAGACCATGGAGCTTTGAAGCCAAATATGAGCCTTTTTCTGTGTTTTAAGGAATGAGCTCATGCTTGCACTCCTTATAAAATTTTTTTATAGTTAAAGATTATCATAAAGGGTCATCTCTGAATAACCACATTCCTATTACTCTTTCTCATGGATATAATTTTCTAATTATTTAATCATCTAAGAAAACACAGGACTAAAATTGGGAATATGGAGTTTTGTGTTTTCTTTCTACCTAGCTTATGTGAGGACTTTATGTCCACACTTGGTCTCCTTCTATTTGCATAATGACAGAAAAACTGCACTATCCCCGGGGAACAATGTGAGAATTGGTAGTTTTTCAGTAGTTTGAAACTGAGGTTTATAAAGTGATTAAAGACATACAACAAACCTTCATTCTGAAATTATTTGGTTAGTGGAAGTTAGTAAAGTTAGAATCCATCTTTTAAAATCAAGTGAGTAAATAGTCAACATTAGGAGTATTATTAAAATCCAGACTAACTCCAAAGGAATGTAAATATACTGATTTCAAATGCCCATAATTGTAATCTTTTTGAGTTAATTTAATTTTTTATGTGTTGTGATACATAAAGCTTCAAATTATTCATCTGTCAGCTATTCAAATTGTTTAAAAATAGAGAGATTGGTAAGAGAATGTAAGATTATAAGTTACTTTGCAGGTATTGAATTTTCATCCAATTATAACTACCTTTTTCTTAGATAATAACTGTAATCTCTGTCTGTGGTGTTTTTCATCCAAAGAAGCAGTGTGTTCATCACCTTCTAGGGTCTTTGCAGAGAGACAGTACCATAGTTCTTAAAACACTGCATGTACTGGTCAAAATAGTGTGTAACAGACAGAAAGACAGACATCTAGACCAATGGGGTAGAAGAGAAAACCCCAAAGTAAAGTCTTGAATACAGGGTTAAATAATGTTCAACATGCGAGCCAGACTGTTTAGTGGGAAAGAGGCCAATCTTCTTAACAAATGGAGCTGAGGAAACTGCATGTCCATCTACAAAAGAAGAAAGTTGGACTTTTAACTGACACCATATACAAATGTTAGCTCAAAATGGATCAAAGATCAAAATGTAATGGCTAGGCGTGGTGGCTCACGCATGTAATCCTAGCTCTCTGAGAGGCGGAGGTGGGAGGATTGCTCAAGGTCAGGAGTTCGAAACCAGCCTGAACCAGAGTAAGACCCTGTCTCTACTAAAAATGGAAAAAAATTAATTGGCCAACTAAAAATACATAGAAAAAATTAGCCAGGCATGGTGGCACATGCCTGTAGTCCCAGCCACTCAGGAGGCTGAGGCAGGGGAATCGTTTGAGCCCAAGAGTTTGAGGTTGCCGTGAGCTAGGCTGATGCCACGGCACTCTAGCCCAGGCAAAAGAGTGAGACTCTGTCTCAAAAAAAAAAAAAAAAAAGAAAGAAAGAAAAATGTAAGATCTAAAACTGTAAGCTCTTAAAAGAAAAAAGAAATGGGAAAAGCTTCATGACATTGGATCTGGCAAAAGGCAGCACATATATATAGATATATATACATATATATATCTATATACACACACACACACACACACACTATGTAGTCAATATAAATTATATACAAGGGCTGTCCAGAAAGTATCCAACCATTGTTAATATAACAAGAACATATTACATGGCTGGATACTTTCCAGACAACCAACCAACCAACCAACAAATAAATAAATAAATCAGTTGATCTTCAAAATTTTAAACTTTGACACATCAAAGGACACTATGATGCTTTTGTGACCAAAGGACTCTTTTCATGAAATGGGAGAAATATTTGCAAATCATATATATGATAAAGATTATCATTCAGAATATATAAAGAACGCCTATTAATCACAACAAAAAAGCAAACAACCCAGTTAAAAAATGAACAAAGGACTTGAATAGACATTTCTCTCAAGAAGATATACAAATGGTTAATAAGCATATAAAAAGAAGCTCTAAACCACTAATCATTAGGGAGATGCATTTGAAAACCATAATCAGATACCACTTCACACCTGTTGGGATTACTATTATCAAAATAACAGAAAACAGCAAATATTGGTGAGGATATGGAAAAATGGAAACCCTGTGTATTGCTGGTGGGAATGTAAAATGGTGCAGCCCCTGTGGAAGAGAGTAGTTCCTCAAATAATTAAAAATAGAATTACCATAGGATCTAGTGCCTCCACTTCTAGATATATACTCAAAAGAATTAAAAGCAGGGGCTTAAAGAGAGTTTTGTGCACACATGTTCAATAGCAGCATTATTCACAATAGCCAAAATGTGGAAGCAAGCCATCCATTCATCAATGGATGAACGGATGAATGGATTAACCAAATGCAGCATATACGTATAATGAAATATATCCAACCTTAAAAAGGAAAGAGATTCTGATGCATGATATGACATGGCTTGAAGACATGATGCTGAGTAAAATAAGCCCGACATAAAAGGACAAACACTGTATGATTCCACTTACATGAGAACCTGGGGTAGTCAGATTCACAAAGCCAGAAAGCAAAATGGTGGTTGCCAGAGCTGAGGGAAGAGGGGAAGCAGGGAAGGGAGAGTTAGTGTTTAATGGGTGCAGAGTTTCAGTTGGGGGAGATGATAAGAGCCCTGGAGATGGATGAGGGTGGTGGTTGCACAACACGATGAATGTGCTTAATATCACTGAACTGTACACTTAAAAATGGTTAAAGTAGTAAATCTTACATGTATTTTACCACAATAAAAAAAAGCACTGTGTGTCCACACTAATGGGTTTATCACAATGTGAAAATGATGAACAGCCGTAATCAACTGCAGCATATAGTTCAAGAATATTGTTTTTCTTAGGGAATCCAAGCAGGCAATCCACAATCCTCTAGAACAGCACCGTTCAACACACACATGATGCAAGCCACTTATGAAATGATATCTGCAATTTAAAATTTGTTGGGAGCTGTACTAGCAGTCCATTTGGGCTGCTATAAGAAAAATACCATAAACGGAGCTGGTTATAAACAATATGTTTACTTCTCACAGTTCTAGAGGCTGAAAATTCCAAGATCAAGGTGCTGGGAGATCCAGTGTCCATGGAGGGCCCATGTCCTGGGATGCAGATGGCTGTCTCCTTGCTGTGTCCTAATGACAACTCTCTGGGGCCTCTTTCACAAAGCACTCATCCCATGCATGAGATTCTGCGCTCATGACTTAATCATCTCCCAGAAGGTCCCACCCACTACCGTCACTTTTGAGGTTAGGATTTCAACATATGAATTTTGGAGGGGACACATTCAGATCATAGCAGTTAGTCACTTTTAAAAAGTAAAAAAAAAAAAAATCTTAATTTAATAATTTTAATAACAAAAATATTTTAGCAAAAGATATATTAAAGATAGTTCAACTTGCAGTCAGTATAAAATTGTTAATTTAATCGAGATAACTTTTGTAGTCTTTTTTTGTGCATGCTGCTTTGGTCTAACATTTTTTATTTTATTTTTATTATTATTTTTTTTGAGACAGAGTCTCGCTTTGTTGCCCAGGCTAGAGTGAGTGCCGTGGCGTCAGCCTGGCTCACAGCAACCTCGAACTCCTGGGCTCAAGTGATCCTCCTGCCTCAGCCTCCCGAGTAGCTGGGACTACAGGCATGCACCACCATGCCTGGATTATTTTTTCTCTATATATATTAGTTGGCCAATTAATTTCTTTCTACTTATAGTAGAGACAGGGTCTTGCTCTTGCTCAGGCTGGTTTCAAACTCCTGATCTTGAGCAATCCGCCTGCCTCGGCCTCCCAAAGTGCTAGGATTTCAGGCATGAGCCACCATGCCCGGACAGGTCTAACATTTTTTAAATATGGCACTAGCCGCATTTGAAGTGCTCCATAGGCTAGCGGCTACTGAATTGGACAGCACAGCTTGAAGTGTTTGCTTTTCCTCCAGAGCAATTAATCTACTGAGCTGAGAAATAGCACCCTGCACAAGGCAGGCACAACTGGAACTGTCCTAGTTTACCACTGTGCTGGTGACTTACTTGAAAGTCCTGCTTCCATTTGATACTACGACAAACCAGCAGTGTGAAAATTGGCTGCTATATGCAGAGCTCCAGAGCGTGCTTGTTTATGGACTTACAAGAGAACTGCGGAAAAGATAGTTTGCTTTGCTTTCTGGGGCGTTTTGTTTATTTCTGGCTGGGGAAGCAAAGAGTAATCAAAGAGATCCTGGGTGGAGGAGAGAAATATTGAAGTAGCAGGGAGGGGGGTGGCGAAAGAGAAATTGACAAAGAGGCATCTGCGTTTAGGAGAAAAATATGATTTTTATCTTGGGACTTTTTAAATCTTTACATCACCATACCTTAAGGCCAAACAATTTTTTCCCCAGTAGAAATATGAGAGGTTGAACATTTTACATACCAAGTGCAAAAGGGCTACATGTCCCTCTTCCCACTGCCCTGTCTATAGCACAAGTACACTAAATTATAGAGTATAGGCAGAAAGGCAAGGAAAGAATTAAAATCAAACTTTGGCTTCCTTTATAGTGTAGTGACAGATTAATAAGAGGGTTGATTAGTCTGAAATGCTTGCTGTTTGGCCACTTCTAAATAGCTGTGTTTGCATACATTTGCTTCAGTTTGATGAATCTTTAGTGAGTACGGTACTAGGTACCTACAAATGGAAAGATGTTGGCCAGGTGAGGTGGCTGACGCCTGTAATCCTAGCCCTCTCGCAGGCCGAGGCAGGAGGATCACTCAAGGTCAGGAGTTCGAAACCAGCCTGAGCAAGAGCGAGACCCCCATCTCTACCAAAAATAGAAAGAAATTAATTAGCCAACTAGAAGTGTATAGAAAAAATTAGCTGGGCATGATGGTGCATGCGTGTATTCCCAGCTACTCAGGAGGCTGAGGCAGGAGGATTGCTTGAGCCCAGCAGTTTGAGGTTGCTGTGAGCTGGGCTGACGCCACGGCACTCTAGCTGGGGCAACAGAGTGAGACTCTGTCTCAAAAAAAAAAAAAAAAAAAAAGAAAGAAAGAAAAGAAAGAAAGATGATGTTAAGAGAGGCCCTGCCCAGCCAGTGTAGCGTAGAAGACAGACACTGCCATTTCCAGTTCGACTTCAATCCAGTAAGTGCAATCAATCAATCAATCAATCAATAAAATAGCAAGGAAAGGACTTCATTCCACACTGGGATGGTGATGAGGGTAAACTTCGGGGACAGAGTTGAAAAAGAAAGTTGGAGTTAGCCAAGTGAAGTAGGAGGTATATTGTTCCAGGCCTAGGACAGAATGACCACAGATGAAAACGTGAGTAACTGATCGTCTATGAGCAAGAACTTCGAAGGTGCAACTTTGTACATCCAGAGGCATTAGCCATTTATTACCTGTGTGATTTACCACCTGTGTGCTAGGAGGCTCTGACTCGAGGGGGGAGGGGGCATGGGCAATATATGTAACCTTAACACTTGTACCCTCATAATATGCTAAAATAAAAAAATATATAATAAAAATAAAAGGTACTCACCAATTGGCTTCGGTGTTTACAGCAGTTGCACATGGTGACGTTGGAAATTTAGTGACATTAAGCAACTCCTTTTATGCTTTAATTTGTATACATATATGTGTGTAGATGTAATATATGAAATGCAGTGTTGATTCTTGACGTGGGCAATTAGTAAATATGAGAACTACAAATAGTTTTAATTATAATTTTTTAACAATATTTAATTCATCCTTAAAATATTAAGTAATTCAAAAGCAGAAGAGGTATAATAGTAAAAAAGAAAAAATATTAAGTAAAAATGTGACTCCATTTAAAATGTTTTTACTTAAATAGTTCATATACATCGGTTACAACTTATGTTAACATTTTCATTTTCATAGAAAAATTTTAAGTTTTTAAAGAAAGATGTTTTGAAATTACATGCAAAACAATTTTCGTACTTTAATATTGGGCTTATTTTACCTTTCTAATGAAACATTTAAATTTTGTACATTCTACTTTTTAATCCTTTAAATAAAATGTCGGCAAACTACAACTCACAATTTAAATGATTTTAAAATCAGTTATCTAAATGTATAGCTAAGTAGCTATAAAAAAGCAAACTTAAAGTAGACTAAGGGAAATAATAAAGAGTGGAAATCAGTACATTAGATAAGGGCAAATAATACAGAAAATCAAATAAGTCAAAATCTTTTAAACTATTAGCCAACTGAATCTAAAAATACATATATAACATATATTACATACAAATATATATTACATATAATATTTATATATTATAGATTATATAAAATATATATAATCTATAATATTTATATATATATAAAAGGGCTGTCCAGAAAGTATCCAGCCATGTAACCATTCTCATTATATTAACAATGGCTGGATACTTTCCAGACAGCCTGCATATATATATATATGTGTGTGTGTACACACACACAATGCATACACACACACACACATACATATATACATATATATGAATAACACATCATGCACAAGTGGAGCTTATCTCAAAACATTAAAAAATATATGACAACCTTCTGGTTATAGTAGATAAGAAAAAAGAAAAAAACATTTTACCCATATCAAAAACAAAAAAGTCACAATCATAGACTATAAATATAGAAGAGATAATAAGAATATTACAAACAACTTTATGCCAATAAAACTGATAATTTAAGTGAAATGGGGAAAATGTGTTGAAAGACACAAATAGCTAAGAACCAACATGGGAAGAAATAGAAACCCTGAATAGCTCTGTATCTATTTAAATAATTGGATTTTTAACAAAAAATCTTTCTACATAGAAAACCTCAAGCCAGATGGTTTTACTGTTGAATTCTATCAAGCCTTTAAAGAATAAATAATGTTAATTTAATGAAAACACTCTTAAGAAATAGAAAAGGAGATCCCTGGATATGATAAATTTCAAAATATTTCCAATTTTTCTTGTGATTCATAAGAAATCTTTTTCCTGTGATTTGAAAGAAATTTTAAATGATAAAAAAAAAAACACCTGACCACATTATAGTCAAACCACTGAAAACCTAAGGTACAAAAGAAGAGACTTCACTTATAGAAGAAGAAAAATAAGAATTACAGCAGATCTCTCTGAGGAACTATTTAAGCCATACGATGTGTTTAAAGTACTGAAAGGTAAAAAATAAACAAATAAACAAAGATTTTTTTTCAGATAATAGCTGAGAGGACCCACTGCCAGAAGATCTGCACTATAAAAAATGTCAAAGCAAATTCTTTTGTCAGAAGGAATATTATTCTAGATGGAAATCTGCATGTACACACCAAAAATGAATATGGTACTAGACATGGTAAAAAATGATGGTAAATATAAAATATTTTAAGTTTTTTAATCTCATTAAAAAATAACTGGTTAAAGCAAAACATGTAATAAGGCACTGTGAAGTTTATAATATATGCAGAAGTTAAATGTATAACAATAATACAATAGAAAGGATACATTGACAATATACTGTTTTTTAATTATTTTTTAGAGATTGAGTTTTACTCTGTTCCCCAGATTGGAGTGCAGTGGCATGATTATAGCTCACTGTAACCTTGAACTCTTGGGCGTGAGTGATCCTTCTGGCTCAGCCTCCTGAGTAGCTAGGGCTATAGGCACATGCCACCACATCTGGCTAATTTTTAAATGTTTTGTAGAGCTGGGATCTCACTATCCTTCCCAGGCTGGTCTCAAACTCCTGGCCTCAAGTGATCCTCCCACCATGGCCTCCCAAGGTGCAGGGATTATGGGCATGAGCCACCACACCTGGCAGGCACTGTTTTAAGGTTCTTACACAATTGGTAAAGTGGTATAATATTATTTGAATGCAAACTGTAATAAGTTAAAAATGTATATAATAAACCCTAGAGCCACCACTAAAAATTTTAAAATGAGTTGTAACAAGCCAGTAGTAAAGATTAAAAAACCAAAATACTAAAACATACTCATTACTACAGAAGAGTACAGGAAAACAGGGGGAAGAAAAACAAAGAACAGATGCGAATATGGAAGACAAATAGTGTACTATTAGATTTAAATCTAACCATATCAATAATTAGGTTAATGTAAATAGACTAAATAACCCAGTTAAAAGCCAGAGATTGTCAGCTTGGACAAAAAAGGCAAAATATATCTATTATATTCTGCCTACAAGAAACCTATCATAACATAAAGACATAGATTCAAAGTAAAATGATAGAAAAAGATGCACCATGCAAGTATTAACCAAAAGAAAACTGAAATGGCTTTATTAATATCATAGTAGACTTTAGAACAAAGTATATTACCAGAAATAAAGACACACTATATAATGCTTATAGACTCAATTCATGATAAAGCTATAATGATTCTAATAACAGATCTTCAAAATACATGAAGCAAAAATGAGAACTGGAAGTTAAAATACAAATTCACAATATTACTTGGAGATTTCAACATTTTTCACTCATTGATTGAATAGGCCAAAAAAAGAAATCCATACGGATATAGAAGACCTAAAAAACACTATAAGCAACTTAATCTCATTTGGGTTTATCTACCGTTCCACCCAACAATAGTTCAGCTAAGAACAGGGGTTCCATAACAAGGAAGTATGGACAGTTAGGAATCTTAGCTACAGATAACCTGGCTACTTTGAATGTGTAAATTCAAATGTGTTTCTTAATAAAGTGAATTTCATTAGTTTATAGTCCTTTGACACAAGAGCACACGTGTGTGTATGTGTGTACGTTCCATAGAAAAAAGTTAAGTTGGCTTGGCAAGAAAAAGCACAGGAGGTCAACACCTTTGCTTATAAACAGGACATTCTTATCTAAAGACACATTGGGTCCATAGGAGAGTAAAAGATAGGGTAAATTGGGTATTTTTCATAATCTATTGTCCATCAGTTCTTCTTCCAACTCTACTTTCAAGCTATACTGAATTTCTTCTGTTCTATCTTTGTATTTTCTTTCTGCCTGGAACGATTTTTCTGGTCTTTATAATTTTCTCCCATGATATCTGTACTCACTCTCATTATTCTTAACCTGGTCTTCTCTGCTCTGCTATGATAAGTATAGGAGCCATACTTTGTTTCATGCATGCTATTATGTCTATTGCCCTGGATTATAGTAGGTGCCTGCACACACACACAAAAAAATGGCACGAATTAATAAATTTTCTGCTATTCATAGCTATTTGTGAGATCAGCCCTACTTCTAGTAAGTACATTGCTGTAGTCATCATAGCACGCAAGCAAAACAAATAGGTAAGTCTGTTTCTGCAACCTACAATCCAGCCTTAACCTGTGTGGCAGGGTTCTTTGAAGTATACCAGACAGACAACTTTGGTGCACTAAAAAGGAGTCTTAGAGTTGGGGCTTAAAAGACATGTGGTTGGGCCAGGCAGTAATCCTAGCACTCTGGGAGACTGAGGTGGGAGGATTGCACAAGGTCGGGAGTTCGAGAGCAGCCTGAGCAAGAGCAAGATCCCGTCTTTACTAAAAAAAAAAAATAGAAATTAGCCAGACAGCTAAAAATATATAGAGAAAAAATTAGCCGGGCATGGTGGCGCATGCCTGTAGTCCCAGCTACTCGGGACGCTGAGGTAGTATGATAGTTTGAGCCCAGGAGTTAAGGTTGCAGTGAGCTAGGCTGACATCACAGCCCTCTAGCCTGGGCAACAGAGTGAGACTCTATCTTAAAAAAAAAAAAAAAAAAAAAAAAGACACATAGTTAAGTCCTGCTTCTAACACTAGCTGCTATTCGGGCTAGGTTAAGTCAGTTTGTGATACCTGTTCAAAATCCACCCTCCTTTTCTCTCCAAGGTACAAAACTGGGACTATTTCTCCATCTTGCAGGTTTAGCCATATGACAGAATTCTAGCCAGTGAAACCTAAGTGGGAGCATACCACCTCCAAATTTGGGCAATAAAACCTTGTGTGCTCTACCATCTATCACTACATATGTGCTAACTGTGGTGACATGAAGCCACATTGTAAAGATGGTAGCTAGCACTCAAGTCTTGGCTCCTAAATGTCAGAGTCCAACGACATAGCTACTTCTGATAGGGAACTTCTCCAATATCAGAGGAATATATTTCTGTTTAATCCATTAAATATTTAGGGTTGTTTTTACAGCAGTTTGACTTACCCTAACTAACATAGGAAATAGTAATATCTACCTCACAGACAAAATAATGTACATAAATACTTAACACAAACCCTGGTACTTTGTGTGTAAACAAAATATCAGTTGTTATAACAGAGTTCGGATGAGAAATAAATAAGATAGCAAATGAATGTGCCTTATAAACTAAAAAGTTGTGTGTAATATTAGATATTCCAGAGCTCTGTCTCTTGACTAGCTCTAAGAATTCATGGAACTGCACTTCTAATGAAGTATTTTCCCTGAAAGTGAAATTAAGCTTTTCCCTGGTCACTTGTACATTTCAGTTCTAACCTTTCACTATACACACACATACACTCAACCCTCTTATAATACTGGGTGTGCTTGCATCTTCATATGCTTTTAAATAACAACCTGTAATTCAGAGCATTCACTTCATAGTATAGGTTTACAAAAATCAAACGTGCAACTTCATGAAATGCATCATACGAAGTCAGGCCAGTGCCAAATACAAATATTGGGACTATGAAATGCTATTAAAAATGTCAGAAATCCAGAACTGTGAGGTGAAAAATGACTTACTAAGTAAAATGAGAAATCATACATGTGTACCTATCCTAAAAAGCTCCTACTTTAAGGTCTTAAATCTAACCACAGATCTGCAAGCAGGAGAGGAAGAATAAAGTAATTACAATCATTGTTTCTTCCACTTATAGAAAAAAAATACTCCTTTAAATGTCTGGCTTCTTTAGCTACTGTTTCTTACCCACCCCAGTTCTCATTTCAGAACATTAGTAATGCCCAGAATATGCCTGTCCATTACAAGGACTAATGAGCACAAGGAAGCTAGCTAACATACAGCTTCAAGAAATTAGTCATCTGCATTTGAATGCTTTTGCTGATGATGATACATCCATTATTGCTTGGAGTCTCTTGCATCTGCATAACTTTTAACATTAAATGAATTAGGCTTCACTTATCAAATTTTTGCTTTTATCTGTGGCTTTTAAATATTGCACAAGTCAAAATAGGTGAAAAACAAGAAAATCCACCACAGTGGAAGGCATTCATAAGTTTCCCAAGCCTTTTTATTCTGACATTGCTTTCTTTTATAGGAGTAACACTTTGTAACTTTTTATTTGAAATCTTTTACAAGCCAGACAAGAGTCTGAATGCATACATTGTATTGTGTTAGTATTCAATACATTCTAGTTAAATTAGAGTGAGCTATAATAGAAGGATTAAAAAATGTTCTCATGGGAGTCATGATTAGGCAAATGTTGTCTTTCTATGTTAAAACTTGCAAAGTTGTGTGTTGTGTTTTAAGACACATGAAGACAGACCATTCCTTCATTCATTTATGAAACAAGTGTTTTCAAGCTCCAACTAAGTGTCAGATGCCATGCTCATACTTGGGATACTAAGATGAAAAAGACAAAATCACTGTCCTCAAGGAACTCAGTCCAATGGTGGAGAAAAGCATAAAAACAAAGAGTCCATATCATAAGTTACATGAGATGAATATCGTATATCTCATTTGAACATTTAATTCAAACTTTACTTGCCCTATGGCTGTAAGTATAAGCATTATTGAAATTTATTTTCAAAGTTGTTTTGATATTCTGTGGTCTCTTTAAAAATCTGATGGAAGATAAAATTCTACTTCCCAAATGGTCATAATTGAAAGCGAATGCACAAATAATTAAGTATGCTATAAGAAATCAGACAGATGTCATGGGAAAGCACTAAGTTTTGCCAAATCTGGCTTTTTAAAAAGACTTTTTAGAATCAATGCTTCCTCTCTCCCTCCCTTTCTCCTTCCTTCCTCCTTTTCCTATATTAATTGGCTTCTAAGTGCTCACTAACTAGGCTGTAAGCCCCAAGGGGGCAGTGACCTGGTCTTTGTTGGCTGTGTTCAGCCAGTGGCACAAAATAGAAGTTTAATTCATACTTTATTGAATGAATATTGAAAGAACTTGGAGGGCAATTTGCCAGATAGATTCCGAGTGTGCCCTGGTCAATAAGTGTCATTCCTACCCACACAGAACTTACAGACTAATCTAGAACTAGATTGAATGTTAGCCCTGAGATTTGAATACACTCTCAAGGAAATTCAACAGTTTCATGAAATGAATAGGCCTAGGAGAGTAATACTGTGAACAGATCATGGGGCTAAGCTAGACTATAAGTCCAAAACTTGAAATGAAATTTCTTTTCCATTTTCACATACATATGCATATATACGTATATATAACAGCACTGCTGATTGTTATAAATAAAAATTTATTTTACAAATCTTAGGGTGCTGGGGAGTCCCCCAACCATGGCTATGCAGCAGAGCCCACTTCCCTTGCCTTCCAGACCCCCACCCGCACCCTAAGTCACAGGCTCCTAGGGGAACAAAAATGCCCCACCCCTTATAGAAATCGTTATTACAAACCAATATGTCAATGCTTATTTTTAACATTCAGTAAAATTTAATTAATAATGGCATTTAACACCAAAAATTAGGAAAATCAGTGACACTTTAGAGAAACCCAAAATCTTGGACCATACCAAGACCTGTTCTTTAAGTCTGGCTCAAACCACTGTATGGTGGAGATAGGTTTAAAATAGCTATGTTTATCTTTGAGAATAAGTACTGTATCT
Organism: Microcebus murinus; assembly: GCF_040939455.1. Classification (NCBI taxonomy): domain Eukaryota; kingdom Metazoa; phylum Chordata; class Mammalia; order Primates; family Cheirogaleidae; genus Microcebus; species Microcebus murinus. The sequence goes on along the minus strand of NC_134128.1, from coordinate 11,563,206 downwards.
CTTAATAATTTAATATCTCATAGCAAAATATAGAAGGCTGTTGAAGTCTGCTACAGTTAAATTTTTGCATGCATAAAAAAAAGTGTTCCATTTTGTTCCAAAAGAAGATAGATGCCTGCAAAACTTGTTCTGTGGAGATTTCCATTGTAGTAAAATTTGTTGAAGTGAGATGGATCCTCTAATATAAAAACGTGTCTTATTAGGAGTATCTGCATGGTCTGTTCTAAGTGAAACATTCTTGCTACGGCCACTACTCTGTTATCAGGAGTTCAGGATCTTAAAGGAAGTGCTTATTTTGTCTGAAATGTGATACTGAGACTTCTCAACCGTATAGAAAAAGTCCGTCTCTGCGAGGAAAGAAGTGCTAGTTGACAAAGGCTAAGACAGCCAGGAGACATGAAGGAAAACAATCAGGCTCAGCTTGGGCCAATTTGAACCTCGCTGAGGAAGCCAGGTGCTGGCGATCCTTGGCTCATTGGCCCCATTTATTCCCTGGCGCCTGGTTTGCGACAGAATCAAGGGTCTTTAACTGCCCAGGGGATGCTCTTTGCAGACAATTGCTTCTGGGGCTGCCGGGAACCTTCGCTGATTTAAGACTTTCGCTGCAGGAACTCAGCTTGCTCAGCCTCCTCTCTGAAGTTAGGGACCTGCCCTCGCCCGCCCGAGGCTGTTGGGGTCCCCGGGAGGTGGCTGGGGGCCCTGGGAGCTGAGCTCGCCCGCCGAGAGAGGCACCTCCCGGGCGCCAGGCCTGGCTTTCGTGGCTTTGAAAACTTTCCAGCGCCTGTGCCACGGCGACGCGCGGCGGCTGGGTCGGAGCCCACGCGGCCGCGCCTCCTGCGAGGAACTTTTCGGCGCATCGGCTGCTTGTCACTCTCGCTTCCAGACGCACCTCCCCCTGGCTGGCGCTCCCGGGACAGGCTCCCTCCCTCCCTCCCTGCGGGCGAGGACCTTCCCGGGCGCCCGCGGCTCCCGATCCCGCCGCGCCCGCTCCGCTCCGCCTGGCCCGGCCACCCCGCCGAGAAGGGCGCCCCTCTCCGCGGCCCCAGCCGCGCGCCCGCGCTGCCACCTCCCGGCCCCCGCGCGGCGCGCCTCGCCTCGCCTCGCCGCATGGCCCGGCCGCGTCCCGCGCGCTGAGAGCCGGGCAGCGCCGCGCCGATCCCGGGGCGCTGCGCCCAGCGACCCGGCCTGAGCCCCCGGCGGCCCCCGGCGCCGAGCGGGGCGGGGGCGAGGAGGAGGAGGAGGAGGAGCAGGGGACCCGCCGCCAGGGGCTGGCCGCGCGCTCGCAGCCGACTTTTCGCCAATGGTCCAAAGCGACATGTCCAAGTCGCCTCCCACAGCGGCGGCGGCGGTGGCGCAGGAGATCCAGATGGAGCTGCTGGAGAACGCGGCTCCCGCGGGGGCGCTCGGAGCCGCCGCACAGGTAGCGAGCGCGCCGCGCCCTCTCCTGCCTTTGTGAGCCGCGGGCCGCCGCCGCCTCCCCGCGCCCGGATCCCGGCCGCGCGCCCCTCCTGCCCGGGTCCCCGCCGCCGCCTCCCCGCGCCCGGATCCCCGGCCGCGCGCCCTCCCGCCGGGGTCCCCGCCGCCGCCGCTCCCCGCGCCGCCTGCCACCCTCTCGCCCCTCCCCGCGCCGGGGCCGCTGCCCCTCTGCGCCCTGCCCCGGCTCCTCTCCGGCTTCCATTTTTCTCTGCTTCCGAAAAGCCAGCGGGACAGGGCGGTGGAGACCTGCGGGGCTTCCGACCCCCCCCCCCCCCGGGCGGCCCGGCCGGCTCCCCTCGCCCCTTCCCGGGAGAGGCACATGGAGAGACATGAACCAGGCGAGCGGACTGGACCTGCTCAAGATCGTGAGTCCGGGCGGGCGGGCGGGAGGGGGCTCGGCTCCCCGCGGCGCTTTCTCCCACGCAGACCCCCTCGGAGCCGCGCGGGGCGCCGGGCGCGGGGCGCATGAGGGGACAGAGGTGGGCGTGGGGGCGTCCTGCCCGGTCCCGGTCTGCCCCGCCGCCACCCTCCGCACCTGGGGCGTGACGCCGCCCTGCCAGCTCCCTGTCCTGTCCCCTCGGGCACTTGCCAAGGTTTGCCGGGACCCCTGCTCCTTTCCCTTGAGAACAGAGCGAGCTGGGGACGAGAAAGTTTTTATTTTTCCATTTCCCCTGAAACGTTAGCCATTTCGGGGAACGCCAGGATCCCCCTTCTCTCCGATGAGTATTCGCGGTGGCTGGAAAAACTCAGCTGCGCTGCCGGTTGTGAAATAGGAGCTGTGAGTTGTAGGCGTTGGGCAACGATAAGGTGGCTTTTACGTAAGGCTTTGGCAGGTACAGTCTGGATCACAGTCACCTCCAGGTGTTGGCGGTAAGGAGTCTCTCTCTCAACTTTTAGCCTGGCAGGCAAGTAAGTGACTTCAGCTGTGGGCTGGTTGGCAAGCGATGGGAAGAGGGTCAGGGTCACATTTCAAGCATGATTTTGGAGAAATGTTTCTTCTGCTGCTAATAATACCGGCTTGTTGATTTCACGTCTACACGTGCCAGACTGTACATCGCGGTGAGAGACACGTGTGTGTGTGCATGTGCGTATATATGCACGTGTATACACACACATGCATGTGTGCACAGACGCTAGAGGGACCGTTTAATGTAGTAATGGGACAGGAGTGGACAACCTCATAATACAGGTTGCAAATGTTTTGCTGCTGTTGTCTCACTAGGTGAGAATGGAATGGTCTAGATGCTTTGGTGACTCGTAATCAGGGCAGGTCGGGTGGCATAATAGTCGAGCTTTATTGAACTTTGTTTTATCACTAGGAAGCAAATGAGCTAGCTTAAAACACATAGCTCACTTTGACTCGAGATGGGGAAAGAATGTAGAAATAAAGGACGTGTATTATTAGGATCCCATGTCGTTCGTGGTGGTACAACAGCTAGATTTCTTCGGTCTGCCCTGGGCTGCCTGCTTCCCAAGCAGAGTAGGGACATGGATCTAAACGGCTGCATTTCCATCTAGCCTCTGCCAGAGGATCTAAATGCCAACCAACACAGTTCACATGTGTTCTAGACTCCTGATTTTATCTAAACACCGGCTAGGTTAAATGGAAGTGAAAAATATACTCAGAGATCTCAGTTCCTCCCAGATGAACGTCTTGAATATTGATAGGGGGAAAGGGCTTTTAGACCTTCTATTGACTTTGATCTTCCTTGAGGATTTTTTTTTTTTTAAAGTTATTATTCCTATGATAAAAATAGAGTTCCCAAATTCTGGGAGATCAAAGTGAAGGCTGACATAAAAACATGACTGCATTCAGATAAGTGATACTAATGTACTTTGTGCTTCACGTAATGAAACAGAAATTCAACAAATGTTGATTGTGCAGCAGCTGCAATGTGGTGATGATTCTGATGCGAAAAGACACAATTTCTGCCTTCAAAGAACTTGTATTTCAGTGTATAGCAATTGTATGGCCTGGGGCTGTAGGAGACGTACTGTGTAGTATATGGCTTCAAAGAAATCAGGAATCATGGATATCCTATTTGAAGTAATCTGTAAGGACTTCATAGACGAGGTGGCATTTGAGAAGATATTTGAAGGATGGGTCAGATCATGACAGAAATTGAGAGTTGGTGGGAAGTCATGCTTCGTGAAGCCAAGTCACAAAAGTTAGAAGTCTCCTAGCATAGATTATATTTACAACCTCTAGTTTCAAAAGAGTATGGAAAGGGTTCAAGATTGGGCACAGTTAGGCATTAAAAGTGACAAGGCAATTTGAGGCCACATCTTGGAGACTCTGGAAACTTTAATGTTTGGAGCAAGAGAGCGCGCTGTGAACGGGGTTCAAAAGCAAAGCTAAGTAGTAGCTCATTGAGAAGCTCCACCTGGGAATATTCTATAAGACAATTTGGAGTCTCAGGAGTCCCGAGGTGCAGTTGCTGGAAGGGATATTGACATAATACTTTGGGCAAGAGGGAATGAGGCCTAAACTAAAAAGAGGTGAAAAGATAATGAATGACAGGTCAAGACACCAGACATGTCAAAGATCAGTTCACAGGAATTAGCAAGCGATCGCATAGACACGAGAGAGAGAGGAGGAAGAGCAGAATGGATTTTACAAGCCGGTAAGAGGTATAAATATTCAACGGCATCAACATTCATCTCGTTGCTTTCTCTGCCTTCCAAAAATGAAAGCAATTTTGCTTGAATTGTTTTCGTATCACATCCATTTATTTGAGGGAAACATTGCCTTGTTTATTTTATATCTAATAAATCGTGGCATCGTAGGGCTGTGGGAAGCTTGGCAAAGCCATCTCTTCTGTCTCTCTGGGCAGAACAGACCAGCAGTAAAACTGTGAGAGAGGAGACTGTCACAGGAACATCCTCCCCCTACCCCGCCCCCCACCTTTTTTGTAGCACTAAGTAATTCTCAGAATCGCTAGATGATTCTACCGAGAAAATGGAATTTCTATTTGCAAATGGAAACCACTAAGCGATCATGGGTTTTAAGAATCATTTCATGGCACCTCTGGATTATATTACAAGGTTCGTATGAAAGATGCAAAAGATGTAGATGTGCAAACTCTGCCAGTTTGCCTTTTTTGTATCAATAATCCTTCTTGGAGAGATAGAACGCATACACACACGTGCCAACTCTTTTCCCCGGCAAACTGGGATAAACAAAATGGATATGTTTCTTATGTGAGAAGTGAGGGGCAATCTAACTGCAAATTCTTGAAAGTGCTGATTTTTTTTTTAAAAGAAAATTGCAATTTTTTTTTTTTTTTTTTTGGTAAACTGTTGAACAGTTTCAGTGTGAACTCGGACACAGTTGGCCTCCAGTGTCAAGGTGCTAATATCAGGCCCTCTCCCTAAGCTCCAATTATGCACTGTCCACGATGGTAGCCACTAGCAGAATGTGGCTTCTGAGCACTTGACATGTGGCTAGTCTGAACTGTGATGAGCTGTAAATATGAAATGCACACCAGAGTTCAAGGACTTTAATAGGAAATAAGGACTCTAAAACATCTTCGTTAGTCAATTTTAGATTGCTTACACTTTGGAAGGAGACTATTTTGGATATATTGGGTTACAGCGAATGCATTGTTATAGTTCATTTCACCTGTTGCTGTTTCACCTTTTTAGTGTGGCTACTGGAAAATTTCAATGATCCAGTGACTCGTTTATTTTGGACAGCATTATTGTAAAGTATGGAAATGGTAATTCTCTGGGGAGTTGAATAGCTCCTGTATGAAGGCCGGCTGGCTGGGAAGCAGGTGACAAAGCTTGAGAATAGGATGGGGACAGGAGAGGATATAGAAGAGAAACAAGAGCAGGATTGCAGCCATTTAGGCCTCAAAGACATTGTAAACCGGCACCTCCAGTCACACCTGAAAATGAACAGACAGTAACCAGAGGGCCTGTTTGTTTTGCTCCTAGCAACAGATCCCAGTTGATTGTACCCCAGCTGAGTTTGCCAGATGCTTTTCAAGCACGTTGTGGTAACACAGCCTGGTAATGGCCACATCCCGAATGGTTGTAACAAGGAGCTTTATCAAAAAGGAGCAGTGGTTGCTTAAACCAAATCAACACTGTTTTTTTCCGAAACATTCTTAGGTCTGTGATACAAGTTAGCCTTGCACAGTCTCCACAGTTAGTGGTCATGGGTCCTGTGCTTTCTGTTTGGCTAAAACCTCCACTCCTAACCACCATCAATTTCCTTCCGAGTGGTATTTTACTTCTCGTTGTTGCACGGGAGAAATTTACAAACGTGCCAATCAGAATTTCTGAGTGTTTTAGAATTTGAAATATTATATCTGAGCGATTTGAGCTTTAGTTCGGGTAGTCTTACTCTTTTTTATTTCATTTTTCTATAAAGATTTAGTTTACCTGTTGCTTTACTTAATTCCTTTGAATTGTACAGGATGGAGCCTTGGTCCTTTCAAGAGAAGCTCGGCAAAATGTGTTAACCCTAGAGGGGCTGGTGGCACCCTTCGATTTGGTGACTGTAGGACGTGTCTACATTCTACAGTGTATGTCAAATGCCATGTATTACTCCCACAGCTAGAGAGAGAAAACAATTAGTTATGACACCCCTTAAAGTAACTGGGCCTGCTCATAGATCTTTCCAAGCTGGGCAGGAGGTAGATTGTGAAGAAGGCACAGGTTGCCCTGGCTGGCCCTGGTCCTCCCTCCTTGGTGACCTCCTTCCTGGGCAGATCTCTGCCTCCTAGACTCAACCCTTTTCCCTCCGCTCCCTGCCAGCACCCTCCTTTCTCCCCAAAATAACCTCTATTTATGTGGCCTCTTAATTTCCTTTTGCTTTTGTGTCAACTGATCCCTATAAAAAGCAACTTATCATTTCTCACTTTTCCAGGAAGGTAATCTCAGCTACTTCTTGCCTAGTACAGGATCTGACATCCTCGTTCACGCTAAGCTATTGATAGATAAATGGGGGAGATTTAAAGTGTGATTTCTCTCTAGATAGTTTTGGCTTCGTTTGGGCCATAAGATGAGGAAAGTCTGACATCCAAAGGGATAAACGTTAATGAATGCAAATTGAGAGGGACGGAAACTAATTTTAGGCATCAGCGTTATGCTCACAGTGTAATTTGTAGGTGGGAGAACTGTCACCATGAGCATCAAAGCATAGAAGCCGCATCATTCTTAAGGTTGTCCCCAAGGGCTGCCAAGACAACTTTATGCACTGCTGCAATCTCCAGTTAACTGACAACTTCTATAATTAACTACTACTGTCTCCTTCAATTGTACGGAAATTAGATTTTAATTACCTGTGAAAACATGAACGCTTATTTGCTGATTTTTAAGGCTACAGTCCAATTAAAACTATGTAGTATCAAAGAAGATACTCATTCACACTAAGCTGGTATTAACATCAAGTTAAATTTTTCATATTGTTTTATAAGTCATTAATATATTTGTGGAAATTTCTTAAATCCTTTTCTTTTTCTAGTTTCTTAAATCTTGCTTAGCTTGGTTAGTGTTTTAGGACAACTAAAGGACTTTAAATATATGTGGTGTGATTTTTTTTTTTCTGTCTTTTTACTATGGTGACATAATTTGTTTTCATTAAGCTTCATATAGCTAATTTGTAATGAGTGGAAATTAGTGACTTTGTAGACTGTTCCAAAAAGTATTTAGGGGCCTGCATGTGTCAGGGAGAATGTGTGGGTAACAACTTGCACTCTGGCCAAGTCCCCTTTGATGGGTCCCTTTTCCTTCCTGTAACCCCGGCTGCCCTAATGGTTAACTGTTTCAGATATAAGTGATTCATATATTTTAATATTTATTTAGAAATATTTTTAATAAAAGTAGCTGCTTTTCAAGTAGCAAATTAACCAAGAAAACTATACTTTTTTCAAATATAGTCAACTAAATATTTGAACACTTAATCTTACCTGTCTTTTTCCATTTCGGAGAGGTTTGACCTTTAATTTTTTTTTTAATTCCTTCTAAACGAAATACTCTAGTCCTTATTATCAAGGATTTAAAGTAACTGGAAAACAAATCATTTCAGCAAGATGGACTTAATTTTATGTAGACATTAGATGAAAGAAAATTTCATAATGGCAGTATACATTTTCACTAACGTTTTTAAAAGTACATAAAAATGGACTACTAGCTTTTTAAAGATGCTTTACATTTTTTGTCTTGATCCTGAATATTATAAAAAATAGTTATTGAGTGGTTACTGTATAGTTTTTTTTAAAAACTTCTGAAATTAGTAAAATAGAACAGATATAATTAAGCATATCTATTTTGTTATTTAATAAACATATAGGGTGTATTGGGGATTTGCTATAATACTATTAAGGCATGAAGAAGTTAATACTTAAGTTTATGAGGAATGATATATTTAAAGTGATTGAAAGACAATATATTTTTCTCAACATTATCACCAGTTTGCCTGCAATTCAGTGTGCCATTGTTTTTTTAATACGTAAACTGCCTTAGTACAGTTGAAAACTAATAATTTCATCATTAGCTATTGATTGCATAGGTAGCAAAGTATACCTGAAATAATGTTTATGAACAGTATTTCCAAGGGGCTGGAAAAATTAATGTGACTTTCTAAATGTTTCCAACTTACAGAGAACAACAGCCTCTGCTGGGACTGAATGTCTTTAACATTGTGTGGCTGTCACGGTGCTGGTGTGCAATTGTGAGCAACCATGAAAAAGCTTACATACCCAAGCAACTGAATAGTAAAACATTTGCCATTAAAAAGCTGAGATAAAACAGTGATAGAGTTGCACAGGCATTCTTTTCTACCCTTTAAAAGATGGTACTGGAAGGTAACATGATCATGGGATAAGATTTTTTGTTTTGTTTTTGTTCTCAAAGATAATTTATGCTTCTCACAAAGATAAATGGTGTATTTAACATAAATTGCCTCTATATCCCCAAAGAAATACATTAGGCCTTAAAAATACTTTCAAAGTAGTAGTAAGTATTTTTCCATATGGAGTAATGTAGATTAAAAAAAAAAAATAAAAAAACTTAAAGGAGATTTTCATACTTTATTTTAGCCTTCTTAGCCCTTGGAAGACACATCTGTCTAAACCTTTACATAATAATTGGAAAAGGAAGAACATTGTTAAAAGAATGTTACTTTTCAACAATTTACGGAATAATGTTTACATAAGTAAGAAGAATAAGCTGTTAAGTGAGGAAAACCTTGTATGTTACATTATGAAAGCCCAGTGTAGCTTTCTTTCCTTTTATGAAGTTGAGAGTTAATTAAATGCCATGGAAACACATTTGTATTATATAAATCCCTTAGAGTTATTTGACAAGAACAAACATATTTAAGAAAATTCTTTGCTTTAAGATTATACCACCCGCTCACTGATTGCAAATTCATCTAAATTACTCATAACGCAAATGTTTGTAATAGGGTTCAGCTTGCCTAAGTGCCACATATATTACGGTTTATAAGATATTTTTATTTTAATGAAAACCATGTGAACACAGAAAGCATAATCAAGTAGCGTTTTCAAAATCTGAACATTGGCGATTTAAAAAAAAAAGTAAATTTTATAAGTTCTGATCATCAGGTGAAGTCTCTGTGAGCCTGATAGTTCTCAACTGACGATAAGCTTTAGTGCGATTTGTCTCCACACATTCCAACTCTCATGTAGGTGTCACTTTTTTATATATTATTTTGACTCTTACCATGTGCTAGATCTTATACCGAAGGCTATAAATACATTATTTTATTTCACATTTAAAATAACCCTATGAGCTATTATTTAATACTTAAAACAGCCCCTTTTTAAAGATGAGAAGACCAGTGCTTGAAGACTTTAAAACATTTTCTCAAGGTTGGTTACAGATTCCAACCTATGTACTGTATTTAATTCTAATGCTCAGTGTTTACCATTTCCCACTTATATTTTAATGTTTGCAATAACTGTAGCTGCTGTTAGAATTAAACATAGATCGGTGCATAGTTTGCTCTGAGAGCTCTGAATGTAAACTGTAGATATAATAGAAAAAGCAAGTTCATTTTTGTAGATATTTGTACTTGGCCCAATCCTATCATTGAAACAAATCATCTTACCTTTATTACCCTGTTCTTAAATGCTTATTTTTTTTTAAATGGCTTTGTCTTTACAAGCTGTTGCTTCTTGATTGCTAATGTATTTACAGATAGCCTACATTGTTTTAATTTAACTAGTTGTTAAATGCTTTGTCTAGAAATCTCTCTCCCCTACGTATTCACTGATTTCAGATACATTTTTGTGATTCCACCAGTAAAAAGGTTCTAATGGTGCTCATATGATGCCAATTTCTTACTTGTTTTCGTCTTTGACATTTTTCTACAACTAAGCCTAGATTCCTGAGAAGGGATCTAATAATAATCTAATTTTCTTTTTTTCTTTTTTGTAGTCATATGGAAAAGGGGCTAGAAGGAAAAACAGATTCAAAGGCTCGGATGGAAGCACTTCATCTGACACTACCTCAAATAGCTTCGTTCGTCAGGTAAGCGAGTGCTTCAATTTTTGCCTTTTAGAAGTATATTAAAATGAAGATAGTTTTTTTTTTTTTAAAGGTGGTTTTTGACCCTCATCCTAAGCTTTTATATAGTATTATTGCACTTTTAATTGAAGTGAAAATTGTGCAGCTTAGTGTCATAATTAAAATATTTTCATTTTAAGTGAGATCGTGAGTGATAATTACACCCTTCCCTGGCAAATTGGGGAAAGACACGTGTAGAATTCATTATGGAGGATTTCTTCGTAACAGAAGGCGGGAACTCCAGCAGAAATGATGACGTGTTTGGGGGTTTTTTTTTCGGTTTTCTTGGTGGGGTCGGCGATGTGGTGGCTTGTCCCATGTCCCCAGCTCTGAAGTTGAGATACTGATGTTCCTCTAGCTGAGTTTTCTTCTTCCTGTTTCGGGCTGGAGTTGAAAAAGAGAAAGTTATTCTTGGTGTCGAAATGGTTGAGGCTGCTGAGGTTCAATGGAACAGGCAGGCGATCTCTTGGGGACATAATTTAAATGATGTCTGCCTTTGGAGACACGGCCTTCATTTCCGTTAACGTGTGGCATATTCTTGCCCAGCAGTCTGGAACTGTCCCCTCGCCAGTGTCAGCCTCCCTGACATGTAAACATGCTTATGTCTGGTTACACAGAGGATGTCACTTACCAGAGGAAGAATACAGACAGCTAGACCTCTGAGGGTAGGGTTGTGTGTTGACAATAAAGTCTCAGCCGGTGTGGGTGAGCATGTGACTTCCTCTAGTTCCTCTCAATGGAGTGGAAAATGGCACTAGAGAGAACCTGCTTTCCTGACTGAGGGTTGACCACGTCTGGCTGTCATAGGTAATCTTTTCAGTGACAGTGCACTCACTAAAACAGGCGTCCTCAAACTACGGCCAGCAGGCCACATGCAGGCCTCCTAGGACATTTATCCCGCCTGCCGGGTGTTTTTGCCACCGCTGCCTGTCCTGCTTAGCAGCTGACTCGTCCCGGGCCCACAGTGCGCACTCTCCAATGGTCTGAGGGACAGTGAACTGGCCCCCTGTTTAAAAAGTTTGAGGACCCCTGCACTAAAATGATGGTTGTAAATACACTAGAGAAGCTGCCCCTTTTGGAAGCCAGTTCTCTCCATCACCCCTAGGGTCCTTCATCCTGGCCCTGGGTTCTGCCTGCATCAGTGGGGATTTCTATCTGGGCTGGTTGCAGCCTCTTTCTACTGGCCTTATACAGAGAGAGGATGATCTCTCCCCAGCCATCAGTACCCCCTTGCAACATCTGAGTATGCCACCAATACAGCCCGGTAATCTTTAGGGAACTGGAAAAATTCTGGTCCTGGTCTGTGCCCATTGGGAATTGTGGTTGCAGGAAACGAGAAAAAAGAGAGTTGATTAAGAAGGGGATGGGGCTTTTTTGCTAAGAAACTTCTACAAAGAAAAGAGAAGCTGAAGCCAAGTGAGGCCCAGCCCTGGAGCAATGTTCTGATGCTGTCAGCGGGAGCGGGGAAGGCTGTCAGAGTTGCTGAAGGTGTGTGTCTTGGCATGATATTATCGTGGGCAGAACACAGGCATGGTGGCCCGGGGAGGAATGGAAGGCCTTGGGGACATAGTTATTAATACTTAGGTGAGTCAGTTAAAGGAAAGTTACCCAAGGCCTTTTCCGTTTGAAGCATGCATATTGATTCTGTCTCTAGAACAAGGAGATTGAACTTGGAGAGCTAAAATCGACAATTCTGAGTTATCAAATTGGTGCTGAGCATTGTAGGAGCTGAAGTGGGGGAAAAAAAAGAAAAGAAACCACATACGTGCACACACACACACACACACACACACACTTTTCTTAGTGTGCATAGTAGCTGTAGCAAACCAACAATGCCAAGCAACTTGTTGAAATTGCACACAAACAAAAAAAAAACTGGTATGTTTCATGTGAGCAAGACATAGTGAATAGAAATGAATAGTATAGAGCTCAGTGTTGCTCATTTAAGCCCACTAAAAACATCCTGTGAAGGCAATTGTTGGACCCCATTTTCCAACTGTGTTTTTGACTATGGATTCCTCTTGCATGGAGTTTTAAGAACTCAATTCACAAGGTGAGGAGACGTTACCACACTGCATGTAAATTAACTGGAATTTGTTTTTCCACATGCTAACTTTCTTTTCATATTATGTTCTTAGTAATGTATGTGTGCTTGAAACACATTATAAATGCTAAAGAGAGCTGTTAAACTATTTAATTTAAATTTGGATATGCATTGCCAAAACATGCACGAGCATGTAAAAAGGCAAAAGAAAACTTATCCCAAAGGGTAAATATAACAGTCGTCCTAGAGTCTCTCAGTGGGATGAGATGCTTGCTATGGTGTGGATTTGGGGGTAATGGTTACCCCAGCAGGTCATCAAAAACCCTGAAGTACCAGCTTGTGTCTATCACAGGGGGGAAAAAAAGCATCTTTGGCAAGAATTCTGAGTTAAAAATTATATTTTTTTGCTTTGGTAATTTATTCAGTTAAAATAGCATTCATATTTTGCTGCCATTTGAAAATAAGCAAAAGCTACCATGAGATAGCTAGATATTTGGTAGAAATGGTTTCCTGAGAGTGTTTGTGGCAATGCATGGCAGATAGTAACAAGAGGCATGTTAGATTATTAAATAATTCGAAAGAGCACTTTTTGCGTGTGTCCTTTTTCTCATAAGTAGATATTCTATTAAACAAGTGACATGTCTCCATATATTTTCCTTACTTGTCTGTGGCTAGGAAACATATATAATTGGTCAAAAGGCATTTGGTTAATACAACTGGGCTCTATTTAGCAATATCTCACAATTAGATTGTACTAATGCCCTTCAATTAAAAATAATTTCTATATAATTTTGGAAACCTTAGAATTCTCTTTTTATAAACAGTATATTATTTGTAAGGACTTTTACAACTGGGAAACATTAGGTACACTTTTAGGTAGTCTTCATAATACTGAGATTTAAAAGTTTTAGAGGTTGAAACTGTGATAAATTTTACATAAAAGAAAGGAATTAAGAACTTTTATTTTCCTTAATAGCTGGGAGAATATCAGAGTTTATTGTGAATGGAATTGTACCCCCTCCCCTCGAATTCATGTTTAGAAACCCTAATACCCAATGTGACTATATTGGAAGATAGGGTCTCTGGGAGGTGATTAAGATTAAATGAGGACATAAGGGTGGGACCCTAATTCAATAGGACTGTCCTTCTAAGAGGACAAAGGGGACCACAGGGATGTGTGCACATAGAGAATAGGCCATGTGAGAACTGAGTGCAAAAGTAGCCATCTGCAAGCCAAGGAGAGAGGCCTCACCAGAAACCAGCCCTTTTGACACCCTGACCTTAGACTTTGAACCTCCAGAACTGTGAGGAAATTAATTTCTGCGATTCAAACCACCCTGGGGTACTTTGTATGGCAGCTCCAATGGACTACTAGAGATTTATATATAAGTAGGCTTGAAAGTAGGCCTTTAAAAATAAATCTTCTTAGTTTTTTTGAGGAAGCTTCAAAGTATTTTCCATAATGGCTGTGGCAATTTATGTTTCCACTACTTCTGGATATATATGTGAAGGAAATGAGATCAGAATTTTGAAGAGAGATCTGCACTCTCAAGTTCATTGCTGTGTTACTCACGGTAGCCAAGATAGAGAAACGAGTGAAGTGTCCATTGGCAGATGAATAGATAAGAAAACATGATACAGATATGTTCCGCAGAATATCATTCAGTCTTAGAAGAGGAAATCCTTTGCAACAATGAGAATAAAACTAAAGGATATTATGCTAAGTGAAATGAGACAGAGAAACACAAGGACTATATAGTAACACTTGTATATAGAATCTTAAAAAAAAAAAAGTCAAACTCATAGAAACAGAGTAGAATGGTGGCTGCCAGGGGCTGGGAGTTGGGGAAATGGATGGGAAGATGTTGGCCAAAGAGTACAAACTTTCAGTTGTAAGATGAATAAGTCCTTGAGGATCTAACATACAACATGGTGAATATAGTTGATTCTGCACTAAATACTGGAAGAGAGTAGATTTTAAGCCTTCTTACGAAAAGATGATAATTATGTGAGGTGATGGTTGTGTTAATTAACTTGGTTGTGGTACCATTTCCCAACGTTTATATCAAATCATCAAATGGTGCAGTTGGAATATAAACAATTTCATTTCCCAGTTATACCTCATTGAAACTTAAATAAATTTACAAAACCCTTATTGATCATGTAACAGATTTACCAAAAGAACAAAAATCATGTGTTCAGTCTCACTTTTCTACGCAAAGTAAACACACTTGTGGAAGCACCATCCAAATGTTCCCATTTTTCCTTACTAAAGATAACCACTGTCTGTCCTTCTGATGATACCATATATTTGTTTTACCTGTTTTTGAAGTTTTATATAAATGGAATCATTTTGTATCTTAATTCCTTCAATCATACGATTGTTATATTCATCTGTGTATATTTTGGAAATTGGTTGGATTTTCTTTGCTGTACATACAGGATTCCATTGTATGGATAAACCACAGTTGATTGATGGGCTCTACTGTTGGTAGGCATTGGGTTGTTTCCAGTTGGGGTTATTCAGGTTAGTGCTGCTATACACATCCTTCTTTGTACCTTTGGTACACATAAGTATGCATTTTTCTTTGATAAATAGAATGGGTAATATGATATGCATATGAAAAAGTAAACACTATAAAACAATTTTCCACAGTGGTTGTACCAATTTGTACTCCCATGAGCAGTATATGATGGTTTCAGTTGTTTCATATCCTTGCCGACACTTGGAATTGTCAATCTTTTCCATTTTAACCAATCTCGTGACAGTGTAAGTGGTAGATCATTATAGTATTAATATCCATTTTCCTGATAACTAAGCCATAATTTACCTGTGGCTGGACTGAGGGAACATTGTATTATGTATATAGTCTGAAAGATATTCAAGTATTTTATCACTTTTTGAGATAAATATCCCATTAGTCATACCAATAGGTCTATAGCCATTTGATTAAAGTTATAACTGTTTGTTGAAATATGTTTGAATATATTTAAATATATTGAAACACCAGCATGAAGAAAGCCTACAAGTAAAAGGGTTAAAAAGCATGGTTTATCCACGGTTTTATTTTTCCAGACTTTTAGTTGTATAATTTTAGTAAACACTTAAGGTGCTCTAAGTAAACTTATTCTTTAAGTAGAATCATTACTCTTCAGGCAAATTTGTTCATAGCTATGTTTCTGTGTTAGGCCCTGAAGCACAACAGTATCTACCATGAAAGCATTTTTGTGGTCATAGAGGAGGGTTCCATCTTGCCAATTAACCACTTCTCCATTGGTTAACCTATTAACCAGTCTTCTGGCCCTTAATGCCATCCACCTAGTTGAGGTCAGTGGTATTTCAAAGACGGGAATTGGGGAATGCTTGTCCCTCACGAAGTGAATTGCCCTCAGAACATTGGCCCCATGTTAGAGTTTGAGGTTTGGGCTGGGTTTGGGTCAGGGTGGCCCCTGTCCACAGGGGTCGTTGGCTGCAGTTGGCAGACATGAGTGGGCTTTCCCATGGGCTGTGGGAAATGAGGCTGTCATTGGTTCTCCTCTGTATAAACTTGTCATTAAGTAGTGGACTAGCTCACCTTTTATATCAAAAAATTTCAAAGACTTCACTTGTTTATCCATGCAGTTTTCTTAAAGCAATAGTTAGAACAAAAGTTAAACGACATTTATCTGACTTACAAATTTTCATTCTTTTATGTTGCAGATAAAATGTTACCCATATGCATTATATGTTCACTATATACTGAACTTACACTTTGCATATTTATATTTTATGTAAATTATGTTGCAAGATTTATTTAGAATGGTATTCTTTGACAAACAGGGTAGTGGTTAAGCGCCTGAGCTCTTGAAGGCTCCAAGAGTCTGAATCCTGGCTCTGCTATTCATTGGGCTTCGGATGAGTAACTTAATCTTTCTGCACCTCAGCATTTTCATCTGGAAAATAGTGCTTGCTTCAAAAGTTAGTTTTAGGGATTATGGTGAGTTAAAACTTGTAAAAGTTCTAAATTGCTTAGAACGGTACCAAGTAAGCACTATTTAAGAGTTGATTACTATTATTTACACGTATTATCGCCTATTTGGAACAGTAGTTAAAACCTGAATAAGAAACAGATCACAACAGAGGAAATAACAGTCAACATTTATGAAGTGCTTGCTCTATGTTCTATCTGTATGTCCATTTTGCACAGGAGAAAATTGGAGACACAGGCAGTTAAAGAAACTTTTCCACATTTGCATGATAAGGAAGTTTGGAGTCAGAACTTGAATCCAGGTGGCTGGTTCCAGATTTTTTGTCTTTTACTAGCTATGTTCTACTCCCTTGTAGCAAAAGGACATGAATAACTCAAAATCAATAACAAATGTTTAATTCTTTCAGCTAAGGAAGCGATGTAGAAAGATTCCTACCAGTGCTTTGAGGATGAATATTCACAAACACGCAAAGTTATTCTGTTTTTAACTTACTTCTTTATAGGAAAGCGAGGATGTCTTTAGCATTGTGAATTTTCATTGGGCATCATGATTTTACAAACATCAGCAGCATTACCGTACCTCTCTCATCAAACATTGCTCAAATTCCCAGTTTGTGTTACTGTTTTGGCACACTCCACCACTGTTGTTGGTAATGAGACGTAGAATTGGTATTGGAAGCGTGTTTATTTTTTCCTTCCTCTCACAAGAGTCATAGAAACAGAAACTTTTCGGCATTCTGAAAGTCCTTTTTTTTTTTTCCCTTTTAAATAAACAGAAATGGACTCGAGTATGAATCATCTCTTTTGAGGTTTGACTGAGGCTGATGTGGGCCCATGAATCATCCCTATTGGGAATCCAGATAAAGTTGAGCACATAGACAGCACCTGGTTTTTCATTAGGCCCTTTTAGAAACTATGTCCATGTTCGTTGGAGCTTTTGCTTTGTAAATAGTCATTATAATTTTAATCCATGAAGGGGCAGAAAGTGTCAAACATGACTTGAAGGCACTGTGATTAGAATGAATGAATATGGTTCAAATTGTTTCTGTACTAAAAGTTAACATTTGAAGCTACGATTATCTTGGAATTGGTATTAAGATAATTGTAGATAATCTAGGTTGTCTTCGATTCCAGGATAAGCTCTTTGTATTCTTTGGCTCTGTGTTGGTAACAGGTACATGAGTGAGACTTCATTTATCATGCTGAGAAACCTGGAAAAGCTATAATTCTTAAAACCCTTTACATTTAGTGTCTTGCATTAATTTTATAGTCTTCTAAGTGAATTAGTTTGTTATATAACTTAGCTCTTTCCTTCCAACTTCATCAAAAGAAAGAAAAAAAAAATCCCTAAGGTCTAGGTCTGTTGTCTTAAAAGTAAATTTAAAAAAAAGTAGTTTATTTTAGAACCAGAACCTAAGTGGGTAAACGAATCTACTAGAAGAAAAATAGGTGGCTAGGACTAACAAGGCCTGCCTGGCATAGACGGGTAGGACATTTGTGCTGTTCTTTTCAAGAGATTGTGCAAGAACTGCTAACTGTATAAATTCTTTGATGCTGCCAAGGTCAGGGAAAACTATGTACATCTGCGAATAAGTACTAGTCATCAAAGTTAAAGCAACTTGGATGGGGGGTGGGCGAAGGAGGCAGCGTTAGTGGCTACAACGCTACAACTGCTTATTTAGCACAGTTCTGTTCTCTTTCTCTTTTTCTCTCTCATTCCCTCCCTCCCTGTTTTTTCTTTTTCTTTTCTTTTTTTTTTTTTAACTTCTTCATTTTCTTAAAGACATGTGTTCTCCCTGGCTACATTTATGTACCTGGCAACATTCCTAAGATGAACACCAAATGCTAAGGGGCTGACTGCCAGTTTTGCATGGCCATTTACTTTCAGAGTACACTTGTCATCCAAGTTCTACTGTACGTCTCCTCATCTATGGCCGGGACTCCCCGACTCTTCACACTGGTTTTCATACTGACTCGCATCTTCTGTGCAGAAAGTCGAGCCTTAGAAATCAACTCCTCCTCTTGGAATTTTCAAGTGCCATTTTTCTGGGGGGGCCGGGGGGGGGTTCAACGGGGAAGCGCTCTGCAAATGATCTGGGATTTTTGCTCACCAACATATGTTGTAGTTGTAACGACATAATCCCGTAGCTCCTAACAGCTTCCAAAATACAAATCAGGATGACAAAATGGAATGAACCAAATATTTAACAGAAGGTTGCATGACACTTTCAGAACATGGTATTCTAAACACATTCCATCGTCTCTCAGTACCGTGTTCTTGGTGCTGCTTTCTGGGACCTTTTATATTAGTTCAGATTGGCTTTAAATACGAATGATTAATCACAGAGACACGCAGTCTATTTTTTTTTTTTTTCAGTTTTGTTTTGCAAAGACAGATTAAACTGCGATAATGATTACAGACTCCAGGCCTGCATAGACTGATATGTTTAAGGTCAGATAAATCTTTCAGCCCTTAAATACTGGCTTGTTGCCTTGTTATGCTGTATTTGTCACAAACACATCTATAAATAATAATGCAATAGATTTAGTGCCATGGCGATTTTCTGTAAATATCTTTCTATCTTGTTAGGTATTCACTTAGATTTTGTGAATGGCAGAATCTGTTTTGTGTCGTCTTAAGGACACTTGTTAAATATATCAGTATAAAAATAGTGATTTTATTTTTTCATAAAGAAGTCCCTTGTTTTTTCTGTGGGATAAGCCTATAAGCTATTAAGAATATTTTACTTTTTTTTTTTGAGGAGATATATGTACTTTAGAAAGCATTAAAACAAAATTCAGATTTTTTTATTTCAAGATATAATTAGTTTTTAACATGACTAGTTGAACACCATTTTTGAGGGAGGACAAGGATTTGATTATATAAGAAATCATCTTTATCCTCACTCATTTTTCTGTATTTGGAACACCTACTCCTAGTAGGTTGACTAAGGTCTCTAATTATTAAGATAATTTGTGGATAGAGACTTCTTATCTCTTCCCCCCCCCCCCCCCCGAGATAAACATACTGTTTTAAAAACCAAGAATTATTTCTGCAGGTGTTTTTATTTTCTGAGACTCTCAGATGTGTTTTGAATTATACTTTCCACTATGCCTCATTTTCTTCCCTTTTTATTCCTCCTCTGTATGGCTAAGCCATGCAAAGTCTTAGAAGTCGCAAACTGAATTTAACCCCACTAGTTTAATTGAAAATTGATTCTGACTATCTAAGATGGAGTAAGTAGTATGACTAGGAAAATAGTTTCATTAAGCCCTGAATTTGCTAAAAGTATATGTTTCAGTCGAACACTAAACTTTTAGGAGTACTACGGGAGATCACTTACTTAGTTTAAAGTTAATTATTTATGTGTCTCGTGTCTGCACAGGCTTTGTGCCTAAGATACTAGTCTAGTATGCTCAAAGGATAGCTCCCTCTTCCCGATTCTGTCTTCTCTAGATGCAAATGTTGTCAGCTTCTCACATTATTGATGTATTTCTGCAAATCTACATTTGATGATTATCACATGCTAAAGAAGTCCATTTTTGAGATTTTGGCTCATGTCTCACAAATATTTGCTGTGGTTTAATTCAATAAATAAATATTCTGATTTTCATCTCAGCCTTAGTTCACATTTGTGACAAAGCCTGGATGTTTATTACAAAGACCCCAAGTGGGGAAAAAGGCAATGAGCCCCCACTATGCCTTTCAGAGCTGTTGCTCGCTTCCACCATCTGCTTATTGCAGAGTTTGAGGATAAAAGAGGAGAAGAAAAACCAGGAAGGTGACCACAGGAGGATGGGAGCACCTTTGTAGAGTCTTTCATTGACTTATATATTTGGGAAAATGTAGTTGAAGCTGTTCAGGAAGTCCCTGTACCTGCCATGATCCCACCAGTCTGTGTCTTTTCTTCAATACTACCATCAGCTTTTAGAGAATTATCCTGGCTTAGGGCTTTACATCTCCATTAGTACTTTCTTATGTCCTCAGTATATGTGGCAAAGTTCCAAGCTTCGTTCCTCCTGTTCCTTTACACCTGGCGACAGGAGAGCATGGAAACTGTGTATGGTGGTTTGGACTTTGGACAAGGACACTTTGCCCCAACCTGGCCTTCTTTTTACGTCCTATCGAGAGTTTGGACGTTGTGACTTCACCAGCTTTTCTTTCTTGGAAAGTGATACCTTCTCCAAGCCAGGGGTTGTCTTTTCTGTGCAGAGGTAACCTTGATGTTTGTTCCCATTCATGATTCCCATTTTCATTGCCATGCAAATATTTGTTGATTTCTCTTTGGTCCAGGTGTTGTGTCTGAAAGTTGGAAAATGGTCAGTCTTTTTTTTTTTTTAATAACCCCCCCCCAACCCAAACAACCCAACTTTGAATTTGAAAGAAAGATAACATAGATGGTATGTATTAATTTGTTAGGGCTGTGTAACAAAGTAACACAACACTAGGTGGCTGGAATGACAGAAACTTACCACCTCTCAGTTCTGGAGGCTGAAGGCCTAAAATCCAGGTGTGGGAAGAGCTAGTTCCCTCTTAGGGTTGTGAGGGAAGGATCTGTTCTGGGCCTCTCTTCTTGGCTTGGAGATGGCTGTCTTCGTGTTCACACGAAGATTCTGTGTGTCTGTCTCCAAATTTCCCCTTTGTATATATGCAGCAGTCATACTGGATTAGGGCCCACCCTAATGACTTCGCTTTAACTTGATGACTTCTAGAAAGATCCTATCTCCAAGTCACATTCTGAGACACTAGGGGTTAGGTCTCCAACACATGAATTTTGGGGGTGACATGATTTAACGCATACTGGTGACTCTGTTATAACTGGCTTCATATATCACATTTCTTATTGCCTTTTCACTTACGTGCTTAACACATAAGTTTCAACTTATAATGGAAATCATTGAACCAAAAAGCCAGTGTGTGTCAGGAAGACAAAAATATGTCTTTTGCTGGAGTAAAAATGGGATAAAATGGTACATTTCCCCAGGTGTGTTAGTATAATTCATCTAGAGATGGAATAACTTCATATATTTGTTGTAATCAACCTAAAAATCAACAAATAATTAAGAACCCACTTTAGTTTTCTTTATCATATGAATTTTTATTCAGATTATTCAGTTTCTCCAAAGTATAAAATCTCTTTCTAAGGCCTTGATAATTTCTAGCTAATGACATGTCAGACGTTTATAAAATGTTTAAAAGTCTTGGGTCGTGTAAAGATTAAATTCATCTGTATAACCTAGAATTTTCTTCATTCTACAGCATAATTCTTCGGATGGTTAAAATAAATACAAACTGTCACATATATACAAAAGATGGATAATCTGTTCCATGAAGCTATGAATACACACACATTTGTACATAGGTGTGTGTTCTATGACTTAAGTTTTCCTTTTGGCTTTTTCCCTCCTATATTTAAAAACAGTAGTATATTTTAAAATGTAATTATATACCTAAGTCAGTGTTCTTCATAGAGCGACAAGATTATTTAGAAGTAATTTTTATACTTCCCTTACAGCACATTTTTAAGTCTGTTGAGTTCTTGCATTTATTACTTCAAGCTCATAGAAGTTTAATACCCAAAAGAATGAGGCATTAGGAGCCTCATTTAATCTTTCTCTCTGGTAATTGGAAGGAGAGCTACAGGAAGAATAAAACCCACATGGTGGGTCAGAATGCCCCACTATGTATTCATAACTTGTAGGTGGAAAAAAATAATCAGAGCTCACATGTCATCTCTTGCTGATTGAGTTGATGATGCTTATTCATTCACCAAGGTGTGTATCACACTGGAGAATACTGTTTACTCTCTTCAAGCTCTTATTTCCATTCACGTTCTTTTACTAAACAGAATGTGTTAAGTCTAGAAATCTCTGAGAGATTTCACAGTCAAGTGGATTGTTTACATCAGAGGGTTAGACGTGTGCAGTTTGAAACTATTCTCCGGAGGATTCTGATGCTCACTTGTGATTAAGCAGTATTACCTGGAAGGGGTCGTAGTGGTCCCCAACCTTTTTGCCACCAAGGATCAGTTTCATGGAAGAAGACAATTTTTCCATTGGGGGCTGGGTAGGGGAGCAGAAGTCAGGCAGTGATGTGAGTGAGCCATGGGAGCAGCTATAAATACTGATGAAGCTTCCCTCACCAACCACTCACCTCCTGCTATGCACAACCCCCCCCCCCCAAACCTTTCCTAAGTTTCATGGAAGACAGTTTCTACACAGATGCAAGGTGGGGCAGTGGAGCTCAGTGGCCCAGTCCCTAACAGGCTGGTCCGTCCATGGCCTGGGGGTTGGGAACCCTAGCAACAGGTCAGACTAGATGCTAAAGACAAAAATGAGGTAGAAATCAGCTCCCAGGGAAGTGGTACACAAGGCATGACTCACTAGCATAAAAACAACTGTGGTGTTGTGTTTTTGTAGAGCTTTGGCCCATAGGGGGGCAGAGGCAATGATGTTTTATTCTAAATAGTGAACATTAACATCCAAACATTGATCCCAACAATAATTTAAAACAATGTAAGTGCACAGCGTCTTTCTGGGATGGTAAATATCTGTGTACCTGGAGCTAGGGTGTACGGAGGGACGGATGGGAAGTGAGGTTGGATGCTTACAAGAGCACCACGACACACAGGGCGTCCAAGCCATGATAGGCATGATGCAGCATTCTCAGGTGAGGAAGGGTTTAAAGTACACTCTGATGGGTTGTCTGGTTGGAAAATCAAGCACTGCCAAAGAAAATATTTGACTCAAGATGACAAAATAGCTAAGGTGTGCTAACAGCGTGCCAGCCACTCTGGTGATGATAAAGCACTTTTATCATCAGCACAACTCAATGAGGTAGGTGCTGAGAGTAACCCTGTTTAATAGATGATGAATGGAGACCTCCAGAGTTCAATTCATTTGCCCAAGCTCATGGACTTACAAGTACATAGTATGTATTGTATCAAATTGATAGATTCTTGGGAATGTTTAGGTGTTTATGGAGCAGTAAGAGATTTTTCAACACTAGTGATGCTCAGAATCTGGTATAAAAGGTGGGGGGACGGGGTGGTGGTTCTGGGTCCTTAGGACAAAGCTAGTGACCATGACTGTGGGTATAAGACACAGGTCCCGCTCCTGAGCCAGGACTTTGGCAACACCTGGGAAAAGCTTTGGGTCCCCAGAGCTGAGCTGGCCTCAGGCAGGGCTGTAACACACCACGGAATCAGGACGTCATCTGTTTAGTATGGAGCTTGTTTCAAGAAAGAGAGATGTTCACAGTTAGTGAACCTGTGGGAGGATTATACAGGTGTTTTTTTTTGTTTGTTTTTGTTTTGAGACAGAGTCTTGCTATGTTGCCCAGGCTAGAGTGCCATGGCATCAGCTTAGCTCACAGCAACCTCAAACTCCTGGGCTCAAGCCATCCTCCTGCCTCAGCCTCCCGAGTAGCTGGGACTACAGGCATGTGCCACCATGCCCGGCTCATTTTTTTCTATATATTTTTAGTTATCCAGCTAATTTCTTTCTATTTTTAGTAGAGATTGGGGTCTCTCGCTCTTGCTGAGACTGGTCTCAAACTCCTGATCTCAACTCCCTCCTCAGCCTCCCAGAGTTCTAGGATTACAAGCATGAGCCATGTATACAGGCATTAATTGCACCATTCTTTGACTTTTTCTGCAGGTTTGACAATTTTCAGAAATAGTTTAGGGCAGGAGGAAACGATTTGGTGGGTGGGAGGGGGAGAGGGTATTAGGTCAGAGGATGGGCAGAGAGGTTCTGTGAGAGAGACCAGGACCCCAAGCAGGTTCAGAGGGACTGTACTTGGTGACCGTCTGACCCCGGACAGATGAAGAAGGGAGTCTGTAAAAGACTCGTTAGACAGTGTCCTGTCTGCCTCTTCAGGGACATTTCTAGGGCCAGAGGGCAGGACTAGATCAGAGTTAGGAAGTAGAGGCGGATGTTTTCTATTGGCAACGTTATGACGGAGTTTTGCAATTAAAAAAAAAAATCTTTTTAAACATTTACAACAGATAAAACAAAACCATGTGCAATCACAATATAAATAGGTTTTCCTCGTAGATGTCAAGTTGAAGGTCACGGGGTTTATAGCTCCAGACAGCTGCTTATCTTCACTCCATATTGCTGCTTTTTCCATGAATTTATGCAAACCCGTTTGAACTGGTGCCTCTGACTAGCAGACGTTTTCCCTTGCGTAGAAGTAGTCATTAGTGGTCGTATAAGTTGAAAATCAGCCATTCTCTCCCTGCCTGGGGGCCATTTGTTTGTGGGAGAGCAGTTGTTTGAGAAAATTAGGTTATTTGGTTACCAAGAGACACTACCCTTTACCCTGTCTAATTACCCTCTTTTGGAAGAAGAATTGCTCCGTATTTATTAGACAACTCTGCATGCGAATGGTCTTTTGGGAGATGTTTACTATATTCCTGCAAAACAGGCCAAAGCAATTTTACTAGCATTTTCTACCATTTCTCTCTCTGCGATTAATATGAGAAATATGAACATCCTGAAGATATGATATATAATACAAATATCATAAACCATAATGATAAAAGAAAGATTGCATGTAGGCTGATTTCCAAACAGTCGTTTCAGACCGCACATCTGTGTTTAGTCTCTTTTATTTGAAGCAGAAAAGGAACTCTGGATTCAGGTCTTGAAGGTGTCTATGTTTTGTTATGAAACCGTTTCTCTGACTGTCTTACATGTGTGTAAGTCTGGAAACTGCATTGGAAACAGGCTAAGTGTACACGTACTTCCTGACGCGTCTAGACTTTATTTGTACTAAGTTCTCTTGACTGGTTCTCATTTAGTCATTTATTCACTCATTCTTTTTTTTTTTTGTTCATCAACATATGAAGTGTCTTTGCCAGGCACCAGACCTGGTATAGAATAAAATGGTATAGAATATAAAATGGTATAGAATAAAATGACATGGTTCCTAGATTAAAATATTAAAGAGCTGAACGTATTCATGCATTAAAGTCCATTCTTGTGAGCCCTGCAATAGAAGTGAATGCGAAAGTATGGTGGGTACACACAGAAGGGACTACTAATTATGCCTTTGGGAAGTAGAGAGATCTTTGCAGAGAAGGTCATCTTCAAGCTGGGTATTGAAGGATGAGGAGAATGTTCTAGAAGAATAAATTGGGAACCGGATGCTCCAGGCTGAGACAGCTCCTTCCCTGCAAAGGCAGGGAGGAGGGATGAAAATTGGTATGTCCCATCTGCTGTGGCTAGGGGCTGGGTGGGTGGGAGATGACACCTGTCAAGTGTAGTGCAGCCAAGTCCTGAAGATGTCTGGGGTCAAAATAGAGGGAAATGTGACTTCATCTATGTCATTAAGTAGTCCACCTATGGCATCATCTTGATTTTCTCCACAAAACCGCTGCTATGCCAAGAAAGATGTTTATGAGTCTTTCAGACTATCCTCTTCACACATATTGCTTCTGACTAAGCTGTTCATGAAGTGCTTCCATCTCAGTAAACATCAAATAAGAGTGTTTTCATAGCTTTCACTATTAGCGTGGGACATTTGAAAGGGCAGTATGTTTATTAACAAATGCCACATACCTTTTTATTTCCCTTCGAGCTGACATTAGATTGACCAGAGATGTTTATTCTTCTGTGGTTCGAAGAGTTTATAAGTTTTGGGGTCAAAACTGTTTTATTTTGGATTTTAGATCAAATGTGGTCTACTGAGAAAGCTAGGTAACTTAAAAAACAGGCTCTAAGTATCAATTGAGTTTATATCTATAATATTTCTGACTATACATGTATAAGTTTATATGCATTTCCTTCTATGGATGCCTTTAGGATTACATTTAGAATGAATTTAGATTACTCCTGTAATCAAATGTTGTTATTAAGGTCATTCATAAATATTTCTATGATAAATTAGCAGTGACAAATCTTAAAATCAAGGCAGTTCAAATCTGATTCAATTAATACCTGGTTACGTATGTTTGTGAGTTCCTTGGTTTTAATCTCTAAACTCATGAATCTTCCTAGATATGTTTGAGAGATGAAATACCTTTTATTATTTTGAGGATAGTTACTCGTGTGCCAGTTCTTTTGGCTCACGAAGTGTAGTCCAGGGTAGAATTGAGGGGGGGAAAATCATTGAAGGCCCCAGATCTCTCCAGAACGGGGGACAGAAGAAAAGACAAGAGCAGAGGAGGAAAGTGTTTTGAGGCCTTTTAACATTCCTGCATCCCAGTGGCTTCCCTTTTCTCTTCTTAATTTCTGAGAATAAGACCAGAAAGTCTAGAAAGCCTTGGGCTGGCCTTTCAGCCTCCCTTGCTACGCTACCTAACCGGTTCTTCAAGCAAAGTTGTGGGGCATCAAGCTCAACTTCTTAAGATGAGGATGCAATGGTACAGCTTGCAGGGGGGCATGTCCACAATTTTCTCTCTTATTGGGCAACTCAACCCTGTAACTCACCTCAGAAATGCTTCTGTTGGGTGTGAGAAAATAGCCTTTATCCTATTTGAGGCTCTGCGACTCAGTACCTGTGCAACCTGGCAAAGTGACGTCAACTCCTCTGGAAAGTAAGGTTAATGATACAAAATGGTACAGGGGGTGGCGGGGGAGGTATTCCCGCTTGCTCATGGTTTCTGTCATTACATGCAAATCTACAGTCTAAAGAACCAGAGCATTCGCTAGGTAGATACAGCTTGAAGACAGGTGCAGTATGTTCAAGCCATTTTATAACCTGGCTGAAAACTCTGTTTACCAAGCCAGTGAGGCTTCTCAATGAGTCCCCCAAGGATATCCCCCTCATCCAGCCCTTTTCCAAGCAGTGTGTTGCCTCGAAGCTCCCCTGGTGTGGAAATTCTGGAGAAGCCACTTATGATACCTCCACATCTTAACAAGTAATTGTGCAGACGTTCTACTCCAGGGGTCCTCAAACTTTTTAAACAGGGGGCCAGTTCACTGTCCCTCAGACCGTTGGAGAGTGAGCACTGTGGGCCCGGGATGAGTCGGCTGCAAAGCAGGACAGGCAGCGATGGCAAAAACACCCAGCGGGCCAGATGAATGTCCTAGGCGGGCGGCATGTGGCCCATTGGCTGTAGATTGAGGACGCCTGTATTTACTCCATATTGCTGAGTTTTTGTAAAAGTGTTGTGTGGGTTTGGTGTGTTTTTTTTGTTTGTTTGTTTTTTCTGCTGCTTTTTTACTTTTCCTGATAAAGACAGCTTGGGAGGCTGTGGATCAGGTTGAAAGGAACTGCTGCTGAATAAACCAACTAGCAGACGAATGCTTATTTATTTATTTATTAGACTAATTCTTAATCAATGGATAATTGATTTTTTTTCTTCTCCCAGAAGTGGATTTTGAGCAAAACGTCCTACATAAAAGAACCTTCATTATGCAAAAATCTCATTTCTTGATAATATCTTCATCTAGATTTAAATCCTTCTCCCTGCTTTCCCTTCTTTTTTTTTTTTTTCCCCCTTCTTTTTTTTAATGGCTTTCAGGAATAAGGAGCTAAATTTTCAATACAATTTGATGGCTTGACAGGGCTGCTTTTTCATTCTCTGCCCGGAGGAGCTAAACATCCATTTTGTCCGTTCAGTTTTCCGAGTTTGACTCAAACATGTGAAAACCAGGCTACAGCTTCTTTATCTCAATGTGGTTTTCCTTCTGATGCTGTGTGACCCCAAGAGATCGAACTAGGCCATCTAAGGGAAAATTAGCCGGATTACAGAAATCCATTTTGAGAAGCAAATGTATTTGTTCCCCCAACATAAGCTCTTGTGCATGATATTTTAATGGTGGCACCTTTACTTAGGCCAGTGGTGTTCATTTGCTTGGGCTTTTGTCTCCCTGCAAAGACCTTATAAAATATGCTTTATCTTGGGGCTTATTTCACTTATACCGTCTATTCACAGCCAAGGAATTTTCAAAACAACTATTTTCTTCTGTTTAGTTCATTTATAATTCCTGTCTTACTGAATATACATAATAAATGGTGGCTACCCACACTACCCTAGATAACCTATCATGCCAATAATATCTGTAATAGCATAGAATCTCAGAGAAAATCAAGGGAGAGAATACTGTTGCAATGGTGGTAATTAAAAAAAAACAACTTTTTGAATTATATTTCTGGCATGTATTTTTTAAAAAGTTTAAAGATCAGAAGTCGATGGTGTGGTCACGGATTATTAGGGCTAGAACAGTCTTGTATGCAATGAGCAACTCTCTCATTCAGGAAATCATTGACATGTTTACCACGTGGTTTAACTTAAAATATCTGCTGTTATCATTTTTGTTTTAGGCTTACAAATAGGTTTCGTTTCTGATTATAGAATAAATATATGCTGACTTCAAAGTAACTCAGAAAATAAACATTGTCTGTAACCCCATGACCCATATCTATTTATATTTTAAAAGAAAATACACAGAATTAGTGATAAGAGGCATAATTTATTCAGAAGGCATTATTTTTACCATAGAGTTGCCTTCTGAATAAAGTCATCTGAGTTCAACTTAGAGTACTTTGCTCAATTGTTTTTAGGCTTTTGACCAAATGCTTATGTTCTATAAGTGGGTATTTTCTGCTAGGCAATATTGATGAACATTTTATTGGAAATTCTTACTTCTTGGGTAACAGTGTTTGGCTCTACGCTTCTTGACACTTGTGTGTATGGAACCATTCTTCCCACTTTGTTTCACATCTTCCCTGTAGAGTTTCTGTATGCTGATCTTCTGAAAAGGGGAAAGCAAGGTATATCAGTTAGAATTCTCTATTGCAGGAGACCACAAACACGACTCGGGCTGGCTTAAGCAACAGGGAAATTTATGGACTCCTTTGACTGCAAAGCCCAGTTGTCATTGATGAGACAGCTCGTACAATGTCACTGGGCACCTGTTCTCTTTTCATCTCTGGCCTCTACTCCCTTCCTTGTTGGTTTCATTCTTAGCTCTCAGTGGTGGCAAGATGGTTCCCAATAGTTTTAGGCCAGGGAAATGAGATGTGTTGCATCTCAGCATCTCATTGGCTCTGCTTGGATGACTGCACATCACATCCATGAACTAATCACCCAGGCTGGGATTTTGCAACCCTTTTACTGGCCTGGCCCAAGCCATGCATTCACTGTAGAAGTGGGAGAAAAGTCAACTCTATACACAAAGCACATGGGGTACAAATGAGAAAAGTGGTAACTCTTAGAGGACTGTTACTGGAGGAAGAACAAATGGATGATGTAGAATGGGAGCAGAAAGAACTGAGGCCCACTTTGGAGGATGAATGAAGCCTGTTGACCTGTGAGTTCTTAGATTCCTAGGGATGGGTTAACAAAACACTATACCCCACAGACGGGCTTTGAAAGAATAAGTCGTTGGAATCCCACAAGCCACCTTCAAACTGTGCTGTGTCCTGTTATATCTGATAGCAAGTAGATTCCCGATGGTGTTGAGTGAGTCTGTGAAAATATATCTTCTTGGGAATATAATATGTCAATATATTTGTATCAGAATAAGTGTTCACATCCAGGTGTACTACCTCTATATTTTTTGAATTATCAATTCTTCATCTTTGTGATGAAACCACCCCCAGTTGCCAGTATAAAATTAAAACGTTTGTATTGTATATGTGTATTTCTAAAAAGTCCTTGTTAGGGACAAGAGGACTAGCTAAATCTTTATCATTATAGTCTTGATGACATTTGAGCAGCACCAATGTGCTAGAAGGAAAACAGTTACACTGATTTTAGAAACCAGTGAGTCGTGTTCTTGAGGATTTTTTTTTTTTAGCTTGAATAGAGTATTGTCAAGTTGTATCACATTACTAGACATGTTAGAAAAATGTAATAAGATGTTTGAAAGAAAATCTTACTAATGGACGGAAGTTACCATATTAAGATTTAGAGTTTTCTTTAATAATGATAACTCTTGCTTTAGAATCTTAATTCAATGGGAAGGGAAATTCATTCGCCAATCTGCAAGGTGTTCGGCACCATGTGTGATATACTTGGTACTGCTGGCTTTGTCTATAAAAGCACACTTGGCGCACATGCAGAGAAAATCGCTATTCTTATTGTTTTCAGATCTTTGTCGTCATAATCGTCCATTATGTTTAACAGCACGGGAGATTTTGGAAGGCGGATTGGATAAACCTGTTAGGGACATCCAGTCCCTCCTTCTGCCAGGCATTAAGGTTTCTTCTGGCATGTCTCACCCAGTTTCTCCAGCTGGGAAATGGAAGGTTGTCTGTTAGAAAGGGGATTGTGACAAGTCAGGATTTTTTGGTTAAGTGTCAGGATCCCAGCTCAAACCAGCATAAGCAACAGAGGATTTGTTGCCACCCATAACTGTAAAAGGAAGGGATGTTCCAGGGGAGGACAAGCCACTTCCAGGACTGTCTCTCCCTACATAGGCGTTTGCTTCTGTATTGGCATAGGTAAGAGGTACCCATACAGATAGGGACATGGCAGATAGGAGCTCTAGTCTCCCTGCTTCCCAACTTTGATAGCAGAGATAAAAAGACTATTTCTTCCTCATCATCCTCTCTCATTCCCATTTAAAGGAAATCAACCCACAGAGAAGGACTTTTATTTGACCCACTTGGTTCAGGCACCCCTCTTTGGACCCATCTCTGTGGACAAGGATGAAGGATTGTGATGGACCGCTTTGGACCAGATGAGTGTAGTATGGTTGGTGTATAGATATCCTGGGGTCAATAGATAGCAGTTCAATCCAGAAAGGAGGGTGGGAGCTGTCAAGAAGAGACACTGGGCAAACACATTATTGGTGGAGATAACTGACTTCCATCATACACAACACTCTTTGTCTCCACCTCAATGTGCAGTGTGAAAGCAGATATTGCATAAATACCCTGGGTCTTGACTATGGAAGTAATTGATCCTCACTTTAGTCGTATATCTAGGTGAAGAGTAGAGGAAGTGGGCAGATAAAAGGTCTAGCACCTTAGGGGGGATTGCAAGACCAGTGTCTGCCTCTTTCAAGGGGCAAACAGCAAGCACTTCCATGGGAATAGTAGATTGAGAATGCTTTTCTGTTACCATGTTTCCCTGAAAATAAGACAGGGTCTTATATTTATTTTTCCTCCAGAAGACACCCTAGGGCTTATTTTCAGGGGATGTGTCATTTTCCCCTCAAAGCCTCAGCTTGCAGCACGCACAGGATGGCCGGGACCTGACGGGGGGAGCCAACCTTGTTGGTGGGGCTGCCCGCACCTTTCCGGTCACCTCTGGGACAGTAGCTGTCACGATGGGGCAGATGAGAAGGGCTGCTTTTGTAGTCTTTACTGCTCTGCGAAGAAATGCATGGATTGTGTAGATAGGCTGTGTAGCCATGCCCATCACTAGGTTTTATTTTCCAGGTAGGGCTTATATTGCACAAATGCTTAGAAATCCTGTATGGCTTACTTTATGGGTAGGTCTTATTTGCATGGGAACACGGTATCTTGAATCTTCACCATTCCCTGCATTCCCTGTAGGTTCTATTTGATTGTGCTTTCTAGTTTTCCATGCATTTTTTTTTTTTTGAGACAGAGTCTCACTCTGTTGTCCAGGCTAGAGTGCCATGGCATCAGCCTAGCTCACAGCAACCTCCAACTCCTGGGCTCAAGTGATCCTCCTGCCTCAGCCTCCCGAGTAGCTGGGACTACAGGCATGCACCACCACGCCTGGCTAATTTTTTCTATATATTTTTAGTTGTCCAGCTAATTTCTTTTCTATTTTTAATAGAAACAGGGTCTCATTCTTGCTCAGGCTGGTCTCGAAATCCCGAGCTCAAACGATCCACCCGCCTTGGCCTCCCAGAGTGTTAGGATTACAGGTGTGAGCCACCACACCCGGCCCATTTTTTTTTTTTTTAATAATTTCTTTCCAACTGTGAAATATTCCTGAAGGTGTAGAAATAGAAGTTAAGAGAGATTAGGCCCAAGGTCCCAGAGCTAGGAAACGCTGGTGGCAGGACTCGAACCTGGTGTCCTGTGCTCACAGCACCATGCCAGGCTGTCTTTGGTATCCGGGTTTTATTAAAATTAGTGTTACCAGCATTCACTGTTAAAAGCCTACACCTGTCTTACTTTACCTTCGGCGGATGTTGTAGTTCATGGGCAAGTGTGAGACTAGCATGTCCATGTTTGTCGTGGAGTGGCAGAATTCTCTAGTCATTAAGAGCACAGACTCCAGGCTCAGGCGTCCTGAACGCAAATCCTGAACTCTTCTAGTTGTCTGACATTGGGCAAGTTACTTAGCCCTTGTGAGTTTAAATTTATCTTCAAACAGGGAATATAATAGGCCTATTTTATAAATCTGTTGTGAGACATGAAAGAGATGATGTCAATGAAGTAAAGATAATTCGTCAGATACCACGATTCACATTAGAACACTGCCTTGGTACTTGGTAAACTTTATAAATGGTGGCTTGAATGGTAGTAATAAAACACTCAGACCTGGCTTATTTTAGGACTGTGTGTGTATATTTTACATACACACACACACACACACACACACACACACACACACACATCCTTGTAGGATAACCATAGGTGATAGGTGTATTTTTCGTTGAGAGATTGTGGAACATGTTAAGAATGAGATTCCTAAGAGCTGAAGGCCATAGGAACTTTGAGTGTGGTTTTGACATTTTCGGTTGGGTTTAGGGTTTCACATTTTCTGCTCTTGGAATTAACATTCTATGAAATGAATCATTCAGGGTTCTGAATATGGAGAGACACGCTTTTCAATCTTCTAATATAACATGTTTTTTAAACATGAGAAGCCATGGCATTGTATTACGTTGGTATCGGGTGGTAGGGCTGTGTCTTGTTATGTTTTTGTAGGTTTTTAAAATACTTGGCAGTTTAGAGACCTTTAAATGTCCAGGTTTTACATTTCTGTAAAAGTGCCACAAATACCCTTGCAGATGATTAAGCTCAAGAGAAACTTGTAGCGACAGGGGTAGTTTCCCAGCAGAAAGCTGAGGCTGGTAAGTTTCAGACGGCCTTTATTAAGCGAGTTCTTTATTAGTACAAATATAGGAATAGAAACTTACGGAGAGTGAAAATAAAGATTCTATTCTATAATAGTTAACCAATAAAGGCTCTGTTCTCTAATAGTTACCTTTTAAATAATTTTTAAAATTGCCTTGTTTTTGCTTAATCTTGTTTGAGAGAAGTAAACACTTAGCACCTTTTAAGATGGGATTTGAGGCATTTTTATTACTCGCTCTATTGTTCTGTTTGACTCAGGAACTGCAGAAAAGTATGTATACCAGATGTCTGTTCTTTCTCACATT
The DNA here is from genome assembly GCF_040939455.1 of Microcebus murinus. NCBI lineage: Eukaryota > Metazoa > Chordata > Mammalia > Primates > Cheirogaleidae > Microcebus > Microcebus murinus. Next base: position 11,529,909 of record NC_134128.1, on the reverse strand, counting down.
GGTTCAAATTTAAATACAATTTAGATTTATTGAGTATCACCTGTAACATTTTCCCTTGACTAATAAAAATGTTTCACAAACAAGTTCATTTGAAAGAATTGGGGCCTACTTTTCACTTTGGTGTTAAGACTTTAAAAAGAAAAAATAAATAAATTTAGAAACACAAAATTGGAGAGTATTACAACATTCATGACATAATAATCGTTAATTAGTAAAATATTAATACATAATAAAAATAATCTTTAAACCTATTCTGTTAACTGCTTTCAACCAGAAATTGTCAAGACCATTGTGTACAGCCAATGAGCCATTATCTCTCTTGGGTCTTGTTTTGAAGTCCTTTTAAGGAAATCTATAGAATCTTAGGATTTTTCATGTTTCTTACCATAGACACCATATAATTATGTTGGTCAGTGTCAAAACTTGCACAACGTTGTTTGAAATCCATATTTAAAATATCAATGGCCATTGCTGCTCCCATTTCCCACATTGGTACAAGTTTGGCACCGAGGCATCTCCTTTGACAAAGCTGTCAGACAAGTAGTGGAGGATGGAAAAGAAAGACCTGCCCCTCAAACACATAGATAGCCACCTTTTCACTATTGCTTTACTTTGTTGCACATTAAATAAGCAAGATGGATGCAAGTCAAAGAATGTGCACGTTGGATCAGAATAAAAACATCATGCAGAAAGAACAGGTGAGAATTATTGTAATACTACATCAGCGTTAGGAGCAAATATGTTTGAGAAACACTCATTTCATTAAAGCTTGCAGGTTCCTGTTCATTAAGTCTTTAGAAATCTCTCTCTCTCTCTCTCTCTCTCTCTCTCTCTCTCTCTCATAAACAAATATAGCCACTGCCAGATTAGATTCAAAACATTTAGATTCAAACCCACAGAATGACAGTGGTGTCCAATAAAAAACACATTGTGTGCGTTTACAGTGGAAACCTGGGGGAGGTGAATTCCTATTGTACAAAAGCACTCACTTTGGGAGGGTTAAGAGACTAGATTGAATTCTGCATGCAGCATATTTATTGCCCATAAGAACATCTCTTATCCCTTCATTAGCGTCACTTGTAGCAAGCCAAGGACAGTAGCGCACTGCAATTCATGACCATGTGGGTGTTTACTACACAATCATATGATTGCAAATTTGGCTGTGTCCAAACAGGATTAGGGCAGGAAAAAAAACCAATTATTGCGAGAACTCAGGAACCACCCACCCCCCATACATAATACAAGACCCAGACAAGGGTGGATAATCTTATGAAAGAGAGACAGTCTCTGACTCCAGGAAGCTTGCTATTTTAATGAGGAGCTAAAATATGCACACAGCGCAGATTTAAAAGAGGAAAGTGGAAATGCCTTAAATAGGAAAATAGAGAAAGTGCTCTAGGAGTTTGGCGACAGAAGATAATATTCTTACTAGGAAATCACAAAAGTGCTGTGGGAGAAATCAAATTTGAACCTCCATCAATGAGAACAGGAAGGAAGGACGTTCTAGGAGTAGAGACCAGGGGTAGGCAAAGCTGTAGAAGAAAGAAAAGCGAATTTCCTATAGGAAGAGGGGGACATTGAATGACATTTTGCCTGGTGTTCAGGGGACAGAGTTAGTGGCCTAGAAAGGTGAGTTCAAGTAAACCATGCAGAGCTCGAATGACAAAGGGAGGAATTAGAATTTGGAGGATGAAGGTGAAATGCTTTGCAAGTGACAATCTCTATCTGAGAGGACCACGGTGGAGCCCGCAGGTGACCACATTGCAGAGAAGGCTGGGTGCTGCATTTCCATTCAAGAGATGAAGGATGTGGGGAAATGTGTCTTTTTAGGGGACAGCGAGAAGATATGCAGGGAATGAGAGAAGATAAAGTGGGGTGAGTGGGGGAATTTGGGGGAGGGGTAAAGAATTCCAGAACTTGCGATAACAGTGAGAAAAGGGTATAGAGGTGGGTAGGGGAGGTCCCCTATATGTTAGGGGGTGACCGGGAGAAACTGTTCCATTATAGTGCAGCCTCCCTTTACCCTGGGGTTTAGATGGTAAAGACATTTAGTGAGAAGAACACACAGAAGCCCCTTAGAGTCCACAAATCACCCATAAAATCCACACGTACATTTGTAGTATTGAATACATCTGGTAGAAAGCTGGCTTGCGTGAAGGCAGCATGCCATGTGCATGTTGAACTGGACTTGCATCCCACATGGCGAGACGTCCATCCTGGGAGGAGGACCTAGGAATGAGCTCACTGCAGGACGGTGGGTCTTTGGTTCACACTGGACCACAGGCTCCCTGAAGTTCTTTTTTTGGTGGTCGCTATTGAGGATGCAGAGTTGAATCTGGGTAATGTAGACAGGAGTATGATGTGAGTTTACTATTATTTCCTTAAGTAGTGAGTCTGCAGGGATTGGGGACTTCACTTTTGTCATCTCAGTGCACACAGTCCTTTTTTTTTTCTGTCTCTGATGATGCTTGCTGCCAGTGATCTTCAGACTGATGTAAAAATCCTTGAAAATGGTACTTTCAGCATTAACTGTGATCTCGTTAGGCTTCGTTAGAGCTTAGATAGTAATAAATCTTCTCAGATTCATCCTCATTCAGGAAACATTGATTAAATATCCGAATTGTGCTTGTGTACCATAATTTAAATACATGTTAGACACTGAAAATCATGTAGAAATTAATCACACAAGGAGGGGATCCTATCCTCAAGGATCCAATTGACCCACAGATTTCTTCTTTTGTGGTTCCTTTTATTTATATTTGTTTCTTTAAAGTAGTGTAAGGTCACCAAGATAGTGGTTTGGGGGAAGATTCTTTCCCCCTTTTCTTGTTTCATTTAACATGGACAATAACAGTCTTTGGACATTAACAATCTTTGGTTAAAAGTAGGATACCTGATGTGTGAGGGTGCCTATGTCCTTTATATGTAAGATCTAACAGACATTCAGTGGCATCCGTGTTTCTGCTTTTGCTGCAGGCTTTGCTTAATTTTGTAATGACTGGCCATGGTGTTGCCATGGTGATGGGGACAGGTTAGGAGGAACCGCCATTAGCAAGTCTGTTTGAAACTCAGGGACCTTTGAGCCATAAGGCAGTGACATTGCATAGGCCTGGTAAAAGCCCCCAGGGGTATCCTTGGGCATTTCAGCTGCCACACCTTGCTAAAATGAGGGGGTGAGGGTGGCGGATGACTAAGCCATAGAAAAAAACGAATGAGTGAGTTTCCCTTTTTAAAGAAAGAGACCTTCCAGTACAGATGTGCCCTAGGTGAGACATTCACATTAACAAATCCTAATTTTCTAGACCTTACTATAGAACAGAACTTTACTGATTGAAGAACTACAAGACATTTTCATTGCAGTGTAAACTAAATGCTAGGAAATATTAATGTCAATAACTTTTAATTTTCCTACTTCCTCTTAGAATATTAGAAAACATGGTAATCATATTAGGAGGTCTGGGGAGAGAGAGAAATAACTTGAAAATAGCAGAGTTAGTAGCCCTTGTTATCTGGGGAATTGTCGTAGAGAATTGATAGTTATCCCAAGACCATTGATAAGCGACCTCTCTGCTTTTGGGTAAAGGCAGGATGAACTGTCAGTAAACCAGTGTTTCTGATCTTGTTCCTCTTTTTCTCCCTATACCCCTCTCCCACCATCTTTCCATTTAATCTATAACATACCTGGTCATTGTTGTTGAATAAAATTTGGGTTTTTGTGGTCACATGTAGTTTTTGGGAATCAAGCCATTCTGAATGTGCCATGATAAGACATGCATGTTTACTTTTTTTCACTAAATTTTTTTTAGTATCTTTGGGTAAAGATAAGCTCAGATCAGTACATTTTAAAGATAGAGTTCAAAGATTTCTTCCATGTGTTGGAGTTTAGCAGCATGTGTTTCAGTTTGGTGTTTGGCGTTTTATATGATACCTAATTGCACACTGGCTATTTCCTTTTGCTTATTAATGAACACAGGCCTGCATATGTTCAAAATGTGCTTTAACCTGAAAGGTGTCATTTAAAACTCCTTCCGTTCAGACAAGTCACTCAAACTAAATTTCCTCTCCAGTGGTCTAACTTGTGAATTTTACCTTCCTCTCATCTGCAGAATTTCATAAAAATATTTGTCCAAGATCGTTGACACAGATTGTGTTTTGTCATGGTATTTTCCTTGGGTATAGACGAGGCTTAGAAAGAAGATATGTCCCGAAGATTCCATTCTTATGCTTATATGTACAAGTTGGCATGGCTACGAGTCCGCTTCCTCTGCTGGCTGGAGCTGGAGCTATTTATAGTTTCCCTTCTTGGCTTCCGAGTTAGCATATCAGTGTGTATTTATGCAAGGGAGAACTCTGAGGCCATATAAGACTGTAGTTTAGAAACCTACTAGCCTCATTTGCCTTTTGCTCTCTGGAGGAAGAAGAATGATCTTGTGTTTTGCCCACATGGAAATGTAACAGGGCGGAGAGGAATGACAAGGACACATCACTGTGGATGTGTCCTCTGCAACCACAGGTGACACAAGGGAGGTGTGATCAGAGTCTGCACAGGGAGGAGTTGTCCAGGGACATGGGATGGGGACATCTCCCCAGGTGAAGGGGCTGCTGTCAGTTGCACTAGGTGAAATGTTTAGTTCATTTGGTGGGTGGCAATACCTCAGATTTCCTTGCCTTTTTCTGTGCTCGTCAGAGGCATCGATGTTTCTATGGAAGCCGATGATTTGGCATGATGAAGCCGGGACAGGCAGGATGATGTCATGGGAGGAGGTGGCCGGATAAGACTTGGCTTTTCATCTCAGCTCCTGTCATCACAAGTCCCGTGATGCTGTGAGGGTCCATCTTCCTCATTTTCAGTGTCCTCATCTGCGAAATGGGAAAACTGCGTCCCTCCCTCACAGGGAGGGACAGTTCTGAAGATTAGGGGACGATCTAATCCACAAATAAAAATGCCTGGCACAGAGCAGACACTCAGTGAAGTCTGAAAACTCAGTAAAAGAAATTTAAACAAATGGAGCAGGGGCTACCTTCTCCCCAAGGATCCACATGAAGGCTTTTAGCCAAAAGGAAAAAAAGGTCAAGTGTATCTCGAGGGTCCATTTCCCTTTTCTTTTGTCTCTGCCCTTGACATCCACTGATCCAAGGTCGCCTTGCCCTCTAGAACTGTCTGAGTAAATGCAAGGATCGAAATGACCTCACCTAAGTGTCCCTTTCCTCCCATAAAACTTCTCTCCATAGTAAAAGCAAAGAGAATTTAAGACATTCTCACAACTCAGTAAACTTAACCTCAGTAGTGAGGAGACGTAGACGATAGCTTTGGTAAACCCCCCACCCACCCACCCTTTTGGAACTTGGTACCATTGCTTACAGATCTCTGCTGAGGTTAGTTAGCCTTTGGAGAAAATACCCCTCTCTCCAGCACTCCCCAGAGTTTTGAACTTCTGAGGTTAACTTTAAACAGTAGCCGGATGAATCCTCAGAACAATTAGTGATACCTGTGGGGATTTTTCTAGAACTCTGCTTGCCTCTGGAGTGTGGGCTGATTTGGTATGAAAGAGGAGGTCTGTAGGGCAAGGCCAGGCTGTTGAAAGCTGAGAGGGGGTCCTACTGGGTCCCTGGGAGAAGCAGCCACCCTTGAGCAGATGGGTGGGGTGGGCTACCTTTCATTTGGCCTGCTCACATCTGGGCTGCTTGTTTATTTGAAGTAAGCTGGAAAGGGGTAAAAATATAAAAAAGTCAAAAATGAGATATAATTTTATAGCAATCTGTAAACTTTTAAGCGAGTTAAATGATGTTTGTTATATTGCTTTTTTTTTTCCTGAGCATAAAAGTAACACGCTCATAATGGAAAATTTGAAAATGGACAGACTTTTCAGGAGGAAAATAAGAATCACCCATAATTCTCTTCAACTAAAGTTTTAACCACTATTTATATCTTGGAGTCTCTCTGCCCAAATCCTCTTATCTCAGTCTGTCACTTAGACTCTAGTCTGTGTCATTGTTATGTGTGCAAATCATCCTTAGGAAACAATATACAAATAAAATTGTAGCATCCTTTTTACATTTTATTTTTTGAGACAGAGTCTCACTCTGTTGCCCAGAGTGCCGTAGCGTCAGCCTAGCTCACAGCAACCTCAAACTCCTGGGCTCAAGCAGTCCTCCTGCCTCAGCCTCCCCGAGTACCTGGGACTACAGGCATGCGCCACCATGCCCAGCTAATTTTCTCTAGATGTATATTTTTAGTTGTCCAGATAATTTCTTTCTACTTTTAGTAGAGAAGATAAGTTCTTTCTATTTTTAGTAGAGACGGGTCTCGCTGTTCCTCAGGCTGGTCTCGAACTCCTGACCTCGAGTGATCCACCCGCCTTGGCCTCTCAGAGTGCTAGGATTATAGGCATAAGCTACTGCAGCAGGCCTTTTTTTTTTTTTGAAAGTAATGAGAGGCAGAGGCATAATGTGGTTGAGAGATTATCTCTGAAGCTGGACGGACCTGTGTTTGCAACCTTGCTTTGCAACAAAATATTATTTGATATGGGAAGTCACTTTTCAAGCCTCCTCTTTCTCCTTGATAAAATGCAAGTGCCGTTATCTACCCACACACACCCTGGTGCTGGGAGGTTTAAGGGAAATGTTGTAGGTAAGTGCTTAGCACCGGAGTCTGGATCTCTAAACTGTCATCGAAGCAAATGCTTCACCAGGCTTTCCTGCCTCGGTAGCATTTTCATTCTCTCCCTTCTTTCTATGCTGTTCTTTCCCCCATTTTAAAAAATCCTGTTGATCATTTAAAGTCTACTGCAAATTTTGCCGAGTATAGAGATTCTCCTAGACGTGAGCCTTAGGAGGCTGGGTGGTGGAGTGGTTAGCCTGGGCATGTGCTTTGCTGAATTCCCTTGATTTGACGTTAGATCCATCATTCACTAGCTCTGCAGGCTCGGAGTTACCAGATTGTTCCAGGCCTCCGTGTGCTCCTATGCGGGAATGACACAATTATAGTACCTACCTCGTTGGGCTGTTGAGAGGATTAAAGAGTTAATCCGTAAAAAAAATGCTTACAACAGTGCTCAGCCAGTGCTAGCTGCTATTACACAGAACTTGCTGCATGAGATGTAATTTGCATGTTGTATTCATCTTTTAGGAAAGCATGGATTTTTATCTTAAGCATCTTTGTATCCACTGCAAACCTGCCCTAGTGCCAGGCCTGTGGGAGATGTTCAATTTGCACTTGTTGAATTTTATTACATGGGACTGAAACCTGCAAGAGAGAGTCAGGACTTGCTGAGATGATGGTAAACCTAAGATTTTTCTTGCAGAGGCTTCCTGGCTATTGGAAGTATTAAGCACCTAGGTTTTAATATATTAAACTAAAAATGTTTTCCTTAGATAACTTTTTACATTGAGACTGTTTTAGGTTTATGGAATTATTGCAAAGATGGTATAGACAGAGTGCCCACGTGACTCAGACCCAGTTTCCCGTATTATTAACATCTTAGGCTATTGTTACAATTTGTTATAATTAATGAATCAACTAAAATCCATATTTTATTCAAATTTTCTCAGTTTTTCCCTAAAGTTCCTCTCTGTTCCAGGATCCAATCTGGCATACCATATTATGTTTAATTTTCACATCTCCTTAGATTCCTGTTGGCTGAGATAGTTTCTCAGATTTTCCTTGTTTTTGATGACCTTGAAAGTTTTGAGGATTACTGGTCAGGTATTGTGTAGAATGTTCCTCCTCTGTTATTTTAAAACAATGGAGATATCATTCACCTACCATAAAATTCATCTTTTAAAAGTCTATAGCAAACTAAATTTGGAATAGTTCTTTAGTAGCTCGGTTCTGTCCAACCTAAAATTTATTAACAAAATCAGATTACTTGCATTGTATACAAAGTGCTCCCAGATAGGAAATGTGTTATTTAAACTCCATTTATATGGTGAGCTTAGCTGCTTCTGGTGAGCATTTATTTGAGCAGGGTTATAATGCATTTTGGCAAAAGGGAACTGGAAGGTCATCTTGGGTTTGCTGTTGCCCTGGAAATATTGAAAGGAATGAATTTGTTCTGGCATCTTGGACTGTTTTGGACACAGTTTCTAGCAGGGTACTTGTTTTTACATACTCACTGAAATAGTACTGAGGTCAGTAGCTTGCATTTGGAAAACAGAAAGGAAAATGGAAATACATCTTTTACCTTGAGGCAAGGCTGGCACAGGTGGGCAGAGATGATCAGAAGGTAGAAACCAGGGTGTACAAGAAAGATTCCCATGTGAGTAGCTTTCCCGGCATACCCAGCGCATGCATGCATGCATTCATTCATTCATTCAACAAATATTTATTCAGTGCCTACCATGTGCCAGAAACTGTTCTCAGTGCTTGGTGTGTAGCAAAGAACAAAGCAGACAAAATCACATTTTCATGGAGATAACATGCTGATGGTGCAGACGAACGGTAAACAGATAAACTTGAGCCAGTGGTGATAAGTGGTTCGAAGAAGCTCAAATCCTGGAGAGGTGGTAGAGAATGAATGACAAGTAGGAGGTGTTCTGGAAAAGCCTCTTTGAGTTGACATTTGAGCAGAGACACAGATACATATTTGAATAAAAGCATGTCTTCAATGTGGAAGTTTCCTTTGGAATGAATGGAGTATAATCTTACTGTCTTGCATTCACTTAAAAATCAGATGGAAAATGAATGGGGTAGCTTTTATATGACTGTCACTGTGCTGTGCGCCAGAGGTTTATGTTTCCTGTTTCCATGGAACTTATGGCCTAGAGCAGGAACCGGGTGATAATCAGTGAAAATAAGTCCTTTAGTGACACTCTATGGAAAGTGCAAGGAAGGGAGAGTATAGGTAGCTATGAGCTACAAGAAAGGGGAGCCAGTCTAATCCGTGTGATCAAGGAAGGCTTCCTGGAGGAGGTGACATTTGAGTCTGCAAGCCAACAGAGTAGACATCAAGATGGGTTGGGAGGAAGACCAGTGAGCCGATGCACTAGGAGGGAGGTGGCTAACAGAACTCACGGTGCCATAGTAGCTACAAGAAACCCAGTTACTAATGGATACTCTCCTTAGCCTTATAAATGCCCAGTAATTGGTAGTGAGTGAAAATGAATTAATCCCAAAAAGACTAATGAAAATGACATTTTTGGAATTTAGAGTGGATGCTAGATTTTGCTAAAATCAGCTAGAATATGCTATTATGTATCTAATTTGTGATGCTTTGTTCAAATAGCCCAAAATAAAAAGAAGTAGATTGCATGGCTGTGTTTCAAAAATAACTGTGTTAGTATTTAGGGGGTAGACAGGGATTCTTTTAGGAAAACAGTTTTAAACTCAAGACATAGAGGTTCTTATATTTTTCTTTTCTTTTTTTTTTTAACTGTCATTAAGTGAAATTTTAGAGGAGACATTTAACTGTATCATACAGTATGATTCTGGAGGCAAAACAGCCCTTGGGGAATGTTTTCTTAATCTAATAAAATGAATTATCTTTGTTTAAAGCTTTTCCTCTAGTACATTCAGTTACTGCATGCTGTGCATCATCTTTTAAGAGTGTTCTGATATGACACGCTCAGAGTCAAATGACTTTATAAAGATCGAATGATGCTTTGGTTAAGGATGCAAAAATACCTAATCTCTGGCCTTTAAAATGTTTCTACCTTTTTAGGAAAATCCAGATGTAATTGTGGAATAGTCTTCGATGAAGGGCTTGTAACGGTGGGGGTGAATGATGCTGAGGATATTAACATTATGCATGGATTATGACCCTTGCATAGAGGCAGAGAGTAAAATATGCTTGATGAAATCTACGTACGAAATTTCACGTTTCTGTTAGTTAATAACGACAACACACATACCACCCCAAATTCCATTGATTGTTTAAATTCTTTCCAGAGCTTCAAAATTTTTAGCAGACTTTGAAATTGACAGCATTTTGTTTGTGCGTTTCTGATATTTTTTCTTTAATAGCATATGCTTATTTTTGGAAAATTTGAGGAATATAGGCAAGTATGAGGAGACAAATATTAATATTTAATCTCATCACTAAATCATCTCCTTACAGCCTATGAGAGGGATATTATGAATGAGAATAGTTTTACTGTTTTTTCTGATTATAAAATAATATATGCCTTATATAGAAAAAAAAGACAATATATAGGGAGATAGCCACTGTTAAGAATTTACACTGCCTCTGGGTGTGTGTGTTTCATGTTTATAAAACTTGAACTCAAATCGGTATCAGGATAGACTCTGGGAAGGGTTAAGGACCATACTTTAGAGGATTGTCTATTTCTAAAAAAATTGAAGTAGTTGCGTTTTGAAAATTTTGGGCTTTTACATTTTCATAGTGTTCTGATTATCTTCAAACTGGCTCATTTCACAGTTTTGGTCATAGGTTTGAGGGCTTTATTTCCAAAGAGAATTTAATGCTCAGGGATGTGCTATTAAAATAGTCACTAATTTATTTAATAAGTAATTCATGTTAACTAAAGAGAAATTAAAAAGTAAATATAGCAAAAAGGGTTAAACACAAAATACACCGCCACCCCCCAGATACTATACTTTTTATAGTCTTCCAGACTTTTTGGCTATGCATATATGTATGTTACATGTATTTATATTTTATGAAAAATGATTTTATATAACTTGCATTGTTCTCTAGCATATTTTCCTCATTAAGTGGAGTATTGTGAACCCTTGTCTATTTTCAACATAATTTTCTATCAGCGTTTTCAGTGGCAGGGTAGTATTTGGTTTTATAGTAGTGCCATAGTTTAAATAATTTTTATTATAAAAACATGGGATTGTTTTTATTTATTTTTTCCATTATTAAAAGCAGCACGGTGGTGAGCATGGGTGTCAGATGATTGCCTGAAGATAGATTTCTAGAAATTGAGTCGTTCCGCATCGTGAGTGTGACTATTGTTCAAGCTTTTGTTACAGATCATCGACACATCCTTCTGGAACAGTGGGTCTGTTTAAAACTATCACCACATTCTCCATCACATCGTGGTCAATACTGGATGTTGCTATTCTTTGACATCTTTGCCTGTTTGCCAGGCGAAGGAGAAAGTATCTGTTGCTTTTCATTTGTCTCCCTACACTCTGGCCACCTTGAAGATGCCATATTTTTTTTTTAGACAGTTCAGCTCACAGGTATATATGGAAGCCTGTATGCATACTCTGTTAAATCTTAGGCACCTTGGTGATGATTTCACCTGGCTCAGACAAGCAATGAGGTTGTGGCAAGTCACCAACAGAGAGGAAAGGGGCCCACTTTCTTGCTCCCAAACTCCTTTATGGCTGGAGCTCCCTGAGGCCCCAGCTTGTCTTTTGCTCATGCTCTGTGTACCCTCAGAGTAGTGAGCTCTCAGCAACTGCTAATCAGAAAGGGATGCCCACTCTGGGGTTTGCACCCATGACCCCAGGGCAAGAATATCCCTCTAGTAGTATGGACATAATCACATAGACTTTCTTAGATACAGAGGGTCCAAGAATATGATGGCACAGGGGCAGCTTCTAGTCCCTTAATGCATCGGTCCCCAACCTTTTTGGTGCCAAGGACTGGTTTCATGGAAGACAATTTTTTTTGTAGGTAGAGGGGGGGATGGTTTCAGGATGATTCATGCACATTACATTTCTTGTGCACTCTATTTCTATTATTATTACGTTGTGGTATATAATGGAATAATTACACAACTCACCATAGCTTGGGGTCCCCTGCTCCCACTGGAGGAAGCCAGATGAGTGTGAACAAAAATCTTCCCAATTTAACTGACATCCAAACTCAAAGTTGTAAAGACCTGGAGGCCATACCTCAGTTTGCCAGGGAATTTTATTTTTTGTCTCTTCTAGAAGGGGCTTGTTTCTAGAAGATTCTGGACATCTTTGTAACTCAGAAAACTTGTGATTCTCAGCAACCCCCTGTGCTTGTGGTGTTGTGCCCTAAGGACACCCAACAAAGGCCTTAAATTGACCACGTTCCTCTCTGCAATTTCCTTCTTACGTGGACCTGCTAATTTGGGGACAGGAGACCACAGCAGAGGCACGAATGTTTGTTTAATGTCTATATGTTTGTTTAATGTTTGTTTAATGTCTCTCATTAGGAGACTTCCACTTAGAATCATCTTGACTCTTAAGACGCTACCCAGATTTGACCTTATCTTTGCAGGCCTTTTGTAATTTTGTGCTGAAGTCTGTGTTGTATGGAATGTACGTACCTACGGTTATGCTTATTAGCAGTTGCAGTCATGGTAAGTAGAGGACATTTTAGGCATCACGATGTCCATTCACTTTACAGTGATATTGGTTTCCAGGTTGTTGGAAGATTCGTTTCAGAAATAAAAATTGCTTCTTCCAGTTCTAAACTTTTAGATCCAGCATTTGGAAAACTGCATTGAGGCCGATCCCTCATATGTGTATGGTCTCTACATTTTCTTCCCTTTGAATTTAAAAATATATGACTTAGTCTAACGAAGACAAGGCATTTCTTTAACTATCCAGCTATGGTGCAGGAGGGTCCAAGATCATCTCGAGAATACTTTTCCAAAATGTAATGGCGTGTGCTCTTTTTCACTCCGGTTATTTTTAGGTAGTCATTAAACAGTTGTTAGGCAGTTTAGTACGTTTATATGAAACTGCATATTTTGAGGCTTTAAATGCCACAGGAGAAGTTCCAGTGTAAACAGAGGAGAATAGAATCAGTGCTTCAAACGGAAGCGCCCAGCACTATAGCTCATTCCAGTTGAGGAAGTGCTTAAAGCACAAGGCCCTGAGCACACGTCGACCCACCCCAGCCAACCGCAGCCATTAAAGAGGTTCTGGATGATTCATCTCTTCAGGTTAGCAAGTGGGGCCAAGGAGGCCGGATATCGGGTCTAGTTCTCAGTGGGTCTGCGAGATTCGCTTTGTGTTGTGGTTACAGATTGTGTGTCAGCCCTTGATAAATGTCCCATAAATGCATTCCACTCATCAAGAGAGTGTGGATTATGAGCTGCTGGCTCCTGGCCAGAGGGATGGACAGCAAACTTCGGACGGGCGTGCCAAGAATGTCCTCTGTTCTTTAGGCCATTGGGACTTGTCAATGCCTGACGGGGCAGTGGCAGCTCTTTCTCAAGGTGACACTTGCCTCCGCTGATAAGCTTTGCAGCTCACCCCTCCATCTGGTGAAAGGCTCTGACACCCGGTCAGTTTCTCCTCGAGCCGTTGCTGAAGAAGAGAAAAGGGAGTCAAAGCTACTCTTGCTTTCTGTGTAATGTCCTGTGAACTTGCATTTATCATGAGAGTCACCCCTTTGGTACAGAGCGTCCTAGTCTTTGTTTCATTAATTAAAATGCATTTGTCTTCTTAAAAGCAAGCTTTCATCTGGGTCTCTCTGTTGGCTTTAAAAAATTCTTTATTTCTGGCTCCTCTTATTCAGAGCTCGAATGAGTCCAGCAGGAGTGACAGCACCAATGGCCAACACGGAGCACTTCCTCTGTTCCCAGTGTTCCCAGCTCTGTTTTGCATGTGCTTTGCATATATTAACTCATTTGATCCCCAGCAGAACTGTATCAAAAGGAAGCTGCCATTATTGTGACCACTCTTATTTCACAGATGTGACACAGAGAGACGAAGTAAATTGCTTATAGTCACATAGTTCATAAACTGTGGGATTCGGGCCCAGGATGTGGCTCATTTAGAGTTGACTTTAACCCACTGTGCTGTGAGTTGTTTAACAACACTGCAGCACAGCAACTGGCATGCTTGCTGTGTGTCAGTCACTTAAAAGTAAAGCAAGACTTCTTTATGGCTTAATCTCATTGGTGTCTAAAACGAACTCCAAAGGTGATGGGGAGAGGCAGGGGGAGGAATATTTTGTCTTTTAATGCTATTATTATGAATGAGATGCCTTTTGTATGCATGCCCCACTGTGTCCTAAAAACAATTAAGAAAGACTTTAGAAGGCTTGTCTTCCAGGTTAACTAGGTTTAAAATTACCAGTCAGTTTCCCTATCTGCGTGATTTTTTGCAATGCGCTGTCTTTTGATCCATCCCATCCTGAGTTTTTCTTGCCATTTTTGAATTTAGGATTCCCTCTCCTCTCCTGTTTCTCTCCTTTCTCCTATTCTCTCTGCCTCTCAGTCTCTCCCTTGGGCTTCTTAGCTCCCTGGGCATTGCTTTACTAGGATGATCATGACATTGGCCGATAGTTTTCAGATCCAAAGCTCTTTGATGGCAGGACTGTGTCTTGTTTATCTTGTACTTCTAATACCTAGCATTTGGGCCTGGCACACAGGGAACACTCAATAAATGTTTACCGAATGAGCAAATCCCTTCCTTCCCATCCTCTCTCTCACCCTTGCTCTATAACTTACGCCAGACGCTCATTATTATATCATGCCTAAGTTACATCAACTAGAATGTTTTTGCCTGCAAGTAACACCAAAGGCAAGTCAACCTGGCTTCGGCAATAAGGAATTTTATTGGCTGACAGAACTGAAAGTCCAGAGATAAAGCAGGCCTCCAAGACAGACCTAATCCGAGCACTCCAGCAGGTTTCTTTGTAATTCTCCTGGCTCTGTCTTCCTTCCTTCAGCCAACAGTGTGATGGTTACAGGATTTCAGACCTTCAGATTCAGCCATGGTGACATCCAAAGCGAAGCTCAAGAGGGTGCTTTTCCTGCAAGTGTCTTTGTATTTCAATGTTTGAATTGGGTCACCTGCCTGCTCCTGAACCAATTCCTGCGGCCAAAGTGGGGGGATAGCCATGTTCTCAGTGGCTCACAGCTGGATTTGTGAACCGTTCAAGCCATATGGAGGGTGGGACTCCTTGGAGACAAAAATACAGTTGGGTCAACTTTTCCAAGAGTATATGGCCTCTTACAGAGGATGAGTGGAAACCTGAATAAAATCTGGGGTACTTTGGGGAAGAAGGGGACTTTGGGTCAATAGCCATCAGTCTTCACACTAGGCTCTTCAAAACTTCCTGATTGGTATCCCTGCCTCTGGACATGCTCTCCCTGTAGTCTTTTGCATGTACTGTCACTGTATTGATCCCTCTGAAACATGACATGTGTGACACAACACCGATGATATATATGAAATAGCTTCCCATGGCTACTGGAAAAATATTCTGATATTCAGACCTCTGTTTGAAACAATCCCACTTTACTCTTACGGATTCATCTTCCAATTCTCTTGCACCATGAAGTTGGGCCTTGGCCAAATTGGTTTCCTAATCATTCTCTGATAATGTATGTTCATACCTTTACTTCCACATTCTGGTGTCCTCCCCCCAGGATGACAGCTTTCCTTTCCTGTGAGTGTCAAAATTCTAGCCTTGCATTCAAGATCCACCTTCAGTTGTTCTCTCTGACCACTCTATTTTGAATCAATTTGCCTCCATTTTAAATACTACAACATTTACTAATATGGCACGGCATTCAACATATGTTGCTTTGTAATGCTTAAATAATTTCTCAATTAAATTTATCTTTCCCTACCCTCCTGTCTTCCTAAGGTAAAATTAAAGATTTATATGCATTGATGAATCTCCTATTGTCTGAGTTACTACTGCCTTGCAACCAGTAGGTGCTTAGTGTTTATATATGTCAGCTAAGAAAAGTAGTAGCCAAAAAGGCATGATAGGAGCATTGAAACTGTGAAGGTGCCACCCAACTCTTTGAAAAGTGGTAGTATAAACCTTTATCTGGAACCAACCATGTACCAGGTGTTGTTGAAGGTTCCAGAAATTGCAACAATGCATAACCAAAGCCCCTTCCCTCCCTGAGCTTATGTTCCTGCTGGAGAGAGAGACAATAAACAAATTAATATTTAATAAAATATCAGATAATGCCAACTTCTAGGGAGAAAAACAAAGAAGAGAAAGAGGACAGTGGGGCTGATGTTTTGAATGTGGGGTGATCAGGGACAGCTTCCTTGAATGGAGATCCCTGAGAGGACATGGGACAGAGGGAACCCCAAGTCAGAAACCCTAATGATGAAACTTGCTTGGAGTGCTTGAGGGCAAGAAAAAAGTCCAGCAGGTTTTGCACGCTGATGGGGAAGGAGTAATGGGAGATCGGATTGTCAGGGAGCCAGGGTTTGGATAATGTCAGATCTTGTAGGGCATACCAGGAGCTCAGTTTTATTCTAATGGAATGCCTTTGAATGACTTTTGATCAGGTTCATCAGCTGACTTGGTTTGCATTTTAAGAGAATCACTTTGTCTTCTATATGGAGAAGAGACTTTTGGGGAGCAAAACCAGAAGGAAGAAGACCAGACAGGTGGCTACTGTAGCAATTGAGGTCAAGTATGATGGTAGTTTGGTCTAGAATGTTGGTGGAGGAGTCGGGGAGAAGTGGTTCTATTGAAAGCAGAGGCAACATAATTTGTGATGGACTGAATATGAGACACGTGTTCATCATTGTAAACAAAGACGAGTAAAGAATCAAGTCACATAATAGTGGCTTCTCAAATAGGATATATAATTTGTGTTTTAAAAATATGTTGACATCCTTGAACAGTAGACATTTCAAATTATTCCTAAAAAGTACTAAAGTTTAAGAAATACTAGAAAAAATGACAAAAATTGAAGGGTACTTAGAGTGATCATTTGTATTTGTGGCATTAATTTAGATGTCTTTTTGTAGATGTTGCATTAATTATGTGTTTTAAAATTTTCTTGCTGTGTTGAACATCTTCATTATATGAGTCCTGAATGAATGGAGAATATTTTGACTTATGCAATTAACATAGTGTACTGACTTAGAATTCACTCTACTTGGTATAATATTTGATATATCACTTGCCTGAAATTTGACTCTGGTCATTTCTATTGATAAAAGGAAGGAAAAATTTGCTTGAATTAGTGCATGAGAATGAGTATACATATAAATAATAAATACTTTAAACAATATTTTCAAATAACAAACTTTAAAACTCCTAATAAAATCGATCCATTTTGAAAATATTAGGTAAGTTTTCTATAGAGTTGGATTGTTCATTATTTTATCTACTTAGATAAATTGGTCCACTTTTTTGCATAGATAATGCCCTGAAAAAGTACTGCTTACAAAATTGAAGCATTTATTATTCTTACACCAGCTTTTTCTAATTTCTTTATCAAATTCATTCATGTTTATAATAATTTTATAATTGTCAAGTGGCAATTATTTGTCCCCATTTCTTAAGTAGGGGCAATTTAAGAGATAGAGAAATGAGTAATTTCCATTTAGAAATTGTTTTCTGATGTCCCCATGTTTGAGGAAAACACCATCTGGAATGCCTTAGCTTCTAGAAGCAAATCTTTGCACTGTGTGTGTATGTGTGTGTGTGTGTATATACACATACATACATACATACACACACACACACATCTATATTTGCATTGAAATTCACCTCCATGACATGACATTTATACTGACTCTGTATATTGGGTTATGAATTTGGTTTCAGTAAGATAATAGGGCTAATGTTCATTGGCTTCAATTTTATGGCCAAAGTAAGTCTGTTGGATGATCATTTTGCTATCCCTCTAGAAGAGTTATTATTTGTTTGCTTATTACCTAATAACTTACTATGTAGAGCAATTTATTCATTGCTATTTTATGCAGTCTTTCATTCAATGGAAACATATCGAATACTCATTTTCTAGCCACTGTGGTTGATTGTTCGTTAGTACTTTCAAAACAGTAGTCCTGTTAGATTTCTCACCTACCTGCCTTATAACAGGATCCAATATCATTTTATGTGTGCTTTTAATTGACACATTATAAATGTACATATTTATGAGGAACATAGTGATGTTTCAATATATAAAAATGCATAAGGATCAGGTCAGGGTGACTTAGCATATGCAGCATTTCAAACACTTTTCTTTGTGTTGGAAATATTCAATATCCTTTCTTCTAGCTATTTGAAAATATGATATGTTATTGTTAATAATAGTCATCCTACAGTGCTATAGAACACTAAAACTTATTCTTCCTGTCTAGCTGTAATTTTGTGTCTTTTAACAGATCTTTCCCTAACATTTTAAAACATCTTGTACTATTTGAAAGCCAAATACCATGGAACAGGTGGAATTTTGAGGATCCCTGCTCCATCTTCTCATCTGCTTTGATTCACATAATTTCTTGAACAAGTGACAAAAATCTTTCATTATGTAGCCAAAAAGAAAATGATTAAAATTCTTATTTTAGTCAAAGGGCTCTTTCATCAAAATTTTACCAGCTCAGTATTAATAGACAGTTCCCTATTTTGGTGGTGGTTTGGTTATACAGAGGAGAGTACATGCTTTGGACCCTTGAAATAGAAGACAGAATTGTCTTTGTTGAGTGAAGGAGGCCAATGACAAAGTCAGTTGTTGACAACAACAAAAAATGGTGAACTTGGAAGACATCACGGTATTGCCAGGGATAATACTGTCCCTGTCCTTTAGGTGGGGTCAAACAAAAACTATGAAGAAGGCTGTCTTTGCATGATTTGAAAGACAAGTGCCCTCCGGTTATGCAGATCTAATTTCTAGTTTCTTCTCTGGCTATGAGTGAGTATATATGTCTGTCTAATCTGGGCCTTAGTGTCTTTAACTCTCAAATAAGGCACCAAATCTTCTAATGGCCAGAACATGAGGCTTGGGAGTGAAAAAAGAACCTGGGTCCAAAAATCTGCTCAAGTTATTTCTTAACTCCTTTAAGCCTTCACTTCCTCATCTGTAAAGTGAGGATCATTATATACAATCTGTAAGGATTTAAAAAAATTAGAGATAATGTAGATTAAGGATTTAGCATAGTACCTGGGACAGAGTAATTGGTCAGGAAGTGGCAGTCAAATGGAATGAATTGAGAAGGTTGAGCCGGAATCCTTAGTTCCAGAATCACTCTCAGGTTCTATTTTGGGATGTTTATCCATTCTGGGTTGTGCCTGTGGGGTAACTTTCAAATGGAATGTTGTAGCTTCTAGAAACAGCAGGTTCTTTGCCTTGGCTATCTTTGTTGTAGGAGGCATTCACTTTGTAATCTGTGATGTTTTCACATTGAAATTCCCTTTCTTGACATATAGCCTGACATGGTATACTTAAGTCAGTTTTCTGTTATCTCTGTTACTCAACAAGACTGAATTTTCATCACTGGGAAAGCTGTTAACAGGGTCCCCATTAGCTGAGCCTTCACTGAGCATTTTCCTTGACTGATGCTTTGCACTTCTGTCCGTTACCCTTTGAAAATATCAGACTGTATCTCACAGCTCTGGAACAGGCTGTAAGATTCTGCAGAATCTCACAGGTACAGAGGAGACACAAGGAACGTGTCACAGCATCCAGATCCAATTCTCAGTTGAAAACTTGGTT
Source organism: Microcebus murinus (assembly GCF_040939455.1). Lineage (NCBI taxonomy): Eukaryota > Metazoa > Chordata > Mammalia > Primates > Cheirogaleidae > Microcebus > Microcebus murinus. Next base: position 11,510,586 of record NC_134128.1, on the reverse strand, counting down.
CCTTCTTCCGTATTCCACTCAACCAACTGGAAGGAGACATACTTGGGCAGATGCTTGGAAAGTAGAAATTGCAACAGAGTGATATTGCGGATTAAGTTGAACTAAAGGCAAACTGTGGCTGGCATCTTTACAAGCCAGACAGGTGAGTGTGAGGTTTGACTCCCCTGACCAAAAGAGGGTTTTGTACCTTGGCTGACAATTAGCCACTTTTTCCTTGTTTGATGTTTAGGGCTTTGTCTTTTTCTGTGTGTATCTTTAGGGCAACACACTATGGGTGAGTGCAGAAAAGCTTCCCTTATAGAGGTAATCATTTTATTCAAGACTGAAATGTTTTATTTTTCTATATCACATCAATTAGTACCTTCAAAAAAGAGTGAATTAATGAGGAGGAAAAATAAGCAAACACCCACACACATATACATATACATGTGTACGTACACAGAGAAATTGAACAGGGTGGATGATTGTTGATTATTTTAGTGGAGGCTGTCCAGTGAGCAACACAGTTACATATATGGTAATGCAGAAGGAAAAAGTAATTGTGTTGTAATTTCCCTTTAATTTTTACTAGTGACAGCTGTTATGAAAAGCAGGTGGTTAGATTGAACAAAAACAACACAAAATAAACAAACTAGTTTTATAATCGCATTTTATAGAGTCTTTTGGAATATAATAAAAATGTTCACAATCCATGTTTCTCCGCTGATGCCAAGTATCCATTGTGTTTGTGCTTATTCATTTATGCATTGAAGTTTCAGTAGGAAAATACAGTCATTTTGGTAAAGGTTAGATTTATAAGCCGCAATAAAAACAGGCTCATTCAAACAAAAAAAGCAATCAGATTGTGAAATGGCAAATAAAAGGGGAAGCTTATCCTTATAGGGGAAAAAATATTAAATTTTAACATTATGTTTAAATAGACAAAGAGACCTGCTGCAGACTTGAAAAGTGCTCATTTTGCTTCCGTTGCTATAGTTTGGCTTACAGATGGTCCATGAGATAGTTGCTATAGAAACCAAACCTTTTTCATCAATCTCCCTCTGTTGCTATGGTGTGTTTGAGGCTGGCACACGTAAACTTTTGTATAAAGAGTCGTTTATGCTTTTCATTACTGACCTTATAATGAAGCATATTGATTACGCATTAACCAACAAAGTGTAGCATGAAACGATGCATCGTACTAAACACCAGGAACTAAGTCAAATAGGTAGACCTAAAATTATTCGTAGATGTGCATTGTGCATTTGTTAACCAGGCTTTTCGAAATACCACTCTGGTAAAGAAAACTTGTTCTAATTGACAGAAGTAGAATCTTTTTTTTTCTTGCAATTGATAGTTTTTCTTATACAATTTAAGGTCTCCTCAAAGTTAAGTCTGTATTAAGATTCAGACTTCCTGATTTGTAATTTTTGCTTTGACATTTGATATGTGGCCTTAGGCAAATCGTTTAACCTCTGGATTTAATGAGATCATGGGACTATGGCATAATAGATTTATATGTGGTAAGCTCCACCAGGGCAGGTAACATTACCTGTTTTGTTTACCTTTATACATTCAGAACTGTGTGCAGTGTCTAGACAGCCTAGAACAGGGGTCCTCAAACTTTTTAAACAGGGGCCAGTTCACTGTTCCTCAGACCATTGGAGTGTACGTACTGTGGGCCCAGGACTGCTAAGCAGGACAGGCAGCGGTGGCAAAAACACCTGGAGGGCCGGATAAATGCGCTAGGCAGCCCACATATCGCCTGAGGGCCTTAGTTTGAGGACGCCTGGCCTAGAATGTAGCAAACACTTAAAGATACTTGTTGAGTGAACAAATACACAAATTGTTGCTTTGGATCAGAGAGGCATCTCATACTGTAGTTTCTGTGTTAAGTCAATTTCAAGAGTAGTATTTATTTCATTTAAATGTAACAAATATTTATTTAACTTCTTTTTTTTTTTTTTTGAGACAGAGTCTTGCTTTGTTGCCCAGGCTAGAGTGAGTGCCGTGGCGTCAGCCTAGCTCACAGCAACCTCAAACTCCTGGGCTCAAGTGATCCTGCTGCCTCAGCCTCCTGACTAGCTGGGACTACAGGCATCCGCCACCATGCCCAGCTAATTTTTTCTATACATATATATTAGTTGGCCAATTAATTTCTTTTTTTATTTATAGTAGAGATGGGGTCTCGCTCTTGCTCAGGCTGGTTTTGAACTCCTGACCTCAAGCAATCCACCTGCCTCAGCCTCCCAGAGTGCTAGGATTACAGGCATGAGCCACCGCCCTCGGCCTTTTATTTAACTTCTAGTAGTGGTAAGATGCAAGCATTGGATGGGACATTGGTCTGTTTGTCAATTCTCTCTTCCACTGCAGCTCCTTTGAGTGGTGCCAACCGGGTAGTATTTAAGTCTTCCACGTTCCTTATCAAATCATAACACCTCCCAGAGGTGTCATTTAGCTTAGAAATCAAGGAAGCAAAGATGTCCTGTAACCTGCCAGGGGTGGGAAAATGTGTTAATTCTTGCTCTGGCTTGGGCTGGTTCCACCTGTTGCTGCTGGCAATTGGGGGGGGGGTGAGTCCCAGGGAAAGGGGGGGTGTGGTTTTCAGTCTCCCCAAGCCACTTTCATTGATGAGGATTTTTAGAAAAGGATAGCTGTGTCCCCTTTTGACTCCTACAAGCCGTCCTCTCTGCCAGCTTTCTCCCCAGGTGGGGCAAACACTTCTTGCGCTCCTGCGTGGCCATCCCTACAGCAACTGCCCTGTCTCCTAACTTGTGTGCCACATCTCGTGTGTTCATTTTTTCCCTCCCTTTTCCCCACACTGTGCCATGTTCCCTCTTGTCCTCGAAGGCAACAACTGTTCCAGCAAGCCTTCCTCCTGCCTTCTGACATGTCTAAGGATATGTACAAGCAAGGCATGAGCCACGTCTATGCACTTCCCCCAAATTCCAGGGAAGGGGGTACATGCGGATTCTCCCATGAACTCGCCAATGTGCTTTGGTCCTCGCTGAAGGCTGTGCTGGGCTGTCCCTGCCACTCAGCAAGTAAAGGCTTGGGAGGACAAGGCCAGCCTCCATTTCTTGTTGGCAGGTAAAGTAAGACATGCTAAAATAAGCATATAAATCGAAGTTTTAAATCCAATATGGGACAGGGATTGGTGCAGTGGTCTGTCCCATCCCTTGTCTGTGGTTTTGCTTATTGTGGCTTCAGTTACCCGGTGGTCAAGTCTGGTCTAAAAATAGAGAAATATAGTACAAAAAGGTATTTTAAGAGAGAAAGAGAGATCCCACATTTGCATAATTTTTATTATAGTTCTATTTTATTAGTTATTTTCAATTTCTTACTGTGCCTAGTTTGTAAATTTAAACTTCGTCATAGGTGTGTATATACGTATAGGAAAAAAATACATTATATATAGGGTTTGGTGCAATTTGGGGTTTCAGGCATCCAATTGAGGGTCTTGGAACCTATCTCCTGTGATTAAAGGGGGATGACTGTATATCATAGGTAATAACCATTAGATCCTAGAGAATTACAAAATACATAGTAAGCAATTACCAAAAAGTAAAGTTTGTAACGTATATTGAAATCATATAGTGCTTAAGTTTATAATGTGAACAACCACAGTACTATACAGCTTAGAAAATTGTTTGCACACATTCATTTACCTATTGACTTTTCGTTGTTCTTTGTTTTCAGAATATATTTCGCATGTACATTCTATTGGACATAATCTGCATATCACATAGTGAGAACTTTAGGTTCATCAGTTACTTAAGAATCATCCTTTTTCTAACCATCATGTTGTACACCATAAAATAGATACAGTTTTTATTTGCCAATCAAAAACCAGTTTGCAAATAAATAAAAGGAATCATTGTTATGAAAAAAAGTTATATTAGCGAAAAAATAAATACAGAGAGATGATTGATAGAGTTTTTATGTAGAATTCTGCATGGTGCAAATTGGTATATGTATATTTTAAATGTGCTCCTTTTTTTTTTCTAAATCTCAAGGTTCTTTGTAAAACCCTGAATTTTAGAAAGATGCAAATAGTAGGTGCATCCTTCTAGTCAAAGGGCCTGCAGAGTAGCAGTTTAACACAAGTGCTAAAGACTCGGACATGTAAACCGGTCATGGCTGGCAACCCCTTTTTCTTAGTCATTTTTAAGGAGCTTCAAAAAGTCTGTTTTAATGACAGCATTTTTTTTTAATGGACCTGTTGATATTGCTCATTCCTTACCAGTTGTTCACATTTTTTGCTAAATTTTCACAGACTGGGACCCAGACTGAAGAAGGTCTAAAGTCCTTTTCCATAGCCATCTTCTCTACTGGAAAGGCAACTCTTGGGCATACTATTTTAAAGAAGGTCTAAGCCATAGAAGATACGGTGTTCAGAGAGAGAAAACCCTCGAGCACAAATTAATTCCCAAGAATTCTAATGGACATCTTTACGTTAACACAGGGTGATGTTGAGTTCTTCTGCGTTGGGATTTTGTGGTGTGCACCTTTGTTTTGTTTGACTGTCAAATCACTGGATCTCGACTGCAGAATGCCCATGTTTAAATAGAAACTAAACTATGCAGTACAAAACTAATATAATCTTTCCTAGATTAGCTACCATCCCATGTTACGTGCAGAACTGCTTCCTTCTCCTTTTTGTGGGTAATGGGCTTGACTACATGTGAAATTATAATGTAAATGTTGTATCTTATCCATGCATCTAGGAATATACGCCTTAAAAATTACTTTCAGTTATATGCACAAAAGTATGGCTTACTTTAAAAAAAAAAATCATGTGCTTTAGGGGAAAAAAAAAAAACACCTACCAAAACAAAAAAGCAAAAGAACAGTTTAATGACAAGATCAACTTCATGGAGCACTAAAAATAATGTGTTTTGTTTATGTGTGTGTTTGTTTCTTGTTTTGTTTTTTGATAGATAGATGTGTTTCTCTAGGGGCTTTCTACTTTAACTTACAAATGGTTATTTTCAAGAAAGATATTCCTTTAACTCTCAAAGTCTGCCTATTTTCAGACTTTTATAGCAGGAAGTAGAAGTAAGGATGTGCTTTTCCAGATGTTTCTGGCTTGCTTTTCATCAACTGAGTGGTTTTATAAGTTGATACCTAAGTCTGGAGTAATTTTGAGCCACATTGCACTGGCAGTGAAGGGGCCTATTTGAAAATTTTTAAGCATGTTGTAATTTTTTTCACTTATAATTAAATGTGCTTTATTGGGTTGGAGAGAATTGGCAGTATTAGCTATTGATGTATGTTTATAGCATACCCCAATTTGATCTTTGAACATTTTATTGTTTTAATTAATACAACAAATTTATTTTAAGAGCACCATGATATAGTATTTCTTGACCTTAGAAATTAATATTTCTTAAATTAGTAATTTTCTTGAGCTGTTTATGTGTTCAATAGTACTCTGGACAGATTGCACCAGATAAACGAAAGCTAGTCTGAAAAGAACTTTTTCAAGACCTGTACTTTTTTTGTGATGATAAAAATATTAGTTTAGATGTTTTTCCATTAACAAGTTGTCTAAAGCTCTTTGGTGAACGTCTAGGTTTTGAAATGGATGAAAGATAGAAAAGGATGTCTTACTGCTATCCCGCACTTAAGGCTAATTTCTTAGAGAAGCTTTGCTAAAGTTGAAATTTACAGAAGGAGAGAATGTTATATGCTCAGTTTTAAAAGTGAACTGCTCTTCCTGCCATGGTTACATTTTTGGTGGCTCCATTTGGGAGCTTGCCAGGACAGAGCTGGGACCTTCCAGGAGATGAATCGAGCTTTTAGACTGTATTGAAATACACTCAAGTTGGTGCCTGCAGTTAATTTTGGAAGTTGAATATCCTAGAGACAAATTTCGACTTTTGTGCTATAAAGGAAGTCCCATCTCACACACAAAAAATGTTTTAAAATCCTTTATTATGGCTCTCACGGCCCTGATGCCTCTGGCCCAGGTAACAGAGAAAGACAGGCAGACAAGTCCCTTTGCAGGGACCTGAGGGAGGAGAATGCCGAACCAAGTGAGTAGTCGTCTTTGTGATTATATGGGAGAAGAAAGTAGTTGTTATTTAGGCTATTAGCCCCAAATAAAACAAAACAAAAAGCCAAGAATTCTGATACTGACAGCAAAAATTGCATTATGTGAGATTGCTTGATTTTTTTTTTTTTTCAGCCTACATTAATGGAATTACTCTCATATAGGTCAACTCTAACTCATTTGCATGTGCAAATAATCTTGACTGTTAATAATGACATATTTTATTTAAAAACAGTAAATTATGTATTGGCTTCAACTAGCAAGTGAATATGGCTTCTTTCTCATGAAATTTGCATGTTATTTCCTGCCCATTTGTCCTTATTCTAAGCTTGTTTTAATATATTTTATAAGGACATTTTCCTAGTAGTATTTACTAAAATACATAAAAGACTGCAAATTAAATATGTTAAAAGATTTAATTTCTTGTAGTTTCCTCAGATTATCTATAAATATTTCTTTCTGAATAACAGGTATTCCTTTACATTTCTATTAATAAAAATATAACTCCTATAAATACAGTATAAATCTATCCTCATCTATTAATCATGTCATATTCTCTAATTAGAGGTTAGGTACCTGGGAATACATAGAAGAATTAATGGTAAAGTAGATTATTTTCCCAACTCCACTTCTAACTCTAAAATATGTCTTTCATGAAATACCTCCAGTACTTTTTACTTTTTCTGTTATGAATTTGTACTTAGATGAAAATTCACTCTTTTTTATTAAATACATAGGGGTAAATTTAAATAAGAAATCACTCATTCTGTTTTATGAACAAAGTAACATAGGTATCAAGTTCCTTAAAAATATTTGACTTACTAGGTCTTTTAATAACTTGAAAATGAGGAAAGCAAAAACTGTCATTACATCTAGAACTGGAACCAACATTGAGATTTTATTTGTCTCTCTAGCTTTCCTTCTAATGCTCAGGAACATACAGGAAATCATACAAATGGATTTGGAAAATTTCGACTTCTGTTCTTTATGCCTGCTATTGCTCTTATGTTGTTTATATGACCTGTATCTTTCGATTACTTCTGTGGAAGCGCTGAACCTTTTTTGGAAGAGTAACCCAGTTGCAGTTTCCATGACTTTATTTCAAATTCGTTTTTAAAAAAAAAAAAAAAATTGCAGAATATCCCCACATTGACTTGGAAACAAGTGTTGTTGCCTGGATTGGATTAAAAACAGAGGCCCTCTACTTCTGCATCCATTTGTATCTTGCGCAGGGATGCTATTAAAAATACTTAACAACCGTACAGTGAGGCAAGAACCATTCAGGGAGGTCTTCCACCATTGCCCTGTTGAGACAGGTTGTAACTCCTTTAACCGTTGGATTTGGGGGAGAGTTCAGGGTGGTGGATGTGTTAGGACGAGCGTGGGGTCTTGGGACCATGGCTGTGTGTGAACTATTAAGGAGGCATTTCAGTGTGCCAATAACTGCCATGGCTGTGCCTGGGTGTCCTGGCTGAATGTCCCTATGTCACAACCACTCCAGGGATACTTTGCCCAGACTGTGATAGGAACATGGTAGTACTTAGTACTCATGATTACAATAAAAAAAAAAAAAAAAAGTCGTGCTTATTATTGAGTGGCTTTAGTTTTTGAGAAAAGAATTGGCTAAAAGTCCTCCAGCCTTATTGGTTGTGAAATGCTTAACCCTACGATGCAGAAATTAAGATAGGTGGAGGAAAAGTTAGACTGTGAGGGTTCCCTGCTGTTCCCATAGAGGTTCCCACTATGGCATTTCACGGGAGCAGCAGCGACATCTAGTGTTCCCTCCGAAGATGGCAGCGACTATGAATGGAGTCGATGTGTTTATTTCGCAAGTAGCCCACGAACTTGATTACTTCATTCAGGGTCTGGCTTTTACCGTTTTGGAAGCACATCACATTCATCTATGTGAGGGGGCTTGGCTGGTTCCAACTTTTTATAACCACTCAGGCAGGTCCTGTAGGGAGGCCAGGCACTTTGCCTTGTGTGCTGGTCCAGCTCCAACGAGTACTGAGCTCAGGGCAGCCCCTGGGGAAGAAGGCATTTCTGGGGCCAATCTTAAGGATTTGTAAAGCATACCAAGTGACCCCAAAACTACTTTCAATAAAGAGAAGGCACCAGCTCAAACCTAGCGTTTTCTCCTAACACATTTTGACAAAAATAGTCATTTTGAATTAGACGTGATGGGAAAGCTATGAGAATTGGCCAAACTCTTTTATGGTTAGACATGTTCTGACTTTTGTTGCTCTGTATCTGATGATTTTTTCTTATGCTTGGGTTTCATGAATATGTGTTTTATTTGTACTTCTTGGTGAACACAGCACTAAGGATTTGAGTGAGCTCGAGGAAAGAGAAACATGCTTTTAGGTGGCTTCAAGTCTTCTCTATCCCTTCACTGCCCATTTCCGAGACCATGTTGATATTTAAGAGCAGCCCGTGGTGGTGGTTTTGTTTTTAGTATGATGTTGGTGCTGGGTAGGTGCTTTCAGATCAATTCTTGATGCTCTGTGAATTATTGAGCTATTGGTTTTGTTGTCCTTCTATAACTCTCTCCTATTGTTTTCATTTAAAACAAGTCTTGAACTCTTCTCTGAGATCCTTGAATAGGAAATTCTATCTGATAGTTTACCAGAAGAAGGGCTTTCCCATAGGTCTGCTCAACCCCTTCAGTCTTAAGCGAAAAAACAAACAAAAAAGAATACATGGATATTTTGTTAATAGTGGACATAGTCAATGATTACATCCATGTGTACCATTCTTGGCCCCTGATTTGGTCAGTAGTGACAGTAACACAGCACTAGAGCGCCTCTAGCTCAGTGGTGTAAAAAAAACATTTAGTTTTTGTAGAATTCTTTAAAAAAGATAACTTGTACAGAATGACATAAATACCAATCTTGTTTGTTGGGGTCAGGGAGAGGACTGGGGTGCCACCTGCTGGTTTCTTCCCTTTCTCCCATAACCCCTCATGGTGGTTTAAAAATATCCATTATGTGAGATTCAGCTATTTCTTTACTTGTCCAAATTCCACAACAGAGGTCTCATGAAAAGTTTCTTAAAAGCTAGCATAAATAAATATATTGGGTTATAGACTTCTGCTTGGGTTAAGGGACCAATGGCAATGTAGATGTACAACCAAGTCAGGGTTGGAGGTACTATAAATACATTCCTTTAACTAGTCCGTTTATTTGGGCCAAGTCAAGCAATTTCCTAGAGATTACCCAGAGGTCCATTCTGGGCTATAAAAAGAATCTTTATATTCATTCATTTCTTCATACATTTATTGAACAACTATTTAGTCTATGCTATAGCCAGGTATGTGGGGATATATTGGTGAACAGACATTTCTTGTGACCCTGTATGCACCCCAAGAAATTCCCTGCCCACATGGGGCTTATATTTTACTTGGTAGATATAGCCATAAACATTATCATGAACAAGTCCATTTTTAGTATGGCAGAAGCTTATAAATGATACAGAAAAAAGAAAATGGAGATGGCAATAAGGGAGATGAGAATGTTCATGACAGTCTTAAATGGGGAGGTCAAGATGATTGTCATTGAGAGAGAGACACTCAAGGACAACTTGACACGAGGGAGTAAGTCGGGCAGATGTCTAGGAGGAGAATGTTCCAAGCAGAGGGAACAGCCATTGAGAAGGCCTCAAGACAGAGCATGCCTGGCATGTTCAGAAACACCAAGGAGGCCAGGGTGGCTGGAGCTGAAAGAGGGCAGGACATGGAGTGGGAAAGGGAAGGAATCAATCCAGTTCATGCACTAAAACATGTCTTCATGCCCCTGTGTCCACCCCAGGAAATGCCTGCCCCTACCTTACTCCTCATGGCCTCTGCTTGCTTGGGATGGTGGTGCATGTTTCAGTTTTGCAGGAGTTTCACGTTGTTATAAAGAACCTCTCATGTCTTTGGTGTCACACTGAGTCATGATTGATGTGCCTTTCATTCCCCGTATCAAATTTTCAGGACATTCTAGAGTTTCTGGGGAGAACTGAATTCTCATGGTTGGTCCACACTGCGGCTATGATTACAAAGGCCTGAGGCAGCCCACTTTGGTCTGACATGTCATTACCAATTTAATAGAAATATTTCTTGTTTGACTAATCTGTAACAAATGGAAGTTCTTTGTTGGATTGCCTTTCCGAACTGAGGAGCTATTTTAGCCACTAATGGAGAAACAGAGTAACAACATGCCATTTCAACTGACCAGTTAAACCACTTACTAAGTCAGACAAACTTACTTGTTTTAGAGTATTGATCACCACTGGTCTCAATCAATTCAATTAATTTGAAATAATAGAAGTATAGATTCTTCAAGTCTTAGATCCTCAGAGACATTAAATATTCTCTGCTGCAACTTTTTCATTCCATGGATGAAAAAGTTGAGGCCCAGAGAAATGTGTGGATGTGTAGCACTGCCATTCACTCAGCTCTGTGTGTGTGTGTGTGTGTGTGTGTGTGTGTTTGTGTATCTATATGTATGAAATTTATCTCCCATTGAAACATTTATGTATCTGGAATTGAGAATTGTGTTTTTCTACTCTTGTTCTTAGGAGAGGACAAGTGAATTTTAAAGATTTGTTGGTTACAAATATTCTTTCTTTCTTTTTTTTGCCTCAAATATTAAATGACTCAGCCATATTGTTCTGTAAGGGTGGGGACAGAAGTTATTTGAGCTTGTGTTGAAAAGTGGAAGAGAATCAGATGACCTGATAACTCAGTTTCTAGGTGCTCTTGACAAAGACATTTGACCTTCCAGAAATGGTCAGCCGCAAAAGACTGGATATTATTAACTTTTGAACATGGTTATTAGAAAATGATTTCCTAATCCTTTTGCCATGTTTCTTTTTATGTCTGTAGTCCTGGAACAAGTTGTCAAAGACAGCAGTGAGCTAGTACAGAAGACCTATTGGAAATTCTATCTGGCTCTAAATATCACTTGTAGTCATTGTCCCAATAGTCATTTGGGGCATCCTTTAGAATACAAAAACTTGGGTAATTCAGGTGTTATATATTCTAGTCATTTCGACATTTGTATTTGCCTAAAATGTAATAGCTTCTTGCTATTACTCGCCTTATCTTGGGCTTATCTCTCACAAATCTCGCCGTCTATCTTAGTCCTCTTAACTACTTATTGGATATCATTATTTGTGTTTATTTCTGTAGAATCCTAAAGGGCTGAAGTTTGGGTTTTTCCCTTTTATAGGAAAAGGCAAATAATTTGGCTTATGATGTAGAGAAATTAGGGCACTTGGTGGGGGGGCTGGGGCACTTTTGGCCTGCTTGGCTCTTTGCTCAGAGGAGAGACAGGAAGGAAATCCAGGCCACCTTGTGACCTTTTCTGAGAAGTTCTTCCCAAAGATTTTCATCTGTTTCCTTAAGTCTTAGGAATTTTTAGGATGTGACACCTGCTCACATTCCAGCATCAGTATGTAAATTCATTCCAAGGGCAAGCAAGAGTAATATTGATTGTGTCATGGAAACATAGGGAGATTAAGAATTTGATAGACATGCCAGCACCCATATCTGGTTCCCGGAACTCTTTTTTTTTTAATTATTTATTTATTTTAGAAATAGAGGTCTCACTCTGTCACCCAGGCTGGAGTGCAGTGGTGCAATCATAGATCACTGCAGCCTCAAACTCCTGGGTCAAGCCTCAGTCTCCAGAGTAGCTGGGACTACTGGCATGCACCACCACACCCAGCTAATTTTTAAATCTTTTTTGTAGAGATGGGGTCTCACTATGGTGCCCAAGCTGATCTTGAACTCCTGGCCTCTAGTGAGCCTCCTGCCTCAGCCTCCCAAAGGACTGGGATTACAGGTGTGAGCCACAGTGCCTAGCCAAATTCTTGGAAGTGTTGCTTGTTCTATCAGAATTCATTAGATAGTTCACAAGTTTCAATTAAAAAAACCTTTTTACTCATTGAGCACTAAAAAGCATTTTAAAAGACCTTTATAGATTCATTTAAAAAGAAATAAAATGTTTGAAATGGCTATCTTTCTTCTCTAGTATAGTTTTCCTTTTATCCATGGAAGCCAGTCTAGAATCTTAGACTGCATTTTATATTATATCTTTATCAAAAACTTGCTCCTCTGCCAACTGATCACAGGGCAAAAAGTTAAAAACACACACATACACACACACACACAAAAAAAAACTTGCAATATTTAGTTTTGAAAAGTAGCATTGGCCAAAATAGTGTTGAGGTAGAGTTTTTTTCTTTATAGAAGTATTCCAGCTCATAAATGAGGAAGGGATCAGAGAATGAGAATTTCACTATTCTGCAATCCTAATGATTGAGTGGCTCCAGGCAGTGATATCAGCAGTTGCCAACTTCACAAAGAAAAGAACCTGGCAACATGTACCTCCTGGTGGGATTACATAACACACCTATAGGGTGGCCTGCCAGATTCATATGAGAATCTGATGAAACCTCTAGATCAAGTAGCAGTCTACACTGGAAGATGTTAAATGACAACACAGGGATGCAAAAGTCAGAGTGTGTGAAACTCTGTAGGACAAATGACCAGTTTTCTTCCATGACTCAATTGCAAGGGGACAGGTGGGAAGAAATGGTGCAGAATTTGCAGATTAAAGAAACCTGAGACCCTGCAGTCAGTTGCAATGTATAGAACTTATTTGAGTCCTGATTTAAACAAGTGGTTAGAAAAAATCAAATTTTATGAGACAATAGGGGAAATATGAACACAGACTACATGTTTACTAATATTAAAGAATTGCTATTAATTTCTTAGTTTATTATAATAGTTCTTACTATTAAGTTATTTTATAAACAGTACTAATCTTTTAGAGATACCTGCTGAAATATTCATGGATAGAGTGAAAAAAAGTGGTATTTGAATTGAAAAGATCATTGACAGGCCGGGTGCGGTGGCTCACACCTGTAATCTTAGCACTCTGGGAGGCCGAGGCCAGTGGATTGCTTGAGGTCAGGAGTTCGAAACCAGCCTGAGCAAGAGCGAGACCCCATCTCTACTATAAACAGAAAGAAATTAATTGGCCAACTAATATATATAGAAAAAAGCCAGGCATAGTGGCACATGCCTGTAGTCCCAGCTACTTGGGAGGCTGAGGCAGCAAGATTGCTTGAGCCCAGGAGTTTGAGGTTGCTGTGAGCTAGGCTGACGCCACGGCACTCACCCTAGTCTGGGCAACAAAGTGAGACTCTGTCTCGAAAAAAAAAAAAAAAAGAAAGAAAAAAGGAAGAAAAAAAAAAAAAAAAAGATCATTGACTATAAAAAATGTGAAACTTGGCTGGGCGCGGTGGCTCACGCCTGTAATCCTAGCACTCTGGGAGGCCGAGGCGGGTGGATTGCTCGAGGTCAGGAGTTCAAAACCAGCCTGAACAAGAGCGAGACCCCGTCTCTACTATAAATAGAAAGAAAATTAATTGGCCAACTAATACATACAGAAAAAATTAGCCGGGCATGGTGGCGCATGCCTGTAGTCCCAGCTACTCGGGAGGCTGAGGCAGTAGGATCGCTTGAGCCCAGGAGTGTGAGGTTGCTGTGAGCTAGGCTGCCGCCATGGCACTCACTCTAGCCTGGGCAACAAAGTGAGACTCTGTCTCAAAAAAAAAAAAAAAAAAAAAAAAAAAAAAAAAAAATGTGAAACTTGTCTCAAAATTGGCCTTTAATTCCGTTGTTAACTTGTTTCCTTTTGGCCTTCTGTGTGTTACATAAATGACTCAGAAATCCCATCTAACATAACTTGGGAAGGCTTTATGTTTTGCTGTCAATCATCTACATGTGCTATAAGCATGACACACACAGAGATGAAACCATTTAAATTGGATTCTTAGCATTACTGATTTTGCTTCAGAAAGAATTCTTTGATTTTGATGTGTTTTGCTTAATCCTTACATACCTGGTCTTCAGATATGAACTATGTATTAAATCATGTACCCAACATCTATGTATGTGATCCTGAATATTGATCATTGATATAAATGATCGCAAGTCCATGGCACTGTGGAATAGCATAGCATTAAAGAGGTTTGTCTCTAATAAGCCTCCAGCCAATAGGAATAAATGAAATTTTATTTAGTATACTTGATTTTTTGTGAAAGCAAAAGAATATTATGCTCTTAATACATTCTTCTTGTTCAGCAAATAATTATTAATCTTTTACAAGATTTTCAAGAGGAATTATAATAAAAATGTACTAGTTTTTTTATGCTTACCCAGAAGAGCACATAAAACAGAATGCTCCTATATTGTCTTTTTTTTTTTTTTTTTTACAAAATGAAGTAAAAATACTTCATTTAATAAAAGACTTTTTTCTTTCTAGACCATGACATGGCAACTAATGAAAAATTCAGAAGTACGAAAAAAGTCTTTATTCCATCACCAAATGCCATTAACATTTTAATTTCATTTTTAGCCTTTTCAAAAAAGAAAGCTGTAATCATATTAAGAAGAATTCTTGTCTTCAGTATTACAGACAAAATCCCATTGCAGAAATGTTTTTCTTTTGAATTTCCCCTTTGTGTTGTTTTTTCTCTAATAAACGAGGAACTTCCAGGTCCTTCAAAAATGGGGACTTTTCTGTCCAGTGACATATGTACAAAAAATAGATGACAAGCACAGGCTGCCCCTCCCAGTATAACATATTATTGTGTCTTAAAATTAGGGACCAATTTTTTAATTTTTTTGTCCAGAGAACTATGGGCCCATTTTAATGTTTAGAAATAATAAGGCTTAGTTTGACAAGTACTGCTTTTAAGTGGGTATAGAGATTAGTAATAAGAACAAATTAAATATAAAATAAATATTACTCCTTTGCAATGTTTTCCTTCCCTAAACTTCTGAGTTAATGTCCCTCCTGTGCTCTTTGCACAAAATGGCTTCTAGAACCTGGAGCAACTGCTTTAAACACAGTGAAACTATTGAACTCAATTTTCTGGGGCTTAAATACTGTTAAGACCTACCTCCTTTATGCCTTGCCTTCCCCTTCCTCTCCCAGCTTTTCCCTTCAAAACAAATGTCCAATTCCTTTCTAATCTCAAAGCTCAGTGTGCTAATAGGAAACAGGTTTACCCAACTCTATATGAAATCAATTTGGAGAAGCGAGTTATATACAAAATTACAGGAATTCCATTCTCTTCGATAAGATTCCTTGACTCCTTAAGAAGTTCTGCATTTCATAGCTGTTTTACACTTTTCCAAAGAATTTCTTTCTCTAACCCATGAAGGGCTAGAACAGATGTTTGTAGTCTCATTTTAGCAAGACTTAGACAGTCAGCGCAACTTGGATCAGGTTACCAAGCTTGTCCTTGATAAAGCCAGGAGAACCTGGCTGACCTGGCTGAGAACCTGGTGACCCACAGTCTCCTGCGTCACAGAGCAGGAAGTTATGCTTGGGGACAGAAGGCATGTGTCCCACAGCCATGACCAGCCCAGTGTTTCTGGGAGTCTGTTCGGATGTAGGATCGCTCTTCCAAGGTAATAACTTTATCACAGCTTTCCATGGTCTGCAGGGCCAAATTGAAGTCAAGCCCAAAGTCTCCAGATTGCAGGAGCAGAAATCGGTGACATGGCCTCAGCCCTCCCACTCCACCTCCTCCCAGCCGCATCCCCGACACGAGCATGTGTCTACACCCCACCCCGTCAATTTCCACTACCTTTTTCCACATGAGCATAGCATGAGCAAAGATGCCTGTCTGTTTCTTGCCTTTTCTCCAAGGTCTTTGTTCTTTTATGATGTCAGCCAACCCTCTGTTTGCTCAAGGCCAAGGCTACACGATGACTTAGCATAGACGTTTCATTTCCCTCATTGTACATGACCTGCTATTTCTCAGGCTTTTGGCTCTGTAGAAATAGGCTCTTAAAAAAAAAAAAAAACTGATTTATTGTATTCTTTCATGTTCTGTTGAGTTGGGAGGAGTCCGTTGGAACTTTTTAGTATTGGATATTACAAAATCCCTGGCAGGACAAGGTTGAATGGAGGAGTATAGAAATGTGGCTAAGCAGCTTAAAAACCACACCACTCACTTCCAGGTTATTAAGTCCCTACTTGGTACAAACATTCTCTGTGTCATCTCAAAATATTATAAGTCCTTCATGATAAATAGTATAGGCCTCATTTCAGGAAACTGAGGTTCTGAGAAATATGGCGTGAGTCTTAACAGGATTCGTGGACACCAAAGGCAGAGTGAACACTGGTCCTCATTCAAATAATATTAAAATATTTAAAAACATTTTCATAGTCAAGGGAAGACTTGGAAATGATAAGGAATGCTTTTAAATTTCCGTTCATTGGCTAAATTTCCATGCATTGGACACATCCAATGCATGGAAATTTAGCCAATGAACGGACTTATAATATTGTACATTTTGTACATTTTGTCAGCTATGTAAGAGTTACAAAGAGAACTGAATTAACCATTCCTTTTTCCAAATTAACCCTAGTGATGTTTTAATGTCCCTTATAAATCAGTCCCCTGCTAGGGACTCCTTCTTTTTCTCTGATCCCAGCCTACATAGCTTAGTAAGTGGCAGAAGTGGGGTTGAAAGCTGGATCTTTGTGTGTCCCTTGCTTCTGCCATTGGCCAGTATTTCTTGTGATTTACAAGGATGTGGTCAACTGATCACTAATGAGCTAATGCAATAGATATTGAGTGGCCAATATGTGTCTTACATTTGTATATTGCTTTATGGTTTATAAAGAGTTTGTACAGGTATCATCTCATTTAAATCTCAGCCCAGAAACACATGAAAGAGGTAAGGCCAGGAAATATCAAAGACGAAGAACAGAGCCAGGATGCCCCTGTCTTTTAACTCCAAGCTTTATGATACTCTAAAGTGCCTGTGTTATTGGTGTTTCTGTCACATGGGGGCTACTGTCTAATCTGGGAATAGAAAAAAAAAAAAAAACAGGAGGGAAAAAGGGTTACTCAGTGGCTGCAATTTCAAATCAAGGAGAATGGCCACTTAAATGAAACTGTTCCTACACCCATAGCTCTAAGCATGATGTTAGCAAGCCACCTTAGAGGCAGTAAAAGGACTCTTCCTTCTGAGAAAACCAGAATGATAACACATTCCCTGAAATGATAGAATTTTGTGTCACATCCTATAATGGGGTCAGTAGGGCTTCTCAGAGGTGAGGTCATTGGATCTGGGTCTTGGGGAGTGAATCAGAATTGAGCAGCAGGGGCTGAAGAAGCAAAGTGTCCCTTACCGAGAGGAAGGCATTGCGGGCTCAGCTGTGACACAGATGGGTAGGTTGGGACTCCCGGGTGCTGGGCAGCGGGGGAAGTGCTTGGTGGTGTTTGGAGAGTGGCTAGAGGTTCTGGAGGCTTCCATGCCAGAGAGTATATAGTCAAAGCGATATATGTAAATAATGACCCAGCGCAGGATGGACTGGTGGACAGGAGGACAGAAGCCCAGAGATGGGAAACTAAGGTGCTTTCAATTGAGTACTTAATTCCATCATCATAAACTTGTTTATCAAAGATTGAAGAAAAGCTGGTGCTATCCTTCAGTGTATCCTCTGAGAAGAAAAACAAAATATTAGCAGGCAACATTTTTACATTCTTTCAAGTGAGAAGACCACTTTTTTCACTTAGTATCTTTTTGTGTGCAAATGAAAACCTCATCTTGAAAAAGGTAGATTAGTTGGTGGCTCATTTTAAAAACTATATTATTGTAAGGCTAAAATAGAAAGCATCTCTTTAATCCCACAAGATGGTATGAAAAAATTATGAAGGATATAAAACCTCAGAAGACAAATGTCCTGTATTTGAACCCCAGCTCTTCCATGTCCTGGCTGTGTGACCTTGGATTACAGTAGTGTCTGTAGGGCACTTGGAAGAGTTCATGGGACAGAGATTACTCTATGACTTGTAGTTAAATCCTGGGCCAGTTTTGTTGCAAGTGGCTAATTTTCATCCTCCTCCCACTTGTTGGATTTCTTTGCAGCAAAGAGTTTTCAAAAGCTGCAAAGAGTAGCTTTAGAGTAGACATAGAAACAAGATAAATATCTCAACTGTGTTTCTTATATAGTCATGTGAGTAATGTTAGTATGATTAGCGTGAGAAATTAGCATTATTCATGAGTATCGGTAATATTGGTATATTAGTGAAGAAAAGGAAACCAGAATTTGTCAGTCTGAAGACTTAATCCATAATTTCAGTCATACGATTTTATTTATTCTTAGAAAACAAGAATGATTATTCCCATATTCAGGGGTTGAGGCAGAAGTTCAAAACTTTAGTTGTATTTCTGCTTGGGAAAATAGCAGAGATCTAAAATTAGTCTTATTAGACCACAGAAATGTACCCAGCCAAATTTAATGTGGGATTTTAAAGTTCATGAAGTTAAATAGTTCAAAGTAGCACTGTACAAAGCAAATAGAAAAATGCACTTTCAAACTTTTTTTTTAGTTGGTAAGATATTAGAATCATTTAAGGAATGTATTTACATTTTTTATGATAGTGATACTTAAAGTATTTGGCAACGTGAAAAATGCATTAAAATATTAATAAAATGAATTTTTAAAGGAGAGTTCTTTAGTAGGTTTTATATTTGTTAAATAAAAGGAAAACGCTCTGCTGTAGTCAAAGTTCCTAAATCTTAGCTACATACTCATAACATTTGCAGGTTAGTGTGCGGTTATTTGCAGCAATGACAAATATTAACACTATGATGTTAGAGCACTTTTTAAAGGATGTCTATGGCTGAGTTCTTTTTTATGTAGTTATGAATTCAGATTTAATGCAGTAAAATTAGATACAGCATTCATCCTAACATTTGGAGAAACTGGATTACAGCTTGTAACCCCTGTTAGCATTGAAACTGGCACCCACTTGCCAAAACAAGAGGCACAGAAGAATCTGTGACTTATTCCTCTGTAAATCAGCCTCGTGAATTCAGGAGACAGCAGTTTTTTTACACTGACTGACTCAATGACCAATACTTAGCCCATTGATCACAATCCACGAATATTATACCTTTATCCACTATAATACCTAACATAGGAAGTTACTGGCATCATATTTTATTTAGTTGGTTTATAAAAGAGCTAACTCATTGCCAGACGTAAGGCAAGAGAGGGACATAGCACCCCCAGTTACTCGTTTCCTAACACAAATAATACCTTCTAAAATGAAACTGTTAGGACTCTCAAAAATGTCTCAAATCAACAACATACATTTCTGCAATAAAATTAAATTTCCTAAACCAGCTTTTAAACCACAAAAAAAAAAAATAAATAAAAATAAAAAAAATAAAAAAATAAAAAATAAAATAAAAAATAAAATAAAATTTCCTTGAAGTTAGAAAATAAAAGCAAGAAGAATGCGCTTAATCTTCTGGATAGACCTTCTTTCTATTCAACTTGTCACCACAATATTTTTTTATACTGTTATTAAACAAATGAACATAATATGGGGAAAGTTTATAGACCATGGTATGACTGGAATTATTTGGGGAACATAAGGCATCCAGTACCATGCATATGCAGTGTATGGTTTCATGAGGAAGTTTCTTGAGATTTAAAACATTAACAGAATATATGATATGAAATAGTAATAGAGGACACAAAATAAAATGAGGAAAAAAAAACTAGTTTTCTTTTAAAAAAATCTCAGTGATGACTGAAGCAAAATTTGTGTCATTCTTCAAGAATCAGACATTTATTCAGTGTACAGGAAGAATGGTCTTTTTAAAAAATCAAACATTTAGATCTAGAAGGAATCTAAAAGATCATGTAGCCACACTTCCTCACCTCTTACTAAATGGGGAGATATCTTTTCTTTCCTTGATGAAAATTATAAATAATCATTTTGAGTCCCACATGAGCTGGAACTGATCATGGGAAGGAGTTCCAGGGTTGTGACGAATCATGGTATATAGTCAGTAGTTCTGTACGTGAAGAGGTTTAAATGAACCATAAGTTCTCTCAAGGACAAAAAAATTACCCAATGGCAATATGCATAATACACAGCCTGCCTCAGGGGAGAAGAGGTTCATAGACTGAAGTGACACTATGCTTGTCAGAACCTCAGATTTTAGATAGTCTGCTAGCATATATAGAAATAGCCCTGGCTAGGAATGGTCTACATGCAACTAAAAAGTATTGCCACAAATCCTAGGTCTCTGGTTGCCATAATGCATGGCTCATGGCGTTGTATTCAATTCTTTCTGTCTTGTGTATCTCTTGTATGTATTCATATTTGAATCATCTCCCCAAATAGACTGTGATCTCTTTTATGGAGCATGTCCTATTATTGTCACCTATTTCTTATTCATTGCACCTTAACTGGCACTTTATAAAAAATTGATGGTGCAGTTAGTTGATTGACAGCTACACTTTAAAATAGAAACTTCTGTTCTTTATCTGTGTGATTCAGAGAAAAAGGCACGATAAAAAGACATAAGTTCTAAATCAATTTCTTTCTTTTGCTCTCTTATTCAAGACTCACTGTTCACAATGGTTGTCTCAAACTAAGAGTCAAGGTGCTCATCACTCCCCTAGTCTAAATTCTTTATAAGTACCAAGAAACATTTCTTTTCTTTTGTAAAACTCTTAGCAGCGATTGTGATAATATCTGCAAAAATACATATTTGGAACGAACTGAACCCCCATGAAAAATGTTCGACTGCCTTCTTTTGGAAGTTGTCCTCTGTGGCTTTTATTTTTGTTTCCTGAAGTACATAAAAGTGACCACAAAGGTATTTATACAAGACATTTTAAGTTCTCTTTTGAAGATAACAATGATATGTATTTTATGATTTTTTTTTCTTTTGGGGCCAATAGTGGAAGGACATTTTTAAAAGCATAGTAGGAAAGAATTTGCCTTAAGGGAAGAAGATATGATGATATCCCCAACACTGTCCATGGTACTTTTTATATAATCGCTTATTGAATTTTCATGACCAACCTATTCAGTAGATTAGATCAGTGTTGTTATCGTTCTCACTTTACAGAAGAGCAAACTTAAGAACAGAAATAGGTGAAGCAATTTGTCCACAGTTAACCAGCCAACATCTGAGTACTAACCTGACTCCATAGACCCTGGGTTTAGTCACTGTACCATGCAGTCTCTTGATAGGTAAGAAAGGTATAGGAAAGAAATAATTGAAATCTCAAATGCATGGTTTTCAGTGTTTGCTATAGAGAGAAAAACTTGGTTGAATGATCTGTGAATCCTTAAAAATACACTTTTAGGTTGGGGGATTATACTAATCTCTTCCTTTAATTGTTGGCTTTAGAGTAAATGCCATAGCTGAGCTATGTTATCTTAGCTTTGCCTAAAATTTGCTGCCATAAAAGATCTTCACATAGCTACTAAAATTTTGGGAAACTGTTTTTTAAAAAAATTCTGTTTTGTGTATTCATGGCAAGTTCAAGTTTCCCAGTATCTTTTAAATAGCTTAGAAAGCTTGGGAAAAACAGAGAGACATGTTCCTCGCACATGATTTTGTCATGACACTGATGACAGCGTAGGACAGGACAGGAGCTAAATCCAGGCATTGTGTTAGCATCGACTCGCAGGTTCCAGGATTGGCCATCGTTCCAGAGAGCTCTGCAGCTGCACAAGGCGACTTCCTGCTCTGCAGTTTACACTTGAGCACTTGAGTCTGCTCTTGCAATTTATTAGCAATGTTGCCACTTTTATGTGTGTAGTGACCTTAACTTGTAAGTTTTTTGTTTATCGCTTTTAAAACTTGTAAGCACTTGAGACTTGGGAGCTAGCCTCTAGTGGAAACATCTGTTTTTTCTATTCCTCTGCTAGCTAGGTTTCTTTTTGTTGGGTTAAAAAAAGGATGATGTCCTTATTTACAAAAAAAAAAAAATGCTGCATTGGGAATTATGGATCGGGGTTTGATTACAGCTCTACCAAAGCTGGGACTTTAAGCAAGTCACGTCGGCTCTTTGGACATCATTGTTTGAAAAGCCAAGCAATTATCGAACGCTAACAGACACAAGCATTGCGCTGGCTGCATTGTACACATTGTCTTTTATCAGCAGGAATCTTCTGAGCTCTCACCGTGTGTGGAAGAAGTACGAGGCTAGGTTCTGTGGGGCACAAAAGAATAAAAAACACGATCGCTGCTCCCAAGAGTTTACCTGTCAACACACAAACTCCCTTCGGAGGGTCAGCCTGTGTCCACGCCACGTGGCGAGGGGTCACTGCCACCAAATGCCCAGATTAGCTGGAATCCCTCAAATCCCCAATATGTTCCTGCCCAGAATTTAGGAAGCCCCTGATGTTGAGAGCCTAAGACTGCAATACTGCAGGGGAGACCAGCGGTTCCTGTTCTCAGTACTGGGTCACACGGGAGACCTGGGGTGGGCAGTGCCGGGCAGCAGAGCACGGGCTGCAGGTGAGATCCTGGCCACAGAGGCTTGTCCATGGCTGAGACACAGTCTCTAAGTAGGGCAGGCACATGCTTTCCCTCCTTGGTCCAAGGTTGTTGGAGAACCCGGTTGAAGTCTGGTTCTCTGATGTGCTTTGGACCAAGTGGAGGTATGTCTGGCTCACTTGTTCTCTTGACTGTATCTTAAAAGGGGAATAAAGAATGCAGCTCTGGTAGGAATGTGAAATGATGCAGCTACTATGGAAAATAGTATGGCAATTCTTCAAAAAATTAAATGTAGAATTACCATAGGATCCAACAGTTTCCCTTCCGAGTGTACACCCAAGAGGACAGAAAGCAGGGATTGGAAGAAGTATTTGTATGGCTGTGTTCGTAGCTGTGTTATTCATAAAAGCCAAAGGGTGGACGCAAGCCAAATGCCCATCCACAAACGAATGGGTAAACAAATGTGGTATATACATACAATGGAATAATATTCGGCCTTAAAAAGGAAGGCAATTCTGACCCATGCTACAACGTGAAAGAACTTTAAAGATGTTATGCAAAGTGAAATAAGTCAGTCACCAAAGGACAAATACTGTGTGATCCCACGTACTCGAGGTACCTAGTGTAGTAGATACATAGAAACAGAAAGTGGAATGGTGGTTCCCAGGGACTGACTCATTAATAATAATAATGATCAACACTGCAGTGTTTGCTGCCATTGGCTCAGTCAGCAGCAGGTGTGATGAGATTTTGGTTGGTTCACTATCACACCAGCCAGGGCTTTAGATCCTATGGCCCCAGTGGCCACAGCCGATCTGGACCCCAGTTGTGGTCTATGCTGTGACATCACCCTGTCTGTTTACAAAGGGCGAAGGGCACCACTGGCCAAAGCCAGACACAGAAGGGAGACTGGTTGCCACGCCACCACCTGGATCTCTGAAACAGAGGGAGGGAGTGTGGGCACAAGGTGTAGACATTTCTGTATTGACGGAAATCACAAATCCGTGAGGAACAACTGAGGGACGGAGAAAAAGAAGGGCTTTCTGCAGGTGCATCATGCTTCTCACTTCACTCCCTGGGCGATCACGTGTCTCTGTATCTCTAGATCAGGCTCAGTAGGCCCCCCAAGAGCAAGGGGCTCCCTTCTGCGGAAGCTTAAAGGCCATGTATCAGTCGACATGATTGGAGAGACTGAAATGTACTAGTTTGCAATCAAGCAATTGCAGAAAAGACAGATTTCGCCTAGTAGACATGTATTTGTGTTATAAAAAAAAAGGTAGTTCCCCCAAAATGACAGGCTCTGGTTCGTAACCTTATCCGCTCTGTCTCTACCACCTCCTGCCATTCTCTGAAGCCACCGACCCCTTAGAAATGTTTGCTTCAGTGGTCCAAGCATTCATCTCCCTACCTGCAAACCCCTTCTTATCCAGAACTTTGCAGCCTGAGGCTCCTTTCAGCTAAGGATCTCTTTTGAGGGATTTTTTTTCAATCAGACATTCTGGCTTATCTATAGGGAAAATGCCAGGGAGCTGGAGACATTCCAGAGTTAAACTGCAGAGAATTATGTTCATTCATGGGCCCAGAGTACTATGCACCAGGCAAAGTGCCAAGCAAGGCAGACACAAAAATGGAAAATGGAAAAGAAAGAGGCCTTGCTCACCCCGGGGATCTTGTAGGCTGAAGGGTGTGTGCATAATACTTGCCTCCAGTGTGGTCAGTGCTATTATAGGGGTACAAATAAAGGGAAGTGCAAAAAGGGAGCAGTGAGCTCTTGGAGGGGTGAGTACAAATAGGGAAAGGTGGTGTTGGGGTTGAACTCTGTGCCCCCAAAAGATATGTTGAGTTCTATCCTCTGGTCTCTATGAATGCAACCTTGTTTAGAACTAGGGTTTTTGTTTCTAGATGTAATCAGATTAAGATTAGGTCAGACTCGATTAGTGTTGACCCTAATCCAATATGACGAATGTCCTCAGAAGAGAAAACCAAGACACTAGGACGCACAGAAAAGATGGGTGAGTGAAGTGGCACGTAGAGATTGGATTGATGCGTCTACCAGTCAAGGAACATTAAGAACTGCTGGTGATGGGAGAAGCAGAGAAAGTCATGGAACAGGTTCTGCTCTAGACCCTTCAAAGACAGCATGGCCCCGCCAACACCTTGATTTTGAACTTCTGGTCTCCAGGACTGAGAGAGAATCATTGCTTTAAGCCACCCAACGTGTGGTATCTTGTGGCATGCCTAGGAAACAAATACAGGTGGGTCTTGACATTGAAATATAGTTCTTCAGGTGGATAAACAAAGACAGGAAGAGGTGAGGAATTGTGAAGAACTAGAGTGTTCAGAAAGGAGACTGGTATACCCCAATGGCATACACTGGTATACCCCAGTAGACTGAAGTCAGAGAGTGGATGATGGTAGAAAGGTAGGCAGGGAATCAGCCAGACAGGGTGTTTTGTGCTATCCTAAGAAGTCTAGGCTTTATCCATTGAGCATTTATTTCATGGCTGACAGATCGTACAGGCTCTTGTGGCCTCACACACTGCTCTCTGCTTTCTACTCCCCATCTGTAGCGTGGAGCATGTCCTAGTTTGGACCTGATGTTGTCTTGCCCTTTGGAGACCTTCCAGATGGAAGTTTGGGCCAGCTGTAGACTGACTTTAGGATGGGAAATATGAAGACTATTTTCTGAAACATCTCTCCTCATTGCACTTGGCATTTAGTTTTATATAGCTGCCCATATCCACCCCAGACTTAACCTTATGATTGGCAGAGAGTGTGCTCGGATCCAAACCATGATTAAAGTCTGTTTTGTTTTTCAGATTCTTGGCACCATTTCATGAAAGTCTTCCAAGGCTAGCCTGGTCCTCACTTAACAAAACCAAAGCTTTTGGTGGCTAGTATTGTAAGACCGCCTCACACATGTGCATGAATTCTGCACTGTGTGGAATGCTACAGCTTGTACGGTTACCTTGGTTCATTTTTTTGAATTCTCATTTTCTTATCACAAACCTACTTCATTCTTTTCATTGTTCTTGTTATTTGATTAATGGTATTTCCAAATCTGTTTGGACTAATATGTTTTCCACCAAATGTGAATCTAAAAAAAAAAAAAAAAAAAAAAAACCCTCAATCCAACATAAGGAATTACTTCCTAGACTTTCTTCAAGGGTGATTTTAAATCTGTTGAGCTTGTCAGTTGCTTTAAATAGTGTAGCATGAGTGAGTTGACTGCCAAGGAGTATAGGGTTGTAGTGATTCAAAATTTCTTTGTGATCTACTCTAAGAATGACTTCTTATTTGCCAGAATAACTTCATTCAGATAATCATAACTGTTATAGTGCTACAGTCTTTTAAAAGAGTGTGGAAAATTCCTACAGGGAGATTTCGGAGGCCTGAGTTGGAGCCCTATCTCTGCTTTTAACTAACACACAGCAAACCATTCAACTATTTTTGGCTTTGGTTTTCTAGAAAATGAAAGACGACCCGATTAGATTATTTCTAAACTCCTACAATTGTGAAATCTTGAATTTGCTTTTTAATTACAGAGGCGATGTGAACCCTGAAGAAGTATTTTAAGATTTGATGGCATCTGTAACCCAAATGCTTTTACAAAGATTTGGATCTTAAAAAAAAAAACTTTTCAATGCGGATGGTATTCTTTATCGAAGTTTGCCACCTAGTGGCCACAAAGACTAAAACAGGGTTTGGCTTTTAAACCCTTGAACAAAAGAAGCTCCTTCATGAGGTTTGGCTGTTGAATATAATTATTAACTACGTTTGAAGAACAGAGTCTAGTTTACAAGTAGGAAAGAAAGTGTTGTAAATACTAGTTATCCTTGGATCTTAATTTTTCCAGATTGTCTTTTTAGTTTTTACACCACCCTTCCTACCTTCAAATCTTATAAAGCACTAAATGTTTTTTTCTGTCTCAAAGAAGGACCTGTGGGTCTGAGCCCCGAGTCACCTATCAGGGCATCTACACATTATCTTTGAATTATTCCTTTATTATTCCATTATCTTCGCTGATTCCTTTTGAATCTTTGGGTGGCTAGCTGCCTCTCTGCCTCACCGGCTGCCACAAACTCACATGACCTTTGAATAACTTCCTATTTTTCAAAAAAAATTTTTTTTTGCAAATCTTAAGTGTGAGCAGTTAAGTATTGTTTTCATAAAAATATTAAATGGCTGGAACGATAGGAATAGTTCATGCTTTGAACTAGCACAACAAATACTCTGAGTATTCTATTGACATTAGACAAATGCCCGAAAACATACCCTACTTGACATTTTGTTCGGTTCCACTTGGACTCTCTCTTGGACAATGAGTCCACAATCCAAATAACATGTTGCAAAAGAATCGCAGTGACTCAATTTGCTAAGCATCTTTTCTTGCATGCGTAAAACCTTACCCCAAACTTGGAGGGAGGTCGCATGCAGAGTGTCAATGAGCTGTCGCAGCAGTGTGGTATGTGATGTAGTCAAAATGAATCCGGTCCAACTCTGCATTTGGTGATTTGTGCGTGGTGAGATGATGAAAGCATGGAGGGCTTAGCCAGGTGAACTTGCAATTAATCTTTTGTCTGGGGAAACAAATCCGACTGCTTTCTTGACATCGCCTCTTGGTTTTCTCAAAGACACCTCAGACTCAACACGTCCAAAGCTGAACTTGTGATCTGGCTCCCCCCCCCAACCCCCCGCCCCGACCTGGCTCATGTCCAGTGTGTGTTCTCTGAGCAAGTGGATTTTCTAACCGGTTACACAAACCAGTAACTGCAGAGTCATTCTGGGTGGCCTTGATCTCCCCAGGATCCAGGAGCAAGTCTATCACCAACTCCTTTGGTCTTGCCATTAAGGGTCCTGAGTGTCCCCCACCCTGTCCTCTGTCAGCCTACCCCGAGCCACCCCCACCTGCCACATTGCATTGATGAGGCGCTCCCACTTCTGCCCTCCCTCCAGCCTCTTTCCCACACTGCACCTAACTGGAGTGATCTTTTCCCAGTGAAAGTCTAATCATCTCTTCCTCTCACTAAAGCCTCTTACTGACTTTCCATCATTCTTGTCACAAATACAAAACCCCTTAAAATTGCCCAAAGCAGAGAGGAGAAGGGTGATTGCCAGTCATTGGGGGGAGAAGAAATGGAAAGATGTTGGTCAAAGGGTGCAGTGTTTCAGTTTTGCAGGATGAATACCTTCTGGAGGTCTAACATACTGCCCAGTGACTATAGTTAACAATACTGTCCTGTATAGTTGAAATTAAGAGGGTAGATCTTATGTATTCTCACCACACATACAAAAAGAATGATAATGATGTGAGGGATGGATATATTAATGAGCTTGATCATAGTGATTATTTCATAATGTGTATGTATATCAAAACATCCAGTTGGACACCTTAAATAGATACAATTATTTGTCAGTTTTACCTCTATAAAGCTGGGAAAATATTTTATCTACATGCTTTGCATGATGTAGCACGATTTTCCACTCCAGTCCTGATAGAATCCAATACCCAAAAATCCCTTTTTGCTCTCATCGCATTGGCTGTTTGTCCAGGATGCTGCCTCCCACGGAACCTCTGCACATGCTGGTCCCTCTTCCAAAATTGCTGATCCCTTCTCCCTTTTACCTACTTACCAGTACCATGTTTCAAATCTCAGATTTTGCCTCCTTTCCTCAGGGAAGTCCTCCCTGAACTGTGGGACCAGATGAAATAAGCAGTCTCTTGTCAGCTCTTACAGCACCTACATTTCATCTTTGAGCCACTTGTTGCAGTAACAGTTTTACTGTCATAAAACTACCTCCTTGAGGATGGAATCTTTCTGTGTTTCCTCCCCAGCAAATCTCCAGTTCTTATCCAGTGCTTGGCTCATACCGAATGCTCAAGATACTTGTAAAAGAGATAAACGAATAGGGCACGTTCTCTTAACCACAAGATGCTGAAACTCAAAACAAGTGACATATTCAAATAAAATAATCCCAACCGAATAGAAAGTTGTAAATCTCCCTGGTAAACACAAATCTGATCAGGGAGGAAACCACCGTTAGACTCTTAGACTATTTGAACCCACAGTTGTCTACAATTTTCTTGCAGCCAATGCCCACAGAGCAGGTATCCTGGGAACATTCCCATCAGCAGTGGTAACCACAGTGGGAGTTGCACCTGTTTGGGCATTTCCCTCGCTAACTGTAGTTCCATCGCCTTTCTGTCTCATAATCTCATCACAGAAATCCACGTTGGGGGATATTCTGGTTTAGAAAATGTTTCAAATGAAAATTCTACATATCCCAACTCATAGAGCACAGTAAAAGTAGAGCTGTAAAATTTTTAGGAAATTAATATGAGTGTTAGCCCATGTTCTAGCAAGTGTGAACGTTCTTCGTACTGTAGGAGTCATGCCATTTCATTCTGACCTGTAATCTTACAGGTTAAGTAGAGATTCTTCTATATTCATATTAGAACTAGGTTAAAACCATGTCTGGCTACAGAGTCAGTGCTTTTGAAAAAGAACCAGTGTTTTTGAAATAATTAATAGTTGTTATTTAAAAAGGAAGAAGAGAAAGATGAACCAAAATAATCATGACACCCATTAAAGTAGCTGCTATTTTAGCCCCAGTTTAGATGTGAGGGTACTTGAGGTAGAGAGGGACCCTGTGCAAGGTCACAGAACCTATAAGTGGGGGAGGTAGGATCTGGACCCAGTAGTGGGGTTTGGAGTCTGTATTCTCACATACAGAAGCAATATCTTTAAATGCAGGAAAACATTAAAAGCTACTCAAAATCATTATTTTCAATATTGTTTTTGAAATTCAGGCCAGTGCAACAAGACTGAAAATATAAATAAAAGTAAACATTGGGAAGAAATGGGTGGTCCAACCCTATGAAAAATTTTTAAAAAATCATCATGTAAAAACATTGAATAAAAAAATAAGAGGTAAATAGAAAAAATACACAAGATGCTACTGTAATGAGTTTTAAAATGCATTGAAGAGACTGCATTTAGAGTTACAACAGAAGGTGCTTACTCTTTTATGTGTTCTTTACCTGGTTCCATTAAAGATACAGGTGAACTTTCAAAAGGTACCTGGAAAACAGAAACACAATATTAACAATAGGCACAAAAAATGAGGCAAGGGAAAATAAGTGTAAAAACTAAGGTATATTTGAAATTCCCAAGAATGAACTTCCATGGCGGTGGGTATGTGACATGTTTGCACTGGAAGAGACTCATCTTCCATCAAGGCCTTCTCACTAGGATGAGGAAGAAGGGGAACATTGGCCTTGTAGGCAAGAGTGACTGGATGGATGTCGCAGGACTGCAGGATCAAGTGTCATAGGTGCCTTGAGTAGAATACACCAAGCTCTCCTTTCTGCTACCATATGTGTAAAGAAAACGAGTAGACTCTATTGGGGGTTAAGATGGTAGATTGCAACTGCCTCACAGAAGATCCCTTTCCTACTTGCCTATGAAAATAAGCAAAAGTTTGTTTTAAAAAACTAGCAAAATTTTAAAATCCAGAACAGCCAAATAAGGAAATGGGTAGAATCTAAACCTGTAATCTTTTTTTTTTTTTTTTTTAAATGCCATCTGGGGAAAAAGAAGATTCTGGAACAGAACAGAAGCATGTCATGCTCAATTCTGACTCAGCAATCTTGAGAATTCCCACACAAACTCTTATAATTTCTTTCTAAAAGTAAAGAAACTACTTAGAAGTGGGTGGTAGAGAAAGTAAATGGCAAGGCCAATGTAACCTATCACATGAGTTATAATAAGGTGGTGTTTAGGGACATATGGTAATCCCTCAGTATGGGGGGAGGAGATTGGTCCCAGGACCCCCACAGATGCCAAAACCCATGTGTACTCAAGTTCTACAGTTAGCTCTGCGGAACCACGTATGTGAAAGTGGGCCCTCCGTGTTTGCTAGTTGTGCCTCCTGTGAATACTGTATTTTCTATCCACATTTGGTGGATAAAAATCTGCTATACATGGACCCATGTGGTTCCAACCCGTGCTGTTCAAAGGTCAACTACAGATTTTTTTTTCAAGCTAAAATACAAAGGAGAATTTGTCCTCCTTGCGACCTGGTACGTTCCTTTGGTTAACTACCTAGATTTCGAAGTCAACCTGGGCAATTTAGAAGATGTTTTCATTATTTTTAGGTGTAGTCTACTTTTATGAATTTTTAATCTTTATATTTTTACTGAAAAGCCAGAGAAATGATTTTTGAAATGTTTATACAAGTAGTAATT
This sequence comes from Microcebus murinus, assembly GCF_040939455.1. Taxonomy (NCBI): domain Eukaryota; kingdom Metazoa; phylum Chordata; class Mammalia; order Primates; family Cheirogaleidae; genus Microcebus; species Microcebus murinus. The sequence continues at coordinate 11,479,968 of NC_134128.1, read as the reverse complement.
GCCAGCTAAAACGAGTTTCTGTTTTGAAAGAGAAGACTTGTGAGCAAGCAGGCTAATCTTTTCGGTCATATCTGAGTCACAGTAAAATATTCAAGTAACAGTAAATACTCAAGTACATATATGTTCAGTATTCAATTACATATTCATAGTCAATATTCAAATTCAAGTACACATTTAAGTAACAAAAGAGAGATGCATTAAAATATATATATACATAACAATAGGACATTAAAGAAAATGAATGTCCTATTATAAATCAACACCAGCCTTCAATTTATGTAATTATAAAAAGGAACATGAAACAATAGAGCAAAAATTATTTAACAAACAATGTAAAAATTGTATTGGGATAGTTAACTACTTAAAGAGTTAGATCCATACCTTGTGTCAAAACCAATTTGAATTAGAATACGCCTTAAACAGAGAGTTGAATATAAAACAAATCATGATTAGAAAAAAAAAGTGTTGATTTAGCAGGACAATGGAAAGGTAAAAAAAGTCTTTCTTGGTTTTGATGTGATAGAAAAAAAATTCACAAAGAAAACAAAAGGTATGCTAGGAAAATATTTGAAGCAAATATATAAATGAAGAATCAAAATATTACACAAATAATTTGTAAAAATTGTTAAGTCTGCCACAACAAGGAAATTTGATTATCTGTATTCTAAGTTCTGTATCTGTATTCTAAGTTCAATTAAATAAATGTAGGAAATTTTAAGGAAAATATGCAAAAAAAATCTCAAATTTATTGAGAAAAAGACTAACTTTAATACTTTCTAAATTGTCAACATTATTTATATTTTCAATAAAATTAAAACATTTATGAAATGTTCCAGTAGATATGGAAAGACCATTTTAGAATCTGTAGGACTCCTAAAACACACAATCCCTAGATTTCAGTAGCAATGGAAAAACACTGTTGTATTAAGTTTGATAAGGAATGAGCACAAAGTTCCTGTTACGACATTTATTCAAGTTAAAACAGAAAAAAGGTGCCTCATAAGACTCTTACCTAGGCCCGAGTAAGGTAGCAGATTTTGTGTTTAAGGGTAGGGGTCACCCTGTCTTTACTAGGATCTTCCTGGAAAGTATGGAAACAGGGGAAATGGTGAGAGAGAACAACTCAAGACAACCTGGCAGAGTTTAAGGAGTGCTATTGTTTGGATGTGGTTTGTCCTACCCAAATCTCGTGTTGAAGCAATCTCATGTTGCTTTCCAGTGTGTCTGTTGGGAGGTGTTTGAGTCTTGGGAGTGAACCCCTCCTGAATAGATTCCTACCCTCCCTGGGTGGGAGATGAGTGCATTCTTACTCTTGGAATGGATTAGTTCCTATGAGAGAAGGTTGTTAAAAAAGTGTCTGGCTTCCTCAGTTTCTCTCTCTTGCTTCCTCTCTTACCATGTGATCTCTCTGCATACATTTCCCCTTCCAGCTGCTGAATGGAAGCAGCATGAGGCTTCACTAGGTGCAGCTGCCTGATCTTGGACTTGACAGCCACCAGAATCGTGATTAACCTCTTTATTACCCAGCCTTGAGTATTTTGCTATAGCAACACAAACAGACTAAGATAAAGGAGCAAAGGCTTTGGTGTCTGAGGGCTGTGAGCTGGAATTCTAGCTCTGCCACTCACCAACATTGTGTCCTTGGGCATGTCAGTCCACTGTCGGAACATTGTTTGTTCAATTGTGAAAGTGAGCTGCTAACTAACTCTAGTGCTCCATTGCTGGGGAGAATTAAGTGATGGAATGTGGCAAGGTAAATGTCTGACTTTTATCACTGGATATTTAAGAGTGCTCAATTATAAGGGGCCAGACTTGCTTCTCCATAGTTCAATGTCCTTGATATTTGTTGGCTGCATTGACCTTGGCTATAATCATCAAAAAAACATTTCCAGACTTAAAAACCCCATCAAAAACGAGTCCATTCTGTAACCACAGATGTCTGATTTTTTTGCTGATATTCATGTGGAATAAGATCATTGAATTCGGCAGTCAATTTCAAGCATCTAAACTTTACCTTTGAACAAAAATCATTTCAAAACTAAAATTAGAATCATTAAACCATTTCCCAACTACCCTGTGTCAGGAATCATGGGGGTCCCTGAAGGATATGACTTTTCCTAATAAGCAAGATATCAAAAAATGTATGTACATTTTTGAGTGAAGCATAATCCTGCTTCTTGCCCATACCAGAGACTCTGTTAAATGTACCACAGCAATTTTGTCTGGGAGTTTTAATTTCATGTGTCAATTTCAAATTTGTGACCAGCCTTTTGGATTCTTTTATCAAACTTACACAGGAATACTTGAGACTTTTTAGGGTGTGATAGGGAAGTGGCCTTAGGGAAGGATGGCTTTCTACCCAGCACATATAGACATGGGGCGCTGGGTAGGCTGAATCATCTCCCCCCAAACATATCGACATCCCCCAACCCCTGGAACCAGTGAATATGTTAATTTACAGAACAAATAGGATTTTGCAGATGTGATTCAGCCAAGGATCTGGAGCTGGGAAGATTATGTTGGATTACCTGGGTGGGCACAAGGTAATCACAAGGGTCCTCATGAGTGAAAGAGGGAGGCAGGAGAGTGTGAGTCAGAGGAGGAGATGTGACAGTGGGCACAGAGGTCAGAAGATGTGACAATTGCTGGCTTTGAAGGTGGGAGGGAGCCATGAGGCTAGAAATGCAGTAACCTCTAAAAACTGGAAAAGGCAAGAGAACAGGCTCTTCCTTAGAGCTTCCAGAAGGAATGCAGCCCTGTGAGTTTTTTTCCCCAATAAGATTCATTTTGGACTTCTGTAAGATAATAAATTTGGGTCACTTTTTAAGCCACTAAATTAATTTGTTATGGCAGCACTAGGAAACCATGCCAGCACATAGTGTGTAGAACTCTCCTCTGTGTGTGTCCAGATGAACTAAGGTGGAAATGCTGTAAGGAATCTTGTGCTGTTGTTGCCTGTGTTTGTTTTAATTTTTGCCAGAAACGATACAAAATGTTTGGCTGGTTGATTTAGCTGTAGGATCACCTCCACTCCACTCCACCAAGACGTGAGAATGTCAACAGTGACTAGTCTTTTCTCCACCTAGGTGTAGTCTAAGGCAGAACAATGAATTCTAACATTAGAGATTTCGAATCCTGAGGTTGGAAGTACTGCTGTATTCCTTTGTACAAACAAGACCTTTCATTTGTTTTTGTTCTGACCTTGCTTTTAAGTTTTCATAGTCCTCATGTTAATCGGAAGTAGGGAAGCAATGCATGGGCATCACTGGGTAGGTGCTGGGGAAGAAATGAAGAAGTTGCATGCAAATGTTCAGAAAAAAAATATCTGTTGGTTGTGCCATTCCTAGAATCCAGAGAACATCTCCAGGTTAAACAGTGCAGTAACCCCCTCGAGGTAGTTAAACCTACCATTCCTACATTTAGACCGTCTAGAATTGAAGCCCCACTCCATTTCCCCTGGCTATGGGGGCTTAAGCCAGTTAGGGAACCTCTCTCTGCTCAGTTTTCCTGTGTGCTAAATGGGTACACAAATATATTAGCTTAAAGGACTGTTGTAAAAACTAAAAGAAAAAATGTAAAGCACTTAGCACATAGTAAGCACTCCGTAAATGTTAAACTGTTATAGTTGTACTGAGATTTTAGGCCCATCTACTGGTACTTGCCAAAGTGAATCTGTCTTAGTTCATTTGGGCTGCTGTGACAAAATATCGTAAACTGGGTGGCTTGGACACAGCAGTTGTTTATTTCTCACGGTGCTAAGAAGGCTGGGAATTCAAAGTTCAAGGCAGATTCACTGTCTGGTGAGGATCTGTTTCCTGGTTCCTTTTTGCTGTATCCTCACACAGTGGAAGGGACAAGGAGTCTCTCTGGGGCCTCTTTAAAATGACACTAATCCCATTCGTGACCTGACCACCTCCCAAAGGCCCCACCTCCGAATACCATCACTAATGATTAGGTTGCAAAACATAAATTTTGAGAGGGCACAAAGGTTCAGATCACAGCATCTACCAAATCAGAAACATGAAATTAAAATCTATACACTTGAGCTTTGAAATTCAGCTTCTCTGAGCCAATTAAGTTGATGTCAAGATCCTAATGAACTATTCTTTATGAAGGAGTAAAGAAAGAACATAATGTTTGTATCACACATAATAAGTTGGATCTTTCAAAAGGTGAAAACCCACAGTTCCATTACTTTGCCTTTGGTAACTGTCTGATTCATAAGTAAGACTAATAAAATACTTCTGTGATCTGATAATGAATCATTGGGCAAATACATTATTTTTTTTAAGTATTTGATCTCTAATCAGATGACCCTCCCCAGGTTCTATTTCTGATCTTAAATTAGAGAAGATTTTTTTTTTCCTGTTGGATTTATCATTCTTGTGCTGTTCTCAGCTAACTAAATCTGATGGAGAAAAAAAATTGAGATTTTCTCATCCATGGCTTTGTCACCAGCTTGCTCCATAGCTAGCCCGGTATTAGGAGAGGATGAACTTCTTTTGAAGATATCTTAAAAGAGAATGTCTGTGATCTTATTTGGCATGTCTGATGTTACTGTCTGAGAATCCTTCCTGTTGTTCTGTTCTATAATTTTGTATTTTTGTAACTAGCATCTTTTGAAATTTTTCTTCCTTATTGGTGAGTCCATCATCTACATTTTCTTCCGTATTGGTGAGTTTCCACCATGATTCATGCAGATATTCTCATCTCTTCCTCTCCTGCTCTGTCTGGAACTCCTGGGGAATCCCAAATCAGACTAAATCTCAGTCTCATTGACTCTGCCCTTGAATTACAGCAGATGAACATGGTAGGAAAAGAACCACCACCGTGGGGGCTATTTTGCTTGATGTTCATGATCACAAGTTTCAACCTGCACTTCTTACTGCCTCCCGTTTCTATTTTCCTGGGGAGTCCACTCAAATACTTCGGAGAGGTCTCTTTCACGCCTTCCTCGTCCTTAAATCGGCAACATTTTCTCCCTTTCTCATCAGCCTCAGTTAATGATATTTCTCCTAATTTCAGCTGAGAAAATAGCAGCTCTCTAAAAAGCACTTCCTACTACCTACTGCTACTATTAAATCTACCCACTTGTACCCAAATCCTCTGTCTTCCTTCCTGTTACAGTGGGTGAGGCAGCTAAGAGCTATTTGAGCCAACCACTCTGCTTGTGCACGGAGTTTCATCTCCCTGGCCCCAGCCAAGGTCTTTGCTCCTGCAATTTCTATCTCCTGAAACATCTTTTGTTTTTCTCTTCTTACCTAATACCTTCTATTCAAAGGAGAAAATTGCCTCATTCCCACATCTTTTTGCAGCAATGCTTGCATTTTTCCACTCTCTGCTAAAGAAAATCTCCTTGAGAAGGTTTTCTCTATGCACTGTGTCCAATTGTTGGCCTCCCTCTCTTTACTGAGCTTATTTCAATCAGACTTTTGACCCAGTCCCTCTAGTGACTTCACGCTAGTGTTCTTCATTGGTGGGCTCTACCTGATCAGATCTGATGATCAATTTTCAGTTTCCACTGAAAATTTGACCTTGCATGGAACCAATCACATCATTTCCTCTATCTGGCAGAATACCACACTCTTCTAGTTTCTTCCCTTCCTCATTGATCACTCCATTGGTAGATCTTCCTCCTTTTCTCACCTCTAAACAGCAAAATGCCCCAGGAAGCAGTTTTCAGACCTCCTCTCTGCCCTTTCTCCTTGAGGGAATTTCATGAAAGCTCATGGCTCTAAAGACCATCTACATGCTGACTTCCAGGTTTATACCTCTACTCAAACCTCTCTTCTGAACTCTGGAGTCAACCACTAAATTGCGTATTGACCTTTCCACATTTAGGTCCTGTAGACTTCTTGAAATTAATATCCTCCCGAAGAATATTTTGCTTCCTCTTCCAACCCTGTACCTCCCTAAGTGTTCCCCTTCTTAGGAAATAGTACTGCCATTCACCTGGCGGCTCAGCCCCCATCTGCCCCTGCCAGCCTCCAGTTGGGTCCATTCTCAGTTCCTTTCTCTCCAACATAACATGAGTCTATAGGTCATTTCTGTCACTGTAGACTTTATATCCAGAATCCTATCACGTTACGAGATGTTCTCCCTCTAATGCCTTATACCAAAGCCCTTTTATCTTCCCTGAACTATTGCAATAGCCTCAAAAATGATCTTTTTCTTCAGTGACTCCTTGCAGCAGATACACAGCAGACAGAATGCCACTTTTGAGATATAAATTAAATCATGTGTCCTTTTCAAAGTCCCCCGATGGCTTCCTTTCCCAATTAGAATAAAATCCAGTCCCTAAAGTGACCTAAATAATCTGGCCACGTGGTGGGCTCCAGCCCACAGGCACCCTCTTGCTGTTCCTTCTGTGATCTCAGTACCTTCCTGTTCCAGGGTGTCTGCCTGGAATTTTCTTGCTCCATGGTCATGTGTCTCACTTCTCCATTCATTTCATTATTCCCTTTTATTCTGCTGAAAGGTCATCTTTCTGTGATGTCAAGGAGATCTTCCTACCCTAAGTTTTGTCTCATCTCTTCAGAAGTTGTCCATTCTGAATGTGGAGAGCACTTCTGCAAGCAGTGATGGTGGAAGACAATCATTTACCTTTGGATAAATTGAAGATGTAAGATTTAAGATATCCAGATACTTGTGACCAGCATAGGAGCCTAGTGTAGACCCAAGACCAAGGCAGATTGTTTGGAACTAGACAAAAATTCATCTTGTATTTTCATTTCCCATCTCTGCTCTCTTAAGCCCCCATCCAAAGATCTAATACCATGCAGACTCACACTCCAGTTCCCTCCCAAAGTCTATTCTTACTCCCAAGTGTCTATGCATTGAAGCTACTTACCTCCTCCTCCTCCTCTCCTTTCTCTGGAACTTCCCAATGGTCATGAGGTGTTTGGAGGAAAAGCCATTTGCTGTAACTACAGCTGCAAGCTGAGGGGGGTGGGGGCCTTCCCGTCAATGTTCTCATCTTTTGTTACTTCCAGCCTTGTGGGTAAATCGTGTGCTCTGTGTTGAATAGTCTCAAGGTCATTGCCATCTGCTATTTATCTGAAGCTAATTGATGAGAAAGAACACTCAGTGGGATGGTGTAAAGGACACAGAGTCCATTTACTGTCTAAAACTCTGGAGGCATTGTGATTGGGATCAAGTGCTTTGAAGTTCAACAACAGATGTGGGTTCAAATCCTATTTCTGCCACTTAAGAATTGTATGGCCTTAACCAAGTCACTTAACTCTAGACTAAAGTGGTCCTCAGCTCTAACTCAGGGATACATAATAAGTCATGTTCATAATTGTTACAAGAATTAAAGGAAGAATGCTTATTGAGTGCCTGCATCAGTCAATGTTAGCTCTTTTTGTTATTGTTTTTGTTGTTATTCTTGGGTCAAGTCCAATCTGTAAGGAGTTAATTATCTTGTCTAGTCCATTTTCTCCTCTCTCTGCCCAGATTATTTTATTGAATGTGGCTATGGCGTGAGACTTTTAGCTTCCCCTGAAGTTCAGTCTGAGAATCAGCTTTTTAAAACCCATTTACTCTAAGGGTGCTAGCAGCAACGCTGTTTGTAACCTTACACAATTTCTTTTTTTTATGGGGCCTCCAGGAGAAATTGGTGTCTGGCGTTAATGCCAAGCACAGTCGTACTTCTGAGCATTTGGTTTATTTTAAGCTTATGGATAGTAAATTATATAACTGGCCGAGTTTCCCTTCTTGAGTTGGCTGCTAGAAAGCTTAGAGCCAGATTTATGGCCCATTTGTAGGAAGCATGTCCATTAGTATGGGATGCATTTCAAGCCTCATTTCTGCCTTCACTGGATGCCTCCATCTTTAGTTTGCTTTTTTTTTTTTCTTTTAATCCCTCTTTTATTTCATGCCATTTCAATGTTATTTTTTAAATTTATCCTTGAAAATTGTCTTAAATTATTTCTGAAACAACCTGGGGAGAATAGATAACTAGCTATATAGATAGATAAAATATGGTTTTAAATAATTTGTTACAGCTCTTGTATTTAAGAGATGTTCAATTGTAATAAGAAGATACTTTGGGGCATAAAATAAATGTTGCAATTGGTAAAATTTCAGACTTAGCAGGAAAGGAGAAAGTTCAGGGGTGGGAATATTTTGCAGAAAGACAAGGGTTATTTGGGAAACTGCTAGAAGGGAACCCTAAAAGATTGGCTGATTGTGGCTTAGGGTAGGAAAGCATCTGTTGTATGATTAGATTGGTTAATTTATTAGCTCTTATGTACTCCTCCAGGGTAAGCTTGTAAAATTAATTTTTTGCCTTTCACAGAGAGTTTAAGAAGGTGTGTAAGACCATGGGCTCAGGAGTCAAAAACTCTGGATGGAAATCCTGACTCAGCCATTGAGTTGAATAACTCACTTAACTTCACAGTACCTCAATTTCTGTATTTATAAAATGGACATAAAAGCCTTGTAGGGGTTCTCATGAGAATTAAAGGACAAAATTAAGTGATCAGAACTGTGACTGGACCTCAGTAGGAGTCGATGCCTGTTAGCTGTCATTCTTTCTACTTTTTTTTTTACTTGAGCCCCTGAATTTTCAAAAAGTTGCAAATTGTCAATTTTATCAATGAATCGCAGCATAGCGGGGTTGGTCAGGCGCTGGTGGGGCTCACGTGGTTGGCAACACTCATGAAAAATATGGATTTCAATAAAAATATATACGGTTTATAGATAAGGCATAGAATTCCCAAATCTATAGGGAGCGTTCCATAGCAACATCAGAGAAAATGTGTGTTTCCCTTTCTTGGTCTTTCCAAACAAAGAGGAAATCAACGTAGCTACTGGGAAGTGTTTTATCTTGTTCTCACCATAGATTTGTTCATGAGATGTTACACTATAAATAGCGGGCCTTGTCTTTTTTCACCCAAGGGCCAGGGTTTTCTTTCTTACATACATGTTGCATTTCCTTATCGCTACAATGAATGCAATGAACTGGTCAAGTGCATTCTCTTAAAAATAGCACGGCATGGAAAATTTTAAGACGTGAGTGTTCTTGGTCTTTCTCCTCTCCTCCCTCCATCCTCTGCTCCCTGGTAATAAAGAGAACTTTGCCTTTGTTCAACTCAGGGTTTCTCCTTCCATCAGCATCTAAAAATAATGTTCTGACCTCACTTGCCACTCTGTAGAACGAAACCTAAAGTTTGGGTAGAAAGAGGTTAGGCTGAAGGTGGAGAATGAAAGAATAGAGTTTTTGTTTGCTGGATTCACTTGTTAAGAATCTGACTAATGTTCTGACTCTGGTACAGTGGGAAAAACTTAAAACAAAAAGCTACAAAAACTAAGCAAATCTACCAGTGCAAATCTGGGGGGGGGGGGTATAAGTTGAGGGAGAGTCAGGAAGCTGAGTGTTTGGGAGAGGTAGCTTTTGATGTTTTTGTTTGTGCTGGAAAGCAAGGGAAGGATCTCTGGTGGCTTTTTGGGGTGGATTGAGAGGATTGTGGGGAGAAAGGAAAAGGATTTTTCAGAAGTGTTGCTGTGGGTTATAGGATCCTTTATTATGTTCTTTGAGGTGTGCAGTTAAAGACCGACATTTGAGTTTAAATTACTCCTTTGTTGCTAGATTGTACTTCTTTTAATATGACTAGGCTATACAAGAACTGGGATTTATTTGGGTTACACAGATTTCTCACAATCTTGAATGTAGCACATGTAGTCTAAGTCTATGTACGGGCACAATGCATGTTTTTAACTTATCGTTGAAGTCTAGTGCACATTCTATGATTATTAGTAATTTTAGAAGTATGACTTCTTCTTCCCTAATTATAGTGCATGTAGTTATTTTATTTACTTCTGCTCTGTGTAGGTAGGTGGTAAATAAACAAATGATGACACGCTCATTATGCAGAAGAAATACTTGCTGGTAAGTCTGAAAAACAAACACACATACACATAGACAAACCAACCCCCAGCAGATCAAAAGAGAGCCCAGATACTTTGGTGAGAAATAAACAACAATTAGAGAAAGAAAGGAAGCTTTTCAGTTCTTTAGAAGCTGGAACAAAATAGAGTGATGCTTTTTGGTGGCTAAAGAAGTCGAGTTCAGTGGAAGATGTACCAGGTAGATACTCTGTTCAGGATGCTAAAGAGGGAAAAGAAGATTGGACCGAGAATAGAAGCTAACTGGAACAAGCATAAAGATAAAGGTTTATCATGCATTGTGCTGCAAGAGACCAAACTTTTAGAAAGGGACAGAAATGTCCAGAAATGAAGACAGAACTGGGAAACATGTATTGGTAATACTGGGTTTCTTTTTCTGATTTCTGTACTTGCAGTTATCTACTTTAATTCCTAAATATCTCATGGATTCACCCACTTCCCCACCTTCTAGCTCCACCACCTTAAGCACAAGAGCCCATCGCCTTCTATATACTCGGGTAACTGCAGTAGCTTCCTGGCTGGTCTCCCTGCCTCCCTTTAGCCGTCTTCCAGTCTAGCTTCAGTCTCACTGTCAAGGTGGATTTTGTAGGATACAGATCTGATGGTGCCTCTTGACTGTCAGAATGGAATCCTGCAGCTCTCAGTACGAAGATATAAATCCCAATAGAGTTCTCATGATGTGGCGATCACCTGCCTCCCCAACCACATTTTGTTCCCTTCTCTCTCACTTTGTCTCCCAGCTGCTTAAGCACATTGTCCACCCTTCCACCACAAAGACCTTTGCAAATACATACGTCCCCTCTCCCTGTCCCTTCTCCCTCTACTTGATTAATTCCTTCCCACCCTTCAGAGCTCAGCTTCAGTAGCACTTCCTGGAGACACCTTTTCTGACTTTTCTCATTCTGAGAAGTCATTTCCTTGCTCTTCATTTGCATGTTCGTGGTCTTCCATATTTTCATTCAGAGAACTTACCGCTTTGTAATTATATGTTGTTTGATTCAAATAGTCACGCTTTCTGGATTTTAAGCTCCCCATCGTTCAGGACCTCAGTGATTTTTACCTGTCATTTGATCACTGGCATCTGGCAGAGACATATACATGGTGAGCAGCACTCAGTTGCTATTGTTGGCAGAATGGATGGCTGTAGACCAGGTTATGGCCTATGGACCACATGCGGCCTGTCCAGGACATTTATCCGGCATGCTGGGTGTTTTTGCCACCGCTGCCTGTCCTGCTTAGCAGCCAACTCATCCCAGGCCAACAGTGCGCATGCGTGGAATGTGTGTCGCAGTCTCCAACGGCCGTCCAACGGTCTGAGGGACAGAGAATTGGCCCCCTGTTTGAAAAGTTTGAGGACCCCTGCTGTAGACAGTTGGACCTTTTTGTGTTTGTACTGAAATTAGCAAAGAAGTTTTTGGTCAACTTAAGAGCACTAGGCTCTAGGTGGTTACAGTTGTAGCAACATACTGAGAAGGAAGAGTCCAGTGAGTATCAGGGCTGGGTGTATTGATGGGGGGGTCACCTCTTATCTGAAACCACAGTCATGACAAGAGCCAGAGACACTCAAGCGGGGTCAGCCCTGGCAAGAAACCTTGAGTTCCACTACAGAAGGCTTCTCCAGATCTCATTTTATTCCTTATTATCAAGGAGTTTTCTTCTTAGAAGAAGCACTTCCTCCAGCGTTTAACATCTGCTATGTGCTTTAACCCTCCTAATGAGTAGTAATGTAGAAAAAAAATAGTAAAGAAATATTAATTCTACAACTCTATAAAGACTGCCCAGAAATAAATCTCTTGGATTTTTAAAATATACCTGGCATGGATATTATCTACATTTATCTACGATGCCTTTTAATTGGTGGCTTTTGTCATGCTACCTCTCATGGTCACTTTTCAATGTTTTGCTTTTACTATATCTCATGTTACAACAAAGTGGCTAATTTAACAACTCATTAGGTTTATAATTTAGCTACATGACCCAAACAGCTAGTTTTATTGACTTTTGATTTGATTTGATTATTGTTAAGTAGATGGACATTTATTTTTAACAAATACAAAAGCTAAAAAGCTTCTTATTTTTCACTGAAATTAAACTATTTGACAAGTTTCTTTTTTTTTTTTTTTTTAAGGCTCAACAGTCTGGAGATTGTTTTCCCCACTTCTTAATAAGACAACAGGTATTTGCACATTTAAAAATCTCAGAGATTCCATACGTCCTACCAGTTGAAGTCTCAACTCTTTGCTACGTTGTTCAGGGCAGTCCAGGCTGGGCTAGTAACTTTCCCCTCCACTCTCTTCCTTTGTCCACTCTCCCCACTCTCTCTCGCCGCCTCCATAGTCTTGGATTCTGTGAATTTATTATTCATTCCAGAAATATTTTGAGGCACTTTGAAAATACAGGTTTAGCATCTATAACTGAGGTCAAAGTAGCAGCAACTTAAACAATCCAGGAGGTCATTTCTCTTTCATGTCACAGTCCAAATGGTGGCACCCCTGTCCGAGGGACTGGGAATCTTGCTGTCTTGTTGTTCTGTTCTCCTGAATGTGCAGCTTTCTTCTCGCCCTAAGTGACTTTGTTCCAGCGCTCAGCAGTAGCACGTGACTATGCTGTTGGCACGTGCCAGTTCTGCGTGTGCCCCGTGGAGCAGAGTCTAGTCCCGTGGCCACCCACGTGGCAAGGGACGCTGGGATGATTGTCTTAGCCCAGCAGCCCAATGTCCATTTCTGTTGCTGTAGGAGAAGCAAAGAGAGTGGATCTGGAGGGGACAATTGTGAATCTTTGTCATCCCTGCTACGTATCACTTGCTATGCTAAGTGCTAGGGATATGGAGATGAATCAGGACCGAATTTGGAGAAGAACTCAGTTTAGAATGAGGACTTCGGATATATGCCTGTTGTATGAATATACCATGAATATGTATGCACATTCTTGTACATTCTGGATAAACAGAATTTGTTCTGTGTGTGATCATCTTTGCATTTGCATCTGATGCCCCGTTGCCTGGGATTCCCTCCCCCCCACCTCCACACACCCCGTTTTACACAGGAAGCAATTCTACCCATTCTGCAAAAGCCAATCCAAGTGTCCCGATCTGTGTGAAGCCATTCGTGTTCCTTCCAGGGACAATTAGGAGATGTTTTCCTGGGTGTTCCCATTGCACTTTAGCACTGTGCTCTCTTTCCTCTGTTGTTGTAAGTTCCTAGAAGCATGTATGGACTATATTTTATTTATTTCATAGCCCCAGCACCTTAGCATAGTGGTGAGCAAATACAAGGTGCTCCATAAGTGTTTGCACAATCAAGTAAGTCAGAGCTTCTCATCCTTTTGTGGATTCTTGAATGACAAGGTGGGTGGAATCTCTAATGAACTGGGGAATCTCTCTTATATTGTGTATAAAAATATCACAGCTAATAAAAAGTGAATTCCAAATCCAAATTCAGAATCATAGAAGAGATAGATCATTTCCCCAGTCTTTTCCTCTTTTTTTCTAACATTGACTTAATTTTTATTCTTTATTTCTATTCATTTATTCTAGTAAATGTGTGGTGGTTGAGGTCATGAAAAACTTGAACTTGAATTGTGTGTTCTCTTCTATTGCTTACTGTATTTCTCACTAAGGTTTATTTTTTTAAAAATCTAATTGAAGTCTTTCCTACTGAGAGTATATGTTGTATGGTCCAGAAAATTTTGAGGTTTTTTTTTTTTTTTTTTTTCCTGGTACTGACTTTAAGAGTCAATTTGCTGTGTAATCCAGATATTTTGTTTTGCTCTAGGTTTCTGTTAATAAGTTAATCACAAAAGTATCTTTATTGCCCATCTATTGTCTATTGTTTTCCTTTTGGACTTTCAAATATACAGAGGATTAATTAGTATATGATAAAGCCACAGATTTTCACAGTCTGTGGAAATTATGTAAAATACAGGGTGTCATTTACACTATTTATATTACTGATAAAACATATAACCATTTTGGGCCTCAGTTACTTCATGGTACAAATTAAAAAGATTGAACTAAGGCAGGAATTTTTTTCAGCTCTAATGGCCTCTTAGACCATTGATAATAATATAGAGTTGTTACTGAAAATCATAGGTTTTTAGAAATTACTGGTAAAGTGTTAGGAATGAGTAGGCTTTCATTTTTCTATGGACCTAAAGAGCATAATAGTGGTTGATCTTGATCAGTGCCTTGAAGTAATTAGCATACCTTCGTAAGTGACAACAGAATATGGAGTGACTTGGGCATGGGGGCACATTTGGATCAATAGCTCTGACTCACTATGGATTTTATATGAATCAGTGTGTATTCATAGGGTTGATATACACATTAATAGTTGGATCCTCACATGCCTTAATCGTTTACCTTTTTAGATGTGACATGTACAAAGCCTTTTTGGAACAATGTTAGGATCAGCTCAGTCCCTGAAAACTATGTCTTTAGGGAAAGCTATAAATAATATTAATAGCTTATAAGGAGTATTGATTTGTAAACTCTCAGGCTTGGAAGGTAGCCTTATTTAGTTTACTGTGTCTAAATCCTAGGTGATATATTATCTAATTAATTCGATCTGACTCTGATCAAATTCTCTTACTGGAGTTATGTTAATTTAATATGCTCTAACGTGGAAAATGAATATTTGGCGGCGAACACCCAGAATCCGTGCAGCCGCAGTGGTTGAGCAAGTCCGGTCCTGAGGCCACTCCAGCAATCCTTCTTTACAATTCATGTGAAATACCTACTGCAGGACCAAGCATCTGACAATTTAGAGGGTGTTTCTGTAGTCCTAGGAATCCACAGTGAATTAAAGTCTAGACTCGGTAATTTTTCAGGGTCAGGGAGAGAGGGAGAAATAGCAAATCAGATATGCCCCAGACGTTCCAGAGGTAGCACTGAATCAAGGATGCTGTTGCCAGTCTGTGCATTGTGAGGAAGGCAATAATAGCCGAGCAGCCGCGGAAGCAGGAACCAGCAGCGTTCTCAGAAGCAGTCACATAAACAGCAGCAGGAATAGGCCTCCTCTTTTGCAAAAAAGCAGGATGCTGCAGGGTCGTGCAATGCAAGATGCTCCGATGCTTCCACATCTCCCGAGTTGAGAATGGCTACTCTAAAAACGCTGCCAAGAAACTCTGATGAGCTGGACAGTCACGACTCTGGGTTAGCAGTAGTTACTCCAGGCAAATGAATGCTACTTTCTGTAGATTTTTGCAAATAGGCAACCCCCCTGAAAAAGAAGAAGAGGATCTCAAATTACCTGGAAGAACAACAACAATAACAACAACAAAAGACAAACAGGGAGAACAAAGTTTTGGCATGCCTGCAGGAACCGTGGTTTTTTTAGAAGCGACCTAGGAGGCAGAAGCTAAGTGTTGATTTGCCCATGCTTCTTACCTGGGAGTAGAAGGTGGGACGAAATGGACAGTGGCTGTGACAAGAAGACAATGCACAGTGCAGCTCGGTGAAGCCACACGCTGACTGCATCCTGCCACCTCTTCATGCAGTGCTGCGGGCTGGTACATCGCCGGCGAGTACGGGTGTCCTATGTAAGTTTTCTAGGGCTGTAGAATTGCAGCCCGGACCCGAAATTACTATTCGTGTCTGTCTGATGCATGTTGCTTCTTTCAGATGTTTTTAATCCTTGTGCTGAGCCAACCAGACAATCAGTCGTTTGTACCACGCGTTGTCAAGGCACCTGAGGTCTAGGAGAGTGTCAGATTTTTTTTTTTTTTTTCCCTCCCGGAGATGTTTTTTTATCTCTATCTTCTGTGCCCTGTTACTTTGCTTAAGGTTGGAAAATAACCGGCACAGGGATTGGTTTGGGAAGTCCATTGTCTCGGAGATCTGTCTCAGTTCAAACCAGTTGATATTCTCTTTTACCTAGGGCAGTCCTCTTTTCATATTTGAATTGATGGCATGGGGAGGGGTGTGAAAAAAGGAATACCACGGAGTTTGTCAAATTAAAGATAGCCACAGAGGCTAACGGGAAAGCCTATTTTGAACAGCTTCAGAGAAATAGTAGATGATAATCATCTGAAGGATGGACAGATGTTGCAACGACGCCTGCATTTACAACAGCTTTATTATCCTGTGACTTGCCCTGAAACAGTCCTTATTTCGTGGACCTGCTGTGTTTTTGCAAAATGGCTGTCTGAGTATTAAATTCAACAAGGCAGGCTCACACAAATACTGAAGTATCACTACTTAACACGATTGGATGCTAATTGAAATATGCTGTGCAGCACACTAGCTGACAGGCTCCGAGCAAGCGCTTGCTTTATTTTCATACTTTTTTTTTTTTTTTTTTTTGTGCATGCAGCCACTTCATTTTCAGGGAGTGATGTGAGAGAGAGAGAACAGGAGGTTGATGCAGACTGGCCAAACTGCAGTGCTGAATTGCTTAACACTCGTTTGAAATTGCTGGCTGCAAAACAGATAGAAAATTACCAAAGAGAGCTAATCAATACTTAAGGATGTAAGGTTAAAAAAAATAAAAATAAAAAATCTGTGACCTTGGAAAATTGGCCGCCAGAAGAGATTATAGATGAGACTTCCAGGACAAACAAGGTCAAAATCTGATATGATCTAAATAAAGTTGAAGATGGGGGTGGGGGAGTGGTTAGGGGGAAAAGACCAATTATACTCTTATCAAATCTTAAAGATTGTATTCCATTTTATTAAATAAGTAATAGCATTAAAAAGCCCCTGTAACTGAAAGGTTTTTATACTTGTTACATATTCAGTGCCATTTGTCTTTTAAATGCAACAGTTGACATGTCAGGAGTCACCGTAATAGGGAGGTAGCCAGCCAAGATTTTCAAAGACGACATCTGCAGAGAGATTTTTTTTTATGCAATTGAAAAATTAATTGCTATTTACTAAGATTTGGGAATAAGTGTTACAAACTTTTTGGAGTACAGAATTATCCACATAAAGAAAATCTGAAGTTGAAAATAAATAATTTGAAATTAAAAACCCATATTTTAATAGGATAATGGAGAGTGAGAATTGTATAGCCTTATATATATGTTTGTTTATTCTTGTATGTAAATTAGAAGAAATCTGTGGTTATATGTGCCTATTGAATATGGGAATTCTGAGATAAGGCCTTAAACAAATCAATAATTTTCACCCTGTTTGTTCTTTTCCTTATGTTGACCATGCAAATAAATAGAAAGAAGAGACAGTATAACCTATGTTTTATGAAGTTTTGACTAAAAGATAAAGAGACTTGGTTCATCTGGTAATTCTTAAACTTTTTACCCTGTGTTTTGGTTAGGAAACTACAAAATATATACCATAAATATATTTTAACACATTAACTACCACGTGAGTTGTATTTAACTCACACTAGTTTTGAGCCCAGGGCCTCATGAAGCATAGGTAACTCACACATCTCTTCACCTTGGGAGCAGCAAGAACTATTTTTCAAATTGCACATAACTCATGCACAGAAAACAATAAAAACTAACACATTTTTCATTAAATTAGAATTGTTTTATTCTTGAAGTTTTTACTTTATTTTTGTAACAAAACACTGTGGCCCCAAGGAAAAAAAATTTTTTTTTCTAGTGTGGCAGTCAATGTGTTAAAGATAAAAGCAACTCTTACCCTTGGGCCCTAAAAATAAATATGCCTTTACTTTAGCATGTTTCTCTCTTGGGAACCCTAACCTGTAATCCACCTGCTGCTGTTTTAACTGCTCCTCTTTTTTTTTTTTTTTTTTTTGACACTTTAATATGTGGGTTGCAGTTTTCTTTATAGATGGCCAACTCGGAGCAGTGGGTATAGTAAATCTGAAGCCTGTTTTACATCCTTGGAGAAAAAGAACCCACTATGCTTCTCTCTGTGAGTGAGACCTCTGATTGCTTGCAAAGCAGATGATAGTCTGTAGGTTGCTCATCGAATAATCATGTCATTAGCAGAGCAAGGAGCAGCTGGACCCCTTCGTGGGCTACTACTGCTTTGGGTCTTTGCCACGTTAGATGGACCGTCCTGTGTCCTTTCTCAAATCTTAGCAGGCTTTGTGGATAGAATTGAGAGCCCCATGTTGATAAACCACCAGTTGCCTCAGCTAACCTCCATTTAATGACCTCTGTCTGTCAGCACCCATTTTTATATATTCCTGTGAATTTCCTCAATGCCAAGGGCAGAGCTGGTGGTAGAAGATTTTGGTTGGAAGATTGGTAGGCTATACATATTTTTAAAATAACTTTAAAAAAATGATCATACCTGAAATATCTGTTTGTCTTAGAAAAGCTCAGAAATGCATCTGAGTGCAAAGAAGAAAATTTAAATGTGATTGTTAACTTACTCCCCAAGGGTAACTACTACCAGCATTTTGTCTTACATCGTTTCAGAGGTTAACTTGTGAGTGTGCGGTGTGTGTCTGGGCATTGGATCAAATAGTTTTCTCCCACGTTTTCAAGTATTGGTATGCTGTCAAATAGTTTCCTATAGTTTTATTTTTATTAACTACATAATGTTTTTTTCCCTTTGGATGTTGTATATTTATTTAACTAGTCCGCTAAAGTAGGATATTTAGTTTTTTCTGTTTTTTTCCAGGGTTTTACCAAACTGTAATAAATCTCTTGGCAACCAAAAAATATATATATATTGTCAATTTTGGGGAATGACAACTCAGATCATACCAGGGCTACATTCCAACATTTATATACATGCATATGTATATGTAAGATATCTACTAGATATAATTATATAGAGAACATATATAAGATATATAACTCAATTGCCATACATGCGTACATGTGTATGCATATATGTATCTCAATCTTCCACTAGCTCTTATACCTTTTTATTTAGTGTGACAGCTTTCTTAAGGATTCCTCCTACTCAAACATTGTCTTTCAGAAAGAATAGGAAAGTTATGTGGGTTTCAAAGAAAGTTACATGCATATGCCGCAGATCCTCGTTTCTAGATTTGTACCTTTCAGAGCTGTTGCTTTTTTTTTTTTTGAGACAGAGTCTTGCTTTGTTGCCCTAGCTAGAGTGCTGTGGTGTCAGCCTAGCTCACAGCAACCTCCAACTCCTAGGCTCAAGCGATCCTCCTGCCTCAGCCTCCCGAATAGCTGGGACTACAGGCATGCGCCACCATGCCCGGCTAATTTTTTGTATATATGTTAGTTGGCCAATTAATTTCTTTCTATTTATAGTAGAGACGGGGTCTCGCTCTTGCTCAGGCTGGTTTTGAACTCCTGACCTTGAGAGATCTGCCCGCCTCGGCCTCCCAGAATGCTAGGATTACAGGCGTGAGCCACTCGCCCAACCAGAGCTGTTGCTTTTATTAGGCTCCATTGCTTCACCTGTTTAAGGGTCCCCTCAGATCCCAAACTTCCTCTGTGGGCAACAAGCCCTGTCTGTAGGCTGTATAGCCCTTTCTCCATGAGACTGGATGCATCAGCCTCTCTTTTTAGATACTATTGCTTACGTTCAAGATCGAGTTGTCTTTTGTTTACACCTACCAGTCATTCTTGCAGAACTCAGCTTTGTATCCCAGAAGTAATTCCTGTGTTTAGCTCAACTGTCTTGCTGTTTCATATGAAAGGACATGAAATCTGTCTGCTAAATAAATACTCTTAAATGTAAAAGGCTATATAAACATGGTAAGCTATGTGTGCATTTCTGTAAAATGCTTCTAAAGTATTTACATCTGCATGCTTTGGGGAGCAGAGATTGATACTCTTTCTGGTAAACTTTTTATCGAAGTCTAACACACGCATGGAAAAGTGGGTAAGGGTTGAGTTTGGGGAAGGTTCACAAAGTGTAACCAACACCCAAACTGGACCCCAAGCATAGTGAGCACCCATATCCTCTGCTCCAATCACAATTGCCCCCCTCCTCTCTGAGAGTACCCACTAATCTGACTTCCAATATCACGGATAATTTTTTCCCATTTCTGAATTTTATTCAAATGGACCAATTCAGCATGTACACTATTTTGTCCTGGTGGGCATTTGGATAGTTTCCAGTTTGGGCCTGTCATAAATAGGGCTGTTATAAACAGTTGTGGCATGCCATATTGTAAGTGTTTATGTATGCATTTCCACTGGATGCAAATCTACGCATGAAATTGCCAAGTCATAGGGTACAGTACACATATTATAGATTCAGCTTAAGTAGATGCTGGGAAACAGCTTTCTGAAGCATTCAGTCAGTGTTTTGTCCCAACAGCAGTGTGCTCTCTCCATGGACTTGGTATTTCTTCCGAATTTTAGCCAGTCTGGCAAGTGTGTAGAAGTACCCCATTATGGTTTTACTTTGCATTTCCCTGGTGACGAATGAAGTCAAGAACCTTTATCGGCCATTTGGCTGTAGTCTTTCATGAAGTACCTGTTCAAGTCTCTTGCTGCTTTTTCTAGTAGGTTGTCTAACCCTTGAGAGACAAAGTGATATATAGAGAGATATAATTAGAATGTGAGATGAGAACTTGTGTCTGAATCTTTATCATTTATTTACTGTGTGATAGTAGAGAATTCTTTTCTTATTTGGAGCCTCCATTTTTTTTTTTTTTTGTCTGTATAATCAGGATAATGGTAAAACTTTAAAGGTTTGTTTTGAGAGTTAAAATGAAATCATGTTTGTCCGTACCGACATAGGGCCTGTGACACATAGTTGTTTTCCAAAAACCAGTAGCCACTGGGAGATGAGATTAGGAGGTAAAGGAATTTGCTCTTGACTTGGTTGCTGCCTTTGTGTTAGTTGCTAAATACTAAAAGTCCTAAAAAGCTTTCATAAATGAGTCGGATGGTGGAGAGTGACCTAGTTATTCCGTATATTCCTGATCTCTTAGAAGATCGCACTTAGCGTGTGATCACCTTTGAACTTTCAGAGGATTTATATGTAGCGAGATCACCAAATGATAGTACTTTCGTGTGTATATATAGCATAACTTAAGCTATTTAGTATCTTAGTTAATTTCTGGTTGTTATGGTTACCTGATGCACATTCACATAGTCTTTCATAGCTTGCAAAATACTTTTGTACCTACTACGTCATTTGACATTAAAGCAATATTTAAGGCCAGGCAAAGCAAGTGATGATAGCATCGTTTGAGAGGTGAAAAGACTTCACATCAAGGACATAAACTATTGCCAAAGGCCATGCTGAGATTCAAATTGAAATCCATTCTTATGCCATGTACAGTGTTTTGTTCATCTTTCTCGGAATGAATTTCTGAGTTAAATAATTGAATTATAATGAAGCTTAATTAACATGAAAATTTTGTAGCGCTTCTAAGTATAAAAATCAATTATGATTGAACTTGAGAAGTGCTGAGGTGCCAGTTGGTAGAGATTTCTGGTTAGTAGAATGTAGGTAATATACTTTTCAAAATTATACCTTTTACTCAAAATTAATACTTTTTGTAAATGATCAGAATTGCCCTACTAATTAAAATAAGTGTAAGCTATACACTTACTATTATATATACCTTGGGAAATATTTTTTCATGGTAAATGGTTTTTTAAAGGGTTTTTGGTGGCGCCGAATCCATCCTTCCATAAATAAAGAAATAAGATTCCTGTGCATGGTGGAGTGTGTGTGTGTGTGTTGTGTGTTTTATACCTTAAATCACTTGGAGCTTTTCCAGATAGGTCCTACAATCTCCCTTAAGGATGATATTTGGCTTTTAATACCTGGGTCTTTTAAAGTCAAATTCATATATGTACTTTGACAAGAGATTATTGACTTTTCAGATTTGGGACTGCATATGTTTTTAATGGCTTTTAAGCCACATTAAAATCCTTCATTTGACATTTCAAATGTTCAAGGTGCCTTTGAAGTCTTAATTTTTTTTTCTTTAACTCATTCTCATCTCTCTAGGATATGAAAAAGTCCTTTATTTTTTTTTTCTTTTTTCTTTTTTTTTTTTTTTTTTTTGAGACAGTCTTACACTATTGCCCTGGCCAGCCTACCTCGAACAATCTGCTACCACACCGGACCTGAAAAAGTCCTTTCTTAAAAGTCCTTTCTGGCTGGGCATGGTGACTCACAACTGTAATCCTAGCACTCTGGGAGGCTGAGGCGGGTGGATCGCTCAAGGTCAGGAGGTTTGAGACCAGCCTGAGCAACAGTGAGACCCCATCTCTACTAAAAACAGAAATAAATTAATTGGCCAACTAAAAATGTGTAGAAAAAATTAGGTGAGCATGGTGGCTCATGCCTGTAGTCCATGCTACTCGGGAGGCTGAGGCAGGAGGATCACTTGAGCCCAGGAGTTTGAGGTTGCTGTGAGCTAGACTAATGTCATGGCACTCTAGCCTGTGAGACTCTGTCTCACAAAAAAAAAAAAAAAAAGTCCTTTCTGATACATACCTATATCAGAGCAGTCTACCTCAGGTTCAGAAATGTCATACATGAGTATTTAAAATATTTTATAATAAAAATACTAATGGTATCACTTTTTCAGAGTTTTAAATTTTGCTTTAATTATAAGCATCACCACCTAATGGCATTTTATTCATAGAAAATGAGATAAACTTTCCTATGAACATTAAGGAGCACAGAGGGGGAAATGAGTTGAAGTTAGCAGTTGGCAGCCCCTGGGCACATGCAGGGAATGAGCTTGTTGATGAATTATCAAGGATGTAGGACACCTTAACAGATCCTGAGCAGATCCTCTGTTATAGGCAGCACTTTCCTGTCCCATTGGAGGGACAGTTCCATGTGTGAATGGCAATAGACTCTGAGGCAAGGGCCTAGGCTTTGCACATGTGAGAACCTTGAGCAAGTCATTCCATCGCTCTGTGGCTTGATTTCCCTTTCTGTGAAATGAGGAATCATAATAGAATCTCCCTCATAGGTTTTTAGTGACTATCGATACATGCATTAAACTATGAAAACACTCGGCACATAGTAAGTGCTCAATTAAGTGTGAACTGTTTGAATTGTTATCTTTCCTGCTTCCCTCTGCTTCTGAGCACCTCTTCTGTGCTGAAAAAGAGCGATCACTTTTAGGAGGATGCGTTCATTATTTTAAAGAACACTGTTGTCAAGTTTATTGAATTATATAGAGCCGCAGTGGACACCATCTCTCTGTTCATTCATGAAGCAGTTCTCAAGCACCTGCTCTTTGCCCGGGGCTGTTCTGAAAGTCAGTAATACAGAGAGGAACTGGATCTCTAATCTCTGTCCTCAGAAAAGCTAAGTCTAGTGGTGGAGATAGACAAGTGTATGGAACACTAAAATGTGTTTGGTATAACAGGATTGTCTGCCAGTAAGAGAAAATGAATGGCATACCACCTGCAGTGGGGAATACCATGCAGGCATCCAAGAGAAAAAGCTAGATTTGTACAGACTGACATTCTGAGGCTATGTAACATAGAGATGAAGGTGCAGAGCGGTGTAGATAGTATGATTACATTTACTCCACGTGCGTTTGTATCTGTGTTAATGTTTGCAAGAGTAAAGGTCTAGATGGCTTTACCAGTATATGGACAGCTCACAGGAATGGCATTATGGAGGGGCAGGTGAGATTTTACTTTTTATATCATTAGGTATTTTACAATAAGTGCATTTTATTTTTGTAATATTTAATGTGGTCATTGCCTTAAAATTAATTCTTCACCTTTTTTTTAGAAAGGCATATAAAATAGAAACTAATATAGTTATATAAGATATATATTATATGGGATATATATAGGATATATATTATATATCCTAGCTCATTAAAAAGCACTCAATTTGAAATGCATTGGGTAAAAATAATCTATAAACTGGGGAGTCTGTTAACTGAGAAAAATGTTGCATGTACTCAGAGTATTTTGGAATAAAGAAGGCAAGGCCTGGCTGGTTCTTTAGGCCTGGCCTTCATGGGGTGTTACATGTAGAGGTACTCAGCCAGGATCAGGGTTAAGTCATTTGCTGTCCATGCTAAGAACCTGTTTCATGAAGGCTGATGAAATCCTACTGAGTTTATTTGCATTGTGGTATGCCTTTGCTTTGGGAACATTTTCTAAGTAAATGAAGACCAGAAGGATTATATGAGATCTAAGCAGGTGATTGTACAGCACCTTACGAGCTATTTCTATTAATTTCTACTGAGTCATCTTCCTCCACTAAAGATATACACCCATCAAGATGGTCAGCTTTTCATATCTGGTGGTCATGCTCCCATCCACAGTCTTGAAATATCTTTCCCCTCACTTCTGTGATTCCCTGTTCTCCTTTTTCTATGGTTCTCCTCCTATTCCTCCCATCTGCATTTGATATCTTTATTTTCCTGCCTATATTGGCACTCCTGTAGGTGGTCATGGGCCTGTCTTCAACTCTACAGAAGCTGGTGAATGTCAACACACATTTGAGGAATGCTTAAAAAGGGGGAAACTCAGAAGAAATGGCCAGAGAAAGTGAAGCAAAACTAACCTCTGTATATTCCGATGGGCTAAATCAATATGCCCATCTCAGATCTTTCTTCCAAGCTCAAGACCCACATACCTGTTCAAAGGCTTCCAGGTATCTCTGATTGGAAACTCTCCAGGCATTGCAGACACAGCCCATGCAAGGCCAGGCTCAGTCCTCTTGGGTCCTGTTCCTCCATCCACTCTCCCACTGATACCTGAATCTCCTCTTTCCATTCTGGTCAGATTAAATGATGTCATTGCACTCCCACTTGTGCAAGCCTGAAACATAGTCATTGTCCCTTCTCTTTACTCTCAGATCCATTCAATCGTCATGGTCAGTCATTTCTACCTTCTCGAGAGCTCTGGAATCTTTACTCCACGTGTCTCAATCATGGCTCAGGCCCCAGTCATTCCCCACCCACCCCAAATTACCACCCCCCCACCCCCTGACTGGTCTGCTTGTCTTCATTCTCCAGCAATCCATTCTCCACGTTGTAGCTGCCATTGTGATTTTCCTCAAGTGCAATCATGGTATTCTTTGCTTAAAACCCTCAGGTGATTCCCATTTCCTGAGACTATAAGTGCAATCTGACCAACATCCTACGAGATATTTCTCGATGAAACCCCCATCTCTCTCCTTGGCCTTGGCTCTTAGCACCTTCATCTCCTGCTGTCCCATTGGCATTGAACATCATGTAACTTGCAACCGCCAGTGCCTTCCTTTGCCTCTGCCCCTTAATTAGAGGTTGTTCTTGAGTCTTGCTTAGGTCTCCTTTCTTTTTCCCTACAATAGCGCTTACTACACCTTATCCTAATTGTCCCTTTCATTGTCTGCCCTCCTTTGAACTCTTAAGTTTCCTTCCTTTTTTATCGTTGCCTCTGTCACCCAGCAAGAATGCCTGGCCTCTGACAGGTGCTCCAGATGTATTTGTTGAGTAAATATGTAAATAATGCTGGGAAAACATTTATCAAATTCTTTCTTTTCCACTACTACGCCTCTGTTCCTATTTGTCATTGTAATATGTTGTTATTATTTTGCTAATGGTCTCAGTGAGTCTGTGAAGCTTCTCCCAAATGCCTCATTGAATTATATACACATGTAAAATTCATTACATGCTTGTGTGTATAAACACACACACACACACACACACACACACACACACACACACACAGAGCTATGTGATGGTAAAAAGGTTCCTTGCTCTCTCCCATATGTATAAAGTAGAAGAGAAATTTAGTTGGTAGAGTTTGAAACTATGTAATCATTTACACTTCAGGCCTCTTTTCACTATTTAGATTATATTCTGTGTTTTTCTTTTAAGGATTTAAAGCAAGAACTAGTTTATTTACCCACAAATCAAGGACCTGCTCAAATGCGGAAGAAAAGATCTTAGTTCTGATTTGAAATGATGAAACTCACCAAAAAAAAACCACAAACTAATTTTGTTTAAAAACAGTGGTTACAAAAATAGGTAAATATGTTTAAAAAGAAAAAAAACATTTTGAAGTGTCTTGAAGCACTGGCCATTTTTTTAAAATAACCCACCAGATTATTTATTTAAAGCCTTGAGTTAAAGGCTCTAACAGTTATATGTATTAAAAGCTGCCCTAACATCTTTGCTGTATATAAAACGAGCAGCTCCTATTTTCGGAGATGTGTCATTCCTCCTTACTTCCCCCGGCTGAGGCCCAGGCAGGTAGCAGTTCTCCAAGGCAGCCTTTTGTGGTTTGGGTTTAGAGGCCTTTTATTGCCAAATGACCTTTCTGTTGAATAGATCTGCTTCCCACCAAGCCAGACGCCTGTGTTTGTTCTCTTTCTTGGTATTATATTGAGATAACAGCCGATTTCTCTTCTGGTTGAATCATCAGCAGTAGCTTCATTTTTTGTTTATTGGGGTTTTTTTTTTTTTTCCTTCTTTCCACTTTTGTGATGAACATATCACCACTCTCCTCCCCACCACTCAGGGAATAAATAATTTATGTAATCTCTTTTGATTTCCAAACAACAAACCTGAGTAAAGAGAGAAAGGGGCAAGACATATTCTCCTACCATTTGTTCTTTCTTTATTTATTTTCTTTTTCTTTTCTTTTCTTTTTTTTTTTTTTGATAATGATATGAATGAGCCTGTTAAGCTTCCCCCAAATGCGTCATTGATTTCTCTACAGTGGTTTCCTTATTGGGTAAATCAGTTTTTTTTTTTCTTTCTTTGGGGCAGATGTTAGATTATGAAACAAAGTAGTGGTTATTCAAAAAGATGGAGCACAACCTTTTTTCTACAAAGATGAGTGGGACACATGCTCATTAGGAACAGGGGCTTCTTAATGATTTTCAAAGGTCTTAGTTATTGGAGACAGGGTGGGATGTCTGGGAAGGGGGAGTTAAAAGCAGAATCTACTTGCAAGATCTGAGATCTCTCTTCTCTTCTCTCACGCAAGGTTACAAGCCCCCAATATTAATAATCACTCTCCAAATCTTTATAGAGGGTGGAAAAGGTAAGGTTATTTGGTGGTATACAGTAGAAATCACCTGTTTCTAATTTGAAGCATGGAACTTACTGGAGGTTCATATCAATGTTTCTCAGCTTATTCATTCGGTCACTAGCATTAGAATTACTAGGGATGTTCATCCAAAAAAAAAATACAGGGGCCTAGGCACCATCCCAGACCCATAGAATTTGAATGTCAGGGATGGATCCTGATCACTTAATTTGTACTAGTCTCTCAGTGTGGCTTCTGTACACACTGTGGTTTGAGGACTACTGGCCAGTAAGAGAGCCGAGATGATCGAAGGAAATCCAAAAGTCAGGATCAGGGCTGCTCTGGGAATTTGAGTATCAGGAATCCTGGCTGGGCTCTGCGGAGTCCTTCTGGGACTTTGGCTCACCTGACATCAACTTGTGTCGAGTTACTCAAGGTTCAGGTTCCTGGGATCAGAGGATCAGAGTGACCCAGCATGATCTCCCCAGGCTAGGAGGGGTTGGGCTACTAGACAACTCTCTCACCAAGCCTGCATACAACAGAGAATTTCCCGAAGGGAAGTCCAGGTGTTATTTCCAGAAACAAAAGGGAAATGGATCCTGGGCAGAGAAAAATCACAGACGTTGTTTGCATGCACAAAGAACAAAATGATACACTTTTTAAAAAATGTACCATGCTCACTTGCGATGAAAGCTTATAGACTGAAGCACTAACATGTTTAAGCTGAAGTTCCCCAGTTATGTAGATGGGAATGATGAAAGAGGTAGCGGGTAGTGATGGAGTTTGCAAGAAAGAATCTAGAATGGCCCTTACAGTAGGATTAGTACCTGGCAAAAACTTGTGAAGGGTATGGACTGAATACATATTTGAATTAATTGGATTAACTAGTATTGACAGCAAAGATTTTTTTCAGATATTCTGTAAGGATTGGCAATTTGTTGAGTTACAGAAGTTTGCAGAATTGGCCAACTTTGAAGAACATATTGATAAAAGAGCAAAAATAAAAGACCATATACTCTTTAATTCCTTGCAAGGTACTTTTGTTGCTAGATCCAGCTCATACTACGTTTTTTTTTCTCCTTGTTGGAACTATACAGCTGATCAGATACAGTTCTGGCAAATGTCTAGAATGAAAAATCCCATTTGGATATTTCCAGAAAGTTCCATTCCTTGGGAGTCCAACTAACCTCCAACTGTGAAATCATTATATTAATAGATGCAGCAGAAAGTAGTAGGATAACCTGTATGTGATGGTGAGTGATGAGCTACACTATAAAGCCTATTGGCAACTTTCCTTATAGTAAGATAAATTTGGATGCAATAAGTTGACCTGCCTATTTTGATGAAAATAAAAATTCAATCCAGAAAAAAAAAAGAGATAAAGAAGGGCTCTTGCAGTAGAAAGGAATAAAACAGGTACTTTGCAAATTGCTCAAAATATGAGTAACTATCAGCACTTCTCAGCACCTTTTTTTTTGTCTGAAAAAGAACTGAAAATACCTTACAAAGTGATGTAATGATGTACAAGAAGGTTCCTCAAATGACTCCTGATCCCCTACGCCTCAAATATGAGTAAGCCAGCAGTACAGACAGAGCCTAGAGCTCATAATCATGTACACAAGATTTGCCTATGAATTCTTACCTTATTAAAGGTGGGTGGAGAGAGAGTCAGTTTCCCTATATCATAACTTCTTTTCCTTGAGGGTCGCAAATATTTCAAAAAGAGAAATCCATGTATTTTTTCTCATACAGTGTAGACCTTCACTTTATTTAAAGTCTTCTAATTTTTAAAAAGTATTCTTTTAAAGAAAGCTTGGTCAATCCTCCTCAAAAGCAACCGACTTCATAGAATTTTTTACTTCTGAACTATAATTATAATAGGCTTATTACCATTTTAAAATAATAGGATTCTTATTTTTATAGACCAAAAAGCACTTAAAATTTCAAAATGAATCTCCACTTCAAAGAGAAAAGCCATCACCACTAGGGGGTACTTTTCTGATTGTTCATTTTTTTTCCCCCTGTATGATTCCTTATTTATTGCACAGTTTTTTTCCAATGAATTTAACTGTTGAACCGTGATTGGCAGTACAATCAGATTAAAGAAGACTCTTTTAAAAAGATACTGATTTGGGCTCTGTTCATCGTAGTGCTCCATGAAAAATGAAATGACAAGCTGACTTTTTTTCTGAGTTGATTGGATGTTGCATGTTTACTCTGCCTTCTTAAGTCTTTGATGAGACGTGCCTCTCGTGGCATTGTGTACAGTCATTAAGTCAGCCAGGATTCCACTCTGGCTGCTCTGCACCGTGACCATCTAGAAAAAATGGCAGTAACTTAGAGTTGTTACACTTTGATCTGTGATTTGATTTCAGGCTATGGACTTCAGTTAACTGCCAGACCTTGGATGGGTCAGATATAAGTATCAATGTGCCATCTAAATACTAGCTTTCAGAATTCATTTCTCAACATCATGTTAACGCCAGTACTTCTTCACAAAGGGGAAAAGTTAGCTTTATAATAGAATAGATGCAAGAGACCACAGACACATGTGTTTTTGCAAATTAGCTTCTAGGAGCTGTGTACGAAGAATCCTCATTTTAAATCATTTGGCACGTGGAAAAAATTAAGTCAATTCGTATGCTCCTGTGAAACTCATAATGGTTCTAAATTTTTCTTCATTTTAAATAATAGCTCTGGTTTTCATAAAGCATAGACTGACACAATAAATGTTTTATTAATGATTTCTCAATTATCATGCAGGCCAAGTAAACATAAGATTTTAAATTTTGAATAAAGCTTTACTACCAGCTTACGTTAGTAACATGAACCGACTTCTCTGGTTTCAAAATATGTGACTTAATTGCAACCAGAGTGACGAAACTTTGTTGAGATTAAGGAATGTACAAGTCCGTGAGTCATTCCTTGCCAATATTTCATACATTTCAATAAGTCAAAGCATTCAAATATAATTTACAGTAATCTCAAAATGATAAATACAGAACAGCTCTGAACCATGCAATGGTTTCAGCTTTATATAGTATAAAAGATTAGAACTGTTGAAAACGTTGGGCAAAAACAAAAAACAGTGATCTTAGATGATGTTTTTTTTCCTTTTTTTTCTTTTCATCTTCTATGTGATGGCAGATCTCAATTTCATCAGAAAGTAAATATTAGAAGCAAACAGTGAAACTAGTATAAGCAATATGAAGAAGTGAATGATGATGCCAACCCTATTGGAAATCTCAATCACAGACTTGTCAGCCCGTTGCTTTCTACTATGTGAAACTGCCCACCTCATAGTATTGCCAAAGGGCAGCCCTATAGAGCCCACATGGGCAGCACCCTACCCCCACCCAAACAGGCAGCCAAAATGTATTCAATTGAAGTATATACTATTGCTTAGGAATTTCTTTTTTTTTTAAATTTCAGAATATTACGGGGGTGCAAATGCTTTGGTTATGTAAATTGCTTTTGTACCATTTGAGTCAAAGTTATAAGTGTGCCCATCCCCCAGGTAGTGTGCCTTGTACCTGTTAGGTGTGACTTTACTCATCCTCCTCCACCCCCTCACCTGCTTGATTTCCGTTGAGTTTTACTTCCATATGTGCACACGAGTGTTGAGTGATTAGTTCCAATTTAATGGTGAGTACGTGTGGTGTTTGTTTTTCCATTCTCATGATACTTCACTTAGAAGAATGGTCTCTAGTTCTGACCAGGTTAATACAAGAGGTGTTCACTATTTTTTTTTCATGGCTGAGTAGTACTGCATAGTGTGTGTGTGTGTGTGTGTGTGTGTGTATGTGTATATATATATATATATACACACACCACATTTTATTAATCCACTCATGTATTGATGGGCACTTGGGTTGTGTCCACATCTTTACAATTGTGAATTGTGCTGCTATAAACATTTGAGTGCAGGTGATTTTTTAAAATAGAATCTCTTTGTTACATTTGGGTGAATACCCAATAGTGGGATTGCTGGATCAGATGGCAGGTCTACTTTCAGTTCTTTGAGGTATCTCCATGCCACTTTCCATAGAGGTTGTACTAATTTGCAGTCCCACCATCTCTAACTGTTAGGAAAATGCAAATCAAAACCATGATGAGATATTACTCTAACTCCCATGAGAATGGCTTTTTATCAAAAAGTCCCCAAACAGCAAATGTTGGCATGGATGCAGAGAGATGGGAACACTCGTGCGCTGCTGCCTTAGGAATTTCAATGAGGAATTCACAGCGTCAGCCATGGAACAGGAGCTGGAAAATCGCCACTTAAGAGAGTTAAAGTCGTCAGGAGTCGTAACAAGGCCAAATTTTAAGTGTAAAAAAAAAAAAAAAAAAAAACACCAAGAGGAAGTAAAAGCTGTATAATGAAGAATATACCTGGGAAAGCGAAGAAGTCATCAAAGGGCAGCGGGCACAGAGTGGAGCTTGCAGGAAGCATGGCCTAAAAAGATGATGCTTTTTATAGACTTTTTATAGATTGAAGGGTGTGTCAATGGCAGAGCATGAGAACGAAGATCAAAAATGGTTCCTGGCCTTTCTGAAGTCTGATTGTCCTGCTTTTCTGAGCTCCCACAAGCATGTATTCTTTAAATAAGGCCCTGCCACTTATGGGGACTTTAGTGATCTCTCTTCTTTTCAACCAGGTGTCCAGAACTTTAATAAAATAAAGAAAAAAATATGATCAACCAAGGAGACCAGAGTAAATGTCAAATGTTAGCACAAACAGAAGGAATAAGACATGATAAATCAATGTGAGGTCAAGATGAAATACATATATGTGGAGGTTCATAAAACAAAGATGATAAAACATGACAGCTCAATTTATGAAATGAGATGTACTCATTGTTTAGCTTAATGATGTTTACATTTATTTAATCAACATCTATTTAGTGCCTAGCACACATCAGACACCCTGTTATTATTGGGTGATACAAAGATGGATTAAATCTTTTTCCACAAGGAACTCATTATCTAGTAGCAAGAATGAAACATCATCTTTCATTGTTTTCTTAAAATTTGTTGCTTTTGAATCCAGAGTCTCCCTGGATTCCAGTTACTTTTGAATCCAGTTACTGTCACTTAGGCAGATCGTGTATGGGAATTTGCCTGGGAACTAGTTTCCTATAACCAGCTATGACATAATGTGGCTATTTACACACAAATTTTGGTGTGAATCTTGGATTTCAATAGGTAACATTGGTACTATCCTGAATTGATATTTTCTGGTTAAGGTGTAAAGATTTGTGTACCAGTAAATCATGTTAGAAGGAAAAGATTATTGTTAGGATTGCTGTTACTATATTGATTAAAGCCTCTTGATAGAAATGCTATACTCACATCATGACCAAAGAGAGGCAGAATTTGCCTTCAGACTTGATGTAATAAGCAGTAAGGAGTTGACCTTGTTGTGACCATGAACTTACATTGATGTGAAGAGAATTCAAGGAGGTCTCTTCCGGAAACTCAGACAGTTGGATTCCAATAGACAGAGTCAGAAGGACCCCAGTCTTATATATTTCCAAGGTGAGGTGATAAAAAAAAATGAGAAAAGTTTCCATGCTAGAGGCTATTGAGAAGAAGGAAAAGAAAATGAAACATAGATATGATAACTCTATTTTTTTTTTCTATTTCAACTCATAAAACATGATTTCTTTAGACCAAAATTTTTTATTTGTAATAAAGAAAATGGAGATAGAAAATAGCTAAGATAGCCAAAGATAATCATTCCATTTTTTGTAACATATTTTGAGTTCATTTGCCGTCTGAAAATACTTTTTTAAAAAAAATCTCTAGTAAGTTTTGGTTGAAATTGAGGATATTGGTTACCTTATGAATCTTCACTGTATACATTCCTTCACACACACACCCTTTTTTTTTTTATCAAGGACATTTTAATTGAGTTGGTTGGCCAAATTAATCAAATCTGAAAGGATTTGGCTGTCTTTTTGAAAGCTGTCCCAGAACCGGTAAAACAAATGGTTCTGTTCTTCCTGGAAGAAGTTGAGAGAGCCCCTCCCTCCCTGACTTCCCCCATTCTCCTTTCTCCTCACCTGCCTCTAGTATTCACCGTCAGAAATGGCCAGAAAATGGCTTTGTGACTATTATTAATAATGACAAGTCATTGTTGATGACGCCCTCTGAGGGGACATGATAGTGTGGTTGGACCCTTGCTTCCAAAGCCATTGTTATATTACATTATCTATGCCCTTGTCATCTCTGGGTTATTTTATTGTAGCCCGTTCAGTGAGAATGTGTCTTTGGAGTTCACTTGGCAAACATTTGCATTATCAGTTCAGCCAGAATTTTTTTTTTTTGTATATAATAAGCCAGAGTAGTATATACTAAAGTGATGAATATGGTTCTTGCCCTTGAGCAGTTTATAATCCAACAAGGGTAAGCATTTAGTTAAAGAAATCATCATAAGATATGAGAAGTATTGTGACCCATTGATGGCGTTTTGGGCAACCTGTTAGAAATATTAAGTGTAGTCTGATCTCAATACAGAGTTCTTCAAAGTTATCAGTACTTTGTGCTTGATCTAAATAAAAAAATGTCCCATCCAAGAGGACAAATTCTGACAGCCATTTCTAATCATCAAAGCTAGGTTTTTATCCCTTGTATGGTTTAGTAGTCTTTTCAATGGAATTCATCAATTTGTTCATTATAGTCATCAAAATTTCAGGAAAAAAAATAAATGTATATGTTGCTAATTGGCCTCATTCAAAAACATATGTACACATAGATTGGTTTTGAATAGACCTAGATTCTGCCTTGAATTATTGACGCTGTGTGTTTGTCTCACCACAATTGGCACATGTCTTCACTTGGATTATGACTTGAGGTCCACTGAGAAGAGTAAGAATAACTATGAGCATTTATTGAGTGTGTATTATGTGCAAGGAACTATCCTAAGTGCTTTTACACGTAATCATGTAACCCTCATAACCTATGAGCACTATAAAAACCTTTTATTTCATAGGTGAAGAAATTGAGGCACAGAGGGACTGTGCCCAAGGATGTCAGAGCCATGATTTAAATCTCATGAACCTGTCCCTAAAGTCTACTGTTAAATTCATACGCTTAAGGTCTCTGCTGGTCATGAAAGCCCCTAAGTGGATAAATTAGAAAAAAATACACCCATGATTATACTTCTGACTCGTCGTTTGGCCAAGGCCTTTGTGCAGTGCACAGAATGTGCAACTCTACGTGGCAGCCTTATCTTCACTTTATCTCCTCTATCTATCATTACCTTTACAAAAATATCAAGTAACTTTCACGTGCATGATTTTGATTTAGGCTTCAGCCATGTGAAGTAAAGGTGAAAGTTAATTATCTTTCTCTTACAAAAGAGAAATCTAAGACTCAACAAGGTTTAAGTATTGATCACGCCATAGGTACATCATGAAGACCAAGCAAGAACCTGGGAGCAGGGGAGATCCTTGACATGAACCTCTGTGTTCTTTACCATACCATGTACTTTACCCATGATTTTGTTTAATGTCACAAAAGTCCTGTGACATTAGAGGTCACTAGCACCTGTACATAGGTGAGGAAACAGCTTCCAGAAAGTGAATGGCTTTGCCCTCGCTTCCATATTTTGTAAGTGGAGGTGTCTCTCTGACTCCTAATCTATGTTACGTCTACCATGCTCACGCCATCTCCATTTGAGTGCATCCGATTGTTAGGTGGAGACATGTCCATACAAAATCACACTCATTAGTGTTGGACAATTGGAGGTTAGGATAAAGCACTGCTTGCATTTGTAATAAGTTAGAACAGAAAGAAGTAATGTGCTTAAGAGTTCAGAACCACTTAGTTAATGAGCACCTACTAATTGAGCAGCTGTTAAATGCCCTGTGTGAGAAACAACACTGAAAGTCAAACCACGTACCCTCAAGGGGTCCCAGTCTAATTAGCAAGATAGCTAACAGGCCCCCAATGTGCAGCTACTTACTAATCTCCAAGGACCTCTTTCAGTAGCAGCTCACTTAATGAATTCGAGGAAGAAGTGCTGGTAGATTTTGTGGGGTGCTGTTTCCTGTTGGGCGTGTCTAATGATAACAGATCTTACTCCCCCAAGGCAGAGACAAAGACTCAGTAGGCAGTTTATTGGGTGGGAGTCAGGGGGTGGAGGGAAGTTCCTGGGAGACAGGGAAGGAAGAAAAGCCAATCTGAAGATACATTATCGAGGTTGTAGGCATAAGAGGAGTAGATTCCACAGGGGCCCCCCGGGAAATATACCAAGACCTTCCAGAATTGTCTACTTTAAGGATGGCCAGGGAAGCATTTGTTCACTAGTTCCTTCCCTTATTCATTGGGAGTGGTCTCTAAGGGCAGTCATTACCCGACCTTTCTAGGCTTGCTGGTGGGCTGAGTGGGCATTTGCCAGTCATGAGAACCTGGGGCAGACAGTGGAGGGTAACATGGCTTGGGCTTGAGGTAGGACACAGAGAATGTTGCAGCTGTGGCTGGAATCGGGTGGATTCAAAGGATCTGTTTCCAGTCTTTAAAAAGGTCACTTAAGATTTGCTGAAATATCCTTGGTCAATGGATATATCGGGTTGGACACAATAAAATTCAACTCTTCAATGAAAGCACGTGTACCAAAAGGAAAATACGGAACCACATTGAGAAGTATCAACCTTCCTCCTGTTCTTTCTCCAGAAATGAGGCTCAGAAAGGTTGGCACATTCTTTGTTATGAGAGAATATTGACAACAACTTCTGTTTTCTTCCTCCAACCCACTTCTGAAAGCCAGGATAGCTTTGCAGATATTGTTTTTCATGATGATGAAAATTATTACTTTGCTCAGTCCTAGAAATGGGAAGGATGTAAAAACAAAAAATATATATGATGCATTTCTTGTCTTTAAGAAAGACTGTTCTTGCTGAAGGAATTCAATGAAAGTGGTTGAGCTTTTAGAGAGAGTGGGGAACCAGGGAATACTAAATCACATATCTGGCTACATTTTTACTTCTCCAAAGTAAACATAAGAAATTCAATGGTAAAGGAATTCAGTCGGGGCTCTTTGAGAAATGATGAGCTAAATATATTGGACACATAGGTGAATAAGACTAGCCGTTTGCAGCCCCGTGCTCGCCCAGGCCAGGGTACATATCTCTAGATATGTACACTACTTTTATGGATATGTCACACGTGGCCTCCAGAGATGCCTCTCTCCCATCCCAGGAGCCACACACCCAGTATTCATGCCTTTCTACAGTCCTCTCCCTTGAATCCAGGCTGGCTCCACGGCTCCCTTTTGGCAAGTATAACATGGCGGACGTAACACTGTTTGACTTTCAAGGTTGGGTGAGAAGCTTTGCAGCTCCCCCGAGAGTTTCCTGGAATGCTTGCTCTTGGGCTGCACAGGGAGGTCACCAGCCTCAGCTGAGCTACCAGCTGACAGCATCACCCAGCCATGTGGAGGGAGCCAGCTTGGATGTCCAACCAAGATGTCCAGCCACGGCTTGGCCAACCCTTCAGATAACTCTGCCCCAGCAGCTATCTGACCATAACCAAATCACAGTCCCCAAATTAAAACTGCCCAAAGGAGCTTAATGAACCCATAGACCCATGAGATAATAAGTTGTTGTTTTTTAAGCCATGAAGTTTTGGGATAGTTTGTTACACAGTAGTAGATAACTGGCACAAAATTTGATTCAATTATGTCTAAATGTCTATAAGATTTTAATTTTGTGCATGATTGTTACATGACATTTTAAATCCTCATTGTTTTTTTTTTTTTTACTTACCATAAACTTAATCCTTTCAAATAGCTTTGCAGAATAATATTGCTACCGATGAGGTTTTTTTCATCATAACCTTATAGATGAAATTATTATCATGCCATGGATGCTTTGTGGTTTGGTGATGCCTAGGGGAGTCTTTCTAGGGGCAATATTTTTAAGGGCATAATATGCAATTTGTAAAATTGTAAAAGAAATCGTATGGGAATACAGTTTTCAAAAATATTTTAAAAACCGAGTCTGTGGGTATAGTAAGATAGGTACTTCTATTACCATATTAACCACATTTAAATAGCACGACCAGTGGTGGGCATAAATTACTATCATCATGTTGAAGTACCAATAAACATAATATTTTTCTAACATTTTATTATGAAACTTTTCAAAGTTGATCTTACAGAGAATACCCGTATACACACCGCCTAGCTTATCCCATTAACACTTCCTGTACTGGCTTTATTATGTATCCATCCATCCATAATCAAACAATCTTAATGTTTTTATGGGTGTCAACATAAATTGCAAAGCATGTGGCAGTTTTCTCCTAAATAATTCCACGTGTATATCATTAGCTAGAAAAATGGGCATAAAATTTTAATATATCTGAAACAATTATTATCTGCTAGGAAAATGTCTGTGATTTCTATTGCCGATGTTATGAGTACTGCCAATTCCACTGTGGTTTGTTGCTAATGTTCATAATGGAAAGCAATGCTAAGTTTCCATCAGAAGTTACTGAAAATAAAGATGTAATTTTTTTCCCCATGCAAGTTCATGACGCTACCTGTCATTAGACCTCTTGGGGTCCAAGATCCTCTGGTTAAGGGGGCCAGTATGTGAAACGTGCAGACAGTCCATGAATAAGTTAAAATGTATATCAAATATATAAAATATTATAGGCATACTTTAAAAATCGAGCCTTAAAAATCTGATATTTTCACCTATTTTTTTTTACCTTTGTGATAAAATGAAAGAAAGAAGCTTGGAATACTCCAAAGAATCAAAGAAAAAGAAAGAATTAGTGATTTGACATCTGTGTTAGTTTTTAAGGGTTTCTGTAACAAAACACCAAAAACAACATGGTTTAAAATAATAGTAATATGTTGTCTCACAGTTCTGGAGGCTGGAAGTCCAGAAATGAGGCTCTTGTCAGGGCCATGCTCTTGCTGATGGCTCCTGTGGGGGACCTGTCTCTTGCCTATTCTAGCTGCTGGTGTTTGCTGGAAATTCTTGGCATTCCTTGGCTTGCAAATGCTTCACTCCAATCATGTGGCCGTCTTCTCCCTGTGGACACATATATCACATCATCCGCCCTCTGTGTGTACGTCTCTGTGTTCAGATTTCCTCTTTTTTATAAGGACAACAGTCATATTGGATTAGGGCCCACTCTAATGACCTCATTTTGACTTAATCACCTCTGTAAAGACCTTACATCCAAATAAAGTCACATTCTTATATACTAAGACTTAGGACTTCATACATTTTTGGGTGTCACAATTCAACCCATAACATCAGACCTTTATGAGTCAAAAGGACAAAAATGTAGTTGTAGTTTGAAATTGAATCTTTCTAGAAGGACCTGAAATTAAATATGTCTGGAGTGACATGGTGTGGTCTTTTATACACCAGCTCTCTTCTAGAACACTAAGCTTGTGCTCGAAATTCTTTCGTGATTTTTAAGAACTTTGAAGTATAAAAATACGTGCCTAAATAAGTAAGCTCTGCCATTCATATTTTAGTCAAACTATCAGGTTCCAAATTGCTTTAGTCATTTGTAATAGTATTATATTGCTGAAAAATGTCACTGAGAATTATATTCAAAGCACTGTTTTAAGTTTCATAATGGGACTGTAACTAATTAGTCAACAACAGTTATTGAGCAATCATGAATACTTTATTCCCCGAAGATGAAAAATATAATAGACATGAGCTGCATCCTTAGGAGCTTCTAGCAGAATGAGGCAGATGAGATTTACACGCACACAAACACACAAGGAAACACACAATCAAGCCAATCTTTCATATAAAAATCCTTTTCATCTCCACTTTAGTGTCCATTATCATATTTTGCTCTGATTTTGAATCAATTAAAAATTCACATCTGCCATTTTAATTGTAATATGAGGTTTTTCTTTTTTAAAAAAATTCAATACTGATTAATGCTGCCTCTACAACAACAAAAAATAAAAAATCCAAAAATCATTCAAAAGCGACCTCACGAGGTTGTTGTCTTTTTTAGTAAGATACTAATGGTAAAATACTCACCAAATAGAGTATTTTCCACAAACGGCAGCTATTATTACCATAGTTGTCGAATATGTCGCACAAAATCATCAGGGACTTAAGTCGTTTCCTGGGAGCACTGATATTTACATGGTTACCTGTGTAGCCCCACTTTAGCTGTTTTATACTTTATAAAAATTTACTCCAAGATATTTTTTTATGAGAAGTCATGGAACATTATTATTTTTAAAATAAGTAGCAACCATAATTCCAAAAAATTCTTAGACGCATAAGGGCAGCATATGGTTCTTTAAAAATATATATATGAGCAATTCATTTAGAGTAGGTTGAAAGAGACTCAAAGAAAAAAAAAATCCAGATGCCATTTGATTTCAAGAAGTCTAAAAACCATCACTGTAGCCCAGTGGATCTTTTCTGAGAGGTACTTAACATCTCTAAATCTTAATTTTTTTTCTTCTTTCAAGTGTTGATACTAATACCTGCTTTCAAGATTGTTTGAGTACATGAACATTTCTTTGTGCAGTTACTGGCATGTAATAGATGCTCAAGAAAAATGACTCCCAGTCCCTTCTGTTACCTCCCATAATCCCAATAGCTTGGCCAAAGTGGCTACCCTGCTAGGAAACGAATTTTCAATGGAATGGAAAAACACTATGCATTTCTTCTACAGTAGTTTCACTCTGGGAGAACATTAGAATTTGGACAAAAAACAAAGTAAAAAGTGGAATAGACGGTTCCTTCCGTCCGTTTGGATCTAAGCAGCTTCAAGTGGCCAGGTTTTCTCTCCCTAGCCTATTCCTTCCGGCAGAACCTTCCAGAATGCTGCAGTCCGGTGAAGAGAAAGGACAGCAGGCTTTGCCGTTGCACCGTGTTGCTTTGCTGAGGGAGAAGGCAGAGGTCCGCCTGCATAAGCCGATTTCATCAACTCACACTAATCACTACTGATAGTAGCAAAATTTAGCCTGGATCTGCCTCTTTAATCTAGATTGACAGGAGGGGAGAGTCGGACGCAAGGGCACAGAAACAAAGGGAAGAGACAGCAGCCCAGCCCGCACTGATTTCCAGCATCTCGGGTCCATCTGGGGCTTCTAATTTGCTCCCCTTTGGGGCTTCTAGTTTTCTTACCTGATAAACAAATGCTGCTGGTTGTTAGGATACCAGCCTTTCACGGAGCCCTGTCACCAACAACAGGTGCACGGTGCGTCCCTGAGACTGCAGGGAGAGCCACACCAACGTCTCGAGGCTGCGCAGAAGGTACTCCCAGGTACACATTGTACCTGAGACTATGTATTATTTATTGAAACTGAGCTCTGCATGCTCTTTATCCTCTGGGCAACCCTGGTGCCTCCTAAAATGGATGCCACCAGCAGCTAATCTACAAGGGCTCCCAGATTCTCTTTGCTTTCACTTTTTCTCCTAATAGTCCCTCTAAACTCTGGCTACCAAGCTTTTTATTAAAGCTTAGAGTAGTGGGGTGGGGGTTGTCATTGGGAATTGCACTTGGGGAGCTGAGGCGAGAACTCTGCCTCCGTGACTTTGGACCTTCGCACGTGGATTTGAGTTTTATTTTTTAAGGGAATACTGCACTCTGGATGTTGTGGCTGTACAGAAGATGCACATGGTTCAGCTGCTACCTCCATTTACTGAGTGATTATAGTAGTGATCTGGTATGTGTGTGCTCACATGCTTAATACCAAGAAGAAAAATGGGCTGTCTGAAGGTTATCTTCATTGTTACTTGTGATATCTGCATCTGGCAAAGCAGGGAACTTTTTGCATTTGGGTAACGAAGACATTTGGAATATATTCCATTGGATTTTCCATGTTGGTGAAACTATTGTTGACCGCTTCAGTACTTCATGTTGCCATGCCCAAATCACCTAAGGGCAAAAATGTCTCTTGGGTAAGTAGTCAATGATTTTCTCTCTCTCTCTCTCTCTCTTAAAAATATATTTTAAGCAAAGACTTAAGAACTTAAAGACATCTAGTGGTTTCATGATAGTGGGAGTGTTTGGAAAACCTTCAGAAAGCGTTTATCTTAGAAAAGCATATAAATATCTTTATAAGTGTTAGAAATACTTTGGCAAACTCACGGGAGTGTGCTTGCTAAAATATGCACTATAAGACATGTAAACACCAGGTTTTGTTTTTCCATTTTTTAAGTGGCTTCACCTTTGCGGACACATACAGAATTTAAAATGTATTCATACAAAGTCAAGGTTATGATTTTAAGGTGTTTGCAACTTCAGAGCCGTTCGTGTTTAATAAAGATGGTATAGATTTCTTTTAGGGGGTGTGAGTTAAATTTTAAGGGTCGAATGTGCAGAGCTTTTATTATTTGGTAATAGTGTTGATATGTTTCTTTTTGTTTCTTAGAAACAAGATAGCATAGATATTTCTGAATTGTACATATCTGAGTAATTTCTGTCCATCAATAATAGACATGTAAAGTAAAAGTTTAACATTTCGATAATAACAATGGCATGTTAATCGTAATCAAACTGGATGCTTCCATATTGTTTCAAGGTAGTTTCCTACCAAAAATAGAAAACATCAGATTGAGCTCAAAATAATGAGAACAATCTGTAAACTCTTAGAAAACAAGCGGCTTTAGTTCCCTGCTATCATGATCAGTGAGCTTGAAACATTAAATTTGATAGTCAAATGGAGTCTCTTCTGTTCTCGCCATAAAGTTATGTGTCTAACTCCAAGTTTTTAGCTAACACCAGCACATACAAACCCAACCACATTCATCACAGAATTAATTATTAGATTATGATTATAGTTTTTTAAAGATAACTCAGGAAAAACAAATAATTATAAAAAATAAATAATTCCATCTTTCAGGTCAAGAAATAATTTTTACCACTTTAATTTGAAATTCACCAATTAAGTTATCCTTATTTTATATGAAATAGCACAATATTTGTCTAAAAAATGGTGACTGTGATGTTTTTTTGTTGTGGATAGTTACTCTTTAATAGTACTTAATTAAAAGAGATATATCTTATTTTGCAACACAGCTCTCGAAATTATTTCTGAAAAATTGATGATGTTTTTGAAGTTAATTCATTATTAAAAATTTATTGGCCGGGCCCTGTGGCTCACACCTGTAATCCAAGCACTTTGGGAGGTCAAGGCAGGAGGATCACTTGAGGCCAGGAATTCAAGACCAGCCTGGGCAACATAGCAAGACCCCATCTCTACAAAAAAATAAAGAAATTGACTAGGCACAGTGGCACGTGTGTATAGTCCCAGCTACTTTGAGGCAAGAGGATCACTTGAGCCCAGGAGTTTGAGGTTGCAGTGAACTATGATTATGCCACTGCACTCCAGCCAGTTTTGTTTTTTTTTTAATTGATGTTATTGTTGATTCTTCACTCCCTCATAGTATAACCAAGGGATATGATTCAGAGACCCTAATAATAGTGAGTTTGTTTCCCTCCCAATACAAGGGGTTAATTCTAATGCCTGAATCAGTTTGCTACTTTTTGTCAGCACATAAACACGAAGAAAGGAGTAGTTTCAAAACTATATCCTTTCCTTCATCCGATTAATCCTCCTAAGAGATTAATTCTCTCAAAGCAGTGCCTGCCTAATGGTTTGTTTCTGCCTTGAGGGCAAAACTTGAAACATTTTAGAGGCTCAGACCACCATTGGGTTTGGTTATTTCAGACCCAGATATGCTAACATTTTTTGAAAAGTTCAAGTTGTTGGCTAAAAATTTAGAAGCACTTATTTTAATAGAGTCAGAATGCTTCCATTTCCTCAGGTTAAAAATTTCACTGTGTATCTATTACAAATGTCTATTACGAAATGTCTCTGTACCAGGGTTTGTCAAAAGTAAAGCTTACAAGTTTAATTATGGTTGCATTACACAGGGATAAGTAATTAGGTTGGTGTGTGCTGATTGTGCAGTGAACCAATAGTGAATGTTAATGAATATTATAAAATTCCTCATTTTGAATTTAGGGTGTAGAGAGACACTTTGAAATGTCAACTGTCACTTCGATTTCATCAGTTGCGGTTGTTTTCGGTATTGAATGAGGATCCGCTGAATTTTTTTGGCTGTGTAGAGTGAGACGTATCTGGAATTCCTG
This sequence comes from Microcebus murinus, assembly GCF_040939455.1. Lineage (NCBI taxonomy): Eukaryota > Metazoa > Chordata > Mammalia > Primates > Cheirogaleidae > Microcebus > Microcebus murinus. The sequence continues at coordinate 11,437,122 of NC_134128.1, read as the reverse complement.
CTCTTGCCATTGGCTCATTTCCATTTGGCCATTTATTTAGACATGAGTTCAGGAGGAGAATAAAATGATTCATCTTGTCTGTATAACCACATAGTAAACTTCACAGTGGGGAGGGATAGGTCTTATAATTCTTCGCCTTTGGTCCCTCTGGTACATTCCTTAGACATACAGATATGTCTGCGTATGATAAATATGAATGTGTCTTGCTGAACACCAAAGCCCCGGAGTGAAGTATTAACTTCCTTCTCCTGTGTACACCTTTTGTCCAATCTGGGCAACTAGTTAAACTGCCTGATGGTTTCCCTATCTGTATAATGGAAAAGATGGTACTGTAATAACTACCTATTTCTTTGTGATGTGCTGAAGATTATCAGGTCATCCAGGTATAAGGGTTCAACGGTCCTTCAACAAATATTCATTGAGCTCCTCTTCTATAATATTCTAGGCATCCTGGAGACAGCACTGAGTAAGACACCAAGCAAATGCATAGGAAGTGTGTAAGATAGCAGATAGAATAGAACAGGGGAGGGGTTAGGAAGTGCCAGGAATTGAGAGGTGGCGTTGCCCTCCAAATGGGTCGGTCAAAGCTATTCGAGCAGAGACTTGAAGAAAGTGACAGAGTCAGCCATGGGGAAATGAGGGAACCGAGTGCCCCTGCAAAGGACGTGCCCAGGTGCAAAGATCCTGAGTGAGGAACGTCCCCAAATATGTGAGGAATGACAGTATCAGCCAGTGTGGCTGGACTGCAGTGACATTCTTTCAGTTTCCTTATGCCTCTTGTAGGTACCTGCATGTCTTTAGTAACTGCTCTATGGGGGATTCCAAGACACACCTAAATCCCTCTGTTTAAATCTCCGGACAATCCTGGTGTATAGAGAGGTCCCAGGACAATACCCACTGGCACTTGCCAGAAAGGGTTATAGGTGGCAGGAAGGAGCAAGTGCCCCTTCCACAGACTGACACATTCAGGCTTCGCAACCATCTGTCACCCTTAGGAGTTGAGAAGGTTGTTGTTTTTGAATGTGGTTCAGATCATTTTACAAATGAACATTATGGTGTTTTTGGAGTAACAGAAATTGGAATAAATTTTAAACTAATATTAAAGATAGTATTTTTGTTTGTTTTTTGAGACAGAGTCTCACTTTGTTGCCCAGGCTAGAGTGAGTGCCGTGGCGTCAGCCTAGCTCACAGCAACCTCAATCTCCTGGGCTCAAGCAATCCTCCTGCTGCCTCAGTCTCCCGAGTAGCTGGGATTATAGGCATGCGCCACCATGTCCGGCTAATTTTTTCTCTATATATTAATTGGCCAATTAATTTCTTTCTATTTATAGTAGAGACAGGGTCTCACTCTTGCTCAGGCTGGTTTCGAACTCCTAACCTCAAGCAATCCGCCCGCCTCAGCCTCCCAGAGTGCTAGGATTACAGGCATGAGCCACCGCGCCCAGCCTAAATAAAGATAGTATTTTAAAAAGAGGATCTGAGGGTGAGGGTCCAGATGTATAGAATGTAGCTCTTCCAGTAACAATGTATATTTTTTGTTAGAAGATAGTTAAGTCCACAATATGAAACTTTATTGTATGATCTCCATATAATATTTGACTATAAAAAATTCTTCCTGATATATATATATATATATATATATATATATATATTTTTTTTTTTTTTTGGAAACATGATCCTGTAACACTTGTTCATGGCAGCTGCACGTACCGTTAAGGCTGTAGATGTGATTCTATGCCACACTAACCTACTTTGTTGAAAAGTCACTTTGCAATGGAAATACAAAAATAATAGACCACACTTGGGATCCTGCCACTGGGCAAAATCTCTTGCTGTTCTTTTGATTCTCTCAAGAGCTTAAATCAATCATACTGCACTTTCTGGTATTCTGTGGTCCTACATATAATATTAATAATTAGTGGATAGTATGTTTCATTGGCTGCTTTTTTCATTTTTTAGGTACCATAAGTAACTAATGCAATTTATTTAAGAAAATGAAAGGAAGCTATAAAGAACAAAAATGAGTTACTTACATTCACATAACAAACAGTGGTAGAGATTAAGAACTCTGAGCTTTGGGGTTTGCAATTTCTTGATAGAAATTTTCCTAGCAAATACATTAAGTATGTGCATGCTATTATATTATAGAATAGATGTTACTAGAAATTGGCTGAAAGACTAACATGACAGTTAAACATATTACATATAGGATGGGACACTAACTCTTTTCTGAAGCAGAAAATGTGTCATCCAGAGACTGGACTCTGTCACCTTTCCTTGGTCATTTGAATCCGTGTGTATATATATATATGTGTGTGTGTGTGTGTATTATTTCCATATAGATGTCTCTTGCAAATTATCAAGAGTCACTATTCTTTTGGATTTTTTTTGTCCTTTCTGATCACTCTTTTTGTCTTGACTAATTTTAAGCCTAATTTAATGACTTTTAAGTTAAAGCTTTGACAACTATTTACTTGTTGCTGGTTTTGCTTTATTTGCTATGCACATTTCGCTGCAATGTCTAGTTTACTGGTCTTTTAGGCAATAATGGTTTCCAAAAATATCCATTTTTATATTTTTCCTTTTTATACTCTGAATGTATGCCACTGTCATCAGACATGTTTTCCTGTTATTTACTCTCCTGTCTTCCCTTTTTGGGATTCATTAGAAGGTTTACTAAACTGTTTTCAAACACCAATGCAGATTTTAATTTTTTCAACTTCATTCTCAGTTGACAGGAGATCATAGCATGTCTTATGATACACACTAGTTATTTACTTATGCTCAAAGCCACTAAGATTAAAATCTTCCTTTAAAAAATAATCAAAGTTCAAACTTACAGAGTACTTGGACAATTAAAAGGGAACAAGTCCTCATTTCTTGTCTTAAAACAAACCCTTTTCCTCTGTTTTCCTCTTTCCCATTTCTGATCTTGGGGATGTTATACTCTCATACATCAAAATTCAAAGCATTGAATACTAGAATGGGAAAATATGTGCTCTGGAGACAGATTCTGGGTTTAAATCCTGGTTCTGCCACCAGCTGTGTGACTTTGGACTAATTATTACTGACTAGGGTCTATTCATCTGTAAGACAAGGATAATAAAACTTTTCCTATAGGAGTATTTTAAAAACAACATGTATAAAGTGCTTATTGTACTACCAGCATGTACAAGTAAGTTGTTAAAATCTAGTTTGTTCCTTTTGTCTGCCTTTTCTTTTCCAAGCCCACTGCTATAACATTAATTCAGGGATTTATTGTCTCATATGTTGCAGGTTCTATGGTCACCTCTGTACTGATTACTAACTTCCAACCTTGCCCTTCTTCAATTCATTCCAAACACTTCTATTCAATACATTTTCCTACACCCATATTTTTATCAGTTTCCAAGCAAGGCAAAATGCTTTAAAAGTTTCTCACCATCCATAGAGAGATGAAATATTCCTGCCCAGCTGAATTCCCTCCACGGAGAAGACAACAGAGGGTTCCAGGAGAGAAGCCACCTGAGCCAAAGGCTCCTGTGCTCACTGCCACCTGCCTTCTCTCACTTGGGTTTGAGCCCAGGTCTTAGTCTAGATTAGGGGCTCCCAACCTATGGTGATGGTGAGTTCTATAATTATTTAATTACATATTACAGTGTAATAATAATAGATAGCGCACAATAAATGTAATGCACTTGAATCATCCCAAAACCATCTCTCCCCCACCATCGGTGGAAAAATGGTCTTCCATGAAAATGGTCCCAGGTGCCAAAAAGGTTGGGGACTGTTGGTTTAGAGGAACTTTTAGCTGGTGGAATTTCTCTCTTGCAGTTTGCCGTGTTGACATCTCTTGTTGTCATGTCTGAGGTTGAGGGAGATTAGCGTGTCTTTGGGATGCACCCTTGTGCCATGAAGATCCGTCACCTTGGGGTGCAGACACGCTCTTCCTGGGGACTGGCCTTCTAGCCTCGGTGTTTCAGAGTCTGAAGATCGCGTAGTGAAGACCGAGGGAATGTGTGTAAAAAGAAGGGTGAGGGAAATCAAATAATCACCTGCAAGTCACTAGGTGTCCTGCTGAACTCTTGCTTTTCCTATTCTGAGTGAAGGTAAAAAAAAATTAAAATAGAGAAAGCGAGCTCAAGCTGGTGCAGGAAAGATGTGTGAAGTGTAATCTCAAGATCACTATATCGACACTAAACAGTGAGAGGAACCGTGCAGCGTGACATTTCTAGGAGAAGGTATTGATCTGTGTTCATGTTAGATGTCACATTTGATGCTTTTAGGGCCCAGGAATGGGAGGACCAATTGTGATTGTTCTCTAAAATGGAGGTGATACAATTTGCAACATGCAACTAAATCGCAAGCTGTTCAAAGGTACCTGGACCCCTGCCCGGTTTGGGGATTTTGTTCCCACTACTGTGGCCTCAGAGCAGGCCGATTGAGCTGGCGGACCACAGACCTTACCGGGAAGACACGCCATGTCCCTGCGAGTCCACTGCAGTGGGGCGGCCCTCCTTTGTAGGAACAAGGGAAAGCAGAGGGAGTAAAGATGGAAGGGTTCTTTCTACCCTGAGAAAACTGCTGGATGGGCCATAAGGGAAACCCCCTTTGAGGTCTTAGATGGAGACCAGTTCAAGGATGCTGCCTTTGGAGAAAAGATTGGAAAGATCCCACTGTGAAAGATGTCAAATCAAGTTGCCAAGTAAACATTAACCCTTTAGCAGGGACTCCTTAAACATTCGCAAAGTGTTTGCATTTGGACAGTAAGTCACATGGTCACTTTAATTGTGATAACAGTGTGAGTGGACGATTGTGATGAGAGTAGGAAGAAGTAGAGCTTGGGTGGGCGTGAGTTTTTTTCTAGAAAAAGTATGCCGCCAGTGCTCTGAAATTCAGTAGACGAGGGGAGTGCAGCTGTACCTATAGGATATCCTTGCCTTACGCCACAGGAATGCTTCCACTTTGTGGCCTTGGGCAAATTAATTAGTCTCTTCAAGGATCACTTTCTTTACATGAAAAATGGGGATCATTATATTTCACCTCACTGGTGATTGTGAGGATTAATCATAAGAGTGCAAAGAAGATATTTATGGAAGATAAAAGACTTTGTAAGAAAGAACCATTATGGCCAAGCATGGTGGCTCACGCCTGTAATGCTAGCACTCTGAGAGGCCAAGGAGGGAGGGTCGTTTGAGCTTAGGAGTTGGAGACCAGCCTGAGTAAGAGTGAGAGACCCCATCTCTAGTAAAAATAGAAAGAAATTAGCTGGACAACTAAAAATATATATAGGAAAAATTAGCCAGGCATGGTGGTACGTGCCTGTAGTCCCAGCTACTTGGGAGGCTGAGGCAGGAGGATCGCTTGAGCCCAGGAGTTTGAAGTTGCTGTGAGCTAGGCTAATGCCATGGCACTCTAGCCAGGGAAACAGAGTCAGACTCTGTCTCCAAGAAAAAAGAAAGAAGGAAAGAACCATTAGGATTTTGCTTAGCCAATCTACATTTCTTAGTCTGGCCTTCAAGAATGTCTGATCCTAGGCCAGGCGCGGTAGCTCACGCCTGTAATCCTAGCACTCTGGGAGGCCGAGGCGGGCAGATTGCTCGAGGTCAGGAGTTCGAAACCAGCCTGAGCAAGAGCAGGACTCTGTCTCTACTATAAACAGAAAGAAATTAATTGGCCAACTAATATATATAGAAAAAATTATCCAGGCATGGTGGTGCATGCCTGTAGTCCCAGCTACTCAGGAGGCTGAGGTAGGAAGATTGCTTGAGCCCAGGAGTTTGAGGTTGCTGTGAGCTAGGCTGACGCCACAGCAACTCACTCTAGCCTGGGCAACAAAGTGAGACTCTGTCTCAAAAAAAAAAAAAAAAAAAAAAGAATGTCTGATCCTGTTTCATGCCACTTTCAGAGGTAGAATCTCCACCTTTCTGAGTGCATGTTGTGTATCCTCACCTCTGTGTTTCTGTGGCCACAGCTTGGCTAACAAGTTGACTCCTACAGCCCTGAAATTTCATTGCTGCTACCTCTTATAAGTCAAGATCAAAGGTCATGTGAAATAAAGGAGAATTATCCTCACCACATATACTGCTGTAGCCTTTGTGTAAAGTCAGTTTGCATTTGTTACTCTGTATTTCCACATTCTAGGTGTTTGAGGCAGGAGGATCGCTTGAGCCCAGGAGTTTGAAGTTGCTGTGAGCTAGGCTAATGCCATAGCACTCTAGCCCGGGCAACAGAGTCAGACTCTGTCTCCAAGAAAAAAGAAAGAAGGAAAGAACCATTAGGATTTTGCTTAGCCAATCTACATTTCTTAGTCTGGCCTTATATTATAGAACGTTACCGTATATTTCCAAATTCTAGGTGTTTGCCATGCCTTTGAAAATTAAGACATTTAAAATGCAAGGAAACTCAACAAAAATGCAATGAGTTCTGGAAAAACAAATCAGCTGGATATTCAGAATATTCTGGGGAAGGAAAAAAAGATGGGATTTCCTAAGGACTTGTCCTAATTCTCAAGAAAATAAGACAGTTAGTGAGAAAAGAGCAATATTTTAACTTACATGCTACCAAAAGATGAAGGTGCGATGAAAATTCTCCAGGTGCAGGGCAAACCCCACTCCTTTTAAGAAAAGGGACTCGTGTGTTCAAAAGTACAAACATGAGTATTGCTGTCACCACAGAAGTTCGGTGTTTTTATGTTGGCACCATTTGTTGGCTCTCCACTCTTAAATTTATGATCATTATTAACTTCCCAAGTCAAAGCAGGAGAGTGACATGAGCTGACTTTGCTTTCTCTAGAAGCAGGAAGGAAAGCTTCAACAGGTGAGTGACAAAGTTCTGGCATCTTTTCTGCCTTGTTGAACAAGTTTCACAAGTAAATCCACTGTGACTCCTCCTTAATGCATGGAAAGGAGATGAATATCTCATACCTCCTGGGACCCAAGAAAACAACTCAAGTTAATCGTTCTGTTTAAGTTAGTGTAGCCTTAAGAAATGCTGAGAGTAAAAATGTTACCACCGTATCTATCCAGGCAGAAGGAAGAAATCGCATTCTAATAGATTTCTCAAAATTGCCAGCATCAGGCATCCTGACTTGACAAAGACATCAAAATGGGATCACTCATTTGACAATAAAAGTTGTTAAACAGACTTTGAGATACTGTCCCAGCGATCCCTGGAAGCTGAACAGCTGCAGTCTGAATAGATTAGCAGGGGCTTTGTTGCTCCAGCTATCTTCTTAGCTGCTTGCAAATCTGCATAGAAGCAGCAGAAGCAACAGCACCAATCTTTAAATGTTGAATGACAGGTAGACTTTTCTAGTAGACGTGCAGGCAGATTGCAGGTTTATGCAATGTGAGCTAAACAGAGACAGGCTTCTCTCTTCATAGAGCTCTTTTATATTAATAGGTTCACACCTGTCAGCAGGTATCATTTATAAACTCGAGTTTCACGGAGGTCTCCCTAGTGTCATGAGTCTCAGGGTGGCACTCACAGTAGAGGACGTTGAGTTAGAACCTTGTTGGCTGGTTGTAGCCTTAGGGAATAAAGGAATAGAGAATTTATTCTTGTTTTTGCTTTTCCCTGGAGGCTTGTGTGGGAGTGCAGGCAGACAAGCAAGGATGTGAGAAATGTTCGAGGAAGGGAGAAGAAAAAAAGAAAACACATCTCAGGGCCACGCGTCTCAGATGTCACTTTACTTATCGTCATCAGAGCCAGTACTGAAGTCTTAGAAGCTGTGGAAGCTCCCAGAGGGGGCTTCCTTTTCTATCACTTTCTCAATGATCATGTAAACATCCCTGAGAGAGGGAGGAGGACTTGTTGAGGCAGTCTGTCCTTCTGGGTCCACATCCAGCTCTGCCCTTGGCTAGTTATGGCACTAGTTAGTTATCTTCATGAAGTCAGCTCTCTAGTCTGTTCTCTGGGTGAGCCTTACACCTCTTCTGCTCATGGACGATGAATTCCAAATAAAATGATCTCCACCTTGACACAAGACAACATTATTCAAGGGTGGTTCTCCTATTAAAATGAGATTGAAATTCATTCCATTCCCAGAAAAAAGAAACTATCAACGTTTTTTTTAAACCGAGAATTGCAAGTCATGGTGGCAGTGGGCAAATGTATATCACCACAAATGACATGAGCTACCCTCCCTCCCTCAAGAGCTGTGGAGCATAAGAAAAAGTATTCGATGCATTTTTCTTTCAAATACAGAGTTGAAAAGATTGCTCGTTTCCCCCAAATTTCCAGGTGAAGGATAACTCTGTGCTCATTTTCACTGTTTTTTTTTTTTTCCAATGTAACCTAAACCTGTTAATATCTATATTCAGCAAAGCTGCCCTGGTTGCCTGGCAACCAGGCTCAGTGGGCTTTGGGGAGGCACTAAGGCAAGAAATCAAATGCCAACGACGCGACCTTGACTTAGGCGGCCACAGACATTCATTCTCCCTGTGTTTTGCGTGGAGCTTGGTTTTCAAAACATACGTAAATCTATTAAAGACGTTAGCTCGATGCTATTAAGAATTGAAAAATGATGGCATATGGGGTAACATTTCAACGTAGTTGAGTAAGGAGGAAATCTCTCTCTCTGCTCTTCCTTAATTAAAACAGGAGTAGCCCTTTTTCCTTGAGGGTCGTGTTGTGCTTTTCATTTTCACTTTTTATTTCCTCTGCAGAAGGATGTGTGCATTATTTTTGGAATAAGATGTAATGGAAATGTCAGCTTTGAGAAGAAGTTTAGGATTAATTACTGCCAAGCGTATGATTTTGTGTCTTATACAAGGGAGTATAAAGAAGAATGAACTTAGAATGACTTTTCTTATGAAAATTCTCCCACTTTCCCACCTTTATCTATTTTCCTTTCTTATATTCTTCCCCATGGGAACTTTATCGCCTCTAAAATTAAGAATAAGGAAAACCTCCCAATTAAAGGAAATAAATGTCATCTGCCTCACAGACAGTATATAGTAAGTGACTGGAATGGAATTTGGAATTATTGTTTTATTATCTTACTCATTTCATAGGGCAGTTTTTATTGGGTAAGCTCAATATTCAGTGGAAAGGTAGACTGAAGTTCTCTGAATTAAATCTTTTTTGAAATAAGATGGGAGAATAGTGTAAGCTAAAACAAATATCTGAGGCTGTTAAAACAAAGACACAGTTAAGTAGGGTACAGATGAGAACAGAACACTGGCAGAATTAACTTGGGGTAGTATCTCAGCACAAATCCTCAATATCTGCAGTGAATGTATCTTTCTTTGGTCCCTAAGTGATGGGAAAAGCCAGTCTTTCATCATTACTTTACCATCAAATAGCCATTTATATCTATTTGATATTGCACTTCCTTTTATCCTTATTCCACAGTTGGTATGAATTCTGCTTTTTGCAAGACAACCTGGAAGTCCAGATTTTGCATAACATCCCCTAATTTTGCAAATGTTGGCTTCAATTAAAAACTAACAACCTCAACACTTTGTAGGCCCAAGAGAACTCACCTGGAAGTCAGGTTATGCTCATGGGGGATTTTATTGTGATCTAGGAAGATGAGTTTCAGCAGGTGAAAGTTAGCACAACTGCAATGAGTTATATGGAGACTGTGAGTGATGAAAGTGGATCCAAGCAAATACAGGCTACATCTAGAAAGAGGCAGTATAGCCACAATCGCTTGAGAAGTAAGTTGAGGGAAGGTGTTAGGTGTGACTGCAAACAGAGAACAAGCTTCTGGGGGAAGTGAGAAAAAATAGGACAAATGCAGAGGTCTAGGGTTTGCAAGAATTAAGCATGTAAAAGGAAGTAGAACACGTAGGTGAATATGCGAAGGAATTTTTTGTGGTCAATGATGTAAATTTTGAGTAAATTCCATTTTGGTTCACATAAGTCTTGTCAGACAGAGTAGAGATGAGGTCCTTGGAAAATGAAGAAGGCAAAGTTGAGACAGGGAGAAGAATGATACAGGTGTATTGTAAAATAATTGTAAGCATTATCGAGGGTCATGGTGAAATTGGATAAAGTGATATGTATTGGCATTCTCCAGCAATTTTTAGTGACTCTGAAGAAAATTTCTGAAATTGTTGGGTTTTTTTTTTTTTTTTTAGAGTTAGTAGCTAGAGCCAAAGATGGTGAAGGAGTGAGGGGTTGCTTCTGGGTTGCTAAAGATAGAACTGTTGAAATTCTGGACCTTGGGAAGTAGGCCAGGGAGGAAAGCAGGTGATTCCGAGAAGGAGGTTAATGGACTAAAGATAGTGCTCAGGGGTTAAAGGTCACAAAAAAAGCTAAGTGGAGGTTGGTTGTAAGAGAAAGAACAGACAAGGAAAAAGTATAAAATGTTGTGATCTGAGAAAAGTGTCTGAATTTGAGGTCCTTTGGCTAAAACAACTTGGTGTAAAGGCAAGAGGAAGTAAGAGTCATGCATGTGGGTTCCTGGTGAGGAAGTCAAAGTCTCTCTGGAAGAGGACAGCTGGGGACCATGCTATAAGGACAGGATTTTACATGCGACATCCTGTTGATGGCAGAGAACACAGTAGAGAGAGAAACTGAGCCAGGTGAAACCATGTTTGAAAAACCCAGAGGAATACCTGAAAATTTGGTAAACAGGCACTAGACTTTTTTCTTCATGGCATTTATCATAATTTGCAATTATATACCAATTATTTGTTTTTGATTCCCCTCTTCCTTGCTAAATTGAAGACAGGGACCTTATTTTATTGATTCTGTTCATACCTAGTTCCCAGCACAGTGGTGGCTCATAGTATGCATGTTCAATAAATATTAATATTTGTTGCATGAATTAAAAGATATCACAAGTGATGGGAAAGGGAATATGCAATTTGATGTCAATGACCTAAAAAAGATGTGAAGTCACTGAATTAAATGAATAGGAAATGTTCTGGAAGAAGCACAGAAGGGGCTTGCCTCTTAATAAAAAAGATAAAACATTTCAAGCCACTAATGATAAAAGAAATACAATTAATTCCAACATTTGCAGGAGGCAAAGAAGGTGGTGATTGAATTTCTCTGCCAGTAGCATGTATTATACTGTTTCCATCACATAAAGCCAAAAATGATTGGTTTAAGTCTAAGTAATATACACCAGAATGTTCTGTTTGTCATGTTTCTTGAAATATCATTGTAATATGGCAAGTATATTTTAAAATTGTAACTCTGTGAAAAGCGTTCACAGTAATTTCTTGGGTTACCATTCAGCTCCTCGACAAGGTCACTTTCAACAGTTCATGAGATTTGGCCTATTGGGGTTCTAATGAATAGTAAGTTGGCTATGCGTCTGCCTGCCAAAAACAACCCCAAGAGTGCCAAGTATGGGAGCCAGAAAAGTTACAGAAGGCATAAGATATGCTTGACACCTTTGGCTCTTGGCAAAATGAGTCAAGGGTATGACTTGACAACTTTTTGGGGTGAACAAGTTGTCCCTTTTGTATAAAATGTCATCGACTCACCGATGTGCATTTGCTGATGTCAGCCAGAAAACGAAGCACTTTCAGAAATGCAATTTTAAAAGCAGCATCATATTTGAATATAAACCTACTCTGATTCTCATTTTGGTTTTAGAAGCATTGCACAATTGCCCTTTAAAAAAAAATAAAATAAAAGCCTATGCCTTGGAGGTGATGTCATTGCATTTCTCCCCTCATCCTTACCAATTTTTTCACCTAAAAAGAACATTTTCAGGATTAAAATAAAAGTGAAGCTGTGGTCTGACATGTTCCTAAAATTTTAAAAGATCGAATGGTGACTTTCCGACTAATCTGTTGTCTTATGCTTTGAGTGTCTAAAGGTAGAAGGAGGCATGACTCTTGGATTTATAACAAGAGGAAAAAATAGGGGGAGATTGAGACACAGAGAGGAAGATGTGCAGTAAAAATGTCTCCAGCAGTTACATAAGTATTAGAGGGCCAAGAATTTTTATGTTAAAGCCAAAACTTGGCTAGGAAGTAGGAGTTGCCATTGAATGGGAAAACCAGTGCTTCTGCGTCCGGGCCATGTGATGGTCAGGTCTTCAACATGGGACAACCTTCAGAAAATGTGGATCTTATTTGACCCTGTACATTTGTTTGTTTCAGAATGGACTGTCCTGCTAAACAGTCCCCTGAGAATGAGGAAGTCGTGTGTTTCTAAACATACGAGCGACAAAAGGATTATTGATTAGATAATTCAAAGGGGAATAGAAAAATAATTTTGAAATTAACCTTAGGTTTGCTAGTTTGAAATAAAACAGAGGTATTTCTGAAACCAGTCGTTATGTGAGGAAATAATTGCAGAAGATTAATTTATGTGTGTGATGAGTCACAATTGAGTATCTGTTGTGTGGACTGGGAAATGAATCAACGAGGAATAAAGGTTTTTCTTCATCAGAGAAACTTACATTCTACCAAGAATGGAGAAGACACAAAATAAACATATAAATAAATGTATAAGGTGTGATGTTTTTAAACAAAGTGAAGCCCAGCAAGGAAATAAAGACTAATGATAGAGCCAGGCAGTGGGATAAACTTCTTTCTCTACAGGGATAGTCAGAAAAAGCTTATTACTAAAGGAACATTTGACCAGAGAAATCAACACTTGTTCCAGGAACCTACAATTTGATGTGTGATTCTGATAATATTCACAAATGACAACAGGGCTGCTAACTCCAAGCCTGTTTGTGGACGCTCGGTCATACGGTTTTTAAATTTTTTTATTCTTAAATAGTTTATTTTCCACTTGAGTAGTACAACTTTTTTTTTTTTCTGTTCTATTTTCAGCAGTGTTTTAAAGCTCAGTCTTTGAAATTCTAGAATTTGCCAATTAAAGTTGGATTTTGTAGTTCATAAACAACATTTTTTTATCCTCTCTCAAATTAAGTCTACTTTCATGGTAATAATTAGGTTTACTCTATTGGCAAGCCACGGAAGGCATGCAATAGAAAAATTATTTTTAAAAAATTTTATGATAGATATATAAAACAGGTTATTTTTTCCAGTGATCCTTTTTTGGAAGTTTTTACTTTTTTTTTCTTATTATTTATTATGGCCCCTATACATGCATATGGCAAAAAAAATTGTCCAAATAGAACAAAAGGTACAAAATTAAAAATAAATATCTCCTTCACCCTTCCAATCTCTTCTCCGATTTTACTCCTCAGGGAAAACCACTGTGAAAAGGGTTTATACATCTTAATTCACATGGTGGTTGCCAGTATAGATTTAAATATTGTACTTTATACTCTATTTAGTCATTTACTAACTTTGAAAGATGAGAAATTTGAAATAGACTACCCCCCACCTCTCATAACCTCCCATTTTTGTTAGTTATTTATATCAGTTATAAATAAAATAAATAGCTAAATAATTAAATCACTTCTGTTCTGAAACTGGAATTAAGCCTTTAGCTTTGCTCTATAGTATGCTCTTTTAAAGTGTAAACTGATTAGCTCATTTATAATATCCTGCTTATGAACCTGTCATTTACATATCATTTCCATGGAGAAGGAAATACATTCTGATATCGTTAGAATTTGCCACTCAAAGCTTACTTCCTCATATCTCCCAGCTAATAAATCCCCTTATTTTCTTTCAAATTTCCTCTACTTCATATTAGTCACATTCAGCTAATAATGTGGTTGGTTAATACATAATGAAGTCCTTGTTCTTGGATTCTTTTTTGTTTTGCTGGAAAACCTTTAATAATTTTTAAAAATGTACATATAAGGCGTTGTGTTTAGTAAACTTTCTGAGGTCTTGAAGTTTCAAAGATTTCTTCTTATTGATATCACACTTAATTAAAAATTCATCTTTGCATAGAATTCTGATTTCAAAATATATTTTCCCCTCCGATCTTTTTTTCATTGTCTTTCTTCGGCCATGCAGTGTTGTTTAATATTGGCCTGCTTCTTCTCTTTTGTATTAATAGATAATTTGTTTCTTTGTTTTCTCCTCCCTGGAAGCTTTTCATATTTTCTCTTTACCCTTAAATTTCAAACTTTCATCAGGATAAGTGTAGGTATGGATCTTTTTCTCAATCATCCTGTTTAGCATTGACTAGAATTTCTAATCTAAATATATCTATGTTTCCTACATTTTTTCCATTCTAAGATAAACATTGAAAAATACCTGGAACTATCCGTATTTCTTAACCTCTTTCATATTTTCTATTGTTTCCTATTTTGTTTATATACCTTTATATACATCTTCAGATACATCCATTTTATTAATTATCCTGGCCTTTGAATTTTTTTATTTTGGCAAGTATATTTTAATTTCTGAGGACATTCCCATTGCCTCATTGGTACTTTTTCATAGCTTTTTGTTCTTGCTTTATAAAATGCGATAATCTGGACTCACTCTGAAGATACCAGTTTGGATTTTTTGTTTGTTTGTTTAAGTCTGCTTAAGTTCCTTGCTTTATTTCTATTTCCCCAGGGTCAGGTTTTTTTTTATCATCATTATTCTGTTTTGTTTATTTTGGACCTTCTCTTTTAGGCTCTTCTGTCTCTTTATTTTCCCAGTGTCTGGTTGTCCTTATTCGTCCATCCATTTTTGTGAGTGATGGACCACCTTGGTTCATATTGGCAGGTGGCAAGCGTTCCTCCCCTGTGATGTTTTGGTTCTGTTGTCCCAGTAGGTCTGTCATCTCTAAATGAGGGGACAGCTGTGGTTCTGCACAGACAGGAGCACAGTCGACCCTTGAACAACATGGGAGTGAAAGGCACTGACCCCCTGCAGTCGGAAATCCACATACAACTTTCGAGTCCCCCGAAATCTTACCTACCAACAGCCTGCTGTTGACCTTACCAATATTGGCCTTACCAATAACATAACATATTTTGTATGTTATATGTATTAGATACTATATTCTTACAAAAAGTGAGTTAGAAGAAAATGTTATTAAGAAACTCATAAGGAAGAGATGGAAGGTGGATCATCATGAAGGTTTTCATCCTTGTGATCATCATTGAGTTAATCTGAGGAGGGGAAGGAAGAAGAGGGCTTAGTCTTGCTGTCTCTGGGATGGCAGAGGCAGAAGAAAATTTTCATGTAAGTGGAACCAAACAGTTTAAACCCATGTTATTCAAGGGTCAACTGTAGATGGCAGTCAGATTTTCTTACAAGGTGTCTAGTCAGGGAGTGGCCAGGCAGGGACCCCATGGTCACTCAAGTTAGGAAAGCTGTCACTCTTGGGGAAGATCCACTTTGTTTCATTTGCTCCTGGGTAGACCTGCTCTTCCCCTCCCCACCCAACAGTAGTCCCCTCTCCTGCCTCTAAATATGTCAGTATTTACTGTAAGCTGCTTTGTTCCTCTTTCAGTCCCAAAACCTTTTAGAATGCATTTATATGTTTAATATTTCTCATCTTCTTTAAACATGTTGAGTTGTCTGGTTGACAAAAATGTCCCAAGGAACTCTTATGAAATGAATTAAAATGGTAAATGTGAAATTTAAGATCTTCTGAATGTTCAATGGGGTGTATAAAATTAATATGTTTTTAATTTAAAATCCCAAATCAAAACCAATTACTCAGGTACATGTTTTAAATTAGAATTTAAAAGCTGATCTGTTCCTATTGGGCCGAATTCTCTTAAATGCTAAAAATACATAATATTTGAAATGTGCACAGGCTTCTTTATATTAAAATGTTAATATTTGTCTAGTCATCGAAACATTTCTGGCTTTAATTCTAGATTTATCTGGGCTTATCCACAAAGGAATAACTTAGATCATCCTATCTCAACGAGTTAAGATTATATAACAGCCAGAAATATTGGCCCAGTTGCTGAATAAATCCTTATCACTGACTATAACAAGATATTCTGACTTTCTTAAGGTGTCATATTATCAGTATCCTTTAAATGTGTGTGTTTAGGGGTGTGGGATGGGGTGAGGAAGACTTCTCATAGTCTAGTTCAACCAAATCCCTTTTTCCTTTGTACTCTGGTTGTATTTTGCCTTTCTTTAGCTTTTAAGATTTATATGTGCCTTTTCCATTTAACTCCAAATACCTTTGATAAGTCCCTTCTTCTTTTCTTGTTTTTTTCTAACGCTTAGGAATATAGAACTCTTGGAGGATGTTGGGATGACATCTAACTTTGTTTTAGAGAGTTCTCACAACATTGACTTTCTTATCAAAACATTCAAGGTCATGCTACTGACAAGTACTGACCAAAAGATAGAGTAAGTGACTGCTGACCTCTAGAGGATGTTTGATGCAATAAATGATCATTTTTCTGTACTAATAATAGCACTGACATCATATGGTTGTGATGAACTTGAATCAGGCTGATACAAGCAAAGTCAACATCCCAGTGCCTAGCATGTGTTAATGACTGAGTGACTGACATCATATATTATAGTTGCATTAGGTATTAGAATTATCAATGAAAATTATTTATAGTTAGATGAGAAAAAACTTTTAAGGACGCATTTAGATGATTGGTGTTTTATATCTCTAGTATCACTGTAAAATACTGGTGACTTTGCCTTGCCTGGGAGACATCTGGCAAGGTCTGGAGACATCTTTGGTTGTCACAACTGGAGAAAGGGGTCTTACTGGTGTCTTATAGGTAGGGGGCCAGGGAATGTTGCTAAACATCTAATAATGCACAGAATAGACCCTCCACAATAAAAAAAAGTTATCTAGTTCCAATGTCAATAGTGCTAAGGTTGAGAACTTGCTATAAAGCTAAACTATTACTATAATACTAGGTTAATGAAATATTGCTCGGAACTAAGAAAAAGAAACCAATTTGTGTGCTTTTTAAAAAGCATACTTTCCACTGTGCCTCCCTGAATTCAGTTCCTGTCTTTGGAACTTTCTATCTTTTGCTCTAATAGTAGCATGGAATATATGTCAATACTTTCTGTTTCTCCCAAACTGAGGGTCTAAAGATGAGAATGTAATTAATATTAAATTCAAATCTTTTTTTAAAAAAACATTAATAATCAATGTATTAAGGGGGAAATATTCCACAAAATTCATCAAATATCACTCCTCCTTGTGAGCCTCACTTTTGCTTCTTAGGTTGGTTGCTGGTTAAGAGAATTGCAGATGTATTCCATGGAGGAAAGTGGCATGTTCCCACACTAATGGCAAAACATTGTATTCTTCTAGTTAATCATTTTCAAAGAGCTATTTCTATTTATGGTTATTACAAAAATAATGGCCTGGGGATCATCTGTTTAGGATCACATTGATTCCTCTCTATTGAAATATTGTGGGCTTTTGACAAAAGGAATCAACTTACTAGAGGATTCTGGACAATAATATTGTAACTTGAAGTGTATACCACCAAATGATTACACATAACCTCAGAGTGTTATTTGATTTTTGTAATCAATATATATGAGTGAATGAATGATTGAATGTATGCATATATGGATTTTATCACTTGGAAACCCTGATTATCATTTTTCAATCCCAGTATTGTAGCTAATAGCTTTCTAGAAAAGAGAGTTTTTATAAAAACATAATGTATCATTGTCAAAAGTTGGGGTTTTGGGAGCCATATAATTGATATATTTATCAGGAAAATAATCCTAAGGAATAGTTCTATTGTTAGTGAATTTGAATGTCAAATTGTTCATTTTGATAAGTGAGATTTCAAAGATGCTTGACTATGTTCACAAATGGAAAAATGACTGGATTATTTGTGACTGAAGTCTCAATAGAGTATATACTTTATGTCAGTAAATATCAGAGTATTTTTGTTTCTATTCTGAAAAATCTGAAAATTTACTTACAGAAAGGTAGAAACATATTTAGACCAATGAAATGCTACAGTTCATGAAAAAGACAAGTGAGCAACTCTAAAATATCCAAATAACCAGACCAATCTATTAGTATTGTCCTGAGTTACTTTTCAATTGCTTTCTACCACAGAGTAAAACATTTCTGTAAATACATAAACCCCACTGTACTTGCTATAAGAAATACAGAACAGGCCGGGCGCGGTGGCTCACGCCTGTAATCCTAGCACTCTGGGAGGCCGAGGCGGGCGGATTGCTCGAGGTCAGGAGTTCAAAACTAGCCTGAACAAGAGCGAGACCCCGTCTCTACTATAAACAGAAATTAATTGGCCAACTAATATATATAGAAAAAATTAGCCGGGCGTGGTGGCGCATGCCTATAGTCCCAGCTACTCGGGAGGCTGAGGCAGGAGGATTGCTTGAGCCCAGGAGTTTGAGGTTGCTGTGAGCTAGTCTGACGCCACGGCACTCACTCTAGCCTAGGCAACAAAGCGAGACTCTGTCTCAAAAAAAAAAAAAAAAAAGAAATACAGAACAATTAGTATATAATAAAAAGCTTTCTAAACGCTAATGCAAGATGTTTAATAGCAATTATATTATTACATATTACTATATATTCCGTATACCAGTACAACAGAAGAATGTTGCTTCATCCTGGAACCCTTTTAAAATTTGTACCAAAAGGTTAAAAAGACCACATACACTGAAAACATATTAACACAGAAAAACTCATTGCAGAGATAACTGGAATTCTAGAGGTGTTTTGTTTTGTTTAGGAGCACTTGTCCTTGGAAATTTATATACTAACTCTAACCAAACAAATGAGATAAAGGTGTGCATAAAGTGGTCTCTAAGTTTTAGATAAGAAGAGTGGTGTGTGGGTAAATGTTTAATATTCAGCTATTCCAAAAATAAAGCAATTCTAATTTTTAGTGTTTGCCAATTTCCATGGTGTAAATACTCTCACATGGTAAATGTCAAGCTACAGTGTGACTTCACTATCTGCAGAGCTGGGAGGACATGCTCACTAGCACAGCATTATCTAGTATTTATATCACAGAGATACAATAGACATAAATAACCTCAAGTGTATCAATGTAGCAGAGTATAGTAAAATAATTAGGAAATTAAAAGTTTTGAGTATTTTCTTTGTTTTTAGCATAATTTATTTCACTGTTTTATAGTTCAACTTTTAGTAATGACTGTGTTTGACAACTGGCTCTCAAATTTCCTGAAATTTTAATAATCAGCCAGACCAGCCCTAAGAACACCTCTCTGATTTTTTAAAATTTATATGTAAATTTCTAAAAGGTTTCTAGGTACTTAAAACATTTATTTCCCAAATATATTTAAATAATATTTTTGCAGTGTTAGTGCACATTTATTCACTTCTATAATCTTAGTATGTAAAACAGGAACCGGCATATACTCAGTTCTCAATAATGCTGGGTAACTGACTAATCTGAATGTGAGGCAAGCCTGATAAAGCCACTGTTGGTATTATCTTAGATTATCTCTGAATTAAAAATACATATTGATGAATAGGAAAGGCCTTAACCTATATAAAGAGCCTATGAGAATAAATACAAGGATCTCTTCCAGGTTGTTCTACATTACTTATTAGGATTATATAAAACTTAAGGGCACTCTTGGCCCCAGCAGTCCTTCCCAACTTATCTTCATCTTAGGTATTCTTTTTATCATTGCTACCAAGGAAGGCCACATTTCTTAGGAGAATGGAGAAGAGAAAAAGTGAGCTCCTTTTACAGAAACAAACTACTTCTGCTTCCTCCTCAATCTAGGGAAACTAAAAGGAAACACATCCTTACCTCCCAGGCACTCATAAACCCACAGTGACTAAGTTTGGGTTCCCCAACCCCCCAACAACCCACCTTACAAAAACTGTCTTCTCAAAGATCTCCAAAACCATTCTCCTTGCTTAATCTAATGACTTATTTTTGGCTTTCATCTTACTTTCTCATAGCTTTTGGTTTTTTATTTTTATTTTTTGTATTTTTTGTATTTTTTTTATATTTTTTGTATCTCCTAGCTTTTGACCCTAAGTAACGCCATTGTTTCTTGTAAATTTCCTACTTTCGTTTACTCATTCATTCAACAAGTATTTATCAAGTTCTCCTCTGTATCGGGCATTGCCCTGGACATTGGGACATCAGAGTAAGGAAGATAAGGTCTTTGCTCTCTTGAAGAATCTGTTTTAACTGAGAAAGATAGTAAATGAGCAAACCCACATAAACTGACAGTTTAAGAAGAATGGATGGGTGTTTTGCAATAGAGTGAAGGTCTCTCTAATGACTTTTGAGTTGAGACTTGGATGACCAAGAAAAGCCATATAAGGATCTGAGGTGTATGTTCCAGGCAGAGGCAGGTACAAAGGCCTAAGGAGGACTGAGCCTGGTGGTACGTAAGAATAAAAAGGTCAGGGTGACTGAAGTGGAAGGCCAGTGGTGGGGATGGCAACTCATGATGGAAGAAGATAGGCAGGGACCAGGTGCATTGTTCTGTTCTTCGTCCTCCTCCAAGAGCACCTTCCCACTAAGTGTCATTCCCTTAGTCAGCCTCTGATCAATCCTTCCTTTGCTCCATCCCCTGCAGGACCTGTTAGTTCCTCCATAAACTTCCAACTCATCAGTCAGAATTAATTTCTTCCTCTTTTGATTCCCACATCAAATTCTGTGGACCCTTTTATACCCAGTCCTTATATACTCTTCAATTTTTCCGTCCGATGGGAAGCTTCTTGATTTTCAGCATAGGTAGCTTGTCTTACTTGTCTTCAGTGATGGAAAAGGCTTGGTTGCTGCTGTTTTGTTTGTTTCATTTTCTTTGGTTTGGTTTAGGGGACTTGGACATAGTTGAGTACAAAATAAATATTTTGTGCTTTTGTTTGTTTAATTCCATAAGTGAATATATACTTAAAGAATGTTGCCCTAGCAAAATATGCAAAAGCTAGTGACTAAATTATAGTTAATAATTAACTTTTTGCATGAAAAAGGACATGATTATGAGAAGCAGGAGAATGTAATGTTAGCGCAAGTCTGGATCTAGACTGCTGTCTACAACTGTGACCTTGGGTTCTTACCCAAGACATGAGGTTTCTCATGTCTTTGTTTTTTTCATCTATAGAATGGAGATAGTTGTATGTATCCCATCGGGTTATTTTTTAGGTTAAATGAATCAATGCATGTAGAACATTAGAAAAGAACTTAGAACTCTAAAACTCTTGCCTATTCTTCTTATCAATAGGCTGAAAAACTTAGCAGTGCATATTGGTGGTGGTTTATAAATGGAGTGTACTTGAATTTCACTTATGTGTCAAGCAGCCCTTGTTTGATTTTTAGCAACTTTTGGAATGCCCTCAAGAGTCATTTCATTCCAAGTAGAATAACCATATCCAAGAAACCAAGGGTTTTAAAGAAAAATCATTGTCTTACTTAATTTACTTGATCTGCAGTTACAACTACTGTTGACAACATGGAATGGGGCCAGAAAGCTCACAGTTTTCCTTCTAAGGAGACCATTAGTTAATCCCTCACTCCACACACCACAAACTGAAGTATTTCCAAAGAGCAAGCCAGGAGGAAAATGTGTCTCTTAGAAACAGAGGCATGGGGAGAGCAAAAATACTCCTTCCTAGGTAAAGCTGGAGAGTTCTGATGTATCTTTGCAGGCCAGGAGACACTTTCTCAGAGAAGTGAGAAGTTGGGATATTAAGCCTTTGCACATTCTAAACACCACCCCACCCTGCTTCAAACTCTTGCATTCATTGATCAGATCAACTTGGGATATAAACACAGTGCTGTAACTAGACTTTGGGAGATTGTTTCATTATAGCCTATGTTTTGCCTCTTTGCATACATTCTGGAATATCACAGCACCTTGAGGATTTAATTAATTTCTTGCACTAGCTACCCAGGAGTATGGCAAATTAGTGATTGAGAAGGCAGCTGTTGTCACTAGTTCAGACGTGTGACAGTCACAGGATTCAGCACCTCATACTGGGTTCTGACGTGCTGATGTACCTCTTGCTCTCTGCCCCACCTTTTTGAATTTTTTTTTTTAGGAGTTGTGGGTTGGCAATAGTGAGAAACCTTTCTAGGATGTTAAAGTCCCTTGAACGGAAATCTTAGAAATCAGAGAATGTTAACTCTTTGATTATCAGAGAGTATTAACTCTGATTTCTGAGGATGTATCTTGGGAATCAGCATAGCTAATGGCAAGAATAATTAAAATACGTTGAATAACACTCAGAAAAAATGTGAATCAACTTTTGTGGAGGAAATATCATTACTTATAATAAGCAAACAGTGAGCACATATTTTGTGGTTAGTGTTGATTATTAAGGTTCTTTGCTGTTCATTAACTCAATCAGTATTTTGTTATATTTATTTATGAGTACATATAACAGATTTTTTTCCCTACAATAACATCCCACATTTTCATAATTTTACAAAATTACCCTGAATGAGATGGCATGAGCAAATTAGAAACAATTATCTGAGAGCTATGCAATATCTCCAACTATGTAGCTTTATTTCCTCTAAGGAAAATAGACTGGCATTTATGTTCTATTAATCTCTGATTTCAAAGTGATTGAATAGGAAAGAAATAATGACTGTATTTGTGAAAGCTAAAGTAGATGATAAATTGTCAAAACATCTCATTAAAAGAACAAATTCTTAAAATGTCTTATTTTTGCATTAGAGACCACAGCTGGCAAAGTCATTTAGGTTAATAGACTTACAACGCGTTTATATACACAGTAGTCATATAGTTATTAAATTTAAAAATCTTACTTTCTGCCTAAAAACATCTAGGAAATATTTTAAAGATTTAAGAATTTTGAAAATGAAATGCATGTAGAAAATTGCAACTAAAAAGATGACCACTATCTTGACTTTTCTGGTGATATTCTGCATATTTTTCTTTATCATTTTACTCCCTTTATACACATTCCTAAGAAGTATAAAGTGGTTTGCCTATTTTTGTGCTTTTTATGTAACTCAAGTATTATATATATATATTCTTTAAAGATTTCCATTTTTTCACTAAATATTACATTTCTAAGATCTATGATGTTCATATAATATTCCATTGTAGAACCTATATCACAATTTATCCACTCTACTGTTGCTGCATAGTTTGGCTGTTTCTAGTTTTGACACACTCATAGAATCATAGTAATGTTCATAAGTATGAACCGGAGTCATCAAAAAAAGGTTGACTTTTGAATCCCATATATTCATTATAACAATATATGGCATTAGAGATTATTTTCATCAGAATGGATCTGAATGTGATATTTTTGAGCAGTTAAGGGAATGAGTTTCAATACCCCAAAACTGACTTGCTTGAAGTGTCCTAATGAAAAGATACAATCACATTCAATAACTACACTGAACTAGAAACAGAAGGTTAGAAAGCTGTGTATGCTAGTAGACTTTCCTATTTTTCTGTCCAGAAAGTAAGTGGTGAGTTCTTTCAGGCATGTTTTAAGGCATTACAGTATGATTACAGTTCTTTGAACATGTCAAAATGAGACAACCTAAACCTAGTCTTCTCAATCTTCAAGTCATTTTCAGAAAATGACACATTGCATGCCGTTAATAACCTGCTCTGGACAGAGCATTGTGCAAAATGGTAGGGAAAATGCTATCTTAAAATATCAAACTGGTATGAGTGTAATGGCAAGGAAGGCAAATGAATCTAGGATAAAACTCAAGATTGCAAAGAATTAATAAATCATTCATTCATCCACCAAATGTTTATTAGGCACCATCTACATGTTAGAGCCCAGGAATACAGATTTGAATGGACAGCATTTGTGCTCATGTGGAGCTTCAGAGTTCCGGGGAAGAGAGGTTATGTTGTATATTACACAAGTATTTGCATATACAGAGTGGCTGGTGCTATTATAAGAATATGCAATGGATAATGAAGTGAAGCTCTCTCCCTGAGAACATTGGTGAAGGCTTTTGAGAGGAAGGGAAGCTTCTTCAACTGGATCTTAAAATATGAGTTGGAGGCCAGGTGCATTGGCTCATGCCTTTAATCCCAGCACTTGGGGAGGCCAAGGTGGGAGGATTGCTTGAGGCCAGGTGTTCAAGACCAGTCTGAGCAAGAGCAAGGCCCCATCTCTGCAAAAAATAGACAAATTAGCTTGGTGTGGTGGCATGCTCCCAGCTATATGGGAGTCTGAGGCAGGAGGATTGTTTGAGCTCAGGAGTTGGAGGTTGCATTGAGTTGTGATGATGCCACTGCACTTTAGTTGAGGTGACACAGCCAGACCATGTCTTAAAATAAGAAAAAAAAAAAAATAATGAGTTGGAGTTTGCCAGGGAGACGGAGGGGGAGGTCTACTCCAGATTGCAGAGATGTTGTTGGCACTGCTGGTCACAAATACTCATGTATGGTAGTAGCAAAGGAATACATAAGGAGAAATAAGTAAGCCAATTGAGAAGTCAGCAACATAGCATGCAGAGCAACAGAAATAATATTTTTAAAGTAGTTAAAGGTTATTAAGAACTTCCATGTGCCAGACACTGTGTTTAGCACTTCACATATGTGATCTTATTTATTCTTCACCCTAACCCAAGGAAAGATGTATTATTAGGATTTTAAGGTCCAGCTTCATGGGTATGTGAAAGGCCTTATGCTTGGATGAATACCCTGCAATCACTGCCTTGAATTCTTCATAATTCCAACAAGAGATATGACATCTTCATTGTGTACTGTGCCCCAAAACTATGTAGATAGTCCAGAATGTCTCCATTATTTTAGTTACAGAAATTGGAACCTACAGCGTAAAGTAACTTTCCCTGGGTTACACAGCGATTCAGTAGAAGAATCAAGACTCTAGCTCTTGCTGCTGATTTCTGCTGTAAGAATCCAGTGCTAGCCTGACTCTGTTGTCTTCAATGTTTAAGATAAATGAATAACAGAAGATAGGTGCTACTACAATTAATCAGAGTTAGTGTGCCAAAACAGAAAGAAAAAAAAAAAAAAAGCAGTAGAAAAAAAGGACTGAATGATTAGTTTAGGAATAAATGAAGCATGGTTACTGCGAATGCTACCTTGAATTAAATGTAGAAATTCAAAAATAAATAACTGGCAAATGTAAAGGCTTTCCCCAAGTCATTGGTGCTTTGAGTTCAAAATCATATTCCAAGGTGAATCTGCTTAATCTTGGTTATTGAAAGTGCAATTTTGTGTTTACTTAGCTCCGTTCTTTCTTGGTAATTTATGCAGGAAAAGCAGAGAGCAGAGTAGATGGAGGTAAATGTGCACTTTCTTCTTCATCAGACTTTATAAGAACTGCCGCACCTCTGACTGCATTAGATTAAACACTGCAAATGCATCAAAACCAATTTGGTGCTTAAGCACAGCTCACTTGGAGGAAGTTTTACTTTCAGGTATCCTCATTTTTCATTGGAATATGGCAGATTACTCCTCCAACTATGGGAATCTCTTCAGATTATATTAATGCACCTTCATAATTCAGAGAGTAGAAAATAAAGATTTTTAAAAGCACTCGTATAAACCACCCTGCCTTGAGGACTATTAAGCCAAATTTCCATGGTATTAAAAGAATGATAACCTAGAACATTCCAGATTTGTTCACTGTGTTTGAGATAATGTCTTGAAATATGTTCTGATGTTATTCCAAAGCACCTGTGGATTTCAGGGTCCAAGTAAAGTGGCCACAAAAGAGCATGCCTATTATATAAAGAACATGCTTTTCATAAGTATATCCATTACATTTTCATAATAAAAAACAACACAATTCTCTTTTGATTCATTTCTTTGGCCTCCAAAAATATCAGATATACTTAAATGGTATCTTGTAGAAATATGCACATCTGGAAATACTAAATTGCACCAGTTATGTTTTTAATGACCACATTTATGCCCTATATTCTGATATTTGACTAACCACCTCTTGCAAATGAGCAGGGTTGGCACACTATGGCCTCTGCAGACAGGAGTGCGGGGCTGGCGGGGTTGGTTTAAGACGTAGGGCAAAAGGAACTTGAGTCAGAGGCCCTAGTGAAGGCAGAGTGGAAATTGAGGACAGATCAGAAGTGCCAAATTCTGGAAGCAGATAGAGAGTTAGGACTGGATACAAAAAGAAGGGCTGTCTTAGGAGTAACTGGTGAGTCTCTGCAGCCAGTTCTGGAAGAGAAACTTGAAAAAGATCCATTGGAGGCAGGTGAGTCATGGCAACCTGCATGCAATGGTCAGAGAATGTTAGAAGTCATCATGTGCTGGGTTTCATGGTGTAAGTTCAAGGGCTGCAAGAATCCAAGATTCAACACTGAACAATGATGAAACCTGCAAAGAAAATAGGAGAATTTACATGGCCCTGAAGCAATAGCTTTGTACATTGGGTGCAAGGTATCATCTGGGGAGCTTTATAAAAATCCACGTGCCTGACCAAGTTGCATCCCAGACCAATGAGGCCGGAATCTCAGGGTGGGAATTAGGTGTCATTGTAACTTGTAGCTCCCCTGTGATTCTACTTTGCAGCAAGGCTTAGAACTACTGTTTTAAAGCAAGTGAGAGCATTTACCAGAGTGTTTTTGGCCTATTTTAGCCACTTATATATTATATGCATCATATTCATAGTTACAATAATTCACAGATTTACCACCATTATACTTAAATATGAATATATGTAAATTACACTTATGTAGTTTGTCTACACATACGATTAAGGGATTCTGTTTACTAGGGTTCAATCCGCCTCATTAAATAATTGGGACCTCTATGATAAACAGACTCATTCTGTCACCTAATTTAAAGGACCAGTGTAGAATAGCAAGATATTCATTCTAAAGAGACTCCGTACATCAAGGAAGGCATAGATCTTGGATTCAATTTGTCAATGGTTAAGCAAACTTCAAGGGTCCTGATCTGTTTGCAAGAACCAAAACCTAGGCTAGGCGCGGTGGCTCACGCCTGTAATCCTAGCACTCTGGGAGGTCAAGGTGGGCGGATTGCTCCAGGTCAGGAGTTCGAAACCAGCCTGAGTGAGACCGCGTCTCTACTAAAAATAGAAAGAAATTAATTGGCCAACTAACATATACAGAAAAAAAAATTAGCCGGGCATGGCAGCACATGCCTGTAGTCCCAGCCACTTGGGAGGCTGAGACAGTAGGATTGCTTGAGCCCAGGAGTTTGACATTGCTGTGAGCTAGGCTGATGCCATGGCACTCACTCTAGCCTGGGCAACAAAGCGAGACTCTGTCTGGAGAAAAAAAAAAAAAAAATAGAACCAAAACCTAAATCAGAGATTTGTACTACTGTATATGATTTCATTGGCTATTTAGAGAATAAGAAAACATAAAATCTCCATGTCTCCCAAATACTGTTTTTGGGGATCTGTCTGGTTTTTATTTGATACTCAGAGAATGGTGTTGAGTTAGACCTCTTGCAGTGGGCTCAGGGTCTTTCGACCACACTGAGAACTGCTGACATGGGAAATGTGCTTTTCATTTGTGTAAACTACGGCCCACGGGCCACATGCAGGTGTTTTTGCCTGTTTGGATTTTTTACTTCCAAATAAGATATGTGCAGTGTGCGTAGGAATTTGTTCATAGTTTTTTTTTAAAACTATAGTCTGGCCCTCCAACGGTCTGAAGGACAGTGAACTGGCCCCTGTTTAAAAAGGTTGAGGACCCCTGGTGTAGAAGTACATGCTCTGTCTTTCACTTGTGAGGATTTTCTTTTAATTTTCAATCACCTCCCTATTCTTTTCTCGACTCAGCTGTGGCACATGATATGCTTAGATTAAATGTGTGTATTTCTGGGCCGAGGAAGAGTAGATATCATTGGTGTAAATGCTCAACTCTGTTACAAAAAAAGGATGGTAAACGCGCAGGAAAAAAAATGTTCTTCTGAATAAAGTGCTATGCCGCTGTTAATCACATTTTAAAACATGAATAAGGGCCCTACTTGTATATTCCAAAGTTTCACAAAACAACAAAAGAAAGTTTTTATTCTCAAAAAAGCAAGTGATGAATCATGCCTCTAATGTTTTTATAATGCGATTGTGAATATTTTTTCCCAGAGTTGGTTCTCCTAAATTATCTCTCATAATAAAAAAGTGGGAGGCAGGGAAAGATACAAGCTTAAAAAATATCCCATTGTAGTCAAAATCAGGAAGTAAACAGTTACATGTTCGTGATTTACACCAAGCTTACATTTAGAAAGTAGGATTCATTTCACTACTTCATTGGAGAAAATAGTAAAATGAAATCACATGGTAAGAACCATTACATTTTAGCTCATGATCTTATTTTAGTAATCATGCATGTTCTTTTTTTTATAGTATCTTTAACACAAATCCATTGTTTTCCACAGATACACTTTATCTGTTTATTCTATTTTATTGGATTTATAAATTCATGTTGTTAAAACTTATAAGTTCTTTTTATAGATAACACAAAGAAGTGGTAAAAATTGCATCATTATTTAATACTTAGAATATCTGACAGATTTCACGTAATTATACATTAGTCACATACAACACATATACTTACGTAATCAAGTGCAAATGCAGACAATTATTGGGTATACTCCTTCCAGAACTCATTACATCAACAAACTTGGGTTTAAATAAAAATTAGGTGATATTCGATGCAGTGGTACAATCCTCTAGTCCCAGCTAGTCGGGAAGCTGAGGCAGGAGGATCACTTGAGCCCAGAGTTCAAGGCTGTGGTACAGTGAAAATTCAGTTAACCAACCAAGTACCATATAACCCTAGTCCTTGAACCCACCTCATATTGAATAATTCAGAGGAAATTGTATTAAAGAGAAATATTGAAACATTATGCACAATATATTGAATTACTTAGATTTATTCAACTATAGAAAGTAATCATGATTTTTTTTTACAGTTAACTCTGGAAAGATGTTCAATTAGTTTTAATGGTATGGAAAGAGGATTTGCCATGTTAAATGCAGGTTACAAAATAAAAAAATTATAAAATAGGACTTTCAAGGTCAAAGTTAAAACAGAACCAATCTTTTGCGGGGTCAAAGATAAAGAGGTCAAAAGAGCTCCCTCCAAAACAAACTTTCCTTCTTTTATTTTTTCTAGAATTGTTTGAAGTGGCAGTTTTGATATGGATAAAATGACTGTGCCTCTTCATTAATAAGAGTATGTACTTGTTCTCAAGGATGTCAGGTCCCAAAATGGGGATTGGAGAGTGGGAAGGAGAGTCCTCCTCAGTTTTTGCAGTTGGTTGGTTGTGATATGCTTGAGTTTAACATGCTATCTCTAAAGAAGTTCTTTAGTCAGTATAAACTCTTCACTAATGATAAAAAGGCAGATTATGTTATTTTTAAAAAAAGGACAGCTATTTATCAAGAAGAGAAGAGGGACAAAAAGTCATCTGAAGTCAGATGCAGTGACTCATGCCTGCAATCCCAGCACTTTAGGATGCTGAGGTAGAAGGATCATTTGAGCCCAGAAGTTCAAGACCAGACTGGGCAACATAGTGAGACCCTGTCTATGCAAAAAATGAAAAACATGATGGCATGTACCTATATCCCAGCTATTCAGGAGGCTGAGGCATATGGATCCCTTGAGGTTGCAGTGAGCTGTGATGATGCCACTGCACTCTAGCCTGGGCAACACAACAAGATCTTGTCTCAAAAAAAAAAAAAAAAAGTCAACTGAGTTCTCCCCACTGCTAAATTTTTCATGAAATGAAAAAGGGGGCTTCATTTATTTGAGTGCCTATGATTTGAATGAAGATATTCAGCTCATTTTCAGCTAGTTGAATTGCAGGCAGGCTTGCTAATGGCTACTTAAACGAGAATAAAATCTGAGAAAGGAATTTCCATAGTGAAACTATTGGTGTAGGTGACTGACATATATTTTCCTAGTTTAAGAATTAAAGTTAGTGAGTAATGTACATGTTCTTCCCAGAGCGTTTGAAAATAATCTGTTCTGGACAGGCTCCCTGTGATAAACAAAGGTGTTGCCTAGAGGCATAACAAAGGACCTGAGCCGCAACTAGCTAGAGCAGCCCCACCCCACGCCATTGGGGATCTGGAAGCCACATGATAAACATATTGTTCCTGTGATTGCTGCGTACACCCCCATAAGATGGCTGGTTAGTTAGTGACAGGTAAGACCCCTCAAGGGAGGGGTGACCTAAGCCAGGCACAGTCGCTGGAGTTCAGCCAAAGATCTTAGGGGGTCACCCTAAGAGAAGCTGGGGATGAGAAATGCCCCCTGTGGCTCACCTTGCCCATCCTTGGTCATCTCAGTCCTTTATCTATGCCTAGTGCCTAGAGCAAACACCTTGAGATTCTAAGTCCCAGGACGTCTGCTTCCCTAAGGCTACGCATTCATTCCAGAATTCATGACTGTCGCTGCCATGCCTTGGTGCTTACGTACAAGGAAGTAACTTTAATCTTTTAGAGTATAAAAATAAAACTGACGTGGTGTACTATTTATTACTCGAGTCAACCGTCAACCGTTTATATGTGTGTCTTTGTTTTTCTTTGTGTTCTGCACGTTTGTGTTTTATGTTCTGTGTTCATCCTCTGTCCTATAAATGGGCCATGACAATTGGGATTAAATCCTGCAGCTTTGGGACAAAATCACTTTGCTCTTTTTCATATTCTTTTCCATCAATAACTATAGTTCAGTTGGAAATATTGTTTAAAAAAAGTTACTATTAGTGACAAGATAGATCCCTATGTGGAAAGAAAACTCATTTGTGTGTGTGTGACTATTTCTATTTTTTTTTTTTTTTACTATGGCATATAAAATTGTTTCCTACTTTTATTTTTGGGGAAAATGATGTGTTTGGCTGTTATTTACCAAAAACACATGTGAGCCTTAGTGTGTACACACACGCTAGAGTTTTGTTTTGCTATTATGACTCACCGTCTGGTTAGTGCATACCATAATTATCCATATTTGTACACATTGCATGGCCCTTTGTAATCAAAGACGACACTATTGATGCCTAAGCTCTAAATTAGGGTGTGACCAGGGGAATATTTTCATAGTCCTGGCCGGTTGGATAAATACTCTGGACTTTGAAGTCTGGACTGGCCACTTGAAGTATGTGACCTCCAAAATTCTGCAATTTTTTTTTTCATCTCCTGGCAACCTAACGTGTTTATACTTTGGCCACCACCTCCCCATCCGGAAAGGTCTGCTGCTGTTTTAAAGTTTAAAACAACAAATGGGAAAATTGTCTCAGATTGAAGGCTCAGAAATGACTGAAGCTCTCCTTCTTGCCTTCTGTTTATGTCAACAGATTGTAACAATGTTGCATGCAAATGTTTCAGTAAAAAGAACCCTTCTCTTTTCAGATTAGTGAGCACGCATCTTCAGTTATTAAATAAGCACTCCAGGAATTCTCTGGTTACAATGTTATTTTCATTAAGCCTTTTTCACAGTTTAGCAAAGACAACTTGGGGGTGAGTGGGGGTTAGTTGAAGAGAATCGGAAACAAGCTAAAGTGTGAATGCTAGCTGGGACCACAGAAACTTCAGGTCCTTCCATCTGAAATCTGACACGTAGCTGCTCCAGGGGCATCTCTTGGATTTTCCTATGATCACACAATAACCAGGCACATTGCTGAGTTCTGAGGGCTGCTTCTGGGATGTTCCAAACTCTCAGTGGTCTCGTTTTCCTATTTCCCTCTTTGTCTCTCCAATTTTCTGTCCTACTTTCAGGCAACCTGAAGTAGATCTAGAAATAATTTGAATTTCACGTTCTGTGATCTAGGTTGCACTTTAAAGCACTTCATATGTCAACACTTCAGCAGTGTTGACATAAAGGACACCCTCAGTATTGTGGCAGGGTTTCTCAATGTCAGCTCTGTGGACATAGTGACCCGGGTCATTCTTTGTTTGGAGGGCTGGCCTGTGCAGTATAGGATGTTGGACAGCAACCCTGGCCTCTGCCCCCTGGATGCCACAGAACTAAACACGCCTCCCCATCGCAACAATCCATAATGGTTCTAGAAGTTGCTCCATGTCCTGGGGAAAGGGGGTGCTGTAAAAAAAAAAATCACCCCCAGTTGAGAATCACTGAATTATAGCAAAAGAAACTACTATTTATTTGGCAACTCCAATATGCCAGATGGGTGCTAGATGTTATATAGTCTTGACAATTACCCTTTGAACTCTTACCCTCTTTTTATAGATTAGAAACCTGAAGGATGGCAAAGATAAGTGTTGCTTTGTTGTTTTGTTTGTTTGTTTTTTCTCATTTTCCAGTAACTCAATGATGGAAATGAATTATAACCAGAAAATTTATTTTGTATGTAGAAAAAAATCCAGAAATATGCTACTTTTAATATATTGATGTCATAATATGGCTATGTAGTTTATATATTCATCCCCTAAGTTATAGATAGCTAACTTGAAAATTTGCCAGAAATATGAAAAGTAAAAAATACTGGATATTGACTTACCTACCTAAATTAAGGTTGCCCTTTTTTTCCCCCTATTCTCTTAATACTGGAAAGGGGCCAGATTATCTTGGAGTTTTTAGTTCTTCCTATTTCTGGCATGACAAACTATCTCTCATTTAAAATCTGTCACTTGGCGGTGACTCACACCTGTAGTCCCAGTGTTATTGGAGGTGGGGGGATCACTTATGCCCAGGAGTTGGAGGCACTCTAGCCTGGGTGATGGAGTGAGCCATATCTCTAAAATAATAAATAAGGTTTTAATAAAATAATTAAAAAACAGAATCTGTCACTTCCTGTCCTGCATGTACCTTAATTATTCCCTTTCCCGGTTTTCATTCCCAGTCATCCATTGATACACACACTTCTTCCTTAATTTCTCCTCTTTGGTTTTTCTCTTTGTACTCTTCCCAGGGACCTCAATAAAAGATCTCTCAGTCACATTTAAGTGCAAAAAGATATCCTAATTAATGTGTGAAAAGAATGTTATACCTTTAGACACACACACACTCTGTCTCTCTCATTTAACATTGGAGAGTTTATAAGAGTTTGGAAGGACATTGAAATTCCCATATGTTCCATTCAGAATATTCATCTTCATCCTTCTCTTCAAACCTGAAATCATTAGTTATTAACAGCTGTCCATTGTAAATATATGTTGGCAGGATTATAAATTAAAGTAGGCTGGGATTGGAAAGTTAACATATATGCCATTGTCAGAAAAGGAAGAAACCATGTTTCAAGTTTAAAACTAGTGTCTGTGTATAATTTTTCCAAAATTTTAGAACATTTCTTTGAAATAAATATAGAATGAATATGTACCAAAGATTTTTTTTTTTTTAAATCCATTGAAGGAACCAGCAGGATGGTAAAACCAGTTTAAAAGATTATGAGAGAGAGATAATGTCACTGAAAAAAGAATGCTAGGCTAAGATTGTTAAGTTAGACACAGAACTGGTTAATACTGTACAGGACAA
This sequence comes from Microcebus murinus, assembly GCF_040939455.1. Taxonomy (NCBI): domain Eukaryota; kingdom Metazoa; phylum Chordata; class Mammalia; order Primates; family Cheirogaleidae; genus Microcebus; species Microcebus murinus. Next base: position 11,403,977 of record NC_134128.1, on the reverse strand, counting down.
TAAAACAACAATTTAGAGGGTTATCTTTCATATAAGACAGCAATCATTTGCATTTCTACTAGACAAATTCTGGACAAATTCATTTGCATTTCTGTCAGTTTTCTACAAACTAATGTCTGTTCTAACAGAGGTGCAAAATATCCTAACCCTTAGTATTGAGCATCTGAATCTGTTAATACTTTTTTTAAATCCGTGCAATAAACCCTTCATGTTTTCCTGCCATGGAAGGCACGCCATCTGTACATACATTCACTAAATTTACCAAATTCATTCCAACTTCATGGCATGTATCTTGAAAGTTATTGAAGATATCTATTTCCCATGTTCTATGCAGAAGAGTGCCAAAAGTGAGTAACTCTTCGTAGGAAAGAAAATCATCTGCTGTGACCTGAATGAAGTATAAAACCTGTGCTGAGTCAGTATATCAGGTGATCCATCCAGAGTGATTGAATAATATATAATAATATTTCCCTTTGGATTTATTGCATGAAGTTCTGTGAAGTTGAAGGCTAATTCATACTGCTGATCAGTTGTGATTCTCCTTGAAAGAGGCAGTTGTTTGTACTTTGAAATGTTATCGAGGTCTAAGCATCCTACAACTTTGACGATGCATTCTTTCACAAGTTCTTTGACAAAGTCACTCAATGGCTTCCTTTTTTCCCCAAGTATATAAGCTACTTTATAAGTTGTTTCAGTGGCCTTATTTCCAGATCTTACTGCTGCTTGAAGGAATTGTCTTTGCTTTTGCTTTTCATCTTTTACTTTCTGCAATACAACCTTTCATGCCTCTCCCACTAATTTAAAATATTTGTGGTCCTTATGAGTGTTATTAATGCTGATGAACATTGAATTTCTTTAATGTTGATATTGCAGGATCACAAAACAAGCAAATCATCCCATCTTTAGCAGAAACAAGATAATACTGCAATTCTCGGTCCTCATGAAAAAAATGTTTTCTTCCTTCAGCGTCCTCTTAGTCTTCTTTGACATGATGGGCTATTAAGTAGGAAGAATTAAAAAATACAATCGAGCCGTGCAACTGTTCACAAATTCCATTTCAAAGAGAAACACAGTGCTGATAACAGACTGGCATACTCGAGCCCCCTAAACTCTCGCCAACCAGCCTCTTGCAGAAGTGGTGCCACTCAGGTGGGGGAAGTTAGAATTAAATCATGAGCACAGCAGCCATCAATTTAGCCCTTAAAGCTTGCTAGTGTTCTAATTGTGGCAGTCAGTCTGGGAGGATTATTTCATTGCAACTTATTTTTTTCTTCAGTATTTTAAATACATTCATGTTAAAAAATAGAATAAACATAAAAGATGAACCAAAATGCACTACTACTAATAAAAATAAAAGAATTTGTTCTGTAAAATTTGGATTCAGGCAAAAGGCCACACTTAAGGACCTAAAAGTCCACCGTATGGCCTTAAAGCTGCAGGTTCCCCACTGGTGGTCTGTACTGAAGAAAGTCTCTTTAAGCTCAGCTGTGGCCAGAGCTGCCCAGAGGCATGCATCTGATACTAATGAAGTGTTACTTTGCTTTGACAAGTTTGCAGGAGTGTCTCTTCCAAGCCAGCTGAAGTAATTCAAAGTAGAAAAAGACCCTCCCACTTGCCTTTGTTAATTGACTTTGACGGGCTCCTCTGCTGCCTGTGTAAGTGGTTCTGGAACAGAGAGAGCTATTGTAATTTGAGGAACTTTAGAAAGTCGTACTGGCTAAAGCTACACACCCCTCGCCAGCAGGGAAAAGGAAAGCAGTTGCTATGCTGTTCAGCGACCCAGACTTGGCTGCGTTCTGGCTCCTGTGAAGCACTTCCTGCCGGAGTGCTGGGTCCGCTTGTAACGGGTCCAGCATGCTTGACAGCCGCTTTGTAATTCCTCAGACTAAATTCTCTATTCCTGGGGTAAGCATAGCCGGAAGATGCACGGTGTGGTTTAAAGAAAACAGGAATGCACTGAACTGTTAACTGAGCTCCTGCTAACCTCAGTTGCTTTACTTTGTGAAGTTTTCTTATCTTGCCAGAAATGTTGCCATTCATAAGTGTTCTCACTTAAATGCGGTGGTTTAATCTAGCAACACTGTAACTCTGGTTTTAAAATTGTATCTTATTGAGATCAATTTAGGAGCCCCGGGAGAGAGAGAAGAGCCCAGAGAAACTTAGTGGAAAATGAAAATGTTTTTTGCAGCTGCAGAGAAGCACTTGTTGCCTTGTGGGTCATTCTGACAGCCTGTCCACTGAGCTTTGTTGTGTGTCTGATTCCTTTCTGTGTAAATGAGGGTGAGTTGACTTCCTGTGTTGCTGCAAATTAAGATGTTATTACTGTTTGTCACTTTTAAAAAGTTGAATTTAATGAACTACAGACTTGTGAGAGTCTAATATTTAAAATACTTAAAGATTTAGTACACAGTAACTGGCTGTTTGGGTCTTTGGATTTGGTTTAGAGCTTTTAAAGACAAGATCATATTGTTATTGGTGTCTTTCTAGGGGAGGCTTTAAAAATAATAATTCCAGAACCTGAAATTAAACCTGAGCCTATAAAAATAAAAATAATGTTATAAATGCCTGTGCTAATAGGACACAAAAATACCGTTTTTAAAATCAAGAAAATATAGTTTGTCTAAAAATTCTTTCCAAGTTACCTCTTATCTTTCCAGTTATTCTAGCTAAATAACCTACACTAAATTTAGTATAACGAGAGAAAAAAATCGGTAAGAAATATGTGTGGTAATCTTTTGTTCAATGTTGTATCATATAAAAGTATTAGCACATTCAGTAACTGAGCTATTTTGTTTAATGTGATTTTGTTTAATCTAATGTGATTTTGATTATCTTTTATTAGATTTCATTTGAAGTTTTCTAAAGATACAGAATTTCTCTGTTGAGTTGGCCCCCATTAAGTTTTTTATATCACAGTTATATTCCTTTATGTTCTGACAGGGCTGGCAATATATGTACTAATTATAAAGGATTTCTGGGCGTTAGATACTTTACACAAGTTTTGGAACTTTTCAAATGCCACTCACGTTCAATTTAGAAATTGTTCAATACCTGTTAGTTTTGAGGGACATCTAGGTTCATCGTGTCCTGGAAACTTGCCTATTCTGTAAGAATATTATCAGATATGAAAAAAAACTACTATATAGTTTTTCCCACAAAGGAATTCTTCTATGAATTAGGAAAATATATAACCCCAAACTCAAATTACCAAATATCTAAATTACCAAATACATTCCATTGGTCATTTTGAATATTTTGAGCAGTGAAATTGGGTACAATTATTTCACAGTTATTTAATAGGAATACCAATCTATATGATTCTAAAATATTCTCGTGAATAATTTATTCTAGAGTTAATTTCAATCCTGTCTTGAAGTGTTATAGGAAATCTGCATAGAGATGTTTTTTCCTTTTATTTTTTTTGTTTTTTCTTTTCTTTTTGACAATTTAATGAAACCATTAAACCCTAGCAAGATTTGACCGCAATGATTAAGATTACCTTTCCAAGAACCTTTGTTTTTTCCTTTTAAATTACTTCTTTGTCCCCAAACCTGGATTTTTTATTCCTTATGGCTTGACCACTTCTCATTTTAACTAACACCTGTGCATTAATGGGGCTTACAAATATATAGATTTTTGTTTGGTTAAGGTTTAAAATAACTTTTCATAAAGCCTTTATAACCATTTAATATTTTCAATTCAGTCTTTCTCACAGTTCTCCAATAATGACAGAAATTTTTCGTTCAAGTTTGCATAATAATATAAATGGAGAAATCTTTAATACACATATACATTTACATATGTATATTTATGTGTGTAATATATATCATGGAATAGCTTTTTAGGGTACTGAATAAACTATGTGGTCTTTATTTTTGTTCAAATCCAAGTATAATTTTGATTTTTATATCAGTTTCAGTTTATATCAGTACTTTCTAAAGTTATTCCAAACCCCAAATGCATGAAAGCACATTTAGGACTTACTCATTTAATTCTCATCTTGCATTAAAATGAAATTAAGAACCAATGCAATTTGGCATAATTACTTTTTCACAGCCTAGGGCAAAAAAAAAAATTCAATCTAACTTGTAGTAAGTACAATTGTTATCTTTTTATGAATTCTGGTATTGATGCATTGATTGTGAGTTTCTTGAACATGATATTTTCAGTGTTCTTGAAATTTTAATTTGCACTTATTGGAGAAAAACATAATTTCCCCCTGCAATCCACACATTACTTTTATTTTTGTTATAGTATTTAATGTTATAGTATTTTTTAAATTTCAGAATATTACGGGGATACAAATATTTAGATGACATATATTGCCTTTGCCCTGCCCAAGTCAGAGCTACAATGAAAACATATGGAGAGTATAATTTCAGACAAAGTTTTTGGTAAGCACTTTGGCCAAATCATCAAAAGCCTTAAAATATTCATCCTTTTGGCCTTTGAATTTTATCAGTCAATTATAAGGAAATGTGAGATTTAGGCAAGGATGTGTTTATATTCGTCTGAACAAAGATGTTCATCACAAAACATAATACTGAAAATTTGAAAATGACCTAAAAGTCTAAAACTAAGAAAATAGTTATGAAACTGATTTATCCATACAATAGAATCATATGTAATAATTAAAATCATGTCTTAAGACATGATTAATTAAGACATGTCGTTAATCAAGAATGTTTAATGACATGGAATAATTCAAACATGGTATGTTTAATAACGACAGTTACTCTTAGACCAAGATGGTCACTCCCTCTCTCTTTTCTTCCCTTCCTCCAAATAAAAAGTGATCCCTCAGATTTATGCAAGCTTTTAAAAATTTATTTAGGATGCTACCCATAATTTTAGTTTTCTCTGATTGTGGTTAAGAGCAAGTGTTTGGATCCAATCAGACTTGACATTGAATACTAGACCATCCCCTTAATAACTGTGCAATTGGCAACTTTTATCTTCCCTGAGCCTCAGTTGCATCCACTATAAAATTAAGAATAATAATGTTTATATCTTAAGATATTTGTGAGAATTTTTTAAAAGATCACAGTCCATGTATAGAATATAATATATTAATACATAGACTACTTTGCATAGCACCTACTGTTATTAAGGGAATGTACATGCCTACTGCATTTTCAGCAGTGGCTACGAATGAATGAGAGCCCATTCTCAGATCCCAAACTATGATATTTATGATGGGCAGCAAGGGAAAGCCATGAATTTTTTTAATTTGTATATTGGAGGAAAGAGGAAAAAAATTAAATAACCCCCCTTTGAAGTGGATCTCCTACTTAGATATCTGTGTATATGCTATCAGATGGCTGGGAGAGGAAGGCAGGTGTAATCACTCCAACACTATGTGCAAATATTTCAGCCTATGTATGTATGAATATTTTTTAGCTTCAGTTGACTCTCAAAGTGATCCTCAATGCCTAAATGGTAAAGACCCTGATCTCCTGAATGGGAATAAGCCTGAGAGAATGAAAAAGATGATGGCAGTGAAATAGTCTAAGAAATCTAGTAATTTGGGGATTTTTTTTTCTTTCTCTTTATATTACTAAAACAGTTTTTTTTCTTCTTTTAAGAGGAAGTTAGCATGTGACTGTGTATTCCTACATATTATATAAAACAAATAATGATCTAAGGCTGCAGGTTTCTGCATCACATTTCCAATATAATTTGTATTTAATTGTGTAAATATACTGTGAGTAAGGCCTGGTGGCTAACACATGTACATGGGAATACTGGTTTCATTACCTGGAGGTGCCAGCCTATTTGGTTTGATTTTGCCTTGTCCCTTAAAGCAGTTTGTAAGGCTAATCATTTTGTGCAATCCTGACAGAGATTTGCAAAGTTATTATTCAAATTGGGAAAACTTGAAAGAAGAGCTTTGCCCTTCTAAGTAATCGATTTAAAGTTGTTATGAAAAATAGAAAAAATATTAAAAGAAATGTTGTAAGTCTAGGAACATCCCGCAGTCTCACCATGGGCTTGGTCAAATAATTTTATGCTGGCAAATTGCATTTTTCATTCCTTTTCTACAAACATACATATTTTTATAGTTGTAACTGTAGTGTACAGATTTTTTTGGAATTCTGCCTTTCCCCCTCAACATTGTTTTGAGATCACTATTTAATCACAATATGATAGAACATTGTGCAGATTTGCTATCATTCGTCCAATGAAATGGTCATTTGTTGGACTTTTAAGTTGATTCCATAAGTTTGTTTTCATTGCCTTTAAATAAAACTATAATAACAATTTTGAGCATATAGTTTTTGGCTCTGTTAAATAAATTCTTTGAGATAAATTCTCGGATATGCAATTAATTGCCCAGTGAATGAGTTTGAATGTTCTTGTTAGTCTCCGGCTAGGCCTTTGCTATGATGTCTTTTGAAAAGCCTGCCAATTGACAATGTCCACATTATTAATACACTGATTTTATGCAGTATACCCAACATTAGGTATTAATATTAATGATTGCTTCAGAGGTAAACATTTACGCAACATTGCTTTAATTTCTGTTTAGCGGATTACTAGTGAAGATGAATATTTGTCTGAATATATATTTGTATTTCTGTATAAATTATTAGACTTCCTGTATTTAGATCTTAAAATGTTACTTTTATTTGTTAAATATTAAGGATAGCTCTTTGCAGAAGACAGTAGGGCTCCTGCGGTCTTGGGGACACATGTGGCCTCTGGATCCTTGAGTGTGGCTTTTTGACCGAACCCAAATTTTACAGAACCAGTCTTCATTCTCTGCAGTTTGGATCTGATCAAGGGGCCACCTTTGGGGATCTGGAGGGCAGCATGTGTCATTAGCAATCAACAGTAGACGAGTCACAAGATTAAATCTCAGTTTTTAAAAAGTAGAACCAAAAAAGCTTTTGACTTTATTCCACCATCTAACTTATTTTTGGCAGACAGCTAATAACCATTATACAGAAGAAGCAAAAGACCACATCTGACTGAAGCGCAGTTAATGTGAAAAGCGAATTCTGTCTCACTTTTAGTGTTGCAGATTTTGCATTGTCAGGGACAGCACAAGCCAGTAGACCGTCAGGTTTTTGTTGATTCTGGGCTGTCAGGGCCTGGAAGGGACCCTGCCCCTTTGTGGCTTCCTTCTGGGTGGCCATTCAGGGACCTTCCACTCTTCTCTTAGGGAAGGAGAACTGAAATATTCTGTTTTTTTGATAAGGGGACCTGCTGTCATTTTAACCCTAATGTAACATGTCTTTTTTGTTTGTTTGAAACGGGGTCGTGCTCTGTTGTCCAGGCTAGAGTGTAGTAGCATCATTATAGCTCACGGCAACCTCAAACTCCTGGGCTCAAGCAATCCTCCTGCCTCAGCCCCCAAGTAGGTGGAACTACAGGAGCACACCACTGCACCTGGCTAATTTTTTTCTGTTTTTAGTAGAGATGGAGTCTCGCTCTTGCTCAGGCTGGTCTCCAACTCTTGGCCTCAAACTATCATCCCACCTCGGTCTCTCAGAGTGCTAGGATTGCAGGCATGAGCCACCACACCTGGCCACATTATGTTATTTGTTAACCCTACTAACAGTCATTACCTGCTCTTAAACCCCAGTTAAGTTACATAGCTTTGTTACCTCTGAGTGCCATTTTACACATCAGAAAAGAGAAAAATCTGACCCATGAAGTCATATGTAAGATCCCTTTTGTACTATGAACACACAACCTAGAACATAGATTTTTCCACCATCAGAAGGGCTGACACCCACTGATACCAGTGCCCTCTTTACAAAGTGTTTTTAATACTATTCTGTGTCTCCTCATCTTCTTAATAGTTACTTGTGGACAGAAAATGGCTTTGATTTGAGAATGTAATGGGCTGGACCATGTCTTGCTGCCCTTAAAGAAAAAGAGCAATATTTTATTCTTGATTTTAGCATAGTTTCTTAGTTTTGGAGCAAGCTGATTAACTTCTCTGGCCTTGTGTTTTTCACCTATAAAATGAAGGCAATAATTCTTACCTCTCCGCTGTCTTGTTCGGGAGCCCATAGAGGTGATGCAATATACTCACAGCATCTCAGAATAGCTGTTTGTAGTTTTATCTTTATTTTGAAGCCTGAATAATTGCATAAAGAATGCACATTCAATATTGATGCCATGTTTTTTTAAAAAAAGGTATTTCTACAACATGAAACCTGATGAGACTGAATGTCTTCAAGCTGGGTCCAGGTTCATGGCCATTTTGTGTGATTTAGTTTAATAAGTTTTAATGATGAATAGAGACACTTGGAAGGAATCTTTCAAGGCTAAATTCCACACCAGGAGATTTTGAACATGATGCACAGCTCAGCTTCCAAGCCTTTTACAATGAGCTATGAATAATTAGTGCTAATTTGATGTCTGGATTTTTTTTTTTAAAAGAAGTTTGTATGCACCCAAATATAACAGTATGGACAAAAATACAACCTCATGCTGTTGCCAAACATATTAATCACCCACACATGGTACGTGTCCGGTACTACCTAGGCAAAGTTAAAAGTCATCTCTGTTGTTGAGGAAATTACCATTTATTTGGATAACAAGATTAAAAAACTGTTTGCAACTGTGCTGATATTGAGGACTAAAGAATCATGAATCTCTATATTACAGACACAAATGTTTAGAGAATTCTCAGGGTAAAAGATCAGTTGAAAATTTGGCAGTCATGGAATTCAGTTGAGTTGAATATATTTATTGACTGGCAACAATTCAAGAATAGACTTGTCAGCTGTCTCTTTAACCCTTTGCACTCACTTGCTTTTTTCTCGATTCCTTTATTCTACTCGGGGTTTAATTTTTCAAATACCCCAGATTTTACAAAGCGCGGCAGTAGAATAAAAAACTGGAGTTTCTTTTCATACAAACTTATTTATTTGGATTTTTTTATATTTCAAATTATCGATACATTCAAAGAGTAATTTTAATCTCTGTAATTTTTCATGGTGTGATATTTTTTGAAACATTCACCCACAGGAAGACCTGGTTTACATTCACATGTTTCGCAAATATAAATCGTCTCTCTTCTTCCTCCTTTGATTTTTCTGTTAGAGCAAACAACACAATCTTTGTGTTTTTTGTTAGGGTGAGGTGTGATTATATGGAGCTTTCCATCTAAACATTGCTCTAAGTTAGTGGAAGTTAATGTACCATCTCTGCATTTACATTTTACTTGTTCTTTCATGCTAATGAAAATAAGAAAAGAAACTGGAAAAATAGACAAAAATCCCCTTTTCCCCCTGAGAGGTGAAACTACGTGTGGAGTGTGGTTTGACATACGAGCTGCTGCCGATGCTGACCTTGTTGAGTCACACTCGACAACCGAGTGCAAAGGGTTAAAATGATTTCATTAAGGTTCATGTTTTGTGCTGTAGCTAAAGTGTGGAGGTACAAGATGGTTATGTGAGTTAAATTTGAGCTCAGAAAAAGGTTACATGGAACAACTAATTGTTGGAAATGTTGAAAGTTGGTTGTTTATTTTAGAGAGACCCCCTCCACAAAAAATAATACATTTTCACTGAGCTCCAGGTTACCAAAGTGATGTGAGTTGATAAGAGATTGTGTTAATAATAATGTGTCCAATTATTGGTGCAATATCTGCTTTGAGGTTGAGAAAATACATATTGGTTTCATTTCTACAGCTGAGCAAGGGTGCCTGACTTCTCTGGGTCTATTTTCCATTCTAGCATCATCAACTTAGCATTCAAAACGCCATTAACATCGCAAACAATATGCCGAGTGAAATGAGGCAGACACAAAAGGACAAATGTGACATGGTCCCAATTTTATGAGGGTCCTGGAAGGGTGAGATTCATAGAGACAGACAGGGGCTGTCAGGGGCTCAGAAAGTGGAGATTGGGGAGTTAGTGTTTAAAAGGTACCAACTCTCAGCTGGGGCTGAGATGCAAAAGTTCTGGACGTGGATGGTGGTGGCGATTGCTCGATAATGCACATTCACTTAATGTCACTGAACTGTACGTTTACGAATGGCAGAAATGATAAATTTTATGTTGTGCATGTTTTGCCACAGTTTTATTAATAAAAATGCAATTTTAAAAAAAACCTTCTATCAAGCATGTATGTTGCCTGAGGCCAAATACTTTATTTGTATTATCTTATTTAATCCTCAATCCTCATAGCAACCCAGAGAGGTGGTCACATTATCATCTCTATTTTATGGATGAAGAATCACAGCACAGCCAGTTTTGGCACTGGTTTAGGGTCACGCAAGTGTGAGGGCAAAAGCAGGAAGGGGAAGGTAGATAGTGACCTCTTAAATGTGCAGGGCACACTCAGATCTTCTTATACCTTGCTGTTGGTGGTGGTGGTGGTATTTCGCCCCTGATAGTAATACTTTCATTACCCCAGCTGCTACTGCAGCCAGCATTCCTTTATTTATTTTAGAGACAGGGTCTCACTATGTCACCCTGGCTGAAGTGGAAAGGTACCATCACAGCTCACTGCAGTCTCAAAATCCCAAGCTCAAGTGATCCTCTTACCTCAGCCTCTCAAGTAGTGGAGACTACAGTTGTGCACTACCATGCCTGGCTAATTTTTTTTTTTTTTCATAGAAATAGGGTCTTGATGTATTGCTCCGGCTAGTCTTGAACTCCTGGCTTCAAGCGACCCTCCTACTTTGACCTCCTAAAGTGCTGGGATTACAGGCATGAGCCACTGTGCCCAGCCAGCGTTCCTTCAGGAGTAGGGATTGATGAATAGATTCCCTGGATCTTCTCTCAGGGGCTCCCCCCTTGACCTTGAGCCCTGAGAGTCCCGTAGCAGAAGGTGAGGCTGCTCATCAACCTTCCATGAGCCCAACAGGCTGGGCAGACCTTCACGCAGCAAAACCAAACACCAGCTGTTTCATTCTTAGGCAGAGATCATGAAAATCGCCCAATAGGTCTGATCCCAAGATCATCCCAAAATTACCTTGTGTTTTTTTAAAAAAACATTTTAATCCTCTCTAAACAATCCATTTTTACTAAAATAGTTTCCGTCTTCTAGAATGATCAATTAGAAATTGTTTTCAAAAAGACCTGCTTTTTTCTTATTAAATACCAGCTTCTTTTCAGAAGAACATAGGATCATTCCCTCAAGGGAATTTATATAAAAGCAAAGTATTTTCATAAAGACTGCATGTATACCCTTTCTTTTCCTTTTGTTTTCTTGCTGAAATATGTGTTTATGACCAGATCTCTCATCAGGTTTTGTTGGGATATTTTTTATATATGTATCCTTTTCGATTATAGGCTTAAGACTCAGTATATACTCTATTTTAATCATCCTGTTTAATTTCAGATTAGGAGACAATTCTGTGATAAAATAAGTGTCATAAAACAAGAAGATGCTTTGGAACATTCAGTGGGGCCGGAGATCTTTGCTCATGCTGCTATGTACCGGTTGATGTCACTTTATATTCTTCTACCTATTATTCTCTACCTATATATTTTTTAATTGGGTGAAATGATGAACTAGAAAACTGCTTGCTCCGTACAGACATTTCAAAGCATTTTCAAAATCTTGTTGGGAACATACGTCGTTCCATTGTGACCATTTTCTGCCTTTTTCATTCTGCTGTGGAAAACCAGATGGTCTGTACAAACTGAGAGAAATAATTTTCAACCCAGTATATATGCATGGTTCTCTCTCTTGCCCTTAACCTACAACAAAGGAAACAAACTGAATTCAGTTGAACATAATGAACTATATCAAGTTCTTTTGTTTTTTTGGAGACAGAGTCTCACTCTGTTGCCTGGGCTACAGTGTCATGGCATCAGCCTAGCTCACAGCAGCCTCCAACTCCTGGGCTCAAGCAATCCTCCTGCCTCAGCCTCCCGAGTAGCTGGGACTACAGGCATGCACCACCATGCCTGGCTAATTTTTTCTATATATATTAGTTGGCCAATTAATTTCTTTCTATTTTTTAGTAGAGACGGGGTCTTATTCTTGCTGAGGCTGGTCTCGAACTCCTGACCTTGAGTGATCCTCCTGCCTCAGCCTCCCAGAGTGCTAGGATTACAGGCATGAGCCACCGCGCCCGGCCTACATCAAGTTCTTAATGACAGAATTAGGCAAGTTTTTTTAATCATCATTTAAGATTCCATGATCATATTTCTTTCAAAGCTGGAAAGTCTAGTTTAAAAGAGTGACTTCTATTAGCTGCTTTTCCCTGAGTAATTTATCAATTCCACCAGTCAAAAGAGCTGGAAGATTTTACAAACCTAAGAAAGCTAGATGATTATGACATTTAAAATACAAATAGAGATGCAGAGAATTTCAAATCCTTTTCCCTCCTGCTGACTTCTCAAGACGGGTTTAGTCTCCTAAAAAGAACATGTGTGTGACCTGTTTACAGGGCTCAGGCAGACGACGTTTTGACAGGTCTGCTCTCTACGCCTTCTGGGTGTTCACTGCCATGTCTGAGTGGAATAGGCTGTATTGACCTTATTCACCGGAGAAGTAATCCGCCTAAAAGTACATTTTTACACCCAAGCTGTCCCCATTATACTGCATTCTTACCCTTAGTGATAGTCACGTTACCTTTCGTATTGCATGTATTGGGTGACTTCTGTACATCACGTCCCATGACAGGGACCCCTCTGTGAACCAGCAAATACCAGGGCATCTGGTCTTGTTACTTCTTACAACACCAGCAGAATGTAACTGCTTTATCACACGGGGCTATGAAGATAGCACATGTCACCACTGTATGAATGCACTTAGATGGTGGAATTTGGTCAGTGACTCATGTTATCATGAAAGGGTACTGAGATGAGATAGCAGTAGGATTGATAAACTGAGAAAGTAAAAGTAACAATCAGTGAATGAGCAACAAAGTAGATGGCTTAAAAGCATTCCAGGAGTTCCATTTATAAAAACCCTTATTGACTTTGTTTAGCTACTCACTGCTTTGAAACAGTTTCTCTTAATTAGGCTTGTCATTTTTCAGAAGCATATATTTAATTATTATATGAATTACAAAGGGCTACATAGATTTAGTTGCATGTCTGCTTTTTGAGTAATGCCGAAAGGAAACACTGTTTCATGACATTTCATAGTATATGACATTTTTAAGGAGGAATGCTTTACATGTAATATTTAGCACAATTTGAAATTATTAGCTAGTATATTGGATTTTCTCATCTTCTGAGCAAATGAAGGAATATATATACATTTGTATCAATAAAAGCTGTGAACAGAATATGACACCATACTTTGAATCCATCAACTATACTACATGGTTTCTTGTAAAGCTGTAGTTTATAGCATATTTTAAGAAGGTTATTTTTCTTATTCATGAAATGTTATGTTTGGTAGCAGGAAAATGTGATCTCTTCAGTACAAAGATAATGAAAGATAGAAATCTTTTTTTAGAGAAATATAACTCCTAAATAATAATATGGCCTACATTTTAATTCTAGATGATCTTATGTTTTAAAATTAGAATTGGACTTTAAAATTTTAATGATTTGATATGAAATCTATATTTTTATGGACTTGGGGAAAATCTTAGTTAAGACATGAGTCTTCTCAACTGTTTTTAGCTCAACAACTTTATGATATAAATGAAGTATGTAGCATTTCTTTTCTTTACGGTTGATTGATCTGTGTTGATTCAGTGTAAGGTACACATCAAAGTAACATTAACCACAAAAATATCTAAAACTAATTCAAAAGAAAAATAAAGCAAATGCTTGATAAGAGAGATGGAAATGCCTCAGGGATTATGAACTGTTAACATTTCTTATTCACTGAAACCTAGTTTTAGAATACAAATTTAGATTTCCAGCTTAGTTCCTAAAAACTTTCCTTAGTTTTTAAAGCCATTTTGCTCTGTGGCAATTGAGGGCTTCCGGTTAATCATACTTATCCTAGAATGTCTGTTTAGTCTATTAACTCTGACAACAGAGTTAATTATCTATTTGGGCCATTGTCTATTTTTTTGCCCAAGGGCATTGTAGTGAAATATTATGAGAAAGTTTTATTTTTAGTATAAACAACAAATCCTCCTAGACTTTGCTCTAACTCATATTCTGGTTAATGTTTTGAAAATTCATGATACTTATCAGTACTAGCAAGTGTCTGATAGCTTGATGAGTACTTTATTTATACTTGATTAGCATTAAAATGGAACTTATTATGGTCCTTCAAAAACTGGAGTGGGCCTTAATTAGATGAATGACATTGGGCAAATCACCCAGTATCTCAGAGAGTCCATTTCCTTATCTTTGTGTTTAGAGTCATAATGATATGGCCATTCTGGGCCTCACAGATCACATATAGTATGAAAATATTGAAAATAGTAAAGCACCATATGATAATGAAGTATTAATCATCTGCCAAGCACTTGTGAAACAAGTGCTTCTTCCTCCTGACTTGGGCTCTTAAACTGTTTGCCTGGAGATCTGGCCTTTCTTGAGAGGAGTCTCCTTGGTGAGATCCCACAAGAACTTCCCACTGTGGCTCGTCCCAAGCCCTGATCCATCCTCCAACCCTCCACCCCCTCCACCGCCTTGCTCTGACTTGCAAAATGGCAGAAGGCTGTTGGAAGAGTCCTGGACAGAGAAAAATGGCGGCTTCCTGTAAGATGGTTACTGTGGGGCCCAAGGAAGAGCCAGAATGGTGGATTGTGGTGGAGTGGTTGATTTTTGTTGGTTACAACTGAGGTCACAGAGAGTGAAGGCTGAAGAGAAAGCTAAGATTATTGTGTTCATTTGTGTTTTAGAGTTGCTGTTTCTGCTTATGTATTTGTTCTTCATTTACAGCTATAGGGGTGGGAGGAGCCATCTGTAGCAGAGTCTCTAGACCCGGCCATATTCCCACTAACGCAGGAATGAGACTTACTCAGGAGAGCTAAGACAAACCAAAGGTGGGAGGTGGCTTTTCTGGTTCTGAAAATGGGTTCCATATCTGCGTAGTCTACACACGGATTGGCAGGGTTCAGAGAACTAAAATATAACACAACCGTGGAACCATGTGTGGGATTTTTTTCTTTTTTTTTTTTTTAATCCTTCAGAAGTCACTTCAGAAGCTAAAATATCACAGGCTGAGCATCCCTAATCCAAAAATCTGAAATCTGAAATGCTTCAAAATCTAAAACTTTTTGAGTGCCGACAAGAGACAGTAATAGCTTTGCTTTCTGATAGTTCCATGTACGCAAACTTTGTTTTATGCACAAAATGATTTTAAAAACATTACGTAAAACTACCTCTTGGCTGTATGTATAAATCTAGGTAGGAAAAAAGTCAGTATTAATTAAAAAGAAAATCTAGTGTCCTTTTTAAAAAAAATTGGTGATTCCATATATAACACTGTATTCCATTAGTGGAATTTATTCTAATGAATTTAAAAATTAAACATTTAATAAATAAATTTATTAAATTTATTTAAATTTATTCATTTATGCTGAGGATGATAAATGATATCACATGAATGATTATAACACTTGAATAAATGTAGCCTTCTTATTTATTTTTTTATGCCATAGAAAAGGCTCTGCTGAAGCCCAGAGCCCTAATTATAATGAAAGAGTTGTCTGCCATAAGCCCAGCTAATTAGGCTCCCTGAGTTTGATCTGATTTTTCTTTCTCTTTTGTAATGTCTCTGAGTCAACTAGCTCACAGGTAAAATATGCAAAAATAAATAAACCAAAATTCTTTAAGGTTTTCACAAGGGTCACTTTCCCAGGGTTCAGGCACCCAGAGGCCGCCACTCTCCACGAGGTCCCAGGGGACCTGGGACCCTGCTGGCCGTGCACTGACCCAGCCGCCTCCCTGTGCTGTTCCTTGCACATCTTGATTCTTTCAAGGCTGGGGATTCTGGAACACCATGGGGACCAGCCCGGGCTGGGCCTCTGCTTCTGCTGTTTTCTGCCATACCAGTGCCTCTATTCATCCCAATACCCCAAACCCACCCAGCACCACCTGTGCGTCATGCTGATTCTAGGTACCACCAGGAAGCCATCACCTGCACCTCGTGCTCCACTCAGTCCCTCAACCTCATCAGCACTGGGTTGTTGTTTTTTTTCCCAATTCCTCCAACATCCCAAGTTCTTCCATCTTCATGGTCTTGCTGGTTTTTTTGTTTTGTTTTGTCTTGTTTTTTGCTGGAGTACTCTTGCTTTCCCTGTCCTTGGATCCTAAAGGCCTCAGTTAAACTATGATTCTGCAGAAAGGTTCTCCCGGACTACCCTGCAGTTCTTCCCATCATTCTCCATCACAGCACCCAGTGTATTTGCCTTGTGCAAAAAAAAAAAAAAAAAATGATCGACTTATTTATTGTGTAGACCACCAGTTTATGTTTCTATCAGACTCAGTTTCTTTGACATGTATTTCAGCACTGCTCCTTTATGATCCTGAAATGGAATTTGTAGTTAATGCAAACAGCTGACACACAAGAATTCTTAAAATCTCAAAATTTGGACCTAAATGAACAAAAAATGTTAATTTAGTCTTAAGTTGTGTATATTTCAATTTGTCATGGTGCCAGCATGACCACTCTGGAAGTCATGATGAAGCAGGTGGCGGGGACAGGGCGCTGTGATTGCAGATGAGCGGTGGTGTGCAACACAGGTGTGTGCGTCCTGAAGGCAATAGAGTTCCCAACAAAGTACAATCCTCCACTAATTTACACAGTACTTTCATTTCTAGAAAATTCAATCTATTTTACAACTATGCAAAAATACATTGTGCTTCTATGCAAAATGGAATACGATTCCAGGTGCAGATAATGTTATATTTTTCACCTGTGTGAGTTCCAGCAGGATAGTCAAAGATCATGAGAGATGCACACCCATTTTATAATTATATAGCATTGTTGTTTACAATGCGGGGAATTTATATTCCTGGCCACTGCCCACAAACAGCCTGGAATGCCTCTCAGTTGTTGAAACAACCAAAAAAAAAGCAGCAATGTGTTTCTGGAACATTCTTTCAGGGACCCACCAGTCTAGACTATAAGCTCCATTGAGGGCAAGAACCATGTTTGCCTTACCTGTCATAGAGCCCTTATTGTCTAGCATATGATCATAGCAGTACATGGCAGATATTTAAGGAAGGAACCAAAGAATGGATTGAATGAAAGGAAGTACTCAGAAACAGGGAAACACATTCATCCATTTAATTATGAGGGCCGGGCACAGTGCCTCACACTTGTAAACCCAGCATTCTGGGAGACCAAGGAAGGAGGATCACTTGAGGCCAAAAGTTAGAGACAAGCCTGAGCAATATAGTGCCACTTAGTCTCTATAAAAAATACAGGTGAGCATCTGTAATCCTAGCTACTTGGGAGGCTAAGGCCAGGACTTTGAGGGCTACAGTGAGCTGTGATCACACCCACTGCATTCCAACCTGGTGACAGAGCAAGACCTTGTCTCTAAAATAAATGTTTTACTGACCAACTACTACATGTCAGGTGCTATTCTAGAATGTAGGGATACAGCAGTTAATGAGACATTACTTCTCTAATGAGCTTGCTTGCTCTTTCTCTATTGAACTACTTTGTAACTGAAATATGATGCCTGGTTTTCCTATACAGGTGTAAGGTGACTGTAATTGTCGTGTGCCAGGTTTTCTTTATTTCAGAATACTTGCATAAAGTGAAGTCAATAGAGTAGGATAGAGAAAGCTGGCTCGGGAATAAAAAGCAGTGGGAGGAATTCAGGTTGGTGACAAAGAAGTGTGAATTGTACTTAAGCAACAATCAATACAATGAAATGAGAGCCTGGAAATAACTTATTTATACTTTCCTTCTGTCTGTCTACACAGTATCATGGTCCAAGTCATTTAAATCCAAATCATTTTCTTGTTCTTTTCATATATATGGCAATATTAGCAACACTTTCAGTGGATTTTTTCCTCCTGTGGAATCTTTTTGACATAGTAAGTTGGTGGGAGATGTTGTATCAACTTTAATGTATGCTCAAATCTAACTGAAAGACAGTAACGCAAATGGTCACGACTGAAAATGAACATTTTTGGGGTCTTAATCAGCACTGAAACACGGCCGCTGTTTCTTTGCTTTTTTTAACTCTTAAATTATTTAGGGACCTCTTTTGTGGTCATAGCCTTAAACTAAAATAGCTAGTGCCCTCTGGGAAGTCTGTCTCCCCTGACCTCCCAGCCCTCCCCAAATAGATTTGGTTTCAAATAATGTCTGGAGTTTACAAGTTATGTTCTTCTTAAACTGGCATGTTTATTGCCCACAACTGTAGAATTTTAGTTGTTATTCTCTGAATTGTTTTGATGTTACTATGGATATTTATGCTTTTTACTGTTGTGATTGAAGAGCCCTGGGTTGTAAATTTGAGTCTCCCGCACAGAGATAAAAATGAAACTGCTCTGTGTTCAAACTCACCCGTGTACACAGGCACATGATACTATGCTGGGGGTGAGAACGAGGCAGGAGCATGGAGTGAGCCAATGTCACTTAGATTAGGCACTGGAGAAAGATTTATTCATTAATAAATTACAAGTCAACATGGTAGGCACAGGGGAATGATCGCTCATGTCAGTCATTCAAGCAACCTCAGAAATAGGTGGGGTTTTCTCTGTTGTATAAAGAAGGAAACTGAGGCACAGAGAGTTTTGTTTTTAAACTAACATTGTCTCTGTGTTTCTAATAACTCATTTATTGTTCACAAGAATCCTATCAGGTAAATCTATTATTATTTCCGTTTTACAGTTAAGCAAACTGAGGCACTGAACCTTAAGAGGTGACTTTGATCACAGAGCTATGATATGGTAACAACAGGTAATGAAGGAAGGGTGCAGGTTCCAGAGCTTGTCCTCTTGAACAACGAGGTCACTCTGCATCTGGGGTGTCAAATCAGGGCACCTGCTGAATACGCAGCTGGCAAGTAGCACAGCAGGGCTGTCTGGTTTCAAAATCCTTGCCCTTCCCATGATCCTTTGCAAAACTGGTGATATTCCCTTCCTACTGATGGCAGGAAGACAGCAACATGAATGCCATTCTAACCGTCAAAGCCAAGAGCGCTCATTCTTGGCTAACTTTTCCCTCTATCTACTAAATGCCTGTGTTCCCTAAAGTTTTATCTTAAATTCTCTCGGCTCTTTTATCTGCTGGGAGAACCTGTTCCTTGGAGGTCTCATCTACACCCTGAATTCATCCATTGCTTTTACATAGCCTTACTTAAATAGGCTTTAAAAAAATTCCAGTGATATAAGTCCAATAGCTTGTTCTACATTTCTCCTTGGTTGCATTACTACTGTTACCTTGTCTATGGTAAAATTCCGCATTGCTCTTTCTTTAAACCAACTTCTATTTCTAACTTCCATATTATCATGGCTATATGTTTACCCATATGTAGGTCAGTTTATTTAACAATTAATGATCAGTTTATTTAAGAGTGATTCCTCCAATGATCGAAGCCTCATTCAAGTGTTCTTGTATACTTGCAGGCACTCTGTTCTTTTCAGTTGTGTTTTTTTTTTCTTTTTAAGGACTTGTTAAACATGCCTACTAGGACATTTTCAACTTAATTTGTGTCTTTAAAAAGCCATTATCAATTTTGTCTCATGGCACTGTGCATATTTTGTTGTAGTTATAACTACTTAAAAGATGTTTATCCAAAGACTCTTGCTGCACAATTATTTGTTAGTAGCAATAAATGCTTGTAAAATTCATAAAAATGTGACTGGGTTTATCTAATTATTTCTTTGCATTGTATAATTACTATTTCCTCTTTGTTTTTGTTTTTTTTTCTAAGTGATCATATGAGGATTCTATTTTCATTATTTTAGAGAATGGACACTGAAGTACCTTTAGCTGAATTGATTTAGAATATTTTAAGTATAGAAAACACAGGAAGCCAGTGCAGTGGCTCATGCCTACAATCCCAGCACTTTGGGAGGTCGAGGCAGGAGGATCGCTTGAGTCCAAGAGTTCAAAGCTACAGTGAATTATGATTGTGCCACTCCATCAGCCTGGGTACAAGGGCACTGAGTGACAGAGCAAGACATTGTCAAAAAAAAGCAAAAACAATAGCTCATGAGGTGCTAGATTTTTAAAGTCCATAAACCTCTACCCTTCCCAGCCTCTGGTAACCATCATTCTACTCTCTGTCTCTATGAGATCAATAGATCTTACTATTAATATTTAGCTCCCACATAGGAGTGAGAACGCTGTGAAGCAAAATCTTTATTAAGCAAATTCACAGATTCTGTTTTAATTGGCTCTGCCCATGAGCAAAGACTAATGGTCTGTGTTGAAGACCATTGATCCATCCATTCTCTCTCTCAGAAGCTCCTAACTGGCCTGCCCTCTCTACAGGCCCTCCTTTTCATGAACAGCACCATAGATTGCCTAAATAAAGATTTTACCATTTCAGACCCCGGTGTTAAAATCTGGGATGGCTCCTTAACATGCATAGAATAAGTTTCAAATGGATTAGCCCGGCATCCTAGGCTCTCAATAGGATGGAAGGCTCAGGCTTGCCTTTTCAGATTTAACACCTAGCATTTCCATGCAAACTTTTTGTTTGTTTATTGATTCTTGGCTGCTACTTTAAGCAGGTCTACTCACTTGAGGATGTCTTGTACCCACCTCAGTTTTCTTTCTAGACTGGACTCCAGTCCTGTTCCTCTGTGGGGCTGTCCCTATTCCCCAAGGAAGCCTCATCCTCTGATTCTTGGTGCAGTTCAGTGTTTGTCATGCTGGTGGCTTGGGGACACGTCTGTCTTACAGTTTTGGGGAGGGTGCACCTTCTAAAGGTTGGGTGTGAGCCCATTAGTCCCTTGGACTCCCTTCCTTCTTCCATTCTACTAAGTTCAAAGCTAGTATCTAACAGGATTTTGAAAAAAAAAAGATATGACTAGACAGTATGATACCGTGCATAAAATTAAGTATTTGAGCTGGGGCATCTGAATTTATGTCCTTGCCTAATGTACTCATGGTAGCTGTGTGACTTTGAGTGTGGCACCTAACATCTCTGAACATTGGTTCCTTCTTTTTTGGTAATGCCAATGAAAAAAGTTTGGTTTAAGAGTTAATAATTTGGGAGAAGTGCATTCTATAACATAAACTGCCATAAATGTTCATCTTAGCAATATTTTTTATTAATGATGTTATTAATAGTAGAGCCTTCAATGAAGTTTAGTCATCCATATGGTCTTCTATTCTCTTTCTCCATCTCTCGGCCTACTCATCCCTCTCTTCCCTGTTCTACATCTTGTTACCTCCAGCTGCACTGGTTCCTACCATGTCTCCTGTGTGTATCTTCTCCCTTCTTCTCTTTCCTTGCTTTACATCTATTTCTTTTTAGTTCCCAACTTTCCTCTTTCTACCAAAGCCCCATTTCTCATGCAGCATTTCTTTCTTCATTTTTCTTTAACCTTCTTGTTACAGCACATAATAGGGTTTCAAACTGATAGGTGATAACAGAATTTTCATAAAATCCAGAAGTCTATAGTGTCTCTTCCTTTTAGGCTTCCAAATTTTTTTTAGCAGTGCTCTTTTATTTGTATTATGGAATTTGGAACGTTAGAGGTAGAAATAGCTGTAGAAATTCATCAAATCCAATCCGGAGAAGTTAAAGGATTTGCCCTGGACCCCAAGGTTAGTGAATGATTGAGTTGATAGTTAAGACTGTTTCTGGAGTTCAACCTATTCTTGTTTCTTTGCGTTTTTTGCTGTCCACTGTACTGTTTTCCATCCCAGACTTTGAGTAAGGTTTCCCAGCATGCAATCTAGCTGATTGGCTTTGGGTAAGTTATTTAACCTCTCTGGCCTTGAGATTCTCATCAGAATAGGAGAGGAACAGATAGATACTCTTTAAGACATCTTTTAAATTCTCAACCTTCCTTCCTTCTAAGTTTAACAACTATTTGACGGCCAATTATTTACAAGTACAAGGTCATTGGAAAGGTTGCATGTGGTTTGCATTCATGTTTTTTTCCAAATGCCACCCAAGGTTGGGCTCCTTTTGCACATTGCTGTATTTCAGTCTATACGACCTCTTCAGCTTGTCCGATATCTGGTTAAATTTATTCTAATTAAAACATGATGGCTTCCTTGGCAGAAATCCTGTTCTTACACTACAGAGATGTTTGGCAAGGTTTTTGTTACCATTTTTAAAAAGGCAGTAAGAAAATTAAATATTTTGTTGAAATATTTTCTCTGGATCATAATGTTGAGACAGACAGTGTAGCTTTCTTAGCATACACTACCTGAAAGTTGGCAAAAGAGCCATGTTGATATAGCCAGTGTGGTATTAACTATTCATGGGTTTCTTTGTGTACCTTCCCACGCAGATTACTCTCAGTTTGAAGCAAATGCAGATCAAGAAAGAAAAGAAATATATAAAAGTATTTTTGTGGAAGATGTAAGAATCCTATCAATTTGGGTTGTGGGGATATGAAATTCAGTAAGTTACTAAGTCCTTTAACTTTTCACCAGCTTACACACAAATTGCCTTTAAATTCCTAGAAAATCTTACTACCCATTGAAATAAATGGGAAATGAACCTTGCTCAGTGCGTTTTTCCCATCGTCTACCTAGATTCCTGGAATGTTTGCTGGTTTCCCATTGAATTATAGGAACCTTTCCATGTCTGAGTCTGGGTCAAGTGATTAAACCACTTCACAGAAACTTGAATGAAAGTCCCCTGGCCAGGCACTTTCTTTGATTTATTTAGCATTTAGTAGTCAGTTAATATATTACTATTTATTAGTATATCAAAAACTGATTTTTGTCTGGATGTGGAATTCCCAACTCAGTTTGCCAAACCATCATTTCCTGATGGTGCTTGTAAATAGTAATTTTTTTTCCTGGGGCTTTCAGTGTCTGAGAGCCTATTTTAAGAGCATTGCCAAGCATGAGAAACTAATGTCAGTGTTTTCCAGCTGTAGGAAGAGAATCACTGTGATAATGCACCGTGGCATCCTATAAAAGGACTTCTTAATGGACATGCTGAGAATCTAGTTCTAGTGTGTATTAAACCCATACTACGAAGGCAGTGAGCATTTTAAATTGGTAAGAAACATACACTCATTGACATTTAGCATTTTTCATTACTTTTTTTTTATATAACATTCAGAGTTTTCTTGTTTTTTTTTTTTTTTTTTTTTTAACTTTTCCACTCCAGGGCTTGCTGTCACTAACAGTAATATAAAACAAATAGCTTGTTTCTCAGGGGCTAGTGCGAATATCAAAATACTTCAGGACAGAGTTTGAGATGAGTGTTGTATTTAGGATTATTTTTATACTTAGATTTTAGTTTTCCATGTCTTAAAATGGCTTCTGAAAAGGTATTTTTAAAGTCCTTGTAAGTGTAACCACAGGCAATTTAGATTCTTTGTAAAAAAAAAAAAAAATTTTTTTTGGTTCTCTACTGAAGTTGTATCTGTTATAGATGGTTGAAAGTAATTGAATTGAGAATTTTTATGTGTTATAAAACTTTCTTTAGGTCATTTGTAAATACTTAGGGAACCATTAGTGAAATTTCACTCTAAGGAATTCTTCTCTTAAATGTTAAAGTATTTAAATTAAGAGTATATAACTAATTAGGATTTTAACATTGTTTCAATCCATTAAAATTATAAAATTCACATTAATCAATACACAGAGCAAAATGAATAGTAAATGTAGTCACTTGTTTCTTATATGCAAAGAAAAGATAAACTTTAAGAATTATGGAAACATTTTTGAAGTTGTAAAAAGCTATTTAAACTATATATTTGTGAAATGTATCATTCAAATTCAATAATTATATTTCTGATTTCTTAATACCTTGACGAATTGAGTTGATTGATAATTTGATTTGATTTTAGAAATTTATAAGCTCCAAATTAGATTAATAACATGATAGTTTAACTGTTAAGAAATAAACTTGTATTAAAGAATACATATTGGCTATCTGATCATATTCCGCTAAAAACCAAATTCACTTGTTAGATGTGTTTGGGGATTTAATAGAATGAGATGATTTCACTTCTTGTCATATGGCCAGGAGCAAAAAAAAAAAATTCTTGAAAAGCAACTGAGGTCTTCAATCATAGCAAATTGAAATACCACAAACAGTTTGCTGTTTAATTTGGTTTCTTTATTTCAACCATTGAAATGATATATGGACCATAGCTATAATTCCACTGTGAGAGTTGAAGGTTTTTATTATAAATTTCAAAATGGTCTTCTCTACTAATATGGCCATTATTTTTTAAGACACATTTTTGCCTCTTGTTCTTTGCCCTCAGGTCACTGTCAGAATGAACAAAAATTTTAGAAGAGTAGAATATGACCGCATCTAAATGTTCCCAGGAACTTAAAGTGCTTGCAAAATTATAACTTTTCAGAATAACACACAAAAAAACCTCTACTAGATAAATAATGCAGAAATGCATCCAATATCCAATGTTTAAGCTTTGCTCTCTCTTTTACTTTGCTACATCGCATGTGGCTCATGCAGAATTTTCAAACTATTTAGGAGTTGCCTTTAAGCGTATGCTACCAAACAGGAAAAAGTATTTTGAGGAATGGTGTTAACATTTTAGAGAAAGCGTTCCTGAAAATGAGTTCCAGGTTTTCGTTATTTATTTTTTAATAAAGAATGTAAATGTATACCGAAATTATTTCCTAGAATATACCCAAAAGAGTATTTTAGGAATACAAACATTCATTAATTAGCCCTCTTGTGTTTAAATTACACACCTGTTGTATATGATTATGCACAGAAGACAGTTTTTTTATGAATAATTTTATCTTTTTTACATAATTTGAGAAACCATATGCTCTGTAATGAAGAAAAAATATTTAAAGTATGTAATCATGTTAAACAGTTACAGCATGAGTCACTATATTTAAAAAAAAAAAAAAAAAAGTACTGGCCTAAATGTGACAACAGAAACTTAAAGGATTTGGTGTTCACTTGGTGTTCACTATTTATTTAAAGTCATTGTAAATTCATTAACTTAGGTCATTCTGGTTATTGAGGTGAAGTTTGGAACTTTTCTTAAGTATTCAAATGTTTAAAAACCCTGAAAACTAAATCAGACTGTTCATTGTGGACTTAAATTTGAGTGTGTTTGTTACATAAAATGAGGTCTACATAGCTATTATAAAAATCAACTCTCGTAATTCTTCTAGGCTTTATAGTAAAATTTGTCAGGATTATACTACCAAATTAAAATTTTAAGATATTAAATGTAAAAAATATTTTTACTTCCAAAGTCCTTTTTCTGATTTTCTCCCTGTGAGTTAAATATTGTTTGTGCTATTAATAATGTTGTGTGTGTGTGTAGATTTGTCACTATTATTGAAATGCCCTATACTTCACTGTAGTATAGATTGTGGTGATCTAAACCTTGCTATTTTTAATGTATTCACATCAGACTTTTTATGTTTGTGGGACGGTAAGAATCATCATTTTTCCCTTAAGGTTATTGATGTAGTTTTAGTTTTAGTTTTAATAAAAAACATATAAAAATATGGCACCTTTGAAAAGACTATTTAAGAAGGTGTGTGTTTCCTTGTGGCATCTTGGTAGAAGTTGGAACTGAGACAGTGGTGGAAGTTATAAGAAGGGGCTAAGTGTGTCTCTTTCAGTTTAAGTAATAAGTAAACCCACTAAAGAATGAGCTGCCAACTTCCCATTCCTGCAAGTATTTTATCTTGTTTTTGGCATGCACTTGCCAGCGCTGTCCAATAGAACTTTCTCTGATGTTGGAACTACTCTATCTGTGCTGTCGTACATGGTAGCCACTGGCCACATGTGGCTATTCAGCCCTTGAAACGTGGCCACTGAAGAGTTGACTGTTGAGTTAAATTTAAATAGCCATGTGTGTAGCTTCTACTAGACACTTTCCTACTCAAAATGTGCTGTAAGAACCTGTAGTTTCTGCATCACCTTGGAACTTGTTAGAAATATGGCACTTGAGACCTTGAATCAGAGTCCACATGTTAACAAGAAGCCCTGGTGATTCAGAGGCTCATGAGCATTTAAAAGTCCCAGTGAAGATGGGGAGAAGTCTCCGAGGTAAAATAAGAGCTCATGTTGACTTAAAATCCCCATCATTCTTTCGATACTAAAAAAGTAACACATGCCTATAGAATATCATTTTCAGAGTGCTTTTTATACTTTTTCTCTCATTGTTAGGCATTTAGGTTGTTTTATACATACACACAGACACATATGTATATATACATGCATCTGTGTATAGATATAAAAATATCAATATCAGTATGTATATAAGGAGCTATATATAGATATGTAGTTACACACACACACACACATATATATATATGTAAAGGACCTTCAAGTTAAGGTTTTTTTTTCTCTCCAGGTTCTTGGTGATCATCTGGGGGAAAAAAGAATTTCAGGACACACCACATAAGCCAACCAGGCAACACCACTTTTTAGTTGAAAGGGAAAGTACACTTTCAAGAGAGAGAGAACGTGGGCAGGCTCAGAAAAAGAGCAGCTGCTTGGGGAGGAAGTGGTTCTTGGTCTTTTGAAGCCTTCCCAATTGATGGGAGCAATATTCAAGGGTAAGGGGTTGGCTTTTACCCAAGAATTTGGGTAGTAATTCCTAGAACTGGTTTCCCTCTCATTTTCATACTTTATTTGGTTGTTTTGGAGCTGTCATGGTGATTGCAAGACTGGAGAGATTCTAAAACCACCATGTAAATGATACTGTAATTAACAACAGTTCATGTAAGGTGACAGAGGTAGCTGACAAGCCAGTTGAAGCTGGTTCTTGCCTCCAGCAACCTGCAGTGTTTGAGTTCCACTGTAATATTAACTGTCCTTTAAAAATTGGTTAATTCGATGGACAAAAATAATATCTTATTTTTAAACATATTTCTGATTACTGTTATGGTTAATTTTTTTTCATATATTTTAGCCATATTTATTTCTTCCTTACTCATATTTCCCTGGGTAAGTTAAACTGTCTACACCTCAGTTTATTCATCTTAAGTTTCTGCGTAAGGTCATTGTGAAGACCAGATCGAGTTGATATATTTCGCACACTTAGAATAGTAGCTGCTATGTGAATGTTAGCTATTCCCGCTGTTGGTCTTTGAGTTTTCAATTTATGGTGCGTTTGCCCATGTTTTCAGCTGAGATCTCAGGTCTCTCTCTTTAGAGCCCTATGGAGCATTGACATCACTTCCTTCTTTACTAATGTTGGGAAAGAAATAGATTTTCCGATGCATGTGGTGATTATCATTTTTGAGGGTGATGGGTAGAAACAGATGAATACCCATTGGCGTTAAAGTTGAAGCCTCACCATATACTTTAGTCTGGTGACATTATCCCCGTTTCATAGGAAGGAAACAAATGTTGAGAAGGTTTAAGCAGCTTGTCTAGGGTGTGCCTGACTCCTCATCCTATGTCCCCTCCAGGCTGCTAGGGATCTGTCACTCATCTCTGAGTTGTCTTTTTTTGTCATTCATCTCGCCATCAGGGTCATATAGCCTGGTGATTTACATGGACTCTGGGGCCAGGTGGCTTGAGTTCAGGCCCTGGCTCTGTCACTTATGAGCTGTGTGACCTTGCCAGACACACTGACTTCACCTGTAAAACAAGGATGCTAATGGCACTTGTCTCAGGGAGTGCAGTGAGGAGTAAGTTAGTTAACGTGTAAATTATCTAGAACAGTAGTCTCGCACACAGGCAGTATGGCTTGCTGGCTGCCATGATCATAATCACCGTCATTAGAGCCACCTACAGACAAAAGGCCTGACTGACATGTTAGGGGTGTTGCCTTTTTGTTCACTGCACATCACCCCAGGGAGCAGAAGGGGCTCTTAGTGCGCGGAGAATATTTGCTTTTGTTCATTCTCTGCCACAGTGAACCGAAAAGGCATTTCATTAAAGGAAAATTATACCAATTCTGATTTGATTTTGTACAACAGACAGATCAGGAATCTGGACTCTCATGGTGCTCCTTAGAGAATATACTTTTTTGTTCTAATTCTTGGAATGAAGGGACTCACTGGTGGGGTCACCGTCACCTTCTACCACTGCCACCTCTTTCTTGGAAGCTGCTGAATGCCCCTGCAACAAGGCTACCTTTAGCCAAATACTGGCTCAATCTTGGGGCTCCTGTCCAGAAGTGTGCACAGTTCCCCCTGGAGATTTTTGTTGTTGAAGGTGCAAGAAGCATCCTAGATCCAGTGAATTGGGAAAAATAAGAGCAACACTTTGCTTTGAAATATGAAATCATTAGCAACAGGGTATCCCATTTCGAGAAGGACTGGCAGAACTGGCCTCAGCCTGCACTGTCGGGAGATCATTAGCAAATCCTCTTTTCCGAGGTTTTTATGATTTGTGATGGAGGCAGAAACATGCCCCTCACCCTTCATTCACTCCACAGGCATTTATTAAGCCCGTATGTGAGCTGGGCACTGTGCTCCCTCCTGCCCTACACTCAGGTTGATTTGTAACTGATGCCACTGTCATATCTTGGTGCCAGTTCTGCTTCTCCCAAACAAGACTGGGCAGCTCTCCTTAAGAAACCTCCACCTGCTGTGAAAGGCTGACGGTGATCATGATGGTGATGATAGAAGCTATTATTTATTGGATGTTTATCATTAGGTGCTATATTAAGTGATTTACATGCATTAACTATTCAAACAATATTTTTTATTGTCCACAATCTGGAAAGATGAAGAATCTGAGGTTTAGAAAGTTTGAAAAAAATGCCCAAGAACACATAGTTAACAACAGAAAGAACCAGAATTCAAATGTGGGCCAACCCACTGCAGAATCGAAGCCCTTCATTGCTCTACATTCTTCCTCCCATGACGTCATCCTCACTATTTCTCCATTTGCTCTCTTGAGCCTCCAAGGTTAGCCTTGATGTTCCTTCAGGTTTTTCATTAGTATTTTGTTTCATTTTTAATGAATACAGTTAGAATTATTAACTCAATGGGTGTGCCATTTACTTTGGGGGCATGTTCATTTGGCAGGTCTCTAGTGAAGTCCATGTGTCCATCGGTACTTGTATGAGTTTTTTCTTTAAGACGGTCCTGATGCTCAGTCTTGAGAGCATCCACATTTCCAGAACCGAGTTGAGAAGTAGAGACAGAGAACCAAGTGTGAGAGGAGACCTTGCAGACTTGTGTAGAGGAATAGAAGCAAATATAAAAATAAATAAATACATTAGCCTTCCTCCTTCCCACTTTCACATTGCATTGTTACGCTGTGTTGATTTAGAGAAAAAAGCATATAATTACAGGGAAAAGGGAGGTGATCCTGAATTCAGATGGAAGGGAAGTATCTCCCGGGACGAGGTTAAATAAGGGGAACAGGTGGCTTGAGGGCTGCAACAGAGGCAATATCGCATGAGTCAGGACTAAGGAGTTGTAGTCCAAATAATCTTTGAAATCCTTTGTCACTGAGCTAGGCTTTCCTTATTCTATAAAGGAGCTTAGCACCTTGAATGCTGTCCTTAGCTTTTCATGTCAGCAGCAAAATAACCAAGTAGCACTACATGACACTTCACTTAGGCACCAGCAAGGTCCTTACAAATTAGCATCACAATTCTGTGTGATGCTTAGCTTAGAGCTGTTATGTAACTTTTCCAGTGTGACAAGACTAAGAAGTATATATACTATCTACACATAAGTAATATAGTAGAATATTTGCTACATTGCTCCCTAAAGAGAGGGCACGTTAGTAAAAGCTAATGGCTGCATCCCTAAGATTTAGCCTCAGAGGAAATTTCTACTTCCTCTGGTGTTAAAAATCAAAAATGTTGGGGAGCTGAGTATTTTTTTTTCCTATTTTGCCCAAAAACATTTATTTCAGGATATGCCCTAAGAAATTAAGGCCGTGCACCTGTATGCATTTCCTCTCAGGTTTACATATAGTTAAATAATTGTTCATGTTTTAGAATTACAATTGTTTTTATTTTTATTTTTTTGTTTTTGTTTTGGAGTGTCCTGTCATCTTTTATTTTGTCTTGTGACTTCGCTCTCCCTGTCCTGTATCAGTGCCATAAGGAGAAAGGTCCATGTATCTTTATTAAGATAATCTCGATGTGCTAATGGGGATGAAGTCTATTGTTAAATTAATCATTTTCTAAATCCTCTGAGAAGCAGTATTTACTCTTCGGATTGAGATTTCAGGGCTGTGCATTGAGAAAATGTCAGGTCATTTAAAGTAGGAAAAGGAGCTTTTAACTGATGAAGATCTCTGTTTTTCCTAAGCAGCCTTCCTCCTTAAAACTGGGAAATAGGAGGCAATATTTGTCACAAAATCCTGCTGTTAAGCACTGGAAAATTCTGTTCTCTTTAGACCCTCCTTGGGGACGAGCAGGTGCCCGTGCTTTGAGTGACATCTCTGATATTTGTAGCCTGAGTATGGAGATCAATAGATACAAAACCTGAACAGCAAATGCCTGAACAAACAATGTCACCTGTGCCTATATTTGAGAGGTGGCTCAGTTTTCCTGGTTTGTTGATGTGCATAAAACCATCCTGGGGTTGCCTCCGAATGCCTTTGACATAGATTTGGGGAACAAAAATATTTTTCATCCATCAAGGAAGTCACTGGATGAAAAACCAACTGTACAAAGATACCAGTGTAAGTGTAAATAATTTTGATCAGTGGGAGTGTGGGAGGAAATTTCTTGTGCCACACAAATGACTTCCCAAATTAAACCTTCCCTGTTACCCTTGCAGAAAGGGGACTTGGGAGGAAGGAATCATTTGGTATTAATATTACCAATATCGGCATCAGTATCACATGAGCTCATGTAAGTTTCAGTCTGGCATATCATGTAATACAGAGGTTGGCATGGTTTTTCTGTCCAAGGCCAGAGAGCAAATATTTTCAGCTTTGAGGCCATATGGTCTCTCCGTTGCCACCACTCGATTCTGCTATCATACCGTAAAAGTAGCCATGAACAATTCATATGTGACTGAGGGTGGCCATGTTCCAATAAAATTTTATTTAGGAACACTGAAATTTGAATTTCATATATTTTTCACATGACACAAGATCTTCTGATTTTCAGCTATTTTAAAATGTGAACATCATTCTTAGCTCACAAAAAGAGCCACAGAGAAAAAGGCAGGGGGCCAACTTGAGCCCATGAGCTACAGTTAGCTGAACCCTGATATAATCTGTGTGTTTAGAGCCCTGACGGTATTTTTTTTATATATATATGCCAGGAAAAGTGTGATGCTTTCTACACAAGCCTTATATGCAGTTTGGGAATGGACTAAAGATGCCGCTTTGCAGAAAGCTGTTTTATTGAGATTTCTGAAAATCATTCTTACCAACACAAACATTTAACCTTCGCCCCTTCATTTATATGTTACATTTAAATTTCTACCCAGACCTGAGAACCAACTGAGAATGATTATTATGAGACATAAAGGGTCCTTGAACTCTTTCCTTTGGCTGTTTTGAAAGGTCATTTGCTTCATGTTAATTAGAACCCAGGAACATGCTGCTTCAGCTGCTAGTTTGGAAGGTATTATCATTAAGAAAATGATCTAATCAAGAGTTTGCTTGGGAGGTGGGGTGTAGACCTGCGGATTTGAAAACCTGGGAGGGTGAAATTACAGGGACACCCGACCGATAATTATAGGAAACTTCTCCCCAGGCATGAATGCAAAGCCTGAAATATGTCAGTTTTCCTATTTGAATCATTATACTCAACAAATGACAACATCTTGGGTGATATGTCAACATTTTCTTTCTGAATGAGTGTTAATTAGGTATTTTAGTGCTAAAATTATTTGTTACCTAAAACAGTCATACAACCTGGAAGTTCTCTGATTTTCATCATTCTATAACACATAATTTCTTTCTCTAGATATGATTGCTTTATACAAAAATGTATAAATCAGTTAATAAATCAGAAGTGTAATTATTAGAATCCAGGCTGAGTGCAGTGGCTCACGCCTGCAATCCTAGCACTATGGGAGGCTGAGACAGGAGGATTGCTAGAGGCCAGAAGTTTGAGACCAACCTGAGCAACGTAGACCCCATTTCTACGAAAAATAGAAAAGTCAGCTAGGCATGGTGGGGTGTGCCTGTAGTCCCAGCTGCTTGGGAGGCTGAGTCAGGAGGATCACTTAAGCCCAGGACTTTGAGGGTGCGGTAAGCAATGATAATGCCACTGCACTCTAGCCCAAGCCACAGAGCAAGATTCTGTCTCAAAAAAAAAAACCCAAAAGATAAACAAAAAAAATTATTAGACTCCATCATGATTCAGTAGTAAGAGTCTTCCTGAATTAGCCTCTTCATAGTACAGAGCTTTCTGAACGGGGCTCCTTCAAATTTTGAGCTTCAACTTACAAAGCAAAAAACTCCTCCCTTCTTCTTCCAACTCCCTAGAACAAATTTAGGTCAAGTGCCTGCCCAGCCCAGTTTTGTTCTAGGTGCTGGGAACAACCTTGTTTCCTGACTTTTACTATAATGTATTTGTTAAGCTTACTAGAGAGAATTTCTTCCTTGTGTCCCTCTCTTATTTTAAATGTTGAGACTTACTTTTATTTGTCTACCAGAAATATTTGGGGGGGGGTTGTGTGTGTGTGTGTGTTTTAATTTTTTTTTATTGTGGTAAAATATACACAACATAAAATTCACCATTTTTAACTGTACCATTCTGTGGCATCAAGGAAAGTCATGTTGTTGTGCAAACATCACCACCATCCATCTCTAGAACTTTATCTTCTTTCCCAACCAAAATTCTGTACCCGTTAAATGCGAACTCTCCATTCTCTGCACCCGCCAGTTCCTGACAGCCGCTGTTGTACTTTCTCTCTGTGAATTCAACTCTTCTGGGCACCTCATACAGTGTTTGTCCTTTTGTCACCGGCTTATTTCAGTTTTACACGATGTTCATTAGAAATGGTTTTTTAAAATTTTTTTTAAAAAAATGTGTAATTAAAATCTTAGTTTTAATTCAGTTAGGTGAAAGCTTATATATATCTTAAGAATCAATAGTGTTCCTAGTTCCTTCTAATTTTTTTAAAAAATGTGGTTGGAATAACCAAGAAACATTTTCATTTTGTTTTTGTCTTAGCCCAAAAATGAAGCATTTTATTGGCTGAAAAATCTTAAATATTACCATCTAACGAAGAGAAACAAAGTGCATTCTTTGTCAGGGGTCAGGAACTATTTCGAGAATGGTCCTGCTTTAAATTACTTTCTAAGGTCAATGAGAAATTATTAAGTAGGAAAATGAATTTTTGAGCTTAGGTTTAGAGGAAGATACATTACAATATTCTTAATTTTTCAAATAATTAAAGTAACGATGAGTAGGAAACAGATAATATCCCAACTGGGAGGACTTACTCTTTAAGGAAATGTGTAGACTTTTCTCCATACCATTCCCATGCCATCCTAATTTCATATTAATTCACACATTTTTTTCTTAAATGAAGAAACAGTGGTGTTCTCCCTCCTTGTTTTTAAACACCCCCAAGATCTGCTCTGAAGATTAAGAGCAGCAGGTGTCCTGCAGATAGAAAGAAGGAAGAGGGACAGGACTGTTAATACTGACTGCTGGGACCCGGTCTCCAGAGGCAATGCCAGCTGGGGACATGGCACTCCTGCCTGCATAATGACAGGTGGCAAGTCCCACCTCTCCTGCCTAATAGAAGGTTAATTTTAATAAGATGTAATTGACTGCAGAGTTTGAAATGTGGAGGAGTAGTATTGTGTTAATGAGCATTGTGCTCACAAAATGTGTTGTATACACAGACAGAAATGGGTCCTGAAAAATGTTTTTCCCTAATGAAGTGCATGTACCCAGGGCTCCAAAATCCCACTGGCCCTAAGCAAGTCAGGCCTTAACCTTTCCAGGGACTTCTCTGGACACGGTACATCTTTTACTTAGTTCTTCATGAAAAGCACAAAGGAATAACTTGAAAAGGATTGAACTTACATTATAGAGTGAGACTTGTATGTATTTTCACCGTCTCATCATCGTAAGGAAATTTAAATATGTTATAAATGGTGTACAGTGGAGCTCTGACATCAATATGTGTTTTTCAACTGACTGAAGAAGGCTAAAAATTGGTCTCAAGTTTAGCAAAACGACAACAGTGCGCTTGCTCAGTCTGGATCTTGTGTTTTCTAGCATTGTCCAGAATTTTCTAGATCTTTAAGAAGGGTTGTCCCTTTCCATAGGCTCTGCAGATGCACATCACCCCCGGAACTGGTTTTCTCTCTGCTTTCTACAGTTCTGTCTTTGTCTGTACCAAGTACTCTTTGTCGAATTTGCTCATTGTCTCTTACCTGTGTTTTCCTAGACCGTGGGTTGGATTCTCTATTGGTAGTAAATATAGATGTTTTATTATCTACTATATAATCAATGAAACAGTCACCATGGCCACAGACGTTTTCTTTATCATCCAGGGTTTGTTATGCTAGACAAGTACTTTATTCACTTACCCACAAATATTCACTGTAGGACAGGTGTGTGTGGAGACATAAGCAAGGGACAAAAGGGGGTGGAGAATCTGAGGCCTTCTTATTTCAAGAATGTTCTTTTTTAAGCACCAAAGGAGGCAAGAAAAGCTTCATCTGTCTCTGTGGGACCCCTTTTGATAAAAGGATTTGTTCTGTAAAACTTGGATTTAGACCAAAGGCCACACTCGAGGATCCAGAAGGCCACATGTGGCCTTAAGGTTGCAGGTTCCCCACCTTAAAATGGTGAAAAGAGTGGGCTATAAGATTTTCATAAAGACGAATAGCAGAGCAGATTGGATATTTTCATCCAACAAACATTTAGTGAATTCCTGCTATTGGGGATTCAATAGTGAGCAGAAGGACCACAAATCCCTGCCTTCATGAAGCGTACTTATTAATGGGCAGAGTATACACACACAGTATGCCAGGAGGGTCGAGAGGGGACAGATTGCCATTTTAAATGCTACAGTTATTTATGTAAAATCTATGACCTTTGTTCAACTACATCAAGTTCCGGTGTTAAAGGAAAAAATGACCTTTGACATGTACAGAGACATTTTTGGGGAGAAGCAAAAAGTGTGTCAGAAGCAGAATGAACAGGGCCAAAGAGGCACCTGTTCCCGAGGAGTCCTGCAGTTATTTAGAAAGTCAGTTTTGACACTCCCCCAAATCAACAGGATCAGCTTCTTGAGGCTGGGTTGTATTGTCAAAATTAGCCGTCACCAAGCCATTTCTTATCCTTACCAAACTGCATTCCTAGCAAACTGTCAAGCCATTTCTGCTTTGCTTGATGGAAGTTTTGCCATCATGAAAGTTCATTAGACTTTAGGACTTAAAATAGAGCAGGTATTTCCATGCAATGAAAAATGCTCTCTCTTTTGCAAGCAAGAAATATGGCATAAATTGCTTTTGCCCAACTGTGTGTGGCCAGTGTTTTGTTAAACGTTCTAATGTAGTCTGGATTTTATAATGTTAATGTTACATACCAATGGTACATTTCCAGCTAAATAATCTAACATGTGTATCCTTTTTCTAAACATAGAGGTGTATGAACCAGATTGTCTCTAGTTCTTAAATCACCTCCTGAAGGTGGGTTCTTTGCTTAAGGGATGCATTAAGTATATTAGGTCACTAGAGTAACTTCACAGTGCTTTATTACTAAATGCGCCACACCACTGGCATTTTTCCAACCAAATCCCTGATGGTGTAGCCTAATTTTAATATTAAATCTCTCTGAACCAAAGTCATATCTGTCTGGAAGGTTAGACTTTTAGAGCAATATATTAATAATTTACTACCAAATTACTGAGTCATTTGGCCTGCTTAAGTACCTAACCTAGTACCAACAAATTATTTAAGCACTCCTATGAGAAAAGCCTAGGGTTTTAGGTGGATACTTAAATGATGATTTTTATACATTTTCCACAGAGAAATATAATATTTTAGAATAATAACACTTTATGTCTAAGTACTTTAAATTCTTGTTTCTTATCGGACATAATTCCTGCAGCAATCTTTACTTTGTTTTATTGCTTTAATGTACATAAAGAGTCTTTCAAAAGACCTAGTCTTTGCTCTCTTTCCCCACATGCAAAATATTATCAAGGTCAAATCAACCAATTAGAGAAAATACGTATGTGCAAATGACCCTTTTTTTTGCAGCGTCAAAATTTCTCTTAGGGTATTCTGTTTGACATTTCAGTTAGAATTAATTTTCTTCATAAAAATGACAACATTACAGAAGAAATTTAAATTAATCCCCCAAATTTTTTTTAAGAAAACTAATCAGGCCGATTGTGGTGGCTCACGCCTGTAATCCTAGCACTCTGGGAGGCCGAGGCAGGCAGATGGCTTGAGGTCGGGAGTTCAAAACCAGCCTGAGCAAGAGCGAGACCCCGTCTCTACTAAAAATAGAAAGAAATTAATTGGCCAACTAAAACTATGTAGGAAAAATATTTTCTAGGCATGGTGGCGCATGCCTGTAGTCCCAGCTACTTGGGAGGCTGAGGCAGGAGGATCACTTGAGCCCAGGAGTCTGAGGTTGCTGTGAGCTGACGTCACGGGGCACTATAGCCCAGGCAACAGAATGAGACTCTGTCTCAAAAAAAAAAAAAAAAAAAAGAAAAGAAAACGAATGTAACCCTACCTTTTCTATTATTTTTCTTATATACATGAATATATGTATATATGGAGATTAGTTGAGGTTTGGTTTTCTTTTTCTTTTTTTTTTTTTGAGACAGAATCTTGCTTTGTTGCCCAGGCTAGAGTGAGTGCTGTGGCGTCAGCCTAGCTCACAGCAACCTCAAACTCCTGGGCTCAAGCGATCCTCCTGCCTCAGCCTCCCGAGTAGCTGGGACTACAGGCATGCACCACCATGCCCAGCTAATTTTTTTTCTATATATATTAGTTGGCCAATTAATTTCTATTTATAGTTAAGACAGGGTCTCGCTCTTGCTCAGGCTGGTTTTGAACTGCTGACCTTGAGCGATCCACCCGCCTCGGCCTCCCAGAGTGCTAGGATTACAGGCGTGAGCCACGGCGCCTGGCCTGAGGTTTGGTTTTCTTTGTTTTAGCAAATGAAGTTGTCATAAACATTTGTCTATAATCTTTTCCCATCTTTGTAACTATTTTTAAGGTTGTCTAATAGTCTACTAAGTATATGGACCACAATTTAAGAATTGTCTTAAGCTAGTTCCTAGAGGCGAAATTATTAGCCTCGATATATCTAAATACATGTCTACATACCAACAGAAAGTAAAATTGTCTTCCCAAAGGGTGGTATGAAAGTCAAAAACTATTAACAAAGCGTGAAAGTATCAGTTTAAGCGTATCCTTCTGACATTGTGAATCCGTATTTCGCAAAGAGGAAAATGGAATTGTGTTTAATTTACTGAGGATGAACACTTTTTGCAGATTCCTATGACTATTTGATTTTTTTGGTAAGTTTTCTACTCACGGCCTTTGTCTATTTAAACCTATTTATCCCTTTTTGTTTTTCTTAGCAATTAGTATGACTTGTATATCTGCAAAGAAAATACTAGAAGGCAAATTCTTTAAGGACTGAAGCCATATCCCTTTTCACAGTCAATTCCCCGGAGGCCACATATATTGGCTATTCATTAATGTTTGTGGATTGATTATTCATTGCCAACTGGGAGAACTTGCCTTGAAAAGCCAACAGCCCACCTTTGTTTCCCTGTTTTGCCTGGCATTTGGATGGACCATCTGTTGACATGACCTTTATTTAGTAGTCAAGAGCTCATTAAGCTGTTCCAGAGTTTTATATTTGCCCAGGTATTCAGTTGCATTCCTTTTAAACATACTACCCAAAATTGCCCGAAGAAATATCTTCCTCTTGTACTGACTTGATTTTTAAAACATTGTGTCTTACTAGAAATTACATGTATAGTCACGTTTTCTGCTATAAACTCGAACGCCCTCCCTACAGGAATGGTAGCTGTGATGCATGAGACTTAATAGTAAACATTCAAACAATATGTCATGTTTACAATGTATCTGGAACTATCTGTAGGAAAGTTTTCAAGAGGGTCCTTTCTAGTAGTTTCTATTTAGGCTGCTCATTTGACAAAGGGGGGAATCAGCCTGGGATGTATTTACATGACTTGCCTTTGGCCATGCAATGAGTCACTGCAGTTTTAGGATTGGCACTTTAAGTTCCTGGAATGAAGAAGTGAAATTAATGGGAAAAGAGGGTTCACAGAAAATAAGCTGTAATCATATTTTCAAAAAATGAAAATGTCTTTTAAATTCCTTGGAAGAAGGATGTTATATAAATTTTAAGTATAATGACCTGTTTTTTTTTGGAGTGGCTTGCTTGTTATGAAACATGGTTATTTAATCAACTGACCTATCGTTGACATTTGCACTAAGTTAGTGAACTTGGCATTTATTGAGGTTTATGATAAAACACCAGGGATATCTTCAAGCTGAAGTCCTTGTGTTATTCTTTTATTCATTATAAATATTTATTGTCCATTCACCGTGGGCAGGCAGATTTGTGTTGGTGGGTTTTGTTGTTGTTGTGTGGGGTTTTTTTTGTTTTTATTAGGGAAGTGACATGAGCACTTTTAGGAATGCTTAAGAATGTTCACAAATGTTTAGGAATGCAAAGGAAGACCCCCTAAGAGTGGGAGAGATTTAAGATCTGGAAAGTAGTGAGAGAGCAGAGGCTGTCTGTTAACCCTTACTCAGCCATGCAACAAATGTTTGCAGAGCATGTATTCCATGCCTGGGCATTGTTCTAGGCATTTGGGATATATGAGTAAATGAAACAGAAAAAAAATTCTTTGCCCTCATGGGTGTTATATTTTAGTGGAGGGACAGACACTAAACAATGTAATAAGTAAATTATATGTTAAAATGTAAAAGCACTATTTACCAAGAAAGAAAAAAAAACAACAGGGTAAGTGAGATTGGAGACACTGAAGGGCAGTGGGGATTATAATTCTAAGTAAGATGGTTGCAGTTAGACCTCATAAGAAGGAAATCTTTGAGCAAAGACTTAGAGGAGGTGATAGCGTTAGTAGTGTAGAAGAGTTGTGGTTGATGGCTTCCAAATTGCAAATTGTCCTCTCGGAGAGGAGAGTTCCTGGTGCCTGTGAGGGCTGTCCAGGAGGCCATCAAGGCTGGGGCAGAAAGAAAGCAGAAGACAGGTGGCAGGGAGAGGGTGTAGAAGTTGGGAGGAGGAGAGGAGATCCTAGCAAAGTAGACTTAGGAGAAGTAGTGCGTGGGGTGAGAGAAAAACCAAGAGAACTCAGAAATCAAGTTGAGAAGGCAAATAGGAAACAGGGAGTGATCATCTCTGCTAAATGTTACTGATGGGTTGAGATGAGTGCTGCGAAATTGA
This sequence comes from Microcebus murinus, assembly GCF_040939455.1. Classification (NCBI taxonomy): domain Eukaryota; kingdom Metazoa; phylum Chordata; class Mammalia; order Primates; family Cheirogaleidae; genus Microcebus; species Microcebus murinus. The sequence continues at coordinate 11,364,711 of NC_134128.1, read as the reverse complement.
TCAATGGGTAGAGCCTTGGATTATTGACTACTTTGATGAGCAGTTTTAGCAGAGTGGTGGGAGTGAAGAGGTTTAAGAGAGAACTGGAAGAAGAGCATTGGAGTTGAGTAGAGGCAACCTTTTCAGGAATTTTTTCCTGCAAAGGAGAACAAAGAAATGGTTGGGAGCTGGCAGAGAAAATGGAGCCAAGGGAAGGTTTTCTTAGGGAGAGAGAAATAATAGCATGTGTATATACTGATTGGAATGATCGAGTAGAAAGCCTCAGTGTAGCAGTGTCCACACGGAGTTTCCAGCAGAATCGAGACCCACCATGAATTTCTATACCCAAAATTTCCTACACAAAATTTGTTCACTCCTTTCTTCCTATTTAACTCAATTTTCTTCAACAATATATTGAGACAGTCCCACTTCCCCAGGTCACTGTATTTCTGCTTCTTGACTACCTGTTTCTAGTATCATGAAAGGAGAGGTGAATTTTTTCATAAGAAATCATAGTAGCATGAAAAATACTTATTATCTATTACCATCAGTAAATATATAAAGGCCTAGAAAACCCCCCCTACACACACACACACACACACACACACACACACACAAACATAATGTTGTAATTATGAAGGAAAATTATTTAGCCTAGGTATGAAATCCAAAACTCAACATAAATTGGCCATCTAATTTCAACTTTGTCAAAATGATTCTTTTTGACAATGTCAGATGTTGCAACTATTGGACAGAGGCTATTCTACAAAATATAAATAGCCATCACACCCTCACTTCAAGGAATAATTTGGTGATAATAGTGTTTTGTGTATTACCCTTAGAATTATATGAGTCACGTGTCTGAACTTTATACTTTTTAGTAACTTCAGCTTCAGAGCTGAAAATTAGCAACTGCTCCAATTGAACTGAAAGAAGACGCTTGAATTCTAGCCAGCTCCAGGCAGAATTAGCTGCCAGCGAGGCTACTGAAGGCCAGCTTGCCAAAGTTACATTCATTTTCAGAGAGCAAAATTTAAATAGTTCCTTGACTTCCATTGTTTTCCCATTCTACTTATCCGCTTTCCATTGTAGATAAGTAATGAAAAGTAAGCTTCACAATGTTGAGATACTCCGAAGTGAGGAAAATTTCAGAGGAGTTGCAGCCAAATCTATAAACTCTTTTTTCCACAAAACGGCATTTTACATTAGTGAATGGGAAATTATCTGTGTTTCAATGGACCTTCACTGTGGCTTTTGGAAAGATACAATTTGAAAATTTACAAAGATGTGTGCGTATCTGGAGGGGAAAGAATGCCAAGAGCTTCGTAAAGATAAAGCTAAGAATTTGAAAGTTGTCGTAGTGTTTTATGATGATTAGAAATGGCTATACATGTGACTGGCAGACAGAAAGAGATGTGCTTTTGATTAATAGGAGCATCAGCGTATGTAGGGATTGTTCCAGCTTTTATTTTTACAAGCTGATGCATTCATGGGACTTGAATCCTGACTGCTCAAAGTTGACACCTGACTCCATGGATTATTTGCTTTGTAACTTTGGTCCAGTATCTTCACTTTTCCATGTCCCAGTTTTCTCATCAGTAAAAATGAAGATAATTAGCGATTAAATTAGGTAATACTTGTGAGTTCAGCACAATGCCTAACACAATGCAAGCATTGATGCAATTGTTTTGTTCCTGTACGTAGCCTAATCTTAATAAATAGATTGTGCACATTATTAGTGTAATGTAGAACAATCACAAAAACACATGCTTTAGCTCCTTAGAGAGCTAGTCTTGGAAGGAAGAAAATCCAAGAACTCTGTTTAAATCTCAGAACACATGATGTTTCCAATAATGTGACGTTTATTGACGACAACGTAAATGTCACTCTTAATTAAATCACACATGTGGAAGTAGTTTTCCTGTGAGGCCATGCCATATAAATGAAGGAGATGTATATTCTCGGCGGTCTTGAGTATGTACCACATGTAGAGTGAGAGAGAAAGAGAGGATAGAGAGAGAAAGATTGAGAAAGCTTAAATAAATCTTTCAGAAAATGTAGCATATTAGTTACACTGACCTCTTTTCAATTCCTCACACATGCTAAATGTTTCTTGACCTCAGGGCCTTAGCGTATGTTGTTCCCTCTGCCTGGATATCTCTTTTCTCAGTGCATTCTGGGGCTGACATTTTTCTTTTATCCTTGGGGTTTCAACTTGGTGTCATCTCACACTGTCATCTTATAACTGTAACTAAAATACCATCCCTTTCCCCATCATTGGACTATTGCAGCCTATTTTATGTCTTTTCTGCCATTTTCTGCTACCTTTTAAAATCAAATCAGTCTCCTTCACTAAAATATTAAGCTCCATGATAAAAAAGGAAGCTTTAATCTTTTTCACAGTCATATTTTCAACATTTAGCTTACAGTTATAACACAAAGTTTCAAAATAGTGTTCAATAATTGCATGTGGTTTTTGTTTTTCTGTGTGTTTTGTTTTGTGTGTATGTGTGTGTGTGTGAAATTTACTCTCTTCATTGGTATATGCCATACACTAGGCTTACAGATTTTCCTATTCTCTTGAGATAATTGAAGCTAACATTTTAGCTGTTACATAATCATAAAAGTATCGCACAAGGATGACCTTGCAAAGATTTATTACCATCACCTCAGTTACTATTTTGACATTAAGCCAAATGATAGGCCAGTCACATTTGAGGTTTTCTTTATCGTATAAATTTGCATAGTAATTACATGCCATTTGCAAACTAAAGTATACAATATTTATGAAAATGTGCTTTATCTCAGCACCCTATATCATTTTTGGATTTTTAGAGTTAGGATTCTCTCATTATGCATAAGTGGTTTATGGTTTTGTTTATGCAGAAACCCATCAAGCCGGGGATAACAATTCACATTTCTTAGATCTAAATGGCATCACAGAACAAAAGTTAATTCTTCTAAGCTGTAAAAAGAGATGACGACAGTATGAAAAATGAAAGAATTATCGTCACCTGCTAGCAGACAATACAAGAAAGAACCCTTTCTATTCGGTCCTTGTCCTTAGAAGTCTACCCCATTTTCAAAAAATTTTTATTTTAAAAGATGAGAGCATGACCAGTCTTTTAAAGGCAATGGGATATCTGTCCCATGGCAGGTTTGGGGGAAATAATTGAAGTCAAATTTGTCATTGGGTTAGCACAGTTCTTTGCATGTTGAGGTACATTGAAGTCTTGATGATGATCTTGGGATATAGTTTTGTCTAGAATCAGGCCTTGGGATACCATGAGAAATTGATGTTACTCAAGAAGATTGCTTTAGATTTCCACAAGAAGATTTCCTATATACATAGATGTCACAATTTGGGATCCAAGATGCAACTTTCAAATAGGCTCACAACTCATATCCTTTCAGGTTTAAAAGAGAAAATACAGGAATCCTCAAGAAAACTGTTGTTGAAAAATATACATGACTGTGAAACAGTAGAGTACAACATCAAAAAAACAAGCTTCTTAAATACAAATCAAACGTGTTAAAGGAAGGGGGTGATGATGGTTTTATTGTGCAAATATTTTGACATAAAATCAGAAAAAGAAAGAGTAGATAAAAGCATAAGTTAATCTGATTAAATGGAATTTTCCTATAAGTAAAGAACACCTATTTAGAGTGAGACTTCTGAGGATAAAAGTAGAAGATGCTGGGATGGACTATTGATGATGAGGTGCAAGTTACATTCTAGAATTGTACCATTAGGAGGGCAAATATTGAGATGTAGAAAGGGAAATGTGAGTAGCTGAAAATGTGATGTACTTACAAGGACAAATACTGCAAAAGACCAGCTAATCACATTATAGGCACGGTAAAGATCAAGGGTACATCCTGTAATGAACCTATTCCGGAGTTAGGGAAATGACTGCCAGCTGTTCCTGATTGAAGACTACTTGAGGCACAATGACCCAGAAAATCCATATGGTACCAAAGGCAAAAGCTTAATTAGATATATCACTTCTAACTGCATAAATCCACACTCCCAAAAGGAAGGAGATTAATTGTAAGGCGTTATGTTAGGAGGGTGACTTTCAAAGATGAACAACTTTGGAGATTGAAACATGCTACTATTGAACAGTGGTTATCTTTGGGTGGGATAATTTAAGGGAATGTTTTTTTTTTGTCCCTCTCTTTTGATACCAGGTACCTATAATTTCTATAATGAAAAATATTTTGAAAATATATACTGTTATGGATAAAAGGAATCAAGGTCATCTGGCTCCTTCTATAAGCTACTTTAAGGATCAGTTCATTGTCACATCGCCTATCATAAAATAGTCAAGGATTAATAAATTGTTGCAAATGGTCAAAAGATCACTGCCAAAAGTCAATGAAGATTTTTTTTTTTTAACTGTGTAATTATTTAAGCCTACAAACCAGTCACAAAATGACTATGCAACACAAGAGCTACATCTGATTATTAGCAAAGGACTTTTAAAATCTCATTTAAAAAGGAATGAGATCACACAAAATTATGTGTGTGTTATGCTGTCTCTCTCAGTATGTACTTCCTGTCATTACTCAGTTCTTAATGACAAAAACTTTGTATCTTCACTGAGGTGTTGTCTGAACCTTTAGTGGGGTGATTGGGTCTAAAATGCTAAGACTGGTGACAATGGGGCCCAGACAAAGGATATAATTGTGCTTTATGGTCATTTCTACTGTACTGCCAATGCTTTAAGAAGCCCTCTGGAAAAACTAGGAATCCCCTACTATGTCTGTCTCTGTTGAAAGACTCATTATTCCCTTGTAAATTTTGCTTCTACAAAAAAGTTGCAATGCATTTCTATCCTCCATGCATTTTACATTCACTTTGTAACAATAAGCAATCCATTTATTAATTTATGTCGTGATACTGCAATTAAAGTACAGTTGATCTCTAACTTTTTTGCTGAAGCCCCTATCCTACGTATTTTCTAGCATTTAGGTGATGAAGATTGGTATTAGCCCAAGGTCGGAGGGGCGAGGAGATTTTTATAAAAACACCTTTTTATTTCATTTGCCTGAGACTTTACGAAATAATATCCCATCACATTCAAATAAATGCAGTTTGGAATGCAGCAAAAGAATTTTTATGTTGACTCTAAGAAATCTGAAAGTGTGTATTTGTTCATTAGTAAGAAATTAATAACTCCATAGTATCTTTCCTTCTCAAACCCCTGTCACCTTATTTGCAAGCAGGGTTTGGGCTCAATTATTCTGTGAATTTTAACTGAAGCTAATAAATCAACCAAGCTTTGAAATTTCTTCCTAAGTATTGTAACAATTTACACTGCTATTTATGCCAGTGGCTTTATCTCAAATGGTAGTTTCTCAGTTGGAGAAGCAGTTCAAAGTCATTTTGAGCTCAGTTAATCTCATGGCTTTATAGAGCTGTGATTACTTTCATGTCCTTATTAAATGGCCAAATCTCTCTCTCCGCATCTTGTTAGGGAAGTCACAGACAACAAAGAGCCGTATCATATCCGATGAGCATTATTTGATTTCGGCTGTGCCATATTGCATGTGATATTTATTATCTGTGAATTGCTTTATGGCATGGGATATACTTTCTGCGGCGGGTAATGAATGGAAAGGGATTATTAAATGGGGAGATTACCGTGCTTTGTTTTGGAGAGACTGTCTCATCTGAAACAGAAGCAAACATACCGTGGGCCCGGTTACTATAGAACCGAAAAGACCTTTCCAGCTGTTTACACTTCGGATGTAAAAGGGCAATTTGACTTAGACTAACAGTGTGATGTGAGCATCTGCGTAAAAAGGCTACATATGGAGCATGCCCAGTGCGGAGTACGTCCTCCTCCCCCTCCCTCCCCCGCCCCCTCCAGATCTCCAAAGATAAGGCTTGAACTTTGCACTCGCAAATGTCACTGCATACGTTTTTGCACTAGTTTTTTTTTTTTTTTTTAAGGTTCTCTTACAACTAATTTCCTTTATCAACGCGAGGGCGAGGAAGAAAATGCTTAGGGTTATGAGATGCATTAAGTTTACAGCGAGTTGATACCGGTCTTTGAATGCACTTGAAGTGCTCTTTATGTTTAAAGCAACATAAAGCACTCGAGTGTGTGTTTTCCGCCCCCCCCCCCCCCGGAATGGGAAAATAAGAATCTCCTTGGATGGGAGTCCTCCCGGGCAGGGAGTGAAAGCCCCCGGAGGCAGAAGGGGACGAGAAGAGGGGCTTGCCCAGAGCATGGATTGGAAGGGAGCTCGGGCTCTCCAGGGCTCAGCGCGCACTGACAACCTGCGCCCCGGGCTGCAGCTGCGGACGATAAAGCTGCTGTCTGGCTCATGAAGGCCACCTGGATTAGGCTTCTGAAAAGAGCCAAGGGAGGAAGGCTGAAGAATTCCGACATCTGTGTAAGCACAGGGGCTTTCGTTTGGGGAGACGTTTGTTTTTGTCTTTTGCTCTTCTGTTGTTGTAGTGAATGCAGGTAGAGGGGGTGGATGGATTGAGTTAATCTGATCACGATTGCAAGAGAGGGAGCTAGGGAGAGTCCTATCTTTTTTTTGGTGATTTACTGCCAGATGAGCTATCCCAGGCAGGTGTTTTCTGTACAGCTTCTATTAAATCTATGTAAGGATTTTAAAAAAATGTATTGCTGGAAGATTGGAGCGAAGTTAGCTGCTAGTGTCTTACAGTTTTGTCGGAAAAGGTAGCAGGTGTACAAAAAGACATAAAAGGTTTCTGAAGATGAAAGTGGGAGTCCTATCGTGGTTAGTGACATTTTGGAGAGTTCAAGTTTATACCTCGTTAGACTTTTTTATGGTTTTGTTAGGCTTAATGTCTTGCTAATTTTCAGTACTTGCTTTAGCATGTAGATCGTTCTTGAAGCTATCCTTGAAACCCATGGGTGCCCTTCAGCTCTGCACTGCACCACCGAGCTGGTTTGATTATCAAGAAACTTGTTCTGGCTTTCAGAAAGGGGAGTTTTGGGAATCTAAGGCTTGGGAAGGAATGGCAACTATCAGTGAACACAACTCTCCTAGTGATCAAATGGTCTGCAAACCACAGCGTGATTTTCTAGATGGATTGCTGCAAAATGGATTATTTTCTTCTCTTTTCAGGAATGTATAGAATCATTCTGGAAGCTCGCTGCTGTGGTGGATGAGACATTTCCAATGCAAACATCATAGATTGAGTCTATTTTAAAATGTACATTTTCCTCTCCAGGGTTCGGCAGACTCCTACACCAGCCGTCCATCCGATTCAGATGTATCTCTGGAGGAGGACCGGGAGGCAGTGCGCAGAGAAGCTCAGCGGCAGGCCCAGGCACAGTTGGAGAAAGCAAAGGTAAGACCATTTCTTCCCTGCCAAGATCTGTCTTTGCAAGTTGTGCTGTGCAGGTGATGGACCACCTGTGGAAGTTTCCCCTAAAGCTTATGTTTGGTCTATTAGAGTGATCCCTTGTCTGGTTTAAAAAAGAAATGGAGCATGTTTTCTTAGTACAAAAAGGAAGTGTGGTATCTAAGAGTAGGTCTTTACTTTTGTGTTGTATTATAAGCCAAATAATTTGTTTCCCTGGGTGGATGGCTTATTTAGACACACCCAAAAATATTCCTAAATGTATAAAGAGGAAAAATTGCATCCAAGATCAAGATAGTTGACATCATTTTTCCCAGTAATCCATATCTCTGTTTAAAAAACAGATCCTTAGACTTGAAAAATCTTTGCCCCAAATTTTGCTCCATAGGTGTTTTACAATGTCGTCGTCTTATTTAAAATACCGATCACATTATGCTTTTCAAGAATAAAGCAGCAAAGGATTTTATTGATTAAAAAAGTTTCTTTCCTTGGAACACTTTTTTCTCCATTTCATCATAATGAAGCATGTTTACATAGAGGAAACCAGATATGAAATATGTAATTGCAGGATTTATCTCAGGCTGTGTTTCATTTCACTAATTGTAATGATTTGAATTCTTTTGTCCATGTGGTCATTTGAACAGCAGCTATTTCTAAAGCATAGACTGTCACCCAACTTGAAGGTGGCTTGGTTTGTGGGCTACTCAATAGCTTCCGAATGAACATATTTTTTAGCATGGTTGTTGGGTTTCTTTTGCAAAAATTACTGCTTTGAAGAAGAGTAAGTGCTGTGTTGATCTTGCTAGAAAAATCAGGGTAGCGTTTCTGCTGGCTGCTTCATCTCTGAGATGAGTAAAATCTATGTGTGTTGCTATGGGAATCGTGGCTTGGAGATTCTGGTTTGAATGCCTGGACAGCTCTTATGTAATATTCATGACCTCTAGCGCGGCTGCCATAGTGGTTCACTAAGGAACTGCCAGGAGACCTTGACTTCTAAAAAGCAATATTTCCAAATACGAAAACAATGCTCTCACCTCAGCCAGCAGGGAAATCATCTCCAAGTCTGGCAGTCTTAACCATGACACAGCTCATAAACAGCAGGAATACGGAGGGTTTTGCAACCGTGGAAACTGACACAAAATGTGGCCCTGTTGCCATCAACTAATCTGGTCTACCAGAGTTAGCCACTTAAGCCATGATGAAGTTGAAATTAAATGATGAGGAGCATTAGATAATGAATGTATGACTAGTGAAGTTAATTGTTACAAGTTTGCACTGTAGTTAATATAGATTGCAGTTGAGAATCTGAGTTCTGCAGTCTATATTTTGTGCTGTGTGTAAGAAAAGTAAAAAAAGAAAGAAAGAAAGAAAAAAAAAACCTTGCATTCCAGGGTAGAAGATTGTTTCATTTGCACTTAATGTATTCAGTAATTTTCACATACCAAAATTAAACAGTTTCTCAGAATCATGTCTTAACATCATACAACACAATGTATTTATTGTAGGTTTGTTTTTCAAAGTCTTTAGTTATCTGATTGGGACATTTTTGTCTTAAGCCATGAGTTAAGGGATATTGCTGTGAAGAACTTTTAAATATCTCTAAACCTACCATGGATCAAAATGTTGATCCTAATTCAAACCGGGTGTATATTACTTGTCAACCTAAAAGGTTTATAGTTACAAATGATGTAGAAGATGAAAGAAAATGGGAATTTAAAACAGAGGCAAAATAATTGAAGTGTTTAATTTCAGTGTTTAATGAAAATTATTTATAGTAATTTTTTTCCTTTAGAATTAGGTCAATATCTTAAACCTTTGATACATTCAAATGAGTTACACTAGGGTAAGTGAGAATTTGAATATGTTCTGAAAGAAGATAGAAAGTAGGATTTAATTTTACTTTATACTAAAATCATGATTTGATTGGTCTGGTTTATTAATTGCAATATCCTTGAAGAAAGAATGCAAAACAAGTATTTCAGAAGTCTAGTTTTTTATTAGGTTATTTTTATCCATTTCCCTTTGCCAGATATCATCGTGCCTTTGTGAGACCTATTTCAAAATGGAACCTTAAAGTTTAAAAATATATGAATTCACCATTTAACTTTAAAACACTTTGTACATCTGTTTTGGAAGAATCAACATTTTCTACATTTATTTTGTAACCATCAGAGTGTCCCATAAGTAGAAAGACTTTGGTGCTTTTACTCACTTGCCTTACAGATAACATATAATAAATAAATCTGTGCAAATGCCAGGAATAGACCTTAGTAGTGCTTTCAGATCTTGGTCCTATATAAATATGAATATATTATTCACTAATTGCCTTAATAATACTTGTATGAAATAAGGTAATTGGTCCATAATTGAAACTAGAGGCACCATCTTTTGAAATTAAGTGACCTACAAATGATTATATAAGGAGACACTCTGTGCTGTCAAGAAAACCCAACTCTTTGCTATCCCTTTGTTAATGCTTTTCTTAAATGAGTAATCTCCGCAGTGGGGGATAGAGTATATATTAATTTTGATGCCAGTAGACATCACTGACATGTCCTTGTTTTTTAACTTGGTGTTTTCTGATTCCAAATGTGTGTTCTGCTCTTGTTCAGTTATGGCATACTTTGCAAATCTTGCCTTTTTTCAGTTTGTGCTCTTCGATATTGCTTTAAAGACAAGTAACATATGAATTTAATTTACATTGATCTTTTCTATAAAAACAACCTTATTGAAACATAATTCACCCATTTAAAATGTATATTTCAATGGTGATTAGTATATTCAGAGTTGTGCAGCCATCACTATACTCAGTTTTAGAACACTTTCCTCACCCCAAAAAGAAATCTCAAGCCCATTAGCAGTCACTCTCCGTTTTCCCCAATCCCATCAGCCCTGGAAAACTACTATTTACCTTTCTGTTTCTGTAGATTTGTCTATTCTGGATGTTGCATATAAATGGAATCATTCATAGGTGATCTTTTGTGACTGGCTACTTTCACTTAAATAATGTTTTTAATGTTCATGCATGCTGTAGCATGCATCAGTACTTCATTATTTTTATTGCCAAACAATATTCTGCTGTATGCATATACTGTGTTTTATTTATCCGTTTATCAATTGGTGAACATTTGGGTGTTTCCACCTTTTAGGTATTATGAACAGGCTGCTTTGAACATTCATGTACAAGTTTTTGGGTGGGTGTGTGTTTTTATTTTTCATATGAATGTACCTGGGAGTGAAATGACTGGGTCCTACGGTTATCTTTTTTTAATTAAAAGGATAATTTTCTTCTTTTTCCCATTAATCCTTAAAAATGATTCCTTCCATCCTTTATGCAGGGACTCTTGAGTTGAGGGAGTCTGGACATGAAAAGACTTAGAGCCAGAGATAAAAGAGACTCAGTGGGATCTTCTTAGTAGAATGGATTAACATCAAATTTTGAACCCATTCTCTCATCATTGAATATCTACTATATTAAGGAAATTGTACTTGGCACAGTTGGTGGGTAGGAGGGACTGCAAGGTCATATCTGCAAAGAAGACATGGGCAGGTCTTCTGCCTACAAGAAGCTTCTATTGTTTGCTCAGGGAGGAAAGTCATGGTAATAAAGTATAGAATAGAATACCTTGGAGGGTAGGGGGAAAATCTGTGAGTACCCAGAAGAATAGACTGCACCCTCTGCAGGAAAAGAAAAATCCTTCTTGGAGAAGGTGGTGGCTGAAAAGTAGACCTTACAGGATGGATGGATGAAATTTAGCTCCTGGAGTACAAACTGGGGAGTGGAGAAGAGGGAAATGTCTCCTAGGCTCAGGAGATACAATGTATTTAAAAGTCAGTGTAAGTAAAGGCTTGACAGCAAGAAAACACAGAACCTTCCAAATAAAGGTTAGTTTCCCAAGATCTTGCCAGCTTGAAAATGTTTTTATTCCACCTTCACATTTAATTAATAGCTTGGCTGGGTATAAAAGAATGGAAATCATTTTGCTTCAGATTTACAAAGGTATTACTTTGTGATCTAGCATATAGCACTGTTGTTATGATTGCTGATGGCATTCTGTCATCAGCAATGACTTTTGTTTAAGCATGACTTTTGTTTAATTCTCTCTAATATTTTGAGAATTGTTCTTCCTTTGGTATTTTGACTTTTTGACGTGATATGCCTTGTTTAGGGTCTTTTTTTCTATTGTGCTTGGCTTCTCATATGTTCATTGCAAAGAGGTAGTCACTTTAGTTCTGGAAATTGTCTTATTTTTTTCTTTGATAATTTCTTCCCCTTTATTTTCTCTTTCTGGGACTCTCTAGTTGGTTAGATATTTGATTAGCTAATAGTATTTGTTTTTCTCTGCTGTCTCTCTAACTTTTTGTTCTGAGTTTTTCTCAACTTCTAACCTCTCTACTGAAGTTATTTTTGTCAAAATTTACAATTTCCAAGAGCTTTATTCTTTTCTCTTTTCATAGCTTCCTGTTCTTGTTCCATGGCTATAACATCTTATATCTCTTAAGATAGGATCATTGTATTTTTTAGTTTTCTGTATAGTCGCTGTTTTTTAAGCTTTTTCTAACATTTGATTTTATTTTTTACATACTGGAAACTTTTTTCAAAAGTGTTTTAATCATCTGTTCATAACTAAGAGGAAGACATTGTAAAGCTGATTGGACGCGCTGAGTGTGATGGCAAAGCTTCTTGACTGGTGGTCTTTTGTAGGGTAATTGTAGAGGACCCCAGATGATAACTGGGGAAGGGGAGGGATTTTCTTTTCATCTGGTCATTGTTCCCAGAAAGGATTCTCCCAATCTGGACATACTGGACTGGTCAGAAAGTTTCTGGCGGCTGTTCAGGAATGGTGGCTGGAGTTTGATCACTTAAGATGTAAATCTTAAAATGATTTAATCTTCCTATTTTCAGTGCATCACTCACCTTTCCTCTTGAATGCACCTCCAATTGTCTCAAATCTCTAGGTTGTCCTCTCCAGAGAATAAACGTTTGGTCTTCTGGAAGTGAGTGGGGAGAGAAAGTGGCCCATCTATAGAGACTCAGGGCAGGGGAGGGGGGATTCTAATAGATCTAACTTTCAATCAGTGCTGTTTTCAGCTCCAGCCATACCTCTGCCTTCAGAAGTACATACAACTTCTGATTCCCTTTCCTTGCCAGAGTCCTATGGCTACAATGGGCTTTCTCCTGCCTAGCTCTCCAGTCTACCCCTTGCAGGGAATTTATGTTCTCTTTCTAGTCTGTTAATTACCACTTGTTCATTACTTTCTCTATTCTATTCTATTTTATTTTTTGTCTACTCTCATCTTGTTTCCTATTCCTTACACCTGTGGATTTATACTTTTTCTAAACAAATATTTTCAGGAGGAAGCATATGTTCAGTTGACCATGTTGTATTTCCAGTGTTTCTCAACAAACATACTCTACAAGAGAAAAAAAAAAGGTTTTTCATATTTCCTTAGTCCATAAGTGCCCAAGGTAGGATTAGGAGAATCCTACCCAGTTGGAAATAGTCCCCTGATTAGCCTTTCCAGAGGAAAGAAGAAACATGAATGTGCTTATGTTTCATCAGCCCAAAGATAATTTTTTATTTCAAAAAATATTAAACATGTTGAAAAAATACGTCTCATGGAGAACATTATGTGGGAGGTAGGAGAGAAGTTTATATGTAGGTCTATATTGCATATGTTCTTAAACCTGCAAGATACACTGTTGGAGAGAATTCAGAGAACATGTGGCAGATGTTAACCGAGAGGGCTACTCATAGGAAAACAAAACAAAACTACATTTAACTGGCAAAAAAAAAAATAAAATAAAATCCAAGAAAGATATCTCGTCATAGAAGCACAAAATATGGCAGACATTATTAGGAAAATACTTTAGGCTTAAATTATTTTTTCACAACATGGACTTTTTATGCTGTCTTTCAATTTTTACACAGAAAAGTTGTCAGTTCTCTTATGCTTATGGCAATTACTTTCAAATAGAGGTAGAAAACTGGCTCAATGTGTCTAATTTCCAACAGCATGGGCTCGTTTATTGTTCAAACATGCATTAGCTTAGATTACATTTTTCTAGCCATAATAAAAAGTATGTGGAAGCCCCCAGAACCTGGGGTAGGCTTCTATTGTCCACTCACTCACACTTAGGAGTGGGTAGGTACAGTCACACACACTGGCGCTGTCCTTACTCCAGTCACCTCAAATGTTAGTTGACGATAATAGTAATGACAACAATAATAGCAGCACTTAATGCTCGATTACTGCTCATTATAGACAATTTGAAAGATATAAAAGCAAAGCTTTATGTCTTTATAGCATTTTGAAATACTTTTGAGCACTGGTTATACAGAGCGCATACGGCATGGATGCCTAGACTACCAGCAAAATCCTCACATGTTTATTTGCACAGTTTTTGCTTCAGAACAAGCTGATCTTGACTTTGGGGCTTAAAGTCACCATTTTACTTAGGTTACCTTTCTCTCCCATGTGCCTCTGGCTGGCTGGCAGGTTAGCTGCTGACCAGGTGACCTGGGGTGTCCTCTTGGATGTATCTGGACATTGGCAACTCTCAGCGTGGGTGTCTTGTACTTCTCTGTGTGGTCTCTCCTCCTCCTATAGGCTGGTGAGGGCTCGTGCCCAGGCATGGCTCAGCGTCGCATAAAGGAAGAACAAACTCAAACAGGTGATAATCAAGTCTCTTCTTGTGTCATGTTTGCTAACATCCCATCGGTCAAAGCAAGTCACAGGACCAAGCCCAGAGTCAGTGTGGGACAAAACTACCAGGGGTATGAATTTGGCAAGGGTACATTGCAGTCATTTTCTGCAAATGACCTGCCACATTCAATTTTTTTCTTCCTTACCTCTTTGGAAGAAGAAATCTCTCTATGCCTTGTAAAATAAACAGCTCTTTCATCCCATCTGTCCTATTTTTTCCCCCCTCCTTCTGCCAACCTATCGCCCCAGGCTTTCTCCTCCTGCTCCATTTCTTCTGTTTCTTCCCCACTTTTGAACACTGAGAAACTGATTTCTATCTCATTCTCTTTACTGATGATCTCTAGCCACTTTCCCATCACCAAGTCCACCGAGCTTTTATCAAACCTTCCCTTGCCTTCTCTGCAAGCCTCAACTGGGTCTTCATCTCTAGTTCAGTCAGTTTTGTTCTGCAGGTGACAACTCAGAGTCCCCTTCCCTGCTGTGCTGGTGGGCCCTGTTCAGTCTCTTCTGCCTTTAGTTCCCCCTGCTGAAATGCAAAGCCCATGCAATCGAATGCTAGGGCCTTGGCTGCCTGTTGTTTGTTGGTTTTCAGACTGAACTCTGCAGAGCCCAGGGGACCCATGGAGTCCTCCAGACCTGCTGCAGGGCTCCGGGGATCCCTAGCAGGTTGTGGTCTGTGCATTGCAGCCAGGATTCAGCCAGACCAGTGCTCTCCCTGTGCATTCTATATATTGGGACTTCCGCGTGCATTTTCCACTGAATGTCGAGCTTCACTCCAGAGAATGCTTTAAACCTCTGCCATCTTCCCTTTTACTCCTCATTCTTCTCCAAGCTGCTGCCATCACTAGCTATTGGTGCCTTCGGGGCTGACTTCTCTTTCTGGCACTGATCCAGCACTAGATCTCAGCTCTTGCTCTTTTTGGATCTCTGTCTACCTGCCACCCCATCTTTTCCTTCAAACCTCTCCTCCTCTGTATTTTCTGTTTCTTTCCACATTACCTCCATCCTCCCAAGCTTGAAGATTTAATCCATGTGTCAGCAGTTTTTTTGTTGTTTTTTTTCTGTAAAGGATCAGATGGGAAATATTTCAGGTTTTGTAGTGCGATGTTATCTTTGTTGCAACTACTGGACTTAAAAACCTGGCTTTGGATTCCTTCTCTGCCATGGGTTAGCTGCCTGACATTTTGATAAATTACGCATGAGGCTTAATTTTGTCCTGTGTAAAAGGATGCTGATGCTCGTTTCCTAGGGTTTGGTGATAATCGAGCTGGTACATTAATAGCACAGGGGACCTGGACCTGTCTTCTCCTACCCCAGGCCTCTCTGGGTGGCACAGGCAGCTGGAACACACAGTTTCATCCGGGAGTTTAGGGTATAATGAGGAGTTTGTATAGGAAGTTATCAAATGCATGTGTTTCTTTCCTCTTTAGTTACAAATAGTTGCCATGTGCCGTATTATATGGTCACTGTCTATCAGCATTGTCACCTGCTGGTGAGGGTCGTAAGGCAGATCGGTGGCTGCAGGCCTGAGTGGAGTGTGACTGGCATTCACACCCCCACTCGATCTCAAAGTGGTCACTGCAACAGGTCTCATTGCATCGTCCCCGTGACCAAGGCATGAGTCCTGGGTCCTGACTCTGAGCTATGCACTGTACTTCTTAGTCTCGTGGGTACATGTCCCCTCCTTGGTTATCAAGAGCTACTTAACTCTCTTGCTCTTCTCACAGGCTGTTTTCTGAGTAACACCTGAATATTTTAGGAATAAATTACACACATCTCTCTCTCCTTTCATGGTTATATTTATCTTGGCACGCTACCTATTAAGCTAGTTTTAAACTCTCTTATGGGTGAGACTCACATGTTTTAAAAACAACCTGATACTGTCTCTAATTCAATGTTCATTTACATGGATTTATGGTTTTTATTAATGGAAGTTCTAGAAGGCTGAGGTTTGCCCACATTTAAAACTGCACTCTTATTTAAGAGCCCTTATAAGGACTGTTAACATAAATACAGACTTCTGGCTATTTCAAAACCATAAATGGATTGGGGAAGGATTATTATAAACTTTGCAGCTCAAGCCTTTTTTTTTCTTAGTGCAGTATAAATGAATATCTTTGTTGTATCATTGTAAACACAGCTATAAATACATGATTCTTCCCTTCCTTTTTCTCTGCCCAGATATTAACTGGGAATGACACAAAGACTTTGATGCAGAGTTTAAAATAATCAACCTCTTTCTCTCTTTGTTCTTCTGAGTTTTTGCCCCACCAATGGCTAAACAAAAGATGGTGAAAACTGGAAAAAAAGTAGAACTTATTTAATGAGCAAACATTGGACAAGTGGTATTATGCTCTTGAGCTAGGCATTCTAGGAAGAGAAACCAAAGATGGATCACATGTGGTTTCTCCCTTAAGAAGCTCTTGGTCTGGTGGCGAACAGGTAGACCCCAGTAGTGCTGGGGTAGGAAGGACTGGCAACAGAGAAGGGCCGTTTGGATTATAGATGTCCCCACTGTCATGTCAACGTCTCTTTGGAGACAGAGCCCGTGCTAACCAGCAGTGTTCTTCTCTCTAAGGTTAGCAGGATGATTGCTAACTGAGGGGTCCAACAAAGGCTGTTATTTGGGTTTCATTTTGTTTTAAATCTCACTTAATTTTCAATTCATCTTGAAATAACCACACAGCAGGTTTTCTTTTTGTTACCCTTGTAGTCATTTTTAAGTGCACAGTTTATTAGTAGTAAGTATTTCACGTTATTGTGCAACAGATCTCTAGAAGTTTTGCATCTCACAAAACTGAAACTCTGTACCCATCTAAACACCTCCCCTTCTAATCTTTGGCAGCCACCATTCTTATTTTTGTTTTCTTGATCTTTACTGCTCTAGCTACGTCATATGTGACGTATGGGTAAGTGCACATGGAATTTGGCTTTTTGGGACTGCCTAATCTTGCTCAGAGTAACATCCTCAAACTTCATCTGTGTTATCCCGTGTGACACAATTTCCTTCTTTTTAAGGTTGAGCAAGATTAGGCAGTCCCAAAAAGACAAATTCCATGTGCGCTTACCTGTGTGGCGTAGCTAGAGCAGTCAAGATCAAGAAAACAGAAATAAGAATGGTGACTGCCAAGGATTAGAAGGGGAGTTGTTTAGATGGGTACAGAGTTTCAGTTTTGTGAGATACTTCATTGTATGCATAGACCACATTTCTTTATCCATTCATCTGTCAGTGGACAAGTTGGGCTGTTTCCCATTTGGGCTCTTGTGAATGATGCTGTAGAGTATTTAATCTTGGATTTTTTTTTTTTTTCAATGAGCCTGTCAAGCAGGTAGTAATTATTGCTTATGCGTGTACAGTGTGTTGGTGTTTAAATTCCCATTGTATTACTCTGCTTGATTCTTGCAGCAACTCAATGAGAAAGGGAGGGCGGATATACCTACTCCATTTTACAGGTGCATAAACTGATGTGAATATTAAAGGATCTTACCCAAGGTCACTGTTTTCCTAAGTGGCAGAATCAGAGCAAGGCCCCGGGCTTCTGTCTGCCAGGCTTCTGTTCTTAGGTTCTTTCACCTGATCAAAGAGCCCCTTTTAGAAAGACACAAGCTGAGAACGCACTTGTGTTGCCTCTTCGTTTCATGCTCTGCAGAGATTAAAGGAATAAAACCTTTTTTTTTCTTTAACTGTGAAAGCAAAAATAAAGCCAGGCAATGTTAAAACAATTTTCAAAGTAAAAACATCACCTGAGTTTTTCTTTTCTATCTGTTGAGTCTAGGTAGAGTTCACAAGCAAAATACTTTATTCCCCATTTTTAAAGTTTAATTTATGGTTATCATAGCGCTGATTTGAAAGAAGTCCATTTTGACATTTCAACGTGATTTCAACAAAAATCTTGAGCTGAAAAGTCTTGAATCTATTAAGCTATTAGTTAAAGGAAGAGCTTCCAGGATGTATGTGTATATTCTGTTCTCAGTTAGATGCTAATACAAATGGAATGTGCCTAAAACTATTTGAATAGGGTTCTTCCGGTAGAGAAATGGAAAAATAATCAAATATCTAGGAAATAGGTTGTAAAGAATGCTGAAGTAACACAGTTAAAGTAGAACAAAGGAGAGAAGGTTGCAATTATAGTGAAATTATTTAAAAAGAGATTTTATTAAGTGTTACCTATCCCTAAAGGGAAAAAAATAAAAAGAGCAATCTAAAACTTATGGCAACCAAAAATGTAAAGTTAGATGTTACAATTGAGTAGGGAGAGATGAGAACGTGTTACAAAGGAAGATTAGGAAATTGCTTTAGTGAGGGTTTTAAGAGAAACTTCTGTGGCTTAAAAATTGCTATTTTTATTTATTTTTTTAACTGAAGCCTTTCTTTAGGAATGAAAATGAATTGCATTAATAGCTGTGAATTATTCTAGTGATTTCTTACTACTAGTTCTTTCTCCTGATATTTGCAAGGGTCACGTCTATTGCTTTTTTTTTTTTTAATTGTCAGTTCTTGAATATTTGAAGCCAATACCATGTTTATCCCATCCTCCCTAGGCTGGGCAAGGAAGTGTGTTGAACAGGAGCTGGACAAAAAGGTAGACAGTCTACAGTCTTCGGCTTTCTAGTTACATCTAGTTGATTCCCTGGATCTTAAACAACTAACTATTCCTTTATCTTCTTAGAGGAACTATAGTCATCAGAGAATGAAATATTTATTGGACCACTTGTAACCTTACATTTGAGTCAACCTACATTCCTTACAGAGGAGGGTTAAGTTACAAGTTCATTTACAAGGCGACCCGATGTCACACATGCTCGGACAGAATTAAAGGAGATCTTTGGCTATGACTACAGAGCAAGGAAAGTTATAATAGTCGGATTAGATATAGTACTACTTGCTTCTGCTCTGAGCGTACAACTACTTACTTACTTGCTTCTGAGCATAGTAGAAGTGAAGTCCGAGCATACGCTAGGTCACGTAATGGATGTACAGAACGGTCTATAGTAATCCTTTGAGCAGGTAAAAATCTCCGCATGCTGTATTAATGCATTAGTCATTAACACAAGTCAACACACTTGCATGGATAACCTATCTTGTAGTTAGTGTGTACTGGGCTGGTGGATAGGAAATGATGTAGCAACTGTATTGTAATGTACAATAGTGTCTTATTCAACTCCTCACTTAAAAATAGGAGAGAGAGAGGAGGGTGACACTGAAGTCTAGGTCACCCAGCTGCCATGGGCTGTGCACTAAGATTATGAAGCATCAGGTGCTTAGTTGTCCCCCTTACTATGTGGTCTGCCTTTGAGTTGGCATTTCAGGGGTGACAGGTGAATCAGCGCCCTCTTACTCAAGTGATCAAAAGTCAGATAAAGGCCGGGCGCTGTGGCTCACGCCTGTAATCCTAGCTCTTGGGAGGCCGAGGCGGGCGGATTGCTCAAGGTCAGGAGTTCAAAACCAGCCTGAGCAAGAGCGAGACCCTGTCTCTACTATAAATAGAAAGAAATTAATTGGCCAACTGATATATATATAAAAAATTAGCCGGGCATGGTGGCGCATGCCTGTAGTCCCAGCTACCTGGGAGGCTGAGGCAGAAGGATCACTCGAGCCCAGGAGTTTGAGGTTGCTGTGAGCTAGGCTGACGCCACGGCACTCACTCTAGCCTGGGCAACAAAGCGAGACTCTGTCTCAAAAAAAAAAAAAAAAGTCAGATAAAGGGATAGAGCCAAAGCTTAAATAAAGCATTGATATTTATTAACACATTAATTAATACATTAATAAATCTACATCCCAGCATTAATCTATTGCTACAAAACCAAGGCCTGTTCTTTGGGTATAAGTCTGTGTATTAGTTCAAGTTCTCCAGAGAGCTGGCTCAGGGGATTATGGAAGCTAAGAAGTCCCATGATCTGTCATCTGGGGACCCAGAAAGGCTGCTGGTGTATAACTGGAGACTGAAGGCCTGAGAACTGGTGGAGCTGATTGTGTGAATCCCAGTCTGGTGGCAGGAAAAGACCATGTCTCAGCACAGGCAGGCAGGTGGGATGAAAAGTGGGTGAGTTCTTCCTTCCTCTGCCTTTTGTTGTATTCAAGCCCCCAACAAATTAGATCATGCTTATCCACATTGGAGAAGGCAGTCAACTTACTGAGTCCAGCAGTTCAAATGCTAATCTCATCTAAAATACCCTCATAGACACACCCCCAAATAATGTTTAATCTGGGCACCCTGTAGTCTAATCAAATTGACACATAAAATTAACCATCATATTCTGCTCATTGTAGTTTCACCTATACCTTTATAACCATTTTCCCTATAGAGTTTAGTTTGACATTCATTTGCATTTGACCCTATCTATAGGGATTTGGGTTCTAGAAAATATGAGAAGAACTGAAAAGGGTTTTTCTTTTTTTTAATCTTAAATCAAATTTATGTTTATGCCTCAAAATAATACTTTAAATTTCTCCTAAATATTCCAGGAGTTAAAGTTTGCCAAACATGAACCTTTTGTTTTTAATTTTATACTTTTGATAAATGCCTTTGTAAAATACAAGAGAAGAAAATGTGGTGTTTTTAAGAGAGGTGTTTGAATAATATTTTTTCTAAAAATTCACATGAATATAAAATATCTTGATAATAGTAAAAGCCTATCAATTCTTGTTAACTGTGCCACAAGAAAAATTATTGAATCAAGTTATAAAAACATGTACTCTATAATTTTAGCCCTTAAAATAATTTTGTACATTAACCAGAAAGAGCATATATATGTTGATTCTTGGCTGAAAATGTTCATTGTAGTATCACTAATATTGCACCCTTTTTTAAAGGATTTAACAAAGAAAGAAACACACAGTGGTTCTTTTTTTTAAGACATAGTCTCGCTCTGTTGTCCTGGCTAGAGTGCCATGGTGTCAGCCTGGCTCACAGCAACCTCAAACTCCTGGGCTTGAGTGATCCTCTTGCCTCAGCCTCCCGAGTAGCTGGGACTACAGGCATGCGCCACCCCGTCCAGCTAATTTTTTCTATTTTTAGTAG
Source organism: Microcebus murinus (assembly GCF_040939455.1). NCBI lineage: Eukaryota > Metazoa > Chordata > Mammalia > Primates > Cheirogaleidae > Microcebus > Microcebus murinus. The sequence goes on along the minus strand of NC_134128.1, from coordinate 11,343,651 downwards.
AGATGTGGGACCTTGCTCCTACTCAGTCTGGTCTCGAACTCCTGACCTCAAGCGATCCTCTTGCCTACATCTCCCAGAGTGCTAGGATTAAAACAGTGGTTCTTAATCTTTTCTGGATCATGAATGTCTTTGAATATATGATAAAATCTGTGGGCCTTCTGCAGAGAAATGGTTACCTTACATCCACATAGGTTGGTTTATATTTCCAGGGTCTTCACAGACCCCTGAAACAAATTCATAGGTCCTAAGGGTATAAGAAATACAATATCTCTTGGTAAAAATCCCAGCCTTCCTCTAGCTAGAATGGCTGGTGCTTGAAGATGTGGGTGACATTGCTCTCAGTACATGGAGTGTTTTCCTTTGCTCTCAGATACTTGAGGAGATGACCACAGAAATTCTTAGAGTTCTGGTTTCGCTATAGTGTTTAGTCTAGTGTAGAAGCAGAGTTTGGGCAAATATAAAATACCCTAAATACTTTCTTGTGCCATAGCTGCTAAGTGTGTTCTAGTTTAAACCGTTGTCAGTGATTAGCGATTTCTGTGTTTTCTTTTAAGACTTTTGTAAATGGTCTGTATGAACACAGACAAAACTGACAGATCATTTCAAGTTCAGCAGATAGTGGGAGCTAATCTTTTCTCTGGTTTGGCTTGGCCACGTGCCTACGTTAGTTTACTAGGCTGAGTTGCTTTATCTTGTATTATGAATGCCCATCCAGTATAATCTCTGTATGTGTTCCTGTTTATTCCTGCCTAGATTATTCCATTGAGATGACTAGAACACCACTTAGCTGTCTGGAGGGGACACCCTTCTGTGGGTGACAGAAGGATAAGGCTGTCTCTTACCCAGTTGTCCTTTTTCTGTGGATGAAAAAAGAAACCATCTGCCATCTTTTTGGCTTCTTAGGAAAATAAATGAAATATTAAATGTTTGTGGCAGTAGGACTTTTTTCCTGCCCAAAGATTCCAGATTCCATTGACAGTTTCCCTGTGATTCAGTGGCTGTGTGCTCTGGTCTGTCATGGGGTCTTGCTCTGTCACCTCAACCTTTCGTCCCTCCTCATCAGTCACCTCCCACCCCCAAGTAATGTGTCAGGCTTCTCTTATAGTCATTATCACGCCATATTGGGTTGTGTATTTCTTGCCCCAAACATGTACACCTTAGAGCAACTTGGACTAAGACTTGTCCCATTGACACTTAAAATTTAATTCCTTTGTGGCTGAGTAACAGATATTGGTGGACTCAATGAATCATGTGATCTGCTGAGTGCTAGGGAATGTGTGAATGGAATCCTACCTTGGGTGTTGTCCCATTTTGCTGTCTTTATCTTATAACTTACCTGTTTTGTGAGGTTATGCCTTGTCTCCACAACTGCATGGGAGGTCCAGGGAATCAGGATGTACGATTCGTTTGTCTCTCTCTTCATGCTCAGAGTAGTGAGTGATTATGTAGGATAACTCTGGGTGCTTTAGTGCATTCTTTAGTGAAAAATAATTACTGAATAGCTTTTGGTGGAGGTACCATGAAGAGATCTTTCCAGAAAACTTTCTCATTGGTGCAGTAGGGTGTACAAGGCGTGGGGTGGAGGAAAACATAGTTAGAACCACATCTGAGCAGAGGTGGTCTCTGCCAGGAGAAAGAATTATCTCCCCCCAACCCCAAAGGCAGCCAGATACCTGATTAGCAGTTGCCAAGGCTTTCTGTGGCCTGCCATGGGCAAGGGTCCATTCTTGTGAGGAGCTGTTCTGTTACATAAAGATAAAGAAATCGGGTTATCTTTCAAGTAAAATTGAGGTCTATGCATAAAATCTACATTAGATGTATTCCACAAACAAATGTCCTGTATTCTTGGTCCATGTGAAGTTGGGTTCTTGTCATCTTTGGAATAATTACTGAAGAGGAGAGAGAGAGAGCCTCAAGCATAAGGCATCTTTTTTTTTTTTTTTTTGGTTCAGACAGGGTCTCACTATGTTGCCCAGGACAGTCTTGAACTCCTGGGCTCGAGTCATCCTCTTGCCTTGGCCTCCCAAAGTGCCATGGTTACAGGTATGAGCCATTGCACCCAGCCCCTTTTAAAATATACTCCTGGATTTGACTCTTGAAGATTTTGGAGGTAGGTGGGGGAAAGAGGAGGATTTACTGCATGTGTATATGATCATGAAGAAAACTGAGAAAACTGGCCTATAATTTTCCTTACTTGTACTGTTCTCAAGTGGTTTAAGACTGAAGTTTTGCTATTCTCACAAAGTCATGGATTTTTTTTCTTTGTTTTGATCGTTCTTTTCTGGAAGGGTTTACGTTCTGATTATTTCTTCCTTGAATATTCTCTAGAACTCATTGGGAAAATTCCTATACATACTGTGTTTTTTGGGGGGGAGGAGATTTTTGGTGTGATTTAACTATTGATTAAGATATGTTGATCATAAAACTCTTTAGAACTTTGTTTTCTTTTATTGTTAGTTTGGGTTATAGCTTTCTACTTCTTTTTCTATGTCATCTATATTTTCAGATATTTTAGGCATAAAGTTATAATCTCATTTTCTTATTAATCTCTGTAGCATCTATAGTTATATCTTTTTCCTTTTCTCAATTTTTTACCTGATAAATATCACTATTTTAAAAGAATAACATTTAGTTTATATTTCTCTATATGATATTTTTCTATCTCATTAATTTCTCCTCTTTTAACTTTTGTTCTAATTTCTTTTTCCTTTTTAATTTAAGTCGGGTAGGTAGCTCATTATTTCTCATCCTCTCTATTAATCCTATGAGTTTTTTACATTTCCATTTAAGAACCTGATTTTCTATATTCCGCAAAATTTGGTATGTGGTATCTCATTATTGTATAGTTCTCAGTATTTTTTCTGCTTTCATTCTGGTTTTTTATTTGGGAGGTGGGTTGTTTATAAATGTCTAATTCCCAAATGTACACAGGTTACATGACTGTTGTCCTTTCTCTGCTCTTTGATTTCAGGTTTGTCTATTTCAAACAGGACATAACTCAAGTGTGTTTTTAATTCAGCACGACAATGTGTGTCTTTTAAAGATATAGCATTTATTAATAGTTTTCCTACTTTGTGATTACACATATTTGTGCTTATTTTGCACTACAATTTTACTTTGTCATTTTATCCTGTTCCAGTTTTTCTATTTTACTTTCTTTCTGTCTTTTCTTTAAGAATAATTGCATTTCTTCTTTTTTTAATTCTTTTTTGTCACCCTTTATTTTGAAATTATACATTATGTTCTGGGTTGATTTGTTTTAAGTGGATACCTTAGATATTTCAGCATGCATTCTTAAAATAATCTAAAGTTAATTAGTATCTGTGTCCTGTTTTTAGACAGTATAAGGACTTTGGAACATTTAAACCTGAAAACTCCTTCCTGACATATTTTTGCCAATAATTTCATTTTATCGTTTTTTTTCTAACCTTACATATTAGCTGTTTTTATTTTTACTGTTTATCTTTTTAAAATCTGTTACTTATTTGGATTTATTTATTTGCTATTGCCTTTTCTTACTGAGTATCAGATAGTCTTTCGGATATCAATGTTCTTGGTGAAGTTTATTATTTACAAGTTTCTTTCATAACATTTTGGGTGATGAAGTCTGTTTATTTGTCTAAAAGAAACTTTTTTGTAAAAGATAGTTTTGCTTGAAATAATTTTAGGTTGATATATTTTGCCCAGGCCTTAGAAAATGATAAATTACTGTCTTTTTGACTCAACTCTCAGGGTGTAATTGTCAGTTCTCTAGTTGAGTCTCTCTCTTCTCCCTGACTGCTCTCAGATCTTCTCTTTGTCTTTTTGTTCTTGTGCAGTTTCACTGCAATCCATCAAGGTGCAGGATATTTTTTATTTTTCCTGCTTGGGATTCATTGTGCCTCCTGAATATGAGGCCTTGAGTATTTCATCAACCCTGAAAAATTCTCAGCCATTCACTCTTAAGAGTTAAAAAATACAAATTAACTAATCCAGCATTGTTAGCTCTTCTTCAGTGAAATATTTACCCAAAATGCCAGGTTAGCACCATTGTCAGAATTGGCAGATACATTAATGAGGTTGTTTTTTATTTCTTTTTTTTTTCCATCTATGATTGTAAATTAATGGCAGAAAATTAATGAGGTTTTTATACTGCATTATTTCATCTGAATTTTGGTATAATACTCCACTTTATAAGTATTTTACTACTTAATTAAACAGAAACTCAAGAATATGTTTAAAAAGGGTATCATTACCCAAAATAATAGGGAGGAAGAAACTGTGTTTTTATGAGTAGGATAGGTCTAATGTCACAAGATATCCAGGCGACTCTCCAATGCTAAGACTTGAGTCTAAGCACACAAGCCTGTCTTAGCACCACATGGTAATGCAGAATGTTTGCATTTTATGTTCTCATGGTATAGGGAAGGAGAGGGAAAGAAGGTAGACATTTATTTTTATCCTCTTTAACTGAATTTATATGTAAGGAATTTTTTAGGAGTTGCAGGTTAACTTCTAAAGGTATTTCAGTACAGTTCAGTGTCTCAACAAGGGACTGGGTAGAATGAAGTGTTCTGACCTGTGATTTCTGTTGCTGAGATCTGTTTCCCAAAAGAAACTACTAAAAGGAGTAGATGTGATTCTGATATATAAACATGCTGAGGGAAAGGTGATAAGTACATATTACAGGATTCCTAGTTATTCACATGAAAAACATTTATGTATTTGCATTTAATGTGTCAAGCACATGGATTACTTAAGATAGTCTCTATCATTTATATTTGGGTCTAGTTCGATGCTTTCCTATTTATATTTACATATGATGTGTCATTTTTCTGAAATTTTTTTTTTTTTTGAGACAGAGTCTCACTTTGTTGCCCAGGCTAGAGTGAGTGCCATGGCGTCAGCCTCGCTCACAGCAACCTCAATCTCCTGGGCTCAATCAATCCTCCTGCCTCAGCCTCCCGCGTAGCTGGGACTACAGGCATGCGCCACCATGCCCGGCCAAATTTTTGTATATATATTTTTAGTTGGTCAATTAATTTCTTTCTATTTTTGGTAGAGACGGGGTCTCGCTCAGGCTGGTTTCGAACTCCTGACCTTGAGCAATCCGCCCGCCTCGGCCTCCCAAAGTGCTAGGATTACAGGCGTGAGCCACCGCGCCCGGCCATTTTTCTGAAATTTTATAAGATTTGTTATAAGCACAGTAAATGCCTACTTGTTTGCCTTCTCCGTCCATTCACTTCTGCCTGTGGGTATAGAATGAATCTGTTTTTTTCTTGATGCCTCAAGTAGATCCCAAGCTCTTTTTATAAATTTCTTAACATTGCCTAAAAAATCTATTTTGCCTTTTCCTGTGGTTATTGCTTGTCAGAACAAACGTATTCTATTTAAATCTAGAATGAACTTCAAAGTTAGTGAAAATGTCAACTTAAACATAGACTTTACCTGTGAAAATCTATGATATGAGAAATGAAGGGCTGACTAGGCTCTGTACCTTTGTTTAAAAGCTTTGCATGTAAATAGCAATATTTTTCTCCGTAACAAGCCAAAACGAGGAAATTAACCGAGAAAATTACTGTCCACTCATCTGATAAAAATCAAGAAACAAAATGAATAAACCACAAAGATTTTTTTGTTGTTGTTGGCTCCATTGTACCTTCTCCCTAAGGACACATATCTGTCACAAGACTATCTTTTTAAAGAAGAATAGATTAATTTTAGAGATAGAGGTGTGATTTCAAGTCTTGGGGGAAAGAAAAACTTTTTAATCCAAATTATCAAGGTACTTACTAAGATTTTCCCTTAATTCTGAAACTAGCCAAAATTTGAACAAAAATACCACATGTTTTCTATTTGAAGTAAGATTTAAAGTTTCAAATATAACAATGTTTGGGGGGAGGGGGGGAAATGGGCATTTATTGAAACCTTAAAATCTGTACCCCCATAATATGCTGAAATAAAAAAATATATATAACAATGAATGAATTTTTCACCCTTTCCATCCAATGTCCTCATGCTTATTTATAATCCTTCCCCTGGCTCTTCCTGATGTCCTGATATGGTCGTTATCTTGGTGGTGGTGATGGTTTCACATGTCATCACATAAGTTAAAACTTAACAAATTGTACCCCATGGCTGTATGTGTATGTACCTATCTTCCTTATATTTAATACAACTGTTAAAAATAATACAAACATAAGTTTTCAAAAGCATTTTAGTAATCTCTAGGAAAAAGAAGTTCATTGGTGGTATCTTGAAAGCAGCAGAGAATGCGGCCAAAATAAATATTTTACATCATTGCAATAAAAGATGACTGGTGTCAGCTACTTTTTATTGCCACCCAAGCATCTCTTGCCTTTGGGCTTCACGTTGCTGTGCTTATTATTTTGGGGCCTTATGAGAGCGTAACTGTTTGGATAATGCCATTTATTCATTAAGATATATATGTACACGTGCATACATCTGTATTTGAGATCCTATTAGGCACAAGGCAGTGTGCCATTGCTGCAGATAGAGACAATAAGATGACAAAGATAGAATATTTTATGCAAGGGCACTGGCATGCTCCCAAGAGCAGAAAAGAGCAAGATTTGTTTTAAGAACAGCAAGAAGTTTTAATATTACTGGCTTAGTGACCACAAAGAACCAATTTCTCTTTTGTAAAGCTAAAGCTACTTTATATCCCGAGATTTCTCCTATTTCAGTGTTAGTGGAAGCCAGGTGATGGATTAAGAATCAAGTTCTGCCTTGCGTAGACCTCTGTCGATTGCACTGTTGTGACGATCCAAGACCAAGCACAGGAGAAAAATAGCTGTTGTTTCTGCAACTCAGAAGCTTTATTTGAACAGCTTTGATTTATCATAGAGTGGTAAGAATGTCTAAGAATATGTATGTGCTGGTGATAGTTGATATTGCTAAAAAAAAAAAAGCCCTTTCTTGTGCTAATATTAGATGTAATGAAATGATGGGTCTGTGTGTGATATTTAAGGTTTATGATGTTTTATAAAAACAACTTTAAGAATATCATAAATACCTCTAAACGGGTTATGGCAAGTTTGAAACTTTCTAGCCTCCAATCCTTATTTCTACAATCAAAAGTCTTGTCTTTAATCAGATGTTTTTCTTTTTAGTAGCTTGGAACTTCTTGGAGCACAACTGTTGGGTTAGAACAAACTGTGTGACGGTATTCCTGTCCATTTCAACAAGAGCTTTAGTAGAATTGCATATAAAGCTTTATCAGCTAATTTTGAGCTTTGTCTGAAAATGATACAGCATGTTTTATACAGAAAAATCATTTAAAAACAGAACCTGGAGAGTTCAGGAAATGAACTTGAAGAAAATGGTTTAAGGGTAGATTCTTGCAATCTGTTGTAGGAATGAGGAAGAGATTTCCCACTTGGTCCGTTTTTAAAGTTTTTATTAAAGCAAGTTCACAGTATCCTATATTTAACATCAATTCAACTGTATTCATGGTTTAGTTAGGAAAACAGACACCACTTCATATATTTCAGGAATGAAATGATTTAACACAGGGAATTAGGAATTTACAAAATCTGAAGGAACTAAAAGAATAAGGTCAGAGAAAGCTGCCAGTTCTCAGGTTTGCCAGTAGCTGAATAATTTATTCATGGTAAACAAATCAGAACAATAGCAAAAACAAACAAACAAACAAAAAAATCAAAGAACAACCTAATTAACCAGTAAAAACAATGCTATTTCCTATTAATCATTTGCCACATTTCTCTTCCCTGTCCTCCACCAATAAGGAAAAATTAAAATAGCACTTGCAGGTAAAAATTGGTCTTTGAAACTGTATGTGTGGATTAATTTTCTTTAACTTACATATGGCTTTCTAATCAGAAGTACTGTTACTTGCAAAGCATATTTGGGATTTTTTTAAAACCAAAAGCACCTGAAAAAATAATCAGAGATTCTTATACATACAAAATGCTTCTCAGTTCCCATTCCATGTCGATGCCAAAACCAAATGAGCTTATACAACTGAACAAAAAATAAATCATGTTTATTTTTTCCATATGCACTTAGAAAGAGAATATGCAAAGCTAAATGTTCAGAAATAAACATTTGCCAAAGATTACCACATATGTCTGAATATGTAATGAGGATTTTTTTCCCTCAAAATTATCCTTCAGAAAAGAGTCACCTTATATTTGAAACCTCACAAGATCTCTCATAGTACAAGGAGTACATTCTGACTTTATTTTGAACAATAATGTACTGTTTGCTAAAGATACATTGGCCTAAATGATCTCAATCAATCTTACTTTGATTATATAAGTCGCCTGATAGATTTGATGTAAACATTTAAATGGAGATTTAACATTTATTTCTGGAAACATGACCTCACAATTATAAAGATTTGATGCTATGATCAACTCAAGGATTTAAAACACTATTGTTTCCAAGAAGTTAGATGGAAGTTTCCACTAGAAAGGTGGTGACCCAATATCCCTACTAATGTCCACAGGGCAGCTGAGAACTTTTCAGAAAGTTTTCTTTTTTAATAAAATATGAGTAAGGATTTGGAAAGAGGGAGACTTCTAAATTAATACACTTGACCCTTGAACAACACGAGGGTTGGGGCACAGCCCCCCACACAGTCAAAAATCTTCGTGTAACTTTTGACTCCCCCAAAGGTTAAATACTAATAACCTACTGTTGACCAGAGACTTACTGGTAACATAAACAGTAGATGAATGCATACTTTGTATTTAGTTTGTGTTATTGACTATATTCTTACAGTAAAGCTATGGGGAAATTATTGTTAAGAAAATCATAAGGAAGAGAAAATATATTTACTGTTAATTGGAAGTAGCTCATAAAGGTCTGCATTCTCATTGTCTTCATGTTGAGTAGACAGAGGAAGAGGAAGGGGGGTTTGGTAGAGGCGGAAGAAATACACATAGAAGTGGCCCTGCGCAGTTCCAATCTGTGTTGTTCATGTGTCAATTGCATGTATTTCTATAATGTGACATTTAAATAGTTTGCGCGTAGATTTTAAGTAGACTTTTGTATTGAAACAAGGAATACTACCTGCTCCAAAAAGCAATCCTAGATGTTGCATTGGTCTATCACGGTGAAGATTTATTTCTCCGGTATGTCACAATCCAGCACCCTCTGAGTGGCTCTTCTCTGAGCGGTGGCGTGAAGATTCAGATTCTATTTTCCAATACTGCCATCATCAACACCAGCTTGCAGAGCTAGTCCAAAAGAGAAAACGTGGGAAAACCACATGGGTCCTTTTGTCCCCAGGCTGGAAAATGGCAGACATCAATGCCATTGGCCATTCCACTGCCCAAAGCTCAATCACTGCGGCCTAACCTAACTGCAAGGAAGGCTAGAAAATGTAGTTGTCTATATTCAGAGGAAGAAAAAAGAGTAAGCATCTTGGTTTTCTGCCACAACACTTGAGTATCTTCTGCAGTCCTAAGAGCTGGCCACAAAAGATTTATCTGTCATTTGTAAAACGTGGGGTTACCCTACATTAAAATCTCTTTCTATTTGGGCAAATGTGGCAGTTGAATCAAAACTCCAGGATTATAGAATATTATTTATGGCTAGATTTCTAAAAGGATTTTTGTCTTCTAGACAAAGTAACATAGAAGAAACGGAAATTTATTAAAACTGACTTTTCTGCCAGTAAAATTGGATTAAATTATATAACGTAAATACCTATTTATTTTATATTTGATTTTCAAAATTTATTTAAGTTCCCTATTCTTTCAAAACCATTAGCTGGTTAATGACATCAAATGATAGGATTTCAGAAGAGAAATGGGATTGGATCTACTCTGGTGGGTTTTTAAACTCTCCTGATTAGTAGAACACCTTTTTTTTTCCCCCCTTCTCCAAATGAAATGATTCATCACCTCTCAGTTTTTGAAACAGATAACACAACTGCACTGGTAGATTCAGGGGAATGGCCTTGAATATCCAACTACCTGGCCCAGTTGGATCCTGTCTCTAACCACTGCTAATGCATTTCTGAGCCATAGGCTGTGAACACTGACTGGGCTCTGAGGAACTGGGTTGGCCAACCACCAGTTTAATCCATCTTCCTTTAATGGGGGAAACCAATGCCCAAAATTGTAGATTGGCAGTCAAGGCCCCACCGCAAATGAGCTGTGTCCCTGAGGTCCCCCACCAACTGTGCTCTACTTGCATTTACCCTATAAACCAGCACTGGTGATCCAAGCCAGTTATCCATCTGTTCTCTACTACCACATCTCTCCAAAAGGCCATTTCTTCTCCTCTTGGCTGGCAGCCTGTGCCCTCTGCCAACAGTGGTGTAGAGCATTCTGATTTATGGAGAACCAAGGTTTGCGTTGCTCTAACAGCAATCCTTTGATCCCCTTTCTGTTCTCTCTGTGCCTTATAGAGTATATGATCACCTTTTTTTTCTCTTCTTCTGGCTTAAAATCTGAGTCCCCATGTAAATTCTTTTATGCTTCCTTACCTGGTGTCCTCTTGTCTGAATGTGCTATAAATACAGCTCTTTATAAAGCAGAACATATATCAAATTAAATACTTGTGATCTGGCTAGGCACTGAATCTAGAATGGACTTAAGAAGGCACATGGATTGGTGGTGTTGATCCACCTTTCTCTCTATCCTCCTAGGTTTGGTATTTAAGGTGTGTAAACTAAGAAAAGACAGGTTAGCAAGAGAAGAGGCACACCATTGTATTCATATTTTACATGCACAGGAGTTCACAGAAAAGAAGTGAAACTTGAAGTGGTAGGACTGGGGGCTTATATACCATTTTTAACAAAGGAAAGGGGGGGTTGGGTTTCACAGGATGATAAGTTGTGGGGAAGTTACAAGGAAATAGATGGGAAACCTAATGGAAGATGAGGGTTATTTTAGTAGGATTTGTGTACACAGACTCATCCAAGTGCCAGCTCTCTCCATCTCTGGTAATGAGATTCACTCTTCTCTTCCTGGTACTGGAGAGGGGACTTTGCAAGGGGAAATTCATGCCCTAGTTTTAGGCAGATGAGGGGAAGGCAGAGAATTCTTCCTGCATCTGTTGGTTCTTACTTGCCTTTGGCTCAAAAGAATCCTTATTGGCAAAGTGACATATTTTGGGGTGACATAGTCTGATCCCCTTCAAGGTATAAGTAGATACCTTCCACCCTACTCCAGTTATTCTGAATTGCTTTCCTCTGGAGGCACAAGTTCCCTATCTCCTACTCACTGTCAAAATCATGCTATAGATACACTTAAGATTATCCCACTGTGAACCAGGATCCTTGAGGTCTGGTTGCTTATACAGTGATTAATCAGCTTAATTACTTGGTTACTCAGCTTCTATCAGCTTCTCCACAAGAATAAGAGGTGGCATCTGACACTTGGTTGACATCCAATTTCATCCATTCTCCTTCTCTCCTTCCCTCTTTCCCTTCCGCCTACTGTGTGCCAGCCCTGCCCAGCCACAAGGAATAGAGTAAGTTCTCTGCACTCAGGAGGATTAAGGTCTAGTTGGGAAAACAGGCCACACACTAATACACACATGTCTAACGTGATATAGCAGTGAGCAGCAAAATATAAATTTATAAAAAATACATTAGCCTGAATAATTTATAAACAACAGACATTTTTTTGCTCACAGGTCTGGAGGTTGGGAAGTCCAAGATCAAGGCACTGGCAGATGCAGTGTTTGGCAGAGTTTCCATCTCTGCTTCATAAAGGGTGCCTTATTGCTAGATCTTCATGTAGAAGAAGGGCAAAAAATAAATAAATACATAAACAGGGTCCCTCAAGTCCTTTTATGAGTCCTTTTTTCCTCAGCTTTATTGAGGTATAATTAAAAAATAAAAATTATATGCATTTACAATATACAGTATGATGTTTTGATATGCATGTAGATTGTATACATTTACTATCAAGCTGATTCATATATCTGCTTTTATTTTCTGCATACTTTCAAGCTAGTCTCCTTATAATTCCTTCTAGAACCTTCCAAGATTGGAAAGCTAATCCTCTGAATGAGCCGAACATACCAAGGCAATGTGAGGTACCAGAACAGATCTATCCTTTGTAGTGCACACACCTGTGTTGAATCTGGCTCTTTTTTTTTTTTTTTTTTAAAGCTCAGGCAGAGTAATCTGATACTCAGTTATCTTGTGCATCAAAGAAAGATAATGCTTCCCTGAGAAATAAGTATAATGGAGACTGTTAAAGAGCTCAAGTATATATAGTTCCCGCAACTTAGGGGCTCAACAAGTCTTAATTTTTTTTCCTGTCTATTTTTATTTTACTTAATTTTGAAGTTTGTAAGAGTATGAAATACGTTTTGTTTATACACCCAACAAAGTGCCTGAGTCATAACAGGTGCTGCATGTAGACTGAATCAATGAGTCTGTGCAATGAATGGCACATGAGCAAACGTCCCAGTGTCCTGACAGAAGGAAGAAGCTGTTTCCAGTGGGAGGCACAGTGACTCCAGCAGTCATCATTCCACCTTGAGGCCTTGACTCAGGGTGACTCAGATGAACACCGAAGCTTCTGACAAGCAGGGGCCTTGGGTGTGGAGCCTGCAGGAGCCCCGAGGAACCTTCCCAGCCCACTGCACTCCTCTGCTGGGCTTCAGTTGTTGTTTGTTGGTTGTTTTGTTGTGTTTTCTGAGTGGCTTAAGGGGAAGGCCTAGACCCAACTCCGCATGTTGTTTTAAAGGGCATTTACTGATTTCAGTGAATATTGTTCTCCCAGGAATGAGGTTCCTCTTCAGCTTTCTTATCCTCCCAGGAGCATTCAGTGTAACATTAGGAGAGAGTATTATGTTCCTCAGCTTGGGTTCAGGGACCAGATTAGATGATTCCACTCAGGCATGTGCTTCGTGTGGTACTTTGGAATGGCAGCCCTTGTAAACGAATATAAAGTCCCTCACCAGAACCTCAGAACCAGTTGCAGGAGGTGACTGTGTCAGGCTGAGCTTTTGAACATGGCTTGTGGTCAAAGGTTATGGTCGTGTGTGAGGGCTGTCGAAACAAAATACCACAGATAGGGTGACCTGAATGACAGACTTTTATTGTCTCATAGTTCTGGAGGCTGGAGTCCAAAATTGAGGTGTTGGCAGGGTCGGTTCCTTCCGAGGGCTGTGAGGGAAAGTTCTGTTCCAGGCCTCTCCTCTTGGCTTAGAGATGGCTGTCTTCCCTCCATGCCTGTCTGTGTGTCCAAATTTTGAAGGATACAATTTAACTCACAGCAGGTGTCTTAGAGAACTGGTGACTCTGGTCTCACGTATATATGTCCCCTCAGGTTATTTATAAGCCATACTTTCCACAGAGGACGGTAGAGTGAAGATAACCAGAAAGTCCTGTGTTAAAAGCCAGATTCTACTACCTATATAGCTGTGTGTCCTTCAGCAAGGTACTGAATTGAATGAATATTCTGTTTATTTGATGAATATGAAGAGCTTACTGTTGTTGTTTAGAGGTGGTTTTCTTTGCCCACTCTGCTACTCTACTGTAGATTTCTGTAATTTGTAAAATAATAACCCTTTGACAAAGATCGCTGTGAGAATTCAGTAAATGTCAACTTCCTTCTCCCCTTACAAGTGACACACTACCTGAAGTATTAGGGAAAGAGCTCGGCATTTATAATTGTAAATTGAGCGAGCAATGAATTAACAAATGACATGAGGGGGGGAAAAAAAAGCCAGACTTTTTTGGACTTTGTCTAACAGTTTTACTAACTTTCAGTGGTTTTACCCTTTGTTTTCTGGAAAGATTAAAAAGTGTTGTTGAACTATTTAATAGTAATTCCAAGTTTCCGGTTTTGTTTTTTCCCAAATATTTCTTGCTTGTTTACTATATAACAGACTGAATTTGTTCCAGTGTGTCCTCACTAGAAGTATCTAATATGAAGACAGAAGCAGGAATCATTTGTATGTTTTGCTTCTGCCTGTGGTATTTTGGGTGCTACCTACTACGCTAACATTATTCTGTTATTTTTCCCTTCAGTGTTAAAGTTTTATTGGGGATTTGAACACATCTGGTTCCTCTCAGGAAAAGGAGAGGAAATTGTGTAGCAGCTGGCACTCTGAGAACTGGTTCAAATTACTATGTCTGATACTTTATCTTGAACTGTGGTGTTTACAGCTACCAACAGAGCATCAATTTAACAAAATTACAGCACTTAGTATTCAAAGAGGCTTGGGGAAGAACACAGAGAATTTTCGTTTCCATTGCACATGGACTAGCCATATTTGGGTAGAGGAGTTTCCAGGGTCATTGGTTCTGGATTTAAAAACATGAGTTTCCTTTCCTTTGTCCAGGTCAACATAATGTGATCATTATCCATTATCTGGGTTATTTCTAGAGCTGTCTAAGCAGGACACTGTGTTAGGTACAGCTGGAGAGATAAATAAGAAAGAGAGACTGTTTGTGTCCCCTCTGTGCCTCATGCTGAAGACAGAAGGCCGGATGTAACAAGAGCAATGAACAAGTGCTCAGGGATTTCTGGAGGAGCCTAGGTCATCAATGACTGGGGCATCAGGAAGCTCTGTAGAAATGGTCGGCTTGTAACTGAGCTGGGGAGAACGGGTGAGGCTTTCAGAGGATGCCAGGGGAGGGCTTTTCATGGTGAGGCAAAGAAATGGCAAGAGCCAGAGCATGGATGGGAGAAAATCTAAGGGTCAAGGGTCCATTTAGGAGGAAACAGGGTACAGAAGAAGGAAGGGAAGGAAAGGCATGGCAGGCTGGGCAAGAAAGGACCTCAAATGTTATTTCCTGCACGATGACATTTTTTGTTTCATTGAGAGAAGGTTTTGAACCAGGGAGTAAAAATTATCTGAGCTCTACTTTAAGCAAACTAATCTGGCTTCAAACTAATTAGACTGGATTAAAGGTTCAAGAGCATGGAAGTGAGATGTGATCAGTTGCAATACTTTGGCAGGAAGTAGCAGGAGGCTGACGTGGGGAGGTGGCCATGCAGATAAAAATTAGATCTTTGCAAGGAAACATCAACACAGCTGGATGGATAATAACTGGGTGTTAAGAGAGGAGATGGATGATCAAGGTAGCATTTACTAATGTGTATAGATAGATGTTCCCAGTGACATTACTTAGTATCACAAAAGGAACTCAGCCCTGGCTCAAATCAATTTGTAGTTGCATGTGTTGGTTTTTCTGTGTGGGATTTCTCACAGCCTCGAATACGTAAATAGGCAATGTGAATTTCTAAGGAAAAGATGGTGTTGCCTTATTTCCCAAACTTGTCCATAGAAATCTTTCAAAAAAAATTTCTAAAGGATCCAGGATTTCCTGGAACACTGTTTTGGAGCATGCTGCATTATATGTGGAGAATGACAGTATAATTAATAAAAACTGATAAGCGGAAACTAGAATATGGCTTGAACTAAAGATGATAAGCTGACTTGATGTCAAGATGTGTTAAATCTGGGGTACCAGGGGCCATGTATCTGGAAACATCTAGAAGGTTGAATGTTTTGTGGAAGTAGATAGATGAATTTGGAGTTGTCACCTAGAGGTGACAATTGAATCCATAAGGGTGAAATAGGTTGGGAAGGGAGGACTTGAGTGGAGTGAGTGAGAGAATGTTGGGAAATATCTGTGTGAGATGGAAGAAGAAAGAGAACTGGTAGAGGAGGGTAAGAAACCATGGCTGGAGAGCAGGAGAATTGGGGTCTTGCTCTTTGGGGGAAACTAGGATAGGACTTTGCCAAGTAAGAATGTGTTCAGCAATGTCAGATGCTGCAGAAAGACTGAAGGGAGGAGTAAAAACTTTAAAGTTTGAAAAACAAGAGATTATCACTGACCTTGGGAAGAATACTCTTAATAGAACATGGCAGGTGTGGAAGCCCAATTTCGGGAGTCTTTGAAAGACGGTATAAATAGAAAGTTCATCATATGCCTTGTTTGGAGCATGTTGTCAATGAAATAAAATAAATATTTAATGGAAGTTTATAGGAGGAGCAGGATTCAGATTTTTCTTTTTCTTTTTTAAAATCTTTACATTTTACCCAGCACAGGGAATTACTTACCTCCAAACCTGAGAGCTGTTTGTTTTCTTTTTTAAAGGTAGGGGAGACCTGAACAGGATTGAATAGAAGAAAAAAAAAGCAGGAAAATATGGGTAACAGGGAAGAATACTTTCTTCACTGGTAAATTCTCTGGAACAGTAGTTCTTCATATTAGCCCTCGTTGGAAGCCCCTAGAAGGTTCATTAAAACCCGGACTGCTCAGCTTCACCCCAGAGCTTCTGTTCGTTAGATCTGGGTGGAGCCCAAGAGCTGGCATCTCTGACCATAGTTCCCAGGTGACACTGTTGTGGCTGATCTAGGACCACCATTTGAGAACCTGAGCTTGGGAGAAGGTCGAGTCCAGCTTGTGGGCAGGAGGTACGGCTTGAGAGAGAGAAAAGGCACATCGTTGGCCGGAAATCACTAGAAATGAAAGAAGAACCAGGAAATAAAGACACACAACATTTTGAAATGGGGACAGAATAGAGAGGGCAGTCACTGGAATTGGAGAATTAGGTACTGGAGTCTGGAGCGTCGTTGCTGTGGCTATTGAAGCTGTGACAATGAAGGGGGGACAGACAGAGGTGAACACTAAGAGCTCAGGGCTGGGACCGTCCAGGAAGGTGGGTGTAGGTGGGAGAACGGGCTTTGTAGGAGACAGGCCACGATGGGGGGTGTCCTGAGGTCTCAAAATGGCGTCGGGGGCAGCAAAGACCATAGGGAACTCCTTACTTTAACCATGGGCAGAGACCCCAAGACCTGTCTTCGCTGTAGCGAGTCAGGAGGAGCGTCCCGTGATGAAGATAAGGTCCTGTTTCAGCCCAGGTAGAGACGGGTGGGGATGAGAGGGGTCTGAAAGAACCACAAAGAGTTAGCACTTTGCATGAGCCAGTGGAACCGGCTTCCCTCCTCACAAGGACCCTAGGAAGCTCCTGTCATTATCTCCATCTCACAGTTAAAGAAGTCATGTAATTTGCCAAGTTCACACACCTCGTACACAACGAGGCCAAGAATTGGACCCCAGCAGTCCACGGGGACATGACGGTCTCCCTGCGAGCCTATTTGGCACTTGACTTTCCTTTGTTCTGTTGCCAGGTCCCTTCTCCTGAGCCAGGGCTTGGTGAGAACAATGCCAGCCCTAGGGGTTGGATTGCATGTTATAGGATTGTCCCCAGACTGCTCTACCTGGATGTGACACAGGCCAATCATGGTAGAGAAAGGGTGCCTCTGCAGGGTAGTATTTCAGGGCCAGGCTTGGGGACAAGAGTCAGAATGGGACAGAATGGCTCGGGTGGCAGACCCATGACCCACGAAAGAGCCCATTGTCACCAGAATGGAAGACACCAGGCTTGTCACAGAAGGCAGAAGGGAGCATGATCTCAGGTACTGCAGGATGGTAGCAGATCTCTTCTTGTAAAAGTTTTGTCTTTTTTTTTTTTTTTTTTAGCCCTTGGGTCTGTATAATTCTTGCACTAAGAAGTCTGTAGGCCGGGCGCAGTGGCTCACGCCTGTAATCCTAGCACTCTGGGAGGCCGAGGTGGGCAGATTGTTCGAGGTCAGGAGTTCGAAACCAGCCTGAGCAAGAGTGAGACCCCATCTCTACTATAAATAGAAAGAAATTAATTGGCCAACTAATATATATAGAAAAAATTAGCCGGGCATGGTAGCGAATGCCTGTGGTCCCAGCTACTCAGGAGACTGAGGCAGGAGGATTGCTTGAGCCTAGGAATTTGAGGTTGCTGTGAGCTAGGCTGACGCCACGGCACTCACTCTAGCCTGGACAACAAAGTGAGACTGTCTCAAAACAAACAAACAAAAAAAAGAGGTCTTTAAACCTCAAAACTGTCCTGTTAATGCATAGTTCCAACAATCTTAAGGAATGGTCTGCAAAATATCTGTGTGTTCTATTTCTCTTTATATCTGCCTTAAAAAAAAAAAAAAGCAGCGCATGGTTACTGAATCCCAGAGTTAGAACTGAGGAAAACACAGTTGTTCCGTGATTGCATGCACACATTCAGCACAGCGAGAAGCATCCCTGCACAAAAACAGTCGTCTCCTTTCCTTGCTAAATATTTTGTGTGCATTTTACCTCATCTCCTAAAAGCCAGATGGAGGAAGCCTAAGGAAAGAATATGGGGAATGATGATGGGATGATGTACAGAGGTAGCTCAGGTGGAATCGCAGTGCAGGGTACAGAGAACATGGGTGGGAAGGAAACCCCCAAAGCTTGAATGTTCCTTCCTGCTTCCTCCTTAGAAAGCGCATCACCGTAAGCGGGAGGGGGTGCAATCGTGTGAGAATGACCCTGTCACATTTACCTTCTTATACAAAGGATCACAGCTGATATCCCAACCTGTTCCTTGGGACGTCATTCAGACGCTTTCGTAACACGTAATTGGGGAATTGCTGGCGAATTTTGTAATCTTCACCATAAATGTGAAGAAAATCTATGCA
The DNA here is from genome assembly GCF_040939455.1 of Microcebus murinus. NCBI lineage: Eukaryota > Metazoa > Chordata > Mammalia > Primates > Cheirogaleidae > Microcebus > Microcebus murinus. The sequence continues at coordinate 11,325,210 of NC_134128.1, read as the reverse complement.
AATCAAAAAGTGTCACTTGCAACCTGGATCAGACCTGAGGAGGGGGTTGGTTAGCGCAGGGCTGGGATTTGCAGGATGGGTGGGACTTGGAAACACTGGAGCATTTCCACCGTGGTTCTTGCATGTCTTCGTCTCAGCCTGTGTGATGTGAGAACGCAGCTACTTAACGGAGGGAATCCAAAATAAAGCAGCAGCCATCTGGGTGGTTTAATCTTATAAAGATCCAGTTGCAATTCGTTTTTATTTATTTATTTTAAGACAGGGTCCGACTCTGTTGCCCAGGCTAGAGTGAAGTAGCATCATTGTAGCTCACTGCAACCTCCGACTCCTGGGCTCAAGCGATCCTCTTCCCTCAGCCTCCCAGGTAGCTGGGACTATGGGCATGTGCCAGCTAATTTGTCTACTTTGGGTAGAGACAGGGTGTTACCATGTTGCCCAAGCTGGTCTTGGACTTCTGGTCTCAACTGATCTTCCTACCTCAGCCTCCGACGTATCTGGGACTACAGGTGTGTGCCACCATGCCCAGCTAATTTTTCTATTTTTACTAGAGATGGGGTGTCTCCCTCTTGCTCGGGCTGGTCTCAAACTCCTGACCTCAAGCGATTCTCCCCTCCTCAGCCTCCCAGAGTGCTAGGATTACAGGCGTGAGCCACTGTGCCAGCGCAACTTGGCAATGTTCTAAACTGGGTTATGAGAGAATTCTCCAGTATTAAGTTTTCCTGATTCAGTGTGTATTGAGAAACTAAATGGCTTTAGAACTGTGTTCTTGCAGTAACCACATTTTTCCCCTGCAGAGAATGTTTGACCATTTTCTTCGTTTCTCCTCTCCCACAGAAGAGGGAGGTTTGTCGTAAGTGAGGACTCTTTGTCCTGCAGTTCCTTCCACCCACATGTTCTCCTGTGTCCCGGCTCTGTGGAGTGGACCTCACAAGCATGGGTCACACAGTCCATAATCAACACATGAGTGAAACCTGCATTTTCATTGTATTTAACCTCAAAGGAAACATGTGTGTATATATATGGGATAGAATGCTAGGTCCTGATTTCATAGTCTACATCTAGATAGAGATCTATTTATTATGCCATTGTGTATTCTGCATAATCTATTGTGGTTTTCAGTCCAGTTCTTTAACAGCTGTATAAATTCAGGTTGCCAAAGGCAAAAGAGGTGGCCCAGCCTCGTGTCTGGCTGTGTTCTCTTCCCACACTCATAGACCTTTCTTTTCCCAATGCCCCAATTCCATCTTCTAGACTGAATTATTCCAACCTCAGTAAAGTGATGTAAGGCCATTCAGAATAAGTCATAATAAAAACAGACCCATGGGAGAACATTTTTACGAGAAGAATGCAGTTAGCACGATCACATTGAAAAATTGCCTCCCATTGATCTTTGCAAAGAGGGAGGTTGTCACAGTTGGCCTTCTAAATACAGGTACGAGGCTCCCTGGGCCACCAGCAACACTGTGGCTGCTTTTGCCAAGTCTGGTCATCCCTTAAAGACTATACCTGGTAGAGCCTACTGGAGTGTGTCTTGGTGCAGATGAATTTTGGAATATCCCACCCTGACAGCAGGCTTGGTTGAAGTGGCCAAGATGAGGCAGAGTCAGGGATCGGAACAAGACAAAATCTCATCTCTGCAGATATCATAATATCTACCCCATTGATCAAGCCAAAATCATCCTTGATTGGTCTCTGTCCCTGCCCCCCACTCGGATTCTTTGTGCCAATCTATTCTCATCTCTCCTGCTGCTGCCACACTAATCCAAGCCATGTCCTGTCTCACCTGGACTATTAATGTGACAATATCCTTTTGACCTGTCTCCTCCTTTCGCTGTTGCTTTCGGTGATCTCTCCCCACGACAGCAGAAGGGATTTTCTTACCACTTAAATTGGATCTTGTCTCTGTCCTGCTTCAAAGCCTGCTGTGGCTTTTCACTGACTGCTCTTAGAAAAGTCAGAACTCCTTGCCGTGGTTCAACAGGCAGTGCGGGAACTAGCCCGGTTGACCTGACTTTCCAATGGCATCGTCCCTACCTCATTGCTGGCAGCTACGGTGATCTCTCTTTGTCACCTCCATGGCTGCTCCCTCGTGCTCTTTCTCTGTGAAAGAATCTCTTCTCGAGATCTCCTCCTTGTAAGTCTCGGAATCTTTCCTCCTGCTACTGCGTGACTCACTCTCATCTTCTGTGTCCCCATTAGTTGTCACCTCCTAGAGATGTCTTCTGGACCACTGTCTCTCCTATCCCCCTGTTTATTTCTTCTACAGAACTTTAAAAAAGTAGTTTCTATTAATAGATTGTTTCATGCATGTGTTTACCTATTTCTTGTCTATTTTCTTCATGAGTGTAGCATGTAAGTGACAGGAGGCTAGCGTTTGTATTTGACTTGCGTCTGACTATGCTCCCAGGAACGAGCCTGGTGCCTTTTTCATCATAGGTATTCCCAAAATGGCGGATGGATGGATGGATGGAGACGGTCCCTCTTCTCTTGAAATGGAAACAGGATAGTGAGAGTCTAAAATAGAATAAGCAAGTATAATATAGTGTGATAGCAGCAGGCTCAATCCCTTAGTAGTATTCAGGAAAAATATTACCTAATACTTGGGAATAAGAGAAAGAGTCTCAGAGAAAATTATAACAAGAGATTAGAAGGATCCCTAATAAATAACCAACTTGTATATTACTATATTAACGTTAATGATTACATTAAAAAAAGCACTGTTTTAACCTTTTTCATTATCTCCCTCTAAAGGAGCCTTTTCTAGACTATTTTTTTCATAATCACCATTCCCCGATAAAATTTATACTAGAGATATATCTATACCTCTCTTTCTATCCATGTGCTCTATGCGTATCTGTACTTGATACTTGAAAAGAGTAAGTTTGTTTTTCACCCCCTAAAAAGAAATTTTTGCCCCCTTGAGTTTGAAATCACCCCTGTTGAGCATGCATGTATTAAAGCATTTATCATTGATAAGACCAAAGTTCCAAAGAAAGTGCAATTGATACAACTTCATAGTACTTGCTCTTTAAATGTCAGTGGACTTTGCACTATTTTAAATAAAAGAACACGATTTTCTTTGCATGGGAGGGGAAGGTGATATTGATTTTTTAATTCATACTCGTTGAAAAGTCACCCTCAAAGTCATAATGAGAGTTCATATAATAATATCCACCAATATGTGTCTCCATTAAAAAAGATTAAAAGATGGATGAGAGGATCTTATATTTTTAGGCAAAAATGTGACAGACAAATGCACAGTAATCATTTGTACAGTTCAGAAGGGAACATGTGGGGGCTGGTTGACTCCGAGAGTACTTGGTGACATATCGGGAAGGTGACTTAGTAAGAAAGTGCTGCCTAAGACTTAGATTTAGAAACAGTAGTTAAATTACTAGGTAAATGAGTACCGATAAAGTTGCCCGGGAGAATTAGGGATAGGAGAACTGTGTTTAAAGATTCTTGGATATAAGCAAACATTTTCAGAGGGAGTAAGTAAACTGGTTTACAACCTTCTGTTGCTGTTGGTGGGGGTTAATTCTGTCTGGAATATATATGTCAACGCAGGTAAATACCAACTGGCTTGCCCTTGGAGGATAAATAGCGTACAAAATTGCTGCAGGAAATGCTGGCCAAGGAGTTTTTAATAATGGAACTTAGCCCAAGGGCAAATTGTCTATCACTCAACACTTTCTACTTGCTTATCTTTCAGGAATTTTAAGAAGGTTAAGGCACTAAGGTTTGCAAAATGTTTTAACTCTGTAGGCCCCATTAATCTTCTGGCTGCTCTTTCGCAACTGCAAATGGATTCTGGTTTTTATGATGATGATAAGAAGGGCATAACCCAGAAAAGTGTTGGGCCTTCTAGTTCTCCACTTTGAGCAGAATTTCTGTTCGTTAGCCAAGTAGCCTTGAACTTCACTGATGTTCAGTGAAATGAGGCATGGCCCAGCTCCGATGGTCCATGGAAGATGCTCAGTGAGGGTGACATTTAGTTCCATTAAAGCTGATGTTCCTATTTATACCAAGGATAGTTAGTGCAGTTACACGAGAAATCAGTTATTTCCTGGCTTTACAGACATAGACAGGCTTTACTTTTATCCTGTTTCCTACTTAACCAACCTCCTTGTTGCTGGTTGGTTTTCATCTATGTAATGTAATCTTCACTTCCATGACAGATTAATGTCAATGATCACTTTCCTAATGCCCTTCCCTTGAGAAACTCCCTACCCATCTGTGTTGTCTGCACACTGCTAAGCTCCTTTCGTAACTGGCCAACCCACGTTACTCTTCAACCTTTTTTTCATTATTATTCCATTATTCCATATTTCATTATTCAACACAATTTCCAATCTTTAATCTGTTTATTCTCTTTAATGGTTATTTCCTTCAGCTGCCCCTCAAATTCTCCTGTCTCATACTCACAGCCCTCCTACTGTTCTCTTTCTTCCCTATAGTGCCCCTCACCTCTGCCTTCTAGCACTGGGTATGCTCTGAGTTCAAATCATGACTTAAATACATGATGAATCCTTTTCATCCTAACTTTGAACAAAGTGAACACCCCTTATTCTGAGTTCTATTGAGGCTTGGATATATGGTGGTCGTTCTGTTTTCACTCCTCCTTTGATAGTGCTATGAACCTTGTGAATGTATTCAAGACTTAAGTCTATCTCTTCACTTAACCAGTGTTCCAGCCCCATTGAAGCTGCTGCTCTTTGGCAATGCATTGCGAACTCATACTTCAACACAGTAAATGCACATAATAATGGCTGTACTAAACAAATGGGTATTACGTGAGTTTCATTTGTCATTGGAGCACTCAACTAACAAATGAGAAAGGATATTCAATCTCTGTTGTTTGGATGATCATATAGGCAGAGTCTGTCCCTGTGAGAAATTTTCCACTTGCTTACAAGTTGATGGATTCTTAATGTGATGATGTACCTCCAAGAACTTTTTTTTTTTTCATTTTTATAAAATGTTGGGTTTGTTTTGAAAATTTTTTAAGTATGGTAAAATACACATAAAATAACCTTACCAGTTTAGTTATTATTAGGTGTTCTGGTCAGTGGCATCAAGCACATTCACATTGTGGAGCGACCATCACCACTGTCCCTCCCCGGAACATTTTCATGTTCCCAGAGTGAAATGCTGTACCCATCAAACACTGTCTCCATTCTCCCAGCCACTGCAAACCACCATTCTACTTTCTGTCTCTATGAATTTGACTATTCTCAGTATCTCTTGTTAGTAGACTCATAAAATATTTTTCCTTTTGCAACTGGCTTATTTTGTGTTGCATAATGTCCTCAAGGTTCACCCATGTTAATAGCATATGTCTGAATTTCCTTTCTTCCTTTTTAAGGCTGACTAATATTCCATTGCATATATGACCACATTTAGTTTAGTCGCTCATCTGTTGATGGTTGCTTTGATTGCTTCCATCTTTCTGCTACTGTGAACATGGGTGTACAAATACACTTCCAAGAACTTTTGAAAGAAGTCCCATTAATTATATTCAGAAAATTTATGTAATTAGAGTGTATGGCATAAATTGAGTTCCTCCTACACAGTGAGCCCTCACTTTAAAATGCTGCTGGGTAACAGTGCTTAGTTTAAATACGTACCAGCTCTCCTTAGCAGAACAGTGATCTTTTACAGAACCTTCTTTTTAGAGTAAAAGAACATTAGGAGAAAATGTTTGGAGAACTACATATAAAAACCAACTTATTTTTAGTGGAATGTATTTGTTCTAAATATGGCTAATTGCTTTAGATATTTAATAATCTTAGACTACAAATACATTTCACTAAGCCAGAGAATTACTTTTGAAATATTTTGATAAGACAGAAAGAAACCATTTAATTAATTCTGTTACCTTATTGGCTTTTATGAAACAGTCCCTTTAAATGTATACAAAGTGTTTTAAGCTATGTAAATGTTTAAGTGTGTTTGAAAATAAGTAATAAAATGTATTAAGGTGTTCTGTTGCAGATGAATATATATATATATATTACTATGCAGCAGTAATTTAAGACAAAAATATTGAACCCTCAATTGGAAAATAAATTTGGCAAATCAAATATCTTATAAGTCTAGAAAATGTGAATATTTTATTCTACTTTGTTTTCATGTTTCACTATTAATTTGCATGTGGTTATTTTCTACTTGTGTTGATTCTAAGGAGTTGGGTAAACTCCATGGGGATGGAGATTTTGTTTGTTCACTGTATACAGTAGGCACTCAATACATACCAGATGCAGATAAATGCATAACTGTAACAGTATCATTTGGAAACTTTCCCATAGACTTCCTTCATGTCTTAACCTTAAATTAAAGCACAGAATTTTTTTTTTTTTTTAATTGAGTCAGAGTCTCACTCTGTTGCCTGGGCTAACGTGCCATGGCATCAGCCTAGCTCACAGCAACCTCAAACTCCTGGGCTCATGCGATTCTTCTGCCTCAGCCCTCCCCAGTAGGTGGGACTACCAGCATGCACCACCACGCCCAGCTAATTTTTTCTGTATATATTTAGTTGGCCAATTAATTTCTTTCTATTTTTTTAGTAGAGATGGGGGTCTCGCTCTTGCTCAGGGTGGTCTCGAACTCCTGACCTTGAGCGATCCGCCTGCCTCAGCCTCCCAGAGTGCTAGGATTACCAGTGTGAGTCACCACGCCTCGCCAATAAACAGAATTTTAAGAAATGTCCTATATAAGACAAAAGAATCCCAAAGTACTTAAATAATAAAATCAATAAAAGCAAGGTTTTTTTTCAAATGTTATTGTCATCCTAACTTTAATGAGCAACTAATTCAAAGGCCCTGTATCAGGTGGCCCTGTATCAAACTACGGCCCGCGGGCCACATGCCACCCACCTAGGACATTTATCTTGCCCGCTGGGTGTTTTTGCTGCAGCTGCCTGTCCTGCTTAGCAGCCAACTTGTCCTGGGCCCACAGTGAACTCTCCAACGGTCTCAGGGACAGTGAACTGGCTCCCTGTTTAAAAAGCTTGAGGACCCCTGCCCTATATACTAGTATGAAAGAAAGAAGGTGAACTTCTACAAAGATTTTTAAAGATGTTTGCTCCTGATGGTAACTCAGCATTGAAGATGTTGTGAATTTTTATGCTGAATTTTAAAAAAGTATAGTTTTTGGCTTTTGTATATATATTCATATATATACTTATACATACATGTGTGTGTATATATACACACACACACATATATTCTCAAATGACAAGTGAAATAATGGAGATCTGTAATAAGACATAAGAGAAAGGCATGAGAGAAATCAGAAGTGCTGTTTTAATTCATATTTTACCTCCCTGTTTGTGGCTTTCAGTAGATTAACATTATGCATATTGGAAAGAACCAGGGATCGTCTTCTAGCCTGATAAATTCAACTTTCGTTTCCACATTTACAGTATTTCTCTCAAGGATAAGCCCTGGGAGGTTGGGTAGGGATAAATTCCAGGGGAGGCTTGCTCAAATTCATCACTTTGCAAGATTTATATGCACAGCTCCAATGTTTACATGGGACTGAATTTTTTTATATATCTGTAGGAATATTTCAATTGTTCACCCTTTTTTCCTGTAGGGGTTCTGATGTATGCCAGCCTAGAGGGTAAGTGCAGTGATTGTCTCAGGGAGATAGTTCTTTGGGGCGGGTTATAAAGTCTTTGACATCCTCTCCTGAAAAAGAGGGTTCCCCCTTCTCGCTCTACTTTATACCAGTTTGTACCAGTTTATACCTGTTTATACCACTCTTCTTTAGTTACCCTGAAATTATCCTCAAGGTGCTCTGGGCATTATTGTACCCTTATCTCTTGGGCTTTATCCAGAACGATTCTGTTGTTGTAGACCCATCACTCTTTGAACTGACCGCAATCTAGACTTTAGCATTGTGGTTTGATAGCTCACTCTTTATTTCCAGGACCCTGCAAATCCACTGTCCATGATTTTCTCTTGATTCTATCAAGATACACTTATATTTTCAGACTGTATATGCTTTCAGCATTTCGATAAAACCGTTGTACTTCTACCCAAGTCTGGAGCTCTTCAGGGAGTATGATTGGCAAATGCCAATGGATTCAAGTCTGTTCTTCATCACACAGGAGGGAGTTTGCCCAATATCTGATCAGATACAGTTGCCTCAGCACTCTTAAATCTTTGTGGAGTTCAAGAGAGGTGTCTGAGGTTCTCTTATTCACTTATTCCAGTGGGAGATACCTCTCCTCCCTCACAGTCAAGAATCCATCCAGTAATGGGGAAGTGGAGCTCCATCTTGGTCGTTCGTCCCATGTAGAAACTACTCACATGAGATGCACAGTGGCTGTTGCTATAGTCTTTCCCCAGAACTCTGCAAAATTTTCAAGAATCCTGGGACAGAATATTCACCATAAGAAATTATTAAGGTGTATAAAATCAGAAATAGGCTGGGTGCGGTCACTCACACCTGTAATCCTAGCACTCTGGGAGGCCGAGGCGGGAGGATTGCTCAGGGTCAGGAGTTCGAAACCAGCCTGGGCAAGAGTGAGACCCTGTCTCTACTTAAAAATAGAAAGAAATTAATTGGCCCATTAAACATATATATAGAAAAAATTAGCCGGGAATGGTGGCGCATACCTGTAGTCCCAGTTACTTGGGAGGCTGAGGCAGGAGGATTGGTTGAGCCCAGGAGTTTGAGGTTGCCGTGAGCTCGGCTGATGCCATGGCACTGTAGCCCAGGAAATAGAGTGAGACCCTGTCTCAAAAAATGAAAATAAAAAAATAAAAAACAGAAATAGCTCCCATACTGCCCATAAGACAGCAGACAGAAGCTACTTATTAAGTGTTCACTGTCCTACAATCAGAGATGATAATTTTCATACCTCTTCCTCTCTCTTCTAACTTATTATTCTTTCACTTTTAGTATTTTTAGTATCTCTTTTCATGTTTAAAAAGTAAAAAATATCTTCGCTTTTAGTATTTTATTGTATTTTTCAGTTATTTAGTTGATTGGCTTCACTTCATACCCCACTGAGAACACAAAAATTCGCAGATGGTAACACTGTCATCTTGCCACCACCAAATCTGTAAGCCTGTCTTCATCCATGCTCTGTGTTCTCCTCTGTCCTGCCGGTTAGATTGGAAGAAGCATCTCTCCTCATGTCAGAATATTCTCGTTCTTTGTTCCCCACCTGCCAAGACTTCCCGCCTTCACTCATCTTCTCTACTCGTCAACATCCGTTCTTTCCCTCTACCCATGATTCCCTGGGGATAATATTCTACACAGTTTCCCAAGCTAAAAGTTTAAAAACCCCTAAATTCCAGATCCTCCAGTTGCTACGTGCAACCTCACCAGTCCACTCCCCTTCCCAGCCAGACTTGCCACAAATAAGAGGTCTACACTCCACTTCTCCCATCCTCCCCTCTTCTCGTCCAGACTTTACCTCCCTAACTCCAACACGTTGCTGCCAACAAGGTCACTAGCGACCTCTGTGCTATCATGTAAGTCATAAACATCATCTTATCTGACTCAAGCTGTCAGCAGCATTCAAAATAGTCGATGACTCCCCCCAATTCGGTATGTTCTCTGCTCTTAGCTTCTGTGACACCATGTTCTCTGGCCATCACTTGCCAGTTTTTAATTGTTTTTTCTTTTTTGGGAAGGTGGAGAAGAGACAGGCTCCTCCCCCTCTACTCACTTTCTCAAAGCTAGGGTTCTTCAGCACTCAGAATCTGGCCTCTGTCTTTTCTCTCCACTTCCCTTTCTGAGTTCCAACTTTTATTTCCAGTTGTCAGTAGAGCCTCTCCATTTATTCATCTAGGACCTTAAACTTACCTAAATCAGAGCACTCGGTTGCCCCCTTCTTCCCCTAACTGTGGTGCTCTCTCAGGCTTTCCCTGCTCTGTAATGGCCCCAGCCAGCTGTACGTCCTGTGGTTTCTGTCTCCAGAATACACCCAGCTTAGCACTACAGTGCTTCGACACTCCAAGCCACTTTCGTCTCCTCTGGGCTCTCCTTCTGCCCTTGTTCCTTTCCAACTTGTTCAAGAAGTAAAACTGGAGAAAATCAACAACATCTTTTGTGTAAACAGGGACAATAAGAACGGAAGAGGGAGAGAGATACATTTAAAAAATACTTACATAGCAGGTAGAACATGCAGACAATACTGTAAGCAGTCCCCAACGTTTTTGGCACCAGGGACCATTTTCATGGAAGACAATTTTTCCATGAACCAGAGAGAGGGGATGGTTTTGAGATGATTCAAGTGCATTACATGTATTGTGCACTTTATTTCTATTATTATTGCATTGTATTATGTGATGAAATAATTATACAAGTCGCCATAGGTTGGGACCCTTGCTATAGTGAACCAGTGGGAAGTGGAAAAGAATTAAGAGGAAGGTGTGACATGCACTCTCCAGCAAATTTGTATTAATGGATCATCTCCTAAGTGGACATATAGGAGTAACATTTATCGGGTGTCGGGCAGGTGGGAGGGGGGAGGAGGGGATGGGCATATACACACATAATGAGTGAGATGTGCAACGTATGGGGGATGGTCACGCTTGAAGCTCTGACTCGAGGGGGGAGTGGGGGCATGGACAATACATGTAACCTTAACATTTGTACCCCCATAATATGCTGAAATAAAAAAAAGATGATGTGAAGTTAAAGTGACATTAAACAGAATGGGGGCACTATGAAGGCCAAGTGTTGAATAGATAACTTAATCTGTGGACATGATGAGCTGTGGGATGATCAGATAGATATTCCTTGGAGGCAGATGGATATAGACAACTGGAAATAAGACTTTAGGGCTAAATATATAGACATGGGAATCATTCATTATAGGTTATACCTGCAGCCATGGAGATTAATGAAATCACCGAGGAAAAATGTATAGATGAGAAAATGAGAGTGTCGTCTTCTCAGTCTCAGGTTGACTTCTTGTACTATCTGTCCCCCTCCCAGACCCCATGTGGGCTTTCCTCTCTTCTTCATACCTCTACACCACCTTCATTTGTCCCCAGTTATTTCCTCCCCAGAATGTATGCAAAACGAAGCCCAGCGCCTCTGTGTTCCTTTTCAGTCTTGTTGTTTACAGAGATAAGCACACACATCCACCTTCTTTAGAAAGGTTTTGTGGCTGAACATTTTGCCACTTAATAATCTTCAATTATCTAGACCTCACTGGAGAGTGACAGCACTTGACAAACAAACACAGTCACACACCTCCCCACACTGGGGACTTACTTATCTGACATTCCGATTATGGTGTGTGAAGCCAAGAATCTCAAAGCAGTGAATTCAAAGCATCACAGTAGAATTATAACATCAAGGCAATAAAACTGGAGTCTATTCACATCTATTTTACTATATTTCTAGTGAGCTTGGTTTTCCTGATGGTGGCTGTTAAGTTTTTTAATTGTATAAAAGTCCTACATAGAAGGTTCTACCCTGGCAGAAGGAAGAAAACCAAATCCCTTTGTAGCCATTAATTTGAGAGTCCATTATAGATATCATTAACCATGGCTGCAGAAATGAGAGACTCTCACTTTAATGGGACCTCACAATCCTTCCTGTACAAATCCTAGCTCATTAGTGGAAGGACAAGTTCTAGATCAACAACTATCAGGAATACATGCCAATAAACTGGCTCCCAGATGGAAACAAGTCTGAACACAATATGGAATTTGAATAATGTGAAAATAATGTTTCCAATGGAACAGAATAAAATAGAAAGGCACTCTTATTCTTTGAAGGGTCTGAAATAATCTCTTCTGGAGTCTTCTGGTTGAAATGATAAATTCGCTTTGCGTTCTCCTTTTGCCACAACAGTCAAATATTTACGGACTGTGATCAGCACAGGTGTTTGAACTTCAGTATCGCATGCTTGACACTCGGAGACTGTCTGTATTCCCAGAGAATGTTAAGTCTGCCTTTGAGGTCAAGAAATATTTACTAGTGTCCAGTATAGGCCAGGAGCTGGGAAAGTAATGATGAATGAGAGGTGCTTCCTACCTCAAAAGGCCTACAGCTTGGTGAATTTACAGTCTTGTAAGACAAGAGCTTCGTGAAAGTTACAGAGCAACGCAAAGCAGTAGATGTCGTCATAGGCTGGCGGAGTAGCGTGCACGTCCAGTGCTGCAGAGTTTCCAGGCAGGGAGAATTTGGTGGGTTGCTGGAAAAGTCCCTGGGGAATGATGTACTGCTCGCCTCCAACAGCAGCGGCTAAGGACTTGGGAGCCTTATTTATTCCTCTTCTCAACCCAACTCAAGTGGCTTCTCCTTAGAGCTTCGCTGTCAACTTGCTCCCCGTTTAAGCCCCTTCTTTGCAACACGTCCATTCTTTGTTCTTCACTATGCTAAAGTGCTTGCGGCATGTTGCAATTGCTGGTATGCCTGTCTGCCCCACAAGATTCCAGTAACCATGTGAGATGCTATGCCTGGGAAGCTGAGTGATGATGGGAATTCACCTCTTTATGAGTTACTGGATTTCAAAAAATAGAATGCTCTGTTATCTGTATGTGTGTGTGTGTGTGTGTGTGTGTATGTATGTATGTATATATAGTGTGTGTGTGTGTGTGTGTGTCTTTTTTCATCCATTAAATAAACACTTCTCAAATGTGACAAGGGCTGTGTATGCAGTACTATAGTTTAGAGGTATCTCTGGCCTTTCTTCTCCTCTAAGCCTGCTTCAGTTTGTTCACATCAGAATTATTTATATATATATATGGTGGGATATTTATATATATATATATATACATATATATATTCTACCAGATTTGTTACACTGTGTCTGTTCACCCCTGTAAACTCATTTTTCACAAGCACTCAGCTTGGTATCGTCTGTATCTGGCATCTGGAAGACACTCAAATGTTTGGTGAAATCTTTGCTGAATGTTGGATGGGGAGGGTGGGGGTAAGGGGACAAATACAAAGATAAAGGAAACACCATCTGACCTTAAAGAAACTCAACCTGGTCCCAGAGACAGACTGCAAGGCAGAAAGGCTGTGAATGGATGAGCCAAAGCTGGCGAGTTTCTGTTCTGGCTCCCAGCAGGAGCATGAATGCAATGATGGATACCATTTCAAGTCCTGCACGCATGGTGTGGTCAGATGGAAGGGTGGTACGCAGAATTGGAAAGCTTAGCCAGGCATGGTGGCGCATGCCTGTAGTCCCAGCTACTCGGGAGGCTGAGGCAGGAGGATCGCTTGAGCCCAGGAATTTGAGGTTGCTGTGAGCCATGATCATGCCACAGCACTCTAGCCTGGGCAACAGAGTGAGACTCTGTCTCAAAAAAGAAAAAAAAAAAAAAATATATATATATATATATATATATAAAATAAAAAAAGACTTGGAAAATTTGTCACATGAGTATTTCTGGAAGACCTTAAAATTAAGGAATTATTTGCATATAATAAAAACAAGTGCCTTTTCCCCCACAATTACTTTATAATTTCATTCTTCTCAGTATTTTCTCCAAGCTTGGAAGCCATTGTCGTGCTGCTGGTTCTCATTAAACTGCCCATAGTTTAAGCCATTGGATTTTCCATCCCCTCTGGTGTACTAGTTAGTGAAAGCCTAACATTGCTGCAGAAATTATGGGGCAGTGGAGTTGGAATGACAAGTGAGAGTCCAGTCTCTACCCCGTATAACTATGTGGTTTGGGGCCTGCTGTCTGATTTTCATTTACAAAGTGGGAATCATAATACTTAATGTACCTGCCAAAAGTATTGGGCTTTCAGAATTAGAAGGGACCTTACTTTGATTTTATAATTAAGGTAAAGACAAAATAGCTAGATAGAGATATGCAGTGTCTGTAAAGATGTTTTGTGAATTATAAATCCTTATACAAATATCACGTACCAGCCGTATAGTTTCATAACATCACCGTACACTTGTTTTCTGCTTAGCTGCTGTTAGAGGATCTAATATAAAGTAACAAATAGGTCTCACCCCAAAAATGTTCAACTCCAGCATCTTCCCCTATCTTTTTTTTTTATTATTATTATAGTCATCCATGTGTCTTTGATCTCATATTCACTTAAGAGGTTTAGATGCCTCTGTTTTCTTTGGGTAGATCATATCTTCCTGGATTCACCTTTTTTTTTTTTTTTTTTTTTTTTTGCCTTTCTTGAACCCCAGGGCTGAGCAGCTGAACAATTCTGGAATAAGGAGTCTCAGTTCCTTTGATACCCACCCCATTCTTCCACCCTTCCTGCCCAACTTGGGTCCATGATAGAAGCTATATCCTTAGCCTAATGTTAACTCTAAAGAGGGTAGTGGTGGGAGGGGGGTTGGTTGGGGAGTTGAAGAGTTGAAAGAGTAGCTTTTGTGTCTTTGATTTAAATTTTGGTCTGGAAACCTAAATCACCCATGGAGATTTTCATTCCTGAACAATGGAAGATGTTATAGTGGGCAGCAAGATTTGCATTGCCATTCTGTGATCTCAGTTCTTTTTTTTTTTTTTTTTTTTGAGACAGAGTCTCGCTTTGTTGCCCAGACTAGAGTGAGTGCCGTGGCGTCAGCCTAGCTCACAGCAACCTCAAACTCCTGGGCTCAAGCGATCCTGCTGCCTCAGCCTCCCGAGTAGCTGGGACTACAGGCATGCGCCACCATGTCCGGCTAATTTTTTCTATATATATTAGTTGGCCAATTAATTTCTTTCTATTTATAGTAGAGAAGGGGGTCTTGCTGTTGCTCAGGTTGGTTTTGAACTCCTGAGCTCAAACGATCCGCCCGCCTCGGCCTTCCAGGGACCTAGGATTACAGGCATGAGCCACCGCGCCCGGCCCTCAGTTATTCTTAATCAAAGACATGCATGAGAATTAACTGTGGTGCTTTTAAAAGACCATCAGTAAAATATATTTATGCTTTGGCTCCACCCACTGGCAATTCAGGGCAGTTCTTTCAGGTGGGGGCCCAGCTCCCTTCTTTAAAAAAAAAATATTACAGGTGATTTCTATTTGGTAGAATATGGTATGATAACATCTGCAGTGAAAATAAATGCTTGTTTTGGATAGCTGTATTTTGATTTGATTTGAGTCGATATGATTTGATAAATAGAAAGGTAATATTTGGGTTGTTATTCAAAGAAATTATACAAGTAACATCTTGTAAAAGTCTATATAGTTTTATTACAGCCTTTAAAAAACCATATTGGCACTACCCAAGCCCTGAAAATAATATGTTGTGCTTTCTCCTTCCCTCACTGAAATCACATTTAAATTCAGAATCACCAACGCTAGTTTACATTCGATTCAAGACAGCGAGCCTGAAAATAGCTTTAATGACGCATGCAAAGCGTTTTCCTAGGAACGGACTCTGGACTTATTAGTGTCTGGAGCCATCAGTCAATACTCATCTGGTGCGCTGGTGTGCTAGTAAGTGATGCCAGAAAATGTGTGCCTGCCCCTATCAGTCACACGGAGCATTCACGTAACTTGCTTTAAATAGCCGAAGTGGGGAAAGAGATTGACTCTATAGTTGCTCTTCCTTCTTAAAAAAAAACCCATACTTACCTTTTCCTAGCTGTAAAATAGCAATTGAAAACTGCCATCTAAAGCGAAAAATAATTTCCTGAGGTTTCAATTGGGTTTTTCACGTAGCAAAACCAGGGCCAGGTTGTCGCCGGAGAAAGGTGGTCCCAGACCCAGGAGGTAGGGGCCCGCAGGTGCAGTTCCCACCATGCTGCTCGCTCTGACCTTGAACAAGACACAAAATTGCTGGGCTTCGGTTTTTCATTTTTAAAATGCGAGGGGTAGATTTGCTTGCTGAGAGCTCTTTTAGCTGTAATAGTCAAAACATGATGTTTCAGGATGTTTTGCTGCAATTTCTCACATGGCAAATGGGCCTTCTTGAAAACATATAATTATACTTTTGGTAGGAAGGAGCTCTCACACTGGGGTAGGGGAATGTTGACGACAGCTGGTGGGATTGGAACGTGTTAGGATTGCAGGGCAGCCTGCAGATCTGTTGTCTGACATACAGGGAGACCAAAGGCCACAGAGGCAGGGAGACCCCTGGGACAATGGATGCTGGTTCCACAGTCACCTTCTGGCAGTAAACCAGGTGCTCAGCCACGGTAACAAACTCAGGTGCCGCAAGTCATTGAGTGTGGCTTGTGAGGCTGTGCAAAGGTAGTGATGCCAACCCACCAACTCTTGTCCTTGCAGTTGTGTCCTCCTCATTTATGTACTTTCTCGGGAACAGCTCGTAGTTCCAGGAGAGAAGGGCTGGGTGGATAATCTCGTGACTGTGAAGCACAACGAAGCATCTCATTTGCCTTCTGAAAGATCACACTCACTGTTGGCCTCATCAGCACTAAATATCGGGGTGCCGAGAAGAAAAATCCTGTTTCTTCTGTGCCCAACTACTACTCTCATTTATTTCTTCCATCTCCAGAGATGGGTTTTTTTCCCCCACACTAGGCAATTTTCCCATTCTCTGGAGATGCCAGTTTGGTGTCCTACATGCTATTCAATGCTTATTTTATTATTTTTAAATTTTATTTTATCTTATGTTTTTGTTGTTGAGACAGGATCTTGCTCTGTCACACTGCTAAAATGCAGTGGCATCGTCATAGCTCAGTGCAGCCTCAAACTCTTTTGGCTCAAGTGATCTTCCCTGCCTCAGCCTCCTGAGTAGCTGGGACTATGGGTGCACAACATCACATCTAGCTGATTATTAAATTTTTTATAGAGACAGGGTCTTGCTATTGCTTAGGCTGGTCCCAAACTCCTGACCTTGTCAAGCGATTCTTCTGCCTTGGCCTCCCAAAGTGCTAGGTTATTGGCTGCACCGGGCCTCAATTCAATTCTGACACCACCCGGAGTTAGTGCAGACCCAACAGGTTGAGGGTTCAGTCCCAAAAGACCACTCCCACTTGAGATACCAGTCCCCGAGACACGGGTCTCCAGGTTTCCCACCACTTCCATCCAACTTGGCTGCACATTGGAGGTTCCCATGGCGCCCTCCTCGGGTTTAGTAATTTGCTAGAACAGCTCACAGCACTAAAGGAAACAGTTTACTTACTAGGCTACCAGTTTATCATAAAAGGATACAATGCAGCGACAGCCAGATGGTACAGATATGTAGGGCCTCCTATGGGAAAGGGTGTGGAAATCTGGGCTTTTAGTTTATCCATCACCCGAATAGTGTATGTTGTACCCATTAAGTCATTTCTCATCTGTCACCCTCCCCCGACCCTCACACCCTCTGACACTTCTCCAGTGTCTGTTATTCCACACTCTATTTCCACGTGTACACATTATTTAGGGCCCACGTTATAAGTGAGAACCTGTGGTACTTGAGTTTCTGCTTCTGATTTGTTTCACTTAAGATCATGGCCTCCAGTTCCATCTATGTTGCTGCAAAAGACTTGATTTCGTTCTTTTTAATGGTTGAATAGTGTTCCACTGTATGTACACAACATTTTCTTTATCCAGTCATGCATGGATGAACACTGAAGTTGATTCCATATCTTTGCTATTGTGAATGCTTTAGTGTGTCTTTTTAAAAATAGAAAAATTCATCTTGCTTTTTTGAACATAGAAAAAAAAAAATAAAAATAGAAAAATTCAGGCCAGGTGCAGTGGCTCACGCCTGTAATCCTAGCACTCTGGGTGGCCCAGGCAGGCAGATTGCTCGAGGTCAGGAGTTCGAGACCAGCCTGAGCAAGAGTGAGACCCCCGTCTCTACTATAAATAGAAAGAAATTAATTGGCCAACTAATATATATAGAAAAAATTAGCCGGGCATGGTGGCGTATGCCTGTAGTCCCAGCTACTCGGGAGGCTGAGGCAGCAGGATCGCTTGAGCCCAGGAGTTTGAGGTTGCTGTGAGCTAGGCTGACGCCATGGCACTCACTCTAGCCTGGGCAACAAAGCGAGACTCTGTCTCAAAATAAATAAATGAATAAAAGTAGAAAAATTCTAGAACAATAGGACTTGGTAAAATAAATAAATAAATAAAAGTAGAAAAATTTGATCTTGTGTGATACATATGTTTTATGTATATATCATTTATTTATCTATCTATATATTCGGAAACCCTTTCCCTGATTTTTTTTTTTTCTGCCAAGACTAAACACGAAGAGCCACAGAGTCTGTGATGCCATCTCTTGACAGATCTGTGCTGAGAGATTAACGCACCCATGCCCGCAGTTCCCAATAAAAATTCCAAGAAAATGACTATGGGAGCCATAAAAATTTAAGAAAACTTCTGGGACCCCGAGTAGGGACTGACCTTCTCTCAAAAATTGTTGACAGATTGTTAGGACTGACTTCTGAGACAGTACGTGAAGTACACAAGAAGACAGATCATTGCTTTTAGAGTCAAGCAATGTTTTTAATTTAACAGTTTTATCTCCCAAGTTGATCAGATGCTTTATCCGTTCAGGTTGGCTTTGGATGACTCTGCTTTGGATGACTCTAGTCACCTTTGGATGACCCTAGTTTTCAGAAACTGACTTGTCCTCAAAGGAAAATGACTTACCAATATTAAGGGCATTCTAAATATGATGCCTTTGGTTCTTTTAATACTTCTAAAATAACAGCATCATGGGGCAAAACCCATCTATCTCTTGTTGACCTCTGCGTTCCCATTGCCAAGCAAGTGCCCTGCTCATAAGAGGCACTTAATAAACACTTGATGGATTGAAAAGGAAACGATTTGATTACTGAACTAATTCTACCAAGTGTAACTAGTTAAATTACAGACAACACAGTCCAGAACTTTTTTGTTTCCAGTGTATCATTTTAACCCTTAGAGCTTAGGACCTGTGGTTAGGACTGAGAGAAATGAGACGTGTGTATCCCTGCTGGTGTGCATGGGAATTAGCACATCTTTCTGGAAGGAAATTTGGTAGTGTGCATCAGATCTTTTCAGATGTGAACATCTTTTGATCTGAGAATGTGTCTAAGGAAATAGTTAAGGATAAAATGTTTTAGATACGGTTTGTCATGGTAAGAACTGTCTAATAATAATGTAGACACTTCCTTATGCATCCTTTGAGATCCTCTCGGCCTCACCTGCCTCTCGTTCTACCCATTTCTGTGGCAGTTCCCCTGTGTGGGGTCAACAGGTCTTGGTTGTTGACCACAGGTGTCGGGCTGTAAGACCCTGCTCGGCGTACCTGAGTACACTGAAGCACAGAGAAGGCACGTGCAACAGGGCAAACCTTTGGACAAGAGGTGATTGAAGATGATAAATGGCATCGTCCTTCGAACAGACTGTCTTGGGACTTGGTTTATGTGGCTTCTCAGAGGGAAGTCCGGGAGGATTAAGCCATCAGTCACATGTAGTGGCAGCCAGGTCAATTACAGCCTCTCAGATGGTCTCCCTCTTTCACCCCTCACTTCTGTTCCCTGCGGTTGCACTCCTGTGTAAACTCCATGGCTCAGCTTCTATTTTCTGGGGACCCAGGCAGTCGTCTAATTGGTTAAATAAGCTACTTTACCTATACCACGGATATAGGCATATGACATGGCCAGGCAATAGCTTTTTAAATGAAAAAGCTGGTTACAAAAGTGAATGTCTAATACAATCCTCTTTTCTTCTTTTTAAAAAAGCATGTGTGTAATCTCTACAATGCTAACTAGATGATAGAATGCTAAATGACATTTCCTTTCTTTTGTTTACTGCGTTTTCTGGATTTTTCCACTCTTGTAGTAAATTTTCTAAGCAAAAATTTAGTGGGATATGTTTTCTATAAGAATTTTAGCTGGGGAATATAAAAGATATCATACAAATGTAGAAGCTATAACCAAGGAACAGTACATTTAAATTATTTG
Source organism: Microcebus murinus (assembly GCF_040939455.1). Lineage (NCBI taxonomy): Eukaryota > Metazoa > Chordata > Mammalia > Primates > Cheirogaleidae > Microcebus > Microcebus murinus. Next base: position 11,305,426 of record NC_134128.1, on the reverse strand, counting down.
AAGGGTTATAAGTATGAATTAGTAAGACTTGATGAGAAGTCAAGGACAATAAGGACACTTTATATTAATAGTATTAATATTATATTAATACATTATATAATACTAATATATTATATAATATTAATAATATATAATTAAATACTATAATATATTAATAGTATTTCTGTGGGATATTATGACATGTGATAGGACTTTTGGAAAGACTAGAGAATGAATGCAAATAAATGAAAAAAGTGTTGCAATAGAGGCTGTGGTATCTCTGTAGGACAGTACAGTGGCTATAAGAGAGTGTGTGCTTTTCTAGAAAGAAAGATGTAGGTTTCAGTCCTGGATCTTCACTTACTAGATGCCTGGCTATGGGCAACTCAGTGAAACTCCCTGAACTTCTGTTTCTTCTTTTCAGTAGTGGGGAAGTAACGCCATACTTCATAGGGTTTTGTGAGGACTAACTGAGATATGTTTAAGCATATTCTACGTGGTAAGTACTCAAGGCAATTATTAATTATTATAGTCTACCAATATCCAAAAAAATAAGTCTGTTTACCAAATTAATTCGTATCTTTTTACTGCCCCAGATATACCCCAAGGAAGATGACATTGAAGTGTCTTAGATTTGTACCCAAAGCCAACTGCCTTTTCTGAAACCTTGACTCCCAGAAGGCCATAAGGAACTTGGAAATATCCCCCAATTAGATTGACAGTGGATTGGGCAGATGTCTGAGATATCTTTAGTAGAGACCTTTAGAGTCATTACAAGTTATTATCAGAGTTTATTTGTAGATGTTCAAATGGTAACTTTACATCTAAAAATACAATGCAATCATTGTGGAGCATGTGTCACTATTAGAAAATGCTTCATATATTAGGCTGATTTCTGCCACCTTTTGGTGTCTACCCCTTTGAACCTTGTTCTGTCCTTTTAAGCAGGGTGACAATCGGTCACAAAGCTTTACATCAGAAAGTCTCAGAACACTGCAATCAGTGGCAGCAACAAAGATTTTAAGATTTTTCTAGAGAGTGAGCAACCAGACAGGCTCTTATAATCAGAACTTGCCACCCACAACTACATGCACTAATTTATTGCCTGCAAAACATCGGATTTAGGTCATGAAGATACTCTGCTCAGGTTTTTCAGTTTATTTTATTTATTTATTTGAGACAGAGTCTTGCTTTGTTGCCCAGGCTAGAGTGAGTGCCATGGCATCAGCCTAGCTCACAGCAATCTCAAACTCCTGGGCTCAAGCGATCCTACTGCCTCAGCCTCCTGAGTAGCTAGGACTACAGGTATGTGCCACCATGCCCGGCTAATTTTTTGTGTATATATATTTTTTAGTTGGTCAATTAATTTCTTTCTATTTTTAGTGCAGACGGGGGTCTCACTCTTGCTCAGGCTGGTCTCGAACTCCTGACCTTGAGCGATCCTCCTGCCTTGGCCTCCCAAAGTGCTAGGCTTACAGGTGTGAGCCACCACGCCTGGCCAGGTTTTTCAGTTTAAGAAATACAAAACGGTGTGAAATAAATGGTGAAATAAACACACCCAAGTTTGCATATCTTTTGATCCCTAGAACTCTACGAACTTAGTTAAAACCGCAGCTGTTGGAGCAGAGGAGAAAGTGAAGATTACTGAATTAACACAAAATATAATGTGTCTTTTCTCTGTTTGTCAGCCTGTACTTTGTAAAGGCTTTCCTTGTGTTTGTTTAGAATGCATCTTTGGGAATTCTTTGTAGTGTGTAATTTTCTAAATAAGTATGAAATAGACATCTTATAACAGTTTAAATGTTTAAATGCTAGCTATAGTTTAAAAGGGATGCCACTGTTGGTTCCTCCTAACGCTTCCATTGCCATCGAATACAAATACTACGTAGAACCACGGCAAAGGTGTAAAACTACTCAGTGCTCAAGGTTGTGACTATTTGCTGGGCCACATTTGTGGAATGAACCCCATCAAAGAATGGTGCCACTGGTGTCTCTCAAGATATAGCCCTGCGTCACCCCACTTTTTATTTTGCTTTGCAAACATTTATACATTAGGAAAAATAGAAACTGATGTATTAGGGGGGAAAAAACCACAGCTAGTAATTGGCACAGCAAGGTGGGTTCAGTGTGTAACAGATAAACAAAGAAAAAGAATAGGCATATAAAGCGGTTACTCAGGAGTTAAAGGCAAAAACCACACAAAAGATGCAGCCAACCAAGAAAAGAGTGAGCAAGTTTGTCTGAATGCAGCCATGTAAGAATCCAAGCCTTTCAACTTCCTTAGGTTAAGTTTTTTGGTCTGCTATAGGCACAAACTCCCCCACTAGGGCCTCAGGGGACATAAACAAGGAAATCCTGTGTCCTGTATCATTTTATCGTTTCAACTGCTGGGTGCTGGAATTTGTTTGTGTGTTTATGAGACAGGGTTTTGCTGTAGCCTCGAACCCCCTGGACTCAAGGATCCTCCGTCCTCTGCCTCCCAAGTGCTGGGATTACAGTTGTAAGCCACCTGTGCCCTGCCCAGTGCTGAATTTTAAACAAAATAGATGCTAAGTCAGTGTTTGTTGAACCAGGAGTGAATTTTTATTGACTTGACAGTTTCCTAATTTTTTTCTGAAAAAGCATACAGGAATTTTATATAAAGAAATAATCTAATAACCTTTGATTAATGACTTTAATATCAAAACAACATATATTAAAGGTCTACATTTTTTTATATTAGACATATAAACCATCACATTGATTTGGTGAAGGAAACTGAAGAAAAAACAAAAACAAGGTTTTGTTTTGTTCTGTAACAAGCCTAAAATAAAAATTAATTGCTCCTGAATTATACCATTGGCTTCCAAATAACTTGAGAAATGCTGCTATCGTGCTTGGTCAGGCTACTCAGTGGTAAAATTAAATGTATAAGTAGTGATTTTTTTTACCTAAAGTGCTGGCTTACCTGAGAATTACTTTCACATTCCCAACCAGATTGTTAAGTGTGAGACGGGCATTTCACAGCCTAGAGTAAATAGCGTGGAACATTTTCCCCCAAGTGTTGGTTTCTTTCTCGGTGGCCTGGGGGAGTTGCTGTACTTTTGCAAGACCTTGCTGGAGGAAGAGACTGCTGCACTGCGGAAAGAAGCCAGTGCATTGTCACCAATGGAGAATGTGGTATTAATACTAAATGACAGCGGACTTCACTGAAATCACAGATATGGTCTCTCTTCTTTGTATGGGGTTCTCGCTAGATAAATTCTTCTACAGATGTTTGCTTTTCCTGGTGAAGGGTGTGCTGGCTCATTAGGGCTGCTGGAACAGAATACCAAAGACTGGATGGCTTATAGAGAATAGAAATCTATTTCTTCAAGTTCTGGAGGCCGAGAAGTCTGAGATCAGGGGGCCAACAGGTTTGGAGTCTGGTAAGGACTACTTCCTAGTTCATTGACAACCATCTTCTTGCTATATAACCTCACATGGTGGAAGTGGGAGTAAGATCTCTGAGGTCTCCTTTATAAGGGCACTAATCCCATGGATGAGGGCTCCCCCTTCATGGGGTCAGCACCTCACAGGAGCCCCCTCTGAATACCATCACGTTGGGCATTAGGATTTAACATATGAATATTAGGGGACACAAACGTGCAGTCTGTCACAACTAGTAATGAAGCCTTTGCATCCCTTAGTTCAAGACCTCAGGTTCAACCTGATCATTTCTCCTAATAAGCAGAAGGAAAAGGTCATGCCACATTTCCATATACATTTGTGATTATTATTCTAGTATGGCTTCACCTTGCATGTTGATTCTGCAACTTTGAGCATTATTTGGATCTCAGTATTCATGGGTTTCCTTTATTTTTGCTTTCAACAGATTCTTTAAGGTTATTGTAATATTTTAAGAATTACTATTCCCTCTGTAAAACACCTTTGCAAGAGTTTATCTACTTTGTAGTCATCTGTGTAAAAGGATAAAACATTCTATATATTTTTGGTTCCTATACTCCTTAAACTCATTTTATATTGTGATTGTTAGTAATTTCAGCAGCTTTTAGAGTGCTACAGGTTCAAATTTTGTTTCGAACATATACCCCTTTGCTTTATTCTTAATGTATCTATTTTATACTTAATAAATACAAATATACACTTGCATTTACATATATGCCTGTTAATCATATAAAACAAAATTCTGATCAGACCCACCTGGCTTCCATAGTGACTTAGCAGTTGGGTTTTGTGGTTTTGTGGGCCCTGGAGCCATGATAACAGAGATTTCCTGGGGTTAGTTGATATATAAGTGCCTGATACTTGATTCCTCTAACAGAAAAGAAATCAATTCCTTAATTGATTCTTCTAGTAGTTATTAATACTATTTAGCACTATGATAAATACTTAGAGACTAGGATGAAAAATAGGAATATAGATCACTCACCTGAGAAAGTTAACAACCTATATTAGAGATCAATTCAAGCAAGTAGATAAAAACGTCTCCAACTAAATGCAGAATACATTTGTGTATGTACTATAATATACACTTTTCCACAACTGCTGTATAAAGTTCAAAGCAGGATGGGAAAAAAGCAATTTTAAAGCCATGATATCTTAGTGAGGGATTATGCTTTTAACTCTATTACCTGTATATTCTAGCATGGCATGGCTAGCCTACTGTAGCTCAACGACCTTGACTGCCAAAGGGTCCCTTAACACAGCTGGGCAAGCCTACCATTCTTCCCGGGTTCGCTCAGTGTTCCATGGTCTTAGAAAACTGTGATGTGTTGTCTCCTCCCTTGTTGAACCCCTAATACCTTCTTTTTTTTTGCAGGTTGGCAAGACCTTTATTCACAGTCATGGGATAGCCCGGGAAAGGGTCAGGGAGCTCGTGGGGTGGGGGGACTGGGGACAGGTCCGTTGCAGAGAGCCAGGCAATGTGGGTCCCTGAGGTGCAAGAAAGGAGGCACCAGAAAAAAATGGAAGCCTAGGCAACAGGGGGCCTGCACAAGAGGGTTTATGGTGCGTGGTGCCAGCCGTGTCCCGCCACCCCGGCAGAGAACAAGGCACAACTGGGCTTGGGGAAATGAGGAGGCCAGCCCCACCCATCTGCCTGCCTGTCCACCTGTCCAGGAGGTCAGAGTGCTTGTGGATGGAGTCCCCTGTCCCCCATTCTCCATTAAGCCAGCCACCTGGCTGCCCCCACAAACCCCTATAAATCTGGGGTTCCATTTTGGAGACCCCTGACATATGGAACATCTTAGAGGGTCGCCCCACACATCTGAGCACCTTCTCAGGGACCTTCTACCATGACCAGATCTTCAGGACAACCTAGTGCCAGCCGAGCAGAACTGAGTGCCAGATGGGGATGTCTGGTCTTCCTTCCTCCCTGTCTTCACTCCACCTTCCTATTCTGCTCAGAAATGGAAACAATGAGAAGATGACTTTCCATCTCCTCTGTGACCAGCACCTGTACTTGTACACACAGTCTCCTTGCCTGTTTCCATAGTTGAGTGTCCTGCCTGTGTCTCAGTCCTTGTCCTCTCCTTGGTCATGGATTCCACTGCCGCCTCTGCCTAAGCAGGGACTTTGCTCCATCAGTTCTGTCCTCTCTTTGTATATTACCATGATTTTCTTCTCTGCAGGATCATTCCCATCAGCATAGAGTGATTATGTCTCCTACTTTGAAAGAAAAAAAATCTTGAACCCTTCCCCTGCCATCTACCACCTTATTTCTTTCTCCCCTTTGCAGCAAAGTTCCTTGGGAGAACTGTCTGTACCTACTGTGCCCAATACCTCTCCTTCTCTTCTGTCTTTGCCGAAGTCACCTGTGGCCTCTGGGTTGCAAAGTCCGCAATGGCAGTTCCTGCCCTCACCTTCGTAGTATTTCACATAGTCGATCACTTCTCTTGAGAACATTTTCCGTACTTGGCTTCCTGACATTACAGTCTAAGCAGTCATTCTCCTCCACTGTTGGTCCTCCTGTGCCATTTTTGCCCATGGAGGGCCTTCATGCATGCTCCTTTCCTTCGTGATCTCATCCAGACCTTAATGGCTTTAAAGCCATCAGTATGCCTGAGACTTACAACCTTGTATTTTAGCCCAGATCATTCTCCGAAACAGACGTTGAGCACTCTTCCAAAATGTACTTGGATGTTTCATATAATCTCAAATTTTTGCCTCCTAGCCGCCTAGAACCTTCCCCGTATCGCTTGTTGTATTATCTTTGACTCTCAGATGCACTATCTTTGACTCTCTTTCCTACCCACATCAAACCCATCGGCAAATCCTGTTGGTTCTACCTTGCAAATGGATCCAGAAGTGGATCATTTTCCCTCCCTCCCTCGCTGCTGCCTTGACTGCACAGCCATCATCTCTCTCCCCGGATTACTGTGACAATCTCCAACTGAGCTGTGTCTCCATGCTCACTTCACGGTCGCCTTTCAATTGCACAGCCATCACAGTCCTTTTAACATGTCAGACCACATCACTGTCTGCCCAAAAGCCTCCAGCCACTTCTCATCTCACTTCGGCTAAAAGCTAAAGTCTTGACTGTGACCAGAGAGCTCTGACCTCGTCTTGTCTCTTCTTCCCTGGCTCACTCCACGTCACCCATTCTGGCCTCCTTGTCCTCCTAAGACACAGCTGGTCTGCTCCTACTTAGGGGCTTTGCAGTGGCTCTTCCTTCTGCCTGGAGTTCAGATATACTCATTGCAACCCCTCCTTCATGCTTTTGTTCACCCATCACCTCCCCGATGCAGGCTCCCTGTACTTCCTGTTTAAAATTGCACCTGCCCTATCAGCTTGCACCTGGTTTTCCTTACTTTGCTTTGATTTTTCCTTTCTTCCACAACATTTATTTATCACCTTCAAGCATATCATAATATCCACCTCATTTGTTTATTATGTCTATTACTTATTGTCTGTCTCTCCCTTCTAAAATGGAAGCTACTAGAGGGCAGAGAGTCTTAGTTTTTGTTAAAAGATGTACATCCCAAATGTCCAAAGCAGTGTCTGATGCATACATAGGAATGAATGAAGGAATCATTGATAAATCAAAAGAATTTTTCTCTCACTGCCCATCTCACTTTTCCTGTCTACCCTCCTCCATGATTACTCTTCACTCACATACCTTTGTTATACTTTATTCATTGTGTGAAATTATATTGGTATAATTATGGTATCTCCTGCACTAGAACATAAGTTATATGAAAGCAGTGACTTGAGATATAGTAAGCATGGACTTAGTAAATATTCATTAAGTGAATCAAATGTAGGGAAGAAGTTTGAATTTCTCAAATCAGTGAGCTGCATATGTAAATTTCATCATGTAACAAATCTGTGATTATTTGTTTTTTTTCAGTCTGATTCAGTATTTAGTCATCAGGGTATATAATCAGTTGTTACATTCTTTTTATCACTATGGTTTAATATGTTTTGCTATTAATATTAAAAGAATTCTCAGACTACCCTTGGGAGTTTATAATAAATGAAGCAAAGATTTTTAAAAGGCCAAGACTCAAGATTTTTCAAACTATATAGTAGACATTTTTTGCCTCCCTGTAAGGAATAAGATGAAGTTGAAAAGTTTGCTTCTATATTGGAAGAATTTTTGATTATCACTGAAAGTAGCAAAATGATACTGAGAAGTTGTAATCAGAGAAGGAGAACTGGAAACTAAAATATCAGTCAGTACTAAATAAAGCAGAGAGCTGTGATCTGATTCCTAAAAGTACAATCACTGCCTCTTTGGTTCCTAAGTGCTTCTTGCATAAGACTCAAGGGCTACACTCCAACTTGCGGCATTTAAAATTATAAAAGAGTACAACAAGTTTTATAGGAAGTTATTGTATGCCACAAGAAAATAGATAAAAAAGATTAGATATTTTTAACTTCTCTTGTCCATAGTCTCTTATAATAGGGACCTGGGTCATATTTTTCTTTAAATTCCTTTTAAAAAGATTGTAAGTTGGGAGCAGGTAATATTTAAGACAAATCTATTATAGACATTAAAACATTGTGAATTTTCCTTTTATGTTATTAGCTATTGGTGGTTTCAGTATGAAAACAGGAAAGCATACTTTCCTATTTAGCACAGTGAAATTCATCTCTGTATTAAGGAATGAAGAAATGGATGCATGAAAATCTGAGCAACTGTATTAATCATGATCAGAAATTTATGTTTATTCATGAGCGAATTTTCATCTTGCTTTTTAATAGCATGCATTCTACCACTGGCACATTTTTCGTAAACTTAAGGTAAACATTGTGTTGTTTCCATTCAAATTATTAGTTTCCTCATTAAGTCATTGTTTAGGAAGAAAGCTGGAAATATTGCCATGAATTTATGATAATCTGTTTATTCAGCTTCATGAAAAAAGAGAAATTTTAAGTTAATTATCTTCTATGTATAATAACTGATTTTTTTAACAACCTTAGGCCTAGTGATTCTATTATAGAAGGCTGTAAGAAAACAAAAGCTGCTCCTACTGTAAACTTGAAACACATGTCTGACGTGATCCTGTGGGCTCCATGGAGCTACTAGAGCTGCCTAAGGATGTGAGAAAAAGCAAGTCCTGCAGCCAACAGCTGTGCACAGGTATCCTCGCAGACCTGCCAGCGTGGCTCTCTCACCTACCCGTCTGCTCGTGACTAGGTCCTGGCATCTGTCTCCAGGCAGAGCAAAGCATATGGCAGCATGATTAAGGACGTGAAGCTAGGGGTTATAGGTCATGCGTGATAGCAGAAGCAGGTAGAAGGTGGAAAGTTTGGGGGGCTTGAGTAGATGGTTCTGGGTGTTTAGGCCAGGCAGTAATAGTACTGGAATCGGGAAGGAGGTGGTGAAATCAGGTGGTTTGAACCTTCAGTAGCATTCTTGGGGTGACTGAATCGCTCTACTTAGAACTGCTTGTAATCATCCATCAGAACAAGTCCACACTAAAAGCTGTAAACTGAGTAAAAGTGTGTGAGCAACCACACCCAAGCAACCATAGTGGAAGCCAAAGAATCTCAAGTGATGCAGCAGAGTATGTTGAGCTGATACACCAATGGCTGTTACAGAAGAGGTACACAGAGAGTGAATCTTTCGAAAAGTAATAAATTTGTAAAACAAAGTTGTAGTGTTCCCAAAGTAACTTAAAATCTAATGAAAATTCTTAAAGTTAATCTGTGAACCTTTTTTTTTTTAAAGAGACAAGGTCTCACTCTGTCATCCAGGGTGGAGTGCAATGGCTCAATCCAAGCTCACTGCAGCCTTGAACTCCTTTGGCCTCAGCCTCCCAATTAGCTTGGACTACAAACATGTGCCACCATTGCCTGGCTTAGTTTTCCTATTTTTTGTAGAGATAGGGTCTTTCTATGTTGCCCAGGCTGGTCTTGAACTCCTGGCCTTAAGCCATCCTCCTGCCTTGGCTTCCCACAGTCCTGGGATTACAGGCATGAGTCAGTGTACCCAGTCGAAACATTTTATCATAAGGAATTTTACGTGACTTTTTAACTTACTGTTGTTGAACTCTAGTTCTAGCAGCTGTGTCCTTTCAGTTCTCTCTATGCAGGGCCCTTGGTGGCACTTTCGGAAACCATGAAACCATGTGTTTTCATATCACAATTCATTTTGCATGAAGTATATCTTTATAGATTGTGAAAAGGAGAAGTGAAGAAAGTTATATCCAAATAATAACAAAAAGTATGATTTGACATTGCTGTTGATTTATTGGACCTCAAATAGATTTAAGTGCAAAGATACAGAAATATAAACCTTTATTATGAATACCCACAGGTCTAACACATGAAACTACTCATTTAGTGTGAGACTACAAGGTAGACGGTCTAATTTTTTTTTTTTTTTACCATTTTTGTACCGACCAATTTTTTTTAGCATTTTATAAATGGTAACTTTCAAGTCTTCAGAATTTCACACAAATACCTAAATGCCCTAGAACTGCCATCAGTGTACCCTTGTGAATGAAAAGCACTCAAGCACTGCAGAAAGAACTCAAGCTTTGCAGTGAGATGGATTTGAATACCATCTCAATTGCTTATGGCCTGGGAGATTATTATTTTCTTTTTTAACCTTCCATAGCAGTTATCTTAAAACTTTATTTATTTGCTTTTTAAGGGACAAGATCTCACTATGCTGTCCAAAGTGGACTCAAACTCCTAGGCTCGAGCCATCCTCCCATTTTAGCCTCCCAAATAGCTCAGATTACAGGTGCACACCTGTACACCACCTTGCCCAGCTGGGAGAACTCTTTAAGCCTCAGTTTCCTCACCTGGGAGAAAACAGTTGTTGTTGGGGTTAAATTAAATGCATAATACACACAGTGCGCTGCTTGTCGTTCGGCAGACATTCTCAAAGTTGTAGCTGTGGGCTGTTTCCATACCTGGGCCTTCTGCCTTTCTTCCCCACCTTACTCTCTAGCCATGACCAAGGTGCCTTTCAGATAAACCTGGGAGACCTTGGAGAGTAGGGGAACCAACAGCTTGAAGGGCTAACCTAGGGCCTGGGGCAGAACCCGATACTTAGAGCTCGTCATTACTTTCGGTCTTGGGGTCTGGAGTAGCTTTGCTTCCCTCGGGGTCCAGGACAGGACACCTCTTGGGTCCCAGCATGGCCCAGAGCGCTGTGTAGATGTCTTACCACAGTCCCCACTATTCCAGTGCTCCATTGTAGCTTCTGCAGAGCCACAGTTTCTTGGCTCTGGTTTCTTCTTGCTTATTAGGACTTGGGTTTACCTTAAGAAGAGAGAATGACAGACAGAATGAATGAATATGCGGGTAAATGGCCTGAAAAGTGAGTTTCTAAGTGGGGGACAAAGGCAAGAGCCCCCTGAATGGTGAGAGAAAAAAGGTCCAAGTGGCCAACAATGAAGATGTCAACTTAGAGCAGGCTATATTGGATAAAGAATGGTTTCATGGGATAAAAATATAGTGATTCCTTAATGAATAGTCCTTGGAACTTCAGGTTGGTTTGAAAAAAAAGACAGCCCCAGTATCTGAGGACTATCAAAGGCAATCTTAATTAAAGGTATAAAACAAGGCAAACAAAATAAATATGAGGGGAAACCTTACCATTGTCTCATATCCTAGAGAATATGAAAGAATCCCTATTAGAGAAAGGCATCTGGGGTCTAACAGTGATTTGGCATGCATCACCTGGCAGGCATTGAACTGTGTTAAGGAGTTTGGTCTGAGGAGGGTTTCAGAGGGTTTCCAGCACCTAGGAAAGGGTAGGTGTGGAGCCTTCATAGATGAGTAAATATGGGAAATAGTAAAAATCGCATCATTAAATAATGTAATGGATACCGAGAATTGGCTTTTAAAGATTTAAATCCACTTTGTGTCTATTGTGCCTGTATCCAAAACTTGGTCCTCCTTTTCCAATCTGCAAATTGTGGGTGCAGCTGAGTGACTTCAAGGCTCTTAGCCCAGTCCCCAACCCAGGCAAGAGTCAGGTTAGAACAGATGAACTGGAACATAAGGAAATGAAGGTGGGTTCTCTCTACTCCAAATCCCTCCTTGCTCTCCATGGCTTGTCCAGGTAAGAGCTCACTGGGCAGGGAGAAGCTGCTGAGAAGAAATCCAGTTGCTCATGATGCAGAAGAAGCACAATATCAGTTAGAACTATACCCCCTTTCACTGTTTCTGATCTTACCTATTTTTTCATGTTGTGGATAAACAGGTATTGCCTAGAGAGAGGACAGATGTTAATCTGTAAATTTTCAAAGTATCAAGTCATGGAGAGCTTAATTAATATTATCATCATTAGTGGCTGAGCAAACTCAAGGATGAGAAATAATAGAACAAAAGGTCATTGCTTTCATAATCTCCTGCGGCCAAGAATAATAGTTGCTATAGTTGTAATACGTGTTCCCTGGTTCTTTTCCTATTCAAAATATTTTACCTTTTGGAATTATGTCATTAATGATTGCTTAAAATCTATGTTTGGGGCAGGAGGGCAGTTACTATGTCTTTTCCACCGAAACCAAAGAACTCTAGGCATTTTATGCATGTTGTGTTTTCTAATTTCCAGTTGCTACAAGCTGTGATGTTGTAAGCACGTATTTCAGTAGTTCATCTTCACCTTCATTACTTGTCGTCCTTTCAAAGGGAACAATGGCTTTTTCTTAGTTCAGAAATGGGTGGTATGTCGCCAAAAGCTGGACAATGTCATACATCGCGAATACTAACAAGCTGTTGTGTGCTTAAAGAACCAATGCAGAAAAAAACCCAACAATGGTTACAATAGTTATTCAATGTATGTTTGTATTTGGCAGAGGGGGAAAGGGAGGAACACTTGTTTCTTTTCTTATTTTTTTTTCTCCCTTCTTTTCCTCACTTTAGACAAAGCCCGTTGCATTTGCAGTTCGGACAAATGTCAGCTACAGCGCGGCCCATGAAGATGACGTTCCGGTGCCAGGCATGGCCATCTCATTTGAAGCAAAAGATTTTCTGCATGTTAAGGAAGTAAGGAAGATAATTTTGATTTCTGTCAGCATGATTTTTCACCAATGATGTGTCATTTCTTATTTCTTATTGCTGTGAAACAGCATTGCATATAGCTGCAGTTGTATAACATACATATTAAATCAGTGGCTCTCAACCTTTGCTAATATATAAATATACCTTTCCTAAAGCAGAAAGAAGTCACAGGCCTCTTGGAATAACTTCAGGGCTCCCTTGGGCAGTGGCCCAGAAATTGGGAACTGCTAGAGTAGATGATCCTTTTTTTATGCTTAACCTGGACTTTTTCTTTTAATGTTTAACCTTGACTATGTGTAGTTTTTCCTGATGTCTGAAGTTTAGCCATCTTGGGAGGGTTTAATAATAATATCTAGAATTCATGACTTTTCTCTCTGCTGACAGTGTCTAAACTCAGACTCGTGGTGCCATTTTTCCCTTTTAGTTGCTAAATTTGTGTCATAGGAGGGAGAATGGTAGGACTTGGGGCCAATGAGGCAAGAAACAGATATCTGGAAAATTCCATTTCCTCTATGCCAAAAGTCTCCACTTTTCAGTTAACAATGACACGACCTGTAAATTGGAAAAATTCTTTTTTAATTAAGGTTTGTTTGGAGTCAACATTTACCCACATGCCTGCTGTGTTTGAAACACTGTATTAAGTGACCAGAAATTCCCCCTACATGATAATCTCAGTGTGTGAGCATGAAGTTTTTCTTGGAACTGGAAGAATTTACTTGTATCTAGGGGATGATATGTCAGAGCATACACAGATTTAACTGTTCATGGCACTAACCACCATAAGCATAGGGGGTGATGACTGCCAGTTAAAAGAGCCTAGAGAGCCAGGCGCGGTGGCTCACGCCTATAATCCTAGCACTCTGGGAGGCTGAGGCGGAGGATCACTCAAGGTCAGGAGTTCGAAACCAGCCTGAGCAAGAGCGAGACCCCATCTCTACTAAAAATAGAAATTAGCTGGACAACTAAAAATATATAGAAAAAATTAAGCTGGGCATGGTGGCGCATGCCTGTAGTCCCAGCTAGTCGGGAGACTGAGGCAGGAGGATCACTTGAGCTGAGGAGTTTGAGGTTGCTGTGAGCTAGGCTGACTCCACTGCACTCTAGCCCAGGCAACAGAGTGAGACTCTGTCTCAAAAAAAAAAAAAAAAAAAAAAAAGAGCCTAGAGAATTTAGAGCCTAAAATTTCAATTACTTAAAAAAAAAAATATGCAAAATATTGGCTAGATAGGAAAGATAGAAAAAGTTTTCAGAAGTGTTGGCGCCCTAAAATCTCACTTTACACCAGGAAGTTAAATCACTACAGGGTCCCCTCTCAATGGTTAATGCTGAGAAGAGATTCTCTTTATACCATGAAAAGAAAAGAAAAACCAAATGGACAGTCTTCTTTGAAGTGTTCAGAACAGAACAGACTTATTCAGTTAAGGAAAACAAAATCAAATCATAAAGAATCATGCTAAATATTCCACCTGCAAGAGACAAATTGTCAGCATTAGTATAAGTAGCGAAATCATCTGTGAACATCATTTTGTGTAGTTATAAAAGTGTTTGCACAAAGGTAAATTTTTCTTTGACATGAAATATTGAAGGCAAACATCAATATTTATCTCTTTCTCTTAATACTACTAATTCATGTGATTATATAAGGGGAGATCTCTGTAACACTTCCTAGTTCCTAATGATTTTTTTTGCTAGGAAGGGCCATTAATCTTTGAACCCAGAGGGCTTATCCTACTCACAGTGACAGCTGCCACAGAATTCAGCCTGGTCCTAAGGCAGCACCAGGCAAGAGAAGGAAGCATTAAGCCTTTGATGGATTGCCAGGAACACCAAAATCATTTTACTCTTACATGTTAACCCCATGAATCAAAGTGTCTCTTGAATTGTGATAGTTGAGGCATAGTTTGTCGTAATTGCCGTATTTCTCTCCATTGAAAATAGTTAACATGGGGAAAAAAATGATTCAAAGACTTGAACTTCTCTGCACTGACTTTAACACTTTTGATTTTGTGTTTAGAAATTTAACAATGACTGGTGGATAGGGCGACTTGTGAAAGAAGGCTGTGAAATCGGATTCATTCCAAGCCCAGTCAAACTAGAAAACATGAGGCTACAGCATGAGCAGAGAGCCAAGCAAGGGAAATTCTACTCCAGGTAGGAGAAAAATGTAGAGTGTTTGTGTAAAAGTTAAGATTATGCCATCATTCATGTACTGTCATTTCCTGTGTTCTACGGTCTTTATTAATATGTTAAAAAGTAGACTGATGATACAGTTTATTGATATCATCACAAATCCTGCATTTAAAAAACTTCATCTCAGCATCTTATTTTCATCCTATTTGGGAGAGAATCAAATTAATTACTATCATTAATGAAAATATCTAAGATCAGAGAGTATTTAATTTAGGTTTCAGTGCAGAAGGAATTCTGAAATCCTGATTGTTCACTGAAAAATACTCTGGCACAAGGCAGCCAGCCCTGGTGACTAATCCCAGCATCTGTAGCTGCCTGGCATGGCAGGGAGACATTTTAGAGGCGACGCTCTGACATCATTGGCAAATAGCAGCTCTTGTCATCTGTTCGTTTCATTTTCACCTGAGAAACTCAATTTTCAGTTCTACCCACTGTTAAGCACTTAAAAGAGAAGCTAAGCATGAAACAAGTTAAAACTGCCTTTGCAGAGAGCAGTTCGAGAAGTTATGTAAGAGGCCGGGGCTGAATGATCATTCTTAGCATTCATGAGACTGTTTGCCCCTCACTGACAGAATCACTGGGAGGGCTACTCATATGCGTAGTGAATTTTAATTCGAACCCTCTGCACAAAAATCCAAGGATGCAGTGTGCCCTCCCTTTGTGAGAGGACTGGGTATGGGCAAAACTTTTCTTTAATGTGCATAGCAGATTTCTGTTTCCCCTGGCTTTTATCTTATTTGTTTATATAATGCTGCAAATTCCTTTGTCAATGACAGTATTTTACTGTTAGCAAGGATTTCTTTCAAGTATCAAGCAGATGAGTGAAACAGAATCTGCTTTGGGCTTTGGAACACACCCATCCTCATTAACGAGCATTTTATAATTGTCAGGTTCATTTAGTTCAGATGGGTTCCTCTGTGCTTTGAGACCTCTGGCCTAGAGTTGACTTTCACTAATTCATTTGCTGTTGGGGGCGTACGGGATCATGAGTTGCATTAAGTCATATAAAAGTAGAGGCATGTAGATCAACAATGTCTGTGCACTTTTCCTGCAGGTGTTTCAACATCTGATACTATCTTTTCAATCTTTAGTGTCCCATTGACTTTATTGTGTGTTTTTCTACTTTGTGTACTGCATTAATAAAAATATCATAATGTTGAAAAATTTAATTTTCTTGGGCACAGACATTGAAGTTTCAAGTTATTAATATCTCAGCTGGGGACATTTTGTTTTTAGTTTGTTAAGGATAATTCAGCATTTTTCAGAGTTTTTCATGTCAAATCCCTTGAGAAAGGCGTTCCATGGTCAAATAAATTTATCATAGTACTAGGTAATAGAAAGGTACGTTAGGATTCTTGAGAGCTTTTAATATGTTAGTAATGTACACTTTGGATCTGGGTGGTGGCATGGGAGTATTTTTGATGTACAGTATTTACTAAAATTTCTCCTAAAAACTCCTCTGGTTCATGTTTTGGGAATAGGGTTTTTGGAGAATGCATTTCGGAAAATTTGGGATGGATTTTTGCAGAGGCAAGATTGTGTGTCTTTCTCTGCTGCTTTATAGACTGAGAAATGAGAACTACTTCAAAAGGAGTAGAAATCTTTGCCAAAATTCTTACGGAAACATGATCGCCTCCCAACTGAGCCTCCATAATCTAACATTAGCGCTGAGCTCAGCCTTTTAAGGACTTGCAGGGAGGGTAGGTATGAGAGCCTCCAGTTCACAGAGAAGGAAACAGGCTAAGAGAAGGTGGGAACCCGACCAAGGTCACAGAGCTAGTAAGCAGCAGACCAGGGTGGTAGCCTGACCCTCAGCAAGACTGCCATGCTATCCTGCAAATGATGGGGCCAGAGTCTGCCTGGCACAGCAGGCAAAGAACAAATTGTCATTGCCATCTGTTAGTATTTACTTTATTAGCTATATTGTTTTGCTATCGCATTTTTTATTTAAAGGACTACAAATGATCCATATTTGGGGAGTGTAGCATCTCAGAACTTATTCTAGGGAAAGGGGTTACCTTTTCTTATACCTGTATACATTTTCCTTTGATTTTCTTGATTTTATTTTGTCCTGAGCTTTTGCCTAAGCATGTGAAAATAGTTTTCTTGCTTACACAGGTTTTACATTTGTCCCCTAACATTTTAAATGTCGTTTTGTCTTGAGGACATAATCAGAATCTGGCAGTGTTTAAAAACTCTGATATGTAAATTATAAAAATGGACAGAAATCAAAGACAATAGAAATGGGGCACAGTTCAAGAACTTGGCATTTTTATAGAATTAAAAGTCAAGGGCAAATCTTATCCTGACCATTTTCACTAGTTGCAGTGTTTGTCACAATTTTACATAACTCAAATACTATTTTGACTATTATTAAAAATTCAAAGGGATTCTGTAAATCCAACACCTGAGAAAAAAATTTTTTTAATTTAAAAAGATTCAAAGGGAATGTAAAACTAACCCATGCTTGAACCAAAATTAGACTTAGTACTTTAGAAAATGAAAAAAACACAGAGTTCTGGGAAAATATGTTTTGGTCCTGGTGTTAGGTATCCTTGCATAGCTGCCAGAAATTGCTTCTATAAATACCCCTGTTTATTAATTGTACATACTGTCTGGTGTCATTAAGTGTATTGGAGTACCTCTTAAGAACTTTAAAAAGATAAAAAAGCTCTCCTGCTAGTTGCTTAATAAAGTTTTTGATGTTTGCTTTATGCATTAAAATGCTAGAATAGTAGCAATAAAATTCAGCCTGTTACTGATACTTCAGTAGAACTTATATTTTCATATTAATATTTACATAAGTGACTATTGACCCTTGATGCATAAACATTGTAGCAAATTCTTTCAACTAGACCTGGCTTAGCCACAATAATAAATATTAGGCAGTGAGGTCATCTTGCCCAAATTCGGTGTTAATCTTTTTGGGGTTTTGTTTTTGTTTTGAGGGGGAGGGCTTCTGTTTTAAGATGTTCCTTGCCATCTTCATCTGCAGAGAGGCCATTTAGTAATATGTTAATTAGCATGCTGGTACACTGGCTAAAAAAACAAAACAAAACAAGAAAACACAAAAGGTGTTGTTCTAGTATTGACTCAAATTTCTAAGCATATCTTAAATCAAACTTTAGAATCTGGCAGTTCCGAAATGTATTATCTTCAAAGCATTCCTAAATTAACCAAGTTTAATCCTCCCTGTTAGTTTTGCTTGAGAAGTGTTCTAGGTGCTCTCTGATGGTTAAATTGTATACATACTCTGCTTGTCATGTCTCTTTGAGTGTCTCTTAAAGGTTAGCATGTTTTAGTATTGCTCTGCTGTCCTTTTATAGGTTACTATGAGCCCTTGAATGCTTTCAATTTTAGTATGCCAAAAATAATCAAGTAAGATAAAGGACGTGGAACCAGACAAGAAGGAAACGTTAAGTTTAGGGGTTAGCCTTGAGGTTTGATACTATATGTTGCCTCTGTGGGCTTCCAAATCTCTACAATCTGTGGTTTGGGCAGGGAACCTAGGGCTGTATAAATTACCCTAGTTCTCTTCCATTCTCTCAGGGCCTTTTTAAATTTAACCTTGAATTTGAAAATAGAGACCATCACATTGCTAGTTCAAATACTCTGGGAATCTCTGCTGGGAAATTACTGTTTAGCTCCTTGAAGGAAAGATAAATTTAAAGTTCAATAAACACACAATGAACTATCATGTTGATTGAGGAAGACAAATGTTTTAGGATCTGAAATGCATTTCTGATTTAATAGAAATTTTTGCTTTACTTCAGTAAATCAGGAGGAAATTCATCATCCAGTTTGGGTGACATAGTACCTAGTTCCAGAAAATCTACACCTCCATCATCTGGTAAGTAGGTGACAAGTACTGAATAGCACACGCTACATTTCATGCTTTCGCCAGTCTTATCTAGTTTTGTGAATTTATATACATTGAATTACTCTGTTAACCCTACAAATGTTAAAAAGGGATCAGAAATAAGGATGGCCTTATGGAGTTAAGAACAATATGGGGAAATTATTTTTTCTGGCTTTGAAAAAAGGAAAGTAGCATCTCAAAGTGTTTCAGCTGCTGCAGATCCAAGTGTTGAGCGGATTTAACTTTTTATCTTAAGTCCTTCAGTGGTGTCCCGGCACCTTGTCATGGGCAGTAAATGGGCGGATGCCCACCCACAACTGTAGTCCAATGTGAGCTTGTAGCCTTCAATATTAAATAAAAAGAGAAGGATAAAATCTTTAAGAAAGGTGAAGAACAGAGAAGAAAGAGAAGATGGAGTGATTGGCCTGTCATGAGCTCTACCAGAAAGGCCTGTGGAAGACGTAGAAGATAATTATAGAAAAATGATATGAGTACTTGTGGGAAGAGTAGCTACTGTTTTCTTTCCAGAGCAATGGGTTCATTCTCATGGTGGTTAGATTAAATAAGGGACACCCAGTTAAATTTGGATTTCAGATAAACAATAATTTTTTTAGTATAAGTACATATTGCATGGAAACATACTTATACTAAAAATTTATGGGACATACTTATACTAAAAAAAGGATTGTTTATCTGAAATTCAAATTTAACTGCATTTATATTAGCTAAATCTGACAATTCTACCATTCTTTGTAAAATTCGAAGTTCTATATAAATAGGAAATTAATTGGGTGAATTGCATGAAAGCCTGTGATCAGTGTCTTAGTTTGCTAAGAGGTGTAACTGGGAGTGAGAAAAAGATCGTAAAGATCAGCTACCAGAGCATGTGAGCAAAATGATTCTGTGTATGATTTCTAGAAAGCTAGAAAGGGGATGAGATCAAAAACAGAGAATTGTGTGTCTGAATTATGGAACTAGTCACACTGTGACAGGTGTGTCTTAAGAACTGGATTTCTCTATTACTGATAATCACACCGTGTTCCTGAATGTTGACAGCTCTTAGAGACCAGCCAAGGACTTCTTAGCAAAAACTGTAGGACTTTTTCAGTGAGTAAAATCTGAGCACAATAAGAAATCAGTTGTTTAAGATGCATATTGATTTCAAAAACTGTGTACTTACAACTTGCAGCAATTCTAAGCCGCTCAAAATTAAGTAAAATAGTATGCTTGAAATGAAAATTGAAGGTCGTGTAGCTATTATGTGAAGTTTATCATCAAGGAGGAGATATTTGCTGGATGCAAAGGTAAAAGAGCCTTGTCCTGTTCCTCCTCAAATATATGACTATATAAACCTTCTACTCTAACGTATCTTGAAGACTACTTCAGCAACTCCTGAGGACTGTTACTAGGCTCCTAAAATGGAAAAAAAAAATGCTACATCACATTGCAATAAAGCGGCAATCCAACCTGCAAATGTCAGTCCCACTTCTATACACTGGAAAAATTCTTCCATTTCCTTGCACCATATTGTAGTCTTCTAATTGTTTTGTCAGTACACATGCCCCTCAATTTCTGATGGGGTCACACTCAACAAACCCATCATAAATTGAAAATATCATAAGTTGAAAATGCATTTACTATCTAGATAAAGCCATCATAAAGTCAAAAAAGCATTCAGTCAAATCATCCTAAGTCCAGATGCTCCTCACCTTATAATGGGGCTACATCCTGATAAATCTGTCATAAAGTTGAAAAATCTTAAGTTGAACCATCATAAGTTGAGGACCATCTGTATACTGAGAGGAGGTGACTGAATTTTGAAGAATAAGTTAGTATATGTGTAAAACAACATTTCACTTTGTAGCGCAGTGTTTATTAAAAATACAGTTCCATGAAGAGTTTAATAGTTTTTTAAAAAAAAAGGTGATTTCAAATGTCACCAAAGTTTTGTGCAGGTACAGAACTTTGGAGTGATTTTTCTGAAAACTAAGAGTAGAAAACACTTGTGACTGAGCTGACGAGAGACACAACCAGCTACAAAATGTATAATAGGCACCTCAGTACTCTGAGATAGTTTTCGTATCGATAGCTAAATTGATTCAAAGGAAAACTTCAGAAAATTCTAGAAAGAAGTTCTAGAAGTTCCCCCAATCCACCTCCAGGAACAACTGCTCTACCTGTCAGGTGCAGATTGGCCTGCAATTTTAATGTTTATCTTTGTTTCCTGGAGGTCTTACCTACAATTCCCCTCACCCATTGCTAGATGAAAGAATATAAGCAGCTGACTGAAGTATGTATGTTTGAATATTCTCAAGGACTTGGAGAAGGAGAAATTTCCACTTTATATCTGGGTAATGGGGTCTTTGCCAGTTGCAGAGCACATGGTGTTGTGTGTACACATGTTATGCCCCTGAACTTGACTCACCCCTGCTCAACTTAACCCAAGCCCCAAGATTAAAATTTAAATTTCAAAAAACATTCCCAAGTCTCTCTACCAATAATATAGCAATAATAATAATACATGCATACTAGTGAAGAAGAATGAAACTATTTCCAAATATATGATGTAGTTCTTCCCAAGTAAATACCAATGTTTGCTAAGGTATAGAAATACAAATATGAAATTTAAAAAGGGTAACATCTCTCAGTCTAATAAAGTATAGAGAACTCGGAACAGAGTTGAAAATGCTTCTGAACAGTCTTGGTAAGTTTCTTTAATTTGTTCTGGAAGCGACCACATATTTTAGAATTCTCTAAAATATGAATATTTCAGAATGAACTCAGGTGCTTTTAGACTTAAGTTAACGAAATGGCAGAACTAGTAAGTTGGAAGGTTCCTAGTTTGGGATTTTGAGCCCTTGGGTCCAGCTACAGGGAAATTTGGAACCTGACTCAGGCTATGTGTGTGGGTAGCCAAACATCTGGGCAGTATTGCAGCTAAACATTTATATATTTATGCATTTCTACTCTTTCTTTTAAAAAAAATATATATATATAATCTCCAGTGATCATAGCAGACCAGATTCAATGGGCAAATCATAAAATCCAACTCAGTAACTTTATTAACCTGGAGTCCTGTGAACTCTGACATCCAGCTGGTATCAGTTTCAGAAAGGCTTTCAGAGGGTTCTGTCCCTTGATTGTGGTCATTGTAAGCCTAATAAAAGATGAGAAAGATAAAAGTGTGTGGGAATTTGCCACCAAAAGGGACACTTACTTGATGTCAGTGAAGACATACAGAAATGACGAGATACTGACCCAAATTCTCTCCTCCACGTCCAGCAAGGTGCTAGCAACATGCTTCCTGAGCTGGGATTCAGGGAAAACCATTCCTGAAGACTTTTTTCAGACTATGTCATGGCTTACATCATTGAGTAAGCCCCGGAAGGAAACTTGCCTGTATGAGCAGAGGATTAGTTGCATGGGTGGTATAAAAGTCAGCATTGTAGAGGGGAAGGGCATCATGCCTCTAACCCTCGCTAGGGAGAGGCAAAGATATAAAATATAAACAAAATGTTTTACCCTCATAATACCCTGAAATTAAAAAAAAAAAGTCAGCATTGGTTCAAACTCCCTGGCACATTTTATAGTGTTTCTCCCCCATACCACCTGCTGAACCCTTTAGCTCATCAATATGCATAGATGGAGTAAAGAGAAAGACATATTTCCTGGGTAAGCCTACCTACCTATGTGGAATTAGCTCAGTCCATTATTAGTTTCACTTGGTAGAAAATCATACCTCATCTATTCTGCAGGCAATAGCTGGTATTTGTAGTCTTGTGCAGACAATGCCAGGTGTTCACTCTGTTACAGGTTTTCTACCTAATCAAATGAAAAGGAACAATTAAGTAAGACATCCTAATTTTCAAAAGGTTGAATCATCTATTAATAATATCTGTAATAACTTCAACATTGAAAAATAACATGATCTCTGGGAGATGATATCCCCTCCTTCGAAAAGGTTAGGAGAGGCTGTTGCAAGCCCTGATTCAGCTTGCGTAGCACGGGGGGAATGGGAGTTGTACTGAAACACCAAGCCTTTTTTTTTTATTTCAATATGGTAATTTGCTCCTTAAATCTGAATGAACTGTAGTTTTCGTTAGAGCACTAACATGTATAATATGATGATTTCCTGGGGTGAGTAAATTTTCCTCTTTTCTTCTCTTTGAATCTAAATTCAACCATAGAATATTTTTCTAGCGAGCTCAACTCTATGGTGTCCTGAATCCTGACATCATTTGGGAAGCAAAGAGGACTGAAAAAGCGCACTCACATTGAGAAGGGACCTCCCCTTGAGGGGCAGTGTGGTGGAGGGACAGGATATAGACTCACTAGGCAGAAGATCTAGGTCCGGGTCCTGACTCTGCCTAGTTTTTGCCAGGAACAAGCCCCTTAAACTTCACAAGTTTATCTCCTCATCTTAAAAATAAGAGGATTGCAGTTGCTTTTTAAAATGCTTCCAGCTTTGATTCTACAGTTGATAAAATTCTATAATAATTTCATTTGCATGTGGAAGCATTTTGTAAACTTTCAAGTGAGATTAGGTATCTTTCTTTTCATTTTAAGATTTTTTTAAGTGCATATATTTTGAGGTTGAAAAATTTGAAAAATGAAAGCGTGATGAGCAACAAATCCAAACCCTTCATTTTAGAAATGAAAAAACCAGGTGACATATCCTCATGGCTTTTTGTGCCCTAACACTGTACCTCTTATGTTAAATTGAGCAGCCCTACAAAAGTCATCAATTTTTTTTCTGATGTTTTATTAGACTACTTTCACTTGGATATCCTGGGATCCAGTGTTTTTTGATTAGTCTTTTGTCAGGACTATCTGAGGATACATATACTATCTTGAAATCATTTTGACCCTGTCTATCCTGGGGTCCTCCCTGAATCATTTGCCTTCTGTATGATTCCTTTGTGTCACCCAGATTGAGGATTTTTTATTGTCTCTTTCCCTCAAATGCCTGTTGCAATTTTAGTGAACCTTTTTACGCTGCCATTATTTTTATGCATAATCAAGCAGAATGAATGAGACATCTCAAGGCACATAGTGCTAAAGGTTTTCAATATAGTTGTTTATTCTCTGAAAGCTGGTTTAAGATATTTTAAGAAATGACGCCAAATGTTCTGTCCTGCACTTTTATACAGTTGATATGGAGAATATCAACATTGTATTTGAAACTATAAACTAAAAATGTTTCTCTAAAATTATTATTCAAGAGATCTAGCATGCAACTGATTTGTTTTGTTCAAGCAAATAGATACGAGGGTATCTTTCAGTTTTGTTAGATTTGATGACATTGCATTCTTGACTTGCTTTACCTTGAAATTTTAGTTTCTTTGGTTACTGTGTTGAACATTCATGATAGAATTTTTTTTTTTTACTATGGTTAGTTTTATTTGCTTTCATTTTGTTTCCTTTATAACCTGTTTTTCCTCTCCTGTCCACCTGATGATTTTTGAATTGTTTGTCTGTATATAGCTATAGACATAGATGCTACTGGCTTAGATGCAGAAGAAAATGATTTGCCAGCAAACCACCGCTCCCCTAAACCCAGTGCAAACAGTGTAACGTCACCCCACTCCAAAGAGAAAAGAATGCCCTTCTTTAAGAAGGTAACATGAACTTCCAAGCTCCCATTGTCCACCCGCTCGACTGCACTGCGTCACATTTCTAGTCCTGTTGACTGTCTGCGTCCTTTGACAAGCCAATAACATGCATGCTCTGTTATTCTTTGTTTCTTTTCCATGCTGCTGTAGCTAAGCAGAAGCAGAAATCGGTAAGTTTACATTGACATAGCTGTGTTTATCCTGCCACTGGCATCATTAGCATTAATTCCCACAGTTTTATTAAATGCAATCATTTCTGTCCTAAGAAAAGAACCTAGCAACAGCTAATTGAGTCCATGCATTTCAAACCAACCAAATTCAGGGAGTGACCTGTTAAAACACCATTACAGTACTTATCCTTTTTGATGGAATAATATCTGCCACCAAGGGAATTTGTTTCAACATTCAAAGATGTCAACCACTGACAACTCCATAGGATGCACCTCAATTGTGCATGCTTATTCTGTCTGTCTGTCTTTCTTTTTTTCCCAAGAGATTTAACTTATAATCAAGCATATTAAAGCAGTTATTAGATTCTGATTTATGATATCCAGATATGTAGCTTGTACTAAAAAAAAAAGAAAAAACTATTCAATTTTTAATTTAGTCAGTATTTAAACTTCTAATCCACTAGGTGCAAAATCTGCAGATGAGCAAGACCAGTGGAAAACTGCAGGCTTGTTTTGGCGGTTTACTGTGAGTTTTTCCTATTGTCATATATAAATACTCTCCCGATGTTCTTATCTTCTCCATCAGTCAGATGTCCACCTGTTGGACAGTGTGGCTGGTGGCCATGCACAGAGCCTTTGCCGTTGGCCACCCAAGATGCTATGCAGTGATGCTACTTGTCCCCCAGCTGCAAATTATAGGGTATTCCTAAACTCTCTTTACTCCAAAAAACGCTATTTCTCCTAAGCCCGTTTTGTAGCTTCAAAGCATTATTTTTTAAAGATCACTAACTACCCTCCCCCCCCAAAAAAATTTTCCCTTTTTTCCCCCTCTTTTGCACACCACTTTCCACAGCTACTACACTGTCTTTTAGAGTCATACCTCCTCATGTCACCACGACTGGCAAAGCCCTGGGGATATTCTAACACACAGATGTGAAGTAAAGTCCACTCTCTGCCCCAAACTCTAAACATACGGAACCCTTTTCCTTAGCAAATAAGTATTTTGCTCTTTGGAGGAACTCTAAAGTCATTAATGCATTAATAAGGTGTCAGATACTGAACTGTAAAGTTTTTTGTTTTTTTTTAAATATATTTAGTAAGGGAAGAACTCAGCACTCCAGGCAAAACTTAAGATACCAGATTTTTGTGTTAGCACAAAAGGCTCCAAGCTCGATGGTTTTCCACAATAGTGGGCCCATTTCTCTGGTCCAATATTCTTGTCACAGCTAAAACTTGCAGCCAAGTGACTAACAGTGCCTATAGTTCAGAAGCTTAGAAAAAATCAGCATTGCTAAGCTGCTCTGGACTTCACAGAGAAGGAACATGAACTAAAACCTCGTTAGTCATGTAGTGTTTTGAAATCCATTTACCCTGAAATTGCAAAACTTTAAAAAATATTTACTTCATCACAATTTTTTTAAATAAATAATTGAAAGAAAAGAGAGTTAACAGGAAAGGATAGATAAAATAATGGTGTCATTCTCAATAGGGCGCAAAGCATCAATATTCCATCAAATAAGGTAATTTCTGTAGCTACCCTATTAAGAAACTGATTGATTACCAGCATGGGGTAACCCTTGGCTAGTTGGCAGTCACAGATCGATGGAACCAAAGAACTATAAAATACTGGGCCACTTAAGACTTAAAGACTTGAAATAAAATTTCTTGGTAGCTATTACTAAAATGCATGCAATTTATATTCCTAATTACAGTGGTGGAAAAGTTGTTCTTATACTGCATAGTTATAAGGACTTGGCTTCTAAACATTTTCAGTATGGTCCCAGGTGGTATAATTGTAATAATTTAATGAATATGCTTCTGATGCCTTCGGCACTGGTATTCATTCTTCTTATGTTGTTGATTACATGGGAAACTTCAACGTAGACTTCAAAAACAAAAAACAACCTGTGATTCAATGAGAAGATTATTTTCTATGTTTTAGATTGCTTTTAGAGTGGTGCTTGTGTGGCATTTTGTGCTGTCACTGTATTATGTTTGTCTTGTTTTTTTTTTCTGTTCAAAAATGTATTCTAGCTTGATTGTGTCTATTAAAATTAATTTTGAAAGCTAGGTAAAAATTTAAGCAGTGAAATTTGACAGCACAGTGGCAGTAATGTTTTTCTTCCCTCTATCCATATTGTCTGTGACTATTGGTGAAATCTCAGATGGAAGCTTTTGAATTTGAAATGTTTTTTATTCCCCCCTGAGGCAACTTAAATGAAAATGAAGCCAGAAAGTTTGTAATCGGCAATTTGAGGCAACAATAAAATGCTCTTGAGTGATAGCTGATGCAAAAATTACATTCACATTTGCACATCAGTTTGTCAAAGTCTTAAAATAGTTTGAAGAATATTTTTCTTTTGGTGTGTGTGATTCTTAAAATATATTTTTCGGATACCCTGGAATCAGATTCATATAGCAATGATTTGCTTATCACAGTGTCTAAGGCCATATCTGTCTTCTACAATAAAAAACTTCATTTTTGGAACAATTTAATAATCTCTGGTATCAAGAGAGCTGGTTTTAATGTAATCAAATGAATTAGCTGTTATCTAATTTTTTAAAAAAAATTTATTTTAACCACTGTATTTGAAGCAATTAAGTTGAAAACTCTTGATAGTTTTAGAAATTGCTACGAAATTTAGCTTCTCCCCCTAGTCTTTCAACAAACAAACAAATTATTGCAGAAATACATGGATTTGTTATCTAACAGAAATACTAAACTACTTTTGAGAAACATGTTAAATATGCACGTTGATAATGAATCTTTTGAGGCCAGTGAAGCATAGTTGAATATATTATCACACCTTAACTACCTTCCCTCGAAGACACAACACATCAACCTTACATTTTAAGTTTAAGTACCAAAGCATAAGAAAAAAGCATCAATCTCTAAGGTGTGATCAGTCATCATGACTACTGTTTACTAGAACAGCATGCATACTAACTTTAAACTCTACCAGTAAAATAGAATTTTTCAAGTATTTGGTAGTGACAGTTATAATATTTTGAAATTAGCTTTTATGCAGGTAAGATATACAGACATCCAAGATGTAAAAGTAGTGAAATATTTCTTTCCTCTGTAATTAACCATGTTATGTCTGCATTTCAACTCTTCAGAAAACTCAAATGCATCTGAAAAGCGGTATTAACTTGCAGTCAAGTCTAAAGCACCTATTCTGCATGAGGCATGTTTCTGTTTGTTCTACCAGCTAGTCTAGTTGTTGCTCAAAAGCAGCACCTCCTGCTTTAGGAACTGCTAGGCCAGTAGCCTTTCTTGAGAAGAGCAAGAAAATTGTAGACAGTCCACTAACTTAAAACTTTAGGAAAATAAACCCACCACTGGTCTTTGATTGGGTTTATTTAGAAAAGAAGCAAGTAAAAAAAAAAAAAGAAAGAAAAAAAGAAAGAAAGAAATGAAACATCTGGAAAGCCAGTGCCTCATATCATAGAGTTCAGACAGAGTATCTTATATGTAAAATATTTCAGTTCCCCCGCCTGTGAAATGTTAAAAGCCTCTCCTCTCTCGGCAGACAGAGCACACTCCTCCTTACGATGTGGTACCTTCCATGCGACCGGTGGTCCTAGTGGGCCCTTCGCTGAAGGGATATGAGGTGAGTAGCGACATTCTGTGGCACGCTCAACCTTTGCATGCTAAACTGTCTTGTAACTCCACATCCTACGCCCGACTCTCGAATGTAGCGCTTGAAGAGCTCATAGCAGCAAAGCATGTTGTTTTTCAAGCTTAGTGTTTCATTTTCCTGGCTGTGGCTTTGAAGATCTCTGCTAGTTACAATTTACTCAGCCCAGGAACGTTTTAAATTTCAAATAATGTCAAATGGAGAGTGACTGAAACCCCTTGCAATGTCATTTGTCACTAAAACGTCAGGATAAGTTCACTTTCACTGTCATTGCATCAGTACTTGGGAGAATGTGGCCACCTCCCTTGCTGCCTTTTCCAAATGCAAAGCTCTGGTCTTCAAGCATCCCTAAGAGATTCAAATTGCTTTATCCCGATGAGTAATATTTTTTAATCGTATCTTAATTTATTGCTTGCTCCATTGCAGGTCACAGATATGATGCAAAAAGCGTTGTTTGATTTTTTAAAACACAGATTTGAAGGGCGGTGAGTATTGGGGAGTATTGGTTTTTGTGGATTTTGCCTTAAAGATGACAAACCCCTGGTGGGATAGGAGCATGACCCTAAGAGAAAACTGCCCTCCAGTGTCCATACGATGACAGGAAGTAAGTTTAGTTCAGTTCAGTCTGGTTCAGTAAATATTTTTCCTATTTGCTTTGCACATCCTCAACCCTGGTTGGTCTGGTTCCTGAACCTGCATCCGTGAGATGAACTTGGACCTTCTGGCTAGTCTCACCATTAATTGCTGCCCAGACATTGCACTAAATATCCCTCTTCCATTCACTCTTCTAAAGACTCCCCCATCATCTCCCTGAATGTTTGGCTTTATGTCCAATCACTATGTTCTTAGCCGTGGCCAGTCCCTACCACCAAACTATTTCTATCCAGATATAGCTGTAACCAAGCATCCTTCCCTCTCTAATCGGTATCTTGCGTTCCAGTGGAAACTCCATCAGCATTTCAAAACATAGTTATTTCTCCTCACATCTGACCTCACAGTCCCTCTGGGTATCTCATTTTTCTTCTTTTCTTTATAGGACAATTCCTTGAAAGAGCTGTGTGTACTTGCTCTCCTTCCACTCTCTTGAGCCTACTCCAGTTACGTGGTCACTCACACTACTCAGTCAAAACTACTCATGTCACGATCACCAGTAAGCTTCCCAATGCTATCTCCAGGGATGAGTTCTCAGCCCTTATGTCACCTGGCCATGAGCAACAGTTGGCATGGTGGACTCCCCCATCCTCTTTTATCATGAACACTTCATTTGCTTGGTTCCTGGGACCACACTGTCCTGGTTTGTTTCTACCACACTAGCCACTCCTTCGTCTCCTTTGCTAGCTCTTCCTCATCTATGAGATATCTCTAGACCCATGTATCTATCTGCCTGTCCACCCGCAGCACTATGATGTGCAATGGGCTTTTCAAACTTGGCCTCCAAACTTCCCCCCAAACTCGCTCCTCCCATAATCTTTCTCTCTCTCAATGAATGGCTTCTTCATCTTTTAGGCCGTAAGAGCCTTCATCTCCAGATCTGTGAATTATCCTTGACTATTGTTTCTCTCTTATATTCCACATCCAAGTGCTGTTGCCTGTATCTTCAAAACATGTTCAGAATCTAAGCCCTTCTCACACATCCTCTGCTGTCATTTTGGGCTGAAACGCCCTCATCTTCTCTTTCCTGGATCTCTTCTGGACTTGTTTTCTTGCCTTTAGCATTGCTTTCTTAAAGTCTGTTCTCAGCTCAGCTGCCTGAATGACCCTGTTCTATTGTGAGCTGGTGCTCACCACTCCTTTGTTCAGAACCATCCAGTGATTTCTCTTTTCACTCAGAGTAAAACCCAAAGTAAAATCCTTATTATGGCCCCAAACCCTCTGTAGTCTGACCTTCCACACCTGTCTTTCTTGATTTTCTCTCTTACTACTCTTCACTTTCCTCATTCTGCTCCTGCCACACTTACTCCCTTGTTCCATGAGTGTTCCAGACAGCCAGATACAAGTCCATCACAGGGCCTTTGCACGGTGCAGTTCCCTCTGCTAGGAACACCTTCCTCTCAGATATTCTCCTTGGTATACATGTACACACGCATGCACACACAGGCATTCTCCTTTCCTGACTTTTTTCCTCAGTGTTCTTTTATGTATTTTACTTATTAATTTTGTTATTCCCCCACAACTAGAATATAAGCTCCATGAGGGCAGGGTTTTTAAATGTCTTATGAACTATTACATTCTCAGTGCCTTGAGCAGTGCTCAATATGAAAATGGATGGATGGATTTTGAATGAATGTCTGCCACGTGCTCTGCTAGAGAAATGCAGAGACGGCGAAGCCACTGTCTCTATCTATGAAGAGTGTGTATGTAAACCACAAATTGAAATCTCTAGCAGTATAATAGAATATAAATGAACGGGCAACTTGGCACATGCAGGTAGCATAAAGTGGGGAGGAGTAATTAATACTAATTTAGGGATGTCCACATCCAGGAACGGTTTCAAAATGGCACCCAAGAGTTCACCAAGTGAATTACAAGAAATGGAAGAGTGTGTCCAGCAGAGAGTGTAAAGTGGGTGAAGGCATTGAGGTAGAACACAGCGTGTGTGTATGGCAACCCACCTAGAGGTCTTTAAGGACCTAAGCAAGTAGTAATGAAGCCAGGGGCCATATCTAGTATGCCATGCCAATAGGCTTGGACTTAATCCTTTCCCTCTCTTTTCCCCAATCCCCAACTCAACTTGCATCAACAAATATTTATGGAATGTATTCTATGTGCCAGGCTTTGGGAGAATCAAAACAGACAAGGGCCTTGGCTTCATGGAACTTCCTTATAGTCTATAGTCAGTGGTGCCATAAAAAAGGTTAAGCCAATTCCTAAAGTTCCAAAGACATGATAGGAGTCCAAAATGGAAACCTCAAGGTTTTAACTAAGAGTAGATTATTGTAGGGTACCTGGGAACATTCAGAGATAGTGTACATTTCTGTATTTTTAACAAGATAAATGTGGTTCCTCTCTCTCCCTTCCTCTCCTCTTCTCCCCCACCTGCAACAACCCAAGTACGATAGATAATATCTGTTGGTTTCAGTGTCCTTTTAGATTTCTTAGTACAGTAATTTCTTTCTAGACCACACCTATTACTACAACCATTTCCAATTTGGGTTGGCATTTGGCAGGGAAGACAAAGGGTAGGGAGGAAAACTTTTATAGCAGGACAGATGTTAAGAAGTGATCAAGAAAGGATGGAAAGGGCAGGAAGAAAACAGAAACTATGTTTCAAGGTTTAAAAAAGACTTTATAATCAAGGGCTACCTAACCAAATGCTCAAATTAGATTTTTTTATTTTGCACAATTTTATGGAATATTTAGTAGTTGGTGCCAGGAAATGCAGCCTTCAGCGTGGCCCAAGGCTATCGGGCCCTGGCCAAGTATTAAAGGCATACCTCTAATCTGCCCCATTTAGCTTCGATTTCTTCATCCTTGGCTCTGTCATTTATCACAATTTGGAGTTGTCTCCGTGAGCATGCACGCTCAGAAATTTCTGCTAAAACAGGCTCTGTGTTTTCCGTGACTGAGTTAACCCACTGCCCTTTACTAAATGCCAAAGATGGGGAAATGGGATGGAATTTCCTGGCTTACTACTTCTATGTTAAACCTGAGTAAGTTTTGAATTTGGAAGATAGATTCCAGCCAAAGGGTGTACCTTGGACCCACGTTCTCAAGTATCAGCCACCCAGATTGATTTCATTTAAGAAATAAATACACAGAATATCTGGATGTTGTAGTCATCTATTCTAGCCAGAAGTAATTTCCATATGGCTTTATTAGTGGACCAGCCTGGGCTCGTCTTGACTTACAGAGATGGAGTTCAATATTGTAGGCCTGTGGTTGCTAGTGAAAGATCATCAAAGGAAGTGGTAGAGTTCACAAGGTAGGATTTCAAAGGCCATGTAAAAATTTAACTTTTTTACCCATGGCAAGACATTCAGAGTAACTGAATCATTAAATGTCTTTGCTTTTGGCAATGCAAGACAGCAACAGAGGGTGGAAATTCATCAAAAACACCAGGTATGAGTGCATACATGACATTCTAAAAGGGAAAAATGAATTGTGTCATACTGATGTATTAAATAAACTAAATTTATTTTTTAAACAATCTTAAGCCCACGAGGAGAAAATATGAAAGGAAATGTTGATGATGAAAAGGTTCTAGATGGCCAGGAATTCCTTTTCTGTTCTGAAACCCACGTTAAGTCCATTTGTAGAAGCCCCCGGAGAGCTGTCAGAATCACTTTTCTGGTTGTTAAAATAGCGTAAGAGTGTCAGGTCAGAGAAGAGATGACAAATCATCATCCTCTCTCTGTTGTGTGCAACAGAGTAGGCTATTTAAACTTGGATTCACCCTAACCAACTGTGTCCTGTCAACAAAGCAGTCCTCAGACTCACCTTGTAGGACAATGACAGGTAAATTAACAAGGGAATCAGGGACTCGAAGGGAAGCTACCATCTGGGATAAATTCAGGGTTTTTCCCCCTCCCCCCAGTGACTTTGAAAATGTCAGCTTATTAGCCCTGAAGTTGCTGTAGGGATATGTACACTATTGCCAGAATCTTCTGTGAGAGACTCTTATTGGAAATCAATAATCCTGGGAAACATTACATCACTGTATTTTCTGGTGTAAAAAATTTACTTAGATGTGAGATGACTTCTAAAACTGGTGGTTTTCCATGCTGGCTGCGTATTAAAATTACCAGCCAGTGCTTAGGGGAAAAAAAAAAATCCAGCGGATTCTATACCATTCTCCACTAATTGAAACCAGAGCTCGAGGACAGGCTATGGGCATTTGTAACTTTAAAACTTGCATAGTGATTTCGGTATACTGCAAGGGTTGAGAGCTATTACTCTAAACTGAATTGGTCCCTGAGAATTTTGCCCTTAGCATTTTCAAGGTCAGCTGCTGAACAGAACCCCAAGTAATGATGATGCCCAAAGCATAACTTCAAGAGTTGAAATATGATAGTAGCCTGTCTCTTAACTACATAAGCAGGTCAGTGGAAGCCTGGCTGAGTAATACCATGTGCAGAAAGAAAAGACCAAGCACGTGGGACAAGAAGATGTATCGTTACAGAAAATCGCACCCTTCCCCTGAATTAGTTCCCTAGAGGCTAGACTGTAAGATGCTTCTGAGCAGGTTTAGTCTGTCTTGTCACCACTGCCATATCCCTAAGGTGGTGCCCATGACAGGGCAGCTGCTTCCCAGTGAGTAGCCAGGGTTCTCTAGAGGCACAGACCCAGGTGGCTGGGCACATAGTAGGCTCTCAGTAAATATGTGCTGAGTGAATGACTCCCTCTGTGGCCATGCAGGTGCTCAGCATAAAGGGAATTCTGTTACTTGCCTTATAGCTGGAGCTTCCCAGATGGCATCACCCTACCCTTCTACACCCACCCCCGAATAAATGAAAGCATTTTAAAGTCATCACTGAGCAGTGGATGCTCCCACGTATAGCCTGACTTCCCTAGTGAATGCATTGTGAAATAACAATGAAACTTTTTTTAAATTGATGGGTTTAGCGTTTCATGCTGATTGTTGCTTTTTAAATTGCTAAATAAGATTTTTTTATCAAATACTTATCTTTTCTAAAACAGCAATCTCAGCAATAAAAAAGGAGTAAACTGTTGAAACAACACAGTGAGGATGAATCTCAAACCCCTCATGCAAAGTGAAAGGAGGGTTACTCAAAAGGCCACACACACATGATTCCACACAGAGGATATTTTGGAAAAGGCAAAACCATACAGGGACACGAAACAGTTCTGTGGTTGCCGGGAGTGGGGTAGGAGGGAGGACTGACTACCAAGGGGCAGCCTGTGGGATTTGCTCATGGGAGGATCTCGTGTCATGAATGTGATGGTAGATACAGAACTCTATAAATGGGTCCAAACTCTTGGAACTGTACACCAAAAAGAATGAACTTTATAGTATATAGATTAAAACCAAATCTTTTTGTAAAAGCCAGTCATCTCTTTTCATAGTTTATCAAATGCCCTGCTCCCCAGATAGCCAGTGTGTCTTTGGGTATTTTCTCCTTGCCTCTAAATAACGTGCTTAATTTGCTGCTCAGGTTTTCAGCGTTAGGCATCGTCTATGGATTTCATACCATGAAGAATACTGAGCTCTTGTGCATTTCCCATATACATGCCTGCATACATCTTCTCTTCCTCTAATCTTCCAGCTATTAAAAGTTAAGAAACTACTGGATGCATTTGAATATCCTGGGAAGAGATTTAGATAGCTGGGGGAGAACTGGCACCTGGATTCATGACACATTTATAGAAAACTTAGCAAATGTAAGACGTAAAATTATTTCATGGAGACCACAAAGAAAGCCCACAGGAAAAAGTATATGGCATGGTTCATTTGAATTTATTTGCATGGTTCATTTGAATATTATTTGCATGGTTATAATAAATGCTAAATGTGGAGTCAACCAAAAGTATTAGTTATCTTCTTGAATCTCTGAGTTGCTCTAGCCAGTTCCAGTCTAGACCAATTCTCTCTGTGTGGGCGTCATTCAGGAACAGCCCTTGTCATTACCCTTGGAGACTCTTTTCACCTTTGTTTTGGGTTGGAGCTCCTCTTTTCTAGATCTCTTAATTTCTTTCAAGTTTTACCCTTTTTAGTCAAAAACATTCTACAGTAGTTTCCCTGGAAAGAGTACATACTAGTTTTTTCAAGACCCTGAATGGCTGGCAACGTCTTTAAATCAACCTTCCTGTGTAATTGACCATTTACACAGTCATGGAATATTCTAGTTGGAATAATTGTCCCTCTGAATTTTGAAGGCTTTTTGCTCCATTATCTTCTGGCTTCTATATTCTGTTGAGAAGGACAAAGTATTCCCATTCCTGACCCTTTGGGACCTGCTTTCTCCTCTGGAAACTTTTAGGTTTCTCTTTGTCCACAACGTTAGGAGAGTTAGAAGAATATGTCTTGGGTGTGGGTCTTTTTAACCACTGTGCTGGACTCTTTCAATTTGGAAAATCAGACCATTCATCCTGGAACTACTGTTTTAGTTTCCTCTCTATTTTTTCTTTTCTTCTTCTGAATTCTTGTTCTCTGATTTTCTTACCGTTCTCCTGTTTTCTCTGTCTTTTCTGTTTTACTCTTTTAAAAGGTCCTTAACTTTATCTTTTAACCCTTCTTTTGAATTTCCATTTCTACTGCCATGTTTTTAATTTACAGAAGCTCTTATCCTAAGTTTTTAAATAGGAATTTGTTCTAGTTTCACAGATGTAATCAGCTCTTACCTTCCAACCATGAGTAGAATTCATAGTTGATTTTTCTGTTTGTTTTGGTGTCTCAGGTTAGGGGTTTTCTGAATATGCCTGACGAACACTTCTGCACTCGTTATAAAACGGGGCATAAAATAATTAACTGGGAGTTCTGAGCTCATAGGTGGGGCTTGTTGACTTTTGCTTCCCTGTAGGACAATCTTGCTGAGCAATATTATAGGAAGCCTCCTATATCATTATCTTTGGGTCTTTACTCTTTGGCATCAGATTCCTTAGAGAAGATTCTTCCATTCGGACCCAGGGAGGACATAAACACAGGCCTGGCTACCAGTATTCTATGATGTCAAAGAAGGATGGGGGCTCAACATTCAGAAGCTTTGCTTTCTCATCTAGTATTTTCTGCCCCTGCTCTGCCAAGAGTCCTCCGGTCAGAGGCTTTCTCTTTTCTTGTCTGCAGATAACAACTCTGTGATTTTATACCAGCCAGGAAAAAAATTGTCACCTGACTCCTTGATGTTATGGAGAAGTGGAGCTCTGAGTCTGAAACAGATTCGTTAACCAAACTTCCTATTTTGGGTCCCACTGTCACCACCTTTTTCAGAGATACTGTGAGCCTTCAACTTTGCTTCACAGCTTTTCCTACTGTTGACTTGAATATTCAGATTTCTGTAGTCTTAAGTAACTTACTAGTTCCAGCTTCCAGATTTTGTTGTGCTCATTTCTACCCTGTCTAAAATGATCCCCAAGTCATTATCATGTCATAATATCCTGTACGTTCTCTTCATGACAGTTATCATAATCTTTAAATTTAAATTTATTTTCTTATTATGTGTCTCTGCCACTAGACTCTTTACTCTCTGAGGCAATACCATGTTTGTCTTATTACTTGTTCTTGATACCTATCATAGGACTGAACTATGGGTGCAGGGGCTAAGAATATAAGCTCCACCATTTAGTAAATACACAGCCTTGGATAATCTTCTTGTGGCTCATTGTCTTCATCAGCAAAAGTGAGATAATGGATGATTTAATGAGATAATTCAAATAAAGTGCTTAGTACATACCTGGCACTTGGTAAGCAACCAAAAAATGCTAACTAAAGTGCGGGCTAAACAAAAATGAACGATTAAGCGCCCTCACATATATGGTGTGGAAATATGGTCACTATATATATTTCATACTTATATTTGCTTGGGTCATGTACTTCCTCCTTTGATTAATGACCTTAGGATTGTCTGTTCCTTTTTCTCCACAGGATATCCATCACAAGGGTCACTGCTGATATCTCGCTTGCCAAACGCTCAGTATTAAACAATCCCAGTAAGCATGCAATAATAGAAAGATCCAACACAAGGTCAAGCTTAGGTAAGTCTGCACAACGATCTTAAGCTATTTTAACACTCCTCTTCTGAAGGTGACAATGAGAAGATCTAATAAGATGGTAATTCCATGTGTCACAGTGTATTAAAAAAAAACATGTGTTCCCAGTAGCTGGTGCTACAGTCTTAATGATTTCATGGCGTGGAAGGGTTTGTTATGATAGTTTCAAGTTAAAAATTCCACATGCTGTCAACATTACCGTTGTGGTTTGTTTTCGCTAATGTGAGCTTTGGTGTCTCCAGACTCTAAAATCTGTCAGCTGTGCATCAGTGTTACCATAAGCAATTTTATTCATCTCTTGAAGGCTGTTTCCTCATTTTAAAAAAGATAATAACTACCTTGTTGAATTATTGTACGGATTAAACATGGTATGTACTCC
Source organism: Microcebus murinus (assembly GCF_040939455.1). Classification (NCBI taxonomy): domain Eukaryota; kingdom Metazoa; phylum Chordata; class Mammalia; order Primates; family Cheirogaleidae; genus Microcebus; species Microcebus murinus. Next base: position 11,268,485 of record NC_134128.1, on the reverse strand, counting down.
ATACATGATGGCTATTATCCCAAGTACCCCTTAATACTTGAATTATATTAATACTGAAATTCAGGATGATGTAGTTTGTGTGTGTATGTTGAGATTGATAAAGGATCACGTCAATTCCTGGCTATTTTCCATTGTCAACATTTTTGTTTTATTTGTAAAAACAGTGTAGGGATTTTAGTGAACATGTTTATAGGGTGGTGTTTGGATACTGTATATTAACATGTACTGATTTGGTCAAATTGAGACCCTTCAGCTATTCTTCTCTTTGGCATGTGCTTGGAGTTTTAGGTTAATCACTGTTACACATGTGACTCACAGGATTGTTAAGTTTCTGTCTTTATAAAGTAAATTTTCTGAGGACTGTTATGTAAGATCTTTGAGCTTAGTTAATTTCTATTAATATTTATATGTAAATATATAAATTTTGGGAAGGCTCATTTTTAATATAGGAGTTTTTAGTTTACTCTGAAGAATCATTCTATAAGTAATAGAAAAGCTACTAGAAATAATAAACTTTATTAGTAATGAGTATGATATTTTAAAGAACTAAATTTTGTTTCTTACCTAACAACTCCTCATTAATGAAACTTCAGTAACAGGTTTAGAAATTTATTAGGGGGGGAAGTGTGATCATCTATTGTGCTACAGCAATTTTTTTATGTCCTTATCTTCTGTGACACTTAAAACTCTTAACAAACATTATTTGATGCTCACGGGAATTATTATAAAATTATTTCTTTAGTATATTCAACTGATTAACAAAGTCAGGTAATTTGGACTCATCAACTGAATCAGTGACATAAAAGATTTATTTAGATTACCGAGGCTTTTTGTAACTACCAACTATTCATTATTTTTATAACTTTTTTCTTTTTTTCTTTCAGAATATAGGGAGGTAGAAATGCTTTGGTCACATAAATTGCCTTTGTACCACCCAAGTCAAAGCTATAAGCATCCCCATACCCCAGACAGCATGTACTGCACTCATTAGGTGTGAATTTACCCATCCCCTTCTCTCCCCACCTTCCCAATCCCTGATGAATGTTACTTCCATATGTGTATATAAGTGTTGATTGATTAGTACCAATTTAATGGTGAATACATGTGGTGCTTGGTTTTCCATTCTTGTGATACTTCACTTAGAAGAATGGGCTCCAGTTCCATCCAGGTTAATACAAGATTAGTTCACCAGGTTTTTTTATGGCTGAGTAGTACTCCATGATGTACATATACCACATCAATGCAATCCCTATTAAAATACCAACAACATTTTTCACAGATCTATGAAAAATAATTCTATGCTTCATATGGAACCAGAGAAGACTCCGTATAGCCAAAGCAACCTTAAGCAAAAAGAGCAAACTAAAAGCTATACTGCAAGGTTATAGTCACCAAAACAGCATGGTAACTGGCTCAAAAACAGCAACATAGACCAATGGAACAGAACAGAGAAAACTCAAATTTAAAACCATTCTATTACCATCTAATCTTTGACAAAGCAGACAGAAACATACACTGGGAAAAAGATCCCTATTCAATAAATGCTGATGGGAAAATTGGATAGCCAAATGTAGAAGAATGAAATAGGATCTGAACCTTTCACCTCTCACAAAAATATACGTTATTTTTAAATGACTCTTCCACTCCACATATTTTATTGAGCATGTAGCATGACATTCATGATTTATCACGATAAATCCTGGGAAAGATGGATTAGATGAAGCCCCTGTCACCAAGGAGCTTGGTGTAGTCATAAATTAAGAGCCCATTGAAAGGTGATGAGCAAAGTGGTCCAGCATTGAACTGACTGCCAAAGAGCTAATGCTCTGGCAGCATGTGTAGGCCTTGGGGAAAGGCTCTTCCCAGGAGCTGGTCCTGAGCTGAGACTTGAACCGTGATCAGATTTAGCCACGAAAAAAAGGGTAAGGGGTGGGGTGGGGACAGCATGATAGTGATCTGAGAGTGGAAGCTACGAGAGGATTCTGGAAAACACATCTGCTTCACTTTGGCTGAAATACATGGTTCAAAAAAGAGAGAGATGGACCATGACAGCAGATAGGCAGGGATAAGAAATTAAGGAGTTTGTAGCTTATTTTTGAGGCATTAGGGATACATGTGCAGAGGTGTTCATTGATTGAGGTGCTCATTTAACAACTATTTGAGTGCTGCCATGTGCTAGGCATTATTCTAAGTGGCAGGGGCACAGAAGTGAATGACACAAAGTCTTCCTTCTCATAGTTTTCTTCCCCCCTCATAGTTTTGTTTCACAGGGAAGACATGCACAGAAACGCATAGATGTAAAACATAGACAGTTACAGATAGTCGGTGGGTGGTCGATGCGTCCCGAAAGCAACAGCAGGCTGGGAGTAGAGCATAAGCTGGGGAGGAGGGTGTGATTTCATACAGGGAAGGCATCTCTGAGGAAGCGACATTTTAGCAGGATGATTTCTGTGGTGAGCTCTATCGCCTTGCAGCTACCTTAGAAGAGTGTCCCGGGCAGAGGAAACTGTGTCCTCAGGTGCTCAGGGCAGTGCGAAGACCCTGAGGCAGGAGTGTGTCTTGAAGTGTCCGAGAAATGGCAAGGAGGCCAGTGTGACTGCAGGGGGTGAGCCGGGAGGTCAGAGAGACTGCGGCGGGCCTGATTGTGCAGGGCTTAGTAGACATGGAAAGATTTTGCCTTTTGTTGTGGATGGAACAGGGAGCTGTAGGAGTGCAGCCATGATGAGGTGTGACTTATGTCTTAGCAGAATCACAGCACTATGGAGGAGAGGATGGAATGGGGCATGAGAGAAGTGAGGAACACATTAGGAATCTGCTGAAGCAGATTATGAGAGAAATGACAGCCTCTGTGCAGAATCCCAGGCACATAATAAGGCTTGTGACTTCAGAAGAATCCATGTGGCAGCAGGGCAAAGGGGGTGAGACTTGGGCAGGGAGATCACTTACGAGGCTGCTGTCATCATTCATGTTAGAGAGTAAGAAAGAGTTTCAATCTTCTGCATTTTTCCCAGCACCATTTATTGAACAGGGATTCTTTTGCCCAGTGTATGTTGCTGTTCACTTTGTCAAAGATCAGATGGCAATATGTAGATGGTTTTATATATGGATTCTCTGTTCCATTGGTCTATCAATGAGATAACCCCACTGAGAGTGGCTTTTATCAAAAAGCACCAAAACAATAGATGCTGGAGTGGATATGAGAGATAGGAACACTTACACGCTCTTTGTGGGACTGCAAACTAGTGCAACCTCTGTGGAAAACAGTATGGAGAGTCCTCAAAGAACTAAAAGTAGAACTACCATTTAATCCAGCAATCCCTCTACTGGGTATTTTTTACCCAAAGGGAAAAAAAGCTATTTTAGCAAAATGACACTTGCACTAGAATGTTTACTGAAGCACAGTTCACAATTGCAAAGAGGTGGAATCAATCCACATGCCCACCAATTCAGGAGTGGATTAATAAAATGTGGCATATGTATACCATGGAATACTACTCAGCCATAAAAGGATGAATTAATGTTTATTGCAGCACAATAGCAAAGATGTGGAATCAACCCAAATGTCTATCAACTCATGAGTGGATCAACAAAATATAGTGCATGTAACCATGGAGTATAATACTACTCAGTCATAAAAAAAATGACAATACCTTTTCTAACAATCTGGACGGAACTGGAGACTATCCTCCAAAGTGAAGTATCACAAGAATGGAAAAACCAACACCACACTATTAAAGTGGAAACTAACTGATCAGCACTCAGTGGAAATCACGCAGAGGTGGTGTGGGAGTAGGAGGGGATGGGTGAAATCATACCTAACAGGTACAATGCACACTATCTGGATGATGGGCACACTTACAACTTTGATTCAAGCAGTACAAAAGCAATCAATGTAGCCAAAACATCTGTACCCCTAAAATAGTCTGAAATTTAAAAAAAAAAATTAGGCCGGGCCCAGTGGCTCACGCCTGTAATCCTAGCTCTCTGGGAGGCCGAGGTGGGCGGATTGCTCGAGGTCAGGAGTTCGAAACCAGCCTGAGCAAGAGCGAGACCCTGTCTCTACTATAAATAGAAAGAAATTAATTGGCCAACTAATATATATGGAAAAAATTAGCCGGACATGGTGGCGCATGCCTATAATCCCAGCTACTCAGGAGGCTGAGGCAGAAGGATTGCTGGAGCCCAGGAGTTTGAGGTTGCTGTGAGCTAGGCTGACGCCACAGCACTCACTCTAGCCTGGGCAACAAAGTGAGACTCTGTCTCAAGAAAAAAAAAATTAAAAATATTTAAAAAAATAGAAGAATAAGAGAGTTGGAGGCAAGAGAGTGTTAGAGGGCATGAGGAGAAGGAAGAATCCAGAGATGAAAGAGTAGGAGTGTCAGGATTTGATAATCTATTAAATGTGGAATATGAAGGAGGAAAATCCAGGATGGTTTCTGTTTTCACTTTAAGGAACTGGGTGATGGATAGTGGTGTTCTAGGAATAAGGGGTTCAGGATGAGGCAGTGGACTGTGGAGGGGGATAAGGAAGTGATGACATCAGTTGTGGATACAGCGAATTTGCAGTGTTGTGGAGCATTCAGATAAATAGCAGTAGTTGTATATATAGATCTGGAACAAAACAGAGGGCAAGGCTTAAGTTAATTCTCATTATTCACAGTAATTATGTTCTATAAAATCACACAAATGCTGAATTAGCAAATACTGACCCATTGTTCCTAGAGAAAATGTAGGGGTCACATTTTCATCAACTGATCAATACATAACCATGGTTTATGTGCCTTTCCATTTAAAGACACCTTATTTAATATATATTATTGATTCGTTAATACTGAATTCACAGGCAACTGCACTATAACTCATCCCTGAATGAAGTTCATCTGACACATGTACTCTCTAATAAGGCACATCCATCAGTCTTGTGCTTAGGAACACTACACAGCATTGTAGCATTATGCTTGGGGACCATTTTAAACAGTGAAATCATCAATTCAAAAGTGCAAAAATGCAAAATATGTGTCACTAAATAGACCATGAAAAGAACACTTGTTTACAGTCTAAGAGCTGTAACAAGAAGGCAGGGTATTGCTTTGCTCAGCCTCAGCTAGGAACATGCACATTGGGTGACTCAAATTTTTGCTACTCTGTACGTCCACAAATGATTGCCAAACTGCCATGAATATTGCTTTTGCAGTTATAGATAAATTTTAGCAAGTGCATGAATTCATAAATACAGAATCTGTGAATAACTATGGACTGTACTTTATATTTGGAAGCCATTAGTTTATACATGTACTCAGAGAATTGAGAATAAGAAGGCTAGGACAAGCCCAGACCCCCAACAAGCACGAGTATTTACAGGGTAGGCAGGGAAAGTAGGCTCTTGAGAAAGAACAAGAAATAACAGCTGCACAGGGAAAACTTCCAGAGAGAAGTAGCACAGTCAGGAGGGCATGTGTTTCAGTGATCCAAATGCTAGAGGTCAAGCAAGATAAAGACTGGCAACACCCACTGACTTTCCTGATGGGGCATTTCCATCTCTGACTTAGGGCTCTACTCAAATAGAGGGAGCAGGGAGGGTCAGAGGGACGAGAACCTGGACCCCGTGGAAGGTGGCCATGGGCCCAGAGCCCAGGGAATTGGTGATACAGACTGGCCGAATGTGTCATCCAGATTCCTAGGAGAGTCAGTGTGCAAAAACCTTTTCTAATATTGCTAAAGAAGAGGAATGCATGAATGACACATGCACTAATTGTACAGCATAAGGATTTTTAGGTTTTTTTTTTTGTTTTTTGTTTTTTTTTTCATATAAACTCTACTCGTGTGGAATTTTTAGTTTTTTTTATGGTAGTGTAAGGGCATAGATGATTTGAAAAAGAAAACCAGGCAGGAGAATGATCAGAGAACACCCAATCCCCTATATCACATGTTAAATGACATGTGTTAAGAATGTTATGTGGACCCTACAGGATGGGAAACATTTAAAATTGGAGCTTTGTGCAAAACTGATACTGTCATACTCTAGGTATGTAAGTTTATGTATATATGTTACTAAGATTATTTGTGGTACTAAAGGCTCCCATACTCTATTTTTAAAATTTTGCTTTTATATTTATTCTTCTTGCTTTTCTCAGGTCTTTGTTATCCTTCTTATTGATTTTAAGCTAGCAGATTACATAGTCTTTCTACTTTCCATCCTTAAAATGGTGAAAATATTGGAATGTATCCTTAGGATTGTGATGTGGATAGAATGTATTGACACATAGTGATAGGAGATAAGTCCATGATGGCTGCTATTATTGGTAGTTTTCTTTTTTCTTTTCCCTTTCATGGGAACAAGAAGTATTAGCAGTGTCAATTCTGATTTTTCAAATACTGTGCATAGTTTATGTAATTCTTCTATTTCTTATTCAAAGAGTAAAGTGTATAATATATAAATCTGGATCTGAAACGAGACAGCACTGTGTGCTTTCCATGAGTATTGTTACATGGAGTTGTCATTGCTGCTTTTCTTTTTCTTCACATCTGTGATTCTCAAACTCTAGCCTATATCAGAATCACCTAGAGGGTATGTTAAAACACAGATTGCTTGTCCCAACCCCAAAGGTTCTTATTTAGTAAGTGTGGGATGAAGTATGAGAATTTGCATTTCTAACAAGTTCTTGGAGATCGTACTTTTAAAAAAATTGCTGCTTTAATGAAGATGCTTCCTCGGTAATCCATTTCAGAAACTTTTATTCTATTCTGAAAATACTCATTATTCTCATAGTAACAGCAGGGTGTACTTGGATAAAGCACTTTAAAAAAAAATCTCATTTAATCCTTGGGACAGTGGTTTTACAAACGAGCTTGCATTGAACTCCACAGAAAGCATGTTGAAACACAGAGTGCTGGGCCTCACTCTCAGGGTTTCTGATTCAGCAAGTCTGGGATGTGGCCTGGGAATCCGTGTTTCTAGCACATTTCTAGGAGATACTAATGCTGCTGGTTCCAGGACCCTACTTTGAACACCACTGGGCTAAACCATTTTTATTTTGTAATGTGGATTTGAATTCCTCAAGTGGTTGGATATTTTTTTCCTTTATATGTAGACTGTTATTAAGTTTACATTTAACTTCTATTAAATCACTATTAATATAATTTATTAATTATATTATTCAGAGTCTTTGTAACCTTTTTTTTAAACTTATCTGTCACAATATGATTAAAGCTATTACAAGTGTAATGAGAAATTCATACTTGATCAGTAATTTTAGCTGACATATTCCAGTGCTATTATAACAAAATTGTGAGCCTTTATATCAATATTTTATATTTGGATATAACAAAATTTTTGTATCATGTTTTATCTTAAATTTGACTTTATATGCTATTACAAGCTTCCTCTACTTTTTAAAAATAGCATTTGCCTCATTTTTTGTAATTTGCATATGTTTGTGGTTATTGTCTATATTTTTAAACTTTCTGTGCAATTTTGTGGCTTATTTCTTATAAGCAGCATATGGATTTTTTTAATTCTCCAAAAACCTGTATAAACAGGGGGATTTAACCAGTGTAGTTAATTTTCTGAAATGATCTACCTGCTGTCCTTTTCTATATTTTGTTTTATTCAGCTTTCCTCTTTCCTCATGTGTTGTATTTTATTTTAGTTATTTATGGTCGGTAACTACAGCCTGTTTTACCTTTTATAGTAGATCTTGTAAGTTCTTAAAAATGTAACTGAGGGAGTTCCATTCCAGGTAAGATGGAGTAAGTACATTCCACCCTGTGGAGTCTCTCCCACTGGCAACAGCTACAAAACCTGGACAGAATGCAAAAAAAGGTTATTTGAAGACTCTGAAAAATAAATCATAGCAGGCAGATGAGAGAAAATGACCAGAATTTGAACTGATGATGAGCTTGCAGGTTTTTTTCACTCTGGGATCCTATACTGGATTCTTGCAACCAGGAGGAATCTGGAAGTGGGTATTTGCATAGGCACCAAAAAAGTCCAAGATACTCAGTTCAGGTTCCAGGAACAGGAAAGAGGTCTCTTGGCAGAAACAACAGTGGCCACAGGGGCCCTCAGATGCCCAAAACTCTGAGAGAGAAGCTGTGTTTCCCAAGGAGTAGGATAAACCCCTGTTTGGTTGCATAAACGAAAGTATATCATGTTGCTTCTAGAGTTAACTATGCTAATGAACCATTGTATAAGAGGGAAAAAATAAACCCTTTGAAGATTTTGAAGCTTTAAGTACATCCTCACATATTTGGAGTGGTACAAGACTTCTTTGCATGTATGGATGGCTTCATAAAGGCTCAGAAAAGTCCTTTTTCCTTAGTTATGATACTGATTAAGAATCATAATTTAAAATGTTTACATTGGCTATTTGTACTGTTCAGACTTGGAGAATGCAAATGAGGAACATAGTATGATTATAAATACAGTACTTGAATCCAAATAGTAGTGAGTAGGGCAATACAGATATTTGCCAGTTCAAAATCAAGTGTTAAAATGTAATGAATGTATATATACATACATAATGAGTGAGATGTGCACCATCTGGGGATGGTCATGATGGAGACTCAGACTTTTGGGGGGAGGGGGGGAAATGGGCATTTATTGAAACCTTAAAATCTGTACCCCCACAATATGCCGAAATAAAAAAAAAAGTGCATTAAAAAAAAATGTAATGAATGTAGGTAATTACTGCTTTGTGAAAGAACATACTACAGAGTTTTTTAAACTGCCCAACTTTGTAATATCCTCAGATTGTGGTTTGGTTTTACCACAAGCAACTTTCCAGGGACAAATCAATTTAGTACCTCTTTGTACGCATTTGTATTCAAATATGTGGTTGTGGTACATAATTGTACCACATAATAGCAAAAACTATGTACTGAAAGTAAAAAAAAATATTGAGCAAATAAAAGTATAGGTCAGTGGTTCTCCAAGTGTGGTCCTCAAAGCAATAACATCAGTATTGACTGAGGCATTGGTTAGGGATGAAAATACTGAGGCCCCATCCTGATCTACTGAATCAGAAACTCTGGGAGCAGCCCCTACCATCTCTATTTTAAGCCCACCAGGTGACTCTATTGTATGCCAAAGTTTGAGAACTACCTGTCTAGTTCAAGCCCATCACTATATAATATAAAGAACTTGAGGACCACAGGATGTGAAAGGCTATGGAGTGAGGCACCTGCTAAAATATAAAGCCAATGCTAGAAACCAGGTGTTGTGACTATCAGTCCACGAGTGTTGTTCACTGGGCGGAGCCATTTTTCAGTGATGTTGATTGGATCACTGGAACATCTGCCATCTTCTAGGAAGAGACAAAATAATTTATGGAGAATAAAAAGCTGAGGATAGTTGTCTTTATAATAGCCTTGGAAATAACTGTGGAATTTACAGACTAGTTGATCTTTTGAATCTCACTACTTCCCTCCTTTTGACATATCCATTACCAGGGTAGCTGTGTCTGTCTTGAAAAATCAGCACAATTTTAGTTATCTTGTATTGCCCTGATAGCCCAACTATAGCAATGTCTCCATCCAAAGGGAGACCCTCACTTCATGTAAATAAATTCGCTTGCCAAATTTACTCATGTTTTTAAGATTTAATGATTTTTTTCCTACAACAGCAGTTTTTGCCTTTATTTTTAAGAACCTTGTAAGTCATTCTTTCAGCACACTCAGTGCCAAGTATGTAGCAGGCACTGTGCTGAGGGAAAGAATAGAAATAATTTCATATTGTTCCAAGTTTTTAATCTCACCACTGAAATAGAGATAAGTGCTAACCGAGGTAGATACAAAGCCATACTTGAGGTTTGTTAAGTACATATGATCTGCAACTTACAATAGGGTCATGTTCTGACAAACACATTAAGTTGCAAATTAAATGCATTTAATGTACTTAACCTACTGAACATCATAGCTTAGCCTAAACTTAAATGTGCTCAGAACACTTACATTAGCCTACAGTTGGACAAAGTCATCTAACACAAAGTCTATTGTGGAATAAAGTGTAGAATATGTCATGTAATTTATTGAATACTATCCTGAAAGTGAAAAACAGAATGGTTGTATGGGTACTTGATGTATAGTTTCTACTGAATGTGTATTACTTTCACACCATTGTAAAGTGAAAAAAATCATAAGTCAAACCGCTGTTTGTAATAATCTTGTTACATATCCAGAAATAAGGGCCATCTGTACTTACCATGGGCCAGGCTCTGTGACAGAAGCTTTTGCATGTTGATTCATTTAGTCCCGATTTCCATTTTACAGATACTTAGGTTCCAAGAGGTATAACATATCATCCATCGATCACATAGCTCTATGAAGTGACGATGCCTAGTTTCTGCCCCAAGCCACTGTGTTACCTTGCAGTGGGAACTCAAAGGCAGAATTTACTGGGTTGTGGAAAGGTAATTAGAGAAGGCTTTACAGGTTTTCTTAAGACAAGGCAGGAACTAATTGAAATCAGGAGTTTTGTGCCTAGTGATTATGAAAATAGCATTGGCATTAAGTAACTGATACCAGAGCTGCCTCTGGGTGTTATTAATTTCTTACTGACCACTCAGATGTTCCTCAACACTAGCCACGATGAAAATAACCACCATCTCTGTTTGCACAGTATTTTTCAATTACAGAAACTTCCGTCAAAATAAGTTAACTTCCCTTCCTTCTTGGAGAAAACACTGATTGTTCCTGGGTATTGTTTATAGATATCAGAGATATAAAGCATAGGAAAAATGTTATTTTTCAGTTAATTTTAATTCAATGAATATAAAAAACTGTGAAATGTGGGGAGGTGAATAAGGTTTGTCCCATCTTCAAGATGCTGGGCTGCATTCTTTGACCAGTCAGGACAATTTTAAAAGACCAAATGGACTCTCAGTCTTTTCTTTCAGTTTCAGAAATGAACATCAGGAAAGTCTTTGACATTTCATTTTTGAAGTAAATTCTGAGCATGATGTACTCTGTCAAAGGAAAATTCCTGGTAGGGATACATGTCTTTTCGAAGGCATTTTTACTTGGCGGTTAAAAGTATTTTCATCTGACTGTGTTATCGCTCCTTAAGGCTGTATTTACTAATGCAATATTAGACTGGGATTCTGAAAGCCCACTTTAAAATCTTTTAAATTATCTGTTTTTCCCTTAACTAAAAATGTATAAAGCATTTGTGTAAGACTACTAGAAAGATATTGATATGTGTATATATACACACACACGTACTCCTATATATTAATAGAAATAACGTCTGGATATGTAATAAGATAATGGATTATTTTATTTCATGTTTATCTTATGATTTTATTCAGTGAACATATGTTAAACTTACAATAAAAAAATACAGTGCTCAAACCTTTTAAAGAAAGTTACATTTAAGGTATCGGATTCTGTGAGTATGTGAATAGGTACTAACACAGATGAAAATCTTTGTGATCAAATTTCTTAATGCTTACAATAAATATTAATTTAGATTGGAACTTGAATGTCAGGGTTCAGTGGCCATGTAAACATTTATAGGCACAAAGAAGTAGCAAGGTGGTAACTATATTAAAGTTGAAGATCAACAGATTAGCCAGGTATAGGTGGCATGCACCTGTAGTCCTAGCTGTTTGGGAGGCTGAGGCAGGACAACTGCTGGAGCACAGGAGGTTGAGGTCGCTGTGGTCTTTGATACTACTGCACTGCAGGCCAGGTGACAGAGTGAGATCCTGTCTCAAAAATAAACAGAAAAGTTAGAGTAAATAATAGTAGTGGTACTATTTTAGATTATTATGAAAAGAAGTATCAGAATTCCATTTTTATCTGTAAAACTGTTAATAAAACAAAATTCAAATACATATGAAAATAAAGCAAGTATTATAAGGAACCCCAGGTACTCATCACCCAGTTTTAACAATAGGCTACTCATGACCAATGTTATTTCATTTATAGTCTTCCCCTTCCTCCCCCTGAAACACCCGTAGATTATTTGGAAACAAATCCCAGTCATCATAGTTGATCAAGTTTATTCATTTATGCATTATAAGTTACTATTTTGCCTGGATTAGGATCCAAATAAAGTCCATACATTTTGGTTAATGGGTCTCCTAAGTCTCTCTTAATAGATGTTTTTAGTAAGCATCTTTTAAAAAAATTGATTTGTAAGGTACAGGTGCAGATTTATTTTATGGATATATTGCATAGTAGTGAAGGCTGTGCTATTTGTGTAACCCTCAACTAGTTAGTGTACACAGTATCAAGTAATGTCTTTTCCCACACCCCTCTCCCACCCTGCTGCTTTTCTAAGTCTCCGTGTCTATTCCACATTCTGCGTCCATGTGTACTAATTTAGCTCCTACTTATGAGAATACATGACGTTTGATTTTCTGTTCCTGAGTTACGTAAGGTAAATGGCTTCCAGTTTCCATCCATGTTGCTGTAAAAGACATGATTTCGTTCCTTTTTATTGCTGACTAGTATTCCATAGTGTGTGTGTATATATCTGTGTGCACATTTTCTCTATCCACTCATGAGTTAATGGGCACTTAGGATAGTTCCGCATCTTTGCTATTATGAACAGTGCTGCAATAAATATACAAGTGCAGGTGTCTTTTTGATAGAATGACTTATTTTCCTTTGGGTGGATACCGAGTAGTGGGATTGCTAGATCAAGCCATAAATCTATGTGTAGTTCTTTGAGGACTCGCAATACTGTTTTCCATAGAGGCTGCACTAGTTTTGACTTTTTAATGACAGCCATTCTAACTGGAGTAAGATGGTATTTCACTGTGGTTTTAATTTGCATTTCTCTGATTAGTGATCTTGAACATTTTCATGGTTTTTGGCCATTTGTATATCATCTTTTAAAAAACGTCTGTTCATGTCCTTTGCTTACTTTTAGTCGGGTTTTTTTCTTGTTCAGTTTGAGTTCCTTGTGGATTCTGGTATTAGTCCTTTGTCAGATGCATATTTGTGAATATTTACTCCCATTCTGTAGGTTGTCTGTTTATTTTGTTGTTAAAACTATAGATTTTTCATGTCTTTTTCCCCTTGTGATTTCATGCTAGAAAAAATTGGGCGGCTTCTTCTATAGGGTTTTCAGTTTGAATTTTACTAACTGCATTACATTGGTGTAGTTTATGTGATTCTCTGTTCCGTGTTTCTTATAAACTGGTAAATCCAGAAGCTTGATTTTTTTTTTTTTTTTTCTTTTAGCACAACTGTATCATGGGTGTATGTGACCAAATGTTACTTTAAAGCTAGTACCTTAAGTAATTTCTTAAAGAAACCCAAGTAAATAAAAGGACTCTGGTCATAACATATTGTGAGGCAGATGATTAGTGATTTGTCTTTTCTGGAATCATATAGCAGTTAAAATTATCAGCAGCAGTCTTTTCCTAAGAGGAATGAAAAGGTATTCACAGGGCCAAGTGTGCTGGCCTGAAGGAGTCTCGTGGAAATAACCCTCCATGACTACAGTGGGAACTGCAAGCTACATACTGTGTTTATAGACATATGCTGCCTAATATAGTAGCTTCTGGCAATTTAAATTATAAAGAGAGATCATGGAGAAGTAGAAGTGAATATAATTTTCTTGGAGTTTAGGTAGATTTTGAAATGTTTGGTGACAAGTTTTCAATAAACTTTATAGTTTACATTTCTGTAGTGTTGCCCTCAGGTAATGGCCCTTTTAAAACATGGATGTTGTAGGCCCAATTCCTTTGTTGGTGGAAAATATGAGCAGTGTGCTTTTGGAAACGTTTGTTATAGACACCCTTCTTGTCTCTCTGGTTATGCTGTTATTTCAACTTATTAATAAACATCTCTAGATAGGTGACACATAAATATAGATAAGTCCATGCATTAAAAGGAAAGCTAGTAAGGGTCGCTAGGGAAGGTAGTTTCTTATAAGAGTTTTATGAAATGAAACATAGAGCAAAGGTTTTATAGTACAGAGCAAGAACAAAAAAAAATAACTATCATTGACATACAGCATTAAAGTAAACTTTAAAGCTGGTTAGGACAGCAATTCTTTGAATTCTGAAGGTGTTGTGCAGAAACAGACCTTTGCAAAAAGATACCTTTTGTCAATTCTATTCCCTGTAAATATTCACATAACGGCTGACCTACCTACCTTCCTGTTGAAGAAATAGTGTACCATTTTACTTTATCTTAGTCTAAAAATACTATACTTGAATTAATTGTACTTTAACATTTTACAGCGGAAGTTCAGAGTGAAATTGAAAGGATTTTTGAACTTGCAAGAACACTGCAATTGGTAGTCCTTGATGCAGATACTATTAATCATCCAGCTCAACTTGGTAAAACCTCTTTGGCCCCTATTATAGTGTATGTAAAGATTTCTTCTCCTAAGGTAAGTAGGGTTGCTATTATTTGCTCTATGATTCACTTTACTAAAATGTGTTTTATGTTCTGCTTCTCAATAACAGCCTTTATGCTGAATGTAGAGCTCATGGAGACATCCATTTGTCAAGAATGTATAAGACTGATATAAACAAAGTATAGTTAGTTTAATGATTTAGAATAGCAATTCTCAGAGTGTGGTCCATGAGTCCCTGGAGGGTTCTGAGATAGTAAGACATTATTTGCCTTTTTTGCTGTTTTATTGTTTGCATGAATGATGGACCCTAAGCACGAATCAAGACTGTGGTATCAAAAAGCACTAGCAGTTACTGTGTTCATCACCACAGTGTTCTCACTGTTTAAGGGGAAAAAAAAAGTCAGTTTCACTTAAGAGTATCCTTATGAAGTAGTGAAATTTATTAAATTTTGACTCTAAAGTCTGGCTGTTTCATTACACAGAATATTAATAAGTACATACCAAAGTAAGTTGTCTCAAGGACAAGCACTGGTGTGATTATTTGAGTTGTGAACTAGCCACTTTTTTCATGGAACACCTTTTTCATCTCAAGGAACAACTGACCGGCTTGGGTATTTGGTGTAGATATCTTCTTGAAGAAAGTGAGCCTGTTGGGTGGGTGTGGTGGCTCATGCCTTTAACCCTAGCACTTTGGGAGGCTCAGGCAAGAGGATTGCTTAAGGTCAGGAGTTCACAACTAGCCTGAGCAATGTAGTGAGACAACCCCCATGTCTACAAAAAAAATATATTTTTTTAATTACCTGGGTATAATGGCATACACCTGTAGTCCTAGCTTACTGGGCAGGTTGAGGGAGAAGGATTGCTTGGGCCCAGGAATTAGAGGTTACAGTGAGCTATGATCCTACCGCTGCACCTCAGCCTGGGCGACAGAAAAAGACCCTGTCTCTTAGAAAGTGAGCCTGTCACTTCAAGGAGAACAACTAACAGTATGTGTTGCCAATGGAAGAACTCAGCAAACCACTTTTTAAATGATCAATGAATGATGTTAATTTCAAGACAGAGTAACAGAACAGAGTAAGTTCATTGAACATGGTTTCAGATTTCACATGGCAACTAGGCTTTGAGTTTTTGTATAGTATTAAAGAAGAATATCCACAATCATCTGAATGCTGCTAAAATATTCCTCCTTTTCTCAATCACGTCTGTCGGAGGTTGGATTTTCTTTGCATATTTCAAACAAAATGATACATTGTAGTAGATAGACTTCAGTTGTCTTCTATTAAGTGAGGCATTAGATTTGTTAAAAAAGCAATTTATGTTAATGTGTAATAGATTTTTAGAATTTCTCAGTTTTAATTTTTAATATGGTAAATATATATATTGCACATAAACAAGTTTTTTTGGGTTCTCAATTTTTTAAAACCTACAAAAGTTTTGAGACAAAGTGTTTACGACCTATCAGTCTCAAAGACTCAGAATAAGAGCTACACTGGTGCTTAAAGCATACAACTGATCTTTAACATGTTAATTCTGCAGATGATCTTATCCATTGTATTTTATAGCTCAATCTATTGTAAGCCCTTTGTGCTGTATATGAAAAGGGACTATATACAAACAGGCCCCAGGGAAAGGAATCAATAACGTACCTTGTAGTTTACATGAGTTCAGATATTCCTCTATTAAAAACTTGTATCTTTTACAGGTTTTACAAAGGTTAATAAAATCTCGAGGGAAATCTCAAGCTAAGCACCTCAATGTCCAGATGGTAGCAGCTGATAAACTGGCTCAGTGTCCTCCAGTAAGTGCTCTCTCTATATGGTAGAATCCAGTTGAAAAGATCAGACTTGGCATTTAAAAAAAAAATAACCAAGCAAACAAAAACCATAAACACTTGTCAGGGAAGACAATCCCCATTAGTTAAAGGAGTAGGCATGGAAGTGAACCGTCCTGCCTCCTTATGACATTGGCTTACAAAAAGCTATGGTGCAGTTTGTGGGGATCTCATTTTGTTAATATCTAATACAAGACCATGGTTCCAAAAATTTGGTTTGTAAGATGGATTTTTTGGAGTTGGTTTATTATTTATATCTGATCACAGGGAGCAAATTATCTGCTCATAATAACTGAGAAACTTATTTGAGACCATGTGAAAATAAATTTCTAAGTACTATTAATAAATTAGCCAGATTCCTGTAATCCATATCTTTACATACTATGCTTTGGAACTATACATCTCTCCTAAGTGCAGCTATTCCAGAGGCTGTAATAGTTTTATCAACTTTTAAGTTGTTTGAAGAGTCAGGCCTTGTTTTCTTCCCTAATGAACTGTGAAGTTAGGACCATGTCAGGTTGTCGGTGGTTTCAGCTGCTTCTGCCAAATCTCAGGTCCTAATCTTGCTTTATTAATTTCCAACTTAAGATTTCACAATCCCTATTCAGTGTCCTAAACACTGATTTGAGGTGAACAGATATGTCTATGCTAACTAAATAAGACAGCCAACAGAAAAGGGGAAAGGTTGGAGCACATGAGCGAGAACAAATACCTAGGGGTCTTGTATGGGGTTGAGGGAAGGGGCCAGCATAAATGTACTGTCTGAAATGTGTGCCTCTGCAGGAGTTGTTTGATGTGATCTTGGATGAGAACCAGCTTGAGGATGCTTGTGAGCACCTTGCCGACTATCTGGAGGCCTACTGGAAGGCCACCCATCCTCCCAGCAGCAATCTCCCCAACCCTCTCCTTAGCCGTACTTTGGCCACTTCAACTCTGCCTCTTAGCCCCACCCTAGCCTCTAATTCACAGGTAAGGGGGGTTCTTTTTATAGAGAAAGCAGGCTACCTAAGGAGACACCATTGAGACCCAAGGCCGTGCCTTAACTCTACCTAAACAGAGACAAACATTATGAGCTATTTAACCAACTCCAGCATGAGATGTGTACTTGCAAGAAATGCAATGTAATCAGAATATACTATGAATGAATATCCATAGTAAAACTCCCTAACTTAAGACAAGGATAGCAGACCACTTGGATTCAAGTCCTGGCTCTACCTCCTGTTGGGTGTACAACCTGGGACGGGTTCCCGAACAGCTCTTGTGGCTGTTGTAGTTAATTGGTTCATCTGTCTTTTTTCATGAGATGACCTTATGTCATAGGCCTGCAGTATTTATGCAAAGGCCCTAGAACAGTGCCTGTCCCATGTTGCCATGTAAGTATTTTATATTTTTAATTATTTTGGAATTTTCTTCTTAAATACTTCTGCTTAAGTATATATGGGAAGATTTAAGTCTACATCCATGTATAGAAAATTCTCAGGGACCCCCATCTGTATTTGAACCACAAGAGAAAATATAACACTCTGTTTTTAAAAAACAAATTACTATGTGCACTGTTCCAAGCACTTACAAATGCCATTGGACACCATCAATAATTGAGTTAGGTTAGAAGTTAGATACTTAGAGACTATACTTGCAAAGAGTTGCTCTGCCAGGTCTTTACATATTGACCTTGGTTGGTGCCTGTTGCTCCCTTCCTTGCCAGGGTTCTCAAGGTGAGCAGAGGACTGAGCGCTCTGCTCCTATCCGGTCTGCTTCCCAAGCTGAAGAAGAACCTTGCCTGGAACCAGTCAAGAAAGCCCAGCACCGTTCTTCCTCCTCTGCCCCCCACCACAACCATCGCAGTGGCACAAGTCGAGGCCTCTCTAGGCAAGAGACGTTTGATTCGGAAACCCAGGAGAGTCGAGACTCTGCCTACGTGGAGCCGAAGGAAGATTATTCCCACGAACATGTGGACCACTATGCCTCCCACCGTGACCATAACCACAGAGATGAGACCCACGGGAGCAGTGACCACAGACACAGGGAGCCACGGCACCGTTCCAGGGACGTGGATCGAGAGCAGGACCACAATGAGTGCAACAAACAACGAAGCCGTCATAAATCCAAGGATCGCTACTGTGACAAGGATGGAGAAGTGATATCCAAAAAACGGAATGAGGCTGGGGAGTGGAACAGGGATGTTTACGTCCGCCAATGACTTTTGCCCTTTTGTGTTTTTTTGGGACGTCTTGTATAACAGCACCCTGAAACAAAAGCTTTGGGGTCTATATTACAATCATATGTGATCTGTCTTGTAATATTTTGTATCGCTGTTGCTTGAATAGCAATAGCATGACATAGAGTATTAATATACTTTTTTTTTTCTTTTGTAAGTGCTATACAAATTGGCCTGGTACGGCTGCAGTCCTCCAGTTCTATACTGGACTCTTCAAAAACTGTTTTTGGGTAGCTGCCACTTGAACAAAATCTGTTGCCATCCAGGTGATGCTAGTGTTTTAAGGAATGTAGCTGATGTATCCAGCAAGCCAGAATCAGCACAGATAAAAAGTGGAATCTCTTGTATCTCTAGATTTTTAATGCGCAGGCACCTGATTTGCATATTCATTCATTCATGGACCACTGTTTCTTGCTTGTACCTCTGGCTGACTAAATTTGGGGACAGATTCAGTCTTGCCTTACACAAAGGGGATCATAAAGTTAGAATCTATTTTCTATGTACTAGTACTGTGTACTGTATAGACAGTTTGTAAATGTTATTTCTGCAAACACCTTATTCTATACATATATATATATATATCAGTTTGATCACACTATTTTAGAGTCTTAATGCCAAGTCAGCAGATTTGCTTTATGAATTACAGGGACTAGAAATGCCCACATTCAGGAAATTTGTAGTAACATTGTCTAGACACTATCCTCATTCTATTAGAGAAAGTCTGTACATACTGTAAATATGTGTGATTGCTTGACTTGAAAAGGTTTGATTTCTGAATGTTATGCCATCCTTGTAAGTTTATAATTTTCACCATAAATTATGGTAAATATAACCAAACTCCAGAGGTTGTTCTACTCCATACAGTTCACACTGATTGTGACAAACACATTCTTAGTAGCTAGTGTCTGTTATAGTCACTGCACTGGAGTATATGAGCCAGAACCCGCTGTACGCACGTGTGTGTATCTGTATGTAAGAGTGTGCATGAGTGATTGCTTGAGGTGAGCTGGAATGCTGAAGACTAATGAAGAAACTAGAGACTGATACCTAGAATTCTACCCACCTGGCTTTGTATTTAATTGTGCTGTACGTTGCTTTATAATCCATTGAGCAGTCAGGGAATGTGAGGAAGCTTGCTGCCAAAGGTAACTAGGAAAGCATTCATCTGCTGGCTCCTTGTTTTTGCTCCTAGAGAGTGAAAATACAGGCAACTTTTACTGTGAGTGTTTCACTGGAAATGTAAAATTGTTGTGTGTTCGCGTATTTGTTTTAAAGTAACAAACGTTTACACAGCTTGTGGAATTATTTTGTGGGAAAATAAATTTTTGTAACTTCTCCCACTTCATTTTCTAACCTTGCCTATTGTTCCTCTTGTTTATCTCCTAGTTACCTATATCATTCCTCCCCACCACCAGTTTCACTGTCAGAACCCAGAAGTGCTTCTTATAACCAAAGTTTCTGCTCTTCAGAAGTAATCAGGGCAAAATGGGGGGACTTGAAATGAATAAAATGTTAAGATTATTTTCCTACATCTACTCTGAAGGGGGGAGAACCTTGAAGATACTATGTCCATGCCTCAATACACTGCTGTAAGAAGCTTACAGTGTTGTTATCATCTTAAGGCTAAAACCTTTTCTGTGTCTCATAAGTGTATATTTTGTCCAGTCATGACTGGACAGCTAAGACAGTATTAAGTGTGCACGTATCTAGCACTTGAAGTTTGTCCCAGGAAAATGCCTACCTGTCAATTCAGATTTGTACATTAATTTATTTAACAAAATAATAATAGTTATAATAATTTACTTTTGGTTTTGCCTCCTTGATTATTCTAAGTTCTTGCCAAATATTCTTAGATTTCTGTAAGTTACACTGTTTTACATTTAATTCATTTCCCTTACCCCCAAGTCTTAAAAATCAGTTACACAGTGTTTTATCAGCTAATATATGCAAAATTTCCCTCAGAATCAATTTATCTGTAAATTAGGTCTCTACATGAAATTTACTGAATATAAAAACTGGCCATATCGTGTAACTTTTTGACAAAATTCTCACATCAAAGGGAAACCATATTCCATTTGCTAAATTGCTATATTTCTGCTACACTTTCATCATGGTAAGATGTTGCCGATTACTGGTCTGATCCTTTCCCATATTATTTCATCCCAATTAATGACTTTGGAATTTTTAAATTCTTGAAGTATAACTGGTTTTACTTGCTGCTATCATTAATCCCTTTCAAAGAATAGTGCTCATAGATTTCATCTTTTTTATTTTGTACTTAGGTTCTTAGTGCAAATCAGTACTCCTCTAAAAACTATACTGAAGGATTTGACATAAGAACATCTACACGTGAAAATTGTATAGAGAGCATATGTGTAAACAGTGTGTAGCAAATTTGTAAATGAAGAAATAATCCCAAGGACAATGGGATATTTACTGACTTGTGGAATGTAAAATTATAGTCTTCACACAGCCAAGGCTTAATCTTAACCTACTCAGTTGTAGAATCATGATTTTTGTAGTCAACCTAGAAAATGCTGGAAATGTACTTAATAGTTCTGTTTTTTGTCATACCCACTTCAGTCTTTCCTATGCTTTTTACTGCTAATTTAAGTTACTGTTACAAAAAGGTGCTGCTAAATGTAGGATGTCTTAGTAATATTGTACTTTGGGACAATGCCACACTTTTAACATGGTCTGCTATGCATTCCTGTTAAACATTCACTGTCAGCTACACTGAACTGTTTAACAAACCTGGTTTAAAGTAATTCATATAAAACAAATAAAGAGCTGGCTTCTGCACTGTTTATTAGTAGTATTAATTGCCATTTTAGGAATGATTCATATAATTGAGACTATGTTAAATATTCAACAACTCTTCCCACTTATGGAGCATCTTCCTTAGGGGTGATGCTAAACACATGATTTCCTTTAGTAATCTTCCCATTATGTCTGATTTAAAAAAAAAATAGCTCAAGGTAGGTAAAAGATTCAAGATCTGACCTCTAGTAGAGTAATCTGGGTCAGTTCTTTAATTTCTGATAAGTTATATTTTTACCACTTGTACTTTGCTATTTAAAATGTGACACAGGGTTTTAAAGTAAAATGTACTCAGTGTTGATTTTAAATACTTTTTCTGCTTCATAGACATATCTGTGTTCTTTCCCTTGCATTTTCCTGATTTTTTTCCCCTTCCTGTTGCATTTTTTCTTACATTTCTGTGTCTCTTCATATTATGTTTTATTTTCCAATTTGCTTATTTTTTCTAAAAGGACAAAACCCATGAAAAATTGTCTATGTTCAAAGAAATTTAATAATATTCTTTGTGTCCTTAATGTTTTCATATGCAAATATTTTCCTTCCATTTTGCTGGCATTGCTTATATCCTGATATTTGTTGGTACTAATCAAATGTTTACACCAGTACAATTTTGTTGTTATGCAGATTTTCTAACATTTTCATCCCAGCTTACTTAGCATATAAGGCTTTGCCGAGAGCATGAGAGAAAATGGAGGAAATGGATTTTGTGGGGTTTCTAAAAATACATTTAAAGTTTAAGAAGGTATGCTAAGCCCTGGAAAGAGAAATACCACAGGTAAAGTGTTTCTCTTTAGTCAAATGACATCTATGGGATACAAGGCAGAATGAGGGTTATATATGCTTGAAATAATTTCCCTCTCATTCAGTATCATTTATTGACTATCCGCTCTGAAGCAGTGACTGAAAGGACAGAGTCTCTGCCTCTAGGATGTTTCCCAAGTGTGAACATGGGGCTTAGAGGGCACGGCTAGTAAACTTGAATGACAACGTGTTCAGCGAGTGCTAGGAGACTGACAGAGATGAAGAATGGGACACAGAGAAAGAGAGTGGTGCCTTAACAACTTAGGGAAGGGTGTTTGAGATAGGCTTCTTCAAAGAAGAGTCCATCTAAATAAAGGTCTTACCTGATCGAAGAGACCTTGTAATCGTGGATACAATCAGTAGTAATGAGACATTCCTAAAGGAAACCTATAAGGGGAGAAAAATATCAAACTATTAGGCACTTGTTGTTTTCAACTGTGCATTTCATATGCCCAAGGCCCAGTAGCTTTTGCATGGTTTGAATGAAAGCTAACAGCAGTCTGATGTATTCAACACCGCATGAGCTAGACTTTAAACTGCGGCAGGGTACTGGGTATTTTAATAGATCTTATCTAAAAAGCAAGTAGAATGAAACAAGCCTGAGGCTATAATTAATTTTTTTAAAAAACAGTCACTTGTATTGGCCACCATAAGGGGATGTTAGAACATCATTGCAACTGCAAAAATGACCAGTCTTTTGTCTGAGGCCAGATTTGATTGTGAAGTAGTCTTTTTTTGTCTGGATCTATCCTAGGCACAATTGCCTTGTCTGATGGTTTTATGTTCAATAGAACACCAAGGCCCAGCTCTAAGTGCTGGGCCAGTTCCCAGCTGTCAGAAGTTGGTTTTCTCTTTTTCACCATTCTCTAATAACTTGTATATGTTCTAAAAAATGATAAGGTATCCAAATTATAGAATATTCTCATTTTTAAAATCCACAAAGAAAATCATTTTACTTTCTAGTTTAAAATCATGAAAAAAATTAAACATAATAAAAAAGTAGACTATCATTTAGAAGAGGTCCATACTTCATTTGAAAGAGGGTTGATGTCCCAAATAATAAGCAGAGACAGAGTTAGGTAAAATACTTACCTCAGTTATTGGTACATGGTAAATAGTATCCTGAATTCTTGAGGAACTATTACTTAGGAACTTGGGAACAGAAAACAATTTTTTATAATCACATTAAATATTGCTAATTTATTCCTTTTTTAAGATTTACTAATTTTTAACATTAAAAATTACTTGTATTCTTTACAAATATTAGACTCCAAATGAAAATATGTTCCAGGCATCTATAGGCATCTCCCTTTTTTATACTCTAAAACCCATAAAGAAAAAAGTATTTTAAAAACACAAAATGTAATCTCACACATCCTCCTACTTCCTCTATGTCTCTTGATCCTGGTGAAACAGCTGGCAGCCTTTTCTGTTTCCTTAGCAACCATGCCACCACTCAGTTGGCCTGACAACACTTTGGCTGTCCGCAATTTTTTTTTTTTTTTTTATAAACCAATGTCTGGAATTTTCATTTCTGAGGCTCCTTCTCCTATGTGCTTTTGCATTTTACAAATTTTGCAATAAAAAAACCTATACAATCCTTATTTGCCAACCACATCATGTCTTCTGCTCTGGCATCTCTGAGAGAATCAATGTCAGTGTCCTGTAATGGCACAGCAGATGGATCAAATCGCTGCAGCTGTTTCAATTGTTCAAATGATAGGCCAGCTCCCATCATTCCTTCTCCTCCAATCTGTGGTTCCTGTTCGGACAAAGTAAATAAATATGGATGAACGTCCTGTAATTAATAAGTATGCCTGGTACAATTTAAGTTACAAGACAAATCGAGTTGTAATGACCACATCTTCCAACTACAGAAAAATGTGTAAATGCCTCTTATTTTTTGTGGAAGATATGTGCTGTTTTCTGGGCAGTATAGCGGGAAAACAGTACTATGTAGTCAGCTGAATGAGTACCTATTACCTATTATGTCCTACATGCTTATTAAGCACTGTGACATTACAAAGGCCTGAGCTCTCTGGTTAGAAGCACATGGATTCAAATTGATGCTGTCACATTTTAGCTATGTGACCTTAAGCAAGTAACTTTACCTAACCCCATTTTCCTCATCTGTAAAACAGATAAAATACTCAGTTCTAAGGCTTAGAACTGAAGGTGGTATCATGCCCATCACAGAGCGGGCATTCAGTAAATGGAACATTATTACCAATAAAGCAATAATATTCTGCTTTATCATTCTCTAAAACTCTGAAAGGAGTTCCTTAGGCATCTAAGATCTCTCTCTCTCTCTCTCTCTGACCTATACCAATTGGATGATAAAAGTTTTTTTTCTTGTTTTTACATGGACTACAAGAACAAAGAAAGGGATACATAAATTGAGGCTGTATCAACTAATTTAGAGGAATAAAGTCATAAGGAATTGAGTGATACTTGCAAACCACTACTGAAAAAGATCTATAATCCTAAATGGTGACTTTAAGTCACCATTTCACAGACAAATGTTTGTATGTTAATAAGACAGGTTTTGAGACATATAGTTAACAAAACTATTATAGTTTATTATCTCATGGGGATAAAGGGAAAACTCACTCTCTCTCAGGTACATACTGAGTATATGTGTATGTTTGCATATACTTCCAAGTGAATTATGAAGGTGTCCCTCCATCTTAAATTCTGAGTCTGGAAACCATCTCTAAATTGTTTTTATTTATGTATTCCAATTAGTTACTTTCTGCATAGGGAGGTTCTAAAGTTAGATGTTCAGCATATTTAAATGAATGTGAGCATTATTACAGATTTAAACTTAATCTCAAATGCCCTGGGCTAAAAATTGAATCCTAAATACAGTCTTAATAAAGACTAACAGAAAGTTAGACTAGCGCTAGGTAAAAAAGTACAACAGAGCTTTTTAAATGTTACACAGTGTATGTAACAGATTGTAAGGAAGCAATAATCCTGAACTACTTTTTGTCCTCTTGACTGGTCTTTTGATATCCCACAGTTATTAAAGCCTTGTTTGGGCTTTGATGTGACATGAGAAAAAATGCTCAACATTTGCCATATCAGAAATTTACAGGATTGGGAAGGCAAAAAAAAAAAAAACATTAGAAAGAAAGAGCCAAGTAACATGAACAGTAACAATTCTGCAAATGGAATCAACACAATAAAAATGCAGGCAAGCTCTGTGCCATTTTAACACAATGGCCAGGAACAAAGACAGGCAAAAACTTTGTCAAGACATGCAAATTCTCTAATTCTCTGTGGGCAGTCTAAAATGGATCTAATTAGAAAAACATTGCATATGACAGTAATCATTTCACAAGTTTAGCTTGACATATTTCTTCTTGTAACACCCTTGTATCACCACGCTTCTGTTTCTGTGACTTACCTGATTGCACAGAGGAAAACAAAACTACCTTACCTGGGGCTGAAGCTGCAGGCAAGGAAACGTTGCCAGGGCCCAGGCAACTTGTTCTTCATTTTCTGCCAGTGTTATAGTGCATGTGCTATAAACCAGCACACCCCCTGGCTTCAGCAGCTGAACTGCCTAAAGAAAACTGTAATTAGACCACGTAGACCAAAAGATCAAATAAATATCTGAAGGAATTTCATAGCATAATAGATGCATCCTTTCCAGTGTTTGGGATAAATAAAATGATGATGTATGTGATACGATTCCTTCTCTAATTATGTAAGAATGATACTTGCCCAAAGTAGATGTATTTCACTAGCTTGGAGCTGTCATACTCCATATGGACCAAGACTTTCCCAAATACAGTCGTTCAGATTCATGCCTTTAGGTACCATTTTTATGCTTAAACTCACAAATTTACATTTTTAGGCTAGACATCCTTTCTAAATTCCATATTCAAATATTCAGTTGCCTTCTTAACATTTCTATTATCAAATTTAACATTTCCCAAAATGTGAAATTTGAACTCCTATCTTCCCTTTGAAATCTACTGCATAAGTCTTCACATCCTTCCAGATGCTCACATCCCAAACCTCAGATTATCCTTTATGCTTCTCTTTCTCTTACATTCCCCCCTCTCACATTCTATTGGCTCTACCTTCAAAACATATCCAGAATTTGAACACTTCTCACCACTTCCACTGCTATCCCTTTGGTCCAAGCCTCTTTCTCTTTTGCCTGGATTATGGCAACAGTCTCCCACTTAGTCTACCTGCTTCCTTCCCCACCCTCCTGCAATCTAGTCTCAACACAGCAGCCAGAGCAGTCCTTTTAAACTTGTCCCTTCTCTGCCCCAAACCCTTCAAATGACCTCCATTATCACTTAGAGTCAAAGCCAAAGTCCTTATAGAAGCCTTCAAGTCTGGTTGCCTTTCTGAGCTCCTCTCCTATACTTCTCACCCTTGCTCACTCCCCTTTGGCAACACTGGCCACCTGCTGGTCCTAGAATGTGTGCAAGTACACGTCCACCTTAGGATCTTTGCACCATCATGGAAAGCTCTAATTCTCTGCAGACTTGCTCCTTCGGAATCTCTTTATCTTTGCTTATATGTCATCTCATGAATGAGGGCATGGATTATCTGTTCTCTCACTACTATACTGGCAACATCTAGAATAGTGTCTTGCATATGTTATAGTAGGTGCTCAGTGAACATTTGTGGAATAAGTGAATCACGAAATAAGGTGTTATGCTAAAATGTGATATGTCCCAAATACCTGAAGTTGATACTTTCACAAACTTCCACTTTTTTTTTTTTAATTTGAATGAAAATTTCTAAAAATACAGTAAATACTTGGGCTTTTATTATTATAATTTTTTTCAAAGACACAGGGTTTCACTCGGTCACCACCCAGGCTACAGTGCAGTGGCATGATCATAGCTCACTGAAGCCTCAAACTCCTGGACTCTAGTGATCCTCCTGTTTCAGCCTCCCAAGTAGCTAGGACTACAGGCATGCACGACCATGTCTTTTTTTTTTTTTAAAGAGACTCAGTCCTGCTATGTTGCCCAGGCTGGCGTCAAACTCCTGGCCTCAAGCGACCCTCCCACCTTGGCCTCCCAAAATGTTGGGATTATAGTGTGAGCCATAGCACCCAGCCTACTTGTGCTTTTTTAACCAGAGTATGCTAATCAAAATTTAAACTTTGTTACTATGTGCCAGTTACTGTGTTAAAGGCTTTACATGCCTTCTCTCAATAAATCCTTATAATAACACTGAGGTAAGGTTACTATCACCAATAGGAAGAGCTATTATCCCTCTTTCTCCATTGTGAAAGCCAATGGACCTACAGTCACTTATGTGGAGGAGCCAGGGCTGGAATCAAGACATGCCTGATTCTAAAGTCTGCATTCTCAATTTCTGTCCCTGCCAAATGGCACCCCTATTACACTCTCAAGTTCTCTCTCACCACTGTAAGCTTTTCCATTTCATTGAGATCATCACTGCATATACTCCTGGTAGCCTTTTAAAATTTCCTTTTTGCTATGACCTAAAAAGAACAAGAAACCAAGTCCTTTACAGCAGAATCCTAATTTTACCCTGAAGTCAAAGGGCATTTCAGATATAAGAAAAGCTTCCTTTTTGTTGCTTGCTGTTTTTAATTCCAAGGATTTGTTCTTTGAAGACTATAATAGAAAAAATAAGAAGTTAAATGATCCACAACCAGTGCTACCTTTGTGTATGAAAGGAGATACCAGAGTTGAATAGAAATGTACTCAAAGACAACTTTACAGACTGAATAATTATAGAATATCTATTGCTATTGTAGCCTATGAATTTATAATTGGAGGGCGGAAAAGAAATAATTTTGTTTTTGATCAAATGCTGGCCATACTCTGTAAAATCTACTACTGAGTCATTTTTACAAGACTGAGAGAAATCCTCAAATGTTCTATCTGGGCTTCCTCTAAAACGTACTGGAGACCAGTTAAATCTACACAGGTTTTCATGGTTCTTTCATCCTACATTGGCCCATCACTTCCCATTTTTATCAATGGGTTTGCCTCTATTGGACTTCCTACTTCTACTTTGCTATATAAGATGACCCAGGAACCCTATAAAAAAGGAGCGATTTATTTTATATCCAATTCTTCATATCAATTAGTAACTATATGTTAACAACTAAGTGACTTTTCTAAGAGCACAATGTTTGAAATTTATTAAATGTCTCAGTGAAGAAATTCTACTATTGCCTTTTTTATCTTAAGGGGTGACTCAACAAAGGAAAGCTTCCTGTATTTAAGACTAGAACTTGTCAATCTTTTGTGTTCGTGTGTGTGTGCGTATGTAGTAAAATATACAGAACATAAAGTTTACCATTTTCGGTGTACAATGACTCTCAGTGTATTCACATTATTGTGCAATCATCACCACTATCCATCTCCAGAACTTGATCATCTTAAACTGAAACTCTGTATCCATTAAACAATGACTCCTCATTCTCCATTCCCCCACTCCCTCAGTAACCTCTATTCCACTTTATGTCTGTATAAATTTGCATATTCTAGTTACCACATATAAACAGAATCATACAATATTTTTCTTTTTATGTCTGGTTCTTTTCACTTAGCATAATGTTTTCAAGGTTCAACCATGTTGTAGGATGTACCAGAATATCATTCCTCCTATTTTAAGGCTGAATAATGTTCCATGTATGGATATGCTATGTTTTGTTTACCCATTAATCTGTCAATGATTTCTTGGTTGTTTCCATCTTTTGGCTATTGTGAATGATACTGCTGTGATTATCACTGTCAGTTGATGGAGCATCAAACTAGCAAAGTCAACTTTCTTTCATAGCAAAGATCATCACATACCACAGTAAAGAGTCTTCTTTGTAATGGTTGATAAGATGTTACTTCCTTCAAAGTCCAAGTACAAGCCATGTTTGGTCTCTGTCCCATTCCACTGCAGGGTGCATCAAGAAGAATTCGGTCAAAAGTTTCTGGCAAGAAAGGAGGTCCCCCTGTAAAGAGAATTAGAAACATATTTACTATCTGTCCTATTGGTCTAGAATAGAAAACTCTTGAGACAGAAGCAATGATTAGGAATTTAAAATCATAATCTGGAATAGAAAATTTAAAAAATAACTTCTCCCTTCATCCAGTAGCTGGTTAAACTAATTCTGACTTACATTTAATATAGATATAACTTTGTAGAAAGGTTAAAAATGTGGTTATTATAGTTAGGGGTTATTTTGTTGATACAGTATAAAACAAGGCCTAATTAAACAAGACCTTGAACTCGCAACTTCAGGAGCCACATAGATAAATACATAATAAATAGATAAATGTTCATCTATATTTCCTTCCAGTTTAACTCCTGACACTATTTAATCCATCTTGAACTTACTTTTGTGTATAGTCCTTTTCCCTCTTCCTCTAAAAGTAAATCAACTCAGAACTATTTATTGACTAATTACTCTTTCCTCCAGGATTGAAATGCTACTTTTATCATATATAGAATTCTTGAATGTAGATGGACCTATTTGAAAGGCTCTGTCCTGCTCCAGAATATGCAAGTTTTCAAGTACTGTTTTTCTGAGTGCCAAATCTAGCCTTCTGTATTACTCTGCAAACTACAATTCTCCTTTGCCTGCTGGCTTCCTTTAAAGAGTCACCAATAGAAGGCACCGGAGTGATGGGGTAGGGAGACAGGAGACAAGTAGCAAAGAGAACAGACTTTGTTCTTCCTGTTTACTTGTTGTTCCTGTCAAAACCATCCCAGCAACATCCCTGTATGATGGCATCAGCAGTTTCTAGCCTTCTCCCTTAAATATCACTATGGAGTAGACAAGGCCTCCTCCTTTGAGAGGTCTAAGTCCCAGCTTCAGGAAGTGCCCTGCTCTGAATGCCAAGGAACAAGCAGCAGCTAGGCAGTCCCCCCTGCATTTCTCCTACTACAGGGGAAGAGACTGCTCCCTGCACTTACCAACTCCAGGTTGCCCCAGGGCTCTCCAACATCTATTCAGCTAGTTCCTTATATTGTTTATTCATATTAAATCTCTCTTTAGTATCAATTTAAACTAAATCCTAATAGCTTATAGAGTTTTCTTTTAATCCTATGGCCACATGAATTCCTCTAAAAACAGCTCTCAACAATTTTTTAAAGGCCAGCAAATCTGCAAGCCCACAACATACCTTTGTGTGTAGTAGAATAAGGGGCCCAAGCTCCACAGTAACACAGTCTTGCACCGTAAACAACAAACCATGAGCTGCATCTATCCTCAGCCAGATGGCCTTGCACATGGTGGCCCTGTTAAGGGTAGCGGCAATGCCTCACCATTTCTAATAAGCGCTACCTTTCATGGAAGATACTGGATGATGATTATGTAGACATTCAATTAAGAAATTCCTAAAAGTATTCCAGACCTTTCCCAGAACAGACCAAGATGACCCTCAAATTTACCTGGTGAAAGTGAAAGTTCTTTTATTCAAAATCAAAAAGGTAGGGGATACATGTTAAGTAGTAAAAGAATACCTATGTTTTTATTTATATAAAGCTTTTTCACATAATATATAATCTTATAATTATATTTAGGGATCTCTAAAGCTGCATTACTTTGGAGTGGTATATAATTTAGTAGCAATTTTATGTTAATAACAAATGAGATTGAGGAGGCTTTTGGAATATGGGCATTAGAAGTTCTGTAGATCCTCTCCTTCCAGAAAACCAAAAACAACCATTTAAAGTCTCTAGAAAATGTCTAAAGACATACAGCAAAAGAAGAAAGATTTATTCAAGACAATCTACTACATTTCAGTAAGACCAATGAGAATCTGTAGCATCTGAGCCACAACCCACTCCTTTTCCCCTTTTCCCCAACTGCCTGCCCCCTCCCTGAAGCTCTGAATGAAAGATCCATTTCATGTGGGTGGAGACAAGAATACATAACTCTCTCTTCTCCCTAAACTCCTAGTTAAGGAATGCAAGGAATGCTGTATCTCACTAAGAGGGGCAAGGCTTGTCAGCATTTCTCATTTGCCCCAGCTCCACACTGTACAAGCTCTGATTCCATGAAAGAGCAGCTGAAAATTCTGGGCATTTCCCACCCGGTAAGAGTGGCCCCCACAGATGGGAAGCTCTACCCCAGGCACATTAGGCTGAGAATACCAAAGACAGATTGTCATCGCCCCAGCCCACAGTGAAGAAGTTCCACTCTAGTAGAGGCAGGCCAAAAAGATCAGAGGGTGCCACCCCAACTCAGCAGCAAGAGGTCACTCCAAGACAAACAGGCCACTCTCCTGCCCTCATCTATGGAGCAATGGCCCTGAGATTCTGCCCAAGGGAAGAGGCAAAAAGGAAGAACAGAGTTCTGAAGATCTCCCCAAGTGAACTGGCATGATTTAGAACAAAAATGGGAAAGTTTAAACCTCAGGGCACTCCTGAAAATAATAGAGATCCAGTAATAAACAATCAGGAGGATGCTGGTAGCTCCACAAAGGCAAGAAACTAAACCATAGACCAGAAAAAAGTTTATCAGAGAACCAAGGAATGAGACAGTAAGAAGAGGCTTACTGGGATGGGAACAAACCTCAAACACCAGTCTCAAAGATTACCTATGCAAAGTGTCTCAGATTTATTGGATCAGATAATGGAGCAATTTATATTCCAGGACCTGGTTGAAAAGAATAGAGCAATCAATCTGCAGTTAGTAGAGGCTAACAACTCTTTGTAGTACCAGCTGAAGTATACACAAAGATAAATATATAAATATATATTATTTAATATAAATATTATCTTTATAAATATAAATATTTATAAGTATAGCACAAAGATCAAGGAAAGAGAAGACCCTGCTAAAGCCAGTGTCATCCCAGGATTGCTATGCACATTCTGAAGGCTGGTGAGGAATTACAACAACAGCTGCACATGAAGAAAAAGACTTTTATTAAAATAGTCTGGCCATCACACTAAACAAACCAACAATAACAAGTCAGAGAGGAGGTAGATTTGTATGCAGAATTGTTCAAATTTATCTAAAGTGTCCAGGTTTAAACAAAAAAAAGTATGAAATATGCAAAGAAAAAAAGAATGACCCATCAATAGGGGGGGAAAAAGCATTGAAAAGGAACTATTTTTTAAAAGGTTTAGTTGCCAAACTTAGCAAAGACTTTAAAGCAGCCATTAAAAATATGTTCAAAGAATTAAAGGAAACCATGCTTAAAGGAGTAAAGGAAGATATGGTGACAAAGTCTCATCAAATAGAATATCAATAGGGAGAAATTATTTTTTTTTTTTTTTTTTTTTTCAATGACTAGATATTTTATTTTAATACCCACATGAACAAAAAAGCTAATATTTGGGGGAGCATTTTTTTTTTCACTAGGTTTTTTTTTTTTTGGCATATTATGGGGGTACAGATTTTAAGGTTTCAATAAATGCCCATTCCCCCCCTCACCCCAAAAGTCTGAGTCTCCATCATGACCATCCCCCAGATGGTGCACATCTCACTCACTATGTATGTATATACCCGCCCCCCTCCCCCTCCCCCCTGCCCAATACCCTATTACTGTAGCACCTATGTGTCTACTTAGGTGCTATTCAGTTAATACCAGTTTGCTGGAGAATATATCTGGTGCTTGTTTTTCCATTCTTGGGATACTTCACTTAGTAGTATGGGTTCCAGCTCTAACCAGGAAAATATAAGGTGTGCTATATCACCATTGTTTCTTAGAGCTGAATAGTACTCCATGGTGTACATATACCACATTTTATTAATCCATTCTTTGATTGATGGGCACTTGGGCTGTTTCCACAGCCTTGCAATTATGAATTGTGCTGCTATAAACATTCGAGTGCAGGTGTCTTTTTTGTAGAGTGTCACTGGATCATTTGGGTAGATGCCCAGCAATGGGATTGCTGGATCAAATGGTAGATTCACTTGTATCGCTTTAAGGTATCTCCATATTGCTTTCCACAGAGGTTGAACTAGTTTGCAGTCCCACCAGCAGTGTAGGAGTGTTCCTCTCTCTCCGCAACCACGCCAGCATTTATTGTTTGGAGATTTTTTGATAAAGGCCATTCTCACTGGGGTTAAGTGATATCTCATTGTGGTTTTGATTTGCATTTCCCTGATGATTAGAGATGTTGAGCATTTCTTCATATGTTTGTTGGCCATTCTTCTGTCTTCTTTAGAAAAATTTCTGTTCAAGTCCTTTGCCCACTTTTTAATGGGGTTATTTGATTTTTTCTTCCTAATTTTCGTGAGTTCTAAGTATATTCTAGTTATCAGTCCCTTATCGGATGCATAGGATGCAAAAATTTTCTCCCATTCTGTAGGCTGTCTGTTTACTTTCATGACTATTTCTTTGGCTGTGCAGAAGCTTTGTAGTTTGATCATGTCCCATTTATTTATTTTTGTTGCTGCTGTGATTGCCTTTGGGGACTTCTTCATAAACTCTTTGCCCAGGCCGATGTCTAGGAGAGTGTTTCCAACTTTTTCCTCTAGAGTTCTAATAGTTTCATATCTTAGGTTTAAGTCTGTTATCCAGCGTGAGTTGGTTTTTGTGAGAGGTGAAAGGTGTGGGTCCTGTTTTAGCCTTCTACAGGTGGCTATCCAGTTTTCCCAGCACCATTTATTGAAGAGGGATTCTTTTCCCCAGCGTATGTTTTTGTCTGCTTTGTCAAAGATGAGATGGCTATATGAGGATGGTTTTATATCAGGATTCTCACATCTGTTCCACTGGTCAATATTCCTGTTTTTGTGCCAATACCATATTGTTTTAATTACTACAGCTTTGTAGTATAGTTTGATATCTGGCATATTAATGCCTCCCATTTTGTTTTTGTTGCCTAGAATTGCTCTTGATATTCGGGGTCTTCTTTGGTTCCATACGAAGCGTAAAATTATTTTTTCTATATCTGTGAAGAATGCTGATGGGATTTTAATAGGTATTGCATTGAATCTGTAGATCAGTTTGGGTAGTATAGACATTTTGATGATATTGAGTCTGCCGATCCACGAGCATGGTATGGATTTCCATCTGTTTACATCCTCTGCTATTTCCTTCCTCAGTGTTTCATAGTTCTCCCTGTAGAGGTCTTTTACCTCTTTGGTTAAATATATTCCTAGGTACTTTAATTTCTTTGTTGCTATTGTGAAGGGAATTGAGTCTTTGATTTGGTTCTCAATTAGATTGTTGTTGGCGTATATGAATGCCTCTGATTTCTGTGTATTAATTTTGTATCCTGAGACTTTACTAAATTCATTGATCAGTTCCAGGAGTTTCTTGGTTGAATCCTTGGGGTTTTCTAGATACAATATCATATCATCAGCAAACAGTGAAAGTTTGATCTCTTCTGCCCCTATTTGGATACCTTTGATTCCATTTTCTTGTCTGATTGCTGTAGCCAAGACTTCCAGCACTATGTTGAACAGAAATGGAGATAGTGGGCAGCCTTGTCTGGTTCCGGTTCTAAGTGGGAATGATTTCAATCTTTCCCCATTCAGTATGATGTTGGCTATGGGTCTGTCATATATGGCTTGTATCATTTTTAGGTATGTCCCTTCTATGCCTATTTTCTTAAGTGTTCGTATCATGAAAGGGTGTTGAATTTTGTCAAAAGCTTTTTCTGCATCTATTGAAAGGATCATGTGGTCTTTGTTTTTGCTTCTGTTTATGTGGTGAATTGCATTTATAGATTTACGTATGTTGAACCATCCCTGCATCCCTGGGATGAAGCCCACTTGGTCGTGGTGGATTATTTTTTTGATAAGTGTCTGTATTCGGTTAGCTAAGATTTTGTTGAAAATTTTTGCATCTATATTCATTAGGGATATTGGTCTGTAGTTTTCTTTTTTTGTTGCATCCTTTCCTGGTTTTGGTATCAGAGTAATATTCGCTTCATAAAAGGTGTCGGGGAGGTTTCCGTTCTTCTCGATGTTGTGGAATAGTTTCTGCAAGATAGGTACTAGTTCTTCTTTGTAAGTATGGTAAAATTCAGGTGTGAAGCCATCTGGACCGGGACTTTTCTTTTTAGGGAGATTTTTAATTGCTGTTTCTATTTCAGCTGTTGAGATTGGTCTGTTCAGGGAATCTATTTCTTCCTGGTTGAGCCTAGGGAGGCTGTGTGTTTCTAGAAATTTGTCCATTTCCTCCACATTTTCCAGTTTGTGTGCATAAAGATTTTTGTAGTATTCATAAATTGTATCTTGTATCTCTTTGGGATCAGTTGTGATATCTCCTTTTTTATTCCTGATGGAGCTTATTAGAGATTTCTCTTTTCTGCTTTTCGTTAGCTTAGCCAACGGCGTGTCAATCTTGTTTATTTTTTCAAAGAACCAACTTTTTGTTTTATTAATCTCCTGAATAGCTTTCCTGTTTTCAATTTCGTTTAGTTCTGATTTGATCTTGTTGATTTCACTTCTTCTGCTGGGTTTGGGGTTGGTCTGTTCTTCTTTTTCCAGCTCTTTGAGTCGTTTCATTAGATTGTCTATTTGTGATCTTCTTGCCTTTTGGTTATAGGCATTTATGGAGATAAACTTTCCTCTCAGAACTGCTTTAGCTGTGTCCCAGAGGAGTTGATAACTTGTCTCTCCATTGTCGTTTTCTTCATAGAAGTTTTTTATTTCCGTCTTGATTTCTTGAGAAATTATTTTATTAAAAAGAATATTACAGAGTTAAAAAAGTTCAATAACTTAAAAAAATCCACTAGCGGGGTTCAACCAGAGTTAAGCTAACAAAAAAAATGAGTGTGCTTGAAAACAGATGAATACAGATTATATAATCCCAAGGTCAGAGAGAAAAAAGAATGAAGTATTACTAAAATGAACAAAGACCTCAGAGAAATGTATGACACCATTAAAAGCACCAACTTAGGCACAATATTAGTGCCAAAAGGAAAGAAGAAAAAAAGAGGAGAAAAATATTCAAAAAAATTATGGCTGAAAACTTCCCACACTTCATGAAAAACATAAATCTACACATCCAAAAAGGTCAACTAACTCTAAGTTGGAAAAATGCAAAAAGATTCACAACCAGGCACATCATCATAAAAATGTTGAAAGCCAAAGGCAAAGAGAAAATCTTAAGGGCAGCAAGAGAAAAACCACTTTCCATGTACTGGGATATTATAGTAAGATTAACAGCTGTGACTGCTCATCAGGACAATAGAGGCCAAATGATAGTAAGATGACATATTCATAGTACAGAAAGGAAAAAAAAAAACAAAAGAAAACACTGTCTACCAAGACTTTTATATTCAGCAAAACTAACTTTCAAAAATAAAGATGAAAAAGTCCAGGCACAGTGGCTCATGCCTGTAATCCCAGCGAGGGCTGGGAGTTAAAGATCAGCCTGGGCAACATACTGAGACCCCATCTCCACAATAATAAAAATATTTAGCCAAGTGTGGTGGTGTGCACTTATAGTCCTAGCTACTCTGGAGACTGAGATGGGAAGATTGTTTAAGCTCACAGGGTTCAAAGATGCAGTGAACTATGATCATGCCACTGCCTTGGCGACAGAGTGAAACTCTCTCTTAAAAAAAAAAAATAAAGGTGACACAGAGATTATCAGTTCTTCTAGGAAGACATACAAATGGCCAACAGGTATATGAAAAAATGCTCGACATCAGTAATCATCAGGAAAATGCAAATCAAAACCACAATGACATACCACTTCACCCCAATGAACACAAAGAAACAGAGAGTAGAATGGTGGTTACTAGGGGTTGGGGGAGGTGGGAAGGAATAGGGAAGATGCTGTTGAAAAGGTAAAAAGTTTCTGTTAGGAGAAGTAAGTTTTTGACATCTATTGCCCAGATTGGTATCTATTGCATAGTGGAAACTACAGTTAATGTATTTTATATTTCAAACTTGCTAAGACTAAATTTCAAATGTCTTACCACAAAAAGTGATTGAGGTGATGGATATGTCAATTAGCTTGTTTTATTCATTCCACATTGTATATGTAACCAAACTTCACATTGTATCCTATAAATATACACAATTATGATTTCAATTAAAAATAGTAAAAACAAAATTTAACTTACCTTCTGTGTCCTCAACCATATCAAGTTTAACTGCCTTTGTTCCGTCAAAGCAAAATGCCCTGATGGACTTCAGCCTTAACAATAAGGCATTCTGCCTTATTTTTTCTACTTTGTTGAAAATTTTATCCAGTGCTATCACTTCTCCCTAAAAAGAAACAAAAAATGCAGAAAAAAATAGAATTAAATTAAATCCAAAGCAGTTGTGAAAATTAACAATGATAAAAAGACAGTGAAAAATTATGGTCTTCTCTCCACTTTCTTTCTACTCCTCCTTTTAAAGCTGAATTCATTAACCAAATGCATATCCAATTTATATCAAATACTTAAGTCTTTCCATTTAAAAAGCTCATTCTTGCCAGAAAATAATTTTATAATGGCTAGCTTTTAATCAACAAAACTCAAAACCAAAAAAAAAAAAAAAAAGGGCTTACAGTCTTCTAAAACTTTAAAACATCCATTGGAGGTAAACATTAAAAATCACCAATTTTATGTCCCTTGCTCACCTCTCTAAGAACATGAACTAACGCTATGAGACAGCTGCCTTAAAGTGTTGTGACATGCAAAAGAACATTACTTGTAGAACTGATCCTCATTTTGATATTTTCCAGCTGCATATATAAAATATCTGTGAATTACCATAACTTACTCCAGAAAAATATGAGCCAAACCTCTGTCTATGATAGCAAAATGTTCTGCAGTGGTATAAAAAGCAGTTCAAAAATAATTTTGTATGGTTAACACTTCATATAAGTCAAAGTCAATAAAGACAAGAAGTCACAATTTTAAGAATGAATTCTGACATGAATGTGATATTTTAAAACATATATGATATTACAGAGGCAATGGGGTTGACCCTTCTATATATTTTCTTGTTTTTGTTCCTTTTACCTACTCCGTCCTTGTATGAAATATGCATCAATACAGAAAATTTGCAGATAATGTTCCTAAACGTCACCAGGTTCAGTGACAGACATTGTTTCAATTAATACCTTGACAAACAGGAAAACCATTTAAAAGTGAGTTGAACTAGAAAAGTAGTCAAAAACAACCAAAATAAGGTTCAAATGTACTATAGTGAAGGAGAAACTTCACTGGCTGAAGGCTACTTTTACAAAACTACAAGTCTGGAGGGTGCATTTATATAAAATTTGCTTACTTACTAAAATAAACAACAAATAATCAAAAAGCAGCAACAAAATTTGGGGTTCTAGTCTGACTCAAGTATTTCTATTGGAGTTGTTCATTTCTACACTGCTGTATCACTGTCGTAGATTGCTTAAATAGCTTCAATTCTTCAACCCCCATGTACCCTCATCTTTCACCAGATAACACTGCAATACCCAGTACCTTGTGACTCAGGCTCAGCCATGTGATTTGTTTTGGCCAACAGGATGATAGTAAATGAGATGCAAGGTATGATGAAAAAAATATGATGAAGGTGATTGCAGTTGGACTTACTCTGCTCTCTGCCATCACCAGCCACCAACTATTGCCCTCTGCTGGGCTAGCCTTAGTCCTAGCAGGAGTAAACACACATGGACCAGAGGCAGGCATCCTCCCCTCTGGTCCTCTTCATCTTCAGCTGAGCCTGCTTTAGGTAAGCCAACACCATCCAAACCCAAGTGAATGAGCCCACCTGAGATCATTAGAACTGCCTGGTTAACCTGCAGCTGACCAGTCCACGAGTGACCCCAGCAGGAACCAGCTGCATCCCACAGACTCCTGCATCAAATC
The DNA here is from genome assembly GCF_040939455.1 of Microcebus murinus. Lineage (NCBI taxonomy): Eukaryota > Metazoa > Chordata > Mammalia > Primates > Cheirogaleidae > Microcebus > Microcebus murinus. The sequence goes on along the minus strand of NC_134128.1, from coordinate 11,229,776 downwards.
CATATTTAGGAATATGCTGCCAAGATTTTGTGTTTGGTTTTACACAGCATTATAAAACCAACTGAAAACACACTTATAATACCCAGATACTCTTTGGAAAGACTTTTTTACTGAGAGAATAAAATACCTATGAATAATTACCTTTAAGCAAATACAATAAATATACCATAAACTAAAAAGGATCACTTTCTCAAAGCATGTCATAATCAATCTTTACCTTTAACTTTCCAAGTAAACTGGAAAATGATTTGCGTTAAACACCACAACTCCATAAAATGAACCCTTCTATTTCATGTGTTTCATTTTACGCATTAGTGGTATTTAATGCATTGGTCCTTCAAGAGTTTTGATTGTTAACACCTTAAACTCTTTGGGGGCAAACAAGAGTATAAACAAACAGGCAAGTAAATCACCCCGAGTGAACCAAGTATCTTTTTCCATTGGAGATATTTCTTAGACCTAAGGCTATTCATGGAGGTCAAACCAGTGCTACTCGTGTGTGTGTATGGTGTGTGTGTGTGTATGTGTAGTGTATATATAGTATGTATATACATATATATTTTTGTGTGTGTGTGTAGTGCAGAGATGGTAGCTTTGACCCTTCAATGTATTTATTGAAAATATAAATTTTTATATTCATACTTTTTTCTCTCCTCTGCTTGTGACATTGTGAATATTTCAAAAATTCAAATAGGGTTAAATACGAATGTGTAATGTCAATTTTCATCAAAGTCTTCGGATAACATGATTTGTACTTATAAAAGGGAAAAGCTAAAATTTCATTTTGACAATAACTTTTTCTGCATTTTTCAGTGTAAGATTGCTTATAAATCCCTTGAAAACCTTAAAAATCATCAACTATTGATTAAAAACTATTGATAAAGTCTACCACCTGGCACTTTTGGGGGTGGGAGCACAGATAGTATGACACATCTTTTATCAAGTAAATGAGTTGGAGCAGAAGGGTTTTGCTAAGCCTTATGGAGGTATGTTTTTTATGTCAGGAAGTCTTGCCCCAAGTAAGTAATATTTTCTTAATTATACATTAGTATCAGGAAAGTAACTGCCAAGTTTCCTAGGTTCCTAAGACTTTCATACACTGTATAAATCTGAGTTAATTTAGAAAAGTACAACTGGTCCCCTATCTCTCCCTTTTAAAATTCTTGCCAAAGAATCTGAGATGGATTCTGTAGCACATCACAATTATTTCTTCAACTCTCATGTCACTCACTCCCTCGTATACACATGACAAAAACACTGCTATGGTTAAATTAATTCTTCATCAACTTCAGGTCTACCCACATGCAGCTGAAAAGCATACAACCACAACAACTAATCTCACTGCAAATTTATGACCACCACATTCATGAGGCCCTCAGTGAAAGCTGGAATTCTTATGACATGTTCATAGCCCATTCTAGCTTGCATTTTCCTAGCTTCCTATTTCATACCTTCTCAAAACTCTTACTACCTCCTTTCCATCCGCATTCTCATCTGATGACCTTGCTTATTTCATTGAGAAAACTGAAACAGTAAGAGAACTTACAGTCTGTTGCCAAGTCTACCAACCCAGCAACACTTGCAGCCATGCACTTGGCCTTCCCTCCTATTTCCATAGATAGACTGCCTCATGCGACCATCTAAAGCCACTTGTGTATCAAATTCTAGCCCATCCAGGTGGGAGGGGGGAGGGGGGCGGGTATATACATACATAATGAGTGAGATGTGCACCATCTGGGGGATGGTCATGAAGGAGACTCAGACTTGTGGGGGGAGTGGGGGAAATGGGCATTTATTGAAACCTTAAAATCTGTACTCCCATAATATGCCGAAATAAAAAAAAAAATTCCAGCCCATCTCACCTATTCAAAGATACTGTTCCAGTCATGCTCTCCTTTCCCAGATGTTATCAATTTCCCCTTTTAATGTATCATTCTCATTAGCATACATTGTTATGTCTCATCTTAAAAAGAAAAAACTCCTTGAGCCCCATATCATTCTCCAACTAGTGCCCTATTTCTCTGCTCTCCTGTATACCACCTCCCCCCCTCAATTCAATCTTTGATTCCTCCCATTCTCAATCCAAACAAGCATTTACATTCACCAAAACTGTGACAAAGTCACCAATAACCCATATGCTGCTAAGTCCAGTGGGAGTGCTCAGTCCTCTTTTTACGTGGCTTATCAGCACGCTTTAACATGGTTGACCCCACCATCTTCTTTTCACCTCTTTCTTCACATGGTTTCCACGGTATCACACTCCTCTGATTTTCCTCCTACACCACTGGCCATTCCTTCTCATTTCCTAACCTCTGAATGCTGGTGTTCAGTACCCAGGCACCTCACTCTTCAGATCTTCTCTAGTTTCTCTGTCCATTCATCATCAGCTTTATGGCTTTACATATCATCAATATGTTGACGACTTCTAAATTTTTATGTCCAGCCCAGACCTCTCCCCTGGACTCATATCAAATTGCCCACTAAAGTCCATCTTTTCGATGTCCAGTAGATACCTCATTTTAATATATCCAAAACTCAATTTCTGATTTTTCCCTGCAGAACTTGCTCCTCCCACAGTCACATTTATCCAGCAGCAACTCCATCCTTCCACTTCCTAGGGCCCCAAACCTTAGGAATCACCTTGGAATATTCTCTCAATTCCACAACTCACATTCCAATCCCTCAGCACATCCTAATAGCTTTACTTTAACATACTCAGAATCTGACCACTTCCTACCACCTGTACTACTCTTCCCTGAATTACAGTCTCCTAACTCATCTGTTTCTGCCCTTGCCCTTTTATTTTTTATTTATTTTTTCCAGCATATTATGGGGGCACAAATGTTATTTTCCCTTGCTACCCCTACCCCTCGAGTCAGAACTTGAAGCATGTCCAGCCCCAGTTGGTGCAGATCACACTCATTATGTATATATATACCCATCCCCTCCCCCCCACCTGCCCGACACCTGATAGATGTTATTCCTATATATCCACTTATGTGTTGATCACTTAATACCAATTTGCTGGTGATACTCTTGCCCTCTTATAGTTTGTTCTCAATCCAGCAGCCAAAATGGCATCATTACTTTCTTAGGTAGACTTATGTCATTCTTTTACTCAAAAACTTACCATCACTCTTAAAACTGAAATCCCATCAGACCCTACACAGCCACTCTGCCCAAACACCCTCCTCTGCCCCAACCTTTCTGATCTCTTTTTTCTTCCTACTACTCTCCTCCTCACTCTATTTCATCAAAACTACTGAGGGTCCTCAAACAAGTCAGGTACCCTCCCACCTCCAGGCACTTATTGTTTCCTCAAGCTAGAACATTCTTTCTACAGACCTCCATATTGCTCATTACCTCCAGGTCTTTCCTCAGATACTACATTCACAGTGTGGACTTTGCTCATCACCTTACTTAAACTGCAAACTCCTTCCCCACCCACCCCTCAATAGTCCCTATTCCGCTAATCCTCCTATATTTCTCACCACAGCCCTTACCACAATCATAAATGTCATATCTTTTATTCGTTTATTGTATGTTTCCTGCCACTAAAATATAAGTTCCATGAAGATAGAAATATTGGTCACTATGGTTCAATGCTATATTCCCAATACCTGGTACATAGGTACATATTTACCATAAATAAATATTTACTAGTTGTTCAGTCAATACAAATCTGACTTCAGATTAAAGAATTTATTATAGGTTAAGATAACAGCATGTGTAAGGATTTTAGGAACCACTTAGTTGTGTGCACAATTTGAAACAAATAGGAAAGATGGTATCAACTGGCAATATCCTTCTTGAGTTGAAGAATCTCAGTTTTAAGAACATAATGGTTCCAAGGCCACAAGGAGTTTTGAACACAGATAAAACCAGCCCATAATAAACGAGAACACCTTGGCAAATATACATACACAGGAAAAAAGCAGTAAAATCTGAGCTTAAGTTATTCAAGGACAAACTTAACTCATACTTTGTGACAATGATTCAGGGTTTATAATTAAGCAAGATCATAAGGTTTATATGACCCTCAAGACAAACACACACATATATGTTCATGTATTCTGTATCTATGTGTGTGTACATATATCAACATATATATATTCTTCACACTTTGATAACGTACTGTCAAGTTATTTTGTAGTGACAGAATTTAATAGGTATAAAATTTTATAAAATAGGTATAAAATTCTATAATTAAGAAAAGATCTCCTAAATGTTTCAGTTAAACTTAATTTTATGTGGAAGAATTCTGTTCTATAATTGAATTAAAAACTAGGGAATTCAAGGTCTTTATTCAGTCTTCATAAATTACAACAGTCTACTACACTCAATATGTGGTGACTGACATAACTGAATAGTCTTTACTTTGAATGAATCTGAAATAAATCAGATTATGAATGGCTGTATTTTTCCTAAGTTACATATACTTCCACCTTCGCTAGTAAAAAATATGAGGGCTGCCTGAAAAGTATCCAGCCTTTTAATATGTTCTTGCAGTATTAACAATGGCTGCATACTTTCCAGACAGCCCTTGTATGTAACACTGAGAGTAGCTGTTGCCAAGATAATCTCACCTGATCCTGCATCAGTGCCGCAATGTGTGTTGTTTTGCCTCCAGGTGCTGCACACAAGTCTAAGATTTTCTCTCCAGGTTGAGGATTCAGAACATGAGTAACTAAGGCAGAGGGCAAATTCTATAAGAAAAAAATGCACTAAATTACCAATGATTCTAAATCATTTTTAATTTCAGACTCACAGACTGTAAAGAAACCTTTTGAGGTAATCCAGTACAGCATTCTCAAGTCTGCCAAGATTATAGTTTTTGCAAATATGCGAGGTCGGGAAATTCATAATTTCCTAGGATATTCTATGGTCTCACATGACTTAACACACATAGCACACTTGCATATTAAACACACAGATGAATTTTCTAGTCAATCCAGAGTTTCTGCCCTGATATCTGTGTTTTCTGGGTACCAGCAAAAAAATATAAATAAATAAATCATAGTGCTGTTTCTTAATTCCAATGGTTCTCAATATTTTGGAGGTCAGAGACCTCTAAAATTATGAGATTTCTCTGCATCGTTTTTCCAAAAATGTGCAAAATTTTGCAATTTGGGGTACCTCACTATTTAATTCCCTTTTAAGAATCCTTGTTTGATGCTGCTAATGCCATCCAAAAGGCATACTTGGGCCCCAGCTCATTACCACCATATTACATGTCAGCAGGAAAAAATAAAATGTGAAAAAAATCCTAGCTATTTCTGATTGTCTCCTAAAAACATGAGATTATACAATCTAAACATAGCTCCATCTATAGCAGTGTTATACCATGTGTTATAAGTCTTAATTACAAAAAGACTGCTACTATGGGATGACAGCCTTGTATAAAATAGATAATCACAAGTAATTCATTTTTAAAAATACTTGGCAAGAAAAAAAAAGTGGATGCTAAAACAAGCATGGAACAATTTTTAAAGCTTACAGGTTTCAGTTAACTCTCACCAAAACAATGAACATGACAACCACTAATATGTCCTCAAGAACTACGTGAGAAGGTTGCGACATTCTCAAGTGAATCTAAAACCACTACTTCAAAACAGAAACTCAATGGTGAAAAAGAAGTTGCAAACAAGTGAGTTTCCCCTTTCTATCAATATATGAAGCATTAAAATCAGGACGGGTGTGGTGGCTCATGCTTGTAATCCTAGCATTCTGGGAGGCTGAGGCAGGCAGATTGTTTGAGCTTAGGAGTTTGAGACCAGCCTGAGCAAGAGCGAGACCCCATCTCTACTAAAAATAGAAAGAAAGTAATTGGCCAACTAAAAATATATAGAAAAAATTAGCCAGGCATGGTGGCACATGCCTGCAGTCCCAGCTTTTCGGGAGGCTGAGGCAGGAGGATTGCTTGAGCCAGGAGTCTGAGGTTGCTTGAGCTAGGGTGATGCCACGGCACTCTAGCCAGGGCAACAGAGTGAGACACCGTCTAAAAAAAAAAAAAAAAAAAAAAAAAATCAATGCAAATATATAAGCATCAGTGGGTAGCTAAATCTAGGGAGAAATCTTAATGAGGATATTTGGATGATTTTTTAAGTTTCTCAGTGGCAAGGGGAGAAAAAGGTAATTACATGTTTTGTGGAGAAATCAGATGACATCTTGAAAGGGTGATCAAAATGAATACCACCAATGAGGGATACATAGCTATGGCATGACTCCGAATGTGAAACCCTGAGGTTCATACATGTGAATTTTTGTTCCACACATGGAAATACCTGATAGCACCAATAAGCGATGATAAGTAAGTGAAAAAGTACAAAACATAATACAATCTATGGATTTTGGCAAGCTTTCTCATATGACAGGGATCTCATAAAACAGTACATTCAGCCTATAGCAATAATGAAAGCCCAGAGAAAATGTCATTTTCCAACAAAGAACAATTCTATTAGACTAAGACAAAATACACGATCATAAGACATAAAAGTTGATTATAGACAATAAGTGTGAATTCACTATAAAAAAAGGAAATAAACAGGATTAAATTACATAATGTCTAAAAAGTGCTTAGCACAGTGCCAGATGCAAAATATTTCTAAATTATTGGTTATTATCTTAGAAAAAAATCTCAAAAGTTGACATTTCCTTGTATGGTGGTTCCCAAACCTGGGTACGGATCATAAAACTCTTGTGAAGATCAAAACATACAAACAGCAGAGATGCCAGTGCCCACCCCAGACCTACTGAATCAAAGTCTCTAGGGGGATACCACATACCCCCTGATATAATAAGGGCACTTCATCTCTGCGGGATTCTTCTCAAAAAACCCAGTAACCCCCGTCTAACCATGAGAAAAACATCAGATGAACCCAAAGTGAGGGACATTTGACAAAATACCTGGGTTTCAAAACTTTCAAGGTCTTATAAACAAGGAAAAGACTGAGCCACTATCACAGCCAGAATAGACTAAGGAGACATGAGGATTAAAGGTAGTGTGGGATCCTGGAACATAAAAAGGGCATTAGGGGAAAAACTGATGAAATCTGAATATCATCTGGAGCTTATGGTAATGTAACATACAGAATATTTGTATGTATGTAGCATATATATAGCAATGTTAATAGTAATGTACCAGTGTTGGTTTCCAAGTTTTAACAAATGTACCATGATAATATAAGATATTACCCATTAGGGAAAACTGAGTGAACAGTATATAGGAACTCTCTGCAAATCTGTAATGCTAAAATTCTAGAATTCTAAAATTATTCCAAGATAAAAACTTTATTGGAAAAAGACTTTTGTATTAAACAACAAAAAAACATCTCCAGGAATAGGCTCTTAGTACCTATAACTACAAGTTCTACAAGTGACCTGATGCATACTAATTAACTCCAGAGTTCTGGTGACTAGTGTAATGAAATTGTAAAATTTGTGAGACAACAAGACTCCCCATGTAGGCTGAGACCTATAAAAGGCCTTAAGTATCTTTTATATTAGTTCTACAGGAATCCCTAAAAACCTCAATGAAAATTGTAAATTATGGCTACCATCAATTTCTTACCTGTTGGAGAAGTGACGCATGGATATTGACAAGAGCAAAAAGAATGTTACTGAAGAATCAGCACCTACTGCAATGATTTGAAGCTTCTGAAAAGTGCTTTGATTTAGATGATCTCTCCTACACGATGTACTTTCAGTGACTGTGTTTTAATCATCAGTTCAACTTTATGGTTATATACGTATTCAAGTATGTTTGAGAAGGAAGGCAACTTAATTGTTTAACTAGATACTCCAAATGTGTTTTATTGCCATTATTTATAAATGTAAAAACTTTCTTATATTTGTGAAAATCATTACATATATAAAGAATTCAAGGACAATAATAAATTTTTAAAGTTCTGCTTCCTTCTTAAATTTACTCTTCTGTGCATTCTTTTAGAACTTTACTTGAAGAAACTAGTATCACCTGGTTCTGGTCTGCACTGAATTAAGCTATCTAGATTTTACTGGATTGGATGTGGCCCAGCTGAGAATCTGGTGATTCTGAACTAGTTTGAAAAGAGAGATTTAATATAAAAAGATCAACACATTTCTTATACCCACTGAACACTGACCACAGAGTTCTGGGAAACTGCAAAAACAGCACTGGGGAAGCTTAATGGAATATGTGAATACTTGGGGTCCCTACTCCCTCAGCTTAGGAATTAGGAAATCTATAAACTAGGGCCCAGGAACTGCATTCTAAATAGGCCCTGCAGTGATTCGGATGCAAGTCTTTCAAGGGTTACATCTGGAGCACTGGCATAGAGTCAAGAGCACTGGCTTAAAAGTCAGAAGGACCTGGGTTCAAATGCTGACTCTGCTGATTTCTATCTATGTGGTTGGTACTCAAACCGCTCATTCAGTCACTGAAAAATTACTGCGTGCCTACTATGTGCTACGCACTTTACTTCCCTAAGCCTCTTATTTCCTTATCTATGAAACCGGAGGTCTGTAAGAAGTAAATGAAATAATGTATGTAAATCAATTGGAAGGGGTTATTGCATAAAAAATAAAAAAATAATAATATACATAAAACGCTCAGCACAGTACATGGATGGGACACAGTAAGCACTCAGTAAGTGTTAGTTGCTATTACATTATCATTTTTTTTTTTTTTTTTTTTTGAGACAGAGTCTCGCTTTGTTGTCCAGGCTAGAGTGAGTGCCGTGGCGTCAGCCTAGCTCACAGCAACCTCAAACTCCTGGGCTCGAGTGATCCTTCTGCCTCAGCCTCCCGGGTAGCTGGGACTACAGGCATGCGCCACCATGCCCGGCTAATTTTTTTATATATATATCAGTTGGCCAATTAATTTCTTTCTATTTATAGTAGAGACGGGGTCTCGCTCTTGCTCAGGCTGGTTTTGAACTCCTGACCTTGAGCAATCCGCCCGCCTCGGCCTCCCAAGAGCTAGGATTACAGGCGTGAGCCACAGCGCCCGGCCTACATTATCATTTTTAATAAGTTTCACTGGCCAATCAATGGTGATCAAGATAAATAACATAAAACAGCTTCCACTAGAGAAATGACAAAAGGTCACACTTCATCCTCAGACACAAAAGCTTTACTCCAGGAGCAGAGTCTCATATCCCTTACTATTAGGTGACAAAGAATATGGCTCTATGGTACTGTTTGGATAGTATGAATCACAAAATGACTCACAATTTATATTTCATAAAGTCATCATTAAGCTGATTTTCAAGTTGAGGGTGCAGCTATAGGTAGCAAAACGTGTTTAGAAAACAATTTCACAGTATTAGCTCCCTCTCTCTTTTCCAAAGTCAAAACTAAATTATGGGATGAGGAGTTACCTGGCCCTTTACAAAGCAAAGAGAAAAATAATATTGCATTAGTTGTTAACTAATGTGAGGGAGGTGTGCAGGTATCACTAGCAATGATTCAAGGCAATGTCATCAAATGATCAAAACTGTTTGGAACTATATAACAAACAAGGAAAAAAACTAAAATTAAGCAAACAAACCCCCAAAATGATTCATAAGCTACTATGTATTAGATTATATATCCTAATGCAGATTACATCATCCCTAATGTGCAATTATATGACAATACACACCTGTTTTTCAGAGATGATTCAGAAATACTCTCTGACTTCATAAAATGTCTTTTGGTTAAATACTGGGCAGAGAAGAAGGCACATGGCATCTGGATGTGGGTTTGAGTTCAGGTACCAGCAATGACCAGCATTGTGACCTTGGCCAAGAACCCTAACAGATTTGGTCATCTGGTCTTCAGTATCTTCACCTTACATCGGGAATAATAATATAATACCACCACCTAACCAGCAGGTTATATCAAATGAGTTAATGTACATGGAAGTGATTAATAAACTAGACAAGGCAAAACAAATTATATCACAGCAATTGATAACCACCTAGCAAGGATCTGATACTAGTAAACTACTTGAATCTTACTCAAAGTTACAAATGGGACATACATATATATATATATCAAATGCATGTATTATTTAGGGATTAATATTCTGAGATGGAAAGCAGTTATTTTAATAAGTTATTAAATCATCTTTGGGCAAGGTAGGATACAAAAAGTAATTTAAAAATCAACTGAAAAAATGAAAAGAGTGCTTATAAAGTTTTTCTTACTGCTTAAAGGTAGATCAGAATATATGTAAATAGACACAAAAAATATGGTAATAGAAGTTTAAAAAAATCCCCAGATTTCAAATAATTCACTCATGTATGTTTCAATGTCACTAAGTATTTCACTTTTGTAGATACTTACCTGTAAAAATAAGTAACTGGGCAGTACATTGTCAAATGATGGGCTGAGATATACTGGCTCTGTCATTCTTATGCCTATACCTCTGAAAAATTGGAAATCTTACATTAGTTTGTGTAAATTACATAATCTATACAAACCATTATATGTTTCTGTGAACACACTCAAGTAGCAAGTCAAATATAAGACGCTATCTTTTTAAAACCTCTTTTATTTAACACCAAAATATTTAGTCCTATGAATTGTTTTTTGAATTTTTACTTGCAGTTAAGTAGATTATCAAAACTAAAAAGGATAAAGTTACACAAATTTTTCACTTAAGCACAAATGAGTTTCTTTTTCTTTGTTTCGTTTTTTCCTTGAGGGTCTGTCACTCTGTCACCCTGCATAGAGTGCAGTGGCATCATCATAGCTCAACCTCACACTCCTGGGCTCAAAGGATCCTCCTGCCTCAGCTTCCCAAGGAGCTGGGACTACAAGCTATTTTTAGTAGAGATGGGGTCTTGCTCTTATTCAGGCTAGTCTGAAACTCCTGAGCTCAAGCAATCCTCCCCATTTTGGCATCCCAGACAAATGAGTTTCTTTAGAGATTTGGGTAAATTAAAAAGCAAACAACACCCAATTCTTCATTCATTCTAATATTTCTAGTAACAGATTTATGATCAATGTTATTAGCCCTTCCATTAAGCAAACATTTTGTGAATGATTCACCTTGAAGGCACGTTGCTAGGTACTTTTATGAAAAATAAAAGAATATTTAGAATCATGCGGATGCTGAGCAGTAACAAACACACTATACAGCTTTCCTCTCATCTCTTTATAGAATAATTGTCCAGTACTGACACACCTCAAGGATGACCTTTTCCATCTCTGCCCCATTTTATGTGTGGCAGTGGAGCTGATCAAAAGCAGGAAGGCATAGCAGGCAGTGATTCATAAAGACAAACATTGCAATCTGAGAGGTTGTCAGAGACAATCAAAGGGGAGCTCACAGACACTCAGAGAAAGCTAAACACGGCCTGGTGTATCATGCCAAACCAGAGGGAGCAAGAAAAAGTAGAAATCAAAGCCAGTGTTCTAGGGATTAGAAAGGCACAGAAAAACTAGTCTAATCATAAAGGCAAGGATAAAAATCAGGATCTAAATGAAGTATAAGGGTGCAAGCAAAGAAGAGAGTCCAAGTAGGGAGAACAAAGATAAGTTCTCAGGAATAGTATGGTAGACAATTCACATAGGTTATGAACTAGCTTATGAATTGATCTTGGAAGAGAAGCATCTACATGGACAGTCTGTACCTGCTTGAATTTGCTAGGGTAAGTTTATGCTGGCCTTTAGAGCGAAGTAACTTCTGTAGGTATCTGTGACTGTCACTGCACTGGCCTGACTATGAACTCCCCTTAAACAGCCTTCAGCATGCACTAAATGGTGACTCTTTTCTTCCTCTTCCCATCCCCCCTTTAACTGCCTCACTCATTTGTTTACCACCTGAAACCACTGAATCTGCACTTTTAGTAAAACTCAGTCCCTGCTTCAGTCTGGATCAAATCGAACCACTATATATTTACTTCCTTTGTTGAAAGACTTGGTGCTCTTACCTTGATCAATACCTGACCTCCCACCCAGAGTCTAGACCCATTATTATTTTTCTTTTCTTTCAGCACCCAGTGACTGGATACACCCATTATTGAACATCTTAAATTCTATGACCTGGTCACTCCTTCATAATTTAAACGACTTTCTGACTTGCAGGATTCCAGTCCTCTGAAAAATACTGAAACTTTAAAATTTACATGCCTGCCTTCCTAACCAGGTTGCTACCTGGTGCTTTAAGTTCTGGTCCCCTCTGACAATCCCCTTCTGGTCATTCCTACCAGCACAACCAAGCCCCTCTACATAGTATTTAACTTAAAATAACATGACAAAGAATACTTTAAGCCAATTATTGTTCAGGTATGACATTACACACGTCTTTTAAAAATATTTTTGTAGCCATGTATCTCCATATAATAATGCAAAGTACAAAATCACGTATGATAAAACAGTCTGTAAATTAATGTACCTCCATGAGTCTATGAATGATTCAACCCACCTGGAATTCAAATCAAAGGATCCAAACTGACTGACTAAAAACAAATGGACCACTAACAGAGCTGGTTCTAAACTTTTTAAAGAACATAAATGAGGACCAGGTGTGGTGACTCACACCTATAATCATAGCACTCTGGGAGGCCGAGGCAGAAGGATTGCTTGAGCTCAGGAGTTTGAGACCAGCCTGAGCAAGAGAAAGACCCTATTTCTACTAAAAATAGAAAAATTAGCTGGGCATTGTGGTGTACTTCTGTAGTTAAAGCTATTCAGGAGGCTGAGGCAAGAGGATCCCTTGGGCTGAAGAGTTTGAGGTTGCAGTTAGCTATGATGTTGTCATTGCACCATACCCAAGGTGACAGAATGAGACTCTGTCTTGAAAAGAAAGAAGAGAAGAGAGAATGTAAATGAGGAAAAGGGGGCCTAGAGCAATGGCTCAAACTTGTAATTGTAGCACTTTGGGAGACTGAGGTGGGAAGATTGCTTGAGCCCAGGAGTATGAGATCAGCCTGGGCAACATAATGGGACCCCATTTCTATAAAAAACAAAAATTAGCCAGCCATGGTGAGGCACATCTGTACACAGCTACTCTGGAGGCTGAGGCAGGAGATTGCTTGAGGCTAGGAGTTTGAGATTACAGTGAGCTATGATCATGCAACTGCACTCAAGCCCAGGCAACAAAATGAGACCTTGTCTCCAAAGAAAAAAAAGAAAAAAAAGAAAAAAGGTGTATTTTGAAAGATCTTTGTCTCCTAACTCCTACCAACTAAAAATTATTCAGAACATTGTCCAGAAAACATTATTTGGCCCAATAACTGCAACCACCAGATCAAATGAAAATAAAGAGTATCCTGTTAATACTGAACTAAAAGAGGCAGTCAAAATATCAATTTCCTATTATAGATCCAAAGAGAAACACAGCAGATATATGCATAATTTTTTCATAAAGCCTTCTGAGGAGGATAAAACCTTGTTCTTGGCCATTTGGAAAGTACTGCATCTAGATTTAGGGAATCCAATCATCAGTTTTTTCAGAAGAATGAATTACAACTATAAACCCAAATTGCTGCAACATAAAAAACTGTCCCAAGAACCAATGATATAGTCCAATTCTAGATGGATAAATTCACAGCTTTCAGGATGCCTACGTCATCTGTCAACTTTGCAGTAATGGAGCTGTTCACAGAACCACTAAAACAGGCTGAAAAAACTAAGTAAAATAAGAGCCTGGCTTTTCCACCAACTTAAATTTATTTAGAGCAACAAGAAATGATTTGGAGCTTTTAATTTATACTAAATTATAAATTTATATTAAATCATTTTTAATTTATATTAAAATCATTAACTTTTAACAAAATCAGAATGTTAAAAAAGTTTTGTGTAGGTCATCTAATTCATTCTCTATGGAGATAAGCACTTTTCTTCAAAAATGCAAAAAATTTCAAATAAATATTTAAAATGCAAAAGGACAATTATTTGACAATTACAGTGTGACTGGCTATTTGCCTGGGCTCTTTAATCTGACCATTTACCCTTTTTGACCTAAATGAACTTTTTCAAAAAATCATAGAAATATGAGTTGAATAAAATTTTTTTCCAGTTGAACTTATACCAAAAAAACAAACAAACAAACAAACAAAAACCTCAAAATGCAACTGAATGCATTTTTACATTGTTTTTAATTTTCTTTGAACCACAAAGAGGATGCTTATTTTCCACATAACACTTGATGACTTACTTCAGTTCAGGTAACCCACTGAAGATTTCTTTGCGGCTTAGTTCAGAAATTCCATTTCCAAGAAATACTTTTGTTCCATCAAATTCTTTGGCCCCTTTCTTACATTTTCCTTTAATATCAGAGTAGACAGAAATAACATCGCCAGATTTCATAACTATAGAAAGAAAAGAATCAGATCACACTGATCTATATACTTTGGCAGAAGAATAGTAAAAATTCTTTAAGCTAGACTAGGGATCTCTAGAAGCATCAATAGTGGGCATGAAGCAGTTCAAACTGGTTCATTAACTCAATATAATCCTTAGTAGAAATCTGACTTTTTACTTTTAAATATTACCTACCAATAAATCTAATTGAAGAATTTTTTTTCAGTGAAAACAAAGAGAATATTCTTCAAAATATTCTACCTCAATTGGAAACCTTTAGCTGAGCAGAGATGGAAGGGTATCTTCTATATAAATTATTTTCCCCAAGCCTAATATTCCTTAAAAGACTTCATATAAGTCTTCATATCTCAGCTCAATCCCTAAATTTTTAAATTTCCTTCAAAAGGATTCTTCAGAAATGTACCCTAAATAAAATCTCTTAAATCTTGGTATTGGTATTTCTTTGCCATTTTGCTGTATAGCATAATTAAGACATATACTTTAGTGATAAACACATATATTCATTCATATATATGCATACATATACAGGTATATGTATGTACAGACTTAGAAAACCTTTACACTATACAGTATATGGAAGCTGATTTATATGGCTGACTAAATCTAGTTTTTGGGCCGGATGTGTGGCTCACGCCTGTGATCCCAGCACTCTGGGAGGTGAGAGGATTGCTTGAGGTCATGAGTTCCAGACCAGCCTGAGCAACAGCAAGACCCTGTCTCTACCAAAAATAGAAAAAATTATCCAGGCACGGTGGCACACGCCTGTAGTCCCCGCTCCTCGGGAGGCTGAGGCAGGAGGATCGCTTGAGCCCAGGAGTTTGAGGTTGCTGTGAGCTAGGGTGACACCACAGCACTCTAGCCTGGGCAACAGAGTGAGACTCTGTCTCAAGAAAAAAAAAAAAAAAAAAGTCTAGTTTTTTAGGCATTGGATTAAATTATTTTCTGTAACAAATCCCAGTGGTATTAATAGCACATTATATTCCACTTAAGGAAAAAATATTTTAAAACCTAACCTATTATAAATTTGGCCTATTACCTGACAACAGTAGCAAACAAAATAAAACTGGCAGGAAACTTTATGTGGATGCCTGATTTGTTAGTCCTTATCAGATAAAGGCCTAAATGCAAAGCTGGGAAAACATCTGACAAAAGTAAGTTTGAAATACATCTTAACAATAATTTAAAAAATTTTCCATTTGATAATATACATAAATTTTAGAGAATCTTTAAAGAGAAACCTAAATATTATACTTACATTTGGAAGCTGACATAATTCCTGGAACATAAACATGGGCTCCTCTTAATACTGCATTGCCACACTGGGCTCCAACAATAACTTCGCACTGTTGTTTTGTTATATTCTTCCTAGGGATGTAAGACAAGAGATACTTAACAATAATATACCTCTAATGCCAGTCAACTCTTTCAGTGTTTCAATCTAAACTCTAAATAACCTCTTTAATCTTGACTATTCTGAATAAATGAGAAAGAGAAAGCTGAAAAAAGAGGGATAAATATAAAGAAAATAGTTTAAGAAAAAAAAAAGACGGGTACTTGAAAAAAGGAAAAAAATTGAAAGAGGTCCATCTGGTGGAAGGCAATAAAGTGGCACTAGAATCTGCTTAATCATTTAACAAGCATTACCGTTTCCATTATAGCATTAGAAAAAAATAGATTTCCCTGTCCTTAAAGACTAGAATAGAAAAATACACAAAGAATTACAAAAACATTTCTAAAGCAGGAAATTGTTGCATGGTAAACTATGAATATTTAAAACTAAATATATGCAAATGAAGATAAATCTTTTTTTCTTCCTTTGCTGCCCCACCTTTTTGAGCCTCTTCCAACTTCTTTCATCTCATTCATTTCTAAGACCACGAAAACCTGGGTATCAACTTCTAACACTCAAGGAAGACTTTGCCAAAGACCAAGGGTGCCAATATTATCAGCCATGAACGAAAATCCTGAGCACTGAGTCTCTAATGATCTTCCCTGGTTGGCATTTCATGTTTTGTCACAACTCATTGCTGGGAGAATGAAATATGTCTCATCTTCTTTCTATGATCTTGAAATAATCAAATCTCACTAAATTCTCAGTTCCCTCCTGGTCCCAAACATTCTCATTGCTCATTCTCTATTTCTTCAAGAGGCTCATTCCCTCAAGTTCCAAAACATGCCACCGTCTCTACTCACTTTGCATTCTATTCCTTGGCAATTTCAGGACTTCAATAATCACTTACGAATTCTCATGTTCAGCCTTTCTAGACTCTGAATTGACATTTCTAATTACCTGCAGAAAGCTATATATATAGATGTTTTAGTTATTTCAAACTCAGTAAGGCATAAATAATGGGCTGGACACAGTGGCTCATCCCTGTAATCCTAGCACTCTGGGAGACTCAGGTGGGAGGATCGCTTGAGGTCAGGAGTTCGAGACCAGCCTGAGCAAGAGCAAGACCCTAACTCTACTAAAAATAGAAAAATTAGCTGGGCATGGTGGTGTGTGCCTGTAATCCCAGCTAATTCTCCTGCCTCAGCCCAGGACTTTGCTTGAGCCCAGGACTTTGAGTTGCTGTGAGCTAGGTTGATGCCACAGGTGACAGAACGAGACTCTGTCAAAAAAAAAAAAAAAAATACATAAACAATGTTATTTTCCTCTCATCCACTCCTCAAGTCCTTGACACAATCTCTAGTTTTTTCAACCTAAGGCTTCCAATCTTGAAGAAGGTGTCATCTGCCCAGATAAACCAAACTGGAAGCCTCAGGGCTATGGCTAAACGTGTCCCCCAAAATTAATAGGTTGGAAACTTAATTCTCAACGTAACAGTATTGGGAGGTGGGGCCTTATGGGAGGTGTTTAGGTCAAAAGGCTTGGCCCTCATGAATGGATTAATGCCACTATGAAAAGGGCTTGCAGGAGAGGGTTTCCTCTCTCTCACCCTCCTCCCCTCAGCCATGTGAGGATGCACCAAGAGAACCCTGACCAGATGCTGATGGATGCCTCAATCTTGGACTTTCCATCCTCCAACACTGTAAGAAATACATTTCTGTTCTTTATAAATCACTCAGTCTCAGAAGACTAAGATGCTCAGCATCATCTTAAACCTAAGCATTGCCATTCACTGAGGTACCGTGATCATGCTGTTTCTGCTCTGACACACCTTGTGGGCCCATCCCGACCTCAGATATATCCTCTCTTCACTCAGTTACTGAAATAGCTTCCTGCCTTCTACCTTTGGTTGCTTTCAGATCTTTACATATTTAGTGTTTTGCAGTTTCATTCAAGTATCTACACGTGAATTTATTTTCACTTTTGGCTACAGACATACTTCAATCTTTTCTCAGTTCTGGAAAATTCTTACCCATTACATTTTTGACTATTGCCTTTCTACCATTATTTCTATTCTCCATATCTGAGACTCCTTAGAAATATAAAGTGCCTTTCCATTTTATTTTCCATAATTTAATTTCACTTCCATATTTTTACTTTCTCTCTGCTGCATTCTAGATAATTTCCTAAGCATCATCTCCTAGTTCAATAGATCTCTCATCAGTGGGGTCTAATCTACAGTTTAACCTCATTGGATGAGCTTTTAATATTAATGACTTTTTATTTATAGAAATAAAATTCTACCTTTTATTTACCCTTAGGGTCTTTCATGTTTTAGATTTATTCTTTTGTTTTTAATCATTTTAAGAAGACTGATTTTATAGTTTCTGCTAGAAAGCTCTATTTGTTAAAGTTTTGGGAGAAATCTAATCCTGCAGTTTATTATATATACTGATTCTCACTCACAGTGGTTTACTAGTGCAGCTTTTAATGAGAAAAGCCTGTGTCTTGGATCGAATGTGTGACACTCTGAAGTAGACTTGTTTGGTTTTACCAAACATCTCTGGAATTGGCTAAGGACCAAATTGTTATGTTATTTTCCCAGTTTGCAGGTTCTAAGACAATTTGGGTTATATGGATTTAGATTCCAAACCTTTATGAGATATGGAACTATAGTTGTATATTCTCAGAATTTTTTTCCTCGAGCTTAGACCCTAAGGCAAGACACAACCACTTCCTAACTGTACTTGTACTGACTGCTGGATACAGGCTTGAGACTGCTGTTCTTAGAAAGGCCTGCTTGAGAGGTTGGGTCATGGCTGGCGTCTGAAAACTTGAATGGGAAGCAGTTCCCAATAGTGATATAAAACTTCTCTAACAATAAGATTGGCTCACTGTTCCTAAATTGTTTATTCAAGGAATGTGGTTTATTCTGAACACCTGCTTTCCTTTTGGGAGTCCAGAATTTTGGTACATTCTAGGCAGATCGTGCCTATGCAATCAGCCCAATAAAAACTTAAGCAATGAGTCTCTAATGAGCTTTCTTGATAGACAATCTGTCACAGTTAGTGGCTAGAGAAATTAGGCACGTCCTGTGTGACCCCACTGAGGACTCTTAGAAGCTTGCACCTGGTTTCCTCCAGACTTAGCCCCATATATCTTTTCCTTGTGCTGATTTTTCCTTTGTATGCTTTCAGGTAATAATCTTAGTCATGAATATAACTATATGTTAAGTCCTGTCTAGTTAATCACTAAACCCAAGGGCTGTCTTGGGAACCCTTGACAGAGAAAAATATGTGCCACAGAAATGCAACATACCATGTACTACTGTCCTCACAGATTAATGGAATAGAATAGAGAACCCAGAAATAAAGCCATATACCTACAATCAATCTTTGACAAAGTATACAAAACATATACTGGGGAAAGGACACATCATTCAATAAACGGTGCTAAGAAAATAGAACAGCCAAGGGCAGAAGAATGAAGCTGGATCCCTCTCACAATATACAAAAATTAACTCAAGCTGGGCACAGTAGCTCACCCCTGTAATCCCAGCACTTTGGGAGGCTGAGGTGGGGAGGATCTCTTGAGACCAGGAGTTCAAGACCAGCCTGGGCAACACTACAAGATTCAGTCTCTACAAAAAATTCAAAAACTTAAAAAAATAAAAATTAGCCAAGCATGATGGTGCATGCTATTGGGGAGGTTGAGGCAGGAAAATTGCTTGAGCCCAGGAGTTTGAAGTTGCAGTGAGCTTTTATGATAACACTGCACTCTAGCCCAGGCAAAAGAGTGAAACCCTGTGGGAAAGGAAAGGGAAAAGGAAAGGGAAATCGAAAGGAGAAAGGAAGGGGGGAAAGGAAGGGGGGAAAGGAAGGGGGGAAAGGAAAGGAAGGGGGGAAGGGAAAGGAAGGGGGGAAGGGAAAGGAAGGGGGGAAGGGAAAGGATGGGGGGAAGGGAAAGGATGGGGGGAAGGGAAAGGATGGGGGAAGGGAAAGGAAGGGGGGAAGGGAAAGGAAGGGGGGAAAGGAAGGGGGGAAAGGAAGGGGGGAAAGGAAGGGGGGAAAGGAAGGGGGGAAAAGAAAGAAGGAAAGGAAAAAAGAAAAGAGAAGGAAAAGAAAAGGAAAAACACCACTAAAAAGTGAGCAAAGGACATGAAGAGAGTTTGCAAAAATGATATACAGATGGCCAAAAACACATGAAAAAATGCTCAACATCATTAATCATCAGGGAAGTACAAATTAAAACCACAATGAGCTACCACCTTATCCCAGTCAGAATAGCCATTATTAAAAGGCAAAAAAACAATAGATGCTGGTATGAAGTAAAAAAGGAAACACTTATACACTACTGGTGGGAATGTAAATTAGTACAAACTTTATGAAAAACAGTATGGAGATTTCTCAAAGAACTAAAAGTAGATCTACCATTGCAACCAGCAATTATACTACTCGGTATTTATGCAAAGGAAAGGTCATCGTATCAAAAAGACACCTGCACTGTTATGTTTATCACAGCACAATTCACAATTGCAAAGATATGGAATCAACCTAAGTGCCCATCAACCGATGGATGAGTGTATAAAGAAAATGTGGTACATATAAATATACCATGGAGTACTACTGAGCCATGAGAATGAATGAAATAATGTCTTCTGCAGCAATGTGGATGGAACTGGAAGCCATTATCCTAAGTGAAATAACTCAGGAATGGAAAACCAAATACTGCATGTTTTCACTTATAAGTGGGAGCTAAGCTGTGGGTACGCATGGTCATACAGAATGGTATAATGGCTATTGGAGACTCAGAAGGAGGGTGGGAGATGAAAATTACCTATTGGGTACAATGTACACTATTTGGGTGATAGGCATGCTAAATGCCCAGACTCCGCCACTATACAACACAACAGGGGTCCTCAAACTTTTTAAACAGGGGGCCAGTTCACCATCCCTCAGACCTTTGGAGAGTGCACACTGTGGGCCCGGGACGAGTTGGCTGCTAAGCAGGACAGGCAGCAGTGGCAAAAACACCCAGCGGGCCAAATAAATGTCCTAGGCGGGTGGCATGTGGTCCGTGGGCCGTAGTTTGAGGACGCCTGCAATACATCCATGTAATGAAAAACCCCTTGTACCTCCAAAATCCACTGAAATAAAAAGTATTGGTATCCTTATCATAAGGAATACAGAAAATGTAAGAGAAAAATATTCAAAGAAATAATGGGAGATTTTTAACTAAAAAGTTACACTTTCATTAAAAATGAAGCCATACTCTGGCCATTTTTCTCATATTCAGTGACTGAGAATTCCACAGATCTTCAAGTGGAAAGTAAGGTACTATTACAAGGGGGATAAAAATTTTGGTGGGCCTCAGATTTCTTCACTGTAACATTTGATGCCATAAGGTTTAAAAACAATGTCTACAAAGTACTGAGGAAAATATTATGTGGTGTGAAACTACTGTATTCAGCCAAGTTGTTGTATAAATACAAAGGTAACAGGCAGTCATTCTCAAGCAAGAAAGTGAATATAGTACATAAGAGACATACTTTGGGGAAGGGCAGGGAGTGCTGGAGACCTGCTAAATGACTATGCTAACAGAGATTAATCAACATTAATTGAAGAACAAAGAGTGCCATAAGGACTCAAAGCAAGCACTGTATTCATCTGAACTGTACTTAAAGAATGACAATGTGAAAAAACTAACACAGTAAATAAAAATAGCTGGTGGAAGTTTCAGGGAATATTTGAGTGTAAGAACTTCCTCATTTCTCACAATGGAAAGTCAAAGATATTTATTGAGAGTGAGGAGTTTAAAATAAGGAATTGACTTGTTCCTTTTAGAAATGAAAGGCAGATATGTGAATTTACAGTCCTAAGTCATTTTAAATGCTGTCCTGCAATAACTCACCATTTGTGTTTTAGAGATCAATAATGTTCTAAGATGAGTAGCCTAGATCACTACAAAGAACAAGATGAAAGGATTACTAGAGTCAGGTAAAAGAAGTATAGAAAATAAAGTAAAATCACCTAAGTATTTTAAAAGCTAAAATGGCCAGTACTGTCAAGAATGAATCACCTTTCATACACTGTTGAAACATTAACTGGTATAACTTTGTAAAGGGTACTCCAGTAATATGTCTCAAACTAAAACAAGCATAGACCTTTGAACCAGTAATTCTATGCCATGCCAATTTAGTCCACAGACATGCTTACTCAAGTCCATAAATATATATTTCAATACTTTTGGTAATAATGAAAAATAGGAAAAAACTAAATGTCTATCAACAGAGGACTGAAAAATTAAAATTGAGTTCGATAAAATATATTTAGGCAGCTATTAATAAGAATGAAATAGCACTGTACATAATCATGGAAAGATATCCACAATATATATTTTTTTTCAATGTTACTATGTTATAGAACATTGTCTGCATATGGTAGGCACTCAATGAATATTTGGGGGCTTTTTTGTTTTTTTATTTCAAATATTAATTAAAGGGGTAAAGTGTTTTCATTACACGGATACCTTGCATAATGCTTAAGTCGACTCCTTTCGTGTGCACATCACCAGAACCGTGTTCATGCTACCCAATAGGTACGTTTTTATCCCACACATATCCTCCCGCCCTCCCCAATATATTCTTAAATGAACACAAAAGCAAACTGCAGATTAAAATGTTTTCTAATAATTTTCTAAAAATGAGTATGTGACTACACACATGCATTCATGTAGGTAGGTGTAAGCGCAGAGACTGTCTAGATGAATTCAAATTCAATGCTCACAGAAACCACTGGGAAGTGGGATGGGCAATATGATGAATGATTACTTTTGTGTTTATGTACAATTCTAATTTTTATAAGTTTGTATTACTTTTATAAAGAAGAAAAACCTAATTAAACTCTATCCTTTTTTTAAAAACTAAAGAATAAGGAAAGGATATTTAATAGAGTAAGAAATGGTCAAATTTTGAACTTAAGCAACTATAATTTTACATCCTCAAAAGGAGTGTAACTTGAAAAGATCTGTGAGAGTGATCTACTGTAGTAGCTGATTGGTTCAAAACTAAGAGATGTTAGAAATCATTCCTGGTAGGATAGCTGACTTGAGTACCAGAGAATTTTCTGGGGTACTGGAAATGGTCTATCTTGACTAGGGTGGGTTTTGGCTACACAGTTGTACATATTTGGCAAAATTCAAAGTGTACATCTGAGATCTCTACATTCCACTGTATGTGAATTTCATCTTAAAAAATAGAATGAGAAGCCTACAAAATGAATTTTTTTTTCCATTTAGAGATAGGGTCTCCCTCCATCAGCCAATGGTGCAATCACAGCTCACTGCAGTCTCAAATTGCTGAGCTCAAGTAATCCTCCTGTCTCAGCCTCCTCAGTAGCTAGAACTACAGGTACATGCCAACACACCGGCTAGTTTTTAAATAAAGAAAGATGAGGTCTCACTATGTGACCCCTGCTGGTCTCAAACCCTTGGCCTCAAGCAATCAATCCTCCCACCTTGGCCTTCCGAGGTGCTGGGGTTACAAGGTGTGAGCCACTATGCCTGGCTTTTCCTTAATTGCAAGAATACTACATTCTTATGGCAAAAATAAAACAGAAATGTTACAGATAAAAATCTCTTTTTACTTTTTACTCCCAATCCAACCTCCTCAGAATTAAACCCTATTAAGAATTGGGTATGTTATAGCTTCCAGACTTTTTTCTATATACAAATAAATATACATGAATGCGTAGTTGTATTTTTTAATTGTAAAAAAAGTAATTAACCTAAGTTCAGTACTTTGCTTTGGATACTTAAAAACTGATCATGAATATCTTCTCTTAAAGGCCACACAATATTCTATTGCATAAACCATAATTTATTAACCCATTGCTCTACTGTTAACCACTAAACTACTTTAAAGCTTTAACAACAAAAAAAGATTTTTATATTTTAACTTTTTTAATATTTTAACTAGCTTTAAAAAAAAGCATTTTTATATTTTAACTTAGTAGTTTAAGAAATTTTTATACCATAATTAGGGATTTTAAAATGCTCCTGGGGAAGAGAACTCCCATTATATGAAAGCCTATTTTTTTTTTATTTTTCCTTTCATCTATTTCATTTCTTAACAACCATCTAAAGATTTCTATCCTGCTAGGACCAGTGCCATGACTTTTTTTTTTTTAAGTTTCATCCTAATTTTTTTATTCACCTTAATTTTTAATAACCATTTAAGAATTTCCACCTTCCTGGGATGTGTCCTTCGACTCTCCCCTGTATCTGTCACCACTCTCTTGTTAACTGCCCTAATGTTTTATAAGCATTTTGTAAGCATAATGTTTTATAAGACTCACGAGGGGACACTGAGACAGCAAATTTGCTGAGGCTTCTTGAACTACTGTTCAATTTTGCAGGAGTAACATCATATGGCGTGCCCATGCAGAAGGGGCACCCCTTACTACAGCATATACCATGATCCAGGTAACTGGCATATTCAGCAGGTGAATGTTTTAGTCATCATAAAGCCAGTCCCACATGGCTTGCACACGAAGCATATCAGCTGCTTCACCTGGAGTGCTTCACTTAGCATTTAGGGAGTTGGGCAGTTCCTGTTCTCAGTAAACAGACCCTACAGTGGCTTTTATCCAGTCCACCAGGCGAGCTATTCCCTGGGGAATAACCTCTTGTATGTCTGGATCACATATATCCATCTGCAATTGGTCAACAGTGAGCTGTGGGTCCCAGATCAACCCTGAGCCTATTTTTCAATTTTTAAACATATGCCTTTCAAATACATAAATGAGTAGCAGATAAATGACATATTGGAACTTTATATAATTGTTGAATTATGAATAAAATTTTACAAACACATCAGCTATGAAGGCAGTAAATACATTGCTTTATATTTTTCTTGCAGCTCAAAGTTTTAATGTAGCACTACAATCTCATGAGAGATACAAGTAAACAAATGAAATAAAGCTTCTCAGAAAGTTAAAAAAAATGATCACTGCATTAAATGGACTTAAAGTTCATTATTTTCAAGATACCTAGGCAACTCCCAGTATTCTATTATAGTGTTTTCCATGACAGAGTATGGAGTCTGCATTTATAAATTTCTGAATTCCTGTTTATCTAAAGTTGCTAACAATGTAGAAACTTAGCATTATCACTAAACAGTAAAAAAGATCCTTGTGACAAATTTTCATTTAGAATATAATTTGGAAATGAAATAGTTACAAACCTAGGTCCAATAACAGGAATAAGTAAGACATCCTGAAGGTCTGGATGTTGAAGAATGGGAACACTTAATCCATTAAACTGCTGTTAAAAATAAACAAAGATAATTATAAGTAAACATCTGATAAATTTCAATTTATGGAACTTTTCAGTATCATCTACCACAGCAAGCAGCTCTGGTAGCTTTGGGGCAGCTCCACTGTATTCCATACAATATTATAAAAATCAAAAAGACCTCAAAACAACTATGTTTTCTCTATAATTTAATTCTGAAGTATCCTGACTTCTTTAGAAGACTCAATTTCACTTATTGTTTAGTATTATAAACACAAACTATGTTTACCTTAAGTGACTTACTTTGAAAACATAGCCAATATAGAATTACATGTAGTATTCATTTAAGAAAAGCTTCTCAATAGGACATTAAAGATTTAGATTACTAAATACTATTTATATACACTATGAACACTGGATGCCATGTCAGTTTTGGTGAGGGAAATAAATGTTTACAGTAGAGGTTCAGGATTGTCAGTATCCTCTATTGTACTTGGTTGTCATGCTGAAAACAGGTGCAGGGCCAGTGGTAGAGGGGCTGAAGCCAGCTCACACAGGCTCAGGAGAGCCACTGTATGCATCTCTTCCCAACTCCATGGTCAGACTGGTAGCTACCACAGTACCACCGAGTGGAAGTATTTACATCATGGAAATCAGCAAACACCACAAATCAGGGTTATTTTTCCCAAAAGTGGGTTGTTAAATATGTCCCAGTGTGCCACTGTTGCAGGCAAAAGACAACTGGGCACTCCATGCAGCAGAATAAAGAGCAGCTGCACAGTAGATTGGATGACAGGGCCTATGTACTGTGTCAGAGGGTAACACGCACATATTTGAGTACAAGTCTGTGCCCAATAGGCTAGAGTCTACCAACTCACTCATTTGTACAAACTACATAAAAAAGCAGTGATAATTCATATTTGCACTACCCTATAATATTCATATACTACCTAGAAAAAAATCCTAAAATCTACCTATTTACTTCTAAGTTGATAAGAGTCTAGAAAAAAACTTTTAAAATCTATGTATTTACTCCTAAGTTGATAAGGAATGAGAAGGTAATTGTCCACATTTTCAGAAATTTAACTACCTTTCCACCAAGTCACCAGCTCTTTGGACTTCTGCTTCGCCCAAAGGATATTTCAGACTGTAATCACATCCAACAGATAGCTATCAAGCAATATAAAGGGTAAACTCCTCATTCTATCAAACACCTCTCTCTTCTCTATCCCTCCCTCCCTGTCTCATTGTTTTGATGACCTTACAGTATCAACCATAGGAAATAGATCTTTCCAAAAACAGATAATGAATTGTCAATTTTGTTTTGTGTTATTTTATAAGTGCTATTTGCTTTACATTCCCACTTGCAATGTATGGAGGTTCATTTCTTCATATTCTCACCAGCCAATGAAACTTTAAATTATTAAGTTTTAATAGGTTGTCCAGAGAAATTTGGGGACAAAGCACTTACTTTTATATGATACTATTCAGTACCTCTCTTTAGGACAAATGTGAGCTTTAGAACATAAAAGGAGAAAGGAAATTCATGGTCCAAAGCCCCCTCTAAGTCCCCTTTCTTGCTAGCATCAGGTATTGATCTACCATCAGTTTCGTATATAGTGACCCAAGCTTCCCTGTCCAATATTAACCTTTAATCACTATGGGACTCAAATCCCATGGTGATGCTGTTTGCCCTTTCCTAA
The DNA here is from genome assembly GCF_040939455.1 of Microcebus murinus. Lineage (NCBI taxonomy): Eukaryota > Metazoa > Chordata > Mammalia > Primates > Cheirogaleidae > Microcebus > Microcebus murinus. The sequence goes on along the minus strand of NC_134128.1, from coordinate 11,203,157 downwards.
ATCCAGCCCGTAAGATCTTGTATACACATCAGACTAGGATACTAGAATATCCAGGTTCTAGGAGTAATTTGCTAGTAAAGAAAACAATCTGGGCCAGTCATGGCAGCTCACACCTTTAATCCAGCACTTTGGGGGGCCAAGGCTAGAGGATCACTTGAGCCCAGGAATTCAAGGCTACAGTGAATTAATAGGATTGTGCCCGTGCGCTCCAGCCTGGGTGACATAGCAAGACCCTCTCAAACATAAAAATTTTAAAAAGAAAAACAGTCTAGATCTGCCTAAGTTATGGACACCCTCAATGGGCCTCAGAACAGTTTCTACTAGCTGAAAACATATGCACAGCTATGTAGAAGTAATCATTTTAGTTGCTTAGACCAACTGCTTATATTTTATGCTTAATGTCATTATTCTTAAAAAAGATTATCACCATCCATAAGTAAAAATGAGATTAATTTTTCTTTATAACATGGTCATCTACTCACAACTTGATATTTATAGAACTGTTCTTTAAGGAGTGCATGACAAAGAGCCCATAAATATAGTCAGAGTAAATAAAAAGTGATAAATCAATGCCAGTGATAATTTTCTGAAATTTTCTAAATATCTAAATACCATCTGTAATATACCAATGGAAGCCCTTTAATCATATTTGCCTCTTGCTTTTAATATACAAAAAAGTGGAAATACTTTTAATATACAAAAAGGTAGGTCTGCTAACATCCACTACAGTTATTTAAGATTTAATAACTACAATATACAATTTAAGAGGAACCCCCCTCCAGGCATCTGTTTTCCTCCATCTTAATTTCTGTGGAGGCAAATTTCAGTGTACAGTGTATGAAACACAAAATGCAAAGTTTAATTTTTTATTTCAAAATATTAAGGGGTACAAATGTTTTTATTACATGGATACCTCATATAATGCTTAAGCCAGGGCTTTTGGTGTGTCTATTGCCAGAAATGCAAAGCTTTTGAAAGCAAAAAAGACAATATTAAAAAAGATAACTCAAATATTTTTCTGCTTAGAATTCATAAAATGCCACTTTATAATATTGTTTTCACTTATAAGAGGAATATTATGCCAAAACTATTTCATTGGTTGAATAAAAAATGTATGGTGTTTTATTTTTAAAATAGATTCATTATATTCTAATTTCTTGGGTTTATTAAAGATAAGGCACTTCAACATCTATTTTTATTTATTTTTTAAAGCAGCCCCAAAGAATACGGAACATCAATTTTTATGTCAATTAAAAACATAACACTTGGGTGTGGTGGCTCAGGTCTGTAATTCTAGCAACTTGAGAGGCGGAGGTGGAAGGACTGCTTGAGGCCAGGAATTTAAGACCAGCCTGAGCAAGAAGGTGGGAGACACTCATCTCTACAAAAAATAGAAAAATTAGCCCAGTGTGGTGGCATGCGCCTGTAGGGAGGTTGCGGCAGGAGAACTACTTGAGCGCAGGAGTTAAAGGTTGCAGTGAACTATGACAATGCCACCACATTCTAGACCGGGCAACAGAGCAAGACCCTGTCTCAAAAAACAAAAAAACAAAAACAAAACAAGCATAACCCCATAGGTATTCAGTATGTACCCCCCTACCTCTAGGCTCATCTCAAGTACAGAAGCACACAATCTGTCCTTCTGATTGTTATATGCTGGTTATTACAAATTTACAGAATTTTAGGGTTAGACTGGACCTCTTCACATATATTTTAATAATGAAGCAACTGAGGCCCGGAGGGGCTTAACGAACTATCCTAGTCACTAAAAGTGAATAAATTCTGAATTAGAAGTGCTAGGTTCAAGTACTAGCTTTACCACTTACTACAACCTTAAACAATTGAGCATTCATGATCCTCAATTTCTTTATCTGTAAAATTGGAATAGTATTATATAATTCATAGGATTTTAATGGGAAGCAACATGACATATAGTAAAAATATAATCATGTACAAAATGATGTAAGTTTCCACAAACCTTCTGAAGTTCATCAAGTAACAGATTTTTCACATGTTGTACTGAGGTTAAATTTGTATTCACTCTGACAGTTGTGAATGATGGAGGATGTGACAGGTGCTTTAACAGAGTCTCAAACTTCCTTTCTGCTTCTTGTTCACCCAAAGCAGATACAACCTAAAAACAAAAAAACAGATTAATCTTTAAATTTAATTATATGAATTAAAAACATTCAGCAGAATATGCTTCTATAGCTGTTCCATCTAATGTAACATTTTCCAGCAATTGTTCAGTTCCATTTCATTTTGCTGTACTGTTTATGTGTTACTGACACCAAGGGGACAATAATACTTCACATGGTTCTTGGGTTTAATTATGATATAATAAACACCTATATAATGCCTCACTTAAAGGGCTTAGAAAAACAGTCAACTTTAAAGCATTATTAACATTTTGAAAATATTATCAGCTACATTTTTACACATAAATTCAGGATTTCATTCTACTTATTTATAATGCATTAACTCTTACAGCACTCCTGTGGAGCTAGTTATTTGCTAGCATCATATCCTAGAACAAATTGGTTAGTGGCCTTTTAAGATACCAATATTTAAAGAACATTGATATACTCACTGTCATCCAAAGATCCCCCAGGACATCAGCTTTTTAAATATGGTATTATTAAATGCAACAAATAGTTATTGTCCAGAAAAAATGAGTAGCAAAGATACCTGTCAGTAATGAAGGTACACTCAAACCACCAGGTTCTCTTGGACTTAACTGAAGCTTTTTAAGGCACGTATTTCTCCCTCCCCCCCCCTTTTTTTTTTGTCATTTTGGACTATATCCTGTTTCACAAAATATTCACAAAGCACTTGTCAGTCTACTAATCCACCAGTCTTAAAATATTCATACTTTCTTGAAATTTAGTTTTATTAGAATATTCCTCTTCATCAATTTTTTGTTTGTTTACAAAGGTATGGCTTGTGTTTTTGTAAAATTACAGTTGATGGGTTTAAGGCAGAGGTGGTGTCAAAGAAAGATATCTGGATCTTCTGTTATAAAACAATGTTCAACATTTTAAAAACTGCTGGAAAAAAATTGCCAAATGTCCCTATTTCTCTTAATATGTTCCTTATATTTTAAGTCCCTTGAAATCAAGAGAATATATTTGCTCTTTCTATACAGTCTAATCTTAACATAATCTTTGGAAATAAAATGTAGAAACCAAATCTAGACGTCATGGTTTCAATAACATTCAAAAATGAGTAATGTTTAAATGGCTTTAATTTGACTAGAAAACCTAGGATTTGCAAAAAACAAAGTTGTTTACACGCAACATGGTAATAGAGCACAGGCTTTGCAATCAAAGACAATCAACATTCACTGAGGACTTCTGTGGTAGGCACTGCCTAAAGTAAAACAAAATTAACGTTTTTGAGGATTTACATGCCAAAATGATGCCAGTTGCTTTCACTCATGTTTAATACCCTAAGACAACCTTGTAAAGTACCTTAAAGCATTCTCAATTTTCACAGAAGAGGAAATCAAGGTCAAGCAATGGAAAGCAATTTACTAAAAAGCACTGGAATACAAATCAACTGATTGAGATTCAAAATCTGTATCTTTTTTCATTATACCTGAGCTCCTTGCCTTCAGACTTCAGTAGTTGCTTGACAGTTGTGTCAACTTGGGTCAGTTACCTAAGTTCTTGGACCCTCAGTTTTCTAACCTACTAAAATAGGAACATACCTCTACCAGAAAAAAAAAAAAAAATCTGTGAAGATTACAATGTAAAGGTTTGCAAATCACCTAGCACAACGGTTTGGATTTAAGAGACCCTCAATAAATTATAGTACCCTTTTCACCTGAGTGCCAGAGCAAGCACTATGAGAATACAGGTGTATTTTTTCTTCTCATTTATCCTTGTAACTTCTCCAGTGCTACCTAGGGACAGGCACATAAGGTTCCCCCCACCACCCGGTGCCTTCTTTCCCCTTCCCAAGTGTTAAAACACTGCCCTTATTCACCTCTTATCTCAGTAAGTAAGCATTAATACCTGTAGAAAAGATTGCTATTTTTACATTCGGATAAATAATAACAGATCATGCTGTAAAGATTTCCCTTTAGACCTTTTTTATTTTTCTAGAGTGTGTACATATTTCAATTTTTGCAAATATCATCTAACATCTTTATCTGACCTACCTCCTCGTTCATAAAGCCCTCTTTAAGATAGTTTTCAACTTCGGGCCTCAAAGATATTTTAGGAAAAATAGACATTTTTCTCGTTTAATATTCCAAGAGAAATGCTGGAAAATGGTGGTTTTTCTCTTTCTCAATTATAGCGAGCAGCGTCCTGACAAAAACAGCCACTGCCAAAGCGCCGGGACCACTAGGTGCCCACGAAAATCGTGCCGATCACGCCGAGTTAAATTTGGATGTGCAGAAAACGTCCACGCTTTCTCGAGCGTAGCCAGATTAGAAGCGTCTTTGGTCCTCTCGGGATGGTCACGGAAATCATTGAGGCAGTGCCCTCGGGTGGCAAACAAAACCCCCACACCAGAAAAAAAAAAAGCAGCTTAGTAGCTGAATCTGGGGTGAACCGGACACAGACCTGGAGACCAGGCTGGAAGTGGCTCTGGCGCTTTCAGTCTTATATCCTAATTTCCAAATCCGCGCCCCCAACTTATGCGTGGAAAGCCTCTTCCGGTTTATCTTATCGTCACTTCCGGCGCCTGCGGTGTTCCCCCGCCCTTTCCGGTCCCCCTATCCGCAGCCGCAAATCGCCCCTAGCCACGCCCCCTGGGGTTCGCAACGCAGCGGGCTGCGCTTCCGCCCACCCGGTCTGGCAGGGTCCTAAGTAGGGAGGGGCGGCAGGCAGGGTGAGTAAACAGGCCTGGTTCCCGAGTGGGGAGCTCTGGTTGCCCAGAAATGGTGTTAGTTCGTGGAAGATATCGTTTGCTTGAATAAGGGGAGGGGCCCAATTCCTGTCCTGCTGGGTGACCACCTAGTATAGGAGGTGGCCCAGCTTAAATCCCGTATCTTGAAAATATCTTTCCTACCTCAGTAAGGAAAAACCACATAGATTCTGGGAAAGAAAATAGCTTTAAACTTGCGAGTAAAGTTTAGCAAGATTCTTGGTCAGTCTATATATTTGCAATGGTTAGGAACTTGATCTCTGGATCAGCTTCAAAACCCTTCTATAAATGGGTAATTTACAAGCCACCAGGACTGCCACTAAGCAGCAGAGCCCCTAAAGGACTTTATGTGTTCAAGATGGACACTTTGAGGTATCTGTTGGAATCTTCATCAAATGTGAGAAGGCTGGTCATACTGAGCCCTTAAGTAGAGATGTTAATTCTCATTGACTGAATAATGACCACAGGCAAAGATCTAAGAATATTTTGACCCATTAAATGTTTTGAAACTCAGAATATTATGACTCCTCTTTGTACACATCAAACAACTTCATCAGAATCTTACCAACATACTCTTCCCATCGATAGGACCGACATTAAATTTCTTTTGCATTTAATGCATTTAATGTCTTACACTGCAGCCTCCAAAAATTGAGGGTGTTCTCTCAATAGATATTTGCCAAATGACATCATATTGACCTTTTGTACCGTATGGAAGAAGAGAACTTTCTAATGGGAAATCTATCAATCCTATCTAGTCTGGAGACTGATCAACTAGACTAAATCACAGTGGGCATTACCTTAAAGGTTGAGAGCTTAAAAAAAAAATTAAAGAGTACGTTTCATTCCTTGCTGGGAGAACATACTGTTCCTTGAAGTCTTGGTTCAAGCCATGCACGAATTGATCTTAGTTATATCTGAGTAATTAATTGACTTCAATGCCAGCTGAGGCCAGTTCTTCCAAGTATTACCTGAAGTTAGTTTATAATAGTTCATTCTAAGAAATATTATAGTTTTGTTTTTAAATTTCTGAGTTGTTTGACATTTTTTTCCCTTGAAATTTCAGTTTCTTTGCTCTAAGTATATAGCATTTATACCTTTTTTTGCATTTTGTTGAACTGGACAGATTTTACTGGGATTCCATTTTAATTAAAAGCAGTTATTTCCAATTAGCACTTAGGAAAGAAAATAAGATATTATAATGTTCCTACTTATGGCATTTTTTCTTATTTCATGAATTCGAAATTTATTTCCAAGTAGTACCATTCTACAGAACAGTATTACCTGTTTTGGCATATGAAAAGGCCACGCTGCCAGGGTTAAAATACAACCACCTGATTGAAGTCAGTCTTTTCAGTTAAGCTTGCTTTGTCAGCTGGTTTCAGGGACACCCAGTTTCGGCTCATTTTAGGGTGTGAAGCTTTTCAATTCATGAAGAAGGTTAAAAAGAAAAAAAGACGGAACCATGGATGGAAAACGAAATAGAAAATCATGCAGGCAATTGGTTTATTTGCTGACTTCGATCTTGGATCCACGAACATACCTAATACTTGGCAAAAAAAACAGCAGGGGGAAGGGGGTGGTTAACCACATAACTCAACTATGTGGCTACAGGCATTCCGTGGCTCTCTCCCAGCCAATTCTACTCAAAATTAGGAATCACGGCAGAACCCCAAAGCTGCCTTCCCAAGGTAACAGGCTAAGAGTTCAGCTACGAGAAAACACTTGACTTCTGGGCAGCAAACGGCGCTGCTTCATCAGAGAAAATGCTGACTTTTCCGGTTTCAGAGGCTAGGGACACACGTACAACACAGCAGAGACACTCAAAGAAGGGAGCCCGGAAACGCTTCTAAAGGGGAACATCAGACGGAGCGCTCAACGAGGGAAATTCCGCAGTTCCCTATCGTACCTCAATCTCCCAGCCTCAGGCCCGCTCGGGGCCCGCCCGCCGGAAGGGAAACCGAAGGAAACGCCACGTCGAAGGCGTGGGCTGACGAAAGCGCGCCGACGTCACTCGCCGTCCTTCCGGCGATGGGCGGTCCCGGGACCGGCAGGGGAGGCGGAGCGGAGGCGGGGCCTGGGGCTGGTAGAGGCTCTAGTGGGTAGGTGGGTTCAGACAGAGGGGACTACGGGTCGGCGTTGGGCTCAGTGGGCTCGAAACAAAGGACTATCCGGTAGGGACGCGGTGCGGCGCCTTCTGACGGGTAGCTGAGCTTCGGATCTAGGCTTCGCGGCCAACCAGTGCCTTCGCTGCGCGGTCCCAGTCGGCTTTTCCTCGGTTCCCCCGCAGCCAGCGCCGCGGTGGGGGGTCCGGCGCAGCGGCACCTGCTGCTGAGGGACCCCGAGGCCCGCCCAGGTGCTCATGATGGGGCTGATCTTCGCTAAACTGTGGAGCCTTTTCTGTAACCAAGGTAAGAAGGATGGAGCCGCGCAGCGGTTCGCGACGGGTCCGGCCGCCCGAGGCAGGGGACAGCCGGAGACTGGGCTCTCCGGGGACAGAAGCGTTCTGAGCCGCAGAGAAGTGACTTAGTCGAAGGGGAGAGCAGAAACTCGACATTTTAGACTGGGAGAATATGCAGGAGAGACGTGATGTGTCGGAGAAAGGGGCAGTCAGAAGAGAAAGCATTTGGTGTCCCAGAATCCAAATTGAGAATTTTTGGATTTTAGCGAAGTAAAGTGGAACACACATAAAGACGCTCGGGGGCATTTGGAGGGCCTTCTTGGTCTCTGATTTGGTGCACTTGTGTCTGTGTCTAGCCCCAGGGTAAGTGTCAGCCCAGAAATCTAAAACTTTTTTTTTTTTAAACGTGTTGCTTTGTTTTCCGCCCTGCCTTCTGAGCCAGTCACGCTCCGATTTCACCTGATCTCTAGGACTTAGAAATGTGTTATTCTATTCAGATACATGGGGTTTTCTGAAATCTTCATCCTATGCATTTTTTTCCCTTAGACGTTAAAAAACCTGAATGCTTTCGGTTCTGTGTAAGATGTTACGTGTCCGTAATTAGTCTAGAACAGGTTATGAGACATCTAGAAGTCGCAAGTCCAAAGGGCCAAGAAGTTGTAAAACCTGTTCTGAGAATGGGATGGGATGTCTTCTGGAGAAAATATTTAGACAAAAAAGGGGCTGACGATAAGTTAAGTTGTAGGCTTTCTATTTACAGAATGGATTCTCAGTAATTGAAACCAGTTTTTAAGTGCAACTAGTTTCATTTTACATTTATGAATTTTATTTTTATAAAGATACCGATTTGTTATTGCTAAAGTGGGTATCCTTTTTCTGGATTTAAGAAGTCGTGAAGACCATGAAATGGTGTTAGTTCACTTGTTCTGTGGATTGATAAGAACTTTAAAATAATCTTTTTGAAGGTCATAAGTAAAGATACATATGTGTGTGTCTATCTGCAGTTACCACAGATAAATATTATTTATCAAATGATTTCAAAGTAGCCAGAGTTTAACTCTCTGTGGATATTATCTGCAAATTTAATTTTATTTTTTCAGCGTGTTTATATATTCTAATCCTTGTTACTTATATTCACTACGTAAAGCAGCATTTTAAGACGCTTAAAAGTACATAAAGAGTGATACAATAATCACCTGTTTATCTTTCCCTATCGCTTAAGAAATAACATTAGCAAATTACTTGGTTTTGCATGTATACCCTTTCCCATTCCTGTTTCTCGCTTTTTTCTGTTTTAATACTACTTCTCCTTTTTTTTTTTTTTTTGTTTGAGGCTTCCTTAAGCAGACTAGAAGGGAATAAAAGATGTAAAGGGAGAATTGAGAAGATGATGAAAGACAATCAGTGGTTACTTTTGTAGTCACATTGTTCAGTCCTCCTAAATCTCCATTTCTACTTAGATTTTTTTCTTTAACTTTTCTCTTGAAAATTTAGAACTAGTGGTTATTCTGTCATTTTCTTCGCATTTACTCTTGTGGCCATAGGTCCATCTTCAGAGTTAAGACCATACTTATTCTCAGAGTACTCAAAGATTAAATGAGACAGACATGGAAAAAATGCAGTATGGCAAATTATTACATTTAACAGATATGTGTAAAAAGGTAGTGAGGGCATCAAGAAAAAAGTGATTAATTTTTCTCAGGTACTTTCTGGGAGACTTTGCAGAATAAGGTATACTTGGACTTTGATGATGAGTAGGAGTTTAGGACGCATGCTAGACAAAGAAGGAGCAGTTTATTCTAGGACAAAGGAATAATATGCAAAAGGAAGAGGAATCAAATAGTTTGGTACATTTAGGGGTAGATTGAAGAGGTAGCCTGGAGAACCAGATCACAGAGGGCTAAGATATTAAACTGTTGAGAGCAAGCAGTGAGCCATTGAAGAGTTTGATCATACATGTTTTTTAAAGCAGGAGAATAATGTGATCAGATCTATATCTTAGTCTGTATTTTTGTTTTCTGCATCAATTAAATTAATTGTCAATGTCAGCATTTTCCATTTTTGTCACTATGTATATCTATCTAATCCAGAGGTATTAGATGTATTAAAATAGTATGCCCAAGGCCTCGCCTCAGATCACTTAAATCAGAACAGTATAGGATGGCCTGAGCATCAGTACCAAGGTAACTGGAATGTGCAGCTAGTGTTAAGAACTACTAATCTTACCTTCTGTACGCCTTTCCTTTAGTCCAATAGTTTCTCACTCTCATCTTTTTTTTCCTGTAGCATTTTACAGCCCCAAATATCTTGTCACAAATTAGATGCTTTCTGAGAATAAGAATACTAAAGTATGTATTGTCTAAGTTAAGCAACTTAAAAGTACATAATAAATGCCAGTAATTTTATATTGTTTCATTTTAAGCTAGAAAACGGATTACTTTGACAGTTATTATTGAAGGAAATAATTTCAACATCTGATCACCTTTGCAAGCATTTTGTATATCCAAGTGGTTCTTTATGTGTGTTTCTTAATATCTTTGTGTGTGTGTGTGTATGTGTGTGTGTGTGTATATATGTATGGTATCTTTAAACTCACCTCTAAAACTTTGCATTCCTTTTTTTTTTGTTTTGTTTTGTTTTTTAATCTTGTCTTTCATAGGCATGGTCTTTTTCTCTCTGTGCTGTCACTATACAAACCTGTCAACAGTTATTTCTAATGTTATCCAGAATTGAGAACAAATGAAATAAGGTTTTAATTGTAGTTCATTTTCACAACCAAGTAACAACATCTTAATTTCATTATCTCATTATTTCTCATCTGTGAGTTTCATGTTATTTGCAGCACTGATAGCCAACTTTTTATGAGATTGTTACTGTTCTGTACTTCTGACTGCACAAATCTTGTGGCTCACATTTCTCCCTTAGCTTATTCTGCTCTTAATTCTGAACTTTCTGATGGTTTCAAACACACCAAACTTATTATTTGCTCCTTATCTTCCAAAGCATTCTTTATCCATGGTTCAATTAATTCATTCATTCAGATTTCTGATCAAATGTCACTCCACAGACATGCCTTCCCTGACCACTTCATCAAAAATGGCACTCTCCCCACCCCAACACTCATTCTGTCTTTACCATACTGTTTTTTCTCAGTAATGCTTATCACTACCTGTAATCGTGTTATACATTTGTTTACTTGATTGTTCTCTCTTTCAGTGGAAATAACTCCTCAAGGCATGAACTTTGTCTTATTCATTACTATACCCACAGTGCTTGGCACATAATAGGTTCTAATTTTTGTCCGTTTTTTTCCAAAAGTAACACATACATTGCGTTTTAAAGTTAGTGTTAAAGTCTTGCACTGGTATGTATCAGTCATATCTCATCAAACCCTTAACTTTTTTCCAGTATATACTTCCATATATCTGAATAATATGCCTATATGGAAATTTTCATTTGTCTTATTGTGCGAGAAGAGAAATTAGTACTTTTGTTTCTCTTCCTCATCATCCTAGTATAGTTTTTTGGTTTGTTACACACTACATCTTTTCATTATGACTAAAGTTTTATTGCTGAGCCATGGTGGGCTGTAATTATGTTTCCTTTTTTTCCTACAACTTTTCCCCCTAGAGTCCTATCTTCTCATTGCCTTAGTTTTCTTTGCACAGTTGGTTAAGTTGTTTCATGGTATCCCAAAACTTCTCTGTAACCATTTTTCCCACCTCACACCAATCATCTTGATGATTTATCTTTCTCCCCCACCCCTACAGCCCTCCATCTTGCTTCAGACTAGACTGATTTCCCTCTGTGCCTGATTATACAGCTGTTCTGGACTTGTCTTTGCTATCATTCTAGAAATTTCCTATGCATTTCTATTTTATCAAACCTATGTCTTCTTTCTTGCTTTACTCTTACTTTGATGAAACACACTCTCTAGAAATTTCCTGCAAATCTGTCCACAGTGAGGTGTTTTGTTGTTGTGGTTGGTTTTTTTTTTTTTTTTTTTTTTTTTTTTAATTTGAGATGGGATCTCAGGATCTCACTTTGTTGCCCAGGTGGGTCTCAAACTCCTGGGCTCAAGTGATCCTCCTGCCTCAAGTGGTAATTTTTTTTCTATTCCAAATGCCCCAAAATTTATTGGTCTTGCCTCACTTTTGATTTATAATTGGGATTACTGTAAAATTCTGAATTGGAAAACATTTATTTCAGAATTTTGAAGACATTGTCTTGTCTTCCATTCTCGATTTTTTTTTCCTCTTCTGGTAGTTTTTAGAATTTTCTGTTTAGCCTTGATATTCTTAAATTTCAAAAGAGTGTACCTTGTGTCATTTTTTGTTCTTTATGTGTAGGCTCTCTGGACCTTTTCAGCCTAAACATGCACCTCTTTGGTTCTAGGATTTTTTTTTTTTTAATTATTATTTCTTTTTAGATTTCTTCCTCTCCTTTTCTGGAAATTCTGTTGGTCCTATTGTGCTAAATTGGTTATCAAAGACTCTTTTTATCTAATTCTCATTATTATTATTATTATTGAGTTCTACTTTCTGATAATTTCCTTAGTTTTCTACTCTGTCTATTGAATATCATGATTCAGCAATCATATTTTTTATTTGCAAAAACTTTTTATTTGCTAAATATTTTTTCATTGTTCTTATGGCAGCATTCCATGAACAATATATCTTCTGTCTAGATTTATTTGAAGTTTTCTTCATTCTCTAATTTTTCATTTCTACTTATTAGCTTTTCATATATTTCAAGGCATGAATGTACCACAGTTTTTTTATTCATTTGCATCATAAGGGGTTGTAATACCATGAATACCTTTAAGACTTTCTGTAGACATATTTTCATTTTCAAGTAAAGATCTAAGAGTGTCATTTTAAAGTCATAAAATAGAGATATATGATTACTTCTTATAAGAAACTGCTAGATTATTTTCCAAAATTGTTCTACCATCTTTATACTCTCACCAACAGTGTTTGAGAGTTCTACTTGTTCTACATTTTTACTAACATTTGGTATTGTCAGTCTTTTTAATTTTAGGCATTCTGTTGGATGTGTAGTGGTATATCATTGTGGTTTCAATGTACATTTTTCTGGTAACTATTGAGGTTACTATTTTACATGTGCTTATTCGCCATTGGTGTATGGTCCCTTGAAGACAGTTCAAATCTTTTGCCCATTTTTAAAAATGATTTTGGGGGGGTCTTTTTTTATTATTGAATTTTGGGAATTATTTATATATTCTGAAATTGAGCCCTTTGTCAGATATATGTTTTGTGAATAGTTTCCCTCTTCCTTTTCTTCCTTTCTTTTTTTTTTTTTGAGACAGAGTCTCAGTCTGTTGCCCAGGCTAGAGTGCGCTTGAGTGATGTGGTGTCAGCCTAGCTCACAGCAACTTCAAACTCCTGGGCTCAAGCAATCCTCCTGCCTCAGCCTCTCCTGAGTAGCTGGCACTACAGGCATGCACCATCATGCCTGGCTAATTTTTTTTCTCTATATATTTTTAGTTGGCCAATTCATTTCTTTCAATTTTTAGTAGAGACAGGGTCTTGCTCTTGCTCAGGCTGGTTTTGAACTCCTGACTTTGAGCGATCACCCACCTTGCCTCCCAGAGTGCCAGGATTACAAGTATGAGCCACCGTGCCTGGCGCCCTGTTCTCTTTCTTAATGGGGATTTTTGCTGAGCAGAAATTTTTTAATTTTGGCGAAGTCCAATTTCCTCCAAAAAATTTTTGTTTTAGTGGCTGGTGCTTTCTGTGTCTTCTTTAAGGAATCTGTTCCTTTCATCTAGAAGTTTTATTATGCTTAGCTCTATGATGCACATCCAATTATTTTTGGTTTATGATGTGAATAGGGATTGAGTTTCATTATTTTTTTTACATGGACACCTGCTTGTTCCAGCATAATTGCCTCAAGACTTTTTTCCCTCACAAAGATTGCCTTGGAGCCTTTGTTGAAACTCAAAACTCCAATGACCTTATGAACATGAGCATTCTGGGCATTTATTTTCTTACATGGATCTATATGTATGTTTATCCCGAGGCCATACTATACTATATTGATTACTGTAGCTTTATAGTAAATTTTGAAGTCTGGTAGTGAGAATTCTCTTTGTTTTGTTAATCTTTTAAAAGAAAATGTTTTAATTTTCTCTATTTTTCTTTTTTCTATAATTACTGCTATTTATTTCCTTCCTTCTACTTACTTTGGGTTTACTGTTTTTTGGTTTTATTTAAACAGTGTAGCTTCTTAAGGGTGTGGCTTTGTGTTATTTGTGTTTTTGTCTCTTCAGATATAAACATTTTAAAGCTATAACTGTCTCTCTTGTGTACTGCTTTAGCTACATTTTGCAAATTTTATAATAATATCTTGTATTTGAATGTTCAGTTTGAAATATTTTCTAATTTTTTTGTGTGTGATTTCTTCTTTGACTTGTGGTTTATTTGTTATGTGTGTTTAGTTTCCAAACATTTGTTGTTTTTTAGATAGTTTAGTCTTGGTTCCTAAAGAAACTTACTTGTGGTCAGAAACATATTTTGTAAGATTTCCATTTTCTTTTTCAAATTTATTGAGACTTTTTAAATGGTCTGTCAGTGGTCTTTTTTGGTCTATGTACCATTTACAGTTGAAAAGAATGTGTATTCTGCAATTGTGTATAATGTTTTATAAATGTTTATTAGGTTAAGGTGGTTGTCTTATTCAGATCTTCCATGTTTTAATACATGTCTCATGGAGAGAGCATATAGTTGGATCTTAGTTTTGTATCCATTGTCAAATTCTCTCCCTTTTAATTGGAATACTTAGTTTAATTTTAATTGGAATGCATAGTCCAGTTTATTGATATGGTTGGATTTATAATATGGTTGTATGTATATTAAGGCCTGCTATTTTACTATTTGTCCCAGAGAGTTGTTGTTACAATATTCCTCCTTTCCCACTTTCTTTTGGGTTATTAAATGGTTTATTTTTAGGATTCCATTTTATTTTATTTAACTTTTTTTATGGGGGCAGGGCAGGGGAAAGGGTATGGGCTGTGAAAGAAAGAATTCTTATTTGACTTTTTATCTATTCCTTTTTGCATTTTTTTATGATGCCTCTAGTGACTATAACATACATTCTTAAGTTTTCACAGTCTACCAAGAGTTATTAATGTAACACTTTTGTAAAATGCAAGCACCTTAAAACTGTAGAATTCTACTCTCCCCTCCCCTAGTCCTTTTTTCTGTGTCATCTTATATATTATATCTACATATGTTATGAACCTTACAAAATATGTTGCAATTTTTGCTATAAACAATCACATGTTTTTTAAAGTTTTAAGACAGGTTAAATTTCTTATATTTACCCACTTTACTATTTTTGATGTTTTTAATTTCCATGTGGCAGAAGGACTCTAGCATTTTTGTAATGTAGCTCTGCTAGTGATTGATTCTTATTTTTTTGGCTTGAAAATGTCTTTATTATGCCTTCCGTCTTAAAGTATATTTTTGCTGAATATAGCATACTAGGTTTTTTACTTTTCTTTTAGTGCTTTAACTTCATTCCAGTGTTTTCTGGCCTTTTTTTTTTTTTCTGATGAGAAGTCCGCTAACTTGTCTTTAGGTAGCTTAGCGTTTTTCTCTTGCTGCCTTCGGTCTTTAGTAGAGACCCCATCTCTACTAAAAAATAGAAAGAAATTAGCTTGACAACTAAAATATACATATATATATATATATATATATATAATTAGCCAAGCATGATGGAGAATGCCTGTAGTCCCAGTTACTCGAGAGGCTGAGGCTGGAGGATCGCTTGAGCCCAGGAGTTTGAGGTTGCTGTGGGCTAGTCTGATGCCACGGCACTCTAGCCCAGGCAACAGAGTGAGAGACTGTCTCAAAAAAAAAAAAATTTTTTTTTTCTTTATCTTTGGTTGTCAACAGATTAACTGTGATGTACCTAGCGTTTCTTTTCTTTATACTTAACCTATTTAGAGTTTTCTGAGCTTCTTGAATTTGACCATATTTCATATTTTGGTACTCACCCAGTTTACTTGTTTAACTTGTATTTCTTAGACCAGTTTTTTCCCCAAACTGCCAAGTATAAGTCATTAGTTAATAATGTCATTTAGTGATCCCAGTATTTAAAAAGGAATGGACATTCCAAAATAGAAACTAACAGAATGTATCTCAGTTAATAAAGTTACTGTTTTGTGAAACTTTTGTTTGAGTTACATGTGTCCTGGGTTGTGAAGTTAAATATATTTCTTAACTGTGATCGATGTCAAACAAGTTTGAAAACCATGGGTTAGATTGTCTGTGCTCTTTGACATTTGCCTTCCAGATTATAATCTTCCCATGGGCACCATTTGAATTCTCATGTTAGATGCATTTCATTCAGTGTGTTCTTGCTGAAGCCCTCTCATCAATTCTTCTGTTCAGTGAATTGGGGAAAAGGTCTTTGGTATCTTCTTGGGCACTTTAACCTGGCCTGTGACATTATAGTGTTCTGCCTGCTTTAAACTCTTTAGGCTTCTGTATTTAATACCAGAAGATGGTTTTTCTTTT
This sequence comes from Microcebus murinus, assembly GCF_040939455.1. Classification (NCBI taxonomy): domain Eukaryota; kingdom Metazoa; phylum Chordata; class Mammalia; order Primates; family Cheirogaleidae; genus Microcebus; species Microcebus murinus. The sequence goes on along the minus strand of NC_134128.1, from coordinate 11,187,338 downwards.
ACTCAATAAACTTTTCTTTTTTATTATAATATGACTGTAAGACTCAATTTTGTCACAGAGATGGGGACGCATCACATTAAGAGACCATTAGCCAAATTTTAAAAAGTAAAAATAATATAAGTATGTTTTTTTATATTTACTATTGAATTGAGAAGCTAGGTTATAGAACATGGTTATCTTTTCCCATAGGCTCTAGCTTCTTGAAGACAATATATTTTGTAATAAATACTTACAAAGATTCTGTACTTAAGCATTTTTTAAAATAATATATTTAAAGAATTAAAAAGTAAATCTCTTTAGACATTGTATTTATATCTAGTCTGCCACTAATATGTAAATAGTATTAAAACATGACTAGGGAGGAAATTCATTGTCTAATACTTTAGAGCTCCATGTCTAGAATCAAATACCTGGCTAAGATTCTCTTTACTTCCCAGCAACATGACCTTGGGCAACCTAAAACTCAGTTTCCTCGTCAGTAAAATGAGGAATAACATCACTTTCTCATAGAATGATTATGAGGATTAACTTACATAATGCATGTAAAACACTTAGAATGAAACAGTAGAATATTCCTTTTTAGTTTTTCCCCTTAGCTGAAAGTTGAATTCTAGATCTCATCCTTAAGAATATTACTGTAGGATACCTCTGTATCTGTTCTTTGTGCTAATCGTACTATTTTTTAAGTGCTTGTTTACATACTTTTAAGATTCTTGAGGGTGGAGTCCTTACCTTGTTCATCTTAATCATAAATATTAGTCAGGCATTTAAATGAACTTAATGTTGAATCATTGAATCATCAGATTTACATTGCTGCTCTGAAAAAATTTAGGCATTCAGGAATGTGAGTACTGTGATGGAAGTGGTTCTCATGGCAACTTCCTTACATACTCTGTGGAGGTTCACTAGTAGCTTTTTAGGTATTCTTCCCTGGAGAAAGGGAATCTTTAATATGCTTGATATAGGTTAAAATCTAGGAAAGTTGGTACCTGGAGCGTCTGCTTGTCTTTTTCAAAGGAGATTTCAGAATATATAGCAATTAATAGAATAATTAGACAGGCCTTAATAGGTGACTCTTCAGTGCAAAACGCCAGAAGGAGGAAAGGACTGAAGAGGTTTTTGTCATACAAAGAGCAGAAAGAGTATCTGCTCAAAAGAATTGTAGAATCTAGGTTAAAAAAAAAAAAAACATTAAAAACTAAGTAATTGCTTACAAGCAAATTAATGGATGGATGATCCTTGTTAAGCAGTAGAAATGGATCTATATCCCAAGCATTTTAGCAAGTAATTATAAATACTTTGCACCATTGTGTGGCTCTTACCTCTTTTCATCTCATCTTGCATTAGAATACATTAGTCTGCAGCTCACCGGAAGTGCTGAGCTTAACCAATGCTGAACATGTTTTTTAGCTACTTTGCTGCTTTTGCTGGTTGAGAGTATATGTGTCTTAGTGACAAGGAAAGCATTTCAGTTTTAAGCCTTAAATGGGATTTTTTAAGTGAAAGGAAGAAAAAAAATCCTGGTGCACACAGATGGGAAAACTTACAGGTGTAAAAACAACTCGATAAAAGGCTAACTTGATTAGTACAGACTTTAACACATTGACTGACACACACACACACACACACACACACCCACCCACCCACCCACCCACCCACCCACCCACCCACCCAGAAACTTTTCTGTGGGACCACAGTGTTTTATTATGAAAATAGAATAAAAACTTTGAATGTAAAGGTCAACATAAATAGAAAAACGAAGTTCATTGACTTTATTCATTTAATTCACGTTTTTAGAATTGTTAATATTAATTGTAACAATAAGAGCATCAACAGGTAAAATTTTATATGTGCTTCACATAGCCCCAGAGTCAAAACTAGAGTGAGTTAAATACAACTGTCATGGCAGTTAATGTGTTAAGTAGGTGTGCAAAGCAGTTTTTTAAAAACTGGCTCTGAAGTCATAACATCATGTCCCCTTGTGTCTAGGTTTATATTTGTGGCCCCCACCTCCCAACTTCAGTATAAGTGACCAAGTTCTCCTGTGCTTCCTTCTTACCCATCTCCCATCTGCTTTTACCAGAGAACTAGAGATCATAATTGGTTGTCTCACTTAAGGCAGCTAGCCTTAACATCATAAAAGTTCTCTGTATTTTAACAGTCCAGTAATAGATATCAAGTGAATGATTCTCATTAACAAGCTAACTAATAATCATTGTTGGAAGCATGTAATTGCAGTATGCAGCAGTGTTAAATGTTTATGGTTTGCTTTCTTTTTGTAGAACACAAAGTAATTATAGTGGGACTGGATAATGCAGGGAAAACCACCATTCTCTATCAATTGTAAGTATAAGTGTTTATTAACCAGTTTTCATTATTTTAGTTATTGAAATTAACCTTTTATAATTAATAAGATGAGATACATTATAATATGATGGAAAAACTTAAACATATGGTTTTTTATTTTATCAAATGCACTATTTTTAGAAAAGCAAGTAAAATAGTTGTATGTTTGCTAAAGCCTTCAGAAACACTCATTGTTTTCTGGCCTTGAAAGAAAGAATTAATATTAAACTAATATAAATAAAGCACATATTATAGTGCTGGGGTAAGATGATAAAGTGGATTTCACTTAGTTTTTCCCACACTGAGGTTCATGTAAATAAATTGTTATCTCTGGGAAGCTATTGCTACTGTCCGTTTAACAAAGCCAGACTTGTCAAATCCAAAGAATGAGATCACCCTTGAAAACACTGCTGTAGTAGCTTGTAATAGGGAGAGACTTGAAACTCAAGAGAAATATATTAATACCTTAAGGAAATTTTAACAGCCCATGAATCCACTTGTCAGGTACCTTCCATTATCCTTTCAGTGCCAATGAAATGATCCTTGTTTAGCAATGGAAATGGATCTATAACCCAAGCATTTTAACAAGTAGTTCTAAAATACTTCGTACCTTTCTGTGGCTCTTACCTCTTTCCACCTCATCTTGCATTAGAAGTAGTTAGTCTGCACCTCACCAGAAGTGCTTCACTTAGCCAAGGCTTAACATGTTTTTCAGCTGCTTTGTTATGGTTTGTTTCAATATGAATAACTTACTTATTTTTCTTTCATTCATTGGCCATTATGTATTTAAATATGACTTAGTCTTTAAACATCAAATTTAAACATTTCAGAAACCTGTCATCTTTGTTGAAATAATCTTAGCTTCAAAATATATATAAAACCCAAGGGAAAATTACAAACCCCTTCCAACACAGAACTGGGATGTTATCAGCAAATACTTATTTGTTGAATGAATTAATTAATGTAGCTCATCCAATGATTATGATAGTACAAGTTGTATGAACACCAGTACTTTAAATATATTTATTGTTAATTTTAATTAAAATTTTTATTTGCGGCCTGGCGTAGTGGCTCACGCCTATAATCCTAGCTCTCTGGGAGGCTGAGGCGGGCGGGCGAATTGCTCAAGGTCAGGAATTCAAAACCAGCCTGAGCAAGAGCGAGACCCCGTCTCTACTATAAATAGAAAGAAATTAATTGGCCAACTGATATATATATAAAAAATTAGCCGGGCATGGTGGTGCATGCCTGTAGTCCCAGCTACTCGGGAGGCTGAGGCAGCAGGATTGCTTGATCCCAGGAGTTTGAGGTTGCTGTGAGCTAGGCTGACGCCACGGCACTCACTCTAGCCTGGACAACAAAGCGAGACTCTGTCTCAAAAAAAAAAAAATTTATTTGCCCATGGCCTTATCTTTTTAGGATTAATTTAGGTTATTAAACCTGAAGTAATTTTCATGGCTAAATCTCATATAGAGAGTCTTCAAAATTATGGATAGCCTACTTATTACCCAGTGGTTGCTACTTTTCAAGTAATGATATCACAGTCACCTAGAAACTTGCTCTTTCAGAATGGGGCATTGGTTCTCACCTAACAGATAACAGGACATGGTGGTATTAGAATATTGAGCCACAGAAAAGCAAACTCACACCACTGTGTTCCTTACTATTCAGGTCAAGCTTTCAGTTCATTCCATTAAAACAGTGTTTCTTCTGGAGTTTTCCTTTTTCTAGATATTTATTTGCACAAATGTTTCTATTTTTCATGCTAATAATTATTATCACCAGTACTTATAAGGAATATTGATCTTAAAAATATAGAGATAAAACGCTTCAGGTTCTCGAGATTTATAAGAGTTTTAATGGTGTCTTTCAACAGTTTAATGAATGAAGTGGTTCATACTTCTCCAACCATAGGAAGCAATGTTGAAGAGATAGTTGTAAAGAACACTCATTTTCTTATGTGGGATATTGGTGGCCAAGAGTCCCTGCGGTCATCCTGGAACACATATTACTCAAACACAGAGGTATGCTAAGATTACTTTTGAATTTTAATAAAAAGAACTAAGACAGAAAATAGGCTGTAACTAAGGCATATTGACAGTTGTCTTTTAATAAGATAACTTTTTATAAGGAATTTGAGTTTTCAAGTAAAAGGCAAGTAGAAGGTATAGTGGGAGCTATTATTAGGTGAGTGCTTACTGTTGCCCAGACTCTCTGAGTTCATCCTCACAATAATACTGTAATCTCCAGTGTTGGGGAAATCTGGCACTAAAAGAAATAAGAGACCCTGATTGGGTGAGGAGTAAAATATTTTAAGCATAATTTAATAAAATATTTCAAATAACATGAACTGAACATTCAAAATTTTGGTTAGATTGCATTTTCTTTTTATTTTTTTATTTTAGTGTATTATGGGGGTACAAGTGTTAAGGCTACTTATATTGCCCATGCTTCCCTACCCCCTCGAGTAAGAGCTTCAAGCACGTCCATTCCCCAAACGTTGCACATCTTACTCGTTGTGGTTGTATAGCTTTCCTACCCCCTCGAGTAAGAGTTTCAAGCACGTCCATTCCCCAAATGTTGCACATCTTACTCGTTGTGGTTGTATATACCCCTCATTTTTTTTTTAATTTTATTTTCTTTATTTTAAATTAATAATCAGTGGCTTTAATTTTATTTATTTTTTTGAGACAGAGTCTCACTCTGTTGCCTGGGCAAATGCGGTGGTGTCAGCCTAGTTCACAGCAACCTCAAACTCCTGGGCTCAAGCGAGCCTCCTGCCTCAGCCTCCCAAGTAGCTGGGACTATAGGCATGCGCCACCACACCCAGCCAACTTTTTCTGTTTTTAGTAGAGATGGGGTCTTGCTTTTGCTCAGGCTGGTCTTGGACTCCCAGAGTGCTAGGATTACAGGTGTAAGCCAACTGCACCCAGCCTGTATTTTAATTTTAAAAAACGAATTTTCTGGTCATCCTCCAAAATGCTCTGTCATTTATTTATTTTCTTAGTTCAGAGCTAACCTAGGGAACAAATATGGCATATCCTTTATTTCTGCTTTTATTTGTTCCTTGAGACAGATTTTTTTAAGACAATGCAGAGCTGTTGAGAGAGATTTATCTTTGAGAATACTAGTGTACTATTGCATCCATATAATTTTTCTTTGCAAAGAGATATACTCAACCAACTATTTTTTCCTAAAATGAAACTTTTAAAAATTGGAGTTGGGGAGAGGGCAGAGGGATATAAGGAATTTTTGGTGAACAAAGTTGTCTTTTTAAATAAAAAATGATGTTTTAAATAAAAGATGTTTTAAATAAAAAACATCTATATTCTAGATGTATATAGTAATAGCATGTATATATGTGTGTGTAAGTAGTCAGAGTTGATTCTAGAAGACTTTGCATGGGTCCAGAAAGAGATTATTTTTTACTGATGCCATTTGCATGAAATGTTCTTTTAATAAACTATTTCTACAAGAAATATCAAAATTACTATAAAGAACAAAGGCCTTTATTGCAGCTCTCCAGCATAGCACATAGCATTTGCTGTCCGAGATTCTAGGTAGGGATCTGTATGGTATTTCACTAATCACTTTGTTCACCCTTGTCATCTTGCTTTTTGAAAATTCTTTATGTTGAGGAATCATCCAAAAGCTGCAATGTCTGTATTATAATACAAGAGGTTACAGGTGTTGGCTGATTCCTGACACCTTCCTCTCACTAACTCACAGTTACATCACCATATTGTGTCCATTTTTCCTTTGTCATCTTTCTCTCTTTTCTCGTATCCCTTTCTGAGCCTGTCTCACTTTATATTCAAATTGTCTCTCTTCCCCTAATTTTAAAGTTATCTCTATATTCTGATTCCACCCTTCCCATCTCAACTTATTTTGCCTGAATCCCCTCCTGTAACCCTCAGCACTATTTAACATCATTTCTTTTCTTTTGCAAAATGTGTTTAAGGGCCCTTTCTCACTGTATCTTCTTTTTTTTTACTTAACAAAGTTGCTTTTTTTTAAATGTGCATGACCTACCTTTTTTCATGTACATCTTTGCCAACAAATTTCTCTAGTTCTCCTGGCTCTCTTGCCTTTATGTAATTTCACCTGTATCTTCCTTTAGTATATTAGCACCCAAGTATTCATAAATATGTTTCAATTTAGCACAGTTTTTTTTTGAGCATTTATTCTTGCTATTGTTTTGTAAAAATATCTTATTAGTTTTTTTAATGTTTATGTTTTTCTTTCAAAATAGCTTTTAGTTTTAATAGGCATGAGATTGTACACATAAATAAGTAAACAATTATTGATCATTTATTTTTTATTTTTCTGGGCTTTTGTGGAGGTTTCATTATAATTATTGATTGTTTAAATGAATGATAATAGAGTACCGGTACTTTGAAGTTTTAGTGAAAGAGTATTACTTAAATTAACATAATTTTATTTTTTAAAGTTTTTATTATCAGCATTTGAAAGCAAATCTTAATATTATGTAGTATTATAATATATTCAGGCATCAGTGTTTTCAGAAAATAAACTTAAGCACGGTTTTTACTTGTTGAAATTGTAAGTTATAAACATTTAGATTTTACTGTTTGATGTGATTCAGTATTATAGAAGCTCTTTATGCTGAAAAAACAGTAGACATTTTATAGTAATGGCGATGCCATGTGAAGAAAGTACTTACATCACGTGAGTAGTTTTATAGAAAACTTTTCAAAACCTCACTCAATTTTCTTTCTTTTTAATTATCTTCTAGTTCATCATTCTTGTTGTTGATAGCATTGACAGGGAACGACTAGCTATTACAAAAGAAGAATTATACAGAATGTTGGCTCATGAGGTAAATTTCTGAAAGTAAATCTTTACAAAACAATGGAGTAAAGTATCTTTGGATTTTCTTTTTTACAAAGATTAATGTGGTACAATATTGATTATCCCATCAACACAACTTTATACATTAAATTGATGAAAGTCTTGAAGTCAAAAATTCACTTTACTCTTTCATACTTAAAAAAAACTAACATGTTAATTTGTGCACTATTGTTATTACAAAGATTTTTCAAAGTTAAAATTATGAATGCCTTAAAAAGTCTGATAAAATGAAATAAGAAAAAGGAAAACATATCTTTTCCCCAATAGCTTATAATAACTAAAAGATCTTTAATGAATAATTGGAGAGGACTTAATTATAAGTATTTCAGATATATTAAAAAAACTAGACAGTAAAACACATTCATATACCTCTTATTTAGCATAAGATACGCAATGTCTTATGAGACCTCTCCAATCTTCTTCCCTTCTGTCTCAGAGGTATCCACTATTCTAAAAGTAGTAATTATTATTCCTATGCATATTTTATAGTTTTACTACATTTTATGTGTCTAAATTATGCAGAATATTATATTCCGTATTCTTAAAACTTTGTGTAATAATGTCATAGGTATATCTTAACTTTTTTTTGCACAACATTGTGATTTATCCATGTTAATTTTACTACTGTAGTTCATTCCTTTAACAAGTGTATAGTTTTCCAGGGTATGAATATACCACAGTTGATCTATCTAGTGTTTTTATAGTAAAAACAATGCTGAAATGAACATTAACCAATGAACTTATGTTATACAAAGACTAATAAGTAATAGGTATTGCCCAGCTCCTACCTCTAATACTTTATTTTAAATTTTGGAGAAACTAGTACTTGGTAACATACTACCGTATTTGCCCATTAGAATATTGCTCATGTAGTTTTGAGTCAATATTTAATGTTCAGGTTTATTTTCTTTTTAGTTTGACCCCTTTGGCCCATAAATAGAAAAATAACTTTTAATTAATTATTTTACTTAAACGTTAATGTGTCAGCTGGGCGTGGTGGCTCATGTCTGTAATCCTGGCATTCTCGAGGCCGAGGTGGGCAGATCATTTGAGTTCAGGAGTTCAAGACCAGCCTGATCAACAGAGAGAGACTGCTACATCTCTACTAAAAAATAGAAATAAATTAGCTGGACAATTAAAAAAATATATATATATTTAATATATATATATATACTTTTAATATATATATATATAAAATGAGCTGGGCATGGTGGCAAATGCCTGTAGTCCCAGCTACTCAGGAGGCTGAGGCAGGAGCATTGTTTGAGCCCAGGAGTTTCAGGTTGTTGTGAGCTAAGCTGTTGCCACGGCACTCTAGCCCTGGCAGCAGAGTGAGACTCTGTCTCAAAAAGTGAATCATTAAATCATGGGTTTTTTGAGATAGTGTTTTGTTCTGTTGCCCCAGGCTAGCCTTGAACTCCTGGGCTCAAGCACATGCCAAGGCAGCCTGCTAAGTGTTTTTGTTTGTTTGTTTTATTTTTTTGTAGAGACTAGGTCTTGCTGTGTTGCCCAGGCTGGTCTATGACTCAGGGCCTCAAGAGATTCTCCCACCTCAAGCCTCCCAAGGTGCCAGGATTACAGCCGTGAGCCACCATGCTCTGCAAGATGATTTTTATTTCAATACAAATTTAACATTAAATATTATTGCTTGATCATTTTAAAGTAGACACATTTCTTTATACCACTTCAGCTGAGTATACTTTACTTTCTTGATTCATTAATTTGAATTATGATATTTCACATATTAGAAATATTTTGTCTTGGTTGCAGGATTTGCGGAAGGCTGCAGTCCTTATCTTTGCAAATAAACAGGATATGAAAGGGTGTATGACAGCAGCTGAAATCTCTAAATACCTCACCCTTAGTTCAATTAAGGATCATCCATGGCACATTCAGTCCTGCTGTGCTTTAACAGGAGAAGGGTAAGTGATAATCAGTCTGAGGGGAGGTATGCCTTTTTTCAAATTTCTTTCAGCTTTTTTAGGCCAATGTTTTCTTCTTGGATCATATTCCTTTCTTTTGTTGTTGTTCTTAATTAAAGGTGGTTTTTATATTGTGTCTCAGAGTTACAAGATTGAAATAATTTTAGTAAAATCTCTTTTCATAACTTTTAATGTAAATGTAATGTTTAATCAAAATAAAATCAGTAATAAGCTTTTGAATTAATCTTTACAATCCAAAATTGTTTATATTCTTTGTTGCTTTTATCATTTACTGAGCAAAAACTAATTTCACCTGAATTAAAGAGGAAATTTAAAAGAAATTTTACATTTTCTTCAAGGACTTAAACCCAGTCTCTCGGTTTTTCATGAACATACATCTCCTTTTTATTATCAGGAGTCCTTTTGGAAGACATCTTCTAGACAATAAATGTTTGAGACAAATGCCATTCTGGTTTAGTCTTCTATTCCTAGCAATTTGAATATGGATATTAGGCCAAGGAGAATCCAATATATGGATATATGGGTTACCCAGTTTGTGTCAGGAAACTAATTAACTTATCCCCAAATCAACCAGACCTTCTTAGTTTTTCTCTTAGTATTTCTCAGAAATAGCTTGCAATATAATAGCTATGTGTAGACCTTTAAAGTGAACCTTCCATTTAAAATTCTACTTACTATAGTGTTACTTCAATATTGACACTGAAGTATACAAATAATGATTGTAGTACCAGCCTTTGAGTTAGACTTAGTAAGTATGTTTTCAGTTTTTAAGTATAAAGTTTTTAATTTTGAAATACTTCTCTTTTGTTCAGGTTATGCCAAGGTCTAGAGTGGATGACCTCCCGGATTGGTGTGAGATAACTTTTTTGTTTGAAAGAGACTGCTCTATTTATTCTGTGACATGAACATTTTTTCCTAGTACCTTTAGCTGCTAAGGCAGCAGCATGTTTAATTTATAACAACACAAACCTCTATGAGCAACACTTGAATCAAGTGCAGCTGAACTGGAACATAAAAGATTTTTTTCTTAACTTTTTTTTAATGCACTAATCTTCAGTTGGATGAACATAATGTATAACTATGTTTTCAGCAACAAAATTCTTCTGTTTATTCTAATTATTCAGTGACTGCCTTGTAAGAAATGTTTGTCATATGTTTAATGTTTTCTGAAGTATTGTTATAACCTTAATGACCAATTTCTTTCAATTCTTGACCACCACTCCCTCCCAACCAGGTAATTACTAGCTTGATAGAGTAGTAGTGGAAGTCATCAGGTACTGCTTGCAAACTTCTCCAGCACTAAATATTTGCTCCCTCTGTAAACCATTTATCTTTGGGATGGAACTTATTATATAGAAAGAAATCTACCTAGAGTATATATACAAGGAAGATTAAACATCACGAGTACTTGCCTTTAAACTTCCACCACATATTGCAAGTCATGGAATAATTTTTAAGTTGCTATTAGCGTGGAAATTAAATAGGCTGTTTATTTATCTAAAGGAATTAAATTCATTTTTTTTCTGCCTACAACATATGGTCAAAAACTAATCAAGGTTAAATATTTCTTTGAAAGCCTAGCTTTAATGTTAAATACTGTTTGTTGGATAAATCTGGTATTTTAAGAGTGTCACAATATTCAATGCATATGAAACTATTGGTAGTTATTAAAGCATACCAGCACTAAAAATAAAATAAGACACTTAAAAATATATTTTACTATAAATTTAAAAACAACTTTATTATCAGCAAAAATTTCAGCTGTTCTATTTATATAAATAAGAGAAATCACATCTGCTTTGGGCAGTAAGCTAAAGCTGAAGTATGAAGAGTACATTTTTTTTTTTCTTAAAATTTGAAATTGTGTCTGTCATAGCATTTTTACCACCAGCAGTATATTACCTAAAAAAACATGTGGCTTTCCTTGAATCTGTTCGAGGGTGTTATGTAATAGATTTGAAACAATTGCCATCTTTGTAGTTTTGCCTTGAGCTCTAAAATCTTATAGGAAACTGCTGAATTTAATCCTAGCTTTTAGAATATTACTATGAGACTCAAAGTTATTCTTAACAACTCATAAATTAAGAAATAATTAAAGTGAAGAAAAAGTCATAATCAAAAGATTGATAGCATTAAAAAGTTTTTGAGACAGTTGTCTAATATAGACAATAATCTAAACAATGCATACCTTAAATTAAGAGGGAGGACAAGTACTGTAATTTCAATCCTGCTTATTCAAATGTGTGATTTTGCTGTAATGAAAGGGATAAAATGCATACTTAGAGAATAATACATCATTTTTTCAGTATTTTTTACCTTGGATCAAAAATGAGATTCAGTGTTCATAAGAATATCAAAATACCTGTCAAAGGTGGTACTTTGATTTTAATATTTTTTATTTGTAAGTTGATTTAAATTTCACTTTTTTTTTTTTTTGGTGTACTTGATTTATTATATTTAGTTAATTTAGTCAGATGTGGTAACATTTTTCCTATTTCTCTTTAGTGGTAGCATACCCTTGAACTGAAAAATGGCCAGAGGAAAGCTATCTAGACTTTAGAAAATAGTTGTTTAACTTTGTTTTGAACTTTTTTCTTAGTTATTCTGTACCAAGTAGAGGTTAAGTTTAATTTAGTTTTTAATATAAACCATAATCAAGAACATGAGAGAAAAACAGACATAAATCAGTATGGATACTTGTGGTGTGTACGTAAGGGACTGGGAGGGAGGGGACTGAGAAAATGCCATTTACCTGAAGCACACTTTGCCTGAATTTCTACTTGGTTATATTGTTTACCATAAATACTTAGGATAATTCTCGTACGTCCTGAGAAAAAGCATATTTAGTACTCCTGTATTTGTTCTTATGAAATGATTATCTGCCTTCTTGTATTTAGTAAGATTGGCTGGCTCAATTTTCTTCTATCAAATTATATGGTTATTTTTTATATTACCACATCAGCATTATATTGAAAGTGTTTTTAATAGTTGATTATATTTTATCAAACAACTAGTATAGGCTCAAATTTACTATTTAATTTTTAAAATACAATTATTTTATTTTCTACATCCTTTTTTAAAAAAACATTTTATTAGTTTTGGATTAGAAATGATTTATGTTAGCCATGTGTTGAAGATTAAATTGGCATCCAAGTAGACTTTGTGCCAATTGGGGAAAGTTCAATTAGGAAATTCATGTAAGGCTTTTTAAAAGTATTTTTTATGTTTGCATTCACTCTTTCCTGTTACAGTAATATGAAAACTGATTATCCTTTACTCCAAGAGAATGTTTTGACCCAAGCAAGTACCTAATACTAGAGCATTGATTCTGACATTTATTGTATGTCAGCCAACGATAAGATACCTGTCTGATGAAAATGTAAATTTGTAATTAGTGCCTTTATTCACATTTTGAGATAAGTTCTCAATTTTTTACTGTACCTGTTCTTTGGTCATCACATTAGCAGCTAATTAGTTTAGCAATTTGAGTTTCACCTTGCTCTTCAACTCCATATATTGCCTAGCAAAGGTTGTAATAAGTGAAAAAGCAAGGGACTCACCCACATTACCTTCAGGAGACTATTCTACCTTTTATTTTTAATTTTAAGCTGAAATCTTTTTAATATAACTAAAATGTAAAACTACCCTTGCAAGTTCAAATACGGCATTTTTCTTAATTTTGAATGTGTCATGTTCTTCATCTTTAAACCCCTCATTCTTATTGAAGCCCATTTGAGAACTCTTTTAGAATTAACAAGCTATTTTATAAGGGAATATACTGTATATTTTTATTGTTAATGTAATTTAATTCCTTAAAACCTGGAATATTTATATATATAATCTATTGAAAACTGAAGATTAAATATGTAATTTTCACTTTTAGTTTCTTGAATTAATATGCTTAAAGGTGTAATTACTTTTATTCTATATTCATTAGGAGAAAGATAATAAATTCAAATTTCATTACTGAAAAATTTTAAATGGATACCACCCCTACAGCCATAGTCATTTTGGTTACACATAATTTAAGTTTCATTATCTATAACAGAAGGAGAAAATAAAATTATTTTCCTATGGAAACTGAGTTATATATATATATATATAGGCAGTGCTGTAAACAATATTCTCTGAAGAGCTATGGGAGTCACAAAGCAAAGAAAATGTTAAAACAATAAAAAAGCTTTTTTTAAAAAAATCTTTTTAGTGTAGTATCTTAGGACAAATTATAAACAGAATTGTTTCTAAATGATTAATCCTTAACTATGTAAAATCACATCAGTAAAAAAATGTACTGATATGCTTCTGGATGGATGAATTTCATTAGAATTTATCCTTGAAGACTAACTTTATGATTCTAACTTTTCAACTGTGGCTTTGGTCTCACAAAACTTCACATCTAATTATATTCTAAAGGATCTTTTGCATTTTATTGGGATTAAGTCACTTCTAGATGCAGCATCTTATCTTGTATCTGATAGAATATTGTGCTGGCTATCCAATGAAGTGCATTTGAATCTAAATTTGGCCATTTGTCAATTGTCTAATTGACCCTGGACAATTACCATCCATGGCCTTCCTTTTATTTTTCCCATACTCAGAAACTTAAGCTAACTAGAACTCTAACAAGTCTTTTGGTTTTAAAATTCTGAATTATTAAAAGTTAAAAACCTCTAAAATATTAGGGAAATACACATAATATGAAATTCATTTTTATCTATTACTCATTTAGCAAATGAATACAATCAAGAAGGAAAAAAAGTTAGCAGTTAGTACCTGCTATTCCACTTTAACTGAATGAATAGCTAATGACAGTGCAAAAGAGAAACAAGCGATATTGCTAAGATATATTAAGCTGCTTATAAAGCACTCGTGTGTTGGAAATAGTGTTCTAGAGATTTTACCTTGCTTATTTTCCTGGTTTCACTAATTGGATGGAAATGGTTAGTTTGTTCAGAGTTTATTGCCTTTGGGGTCACCCCAAACTACAGTTCTGTTGGACTTTCCAATATTGAAAGGATAGTGTAGCCAGGATGTCAATATTTTATAAATGTCTGCATAAATCTGAAAGTGGTTTATAGTCATTGTTAGTTTTCAAGTAGTGTCTCATCCTTATTTATTTAGTATTACTATGAAGACTGAAATCCAAAATCCAGGTTCCAAAAAAAGTATTTTTTAAGAATTCTAGGTGGCCAAAGCCAAATAGAAAAAGTCAATATAAAAATATGTTCAAGTACTCTATTTTAAATTTAAAGTAGAAAAAAATGTATTCAACAGAAGTAAAGTCAGCTTTAAACGTGGCATATGTTAATTTAGAGTTTTAGAGGCATATCTAGAAACAAAGTCAAAACACTTGAAAGTAAACACAAACTTGGAGTAAGAGAATCTTCAAAAGGATATTAGGTAAGAAAACGTGTGAATGAAAGCAATGAATTTCTCCTCCTCCCCCTATTTAAGGCACTTAAAAGTACTAGAAATTATAGTCTTTTACTATGGAACTAGATGGCCTATATTTTTTAATGTGGCCAAAAGATTGAAGACTGATTAGGTTTTTAGAATTTGGAACTGTAGTCACATAGAGGCATCGTTTGCATTTTTAAACCAGTAATCTACATTTTCTCCTGGAAATGAAGAAATAATAAAATGTGCTGTGTATAGCTTTTGGAACAAAAAACAAAGTTTTAAAAGAATGGAAATGTTTTCTTGCACAACTCGTAAAATTTTAATTAAAAAATTACCTCATTTTTCAATCCATAAGGTGCTTTGCTCAAGTTGTGGGATGGTGCACCATCCCATAAATACTCCCCTCACCCAAACTGTATTTGAAATATGCAAAATTCATAGCTAAGAGATAGCATTCCTTGGAGTTTTTGTTTTATTTTATTCTTTACCACCAGCAGGGCTAACATGATATAGAGATTAGATTCACATACGCTTTTCATTAAAGCATATGGGCAAGTGCTCAGTCAATATTTAATTAGTTTAATTAAATAAGGAAAAATCCTTAAATTTGATTGATTCTATTATACTGTGAATATATTTCCATCAGTGTTGGTAAGATATCAAATGACTATCAGTTGATCTCTACTATATATGATTTATTTGCATGTTTTAGCCCTATGCATAATAGACTATAATCATTTTCATCTTCTTACATTTTCCCTCAGGAAATTCAGGGACTCTGAAGCCCCTATTTTATTCTCTTGGAGTAAACTGTTCAGTGCAGTTATAAAAACTTTTAATTTTTATTTTAAAAAAAGTTTAGCTGCTATTTCATTGAAAGTGTGAAATAAAATGATGGTCATGATTTTTTTTTCGGTTACAGAATAGTTATAAATTATACCCTGCTTCATCTATTCCACAGAGCATAGTTTTTTAAAAAAGCAAAAGGAAAAGAAACAACAAAAACTAAAATCATTTACAGCCTTGCTCTTACATTTATTCTAATCAGAGTGTAATGATTTTAATCACACATTGCTATCCTAACGTAAATTGGTGCTTTAGAGCATTAAAGAGGAAGCAACAAGCGCTGTATTCAGTATATTTCTTGCCTCAGAATGTAAAGCTACTTTAAAATGTCTGTATTCATATTGGTGTGCATTTCTTAAGATTTAAATGCAAACTGCTGTTATCCCTTAAGACCAGGCTTTCTGCAAAAGCTCTAAATATCTTAATCAGCCTGGTTGAATAGAAGATTATATTAATAAGGTCAAAATTATGAAGTGGGTCCTATGGTATTGTGCTGAGGGGAAAAAATGTTTTTCATGCCACAAATTGTGCTTCTGAACCCCAACTAAGCAACTGAAATATATAAGTATTAACCAAAAACAAAAAAACAAAAAAAAACTAAAACCAAACAAATTAGTTAATACATTCACATCATCACTTTTTGAAAATGGTTCAAAGCATGTTTTTCTAATGGTGGGGTTGCTTAAAAGACATGTTTTAAAAATTTTAATACTTCATTACTGTTATGAAATGCTTTTATGTGTTAAGTTTAGGTTACTGGTACTCATGATTTTTTATTTCTGCAATCATGTTATAATGAGTTGCTTGCATGCCTACTTACCCAAGTAAAAGGATGCTGTTTGCTCTGGAATGTTCATCGTTTAGACAGGTTTTCGCTCATTTGCAATCATGGTGCAATATAGTGTAACATTCATTTGTTTTCAGTCAACAGTTTTATTTTTGTCATAATAAATAATTACTTTTCCAATATGAAGTGAACTCAGTGTTTTCTTTTAAAGATAAAGTCTGCTTTAACAGTCTTTTGGTTGCATGTGATAGAAACCCACCTGTGCCAACAAAGAGGGGAATTGTATTATAAGGATAAGGTGGTGGGAGCTCATGGAACCAAAGGTCAGGAATACAACTGGATTTCTAGAACAAACTGGGACCAGAGACTGAAACACTGAGGAGAAACCAGGAAGGTACTCATCTCTTTCTCAGTCTTTCACTGGACTGGATTTCTTTGCTTCCTGATCCACATGGTAGATAATGTCTAAGTCTGGTAGCTATGTTTTATCTTTATACAAGGGAGAAGTTGGATTATTGTTAGATTCTTGGTTACAATTCCATATTCCCCAGGGAAATTGTTTATAAGCCTGCATTGGGTTTATTTACTCTCTCTGATCCAAACAGCTGGCCAGGTGGAAGATACATTTACCAGAGAAGGAGAATCTCTGGAGTGGAAGGTAGTCCAAATTGGTGTGTACTCCCTTGTGGGATATAATTGGGATTTAAATTCCTCTAAAGTTGTGGATTTTGACTTCGCCTTTTTTTCACAGACCTCTTTGAGGATGTGATGAAAGCTGTCTACATAGAAAAATTACACATATGTGGGGTTACAAATTTTGTATAAAGGTTAGGAATTTCAAGTACCTCAAGAGTTCTGCTGTACTATAGAACATTCAGATTTCTTCTGAGAGAAATCAGAAATCAATAAGGTTTCATCCTGCCTATTTTTTAATCAGCTGAATGTAAGAATCATGCCTATTAAACAGCTTTATGTAGGTATAATACATATTAAACTGTACATGTTTAAAGTATACAATTTGAAAACCTTTGGTATACACCCATGAAAACATCACCACATCCTATTCCATAGTATAGAAGTATCAGTTTACTTACCCACTCACCTCTTGGTGGACATTTCTCACTGTTAGCTTGCTGGTCAGTAAAATGGCCTGCTGAATCCAGAAATGAGGTTCTAAACTACCTGGCTGAGTTGCCAGGATAGTCATATCCCTCTGATCCCAAGGCAGAGCAGGACAGCATAGGCCCTTGGTGCTTGGTAGTCCAGGTACCTGGGGTAGGTGGGAGGAGGGAGTTCATCCTTATCTGCCCTAGTTTAATGTCCTCCTCTCCCTCCACTCCCAAGTCACCTAGAAAACAGACAAAAAACAAGAACTAAATACTGATATTTTATTTGGGAGGTACAAACCCAGGGCATTGGGAATGAGAAAATGGAAGCAGGCAGGAGAGAAAAGGATGTAATGCAAGGTGATGTATTACTAAGCTGGGTGCTGCTTCATGACAAGCCTTAGGCACAGCAGGTGTGTCCTCTGGCTACTTGGTGGTGGTGTGGGGGAGGGTCTCCCCATAGGCTGTAGTATTTTGGAGAAATGGTGTCTTGGAGCAATTCATGGGAGGGAAGAAGAGGGAATTCATCTGCCTGGCTCTCTCCTGTCTCCTATGTCCTATTTGTCTAATTTTACACCATGAGTATTAACTCCCCCACTCTTCTGGGTTGCTAGTGGCAACTTGGGATGCCAAATCCCACACCCCATGGTAGGGCATTCCATCCAGGTTGGGAAGTGGTGGGAAGAGATAAATTCTGGGCATGTGGCTGGTGAGTGCCAGAGAGACTCTGCTTTGGTATATATGCCGTGACCAATACAGTCCAATAATGGTTTTCTTGTTTTCCAGAAAGAAAACAAAGCATAGTGATCAAAGATCTTTCCTAAGGTCACATGGCTAGTAAGTGGTAAATTCAAGATTTGGACACAGTCTGGCTCTGGAAACTAGAAGACCAAGATAAAGAACTTGGATTTTATGTAGCAGGCAAAGGAGTCACTCAAGGGTTTTAAGCTAGGGAGTAATATGAAATACTTTTTAGTATTTCGTGAGCTTTTTAACAAAGCTCACATTCTCTACTGTGCTCCATCTTCCCATCTGGCTAAACTCCAGCAGAAGTAGGTGGCCCAGAGAGAGGTTAAGGTATTGAAGACAGTTTTTGAGGGTTTTGAGGAGTTTCTGATTAGATCAGGGCTTCATTTGAGCTTCAACACTGCCTCATAATCTTCCTCTGTCTTCATCTAAACCTACACCTACCAAAGAGACACTGGTTCTAGTTCCCACAGGAAATGGGAAGCCAAGTATAGACAGTTACTATGGAATTTGTGGTTGGATGATCTGCAATCACAGTGTTTAATTAAGAATGTATAGGAAAGGTTAAAATAACTGATGGTCATAGTCAATACTAACATCTCCATGTTGAGCATTCCACATGCCAGGCCCTGTGCTAACTACTCTGTTATATAAACTCATTTTTATACAACAACCATATGAAGATAAATGCATTTATTACTCTCTTAGAGCGAGGCAACAGAGAGGTTAAGTGACCTGCCGAAAGCTACAAGGTTAGTAGGTGGCAGAGCCAGGAATCAAAACAGATACATGTAATTCTAAAACTGTCAACTACCATGGAGAAGGTTCAAGAAACTTTAGCTTTGGCTTCATTTTCTCCTATTAGCAGAATGAAAGGGAAATGAAAGAATTTCCTCAAGATATGCTTTGCCCAAAGGGGGGATCCAAATAATGAATAGGCATAATGGAAGTCGCTTGGCTGGCAAAGCCAGTTTGGATTCAGACCTGAGACCCTTCTGCTCAGAAGAGGTGGAGACAGAAGGCTCAGACAAGAATTTTACATTCTGAGAGATTCTTAGCTGTATGCCTGACTGAGCTAAATAAGGAGTCTAAATCCCTCTGCCTAAAAACAAAACTAAAATCAAAAGCAAATGCAAACATGAACAATGGTTTCTTTTAAAATCTCGGATTTTAAAAAAAATTTCTTCCTCATCAATGTTATAATTTCCTTTTTTTTGTGAATTTATAACTTACATGAAGTACATAAAACTATGTGCAATTTAACAAATGAAGTGAACATATATACCCACCCACCACTTATTATTGTCTTTAGTATTTCTTCATGGGAGTGGCTGGCTTCATGTGTTTACTGTTACCACTCTCATTCAAGAGTACTTGGGACCATGTGACACCTCCAAGCATTTCCCAGGGTGGGATAGGATTATGACTGGTCCTCCCCTGAAACCCAGAGATGGCCACAATAATGGATATGCATGTTATTGTGATAAGGAGAAATCTGATAGGGAAAAAGACTTTGATCTCTTTTATTTCCTGGAGCCTATGGCATAGAGATTGTCCAGATCTGAGCTCATAAGGAAAAGCAAAGAGTCAAAACAATTCAGCCCTGATAAATTTTACTGAATGGTAAAATCCTCAGCAGCAATGGACGTTAATGCCAATCAGTTATAACTTCCAGTGACCCAGATGAATCTCCTCTGTAGATAGGCCCCTGCCTTCTAGATGAGACTCCTTTGGTGATAGCTTCCACTAAGAGACAAATTTTAAAGCATTTCCTTATGGGAGAAACTGATACCCCTGCTTTTGAGAGGGAAGTAGCAATCCAGATATGTGCCCAGGAAGGTGAGATTAAAAAAGGTTTTATGCTCCAGACTGAAGAAAGGAAAAGACTGTCTTTTGGCTATAATTCCCATAGGTAAGCACAAAACTAGTTTAAAACCAATTTCAATCAATCGGCAACAGTCTCACATGGATGTATATGTCTCTCACAGTCAATCAGTGATGGCTCAATGCTTCAGAAAGTCAACCAATCAGTAACAGTGAGTGACCATGCTTCCACTTTGGGGGAAATTTTATAAGGAGCCTGAAACTCTCCCAATCCCGAAATTCCACTCAAAACTGTATATAAGATCACCTCTTGTTTTTTGTTCAAAAAGACTAACCCTTAGCATGGTTCTCAAACTATGACATCAGCATCAACTAGGAACTTATTTGAAATGCGAGTTCTCAGGCCCCATGCCAGACTTCTTGTATTAGAAACTCCAACTCTTCCTTGGTTTGGAAGAAATCTGTTGTCAGATATTGACTGATGGGGACTGCGTGAGATGGCTCATCCAGTAATCCCGGAATTTTGGAAGGCTGAGGCAGGAAGATCATCTGAGGCCATGAGCTCAAGACTGGCCTGGGCAACATAGCAAGACCCTGTCTCTACAAATAATCAAAAACCTTGCCAGGTGTGGTGGCTCATGTCTGTAGTCCTAGCTACTTGGGAGGCTGAGGCAGGAGGCCTGCTTGAGCCCAGGAGTTTAAGGTTGCAGTGAGCTAGCTATGATGATGTCACTTTAGCCTGGGCAACAGAGCAAGACCATCTCTCTCTCTCTCTCTTTTTTTTTTTTGGAGATAGAGTTGCCTGGGCTACAGTAAAGTGACATCAGCCTAGCTCACAGCAACCTCAAACTCCTGGGCTCAAGCAATCCATCTGCCTCAGCTTCCCAAGTACCTGGGACTATAGGCATGCACCACTATGCCTGGCTAATTTTTCTATATATATTTTTAAATATATTTTTAGTTGTCCAGCTAATATCTTTCTATTTTTTTAGTAGAGATGGGGCCTCACTCTTGCTCAGGCTAGTCTCGAACTACTGACGTCGAGTGATCCTCCCTCCTCCGCCTCCCAGAGTGCTAGCATTGTAGGAGTGAGCCACAGCACCTGGCCACTATCTCTATTAAAAAAAAAAAAAAAAAAAAAAAAAAGATTTTAACTGATAGCCTCTTTCTTTAACAAAGTGAGACTATTGTTTTTTCTGCAGGAACCAAGCACATTGTGAGGAGAGAACTGGTGGAAGGGACAGGGTGCAGCTTAATTTATCAAAGATAGGGAAGAACCCTGGAAGAGGAAAATAAGAGTTACTCAGCCTAACATTGATTGAGAATTCAGGTAGAAAATAAGAATATTAGCCACTGCAATCTAAGCTCGCTGGAATCACAATAGGAAAGAGAGCCAGCCTAGCAGACTCCAATTTGAGAGCCTAGAAAATTACAATGCTTTAACCTCTAAGGTGACTCTGTATCTCCAGGCTAGTGGTGACAGTGAATGAGAAACAAATCCTACCCAGCAAGTATAGTGACTGGGAACACCTTGGGAGTGGGGAAAAGACTTTGACATCCTTAGCAAGCAGGTTTGGTAGAATGCAGAATCTAACAGTTGCCAGGGATAGCCCTTTCTCTTTTTGTTTTTTTCTGATACACTTTATTTTTAGAGCATTTTAGATTTGCAGCAAAATTGACCAGAAAGTATAGAGATCCCATATGCCACCTGCCACTCCCCCTCAACACACAGCCTCTCTCACTATCAACATTCTGTACCACAGTGGTACCTTTGTTATGATCAACTAACCTACATGGACATGTCATCGCCCGGAGTCCTAGAGTTTACTCTTGGTATTGTACATTCTATGAGTTTTGACAAATTTGTAATGACAAATTTGTAACATGTACCCGCCACTATTGTATCATACAGAATAGTTTCACTGCCCTAAAAATCCTCTGTGTTCTGCCCATTCACCCCTCCCTTCCATCCAACCTTTAGAACCATTGATCTTTTTACTGTCTCTGTAGTTTTGCCTTTTTCCAGGATGTCATACAGTTAGAATCCTACAGTATGTAACCTTTGCAATTGGCTTCTTTCACGTAGTAAAAGGCATTTAAAATCAATTCATGCCTTCTAATTGCTTGATAGCTCTTTTTTTTTTTTGGTCTCTCTTTCCCCAAAGCAACTTTTTATTTGTAATTTTTTTTTTTAGGTTGAAGGGTAATATAGGTACAGGAAAGCACACATTCTAGAAGTGGACAGTTTAGGAATTTTAACAGATTGAAACTATGCCAGTTGCCAGCACGCTGATCAAGAAAGAGAACAGCTATTAAGTGCCTCAGAACATATCCCTCACCCTATCAAAGCATCTTAATTTATTTTTAATTTATTTCAACTAGTTGATTTTTTTTTTTTTTGAGACAGAGTCTCACTCTGTTGCCCGGGCTAGAGTGCTACAGTATCAGCCTCGCTCACAGCAACCTCCAATTCCTGGGCTTAAGCGATCCTTCGCCTCAGCCTCCCAAGTAGCTGGAACTACAGGCATGCGCCACCATGCCTGGCTAATTTTTTTTTTATATATATATTTTTAGTTGTCCGGCTCATTTTTTCTATTTTTAGTAGAGACGGGGGTCTCGCTTTTGCTCAGCCTGGTTTCGAACTCCTGACCTTGAGCGATCCACCCACCTCGGCCTCCCAGAGTGCTAGGATTACAGGCGTGAGCCACCGTGCCCGGCCCAACTAGCTGATTTTAATAGACTTTTTTTTTTCATTCATAATTGTTACTATAAAAATCTCATTAGCATCTCTCTGGAAGAGAAAACACAACAGGAGTTTTGATGACTAAACCTCTGGAGAGATCACCAGATAGGTCAGGCCTGTACTATTTGGTTGATTTGCTTTTATGACTTAGCTGATAGGTTAACAGGTCACAATATCTTATTCAATTGTGGGATTTTTGTGTACTTATGTCCTTGATTTTAGTGATTCTCAAGGTTATTTCTGCTGTTTCTGGTTGATTCAGGAGAATCGAAAATATATTTTCATACCATGGCTTTATTGTAGTAGTTGTTTTAGAACTGTTTATTTTGCCCCTTAATTCTGTCAATTTTTGTTTCATATATTTCGATGCTTTGTTATTAGGTCTGTAAATGTTTATAATATTAGATCTTGCTGTAAACCAAAATTAAAATCCTAAGCCCCCTGCCAACTCAATGGACCCCCTCTTGGCCAAAAGGACCCAGAAAAACATTAAAACGGAGTTCTCAGCCATGAAGGGAAGGAAGATTAGACATTATACCCACTCCCTTTGGGAGCTTAGATTAATGGCAAACAGAACCTAAGGCCATGCAAGGCAAAGTGTAAGTCATGCCTGCTGGCCACTATGTTGCTTAAGATCACTTTGTGGCTTGCTCTCTGATTAGTAGACTTCCTAATCGTAATTTAAAACATTCCTTTCTACTACTGATTCTAAAGACTATAGACAAAGCTTTATTTCTTTAACCAATTACAAATCAAAGAACCTCTAAACCCAACTATAACCTGTAAGCCCTTGCTTCAAGATGTCCTGCCTTTTGGAGCCAAACAAATGTATACCTTCCATGTCTTGATTTATGATTTCACCTGCAATTTCTGTCTCCCTACCATGTATAAAACCAAACTGTAATTGGGCCACCTCGGTGCACTTTCTCGGGACCTGTTGAGATTATGTCACTCTGGGCCATGGTCACTGATATTTGGCTCAGAATAACCTCTTAAAATTATTTTACAGAGTTTGTTTTTTTTCTGTTAACATTGCTGTACTGAATATTATATAAATACATAATATCCTTCATTGTCTCTTATAAAATTTTTATCTAATATTACTGTTTTATCTGATATTACTATAGCCATCCTTGCTTTTTGTGTTACTATTTGCATGGAAAATTTTTCTATACTTTCATTTTCAACCTATTCCTGTCTCTGGATATAAAGTCAGTCTTTTGTAGACAGCATCGAGTTAGGTCATTCTTTAAAAAAATTCATGTCTTTTGATTGGAGTGTTTAATCCATTTGCATGTAAAGTAATTAACTGTGGATGAGAAGGTGTTTACTTCTGTCACATTGATATTTGTTTTCTATATGTCTTATAGCTTTTTCCTTTTTTTTGTTTTTTAAAACCCAGTTCATGATGGGCAAATCTTACAGCTTTTTAATCCCTTATTTCCTGCATTACTATCCTCCTTTGTGTTTAGTTGATTTTTTTTTTGTAGTGAAACATTAAAATTTCTTTCTCATTTCCTTCTGTACATATTCCTTAGCTATTTTATTTGCAGTTACCAAGGGGATTTTATTTAACATTCTAAAGTTTTACCACTCTAATTTGAATTTGTACCAGATAACTTCAATAGCACACAAAGACTCTCTTCCCTTAACAGCTCTGTCTTTATCCCTTTCGGTTGCTGGTGTCATAAAACTACATCTTTATACATCATGTATCCAAAAACATAATATTTTTAATGCATTAGTCTCTTAAATTATGTAGAAAACAGAATTTAGAATTATAAACCAAATTTACATATATACTAATTTTTAAACCAGTAATTGCTTTTTAAGTGTATTGCTCTCTCTTTTTCTTTTTCTCTTCCTTTTTCCTATTTATTTCTTCTTCTTCTTCTTCTTTTTTTTTTTTTTTTTTTTTTTTTAAGACAGGGTCTCACTCTGTTACTCTAGGCTGGAGTGGCACAATCATAGGTCACTGTAGCCTTGAACTCTTGGTTTTCAAACTATCCTCCTGCCTCAGGCTCCTGAGTATCTGGGGTTATAGGCATGAGCCACCACATCTAGAATCTTGAATCATGGAGAAAACAAAAAGTGGAATTAATACTTCATAGTTAAAATAATACTAGCTTTTATGCTTGCCCATGTATTTACCTTTACTGAGATCTTTATGTTTTCATTTGGCTTCAAGTTACTGTCTTTTGTCCTTTCAGTTTAACCTGTAGGACCCCCTTTAGCATTGTTGTAGGTCAGATCTAATGGTAACAAATTCCCACAGATTTTGTTTATCAGGAAGTGTCTTAATTTTTGAAAGATGGTTCATTTTTGAAAGATAGTTTTACCAGATATGGGATCTTGGTTGATGGTGTTTTTCTTTTAAGACCTTGAATGCATCAACCCAGTGTCTTCTGGTCCCCAATGTTTGTGATGAGAAATCACATGATCTTACTAAGGATCCCTTCTATGTGACAAGTCTCTTGCGCCAGGAACATATGCACAGCTGCTTGCCATGGGCTGGAACTGGGGAATGGATAACTGTTACTGTGCTAAGAGGTGAAACTGAAATTAATTACAAATTACCATCCAAACCTTCCCATGGAAGCTGAAAACTTAATAAACTCTAGAGTTCTCACTAGGAGAAAACATTTGCAAAACTAATATCTGATAAAGGATTGGTATCCACAACATACAAAGAACTTTAAACATGCAGCAATAAGAAAACAAAAACCAATTAAGAAGTGGGCAAAAGATCTGAGCAGACACCTCACAAAGAAGGTGTATAAATGACAAATAAGGGGGATGGTCATGCTGGAAACTCAGACTTGTGGGGGAAGAGGGGGAAAGGGCATTTATTAAAACCTTAAAATCTGTACCCCCATAATATGCCAAAATAAAAAAAGGAAAAAAAAAAGATGACAAATGAGCAAATTAAAAGATTCTCAACATCATATATAATTAAGGAATTGTCAATTAAGACAACAACGAGATACTATTACACATCTATTAAAATGGCCAAAATCCAAAACACTGATAACACCAAATGCTGACAAGGATGTAGAGCAACAAGAACTCTCATTCATTGCTGGTAGAAATGCAAAATGCTACAGCAACTTTGGATGACAGTTTGGAAGTTTATTACAAAACTAAACACACTCTTACCATATGATCCAGCAATCTTACTCCTTGGTATTTACCACAATAAGTTGAAAACTCCTGTCCACATGAAAAAATTCTCCAAAGCTTAAAAGCAATCAAGGTGTCTTTCTACTGAATGAACAAACAGTGGTCCTTCCATACCATGAAATATTATTCAACAATAAAAAGAAATCAGTAATAAAAAGAATTTTAATAATCCAGTCATGAATTGACGGGCACTTGGGTTGTTTCCACGTCTTTGCAATAGTGAATTGTGCTGCCATAAACATTCGGGTGCAGATGTCTTTATAATAGAATGTCTTATGTTCTTTTGCATAGATTCCTGATAATGCTATTGCTGGGTCGAATGGTATTTCTATTTTTAGCTGTTTGAGGTATCTCCAAATTCTTTTCCACAAAGGTTGCACTAATTTGCAGTCCCACCAGCAGTGTTAAGAGTGTTCCTGTCTCTCCACATCCTCGCCAGCATTTGTTGTTTTGGGAATTCTTGACACGGGCCAATCTCACTGGGGTTAGGTGATATCTCATTGTGGTTTTGATTTGCATTTCTCTAATGATTAGAGACATTGAGCATTTTTTTATATGTTTGCTGGCCATTACTCTGTCTTCTTTGGAAAAGTTTCTGTGTATTTCCATTGCCTGTTTTTTGATGGGGTTGTTTGATTTTTTCTTGTTAAATCTTTTGAGTTCTAGATAGATTCTTGTTATCAGAACTTTATCAGAAGTGTAGAGAGCAAATATGTTCTCCCATTCTGTAGGTTTTCGCTCTAATGATAGTTTCTTTGGCTAAGCAGAAGCTTTTTAGTTTGATCAGATCCCATGTGTTTATTTTTGTTGCTGCGGTGATTGCTTTGGGGATCTTCTTCAAAAATTCTTTGCCTAGGCCAATTAATTCATGACTGGATTATTAAAATTTGGTATATGTTTACAATGGAATATTACTCAATTCTAAGAAAGGACAGTGAGCTAGCACCGCTTATATTATCCTGGATTGAACTTAAGCTCATTATCCAAAGTGAGGTGACACAAGATCAGAAAAATAATCAATATGGTGCTCAAAGGGTGGTGGTGTTCATCAGAGATTCGGGGGGTGGGGGGATAGACCCACATCTGAGGGATGTGGCGAACAGTATGGAGGGGAAGGGCATACCTCTAACCTTTGCTAGGTAAAGGCAAAGTTATAAAATCTAACCAAAATGTTAAAAAAAAAACATTTATTGGGTGTCGGGCAGGTGGGAGGGAGGGGATGGGTTTATATATATACATTATAAGTATAATGTGCATTGTTGGGGGGATGGACACGCTTGAAGCTCTGACTTGAGGGTGGAGGGAAGGCAATAGCAATGTATATAACTTTAACATTTGTCCCATTTTATGCTGAAATACAAAAAAAGGAAAAAGAAATAAAAAATAAAATTATATAAGGTGAAAAAACAAAAAGAATTGAGCTAGCAAGTTGTGGAAAGACATGGAGGAACTTTCAATGCACATTGCTAAGTGAAAGAAGCCAATATGAAAAGGCCCCATACTTATGATTCTAACTATCTGATATTGTAGAACAGCCAAAACTATAGAGACAGTAAAAAGGTCAGTGGTTGCCAGGAGTTCTGGGGCTGGGATGGTAAAAGTGAGGCAGGATGAGCAGGTGAAACAGGAAATCTGTAGGGTAGTGAGACTATGTTGTATGATATTGTAATAGTGGGTGGATAAGTGACATTTTGCAATTGCCAAAACCCAAAGAACTGTACAGCACTAACAGTGAATCCTAATGTAAACCATGACTTTAGTTAACAATAACGTATTAATATAGGTTCCTTGGCTGTAAAAAATGTGCCACACTAATGCAAGATGTTAATAATAGGAAACTGTGAAGATTGCTGAGAGGGAGTAAGTGGGAACTCTGCATTTTCTGCTCAATTCTTCTGTAAACCTAAAACTTCTCTGAAAAGTAAAGTCTATTGATTAAAAGAATGTTCTTGGGAAAGGTTGGGTTAGCCCTTCAATTGACAATAAATAAATTAATAATAAGGCAAAAATTATTTTCCATGGGACTAGGAAGAAAAGAAGATATATCTTTCTACAAAAATTTTTTTTTAAAAAATGCATGAAGAGGAGACTATGGTCAGATATCCCAGAGGAAATTCCAGTTACTGTGATGAAACAATTCACAATCTTCCCCTAGAAAACTATGCCTCATGCAGGATTTTCACCTTGGTGAGTGGTCTATCTAGCTGCACAAGCTAGAGCACTAAAGGTCATTTGACACCAACCCAGAAGCCTCCTCTAAAATGCAATCCATCACCAAGTCCCCACAAGCTTTTCCTTCTCCAGACTTCTAGAATGTTCCTTCCTCTAGAACTGCTAAATATAGCAGTGTAGTCATTATGCTGACCAGTTTCAGGGGACACTGTTAATGCAGACCACAGTCCAATGTACTTCTCTCTCACCATGGCACTGCTGTGTGACAAGCTATTGTCATATATGGCCTCTTATTTTTTTTTTATTCTTTTTTGCAATAGAGTCTTGCTGTGTCACCCTGGGTAGAGGGCAGTGGCATGATCACATAACTCAGTGCAACCTCAAATTCCTGGGCTCAAGGGATCCTCCTGCCTCAGCCTCCCAAAGAGCTAGGACTACACGCACATGCCACAAGCCAGGCTAATTTTTTTTATTTTTAGTAAAGATGGGTTCTCACTTCTGCTCAGACTGGTCTCGAACTGCTGAGCTCAAGCAATCTTCCCACCTCGGTCTCACAGAGTGCTAGGATTACAAGTGTGAGCCACCATGCCTGGCCAATGTATGGCCTCATAATTGGTCTTCTGCACAGTCCACACTTGTCTCCTTGCTCTCTGTCATACTCACTGGATCCAGAGAAATCTTTCAAGAGCATAAATCTGTTTATCTCACTCCTCTTCTTAAAACACTCCAAATGTGTTTGCACACTGCCTGCCACATGGTCTTGCAGTCCCTGAATGACTGGGCTCCAGGCTGCCTATGGAGGCTCATCTTGCTTCAGTTTCCCCTCATTTTCTACAATCTGGTCTTACTGGTATCTTCAGTTCCACCAGAGCACCATGCTTCCTTTCATCCCAAGGCCTTTGTAAGTGCTGTTCCCTCTTCCTGGAATGCTCCTTCTCTCTGTTTCACTCAGATAATACCTACTTATCCTTTGGATATCTGTTTAAAAACAATAATGTCTTTAGAGAAGTCAGATCTGATCTCCCATACAAGATCATGTCCTACTCTCATTCAACTCTTTCTTAGTCTTCTGTACTTTTATAATTTTTTATGATTCTGATTAATGTTTCAGCCCCAGGAGACCGGGATCTCTTCGAGAGCAGGGACTGAGTCTTTTTCATATAGCGTTTCTCTTTCAGTGCCTATCACAATGTTTAGCCCATAGTAGGCGTGCACTAAATATTTGTGCAATGAATGAACAAATGAAAGGAAAGAAGTTGGACTTAAGAGTCAGTGTGGGTTATAGTGAAACGCCTCCCAATAACTGATGTGTGATCTTGAACAGAGTATATAGCATCTCATGACCTCAGTTGCTTCCACTGAAAGATGACAAAACTGAAGTAAGTTATTTAATGTCCCTTTCATTTATGAAGTTATTTGATGGCACTTTGCCTGATTTAAACAATAGTCATATTTAATGTAACACACTCGGCAAAGCAAATACTTTGTAAATGTCCATAGTTACATAGCAGTTTATAGTACTATTTAACAGGAGGTACACATTAGTATTGAAAATTTACAATGTAAACAAATCATGAAAAGATAGTTTACAGTAAAACATTAGCAACAAGCTATGTAGTCAGTCTAGGGTTTCTTTCCTTTTTCCCTTCTTATGTTCTTTCTCCTCTTCTTCCTCTTCTTCTTCAGTCTTCTCTTCTTCCCCACTCTTCTCTTTCCTGTTCTTCTTTATCCTCTTCCTCCTCATTTCTCATCTTTCTCTTTCTCTAGCTTTCCCCTTTATTGCTGGAGAAGGCTGAGAGTCAGTAAACCCATACACAGAATTAATTGAGGGATGCATTTCCTACTCTTCTTGCCTTTCTTCTCTTCTCCTTCTCCTCCTTTTTTTTTAAGAAAATCATTTGACATTTAACAAAGAACTCCAGAGGAGTATAAATGTGGGTATCACATCAGAAGAGGAACACAGATGAATGCTATTTTTTAAGTCTCATGCTCTCCTGATTGAGCTGGTCAGGAGGACTGACTGCTGTTTTTTAAAAACTGCTTTTCAAAATGTTATTTTCTTCTCTGTGATGAAATCCAATACAGTGGCATAGAGAAAAATATACAACTTCTGACAACTCTCTTCTCCCCATTATAGACTCTCTCCTTTTATTTATTTTAAGGTTTGGGGACATTTAAGAGGCAAATTATTTTCTAGCTGGTTCATGTGTATCCTCTAGATGGCAGAATAGGATTTTGTTTTGTACTGTTGAATACTCTCGGCTCTTTAATTGAAGGTTTCTTATTGCAGAAAGTTTTTAGTTATTAATATTTGGTAACATGTTTAAAATTTTATTTTGTACAGACAACACCTTACCAATCCAAAGTCACAGGAAGGATAGGCTAAGGTACATTAGTGAAAAATCTAAATAATAAATTTTTTAAAAATTCAAAATGTTTGGTGGGCTGCAGTTGCTATACTATCTTAAATAAATTGCTAATTATCTTGCCAAAATGTAGATCCCACTGGACTGGCTTTAATGGGTAGATAAGAGTTGTTAATTGACATTTATTGTTGCTATTCAATGAATGTTGGCGGAGTCATTGAAAATTATCCTCTCATGCAGGTGAAATATGCTATTACATTTGCCTCTATGTTGCAAATTTGCTTACTGACAATTTTTTTCCCATAGAAATTTTTAGAATAGACTTCATTTAGTTATTAAAAAGTTTGGATTAGTCATATATGAAATATGGGATTTATATCAGGTACTTTATCATTTATTTATGAGTTTATGATATTATGATGTCATCTATGAATACAGTTGTCTTTGAGGGTCTATTAATTTTCTTCCATCTGTCAATAACCTATTTCTACCAGGGAATAAATTTTCCATATAACAGACACTAGAAATACTTATGAATTTGAATTGATTTGAATACAGGTCATACAACCTTGGTCTGAAACATAAGATATACTCAAGAGTTGAAACTTAATCTTTCTTTTCAAAAGGGATCATTCGCTACAAAAAGCTTAGAGTTCATGTTTCCCAAAATGAAAATTACTCTGAATTTCAGATTTACCCATATTGTGATCTTTTTTAGGCAACAGAGAAAAGTTATTATTTGTGCTTTCTCAGCCTCTGATAATTTTGCCTGAGACTGACTGATACAGTCATGTGCTGTGTAACAATGTAAAAAAGTCAACAATGGACCACATATACAAGGATGGTCTCATAAGATTATAATGAAGCTAAAAAATTCCTTCTGCCTAGTGACATTGTAGCCATTGTAATGTCATAGTGCAAACACATAGTTACCATGTGTTTGTGATGATGCTACTGTAGACAAACCTGTGCTGCCAGTCCTATAAAGGTATAACCCATAAAATTATATGTAGTCTATAATACTTGATAATGATAATATGCGACTATGTTACTAGTTTATGTATTTACTATATTATACTTTTTGTTGGTTCTGGAAGCTGGGAAGTTCAAGAGCATGGTGCTGGTGTCTTGTGAAGTCCTTCATGTTGTGTCATGACATGGCCAGAAGCATCAGGTGAAGAGACAGAACAAATGCAAGAGAGCTGGAGAGAGTTTGCTTTTATAACAAAGCCACTCTTGTGATAACAAACCCACTTCCATGATGGCAACATTAATCTGTCCATCAATCCATTCATGAGGTCAGAGGGATTGTTTCCAACACATGAGCTTTTGAGGGACACATTCCAGTACTGATTGTCTCAGCAAGAGAAGCTTGCTGAGGAATCTGGGGCCAACACTAGGTTCAGGAGGAAAGGATGCTATTATTGATGAGCTACTTTCTGTCATGGAAGAAGAATAGGAAGTAAGTACAGCAGCTGCACCACATACTTGCCTTCTCTTCTAGGCTGTGGCTGTCATATCAGAGAGATTTTAAGTTCATTTTTTCAAAGGAATTTAGCATTGTAGCTTTTAGACTACAGGATTAGACTACCTCCACCAAGAGGTCTTGTCAGGTCCATCTGCTAATTAGGTTAGGCCAGAGATGAGCAATTTCAAATTTATAATCTCTTTATGCCTTTCCAAAGGCTTTGACAGGCTTCTCTGCAATTGCATGATTTTTTTTTCCAGCTGGCATGCGGTTAGATGGTATTAGCTGAAAAAAATATTTTATTACACATTTTAAGAAACAGCAACACTGATTCTTTTCAACTGGGGCATTTGCTCATTAATTTCAATGACAGGTATTTAAAAACTGCTGTGCAGCATGGCACTTTGTTAGGTACAGGGGTTTTAAGTGCTGGGGGAAAACAATTGTTGCCCTCTGGATTTGAGTTCCTCTTAAATTACTTTGTTGAAAGGATCTTCTAAGTGCTCTTGACTCCTACATGGCCATCTGTTATTCTAGGCAGCAGGAACTGGAACAAAGTTCCCACTTTTAGGAAGATTTCATTTTAGCAGGAAGAATAAATGAATAAATATATGGTGTGATACCTGTGATACATACTATAGAGAAAAGCAGGGCAGGGTAGTAAGAAGTGAAAGGCTGTTCAGGGAAGATGTCTCTGTGGATTTTTAAAATTTTAAGTAAAGATATGAATGAAATGAAGGAGAGATGCACATGATGACTCAGGAAGGGTGCAGAGAGCAACAGGGTCAAAAGTCATGAGTCTCATGTAAGGACAAACATCATGAGGCTTGTGTTTGGTAAGTGCAATGACCATTGAAGAGGCTGCATGATTTAGATACCAGGCCATGGTAAATAAGGGCTTTGGGCTTTATTCAAAGTGTTTTGGGAGACATTGGAGGGTTGTAAACAGGAGAATGTTATAATCTCAACTTGTTTTAAAATATTCCCTGTGACAGAGTGCAGGCTAGGGAGAAAATTAGGGTAAGTATAGAGACCAGAAAATAAAACTCTTTTGTAAAGAGTTATAACAACCCTTATAAACTTTTATATTTTTATAACTTTATACTTCATAAACAACTCTATAATTTTCAGAGATTAAAACTTCCTGTACTCTTTAAGAAATTCCAAGCTAGTTTGTCTTGTGTTGTCTGATATAGCTCAAATATCTATATTTCATGTGACATTTTAGCATTTAGAGAACATTTTAAAGTCAATGATTTCTTAATTTAGATAATAAGATACACAAAAGAAACACCCAGGCCCCATTTACTAGACTTTACAAACATTGCAATGATGCTTTGTCTGAAATTACTACTGACAAAAAAAAATATGCCAAGACCTCAGCAAAACGGACCTCTGAGGATTTGAAGGTCCAAGCAGTTTGAATGGCAGTTCTAAGAATATACAGGGTGTTAAAGAAAGAATATTGCTATTATTATAAACACAAATTTGAATATATTAATAGTATTAGTTGACCTTCAAGTTGGAAATAAAATAGAAGATTTCCTCATAGTGATATTTAATGGGGGCTGGGTGGTTTGTCATTAGTGTTATTTGCAAACATTTCTGGTTCTCCTCTTTTCTGAGCATATTGAAATATTGGACTTTCTGACCCCTGTGGTTGGAAAGCAATGCAAGCAGGTCTGGACAATGAATTGAGAGTGGAAATGATATCAGTCACTTCTGGGCCAACTCTTTAATTGGAGTGTAACACTTTCCAGAACTCTCTGGTTTTGCTGGCATAATGACCAACATTAGGGATAGTGTTCCTCAACCAGCCAGAGTTTCAGGTTGCCTCTGATATAGGCAGCAAAGTTTCTAGGAGTAGAAATGTCATTTAAATGTCATCGCTAATAAATCATTATGCTTTCATGCAAATTTGCTAGTAGGCCATCTCATTTATGCAAAGATATTTTAATTGACAGCACAGTATCGTATGAAATTTAAAAAAATTCCAGCAAGTCCTATAAGAAATTAACTAGGAGATAAATATATATAATATACTATATATATTATATATATATATATTGCATGTAACATAACACTAGGTATCTGAAGACAGGCTATACTTCTTACTGTTTAGACGACTGAACAATGTGGACCTATGACAATCTTCATATGATTCTTCACTATTTCCATCATCTATGGCCATATTCAGACATCATGAACACCAAGCCCAGGGTTCTAAAACTTATCTGATTCTCAGCACTAAATTGATCTTTATTGGCCCTACCTTGAAAAAAAAAAACCCTCCAACAAAACAAAAGAGTTGACATAAGAGAACCCCAAATAAGAGGTAGCCTGGAAGGACATCTGTGG
Organism: Microcebus murinus; assembly: GCF_040939455.1. Classification (NCBI taxonomy): domain Eukaryota; kingdom Metazoa; phylum Chordata; class Mammalia; order Primates; family Cheirogaleidae; genus Microcebus; species Microcebus murinus. The sequence continues at coordinate 11,153,180 of NC_134128.1, read as the reverse complement.
TAAGCGCCTCCAATGATCCCTGCCTGCTAGTCTTCATGCCCCTGTGTCATTCCCTCTCCTGAAATGTGGCCTGGACCCAGTGAGTCACTTCTAATGAACAGAAGATGACAAGGGACAAATATGGCTTTTACTTCTGAGATCAGGATACAAATGACAGTGGCTTCCACTTTTGTCTCTTCTGTCTTGTTATCCTGCTCACTTGCTCAGAGAGATGCCAGCTGCTTTATGGAAAGGTAACTGGGCAAGGAACTTAGACAAGCCTCTGACACACAGCCAATGAGGAATTGAGGCCCCCACAGTCCACAGCCTGTGAGGAACTGAATCACGCCAACAGCCACGCGAGGGGGCTTGGAAGGGAGTCATTCCCCATCTCAGCCTTCAGAGTCATCCTCACCCCTGATGATGGCAGAATTTGCAATCTCATGAAAGACCTTGAGCCAGAGGTTCACAGCGAAGCCGCCACCAAATTCCTGACTCACAGAAACTGTGAGATAATAAATGTTTGCTGTTTCAAGCTGCTAAGTTTTGAGGTAATTTATGTAGAAATAAATAAATAATACAATATCTTAAGTATGCCCTGGAGCACAATGCCAAAGAATACAAATGCAAAGCTCTGAGTTTCTGAGAGTATATTTTTAAAGTGTCTGGGCTAAATCCAGCTAGCAAAAAGGAAATAGTCCTTTTAGCTAAACATCAAGACCATGTGTCAAAAAATAGAATTGTTTGATAACACTGAAATATACCATGATAGAGACTGCTACTACCCACCCGTATCCATGCATTCCTCTGCATTTCTCACCCGTTTACAACTAGAGTCTCCATGTGACTAGTTCTGTCCCCTGAAATGTAACTGGAAATAAACTATCTTACTCCTGGGTTGATTTTTCCCCCTATATTCTGGCTAAACTTTCAACCAGAAAATGATGGGACCTCCAGATGGAAGAAGCATGTGACAAGAGGGAGAAATTGACTTGCGTTCCATTAAGCACTAAGATATCAGGTTTTGTTACCATAATATAGCACATAATATCCTGGCTACTATATCCAGCGACAGTCACAATACAAAGGGCATTGGAATAGCAGTTTTTAAGTATTCTGACTGTTCTCTTATCTATGGAGACAATATCACTAGTCCAATTTGTATGGGCAAGTTGTTTGTACATTTTCATTTTTCTCCTAGTAGGAAGACTTTTCTCCTCCTCCACAATGGTCTGGTTACATAAGCTAGAAGGTTCTTCTTGCAATCTGTGCCCATGGAAATCAGTGCCACTTGTATATTCTCCTTATCTGCCATCTAACCTTGATGGCCAATTTATTTATTTTGATAAATAAATATTTATTATTTATACTTCTGTATTTTCAGTAGTATTTTTTTCCTGTCAGCTCTTTAGAAATGACAAATGGCAAGAGTATGTGCTTTAGTAAAGAACTGGCTGGGCAAGATGGCTCATGCCTATAATCCCAGCACTTTGGGAGACTGAGGCAGGAGGACTGATTGAGGTCAAGAGCTCAAGACCAACCTGGGCAATATATCAAGACCCCGTCTCTACAGAAAAACAATAATTAAAAAAAAATTAACCAGGAGTGGTGGTGCTCACCTATAGTCCCAGCTACTTGAGAGGATGAGGCAGGAGGATTGCTTGAGCCTGGGAGTTTGAGGTTGCAGTGAGCTATGATGACAGCTCTGCACTCCAACCTAGGCAACAGAGTGACACCCTGTCTTTAAAAGAAAAAAAAAAAGTAAAGAAGAACAACTTACTTCTTAGTTTTGATGATTGGTGTGGAAACAGCACAGTTCAGAAGATGGACCTTTTGGTTTCACTTTTGCCTTTTAAGCCACACCTGCACCCAGGTGTCTAGACATGGAATACTCTCTGGAGGAGGGTGGGAAGTCCCCATGGTGTCATGTTTCTAAGGCAACTGTGTCCTAGTGCCAATTCACATCCATCCTGTAAAAGTACATCAACATGCCTGGTTTCATTCAGTCACATATTAATTGACTGATTCAACAAACTTTACTTAGTGCTTAAAAATGTGCCAGGCCTCATATTAGGTGTTAGAGACACAAAGATAAAGAAGACCTGGTGGCAGCTGTCTTGGATTATCTCGGCTGGGAGAAGACAAGCACTGAAAAATCATTACACGAGGGAACAGCATTACAAAGGAGATGTGGGGGCAATAGTGATAGTTTAAGGGTGTGAGGGAAGGAAACCTGAGTAAGGGACACTGTGAGATGATCATCATGAGGGAGTGACGATGTTCAAGTTGAAACTGAATGATAAGCAGGAGGTAGCTTGGTGGGAGTGGAACAGAGAATGTTCAAGGCCAAGAAAACTGCAAATGTGAAGCCTCTTTGGTGAGGAAAACCTGAATGAGTTGGAGGAACTGAAACAAGACCAGTATAGCTGGAGGCAGGTGGATCTTCCAGAGCTTAACTTTGGTGACAGCACTTTTTTTTTTTTTTTTTTTTTAGGTAGAGTCTTGCTCTTGTCACCTAGGCTAGAGTGCAGTGGCCTCATAATAGCTCACTGTAACCCCAAAATTCTGGGCTCAAGCTATCTTCCTGCCTCAGCATCCTGAGTAGCTGACACTACAGGTATTCACCACCACACCTGGCTAATTTTTCAATTTTTTGTAGAGACAGGGTCTTGTTCTTTCTCCGGCTGGTCTTAAACTCCTGGCCTAAAGTGATCCTCCCGCTTTGGCCTCCCAGAGCACTGGGATTACAGGTGTGAGTCACTGGGCCTGGCCTGATGAAAGCATCTTATTACAGTAAGAGGAGCTTTGTAGAAAAGACACTCCCTGAGTAGAGATTTCAAAATTTAATAGGGAAAAGAAAATAATTTTTTCCTTCCCAATTTTGACTGGTCTCTTGAATATTAACCATGTTCTAGACAATGAAGTTGATAGAATGCATTATTTTCATTTTTAAAAAAGTTTCACTGATGGCTGAGCTGATAGTATTTGGCTCAAACTCCTTATTCCTGGCCAATTTGTTTAGGATCATCTGTAACATATTAACATGTTCATATGTTAGGGAAGTGGCATCAGCCTAGCTCATAGCAACCTCAAACTCCTGGACTCAAGCAATCCTGCTGCCTCAGCCTCCCGAGTAGCTGGAACTACAGGCATGTGCCACCATGCCCAGCTAATTTTTTTTCTATATATTTTTAGTTGTTCAGCTAATTTCTTTCTATTTTCAGGACAGACAGGGTCTTGCTCTTATTCAGGCTGACCTTGAGCAATCCTCCCGCCTCAGCCTCCCAGAGTAGTAGGATTACAGGCATGAGCCACTGCGCCCGGCCACCAACATGTTTTATCTGCACCAGGGAACTCTCTTTGCCAGTGGCTTGGCATTGAATTAACTGGACTATTTTGAAACAATCGTTTTGCCAAAGCACACCATAGAATAATACTAGAGCCTATTCTTTGATGACAATTGGTGGCTGGCAAAACAATGTGGCCTGAAACAAGGAGGCTGCCAGGTGCCATCAACCACATCCTAGGTGCCACGAGAGATCTGTGCAATGACACTTTTTTCTCTGTGCTCAGCTACATGTCATGGCGGGACACTCTGTGCCGGTAGCTCATTTATCAGGAAGAGGCACCACACGCATCAATAATGTTTGCAATTACAGCCTATTAGTGCTGATTGAAAGTGAAGCATCGGAGGTGTTATACAATTCGAGAAAGGAGAAACAACATTTGGAGCCTTGTCATCTTGGTGGGAAAGAGTAATGAAAACCTGGGGCAGAGTAAATGTGAGCTTTTGTAAACAAGAAATAAGTTGCAGGGCAATTTCTTTAGAGATCGAATTCCATATGATCTTAGGGATATTTAACAATATTAGTTATATTTATGGAGTGTCAAAGGGCATATGCCAAATGTTAACATGTGTCAACTCACCAAAAACTCATCACAGCCTTATGAGATAGTAGTATCATCATTCTCATTTTACAGTTGGAACTGTATCAGTATGAATTAAAGAAATGAAAGCATTGCCCAAGGATAGGGAATCTGAGACTGGAGGTAGTGACAAGAAGTGACCCTGAACTTAAGTCCCAGGCCCTCTGATTCTCCACCTCTTCTCTTTATGCCAGTCCACATTTCCATTTCACCAACAGAAACACCAGCAGTGAGGCTCCTGAAGTTTCATGAAAAATAAGGAGCAGGGCTGGTTTAACATAAGAGAGCTAGGTGCTCATCTGCATGATTTATTATGAAAGATGAGATGCCTGGGTGTCCCAGATATTTTCTGTTCTCTGCTAACTGATGCTGAATTTCAGGGCCTTAAGCATTAGGCTTTAATTCTGTCAGAGTATTTTTTTTTTTTTCCTCCTGTTAAAATGCAGGAAGGGTATATCTTTAAGCCTTAAATCAGTTCTGGTATTTGTAAAGTGAATGAAAGGTAAGAGATCTGGTTCTCCCAGGAAATAGGGGCACTGTGAAGCTGCTTGATAGAAGAGGCTAAAAGCAAGAAAGAGAATGAGCCCAGAGTGGGGATATTACTTATACTACAGTGTGAATGGTTTTCTTAAGAACTGCCTAACACAGGGGTGGTCAGGGAGTTGGGGCAAAGTGTGTGTGTGTATGTGTGTATGTGTTTATTTGAAGAGGAACTGAGGACATACTTTTCTTCCTCATCAAATACTTCTTATACCAGTTTCCAAAGCATTTCCATGCTCAACTGTAAGAGTTTTCCCTACAGTAATATCGAGCTGAGTTTAAGGATGTTTCAGAAACTTGAACTGATTTACACATTCCCTAAAGTCAAACAGACTTAACAACTTGTCTGTATTGTGACCACAGAGAATGTACATGGCAACAATACTTGGTGTTATTCCATTCTGATTAAAAATTGAAAAGTAATGAACTATGGGCCTCAGTAGTTTATAAATACTTTATTGAGCTTTGATTTAAATGGGAAATTTTGAAAAACTTATCTTGCACTGAAGTTATACAAAATTAGTCTTTTACAAATTGTTCCTGTAGGCAACTCACTTTGAATTATTATTAAACAAAGAAAATAAGGGCCCCTTTAGGGCCAGATGACAGAAAATGAAAACTACGTGTGGTTTTTCTAACAAGTATTTCTGAAGGGGTCCTGAGAAGAGAGTGCATGCTTTTGATTAAATTCATTGCGTTTCCCCCATTGTGGCTATGATGTTTGGGTTGGCTACTAAATGTGTTGCTGCTTTCTTGGGGATTTGTGCATTAAAAATCACAGAAAGGTGCTTTTTTAAAAAGTCAGATGATGTGAATATTTTATAATATGATGTGAATTTTGACCATTTTGGGTGAGGATTTTAACTTTCAGGTAATTGTACTCAATGTATTCAGTGTGAGTATCCAAAGGTTGGCAGAATGGAAAGTACATTTGATTTACTCATACCTCCTGAGGTTCCTTCTCCCTATGTGAAATGTCCCTTTACTAAACTATATTTTACTGACAAGCATAGACATTAGAGTCAGACAGCCTGGGTTTGAATTCTGGCTCCATCATTCCTCAGCTGCTCCAGCTGGGGCAAATTATTTAATGCCTCTGTGTCTTGGTTTGCTTCCCTGTTAAAATAAGAATGATAGCAATTCCCACCTTATTGAATTGTTGTAAGAAATGAAATGAGATAATATATGTAAAAGGCTTGGAATTGTTCTTAAGTTCTTAATAAATATTTTATTTATTTCTTAAAGAACTTTCTTAAGTTCTTAATAAATATTTTTTATTACGATTGCTCTTTCTAATTTTCTTTCCCAAGCCTTTACTCTAAATATTTCCTCCATCATTGTTGCATCAAACATTCCTCTACACCTTAGAACATTTACTATCAATATCAGCTCTTTAAGTTTCCTTCTAACTCTGAACTCATGAGTCTAGGATTTATGTGTCAAGCATTGCAATGGATATTTTGGGGGTGAGGGGTAGGAAAATGAATAAGATGTGGTCTCTGCTCTCAGATTACAGCCCTGCAAAGGAGACAGGACAGTCTAGTTAATTGTGGCATCAGGCAGAATGCAACAAGCACTCTTACATATGTATAAAATGAATTGGTAATACACAGAGAGAGAGGCGAACCAAATTTCAATTAGAGAATGAAATATCATCTGGGAAAGCTTTTCAGCCAGAGAGGACTTTGCATTAGATCTTGCATAAGGACATTTTAAGATGAGGGACTATGTGAGCAAAGGCACTGAGTCCAGAAAGCAAAGAATGAACCTGGAGAATTTGAGTAATTCTGTCAAGGTGGACTCTAGGTAGTTGTGTCTGGAAATGCAGCCTAGGAATCAGGAACAGAAAACTGGGACCCTAAGGATTTGGCATATATTTTGCTGGTAATAAGAAGTCACCAAAAGTGAAGAGCAAGGATGGACAAAGTCCCTTCCTCCCTCCCTCCCTCCCTCTGTTCCTTCCTTCCTTCCTTTCTCTTTCTCTCTTCTTATTCTATTTCCTCTCTCCTGTTCCTTTTTTATCTTCACCACTGATGAAAATGTTGCTTTTTATTAAAAGCATTTGATCAACCCTACCTAACCATATCCTTTGCCTTAGCACTAGACTTACAATAATTCTCTCTGGGAAGGGAGTACTGAGCGTTCTCTGTGAAGGTTATTTACTATTCACTGTGATCTTAACTTATATTTACATATCCTAAGTGACAGATGCAAAGAGAACATTCTTTATAATTTGTATTCTAATGGCTTGAGCTTCTTCAGTGGTTTTGAATAAATACCATATAGATTAAGTTTGCTTTGAGTCAAATGTGGATAATATAATCTAATTAGTGGATGTTTTCTTTTTTCTTTTCTTTTCTTTCTTTTTTTTTTTGAGACAGAGTCTCACTTTGTTGCCCAGGCTACAGTGAGTCAGTCTAGCTCACAGCAACCTCAATCTCCTAGGCTCAAGTGATCCTTCTGCCTCAGCTTCCCAAGTAGCTGGGACTACAGGCATGCACCATCATGCCCGGCTAATGTTTTCTATATATTTTTAGTTGACCAATTAATTTCTTTCTATTTTTAGTAGAGACAGGGTCTCGCTCTTGCTCAGGCTGGTTTCGAACTCCTGACCTTGAGCAATCCGCCCACCTCGGCCTCCCAGAGTGCTAGGATTATAGGTGTGAGCCACCGCACCTGGCCTGTTTTCTTATATTATCATAAAATAGGCATTCTTTTGAAATACAGCTTCCTTTTCTGAGTACTTGCATTATAAATCTATAATTAGCACAACTTTAAAGTAAGAATATATATGGAAAAACTTGCATTCTGAATCTATGAAAAATGGTGTGATTTTGTGGAGACTATAACATTTCAAGGTTCTTATTATGCATAGGACTCTATGTAGTGCCCCCAAATTCAGCTGCATTCTTAAGCTGAAAAAGTTAATTTTCTAGGGAGAGTTCTGTCTTGTTTTCCCAGAAAGCAAGAACCGCCTTTCCCCATGTGCTTCTTCCTTCTCAGCAAGTTACTTCACCTCCCGGAGTCTGTTTTCTCAACTGTAAAGCAGCAATTATAAAAGTTAGCTACCCCATGGAAATGTTGTAATCGTTATGTGTAATTATGTATACAAAGCTTTGGACTATGTCTGACACATAGCAAACTTTGTGTCCCAGTAAATGTGCTTTTCAGAAAGGATCAAGCTATATTCTTCTCTCTTAAATTTTCTTCACTCATTACCCCAGGTCAATCTTTTTTTTTTTTTTTTAATGTATATACTTTACTTTTTTAGAGGAGTTTTAGGTTGACAGCAAATTTAAGCAGAAAGTGTAGAGTCTTCCCTAAAATCTCCACTCCAGCATATGCACAGCTTTCCTCATCATCACACCCCTCATCAGTGTGGTTACATTTCTTAAAATGGATGAATTTACACTGACACATCATTATCACCCAAGTCCATGGTATATATAGGGTTCACTCTTGGTGCCGTACATTCTGAGTTTTGACAAATGTATCATGACATGTACACACCATGATAGTATTACACAGAATAGTTTCACTGCCCTAAAAATCCTCTATGCTCCACCTAATCCTCCTTCCCTCCCCTTAATCCCTGGCAACCATCAACCCCTTTATTGTCCCCATTGTTTTGTGTTTTTGAGAATACCATATGGTTGGAATCATACACTATGTAGCCTTTTCAGATTGGCTTTTTATACTTAGTAATATGCATTTAAAGTTCCTTCTATCTTTTCATGGCTTGATACATCATTTCTTTTTAGCACTGAATAATATATTTCACTGTATGAATATACCAGTTTATCTGTCCATTTATTTACTGAAGGACATCTTGGTTGCTTCCAAGTTTTGGTAATTATGCATAACGCTGCTATAAACATCCCGATGTGTGGATATAAATTTTCAACTCATTAGGGTAACTACCAAGGAACTCAATTGCTGGATCCTATGGTAAAGGTGTGTTTAGTTTTATAAGAAACTGTCAAATTGTCTTGCAAAGTGGATGTACCATTTTGCATTTCGACCAGCAATGAATGAAAATTCCTGTTGCTCCACATTCTTCTCAGTATTTGGTGTTGTCAGTGTTCTGGACTTTGGCCATTCTCATAGGTATCTCATTGTTGTTTTAATTTGCATTTCCCTGATGACATATGACATGGGGCATTTTTTTATATGCTTATTTGCCACATGTATATCTTCCTTGGTGAGGTGTCTGTTTAGGTGTTTTGCTCATTTTTAAATTGGGTTGTTCGTTTCTTATTGAATTTTAAGAGTTCTTTGTATATTTTGGATACCATTCCTTTACAGATATGTCTTTTGCAAATATTTTCTCTCAGTCTGTGACTTGCTTCTCATTCTTTTGACAGAGGCCAATCTTTTAAACTAGAAAAAAAAAATTAAATTAGAAAATTCCACAGAGTGACAAGAAATAGCATTTGAACAGCCAAAAAAAAAAATGTGTGTGTGTTTACTATAAAATAGTGAGATAGTGGTGCGATTGTTTTTCTAGTCATTTAAAACGTTTTTTATTTCAAAATAATTTTAAATATACAGAAGAATTGCAGAGTTTCCATTTATCCTTCACTCAGTTTCCCTTAATGTTAACATCTGATATAACATGGTACAATGATCAAAACTAAGACATTAACATTGGGACAACACTATTAAATATACTACAGACTTTATTAGGATTTGGCCAGCGTTTCCACAATTGTCCTTCTTCTGTTCTAGGATTGAATCCAATATACCATGTTGCATTTAGTTGTCATGTCTCTTCAACCTTTTTAAATTTATTTTTTAAATTTTATTTATTTATTTATTTATTTTGAGACAGAGCTTTGCTCTGTTGCCCAGGCTAGAGTGCAGTGGTGTCATGATAACTCACTGCAGCCTCAAACTCCTGAGCTCAAGCAATCCTCCTGCCTTGGCCTACCAAGTAGTTGGGACCATAGGGTGAGCCACCACACCTGGATAATTTTTTTCTATTTTTTGTAGAGATGGGGTCTTGCTCTTGCTCAGGCTGGTCTCGAACTCCTGATCTCAAGCAATCCTCCCGCCTCAGCTTCCCAGAATGTTAGGATTACAGATGTGAGGCACCATGTGCCTCAACCTTCTTCAACTTTTTATGGTTTGTCTATCTTTGTTTTCCATGAATTTGAAACATTTACAGAGTACCAGTCAGGAGGTATTTTGTAGACAATCTCCCAGTTTGTGTTTGTCTGGTGATATTTCACAATGTGGACTTTGGGAAGACTATCAGAGAGGTAATGTACACTTCTCCTCTTGACATATTAGTGGGTACTTGATGTCAACATGACTCATACTGGTAATGTTAACTTTGATTATTTGGTTAAGGTGGTATTTACCACATTTCTCTTCTGTAGAGTTATTATTTTCCTCATTCCATGTTATATGCATTAGAAGCTAGTCACTAAATTCATATCACATTCAAAGAGGGATAATTAAGCTCCACCTCCTGGAACCACAACAATTAACAGGCACCACAGAAATTAATAAATATTATGGGGCCAATTATCTGAGGCTACACAAATATCCTGCTTCTCCTTAAAGTTTTGCCTGCTAATTTTAGCATTCATCAATGGAATTTGCCTGTAGCAATAATTACTGTGGAATTCTAATGATGGTTTTCTATTTCTTTCATTCCTTGCACATTTATTATTTAGAATTCTGTAAAAAAGATTTGCTGCTTCTCTCCCATTTGTTTATGCATTGAATCATTTACTGACATATTTATTTTATTCTCTGGATTATAATCCACTCCTGTGGATTGGTTCTACCTTTGGGCATGTGAGCTCTTTTAGGTTGTCTTCCCAATCCCTTTCACATGTTCCCATTTTTTCTTTTTTCTTTTTTTTTAACTTGAGCACTTCCTTACTTTCTGGCACCAAAAGATGACCATCTTGTATTTTTCCTGCCTCATAATTTGAGTCAGCTAAGAAAAAAAAATCCATATGTATGTGTACATGTGTGTATACATACATATGCACACACATGCATATATAGCAGTGTTTATATTTATTATATATTGATCTTTCAACAGGAGTCCCCCTTACCTACAGGCCATATGTTTCAAGACCCCCCCACCTCGTGTGGATGCCTGAAACCACGGATAGTTCTGGATTCTATATAAATACAGTACTATGTTTTTTTTTTTCTTTCTGTACATACATACCTGTGAGAAAATTTAATTTATAACTTAAGCACAGTAAGAGATGAACGACCATAACAAAAATAGAGCAATTCTAAGAACAGGCTGACAAAACATGAACGCGGGCCTCGTGCTCTGGGCGGGAAAGGGACTGCGGCCTCTGCGGCTGCGCGGGACCCCCCCCCCCCTTAATCTCTCCCTTCCCGGTTCCCGCCACTTCTCACCTTCCTCAGGCCGCCGCTTACCTGGGGTCTCTGCACGTGATGGAAAGCCCCTCAGCCTGGTGAGTGGTTCGCTTCCGGTGCCTTTGCCCCAGAGTCCGGTGTGTCCCCGTCCCCAGCGCGTAGGCTGACCCGCTGACCCGACCCTTGAGGACCGAGGCGGGTGTGGCGGGGTCGCAAGGGTCAGGGGGCGCGGGCAGGCCCTGGCCTCAGACGGGTCCGCGGGAAGCTCCTGCCGCAGGGCCCTGGGCACCACCAGGGGACGCCACCAGCGGCGATGTCACCTCCTCTCCTAGCACCACGAAGTCCCTTCCCTGCAACCTGGAGGGGCCGAGGCGGGCTGGGGCAGCGGCGCGGCCTCGGGGTTCAGCGTCCCTCACAGGGGGCCCACAGCGTCGCCGCAGCGCCGGAGAGGCGGAGCGATGCGCCCCGTTCCCGCCCTTTTTCTCCTCAGCCGCGTGTCTTCGCACGTGCAGGCGCGGGAAGGAGAGTCTCGCTTCTCCCCATAGATTAGACACGGCTGGAAAAAAGGCCGAGCCGTGCAGGTTTTCAGCTCAGTTTCCTCACTCCGGGCATCCTAAAAGTACAATAGATGTTTGTGAGTAGCCCATTTCCTTCTTCTGTCTCTAGGCATTTCGGGTGTTGAGATTTAAAAAAAAAACAACTTTCCCTCTCAAAAATTACGTGAATATGGGATCACTCTCTTTCACTCTTTCTCTCCAAATATCTTGGACCGTGCTCACCTGTCTTCTCATTTCTGACCGTGGTTGACCGAGGGTAACTGAAACTTCCACAGCAAAGCCGCAGAGAAGGGGCGGCTACTGTGCATCTCTATATATTGGAAGTCGCCAGTTCACGCTGGTAACCCCTTTTCCGGTTCAACACCCGAGTTCTCTGTGGCTTTCCAACTTTTCTACTTTTGTAAAAAGCCCTTGCCCGACAGTGGCCGTTAACCCCGATATATCAGTTTGTGTACTCAATCTCCAGCGTCGCAGTCCCCTGAGCACCTGCTGTCACCAGCGCGCGCCACCTCTGCGCCCCTCCCCCGCCCTCCAGTGGCCTCGGCGCTGCTGCCCCTCAGGAAAGGGAAAGGCGGAGAGGCGCGACTTGTTATTTATTTATTATTTATTATGTTATTTTATTTATTTATTGTTATTTATTATGTTATTTTATTTATTTATTATTATTGATTATGCTATTTTATTTATTTATTATTACTTATTATGTTATTTTATTTATTTATTTTTTCAATATGATGAAATCTAGTTTTTTTTTTTTTTTTTAAATTTCCAAACATTTAGGGGGTTACAAGTGCTATTTGGTTTTTTGTATTTTCATTTTTTTTTTTGAGACAGAGTCTCACTTTGTTGTCCAGGCTAGAGTGAGTGCCGTGGGGTCAGCCTGGCTCACAGCAACCTCAATCTCCGGGGCTCAGCGATCCTCCTGCCTCAGCCTTCCGAGTAGCTGGGACTACAGGCATGCGCCACTATGCCTGGCTAATTTTTTGTATATATATTTTTAGTTGGTCAATTAATTTATTTCTATTTTTGGTAGAGACGGGGTCTCGCTCAGGCTGGTTTTGAACTCCTGACCTTGAGCAATCCGCCCGCCTCGGCCTCCCAAAGTGCTATGATTACAGGCGTGAGCCACCACGCCCGGCCTATTATTTGGTTTTTTGTTTGTTTGTTTTTACTTTCTTTCTTTTAAAGAGGTTCACTAGATACAAGTGCTATTTGCTATGTGGATAAATTCAATTTATCTATTTAAAAAAATTTTTTTTTCTTTATCCTATCCCCCCAAATCAACTGGTGGCCCGGCGAGGTGGCTCATGCCTGTAATCCTAGCACTCTGGGAGGCTGAGGAGGGCGGATCATTTGAGCTCAGAAGTTGGAGACCAGCCTGAGCAAGAGCGAGACCCCGTTTCTGCTGAAAGTAGAAAGAAATCAGCCGGATAACTAAAACTATATAGGAAAAAATTAGCCGGGCGTGGTGGCTTGTGCCTGTAGTCCCAGCTATTTGGGTGGCTGAGGCAGCAGGATCGCTTGAGCCCAGGAGTTTGAGGTTGCTGTGAGCTAGGCTGACGCGTTGGCACTCTAGCTGGGGTAACAGAGTGAGACTCTGTCTCAAAAAAAAAAATCAACTTGTTAATTTTAAGAGGTATGTTTTGACAGATGGAAATCAAGACAGGGCCACACAACCATCTTGGGATTTTGTCTTGGGAGCTTAAAATCACCCACTGAATGTGTCTCTCCCATGAAGGCTTCTGAGGCAAATATTTTTTTTGTTTGTTATATTTTAAGTCTGGAGTGTCAGATTTTCTCCTGTTAGCCTACCCCTAAGGCATGTTTACCATTCATATATCAAGGCAGGTGCTGCTTCAGATGTCCTAGAAAGGATTTACTTTAGACTAAAATATAATTCCTACTTATGCAGCGGTTCCTGAGATCACTTCAATGTGGGCAGAAGAAAGCCCTTCATCTCAGGCAGATCCCATGTTGACCCCTTTTGATCTCAACAACTAGCCCAGACTTGTACTTGGACGTCTGATTAGGACCAACTCTGCAGTCTTCCTATTCTGTCCTCCCAGCTGCTCTAGGGTAGAAGATCTCCAAGCAGAAGATCTGTTTGGCTTGACATGACAACAGCCCCCGCAGAGCTATCCTGTCTGGATACTCCTTCCTGCTGTCAATCCCACCTCAACACCTGTTCCAAAGGCCCCGTGACGGTCTACAGTCACAGATGTGGCTTAAAAGTCAAAAGTGAGTACAGATGACACAGCCGCTGAAGCCTGTTCTCAAAACCAGATCCTGGTGGCGTCGGCAAATTAGCAGGTTTGTCTGAGTCACTTGAACTAATTAAGTTTTCCTTGTTCACCACCCTTTGCTGGGCTTTCTCAAGATTTTTATGACTAATTGAAATACAAGCTTGTGGTTCTTTTCATACATTACTTAATAGTATGTCAGCATGTCAGCAAATAACTTGTTCTTGGGGAGCTGGTGAAATGCAGGGGTGACTGACAATTACTCAAAGTCTGCAAGAAACATCACCACATACAGCAGGTTGGGAGATGAGTGTGGATATTTGAAAGCCTTAATCTGCAATTCTAGGTTTTACTGCACAGTGAATTGATTACTGGAAAAAAAAATAAATCAGGGTATTCCTTTTGTGTGGTATTCATTAAACGTTGACAAAGCCAACATTCACCATATTTGGTGTTTTTCATATATCATCAGAGACAGTAATTGAATTTTTTTTTAAAATTGGGCCTGTCAAATATGAATGCTGAAAGTAGCTAGTAAATTAGTTAAAAAATTTACATTGCTGGATTTATACCTTTTGCTGTTTGGGCATAGTAAGAATTGAGATTTTAGAAAGAGGATTTGTAGAAAAGCAGTAGGTGAGAGGAAGGAGTCATTAATAATGTTACAAAGATAACACCTTTTAAACTTACACGGAAGAAAAACCTGGTGATACGTGTTACATGGTTGATTCTCCTCCAGGAATCACTTCAGAAACATTGAGCATCTTTCATATACAGGTAGAATAGTGATGGGGGATGGTGATTGGTAGAGGTGACTTTCCACATGGGAGATGAGTGTGACTTCCATGGTAGGATCTCTGCAGTGCATGGGGGCTACCTGCATCATTTATAACTTTGCACCATAATTTGGATTTCCAAATGCCCCAGTTATCAGGACAAAGAAGTATCTCGAACATTAAAAACCACCAAAATTCTAGATCAACAGGTTCCCTGCCAGCAGTGAGAAAAACCGGCTAAAATAAGATGGAGTGCTCTAAACAGTCAATGATTACAAAGGTGGGCAAGGTTCTGCTGAAAATGGAAGGAGGGGCAAAAAAATATGTACAGAACATTCTAGAGCAAGAGCTCAGGTTGTGGATCTTGAAGATTCAGATATTTAGGCGCACTGAATGAAAAATAGGTCTTGGTATAATATCAACATATTCTTGTGTTTTTTTTTTCTTTTTCCTTTTACTTACTGTTTTTTTTTAATTGTTAGCCATACCTGCTGTTTCTTTTATTTAAAGTGCAGTTAATATGACTGAGACATAATAGTACCAGTGGAAACTACCCTACCCAGACACTGATCTCCATTCTGCATAAATACCAGTGACTCCTAAAAAATTTCTCTCTCATTATATAATATTATAAGCAATCCACTGTTATTTAAAGCTTCCATGCTGTAGGCAAAACACAACTAAAATATTACATTATGTATATTTTATTTCCATTGAATCAAACAATAAAACCTTAGAAGCAGCCATTAGCTTTAGGTAATTGCATCAGAAAGTTAAATGCTCCATAAGAACTACAAAGAACACTTAGTTGGCAAGGTCATACAGAAAAATGAGAGGGGCAGGGAATTTAGCTAGGCTTGTTTATTCAGATGTTCCTCTGTCCCTTCATCTTTATTAAGGCAAGGTCATGCACCGCTTTGCTTTCATTAGACAGTGCTACCAACTTGAGTTTTCAAGTTTATAATACTATGACTTGTTTGTGCTTTTTTGTTTTCAGGATTTGTATTGTAGACGCCAACAAAAATCACTTTTCAAAAGTTGGGTGAGGAATAGCAGTCTTTGCCTCAGATAGAGTACTGTACTTAAATTTAGTTTTCTCTCATTTTTTTGTTTCTTCTCTTACCTCATTACAATCTATTTGCATATGATAACTATGTAGGTAAATTTTTCATCATGTAAATAGGATGAGACTCTGCTTCAAAATCTCCATTAGTTTTCCTTGAGTTTAAAATCCGAACTCCCTTACTCTTGCTATGAATTTGAAAAGAATGAACCCTTTCTCTGCAATTTCATCTCAGCACACTTTCCCATTGCTCAGCCTGTTCTAATCACACAGACCATCTTTTCGCTCCCGATAAATTGCCTGCCTCATCCCTACACCAGGACTCGGCCTTTGCTCTTCATTCTGCTTCCTGATTTTGGCTCTGCACTGTCAATCAGGTCCTGCTCAGGTCACCTCTCCTAATAAGATCTTCTTGCTCTCCAAACCTGATGTTACCTTGCTCCCAGTCAATATCACATCATTTGGCTTTTTGTTTTGTTTTTTAATATCATTTTTCATTATCTGAAATTACCTTGCTCAATCCTCAATCCTCTGTTTATTTCTTGTCATTCTTCACAAGAATGTAATCTCCATGGAGGAGGAGGAGGAGCATTATCTGTCTCCTATGCCTCATTCCTGTGCTTCCAGACTGATAGGAGTGTGGCATAAAATAGGAGCTACATAAGTATTTCTTAAACAAGTAGATGAATAAAGTATTCCTTCTTGATTGGTTGATTGACAACCCACGAATACTGTATAGTAGTAAACTGGATGTGTTTCAACTACTTCATATACCAGTTTGGCAAATTATTGTGTCAATTGAAGAATGACGAGGTTTATTAATTCAGAAAGGAGAGCTTTATTTCTCATAAAGGGTTGCAGTCCGTATGCTGGCCATCTTGCAGGATGGCAACATAGCCTTGGGCAGAAACTGAGAACAAACACTGGGAAGGAGGGGCAAAGACAACAGGAATTTATGCGGAGAGACTTGGAAAATATATATATTTAATAAGCCATGGGAGGAGTCATGGGTATTTATGAAAAGAGGAAACATGTGCATACACAATTGAGCTTCATGCCCCCTCTTGGGTCACATGTACAAAAAATGGCAACATTAGAATAATCTGTGGGTGGCATTTTCAACCCTCTGATATCAAAAGGTGAAGCTGAGGACGTGAAAACTGTCAATGTCCATCCTCCAAGACTGGCCAGAACCACTCCAAGATAGGTAGTCTCTTATCCGGAAGGAATGCTGGTCAGTTGTTGTGTCAAAACCACAAAAGGGAGGAGGAGCATTAGGAGGTTGATTGAAACTGATGAGTGGTGGAGCAAGTCTTTCCAAAGGGCTGGTCTGTTTCACCCCTAGGGAAGCAAGCCCTAGGCAGTTAGCCAGGGAGGAGGTATGATGAGGTTTGTCTGACCTGCCATCCTGTCATGAGCAGGATTTCAATTTTTAAGGTTTCTCTGGAGTCTGCTTGGCCAAGAGGAGTCTGTTCAGTCAGTTGGGGGGCTTAGGATTTTATTACTATTTCTCATAGGGGAGGAAAATATTTTCCTTGACCCAGGGGGGACTCTGGCTGGGTCTGAAAGGAAAGCTGACAGATTGACAAGAGAAAAGCCTACAAATTTATTTAGTATAAGTTTTATGTGACATGAAAGCTTTCATAAGGCAAAGAAGACATGAAGAAATGGTTAACCTGTATATTTTAAAGCTGCGTTGGATGAAGAGTGACAGTCAAGGAGAATTAGGATAGAAAAAAGGGTGTGATCAACTGGTAGTAAACTGGGGGAAACTAGGCAAGACCTGTTTCTTCAGATGCTTCTCTCTGTCCTTTCATCATTTACAGATAAGGATCCTCTTTTCCTCTGGGTATGGGAAGGGCACCTCTCACATGAAGGTCTTAAGATATCCTTTAGGGAAAAGTCAGAAAATTCTTCCTATGTTTCATGGCCTGCTTTAGGAGAAGGTTACAGTACCCTTCCTACTTCCGCCTTTTGTGGGGAGCATGCCTTAAACCCCATCACTGTTATCAACTACTAAGAGATCAGTCTTATTTGGATTTTGTAAGAGTAGACCTTCATATCTAGAAAAAAAATTGGTACTGGCTTATTAAGAGGATATTTTCTTCAGATCCATCAATCAGACAATACAAATTGTAAAAGGGGACTAAGGAGGGAGCACAACTGAGGTTGGAAGTGGAGGTGTATATGGATTAGCCAAGAGAGTTCTTACTCTCATTGCTGAGGTGTAGAGGTAGACCTGATACCCAAAAAGGATGTCGGCAGAGGGCTTTGCACTGACCCTTTGATGCTCCCTGAATGTACCAGGAAAACTGCAGTGTGAGACACATAGTGAGACGGTCAATCTGTGTGTTTAATCGGCAATGAATACCGAGTAAGGGAAAGTTTTCTGCAAAAGGAAATGCAGCAATGCAGCAATCCGCAGAGTGTTAGAGAATGAGTCTCTCTGTGTGTGTATGGACTTCCTGGTAAGGGAAAATAAGTCTCTAAAAAGGAAGTTAAGGCTGTGTGTGGAAGGAGGAAGGGACTTATCTCAAACTCTGTCCTTAATGATAATTAAGTGGGAGAGATGGAGTATAGCATTAGAGACTGACTGTAGGGAGATGAAACTCCAGCCATTTTAAACCACAATCAATAGAGTCCAATGTTTTCTGTCCACTAGTCACCTTCTTGAGCCACTCTGCAGATATGGCCAACAAAAACCTGAAAAAACAGTTACCTCCCAGGGCAGCCTAACCCATTTCAAAAGCCATTGGCAAGAGTTTTAATTAACTTGGGTTCCGTGAATGAACTTCAGGAATATGTGAACTCCTGAAACACCACACAAAGGCTTGTGATTATCCCTAAGGTGTATTTATTTCTGGGGAAATTATTTCTTACTTTTTCTTGGATTTTGAAAGGGTTTCTTTAATTTTTAAAATGGCAAGATACTCTGCTGGATAGCTTTGTCTAATGGTACACTTTTTAGGAGAAAACTCTCCCACCTTTTCTCTTAGATAAGAACAGTCAAGAGGAATCCTAGATTCACCAAGGAGACAAAATTGGTACTAAAAAGCCTTTTTATAGCTTGGTAAATTTGTGAATGACAGTCTAGGGAAGAATGATCCTGTTAGGCTACAGATAACTATGGCTCTTGGCAACTCTGAAAAGAGCATTGCTGTTGCGATGTGAATAAGGCTGTATGGACTTTGGCTGATGGGCAGATGACTCACTGTCCTCAAAAATGCTATGGAAAAGGCTATGCTTTGCATCTGTCTGGGGTGTAAATTTGCTTTTGCTTGACATTGTGATAGCAGACCATTCAAAGGAAAGGAACAAAGAGAAAATGTTATCTTTGTGGGAAGATACTACTATTAGAAGCTGAAAGTATGTTGGAAAATACCTTTGAAAATGTATTTTTTTCTCCATATGCTTTTATGCCACTGTAAGCACAGGGAAAACATTTTTATTCTTACCCCTTTTTTTTAAAAAACGGGTAATCACTGAATTCAACATTCACCATAAGTGCAAAAGGATAGTTAATCTGCATTTTATGGGGGGTACACACTAGCTTGGTAATAAATGGCTCCAGAGGTTATTGCAATTTGGAAAGATTGAACAATTATTTTTGTGAAATACTATTTTGTGAAAACTCACCAACATTTATTGGAAATTCTTTACAAAACATCAAGTGCTTTTATTATCTTAGCGCTTGGGCTCAAAATTTTTGATTTATTGGGTAGAACGAATCATTCTACCCTAATGTCAGAAGGACCAAGATGATTTTGTGGCTTCTTAAAATTCGGTTATTGTTTTTGGTATTTGCAGATGGTATGTTAACTTTTAAAATCATTAGAAAGTCTTTTAATTAAGCACTACCATGTAGGCCTGAGAAAATCTTTGCCTCTTCTTCCAAGGAGTTGCCTAAGCACTGGGCAAATCAGATTTTATAAATATATCAGGATCTTATCCTTCACCTATTCTGGCAAGATAAGACAGGAAAACAGCATGCCCAATTCCATAACAGATTAAAAAACAAAAAAGCATACGTTTTCTTTTCTGATATCTATGTTACTTTAGGGTCAATTTGGATGTTTAGAGAAATTTTCTTTTTGAATTTTGTGGGTATTTTAAAGATATATATATATATATATATATATATATATATATATATATATATAGCAATGAGTTTCTAGCAAACAAAATGACCTACTTAAAATAGAAAAAAAGAGAGCCAGTTCCATTAATCTGAGTGAACAGACGCTGAAAATCTTTTGTACTTTCTTTTTCTCTTCTTTTAATTTCCTCAGCTCAGATTCTTAGACGACACTTATCACTGCAGAGGGGCTAAAATGTACCAAGTGGAATGTCCCTTCAAACCTGCACTGCAGACTCTCCATGGAGACCTCTTGGGTGCTTGCTCCATGTTATTATCTGATAAGACAGGACTTAAACCTCAAAGCCAACTGTCACTCAAACTCCTCCATTCCAGCCAGCCTCCAGGGCACCCTACCAGCAGCAGTTCTGCCCCAGTGCCCTTGTGGCGCTGGCTAAAATAGCACTGCCTCTGCTCCCTGGATCAATGAACGCACAGCCAGGCTTTACTGTGCTCTGCGACTCAATTGCTACTTGGCTTTTGCTGATCTTCTGGTATCAGGATTTAGTCACCTTCTTAGTCTCAAGTGTCTGCATCCCCATGTCATTCTCTGCTTCACTTTAGCTACTTATTCCTCGAGGAAGCCAGAGAGCATTCCAGAATGTCAGAAGTTTAGAAATATCTTCACAAAGCTTAACAATCTGACTTCCAAGGACTTAACCTTCCTATTTTCTTATATTCATTTCCTTAAGAACTTCTGCTGTTGTTTCTGTTCTGCCCTAGAACATGTATGGCCAATGTGAGAAAAATCCACAGGACACTCAATTTCTAACAAATTGCAAATTTGAGCAGACATCAAACCTGTTGCTTTTTAACTCTGCTTCTTCCCTTTTAGGGAGAGAGAGACAGAGGCAGAGAGGAGAAAGAGAGAATATGACTTGTGTGTGTGTCCATGCATGTGCATACATGTGCCATCCAGAAGAAATTGGTATGCAGAATTCTAGAATTTAAAGAGCTGTTTTATATATGCTAGATAATCATTATATCAGAAAACTCTAGTTCATTTATGCAGTTTTTAAATAAGTATTTCAGTTTAAAATATGGCATTCTTAGAACATTTTATGCTACAAAAGCCTGTGCTAATTTATTTACACATGACAAATCTGAAAATCCTATAAAATCATGTCATTAGTTATAGTGTTTTGGATAACTTTAGGAAAACTTTGTCAAACCAGAGATCATTTTTCCTAACACCATTCTCAGTGGTGACTAGATTTATGTACAGTTTTATGTGAGAACTGCTTACCTCCACAAACAGGTGGGACAAGATGGGATAGAAACCTCCTACCTACTAACTCTGGTCTTTATTAAAATACGACTAAATTTAAAATAGCAAATAAAAGAATAGGAATATGAAGGGTGATTCAGAATCCATTCAGAAATATTAAAATTCTACATTAAAAAGCCTATACTTAAAATATTTCAAGACATGAAATTATATAAACTATTGTTTTTCAGTGTTTATTCTGGGAATACTTTATTCATATTTGGAAGCCGAGTAAATTATTTCATATTTTAGTGTATGAATTTTGGTCTGTGTCAGAGTCAAGATATGCTTATCTTGTGAAGGCTGTGAGGGTACCCTCTAGTGGTTTATGTTATGCCTGAAAACTATCTGAGTGAACTTCATGGATGTGTTCTCTGACTTGTTCCCCTCAAATCTGAAATTCTACTTTTCGTATTTGGAATCAAGCACACTAAACGCTCTGCTATCCTCAAAAATAACAGCTAGGTGTAATAGTGCACACTTATAGTTCCAGCTACTTGGGAAGCTGAGATGGGAGGATTGCTGGAGCCTAGGAGTTTAAGACCAGCCCCTGGACAACATAAAGAGACTCCCGTGTGTAAAGAAAAAAATAAATTAATAAACAAGTAGTCTGTGAACCTGTAACCTTTAGTAGACCAGTTAGGAGAATGGTGTGAGTGGAGCACCTTCCCATCTTTAAGCTTTTGCAGAATATGATGTATCCTGAAGAACCAGAGAGCAGTAATCAGACTAGAATTTTTTAACTGTTGTAATTTTGAAGGATTTTAAAGGAAAAACTCAGTAATCTTGAAAAATGATTTCTTATTGAACCGTTGTGATTTTGTGCTTCATAAACACATAAACATGCACACTGAAATGCCTTTTAAGTAGAAAATTGATGTCATTTATTATACCCCAAATGCCATTCTCTTCCTTTCTGCAAAGCCTAGAAGTAAGCTGATCAAAGAAAAGAGCATGACATTGTAAAATGATGCACTTTATGTCTGTTTGATATGAAATTAGCTATACTGTAAGCTGTGGGAAAAAAATGAATGATTTTGTTTTTGAAGCAAAAATTCCAGAAATGATTCGCTTACCCTTAGCAAATTGAAAGATAACAGGTCTTCATCAGAAGGTATACCTCCTGGGGATGACATACCCCTTCCTAATCTCAGAGAATTTTTTTTTTTTTTTTTTTTTGAGACAGAGTCTCACTTTGTTGCCCAGGCTAGAGTGAGTGCCGTGGTGTCAGCCTGGCTCACAGCAACCTCAATCTCCTGGGCTCAGCGATCCTACTGTCTCAGCCTCCCGAGTAGCTGGGACTACAGGCATGCGCCACCATGCCCGGCTAATTTTTTGTATATATATTTTTAGTTGGTCAATTAATTTCTTTCTATTTTTGGTAGAGACGGGGTCTCGCTCAGGCTGGTTTCGAACTCCTGACCTTGAGCAATCCGCCCGCCTTGGCCTCCCAAAGTGCTAGGATTACAGGCGTGAGCCACCGCGCCCGGCCTCAGAGAATTTTTATGAGGATCAAAGATGAAAATTTTAAAGCTGTTTATTCATTCATTCTTTCAAAAAAACTTTTACTGAATACTCATTTTGTGAAAGCTTTCTAATAGTTAATCTAATATGTAATTTTTAAAAGCACTTAACATATCAATATGTTGTGGCTATTTTCTCCCACCCAATGTGATGCCTTGTTAAGTGGCACACACAACCATAGAAAAAAGAAGAAGAAAAAAAGCCAAGGGACTACTCTTTCTCCTTGTTTCTTAACTGTGAGTCGGTTGTTTTCTCCCATGTAGTCTGGAACTGCTTAAGGATGCAAATTATCCCCCAACAACAAGTGGGTAGTTTCCATAAATTTAGAAGTGTCCTTTGGAATGGTTATTTTATGTTAACAAAATCTTATGGAAATCCCTACTGGGCTTTGGAGTTAGACAGAACGGAGCTGAAATTCTGTCTTAGTATTTATTTTGTCTGTGTAAGCCTTTACTTAAAATTGAAGAAGTTAATGTCTGGTCCATAGGGTTGATGAAAATATTTATTAAATGATGTAAGTTAAATAAAGCGCCTGGCCCAGTATCTGAGTAAGAGGACCTGAAAAAGAGTGTTGAATGTATTTTCATGACACATCCTTAATGGGGCTGTCTTTTACTAGATAGAGATGGAAGGTGGTGGTGGGGTGGTTCTTCAAACTGTGAGTCCCCTAGATTTGCACTGACTCTACTTGGCTGGCAAAAATATTAGGTTATCAAGTATGAAATATCTGATTTCCTTAAGTAGTAAGTTTGACAGTTGCTATCTCTGACATTTCACCTTGACACTTCTCATTTTAGTTTTATTGTGAGGGTACATCCTCAGTCTCTCAAACGCATGTTTTGGCTTGTGATTATTTTTCAAAATTTTTTTAGAGCAATTTTTGTGAAGCTGTGGATAAGTCAAAAATTCATGTTATTTTTGAATGTGAACTCCGTCATGGAACCAGTGCAGCTCAGACAGCTTGAAATATCAATGAAGTGTTTAGGAAGGATGTGGCTAATGAATGCACAGTACATTGATGGTTTGAGAAGTTACATTCTGGTGATTTTAATATTGAAAATGAGCCACATGGGTGACCTGAGACCAAGGTGGATGATGATGAGCTGAAAGCTGTAGTGGAAGTGAATCCATTTCAATATATTTGTGAATTAGCAGCAAGGTTTGATGTTACTATGCCAATATTATGGGACCATTTGTCAAGGTAACAAACAAATCGGCAAGGTAAAGAAGCTGAATAGATAGATGGGTTCTGCATGAATTAAATGAGCTTTAGAAAAGACATTTTCTCAAAGCTTGCTTTTCTTTGTTGTCACAACATAAAGGCAAACCATTTGTATGCCTTATTGTTACATGTAATGAAAAATGGATTCTTTTTGACAATCACAAGCATTCGGCACAATGGTTGGATAAAGATGAAGTGCCAAAACACAGCCCCAAACCGAATATTCATCAAAAAAAGCTAAGGCTATATGTTTGGTGGTCCAGCCCGAGTATTATTCACTACAGCTTCATGAAACCTGGTCAATCGATTACAGCAGATGTCTCCTGCAACCTATTGGACAAAATGATGAGGATGCTTGACAAAATGATAAGGATGCTTGCAATTAAGCAGCCGAGACTGGTCAACAGAGACAGGCCAATCCTCTTGAAAAACAACAGTTGGCCACATGTTATGCAAACAACTCTGTTCAAACTACAGAGGACTTGGAAACTCTCTGTTATCCACTGTATTCACCAGACCTTGCACCAACTGACTACCACTTCTTCCAGGCTTTGGACCACCTCTTGCATGAAAAACTATTTAATTCTCAACAAGCTGTGGAAAATGCCTTTGGCGACTTAATGGCCTCACTCTCCAGACTTCTTTGCTGCTGGCGTAAACAAGCTACCATTAAGATGGAAAACTGTGTTGACAGTTGAGGTGCATACTTTGATTTATTATACTGCTTCTTGTTTGAGATATAATAAACTACACTTTTGATTCAAAATTAGACATTTCATAAATTTAATGACCCAGATATTCTATAAATCAGTAAAAATGATGGATATAAGAATCTGAGAGTATTTAACAAAGGAAACCTTCTCAGTGAACTCAAGGCCTCGTCAATGCCCTCCAGCTAGAGTCCACCAGGAACACACCTGTAGTTGCAGCCAGGGGTTGTTCCTTGGGGAACAGTGGGGTATTTCAGTAAAAGGGAGTAAGAAAGCACTTACAGTGTTTGGGCTTGTGCTAGGTGATTTGGGAGATGGTTGTAAGAAAACAGAGCTTTGCTTTGGATTGGATGCTGTAGAAAGGTGTGGGTGTTTAGAGGCAGACAATTCTATGTTTGGGTTTTGTATTAGGTTGCTGTCATAGCAAATTACCACAAACTAGGTGCCTTAAACAATAAAAATATTGTCTCACAATTCTGGAAGTTAGAAGTCTGAGATTGAGCTGTCCCCAGGTTTGGTTTCTCCTGAGGCCTCTGTCCTCGGCTTGCATATGGACACCTTCTCGCAGTGTCCTCACATGGCCTTTTCTTTGTGCACACACAATCCTATTGGATTAGGGTCCTACCTTTGTGACCTCATTTAACCATAGTGACCTCTTTAAAGACTTTTTCTCTGAATTCAGTCACATTGGGGGCTAGGGCTTCAACATATAAATTTTGGGGAGACACAAATCAGTAACAATCCCTTTCCCCAATCCCCAGGATATAAATGGGAGCAGGGGACGCTGACAGCTGCCAGGGGTGGAAACGAATGGTGAGTATAAGAATGGATTCACTCAGAGTTTTCCTACTGGAAGGTGAGGGCCCCAAGCCACTTCTAGTCCTGGCCCTACAAGGTCAGCCCATCAAGCACAGGGCAGGTTAGTTGCTCCTTCTCTGGAACTGCTATAAAACATCTGTAGGGTGCCTTTTATCAACTGTTAAGAGCAGAAAAATGGATGTGCCAAATAACTACTGGGAAGATCCTCTTGAAATCAGTGTGTGTTGGCCAGTAATGGGGAAGAAAATATTGTGAAAGTTTTAGATATTGTTAAATCTTTTGTAATGGTTCATCTTGCTTCCTAAGAAATAGATGGTTTATTGCAGTCCTTGCAAACCTTTGCAGTATCCACAGCAATTATCACAGAGAGAATGTTTGTGAACTACTGAGAGCTTCTTGAAGGCATGAGGGCATCTAATTAAGCTTTGCATTTCTTGGTCCAAGGACAGGTGCTGTTCCACAGTTGGGGGTAAGAACAAGAATTCTGATGGTTGCAAGTGGTTTTTTTTTTTTCTTTTTTGCATGTATTATTATAATAACTACTTGGCAAATAATTTGTAGTATTTCAAGAGGAATTCAGAATTTGGAAATTTTAGAGGTAATCAAACCCCTTTTAACCTTACTTTTGTATATAAAAACACATTTGTGTTATCTAGCCATCCCATAGTTTCCATGGGAGATTGGTTCCTGGACTTCCTGCAGATACCAAAATCTGCAGCTGCTCAAGTCCCTGATATAAGATGGTGTAGTATTTGCATGTAACTATGCACATCCTCCTGTGTACATTAAATCACATCTAGATTACTTATAATATCTAATATAATGCAAATACTATGTAAATAGTTATTTACTGTATTGTTTAGGGAATGATGACAAGAAAATAAAAGTCTGTATAGCTTCAGTACAGACATAAATTTTGGAATATTTTTGATCTGCAGTTGGTTAAATCCACAAATGCAGAACCCATGGAAGATATGGAAGGCTGATTGTATGTGTGCATGTGTGTGCGTGTGTGTACATGTATGTGTTATATCTTGCCAAAAATTCGTTTGTAGATAAGAAAACTAAAACTTTTAGAATTTGATGATTATTAAGAATAGAACTCATATTTTCTGCTTCTTACTTTTTACTTCTGCATGCTGGTGTTAAGTTTTAAATGCAAATCCTATGACTAATTACACATGAATTCTTAAATACTTAAAAGATGCATTTAAGTTGCAGAGTATATTGTTGCCTGACACAGATAGAATTTTGTTCAAAAGACAGCAGGATAATTTAGACTAGATGTAAATAAGGTGAATAAAAAATGTTTAAATAAGCTACCTTCCAGTTTAGCGTTGGTGTCTGATGGAGAAAAAGATATAAGGAATCTGTCAGAACAACAACAACAAGAGTCAGAGACATTGCTTCCATGTGAGGGAAAAAAAATCTTCATTGCTGTGCAGAAATCGCTAGAAATGTTGTACTCCAGGGTTTGAGAGACTGAGATGAAGCAATAAAAAATAAGCTTTCTTCCTAAAGGAACCTGAGCTGAAAACCAATGAAACAAGAATCATGCCAAGGTCCAGCCGTTCTACTTCACATGCCCATCTGCATTCAGATTGACCAGTCATGAAATAAAATGAGTTTGTCTGTTCATGCCTATTGGACATTCATCTCCACTATGAACTCACTCAATGATATAAAGGCAAAAATACTTTTTCCACATGGGGTTTTCTAATTAGCATACGAGCTTGAGACTCTGTCTGGTATAAGAATTGACTAGATAATTCTACTGCCTAGTTATATTAACAATCATGTATATTTAATTACTCCATTTATATACCATGTTCCAAAAATGATATGAAACAACTTACTTATGATATTTGTATAGCTTTTTACATTTCATGTATGTGAGCAGGTTTCGTTCAGTTCTGACATTAAGTCTCTGAGATCAGTATTAACAGCCCATTTTTACAGCATGAAGAACCGTACGTAGTTCACAAAGATTATTGACTTGCTTAGCTGTGAGGTAGGCATTAATATTGTCTCCTTACTGGTGGGAAAGTAAAGCTTAAAAAAGTTAATTGTTAAAGAAGATACCACTAATTTGAGGTGTTACTAACGTGTAGAATTTCAACTCAAATCTACTGATCTCAAAGACTGTCATGAACTGCTGTGGTCTCTTACCTCCTTAAAATGGAATAGAGTTGCTTTTCTGATGGTTTTAGCTTATTAAAAAAAGAGTCAGTCTGTTGATTCATGTTTCTAAATACTATTTTTTAGAACAGGGATGCAATTTACAATTAATTTCAAATTCTTTGGCAATATGAAGCAATCCATTTTTGTTTCTAAAATATTGGTTCATCTATGGAATTATGCTTATTTACTTGTGTGATTTTACCCAATAAATTCCCAGAGAAAGTTAATCATGGTAGAAAAACTTCTGCTGTTTTATCTGTAGAGAAATCCTAAGTCAGTGTAGTTGATTTTTAAAACGGATGAGAATAGTGAGTTAACCAATTCTGTTCATCTTGTGCCCTCAACAAATGTTTTCAACCTAACAAAATATAGCTGATTGCCTGTGACTCATTTCTTTTTACTACTTACACGTTATTACTTCCCTATCATGTTATAGAAATTAAAATAAGAAATTTTAAGAAGTCACAGGGAATCTTCATATTAGAAAAATCTGAACTTCTAGGCCGGGCGCGGTAGCTCACGCCTGTAATCCTAGCACTTTGGGAGGCCAAGGCGGGCGGATTGCTCAAGGTCAGGAGTTCGAAACCAGCCTGAGCGAGATCCCGTCTCTACCAAAAATAGAAAGAAATTAATTGACCAACTAAAAATATATATATACAAAAAATTAGCCGGGCATGGTGGCGCATGCCTGTAGTCCCAGCTACTCGGGAGGCTGAGGCAGTAGGGTAGCTGAGCCCAGGAGTTTGAGGTTGCTGTGAGCTAGGCTGACGCCACGGTACTCACTCTAGCCTGGGCAACAAGTGAGACTCTGCCTCAAAAAAAAAAAAAAAAAATCTGAACTTCTTTTAGTGGTGACTAAAACCCCAAGCTTGCTTTGGGAGAGATTTTCTGAGAGCTCTTAACCATGTATATAGTCACATTTGGTAAATAATTGAAAGAACTGTCTGGTTTTGCTGAATACTAAGGAGCAATAGATATTGCTATTCTAACAGCTATTACTCCTGGCCATATGAAATTTTGAGACTCTAAGGAACAGATATAAGTGAACCTAGAACTCTACAGGTCAGTACTCTTAAGGATTGCTGGAACCTAGTCTCTGTAAAGTTCCCCCTCTGTCTGGGGTGGGATTGGTGGTACTTGCAATTTTACATGAACTGCTGTTTATCTTCTTTGTTATAATTGATGTTAGGACTGTCAGCCTTGAAACGCTCAATGAAGGGATCCCCTAAGAATCTGCTCTTATGGACACTCTAAACTTTTTCCTGAAGCTGGGTTGCTGATGTTACCTGAGCAAGATGCTTCTGTGTGGCTGACATCAGCCACTGAGATGGCTTGATTTAGTCTCCTGCAACAAATGATAGCTTTTAACATTTTATTTCTTAATTTTTTTTTAAATTTCAGCATATTATGGGGGTACAAATGTTTAGGTTACATATATTGCCTTTGCCCCAACCCGAGTCAGAGCTTCAAGCATGTCCATCCCTGAGATGATGCACACCATACCCCTTAGGTGTTTATATACCCATCCCCCTCCTCATCTGCCTGATACCTGATAAATGTTATTACCATATGTGCACTTAAGTATTGATCAGTTAATACCAGTTTGATGGCTAGTACATGTGGTGCTTGTTGTTCCATTCTTATGATTCTTCACTTAGTAGAATGGGATCCAGTTCCATCCAGGATAACACAAAGGGGGCTAGATTACCATTGTTTTTTGTGGAACTCCATGGTATACATATACAACATTGTATTGATCCACTCGTGTATTGATGGGTACTTCTGAACTTTTAACCTTTTTTACACACTCTCATTCTGCAATGAAAATGCCTTCTATGATGTAAATCTGAACTCCCAGCATCAGTATGTGTCCTTGAACCATTTTGATGATCTTCAAACAAAATTGAGATCCTTTCCTGTTATGTCTGTGCCACTTCTCTGGAACTTCATCTTTTGTTTCCTTTATATTTTTTTGTCCAACCACCTTCCTAAGAGTCTTTCAACACATTAGATGTAGGGCTTCTCAAAGCTTTTACAACATGTAGGGAACTAGCTTTTCACTTCCTAATATATAATGCAGACTTGTTCAAGCATGCTGCAGAGAATTAAATTGAGAATGTTCTACAATAATTAGAGAAAATAATTAAATATAAAAACATAAACATTAAACAATTAAAAATTAGGAAATTAACCCCCAAACTTTGTCATCCGTAAAACTTAAGGATGATGAAGTTAACATTTCACAAGCATTTCTTTAAAACCAAATACTTTTAGGTTTATTCTCCTAGGCATGTTGAAAGTCTGAGTGGCTCACTTATAATGTCTTTAAAATGGTCATTGGCCTATTTCACTAAGAATGTATTAGATGCAACTTTTGCCTAAAGATTGGGAAATGGATATACATTGTGAGTGCTGTGTGAGAATCCAATAGTCAATAAGGCCTTCTGTAGGCTTTTGAAGAAGCACTGTGTTCAGTATTGACTTTGCTTGTGGAATCTGGGACACAGCTGAAATTGCTTAGGGCCAACCACTGACTGCTTCATCTGGAGTAATCTTTCTCACAATCTTTTTTTGGCCTAATAGATATTTCAATCTCATATATTCGTCAAACAGACATTAGCTCTGTTCTCTTTCCACTGTTTCCTTGAAGAGAACTTATAGTTCATTGAAATGAGAAAATAAAAACAAAATAGCACACTTTATTTTCTAAACCAATACTGTTGAACTAAGATTACAGTTTAATATGAGATAAAATAGACGTGTTTGTCTACCAAACTTTGGAGCCTTTGGTATGTGTCCATACATTGCCTAATATAGCATTGAAAAATAATAACTTTTGTGTATCCTCTCCATGTAGATGGTTATCTCCAGTAGATGGTTATTTGGGTGATTTCTAGTTTTTGTTGATTATGAATAAAATTGCCATAAACATTTTTATACTGATTTTTATGTGAACTGAAGAATTGCTATATAATAGGATAATTGTATGTTTAGTTAAAAAAACCCCTGCCACACTATTTTCTAAATTGGATGGGTTGGGACAGGTGTGGGGCTCATGCCTGTAATCCCAGCACTTTGGGAGGCCAAGGCAGGAGGATCACTTGAGACCAGGAAATCCAGACCAGTCTGGGAAACATAGTGAGACTCCTCTGTACAAATAGTGAAAAAATTAGCCAGGCATGGTGGCATGTGCCTGTCCCAGCTGCTCACTAGGCTGAGGCAGGAGGATCTCTTGAGCCCAGGAATGTGAGGCTGGAATGAGCTATAATTGGGCAACTGCACTCTAGCCTGGGCAACAGAGTAAGACTCTGTCTCAAAATAGATATAGATAAATATAAATATATAAATAATAAATAGACAAATATGTAGATAAGATGGGTATACATTTTGTAGTCCCACTAGGAATTGAGGAGAATTCCAGTTGCTTGGCACACTTTCAAGCACTTAGTATTGTTGTCATGGCTATTATAAGTGTGTAGTGGTATCTCATGGTTTTAATTTACATTTCTCTGATGAAAAATAGTATTGAGTATATTTTCATGGTCTTATTGTCATCCATATAGCTTTTTTGGAGCAGTATTTATTCAAAACTTTTGCCCATAAAAATTTTTTTAAAAAATATTAATATTATAAATATTATATATTATAAAATATTATTATGTTTTAAGAGCTCTTTATATGTTCTTTATACAATCCCTTTATCAGATATTATTTGCAAATGTTTTCTCCCAGTCTGTGGCTTGCCTATTAAATCTCTTAAGAATGTCTTTTATAGAACAGAAGTTTCTAAATTTGAGGTCAAATTCATCAATATTTTTTCTTTATGAATTAGACCTTTGGTGTCACATATAATAGAATATAACTGAACATCAAAAGAGAAAAATCACTGATACAGAAAAACATGGCTGAATCAATACTCTAAATTAAGTGAAAGAAGCCAGTCTCAAAACACTATGTATATATATATAGGTGTTTTGGGAAGGACAAAACTAGCCAAAAAGAGGAAACAATTTAAATATCTGTCAATGAGTAAACAAAATGTAGCAAAACTATACAACTCAGAAATAAAGAATGAACTACTGAACTGTAATATAACATGAATCAACCTCAAAATAATCATGCTAAACGAAAGAAACAAGATGTCAAAAATGTATATTGTCTGATGCCATTCATGTAAAAAAAAGTAGAAAATGTTATACTATCAAAAAAATATATATTGCTAGTTGTCTGGAAAAATATATAAATATAAATATATAACAATATAACATTATATAATATTATATATTAATATATACTATATATTAATTAATATATTAATATGTAATATATTACTATAATAATTATATATATTTATATATATATCACTGGTTGTGGTGCAAAGCAGTGTGTACTGCAAAAGGGCTTGAGGTAGCTTTTGGGGTAATAGGAATGTTTTATATTTTGGTTGTAGCAGTGGTTGTCACAGTTGCAATAATCTATCAAAATCCATTGAATTTCACACATGAAATTAATGTAGTTTATTTCACATATATTATACCTCAATAAATTTGGTTAATTTTTTTCATTAGGTTTAGAATTCTAACACTCAATTTGTCTCAGTATACACATAACTCCATTTTCTTCTGGTTTACATTGTTGCAAATGACAAGTTGGCTGTCGATGTGAGTATTATTCCTTTGAATGTAATCTGTTTTTTTTCTCTACCAAAAACCAATGAAATAAATTCTCTTTTTTAAATTGTTTTTTTGACAGTTCATTATGATTTCTCTTTTTTTTTTTTAACCTGCTTGATATTTGTTTGTCTTTCTGGATTTGTGGGGAGGGGTCTTCCAGAAGTTTTAGAAACTTGAAGTCATTATTTATTAAAATATTTCCTTGATCTCATTTTCTTTCCCCTCTCCTTCCATTGATATTAAACTTGGGTGTGGCCTGGGCATTTCTCTCTGTCCCTGCAGCTTTAAATCCATGAAAAATTCCAAAGCTTAAAATTCCTAAATTTAGAAATTGACTTCTTTCAAGGAACAATCTGTTTTAGATTCTCTGTATATCTTACTAGGTTTCTTCTCTCACTTAATTTTTGGCATCTGTGGATATTCCTTACTTTCTTGCTAGATGTAGACATTTGAAAATATTTCAAAATATATTTTGCTTAGCATTTTACCTTGTTTTTATTTGGAGGATTGATTGATTATGGAACCTGGTCTGTACTGTCAGAAAATGGAATTGCTTGGTACATATGGTTCCATTTAAAAATTTGCATTATGATATATCCATTACTATTTAAATTCTTTAACAATTAACCATTAATCACTATAAAGCTTAGGGTCTTAGCAGTTTTTATAGCTTGAAGAAGAGTTCATAAACACAAAACCCATCAGAAAATCTTGGAAAGATTTTGCTTTTGATGGTATTGAATAATCTGAGGCTTATTTGCAATGAGATTGCAATGAGACCTAAAACGTTTTAAATTGAAAGATTACGTCGTGAAGAGTACACTATTTCTTAACAATTCATGTTAGAAGACATATCTGCATTTCAAAATGATCTTAGAATTATACGCAGCAAAATTTGGTAGCTGTGAAGAGAATCTTTTGAGACAGTTGTGATACTAGAAGAAAAAGGGAAAATTTATTCCTTTTCTTGAGGTTGGTGAAATAATATATCAGAAATGACAGACCTTACAGTTCAAAAGCTTTAATTTTATTGTTATTCAGCTCACGTCAATTTTAAGCCTGTATTCAATAGAGCAGTTATTCTCAATATTTTAGAATTTGGTACCTACTTTGACTTTATAATCCATTTTACTTCAACACCTTTGAATTTCAGATATTGTGAGGGTATTAACCAAGTTTGAGCACTAGCATTCCTAATGTGCACTGGCCAACATCCTATCTTATGATTACTTATGCCAGGTTTAGCTGTTTCCCAAATCTCTATAGTAAATAACTATACTCCTAGCTTATAAATTTGATCACATATACACACAAAACATATATATATACATATATATATATCAATGAAATGTGCATTGTTTACTTTTAGCTCCAAAAGATTTATATATGCACTTGTAATGAACTAATTTACATATCTATATTATTTTTATTACTATTATCAATATACTAAAATGTTTGTTTTTCAATATTTGTTATTAAGGGGGAGATTTTTAATTTATATCTCATTATGTATCATCCTAGAAAAGATTCTTACTATTTTTGAATGAAACATCACTAAGTTGTCATTCCTTTCAATGTATTTTAAAATTTGTTCTGCATTCATATTTTGGGTGCATGATAATTTTATATCATGCTAAAGTTCTGAAATACTAATAAGCAGTGCTTTAGATTTCTGTTTTTTGTTTTTGTTCTTTTTATAAACTTTTAATTTTTAATCATTATGGGTAGTGTGTGTATATATATATGTATGTATATATATGGGATACATGTGATGTTTTTTGATATAGGCATACAATGCATAATGATCAAATCAGGGTAATGGAGTATCCATAACTTTAAGCATTTATTATTTGTGTTAGGAACATTCTAATTTTATGCTTTCAGTTATTTTAAAATATACAATAAATTATTGTTAACTATAGTCACCCTCTTATGCTACTGAATACTAGATATTATTCATTCTAACTTTATTTTTTTGTTTCTATTATCTCCAATTTCTCTTTCATTCTGCACCACCCTTCTCAGCCTCTGTAATGATCATTCTACTCTCTCTCTTTCCATGAGTTCAACTTTTTTTTTTTTAGCTCCCACATATGAGTGAGAACATGAAATATTTGTCTTTCTGTGCCAGGCTTATTTCACTTAACATAATGTCCTCCAGTTCCATCCATGTTGTTGCAAATGACAAGATTTCATTCTTTTCTTATAGCTGAATAGTATTCCATTGTGTATATATACCACATTTTCTTTATCCATTCAGCTATTGATGGACACTTAGGTTGATTCAATATCTTGGCTATTGTGAACAGTGCTGCAATAAACATGTGACTGCAGATATCTCTTTGATATACTGATTTCCTTTCTTTTGTGTACATACTCAGCAGTGGAATTGCTGGGTTATATGCTAGTTCTGTTTTTAGTTTTTTTTGTTTTGTTTTGTTTCTGTTTTTTTTTTTTTGAGGCAGAATCTCACTCTGTTGCCTGGGCTAGAGTGCCGTGGCATCAGCTTAGCTCACAGCAACCTCAAACTCCTGGGCTTAAGCGATCCTTCTGCCTCAGCCTCCCAAGTAACTGGGACTACAGGCATGTGCCATCATTCCTGGCTAATTTTTTCTATATATATGTTTATAGAATATATATATGTGTGTGTGTGTGTGTGTGTGTGTGTGTGTATTTAGTTGGCCAATTAATTTCTTTCTATTTTTAGTAGAGACGGGGGTCTTGCGCTTCCTCATGCTGGTTTCGAACTCCTTACCTTGAGCAATCCTCCTGCCTTGGCCTCCTAGAGTGCTCAATTTACAGGCATGAGCCACTGTGCCTGGCCTATTTTTAGTTTTTTGAGGAACCTCCATGCTGTTCTTCATAGTGGCTGTACTAATTTACATTACCACCAACAATGTAACAGGGTACCCCTTTGTCCACCTCCATGTCAACATTCATTTTGCTTGTCTTTTGGATAAAAACCAGTTTAACTTTAAATTTCTAAATAGAACATAAACTAGAAACTTGAGAACAATGTTGGATTGCAGAAGGAGTATGGACTTATATCAGGGTCTAGTTTTGAGAAAGTACCTATTGTTTTAATAAGTATTGCCTTAAATTTCTTAACAGAAAATAATATGGGAAATAGAGGACAATATTGGATATTATAGAATGATCATAGATTTTGAAGTTTGATTCTGGCTCTATTATTCACTAAATATGTTGTGCCAGAAAAAGTACTTTCAAATATTAAGTAGCTTAACTCTAGAGTGAGTTGAATGTTATCTACTAAACAGGGTTGTAATGTGTATCAATTAGGTAAAAATATGTGTGATGACTATTACGTAGGTACTCAAAAAATGAACTTTCCTATTTTTGTGTCAATTCTGTACATTAGTTGGAATTTATTTAATTTATGGGGCAAGGACTAAAAGACTGTACAAATTATACTTAAAGTGATAAAAAAAGATTTTATGTTTAAAGCATTTAGTGGCACTTTTCTAAAGGTCTGCAAGGAGAAATGCTAATTTTAGGATATCTCTCTTCATTCCATATCTCCCACTGGGTGACAATCAAGGAATGTCATGAGATGCAGACAGTTGGGAAGGAGGAGAGGAACCACCTTAGCTAAGAGGAGGCTCTCTATCACCCTTTTATCAGAAAAGCTTTATAGATTAATGAATGCTTTTTATATTTTGAACACCTCTGTTTCTGCAAGATGCCATGAGAGGCACTGTACACAATTAAAATCACAAAGTTCCCATTTCCAGGAAATTTGCAATCTCAGACATCACAGTGAAGACAGATGTTAAACTGAAGGCAGCCCCAAAACAGTTGATTCTCAAGACCCTGGTAATTTTAGTATTTTTATAAGGCTTACTGAAACACACAATGTCTATGTTTGAAGCCGTCCTTTCTTTTCTGTGAATTAGGCCAGAGCATCCAAGAGCTATGATGTAGTCCATACTCATCTGGTTTTCTCATGGAATTCCTTTAAAATTTATTTTGCCTTGACCCTCCAATTAATTCCTTTGTAGGATGCATATATACATTTTTAATGTAACCTATTCTTGCATTTATTTTAGGGAAGCAGCTGAAGTTCTCATCTTCTACTCAGTGGCCCTTCTATGAAGACTTATGGCACCTATGGGAAATTACAGATTTAAGCATTATTCCTTTGGAGGGATTGTTGGCCATCAGGAAGCCTGAGGCCTAATTTGGGGCCAATATTATAACTTTAGTACCTATAACATCCATAACTATAAATAATACTAGTGTTTGGTCTTATAGTTCAGATACATTAATACTTTTTCTGACCTTGTTTTATTTTTTTTATTTTTTATTTTTTTTGAGACAGAGTCTCGCTTTGTTGTCCAGGCTAGAGTGAGTGCCGTGGCGTCAGCCTAGCTCACAGCAACCTCAAACTCCTGGGCTTGAGTGATCCTTCTGCCTCAGCCTCCCGAGTAGCTGGGACTACAGGCATGCGCCACCATGCCCGGCTAATTTTTTATATATATATCAGTTGGCCAATTAATTTCTTTCTATTTATAGTAGAGACGGGGTCTCGCTCTTGCTCAGGCTGGTTTTGAACTCCTGACCTTGAGCAATCCGCCCGCCTCGGCCTCCCAAGAGCTAGGATTACAGGCGTGAGCCACAGCGCCCGGCCCTTGTTTTATTTTTATAGGTTTATGGTTTATGTCATTGAATTAAGTTAATTTTGTCACTTGTCAGTTCTTTATATTCTTTGTGTCTCTATGTATATGTAAATAGATAATTGTGTATATGTAAATAGACATTTCTTTTATCATCAACACTCTGCCAGCACTAATTTACTTTTTGTAACAATTCCTTATGAATTTTTCAGTTTAAAATTTAGTGTCATAGTTTCAACATATTAAAGGGAATTAAAAAGAAAGGGAAATTGGAAGTATGTAAATATTGGAAAGCTTAATTATGGTAGCTATTTGGGAAGGCAGTGATGTGCAGGAAATAATTACCTACTTACATAAAATCCAAACTGTTCCTCATAGTTTCAAACAGTTTCAAAATAAAAATATTACATATCACAAAAAGGAAATTTCTGAGGTTATAAATCACAATGCTTAAAATTTAATATTTGTGATTCCCCAAACTTCCCTCCCCACAAATAAGCAATTCATCCTACCATTTAGATAATTAAAATTCTTCTTACTGCTGGGGATTGGTGAAACTATTATTTATAATAATTAGAGAATATCTTTTTAAGCAGATTTCATTTGATTATTTCCCCTATGCATAACTCATGAATAGTGTATCCCCTCATAAAGCTATTTTAGCTGTCCCACTGCTTGAAGTGAATTTATAGTTATTGTTTAAAGTCATCCAAAATTCATTCATATTTATTCATTTTTTATTATATATCAGGTTCTATGATAAACAGTAAAAGGATGATAACAATATTTTTAGGTGATTTACCATAGGTGCCTGATATAGTTAATTGGCATCTTTTAAATCCTTTATTTGGTTTCCATTCTGTCTTGGTTTCCTTCTACCTCACTGGCTTTCCTTTCTAATTTACCTATCTGGGGTGTGTGTGTGTGTGTGTGTGTGTGTGTGTGTGTGTGTGTATTTTTTCCTTACTTTCCCAGCCTTTGAAACTGGAATGCCCCTGAGCTTAGTCCTTGGCCCCTTTCTCCATCTATACCAGTTCCCTTGGAGATCTCATAGGTTCTTTTGGTTTCAGTATTATTCTGACTACTCCAAAATCTGTATCTCTAGACCTTGCTCCTAAACCATAATCTTACATATCTGACCACCTATGTGATATGTGCCATTGAGTCTCAACCTTTTCATGTTTTAAACTGAGCTCCTGATTTTACCCAAAGCCTGGTCCCTTCCCTCATTATTTTCCCCAACTCAGATAAATATAGCTGTTCAGGCCAAAAATCTTAGAGTCATCTTCAACTCTTCTCTTAATTTCACATCCCAAATATAATTTATCAGTAAATTCTATTGGTTTATTTTCAGGATATATCAAGATTCTGACTGCGGCTGCCACTCTTATCACACTAATCCAAGCCACCACCATGTTAGACTCACATAATTGCAATAGCCTCTTGTGTTAGTCATAACACTAACTGCTATAGCAAACAACTCTGAAAGTTCACTGGTCTCGCACAATAAATGTGTTATAAATATTTGCTCACATGGCAGTGAGTGAGTGAAGGATCCACATGGCCAGTCAGGGACCCAGGATTCTTCCATATAGTGGAATTAATTCTCTGTTGGATTCTCTGCATCTGGCAGAGAGTATGCATGAGTTTTCTCATGGGCCAGGACTAGAAGTAGAGTCACATCACTTCTGACTACTTCCCTTTGGCCAGAAGTCAGTTGCTAGATGGTTCTATCTAGCAAGGGAAACTGGGAAATAGTGTGAGGGAAATAGTTATGTATTTAGGGAGGAAATAAAATTATTTGATGAACATATAGCAGTCATGGTGATCCTATTGAAATGTAAGCATGAAATTGTTATATTGCTTAAAACTTTCCAAGGGTTTTCTTCTCACTCAGAAAAAAAACCCTCAATCCATACAATGGGCTATGAGGCCCTGCATAATCTGGCTACCATTACTTTGACTTTTATTTCCTACTACTCTTCCCCTTGTTCATTCATCTCCAGTCACACTGTCTTCTTTTATGTTCCTTGAATATGGCAGGCATACTCCTCACACCTCAGGGCCTTTGCACTTGCTGTATCCTCAGCCCTAGGAATCAATAGTGCCTGTCATGTAGTAGATACTAAATTATAAGCATAATAATAATACTTTGTCAAATGAATGAATTCTTCATGCCTAAGGAATTTAAAATCAAGCTAAGAAAACAGACAACTGAAATATCTCACTACACTAGAAAGATGTTAAGAGCTATAGAAACAAAGAAAAGACTGATTTGTTCTGCCTGAATGCCCTGAGACATCACAATGGGGACAGTGTTTATTTGGGCATTGAAGAATGACTAGGAGTTTTCTAGGTCATGAGGGAAAAGTCATTCTAGGGAGAAAAATAACACAAACAAAGGGTTGAAAGCAGGAGTATTGTGATATTTGGGAAACAACTAAGGAATTTGAGGGGTCCGGAGATGGGTATGTGTGCATGTATTTAAGGAATGGGGAAATTATAGGATAAAATATTAGGTTAGTTCAAAAGTATCTAACATTTTAACAAATTTGGATTTTACTCTGTTGTCAGTGGAGAAATTCTCCAGTCCTTAGTAGGATTATGATGAGTCCAGGTACATGTGTATGAAACATAAACTTGGTGAAGTGTGTAGGAAAACTGAAGGGCCAATGTCAGGGAGCTTAGGTGGGAGGCTATTCTGATAGTCCACAATAGAGAAGATGAATACCTGGTCTAAGGTATTCGACAAGGGCTCATAGGGACAAATCTAACCAGTCATGAAGATATCATCCAAATTGCTTCTAAAGTTTTACATGGTAGGGGAAAGAACTCTGTCCAAATGTGGCTAGCTCTTTAGAATTTAGGGATCATTGGCTTAAGCTAAGCACTACACTTCTCCATCCGTGTGAAAACTGTTTCAGTGCTTTCCATGGCCATTAGAGCAAAGTCTTTGAAGTCTGAATCTCCAGCACCTTCTTGGGAAGATATTATTTTGTGAGCAAAAGAAGACATGGACATTTACATGACTAAAAATTGACAAATTGCTTGGTTTTGAATTTGATCCTTGACTCGTCATGGCCATTTAGCCTTTCTGAAATGAACTCCATGGTCTATAAATGCTTTACGTCATTATTGACTTTATTCTATGCAATTTAAAAAATATTTATTGAATACTTATGATGCTCACATTTTAAGGTACCACAAGACATACGGATATGCCTAATACACAGAGAAGAGCCTCTAAGCCACATTGTCTAACTGTCACTGCCTTGGCCCATTATAAGCATCCCCCTAATAATATGACAGTAGAAACTTATGAGCCTTGACGATAATACTTATAATAGGATTGCTTCTCTGGCAGTAAGCCATTTGTGCTTCTATTAACTTTCTAAATCTGAGCTGAATCATTTCCAAAAGATGATCTTTTTGTTCTTGTTCCTAAATGTCCTGCATTTTTAAATTTAGTAGTTATGTGATGTTGGATATGCTAAGTTGTGCGTGTGTGTATGTATCTGTGCTTCTGTCCTGGCTTAGCTACAGGGCTGATGAATAACTAAGCTCAGACCAAGTAAGTATTAAGGAACCAACACTATCCATCAGTTTCTAACTGACATAATATGCTTATCCCTCTAGACAGTACAAAATCCAGAAAAATCCTTGCTGTTATTTTTTTAATGATAGAAGCCATTTCCCGCTAATAGTTTTCTCCATAAACAATGTATATATTAATAGTGAAAAATGTAAAAGCCCAAGTTTACCAGGGAACTGCACATTTGAAAAATGCTCTTATGCAAAATCATGAATACCGTGTCTTTTCTTAGCCCTAGGGAAATTGGTGATCTGATGTATCTGAGCCTGGAATGTAATCTCACTGAGTTCATTTCACACTGAGTAGAACTTGGTAAAATATACTTGACTAGATTCTGGGTGCTGATGGTATTTCATTTTTGTGGGTGCTCTTAGCTTCACTGGACTTAGAAATAGCCTTCCTTGTTCTAGGAGTATAAATAACAGTTTTCTCCTAGCCTTCTTGTCTTTTCTCAGAGTTGCCGTCGGGTTCTCATTCTTTCTCTAGCTTTCCCAGCACAAGCTGAGTACTCTGAAACAAGAAACTTCTCTGGACTCCTGACCTTAGCAGTCTCCACCACCACATAGCAAACTGCTGCACATGTTTCTTTTTGTATAATCATTAAATGGAAGAGGCCTTGCAGCCTACTGGTTTTATTTGGGAAGAAATTATATGGTTTTAAAAAGTCAAGCAAAGCATTTCTCCCATGGTTTTAAGACTTCTGAAGAAATAGGACAGTGTAGGAGGCATATTTGTATCATTTTAGAGTAGAGTCTAAACAAATAAAAAGTACTCTCCATAGGAAAATGAAATAGGAAATTTGTCAATAGCTGTTACTTTAGGAGAAAATGCTATAATTTTACATTCTGTTTTGAGAGGACTATTGATATTTCCAACAGAAGAGGTAACGTAGTAGCAGCAATGATTTGTGTGGAAGGCTGAGTAGATCACTGAGAAGGTTATTAAGTCCCAGTAGGGGTTGGTGCAAGAATCAGGCAGTTGTGTTGAGTTAAAAAGGTTGAGGCAAATAAATCTGAAAGAGCTTGTTAAAAAAGCAAGTGATCCTATGATTGAGTGTTCCTGGGTAGTCTTTCAATATCCAATGATGGCAAAATTTTTTTTTGTAGAATTATCTGCATGAGATTTCCATAAGATACAACCCATTCCAAGTGTTCTATTTATGAACTGCTATATTAGAACAGTGCCTGGTGTAGCATAAGTTCTCAGTAAAATATTTAGAATGAATAATCTTGAATATATCTTGGAGATGATATTTATTGAGCACTTACTATGATCCAGGCACTTTTCTAAGCACTGGAAATATAGTGGACTATAGCAGTACATGAATAAAACAGTTGAATTTTACTAGGGATTCTTGTACTTTTCATCATTGAAATTTATAAGCCATTAAACTGTAGGCACCTCTCCAAAAGTGAATGTGTTGGACTTTGATACTCCTCAAAACTGTGAGTGGGCATGCTTTAGTGCACCCATGATGAGATTGTTTTCAGACAAGATGGTAAATGGATAATATTAGCCTTTAGACATTCCCAAGCCAGAATGGTTTCAAGACTACAGTCATCTCTGAATTTTTTGATTGTTGTCATGAAAATTTTTGAGTACCTACTCTATAAAGGACATATGTATGTATTAATAAATTATATAAATGTACAGCACTTTGAAGTGTTATGATTATTATAAAATGTACACAAAATAGGAATTTTAAAGAGATGAAATACTAATATATGTGAATAGAATTGTTCTGTGATTCTAATAGATTATCTTGCTGATTCCTCAAACTCAGCATTAAATCAATCCAAATCCACCATATGAGGACAACTTTATCCCTGGCTACAGGTGCTTTTGGAGTTTCCTTTCCTTGTAAAGAATTTCAGGCGGTTTCCTGCAATTATACAGCAACTTTCCCACTTTTTCTCCAGCAAATCAAGGGCTTAAAGCAAATGGGATCTCTTCACTCTATATCTTAGGTATTTGTCAGAGAGTTGGGTCTGGATTTTACTATTTTACTATTCATTTTTCTCTCAAAAGACAGATTGAGACAATTCATGTTTGAGAATCATGATCTAAGGTTCTTTCCAACCAGTGTCGCTGCAATGAGTGAGGATATGCAGAAACACTGAGTCCTAGGTATCCTCCCATTAGAGAAGCAGGTATAGGTCTGGAAAAGTCTGTGAAGCACCATTCAAGGAGTAGGTAAATCATTCATTTTCTGAGTTTTCTAAGATCTGAACTATTACTGTTACCATGCCAGCTCACAAGAAAGTTAAAATGATATTTTAGATGATGTTCATTTGCTGTAGAAATTCAAAGAATTATAACATATGTCCTAAGCTTTATGTTTTTAAAAGATTGTTATTTTTTAAAAACCACATAGACTAGATTATTATTGAAAATGCATATATTTAACAGCATTTATTATGTTGTTAAATATTATCAATGAAGTAACTGGCAGGGTACTTTCTCATGAAAATAATAATCACAATGAGGTAATAGTCATTTTCTTTCTTTACTTTACATTTCATGAATAATATTATTATTTTTTGTGGAAAGCCAAAGGTTAAATTTCATGTTTAGCTGATTTTATATCAAGAAATGAAAAAAATATATATTTCTTCAAAAGACTGCCATTTTTATAAAGGAAGTATACCCTTAAAGATTCCTTTAAAAATATATTTTAAAGAGTGCCATGGAAATTGTAAGATTGAGAAAAATCCCTGTTTGATTTGCTTTTTTTTTCTTTGACTTTTTAATAACTTTATAATGAAGCTGCATATTGGCTTTATAATGAAGCTATGAAACTCTGATATTTGCAAAGGGATAATATAAGGATGAATCTTTTTACATTTTTGAAAATATAAAACCCATTTGAAATATTTCCTATCCCCCAAACCTTCTCTTGACTCCATTATCTCCCACCAGCTATTGTCTAATTTCTTTGCCTTCCTTATTAGCAAACTTATTTGAAATAGTTGTCAACACTTTTTGTCTTTTTCCCGTTCTCTACAGAGCCTACTCCAATAGGGCCTTCTTTCTATAATTCTGCAAGTGCTTCTTGTCCATGTTCCCTGTATGGCTAAATCCAATGATCAATCCCCATCCTCATCTGACTTGACTGAGAAGCATTTCACATCATTAGTTGCTACTGCTTCTTTGAAACTGTGACTGCACTTAATCACCAAAATATCACCCCCCACTCCACACACACATTTTTTGCCGTAGAGATCCAGTCTCATTTTGTCTCCCAGGCTGGAGTGCAGTGGTGCTGTCCTAGTGCTATCCTGTAACCTGGTGCTATCCTGTAACCTCAAACTCCTAAACTAAAGGGA
The DNA here is from genome assembly GCF_040939455.1 of Microcebus murinus. NCBI lineage: Eukaryota > Metazoa > Chordata > Mammalia > Primates > Cheirogaleidae > Microcebus > Microcebus murinus. The sequence continues at coordinate 11,109,664 of NC_134128.1, read as the reverse complement.
TCCTTCTCTTTGAGCCTCCTAAATAGCTGGGACTATAAGATGATTTTTGTTTTGTTTTTGTTTTTGTAGAGATGGGGCCTTGCTGTGTTGCCTGGGCTGATCTTGAACTCCTGGCCTTAAGTTCTCCTGCGTCAGCCTCCCAAAAAGCTGGGATCCTCTTTGGTTTCCTATCTACCTCATTGAATGTGGCTTCTCTGTTTTCTTGGCTGGATCCTGTTCAGCTTTTTGACCTCAAATATTAGAATCTTCCATGATATATCCTTTGGATCTTTTCTCTGTTTACATTCACTCACTTGGTTATCTCATCTTGATCCAGAGATTTGACTGTCAAGATTATCTACCTTTCTCTTAAAGCCCCATACTTCAAAATATCAGAAAATCCTGTCATTCCTACCTTCAAAATATATCCTAATTTTGAGCTATCAATGAAGTATTTTTAGTCTCACTTGATCTATTTCAATCAGTTTTTATTGTGTCTTTTGGTTTCCTTTCTTGCTCTCCTCACCCTAGCTCCAATGTTGGCTTTCACTTTCACCCAGAATGCAAACGATGTGCTTATGATAGCATGTAATGTCCTCTATAAAGTTACCTTGACCTGTTTTTCTACCTGCATCTCTTAGCAATCTTGATCTCACTCCCATGATTTAGCCGTGCTTGCTTCCTTGTAATATCCTCAATCATGCCAATTCCTCTGGGGCAGTGGCACATCGTCCTTTTTCTGCCTGGAGCACTTTCACTAGATAGTTTCTTAACTCACTCGTTCACATAATCCAGGTGTCATCTAATCAGAGAGTCCCTCCCTGCCCCTCAATCAAAACCATGGGAACTGCCAGCATTTTCAATAATTTTCATCCTCTTATCCACCTTTATTTTCTTTAGAGCACATATCAATATTAATTATCTATTCATTCAGTTGATTAATGGCTACTTTTCTCCAGTAGAATGTAGGCTCCCTAATAGCAAGGATGTTGTCTTTGTGTCTGAAAGTTATATCTTCAATGTTGGAAGAGTGCCTTACCTCTACATAACAGGTGCTCAACAAGTATTTGCTCACTCAACAAGTGAATGACTGGAAGAAATAATGAATGGGTTTTAGTGTGTCTGTATGGATGTGTTTGCTTTTCTTATGTATAATCTATAAAATGCTGATTGTGACCATATGATTAATCAGCTCTATATGGCTTCACCCTGGGCATTCCGTGTTCCTCTGCTGAGCTCATGCAGAGGTAATGGAAGGCTCATTCGAAATGCTTTTTGCTAAAGAGTCTCTTCCTGCTTGGAGTTCTGGAAAACCGATCCACCACTGTGGAGAAGCATGATTGCTGTGTAGTTTCCTCAACAACATTAATGATCTCCCCTATTCTGACAATAATGGATCAGGGAATGAAAACGAGCAGTGCTCTTTGGTCACCTCTTCACAAGAGCAAGATTTATTTTCAACTCTAATTATTTTCTTAAACCTAGCTTTGTTTAATTGTTGTTTTGTTATTTTATGAGAGAGATGCTGTGGAAAGGTATTTAAACTGCTGTAGAGTAAGACTATATTGGAAGTGTTTCTATGTGGATAATTTACCCAAATATGACTTTGGAGTCAATATTTTTATTGGGTATTTAGTGCTTATCAAAATCGCTCAAACCCCAAATAAAATGTCAATCAGAATGATATATTTCCTGGTAGAAATTCAAGATTGCATAGGATTTTTGTGATGTATATCTCTTCAAGTTACAGTTTGACAGAAGTTAAATTGAATCTGCCATTTTCAGATGACTCCTGAGGATAGAGAAATTATAAATAATTTTTAATATTTGATAAAGATATGTTCTTTAGCAGTGAATGCCACAGTGCAAATAAATAAATAATTTAAAAGCTTATTTGAGAAAAGATTTGCTTTCAGTAAAAGATATCATTAAAACTAATGGCAGAAAAATCATAATGGAATAAATATTACAATAAGAAGGTGATTCCAATTCTCCAAATGAACTTCATAGATTATAAAATTAATAACAAATTAATGCTATTTGCTATTTCATCCACTGGAAATATTCCATGTTTAGTAGGAAAAGTATATGCTAGACTTTTTGTGATCTATTATAAAATGTGTTAGGTTAGAATAGACAAAATATCATATGAGACTTCTTTTTTAAGATGGTTTTTATTTTTTATTTTTTTTATATTCATTTTTTTTTATTTCAGCATATTATGGGGGTACAGATTTTAAGGTTTCAATAAATGCCCATTTCCCCCCCTCCACCCAAAAGTCTGAGTCTCCATCATGACCATCCCCCAGATGGTGCACATCTCACTCATTATGTATGTATATACCCGCCCCCCTCCCCCCTCCCACCTGCCCAATACCCTATTACTGTAGTACCTATGTGTCCACTTAGGTGCTACTCAGTTAATACCAGTTTGCTGGAGAATATATCTGGTGCTTGTTTTTCCATTCTTGGGATACTTCACTTAGTAGTATGGGTTCCAGCTCTAACCAGGAAAATATAAGATGTGCTATATCACCATTGTTTCTTAGAGCTGAATAGTACTCCATGGTATACATATACCACATTTTATTAATCCATTCTTGGATTGATGGGCACTTAGGCTGTTTCCACAGCCTTGCAATTATGAATTGTGCTGCTATAAACATTCGAGTGCAGGTGTCTTTTTTGTAGAGTGCCATTGGATCATTTGGGTAGATGCCCAGCAATGGGATTGCTGGATCAAATGGTAGATTCACTTGCATCGCTTTAAGGTATCTCCATATTGCTTTCCACAGAGGTTGAACTAGTTTGCAGTCCCACCAGCAGTGTAGGAGTGTTCCTCTCTCTGCGCAACCACGCCAGCATTTATTGTTTGGAGATTTTTTGATAAAGGCCATTCTCACTGGGGTTAAGTGATATCTCATTGTGGTTTTGATTTGCATTTCCCTGATGATTAGAGATGTTGAGCATTTCTTCATATGTTTGTTGGCCATTCTTCTGTCTTCTTTAGAAAAGTTTCTGTTCAAGTCCTTTGCCCACTTTTTAATGGGGTTATTTGATTTTTTCTTCCTGATTTTCGTGAGTTCTAAGTATATTCTAGTTATCAGTCCCTTATCGGATGCATAGGATGCAAAAATTTTCTCCCATTCTGTAGGTTGTCTGTTTACTTTCATGACTATTTCTTTGGCTGTGCAGAAACTTTGTAGTTTGATCATGTCCCATTTATTTATTTTTGTTGCTGCTGTGATTGCCTTTGGGGACTTCTTCATAAACTCTTTGCCCAGGCCGATGTCTAGGAGAGTGTTTCCAACTTTTTCCTCTAGAGTTCTAATAGTTTCATACCTTAGGTTTCAGTCTGTTATCCAGCGTGAGTTGGTTTTTGTGAGAGGTGAAATGTGTGGGTCCTGCCTTAGCCTTCTACAGGTGGCTATCCAGTTTTCCCAGCACCATTTATTGAAAAGGGATTCTTTTCCCCAGCGTATGTTTTTGTCTGCTTTGTCAAAGGTTAGATGGCTATATGAGGATGGTTTTATATCAGGATTCTCACATCTGTTCCACTGGTCAATATTCCTATTTTTGTGCCAACACCATATTGTTTTAATTACTACAGCTTTGTAGTATAGTTTGATATCTGGCATATTAATGCCTCCCTTTTTGTTTTTGTTGCCTAGAATTGCTCTTGATATTCGGGGTCTTCTTTGGTTCCATACGAAGCGTAAAATTATTTTTTCTATATCTGTGAAGAATGCTGATGGGATTTTAATAGGTATTGCATTGAATCTGTAGATCAGTTTGGGTAGTATAGACATTTTGATGATATTGAGTCTGCCGATCCACGAGCATGGTATGGATTTCCATCTGTTTACGTCCTCTGCTATTTCCTTCCTCAGTGTTTCATAGTTCTCCCTGTAGAGGTCTTTTACGTCCTTGGTTAAGTATATTCCTAGGTACTTTAATTTCTTTGTTGCTATTGTGAAGGGAATTGAGTCTTTGATTTGGTTCTCAATTAAATTGTTGTTGGCATATATGAATGCCTCTGATTTCTGTGTATTGATTTTGTATCCTAAGACTTTACTAAATTCATTGATCAGTTCCAGGAGTTTCTTGGTTGAATCTTTGGGGTTTTCTAGATACAATATCATATCATCAGCAAACAGTGAAAGTTTGATCTCTTCTGCCCCTATTTGGATACCTTTGATTCCATTTTCCTGTCTGATTGCTGTAGCCAAGACTTCCAGCACTATGTTGAACAGAAGTGGAGATAGTCGGCAGCCTTGTCTGGTTCCAGTTCTAAGTGGGAACGATTTCAATTTTTCCCCATTCAGTATGATGTTGGCAATGGGTCTGTCATATATGGCTTGTATCACTTTTAGGTATGTCCCTTCTATGCCTATTTTCTTAAGTGTTCGTATCATGAAAAGGTGTTGAATTTTGTCAAAAGCTTTTTCTGCATCTATTGAAAGAATCATGTGGTCTTTGTTTTTGCTTCTGTTTATGTGGTGAATTGCATTTATAGATTTACGTATGTTGAACCATCCCTGCATCCCTGGGATGAAGCCCACTTGGTCGTGGTGGATTATTTTTTTGATAAGTGTCTGGATTCGGTTAGCTAAGATTTTGTTGAAAATTTTTGCATCTATATTCATTAGGGATATTGGTCTGTAGTTTTCTTTTTTTGTTGCATCCTTTCCTGGTTTTGGTATCAGAGTAATATTCGCTTCATAAAAGGTGTCGGGGAGGTTTCTGTTCTTCTCGATGTTGTGGAATAGTTTCTGCAAGATAGGTACTAGTTCTTCTTTGTAAGTGTGGTAAAATTTGGGTGTGAAGCCATCTGGACTGGGACTTTTCTTTTTAGGGAGATTTTTAATTGCTGTTTCTATTTCAGCTGTTGAGATTGGTCTGTTCAGGGAATCTATTTCTTCCTGGTTGAGCCTAGGGAGGCTGTGTGTTTCTAGAAATTTGTCCATTTCCTCCACATTTTCCAGTTTGTGTGCATAAAGATTTTTGTAGTATTCATAAATTGTATCTTGTATCTCTTTGGGATCAGTTGTGATATCTCCTTTTTTATTCCTGATGGAGCTTATTAGAGATTTCTCTCTTCTGCTTTTCGTTAGCTTAGCCAATGGTGTGTCAATTTTGTTTATTTTTTCAAAGAACCAACTTTTTGTTTTATTAATCTCCTGAATAGCTTCCCTGTTTTCAATTTTGTTTAGTTCTGATTTGATCTTGTTGATTTCACTTCTTCTGCTGGGTTTGGGGTTGGTCTGTTCTTCTTTTTCCAGCTCTTTGAGTCATTTCATTAGATTGTCTATTTGTGATCTTCTTGACTTTTGGTTATAGGCATTTATGGAGATAAACTTTCCTCTCAGAACTGCTTTAGCTGTGTCCCAGAGGAGTTGATAACTTGTCTCTCCATTGTCGTTTTCTTCATAGAACTTTTTTATTTCCATCTTGATTTCTTCATTTACGAAGTAATCATTTAGTAGGAGGTTGTTTAATTTCCACGTTTTTGTGTAGAAATGTGAGTTTCTGTTAGGGTTGATTTCTAGTTTTATTCCACTGTGATCTGAGAAGGTACATGGTATGATTTCTATTTTTTTAAATTTCTTGAGATTTTCTTTGTGTCCTAGGATATGGTCAATCTTAGAGAATGTCCCGTGAGCTGATGAGAAGAACGTATATTCAGTGGATTTTGGGTAGAATGTTCTGTAGATGTCTGTCAGACCCAATTGTTCCAGAGTTTTGTTTAAGTCCATTATTTCTTTATTAATTTTCTGTTTGGAGGATCTGTCTCATGCCGTCAGTGGGGTGTTGAAATCTCCGGCGATTATGGAGTTGCTATTAATCCATTTGCTTAGCTCCAGTAAGGTTTGCTTTATGAATCTGGGTGCACCTAAGTTGGGTGCATATATATTTAAAATTGTTATCTCTTCTTGTTGGACTGTGCCCTTCACCATTATATAATGACCCTCTTTGTCTTTTACTACTTTTGTTGGTTTAAAAACTAAATCGTCTGAAATTAGAACTGCCACACCAGCCTTCTTTTGGCTTCTATTTGCTTGGAATATTGATCTCCACCCTTTTATTTTTAGTCTATATGCATCCTTGCAGGTTAGATATGTTTCCTGAAGACAGCATATACTTGGCCTGTATTTTCTTATCCATTCAGCCAGCCTATGTCTCTTGAGTGGAGAGTTTAAGCCATTCACATTTATTGAGAGAACTGATAGGTAAGGTAGATTACTGATCATTCTGTTGGGTTGGATGTTGTTGCTATGATTTCTGTCTTGAGCCATTGTAATATCTGGCCTTTAATATCTTTGGGTTTTGGTTGTTTTTATATTCGTGGGTTATTATTATGATGTTCCGTGTGTAACGCTGTTTTAAGTACTTCTTGTAGGGCTGGTCTTGGTGAATTCTCTGAGCCTTTGCTTGTCTGAGAATATTTTTATTTCTCCTTCATATACGAAGCTGAGTTTTGCAGGGAATAATATTCTAGGCTGGGCATTGTTTTGTTTCAAAAGAGTGAGAATGGGGCCTCAGTCTCTCCTTGCTTGTAAAGTCTCATTAGAGAAGTCTGATGTTATTCGAATTGGCTTTCCCTTGTATGTTACTTGCTTCTTTTGTCTTACAGCTCTTAGAAGGGTCTCTTTAGTTGAGACTTTGGTCAGTCTGATGACTGCATGTCGTGACGTCTTCCTGTTTGCATTGAATCTCCCAGGGGTCCTCTGAGCTTCTTGAACTTGTATATCAAGATTTTGAGCAAGGCCTAGGAAATTTTCCTCTATTATATCTTCAAACAGCTTGTCCAACCCTTGAGTGTTGTCTTCTTCCCTTTCTTGTAACCCTATGACCCTCACATTAGGTTTCTTCACATAATCCCACAGCTCTTGTAGGCTTTGCTCTTTTCTCTTGTTTCTCTGCTCTATTTCTGTGACTGATTTATTTAATTGGAGGGTGTTATCTTCAAGCTCTGAGATTCTTTCTTCTGTTTGATCTACCCTGTTCTTGAGACTTTCCACTGTATTTTGTAGTTTCTTGAATTGATTCTTCATTTCCAGGAGTTCGGTTAAACTTTTCTTCATTGTGTCTATTTCTTTTTCCATATCCTGTAGGCTTTTTGTGGTTTCTTGGTGTTGGTTATTGAGTTGTTGTTGCAGCTGGGTGAGTGTTCTTATGATCCACATATGAAATTCCTCTTCTGTCATATCGGTTGCCTGATTTTTGTTGGTGTTCATTTCTAGGGGGCTGGTGCTCCTCTTTGGGGGTGTGTTTTCCATTTGGTTCTTCATATTTCCTGAGTTCTTTCGCTGATTTCTTCCCATGTCGATCAGTTGTTGTTTTTTCCTTAAGTCATTGTTTGGGTATTCACACACCTTGTTTAGTTTCTGAGGCGTTAGGTGGTGTCTGTGGGTGAAATTGGACCACTCCCTGTATATTGAGTCAGTGGGTGCCATGGAAAGGTTGTGCAAGATGCCGTTCCTGTCAGTAGGTGGCATTTGCTTGGAGGAACAGGCTATGCTGTTGATTTTGTGTCCTGTTATCAGGTCTTGTTCTGGGAGGAGCTGGGTTGGGTAGGCCTGCCCTCAGGCCGTTAGCAGGGATCAAAGTTCTGTTCTCTGCTTCCAGGGAAATCTGTCAGGGCGGGGCTGGAATGGTCCCGCTCAGCCAGTCTGGGTGTGGGGTGGGGCTGTCTGAGACCCGCAGTCTGCAGCAGGCCTCGCTTCTTTCCACCCTCCCCAACTCCGCAGCTACTCCTGGGCCTCTGCCAGCAGGCCAGACCACAAGCCACCAGGCCTCCCTAGAGTGTGATGCCAGCGGGGAGGTTCCCTGCACTGGAACGCCACCTGGGTTGGGCGCACGGCCTCCTCCTGGGAGGAGGGTTGCCCTCTAGGACGCCGATCCGCCCCTGGAGGCACACACACCTCAGTAGGCTGTTCACGTATAACCCTTCTGTGCCCCGGGCAATGCTAGCCCTCAGTGCAGGGGATGTGGTCTGCAGGTCCGACCTCTGGGTCCCAGAGTTCAAACTGTATCCCCACCAGGGAGAGGATTTCCGGTCCCAATTCACCCACAGGGAGCCCAAGCTGGGTCTATGTCTCTCAGCCTCTGAGTCGGCACCATTCTCCTGGGAACACTGTGCCAGCAGCACCTGGGAGGGGGGACGGGTAGGGAGCTCACAGTCTGAGTTCCCCTGAGTCAGCTCTAGGGTCCCAAAAGGGAAGGTCCTGTTCCCTGGAGGTGCCTCTGGCTGGTGGCTGTATTGTCTCTCTGGGCAGCCGCAGGTAGGGTCGGCGGAGGGGAAGAGGAGGCAATATGGCGCCTGCCGTGCGGCTCGGGTCTGTGCACACGGAGGTGCCCGGAGGAAGTTGGGAACCTGGTGCCACGTCTGCTACAGGCTCACCGCTGGCTGGCGGCGGCCGTCTCTGGGCTGATGTACGCAGGTCTCTCCACCCACTGGGGAGCCCACCAGCAGTCCCAAATGCAGGGGAGGGGGAACAGCAAATCCACCTATTCTTGCCGATGGTCTCCGGGCTGCTCCGGTGGTCTCAGCCTCCGGTTCTCCCCCGCAGCCTCCTCCCGTGGAGTCTCCCGGGGTCTCAGGTACCCCTCCTTCCGGCCCTCGTCCGCTGTATGCTCTTCTTCTTGCTTCTTTCCTCTAATTGCTGCTAGAATCTGTCTTTTCTGCAGAGACACTCTGGCCGTGTTATTCGTCCGCCATCTTGCTCCACCCCCATATTAGACTTTTTTAAAGAATAAAAAGAGTAGTTACAAAAGTAAACCTAGAAGACTGAACATATTACTATAACACTGTAAAAGATAGTGTATAAAATTATTTTCAATTTAAAATAGTTATGAAATTAATAAAAATAGTTATGAAATTAATAAAAAATTAAAAGAAAGAAATCTGAACATTCTGACACATTAATTGCATTGATTTTCCATGTTTTTTCCCCAGTACTTATCTAAATTCATACATATTATTAACAGATATAATCATAAGAAATATACAATTTTTGTTTTGATTTTCACCTAAAATCATATATATTTTCATATCTTGCTACATAATCTTTATGAATGTCATTTTTCCATTCCGTGGTCACTATTCCATTCACTGGATTAGTATAATTGGATTAATTACTTTTAAAATGTTGGACTCAGTCACATTTTGTTCACTACCTAAGTAGACACTTATAATGTTTAGTTATAATAAATAACTCCTTATGTGGTATGATTGGAATAATGATGAAAAGATTTCTCGTTTTAAAATTTCCATGTTGAGTTATTATTCATCATTATACCTTGGCCTGGATAGTTAGCATGTTAGTTTTCGCCAAAATATAAAAAAATACATTTTGAACAGAGAAGATAGGCCTTGAAACTAGGCTCAACCTGGAAGGCCAGGTCTGGTGGGTTGACATTGAGAAAGGCACTTGAGTGAAAATGAACAACTGAAAAAGTCAGAGGAGCCACCTCATTTGTAGTATAAAATTTATTATTGGATGAGGTATAAAAATTATATAATTTATATGGAGTTTGGCTTAGCAGAGATGTGGAAAGAATTTATAAATAAAATGAAAAGCTACAAGTAATTTTTTTCTGTTTTTGAATTGAAAGAAGTTTAGGAGATGTTACTGATTCAGAATGTATATCACTGTGGGTAGAAAAGTAATCAATTTACTTGATCAGAAGTTTACCCCAACACATAAGCATGATTATGGTAACAATGGTTCAAATCAGTCATGTCAGAGCTGCACTTGTCAGTTCTGTTGTTTGTAGTTAAATCATGAAAAAAAAAAAATACCAATGACTAGCAAGGTTTTGGACACTGATCTGTTTCTTTCAGATTCTTTGACAGTCCAAGGAACCAAGACATCATTGTAACAAGGGCTCATCTAAACTGTAAGATAATATACAAGCAGCCTTACAAAAAAAGAGATTAAATTATCTCCTTTTCCATTAGTGGCTGTATTGTAATTTAAAAACTAATTTTTATTCACCTACGTCCAGCTGTGGCCATTTATGACCAAAATGAAAATACTCAATTTTAAGGATTTAATTGGAACCATGAAGTAAATTGTAAATTACATCAATTGTAAATTATGTGCATAAATATATCAGTAATTATGTTCATTTAGTTATTCATGTAACATTGTTTTTTGAACTATTTCTGTGTGTCAGGCAGTATTTTAGGGGATATAGTGGTGAATTAAACAAAGTTCTCACCCTCATGGAGCTTATATTCTAGTGGAGTGAGGTAGACACTAAACAAGGAAATAAATACATATACAAAATTTCCAATTCTTATACGCACAATAAACAAAACCAAACAAAATTTATAAACACTGTAAGACGACCTGTTTTGTATAGAGTTATCATAGAAGGTCTTCCCAAGTCTGGGATATTTATATCAAGACCTAAAGGAGGGAGGGAACACGACTGCAGTTATTCGGGAGAGAAGTTCTAGGTGAAAGAGTAGCATGTGCCAAGTTGTTAGGGTATTCTGGACATCATCTGGTAAAAGCCACAAAGGAGGTGGGCTGGTGCAAAGTAGCTGAAGTCAGGCCTGAGAGGAGGCAGGATGGCCCTGGGGATGGTGGTACAGACAGTATAGGAGCTTTAAATCACTTTAATGCCTTTGGTTTTTGACTCAGGGTGAGATAAGAATTCATCACAGGGTCTTGACCAGAGGAGGGACATGCCTACTTTGTTTTAAAAGAATGACTGCTGACAGGCAACATGGTGTGCACCTGTGGTCCCACTTACTTGATATGCTGAGGTGGGAGGATTGCCACAGCTCAGGAGTTTGAGACCAGACTGGGCAACATAACGAGACCTTGTCTCAAGAAAAATTTAAAAAAATAAAAATAAATAATAATCAAAAGGAATGACTCTTCAGTGTGTGCGATATGGAGATGAGAAGCAAAAAAAGGGAAGCAGTTACTAATCTCTGTACAAAGGAGAGGCAACTGTAGCTTTGACGTGGCAAAGGAGGTCAGATTCAAGATGTATTTAGAAGACAAGCTGATAGTTCTTCCAATGGGTTGAATGTATAGTGTAACGTTGTTATGTAATAAGACAAGGACAACTGAGCCTTCTGGCCTGAGCAACTGGTAGGCTGAGATTGTCATTTTCTGAAATACAGAGGAGCATGGGAGAAGCGGCTTGGAATGGATATGGCTGGGACTAAGAGCTTGGTTTGGGAGGTGTGAATTCACGATGTCTGTTAACCATCCACATGGAGCTGTTGCATAGACAGTTTAAGATATATCTGAAGCTCAGAGCTTTGTTCTGGAGATAGAAATATTTCTAGTCTGTTCATAAAGCAAGAGCATCATCAAAGCTTGGATCTGAGTAATCAGGGCCCAGGAGTAAGAAGTGAACATCACAGTACATGCAGACAGCAGAGCGTGTCCGGCATGGGACCCTGAATGAAGACTCAGCACACTGTGACAGGCACCCCCTTAGACACACTGACCCAATCCATTTGGGTGTGCTTTTTACACCACTGTAACTTACTGCACTTATTTATTTTATAATTATTTTATTCATCTAATTCCCTTTAGTGGGATATAGGAGGGAAAGTGTAAGATCATCTTTCCAGCTGGTCAATTTAGGAACTCAATAAATTGTAGTGGATTGACAGTAGTAAGTTCTGTGAATCCATGAGATAAATATGACATGGGTATATTTGGGTAAAGCATTTGGGTAAAGCACTTCTTTATGATATTGATGGCTATTTATTCGTTTACTCACAAATACTTACTATGAACAATACTTTCCTTGAATACTCACTATGTGTGCTTTTGTTCTCTGTGTTGGGGATGTTTCAGTGAATAAAACAGAAAAATTTCCTACCCTTATGGACTTTGCATTTTGTAGGGGAGAGATAGGTAATAAAAATATAAATAAGTAAAATATATAACATATTAATTAGTTATGAAAGCAGATCAGGAAAATGAGGTTGGGTTTATAATTTTAAATAAGAAAAGGCCTTATGAAGAAGGCAACATATGAGGTTTTACTTTTTTCTCTGAAGTTTTATTCTATATGAAACAATCCTCTATAATTTTCTTATAGGTGACTTATAGGTTTCTTATAGGTGACTGTGTCCTAGGTCAAATTTACCACTAACCTGTATTTCACTGTGAGCAAGCACCAGCTTCAGTTTTCTTGGTAGTACCAGGGGGAGTAATGTTTTTTTTCTGTGGTTATCTGTATCAGCTTCACCTCCAATGGGTCTTGCAGGCTGCTCTCCTCAGTTTTTTGGGTCATGAGATTTTAGTGCTGGAACACAATGATGAGAGTGGTGGCTCTCATCATTTCCTGGGGTGCTGCTAGATGCAAGCCATCTCTTTCCTGCTCTGGGATGCTGCAAGAGAAAGCGTTAAGGAGAAAAGAGACCATGTGATAGTCCTACATCACTTTCCTCCCTTCTTTGACATAATTGATACCTGTGCAAGACCTCCACTAGGAAGACATTCTAGAACTACAATTATTAGTAAGTGTCAGAAGGATTAGTAGAAACTGGACAGAGTAGGCAAGTGTTTGAAGGCCTAAATAGTTTTCGAATTTATCAGTTATCTCTCTGGGTATGTGTTTCAATTTCTGAGTTCACTTGGAAAATGACTCCCTTACTTTCTTTTTCAACTTCAAGTTTCAAAATTTTGGAGTTAGGTTTTGTTTTGAATCTCTTCATGATGGAAATAAGATTGGGAGGATAAGTTTTTCAGCTTCAAGATGTTAAAAAGAAAAATTCCATATTTACTTATAATTTATGGTAATTAAAACTAATGGTGGATAGTTAAAGTAGAAATATATTCATATATACTTATAATACTTATCCATATCTACCTACCTACCTATCACAACAAGAATTAATGTAAAGTATTGTTTTGCTCTTGTGATGCATTATGTGCAGGTATTTGTTCACTTATAACTCTTATTATAGACTCAGGTGCACAAAGTGGCAAATAAAAACGTGGCCTCTGGAATCCATAGATGGGGCAGAGTTTGGTTCCTCACTTACTTACTGAGTAACTTGGTACTTAAATACTTTCAGCATCAATTTCCTCATCTACAAAATGGGGATCATGAAATAATTCTCATGAAGTTTTTGGGAGGTTTGAATTAAATTAGATAACATAGGTGATGTGCTTAAGATTGTGGATATATGTGGAAAGCATTTAGAAAGTGGTAGATAACACAGAATGATGCAAAGTTAATTGGATTCCAGAGGAATAAAACTGGTGAACTTGTCCTCCAAAACTTATTCTTCAGCACTTTGGGGATGTTTTAATACAGTGCACAACTCCACCATTCATTGTTTTTGTGACTGTTGCCACTTATCCATATTGTGTGAGTTCTACCATTAATAAAATAAATTCCTTTTTAGATATTACAATTTTCTTTCTGATTGTATGCCATTCCTTCAATGTAATGTTTTTGAAAGTGTTCCGTGGAACAATAACACAGATGACAACTCTGAAAATTAAATGATGTGTGGCCAAATAAAGGTTGAAAAATACTGTGTATTAATATTACTACCTCTCTTTTGCAGAGTTACAAAGCGTAACAAGAAGTCCTGTAGTAAAGATACCAGTTTATCTTTGTTTAATCTTGTATCTCCCAAGCAGTCTTGACAATTTAAACTTTAAAAATATGTAACCTTAACACTTGTACCCCCATAATATGCTAAAATAAAAAAAATACTCTGATGAAAAAAAATATTTCTCTTTATCTATTATTTTTAATTGTGGTAAAATACACATAACATTAAAGTTTACATCTTAACCATTTTTAAGTTTACAGTTCAGTGGCATTTACAGTTCAGTGGCATATTCACACTGTTGCTCACTCATCACCACCATCCATCTCCTGGACTCTTTTCATCTTGTAAAACTGAAACTATATCCATTAAACAATATTAAACAATAACTGTCTATTACTCTCCCCTCAATTCTTAGCAACTTCCTATCCATGAACATGGGATGCCTTTCCACTTGTTGGTGTCTTCTTTAATTTATTTCAATAACATTTTTTAGTTTTCAGTGTACAAGTATTCACATCTTTAGTTAAGTTTATTGATAAGTATTTTATTCTTTATTTGATGCTGTTGTAAATGGAATTGTTTTCTTAGTTTTTTCTCCAGATTATTCATTGGTAATGTGTAGAAACGCAACTGATTTTTGTTGAGTTCTTTTTTTCGTCACATAATATCTCTTAACATCCTTTAAAACTAGTGTTCTGAAGAGCACAGTTTGTTGTTGGTATTGCTGTTGCAAAATCTTTCTTTCAACTTATTTGCTTTTTCACATCATTTGGAGAGCTTTGTTTATATCATTTTTAATATTTATAGTGAATCATGTTCTTATTTATTTTGAAGGAAAAAACCTTGGAATATTTGAATTTATTTCATAGTTAAATAAAAATTGATTTATTCTTCTACCAGAACTCCCTATTTACTTGTTTCAGTAATTTGAAGGTCAAAAGTTCAAATCTGAGTTTTACTGCATGTGAACTGTATGACTTTGAACATTCTACTTCATGATTATGCTCCTAAGCTTTCTAACCTGTAAGGCATCATAACAACACTGTATTTATTTTTGTTCTAATCAAAGGAGTTAGGTAATTTTAGGAAGTGTTTTTGGATTAAGGATGAAGAATGTGGATTGAATTTGGACTTCGCTATTGGTTCTGTGTGTTCCAAGTTAAAATATTCAACTTTTTAAAATTGTACTTCTTCATTCATGGAAAAATAAAGAAATACATGCAAATAGTAAGGTTTAATACTACCATTAATTTATTTCTATTATTTAGACTTGGCAGCATTACTAGGTTTGTTACTTTCTCTGACATGGTCTGATGACTGCTCTTTGAAAGCACAGAAGTGAGTTGTTCTTTATGAGGTGAGGGCATCAGATGAAAAGTTTCTAAACATGATTTCTTTCTTTTTCTTTTCGTTTTTTTTTTTTTTTTTTTTTTTGAGTCAGAGTCTCACTCTGTTGCCTGGACTAGAGTGCCAGGCCATGGCGTTAGCTTAGCTCATAGCAACCTCAAACCTGGGCTCAAGTGATCCTCCTGCCTCAGCCTCCCAAGTAGCTGAGACTACAGGCATGCACCACCATGCCTGGCTAATTTTTTCTATATATTTTTAGTTGGCTAATTAATTTATTTCTATTTTTAGTAGAGACAGGGTCTCGCTCTTGCTCAGGCTGGTTTCGAACTCCTGACCTTGAGCAATCTGCCCACCTTGGCCTCCCAGAGTGCTAGGATTACAGGCGTGAGCCACCGTGCCAGGCCCCTAAACACGATTTCTAAGAAACAATGTTTGAACAAACTCATGAGAAAGAATCAGGTTCTTCTTGGTAGCAATCTTCCCTTCTCTTCGTTATACACAACCATTTTTTTTTTTTAAGGGGCTAGGATTGTGTAGGGAGGAGGGAAGAAATGGCTGTACAGCCATTTTTATTTAGCCCAGTGTATTGTGTAAGAATCAATGCATTGATAAGGATAAAACTCCATTGCTGTATTTCAAATCATGGAGTGCTGAAGCTAGCAAACCGTAGAGAGATGACTTGCACCCTTTTCTCTTTCCCTTATTCAAGGTTGTGGAACAGATTTGCCCCCAAAGATTGTAATTATTCTTGTCTTTAATCTCAGTCCTCTCAGAAAAGTTAAAGCTAACTTCTTATCAACTAGCCTTAGAGGTGGCATTGCTGTTATCTCTGTGCTGATAACGTGCTTTCTGCTGTGCAGAACATAGTTGCAGTCCTTTCCCAAAGGGCTTACCACCTACGCAGGAAGTTCATTTTAATATAGAATATCCTAAATGAGAAATGTCAGCAGTGCATTGTTACTTATTCCTTAACTCTGGCTGGAGGCAGAAAGAAAAGGAAAGAGACGTCTCATTCTTGGAGACATCCTATAGTTGTTAGAGGGATGTCAGCACTTGTGTCTGTCCTAGGGGTGTTCCTATTTTCCTGAGTGTACACCCTGGTGCCTGCAGGCGGCTCTGTCTTGTGCTCATGGTCAGTGAGAGGAAAGCATTTAGTAACATCAGTTCACACCACTTGTCAAAGCCCTCAGTCCCAGAAAGGTTCAGAAACAGTGATTGTCTCTTTGTCTAAGATGACAAATGATGAAGGATGCATTCATTGTTTCATTCTTTTATTCATTAATTTACTCATTTGTTTATCAAAATGTATGTATGGAGCACAATGTGTAAGGCATTTCTGGGGATACATATATTAAAAAAAATCATTTCTGATTTCAAGGAACTCAGTCTATTGAGTGGTGATAAACAAATATATAACTCTATACCATGTGACTATTACCAGAGCATGGAGGAAAGACACCTTATCCATGAGGTGTTGGAAGAATTTTCACCTGAGATTAAAAGACAAATGCAGCTTTCCCAATTTAACAACTAATATTTGAAATTCCAGACCTAGGGGGCAGCTTAAGTGAAAGTATAGGGCAGCTTGAGGCTGGACACAGATAGTTCACCCTGAATCTCTGCAATGGTTCCATTCTGTGAAGGAACAGTGTTTTCTCTTCCTACCCCAGGGCACTAGCACCAGTGTGGAACTGAGCCTGTTGTCTTGGTCGTGTGCGAGGATTGGGTAGTTCCTGTCCAACTCTACTTCTAGAAAGTGGCTGTTTTCTTATTCTTTATCAATTTGTATGAATCTCCTGGAATGATCAGACTTATTACTTGGTTGGCCTCTGTTTCATTTGATGGCCCTGTGTCCTCTTAGACTTTTAATGTCTCACCAAGATGAAGTCTTCATACCTGGCAGGGATTGTTAATCCTTCCACAAGATTTACTGCTCTGCTGCTACTTGCTGCAGGCCTTTTCTGCCTCCTCTTAGGTTGAGTTTCCTCTTTATTACTTCTTCCCACATCATGGCCATTGGGCAGGCTCAATCCAGTCTTTCGACTCATGTCTGGGTCCTGGATAGAAAGAATTGTTTCAGAAATGTTGTAGGTCAAGACTTTAAAGGAAGTCAAGGTGGGCTGGCAGGAAAATAAAACAGAAAACAGTAGTAAGAAAAGAGAAAACAATTGCTAAGATTAGTAAATGGTATAGTCTTGGTATATCTAATTGAAATGACTATACTTGGAATGGTGGTTCCAAAGCCTTCTAGGAAAGGATGCAGGTTGTCTGATCAGATATGTAGCAACTGTGGCTTAAGGACATTATTTTGCAATAATAACTGAAAAAAAATCCATGTCTATTAATCCTTTGCACAAAACCTCCATGATAAGATCTTTCAATGATTAAAAACAACCGTGGCTATACCTGCCGTTTTCCTTTTTGGCACAGTGTGAACACTTTAGCCAATTAGAGATTTCCTGGGAAGGAGCCAATGAGGGTGCTGAGGCGGGAAGAAGGTGGGGAGGGGCTTGCAGAGAGGAGGGAAGCATTGCCTCTCCATACCTGAGTCTGCAGATTAAAGGGAACACTTGCCCCCGCTGGGCAGAGAGCCCAGAATGATAGAGGCAGAACTTTTCCCTGCCATTCTATTGGGCCTGAGGTCAGGGCACTGACAGAACCTGGAGATGCCACTTTCACAACAACAAAATGACTCATCCTTTCAGTCAAACACTATCCAATTATTGGAAAGAAAAAAAAAGCATTCTAGTCATTTGGCAGGGAAAAGTTAAAATAGTTACTGTGCTGCTGGAGCCACAGCCTCACTCCTTTGATAGAGATTAGTGTAACATATTTGCTCTGCTGTGTTTCTCTTGCTCCAAGCACAAACCCAGGGTAATCAACAAGCTAATTGTGTGCACTTTTTCCGTGAGCTCTCCTTGCAGAGAATTCCTCCTCTTTTTCAGCTACAAGACAATGCCTTATTTGAAAGATGCTAATAGGATGATGTCTGCCTAGACAGGGATCATAAATATTCAGATCAATTCCATGTTGTACTTGTTATGTGCTCTGCTGTATCTCTAACAAAAGATGAGTAAAACACAGTCCTGATCCCCAGAGAGCCAGGCAAATTGTTTGGGGGCAGGAGGTGGGGAGAATGCTAAAAATTAGGCATGATGGAGTCTTATGTTTAAATGGGAATTATATACCCAAACGCTAAAATTCAAGGCAATATATAGCCACGGGCCCAAATAAGCACCCCAAACAAGGAATTTCAGTATGTTTATATATGTATGTGTGTGAATGAGGTCAGATCAGTATGGGTTCGTGGTAATAAAGAAAGTTTTTATGAACAACTTGGGACTTATGAATGGATAAATACACTTATAAATAAAGAGTGTTCTAGATGTTGAGAAGTGAGAAGGTTAAAGAGACCAGTTGGGAGGCTGGTGTAGCAGTTTGGGGGTAATGAAATATTCTTAGATATTCTCAAGTTGTGGCAATGGGTACAGAAATGATCAGAAAAAATAACATATAGCTCTTATGATGTGGCAGGCACTTCTCTATGTCTTTTACTATAATTATATTACTTGTTTACTCCTTGCAAAAAGGAGTATGAGGTATTCACTGCTATAATCATTCCCATTTTACAGATGAGAAAACTGAGGCAATGAGAGGTTGTGTAACTTCTCCATGCCACACAGCTATTAAGTGGAAGAGCCTGGATCCAACCAGATAACCTGACTACACAATCTGTGCTCCTAACTGCTAAATCTCATTGCCCCTAGATGGGTAAAGGGGGATTTTATGAAGAAATATTGACAGTATTTAGAAAATCTATTTTGTATGTGAAGAAAGTCATTGGCATCTCTGTTGTCTGGATAGCTTTTAATTGTTTATTCAACATAATGTATGATTTAAGGGTAGATAATACACTTTTAAAATAGAATGATGGGAGATAAATTAAAAAATTTATTTGATTTGTTTTTAAAAGAGTAAACTTAAATCTATTCATTCAAATGGCTCTAACATGATAGGTATTTGTATTTTCCAGTAATAAATTTTGTCTTTTGAGACATTGGTTTATCAGAAATATAATTTGGAATTTGTAAATATAAATAATTGATTTATACTGTGCACAGAACCCAACTTAGGCCTTTTGTACATATCAGATTAGTTGATTATAGGTTTTACAGCAAAACCCACACATTTGCCTTTATAATTGGGCAATGTGCCAGAAAGCTTTTGGATAACTTACTAATGTGCCAATGAGTAACCTGTTTTTAGCATCACTGTAATAAGAGTACTCAGGCATGTTTGAAGACAGAAAAAGATCTATAAAATATTTCTATCCCTCCTTCAGTTCTTGCTCTTTATGAAAGTGGGGGAATCACACTTCTCAAGTGAGGACAGTCTTGCCTTTGGCATCTGTTATTAAATATGTGGTTTTCATCTTTCTTTGGGGGAAATTTTTAAGTTTTTAAATAAAAATTCTGATAGTTTTATACCTATAGCTAACCAACACTGGTAGAATATTTTACTTAATATAATATTTGACTGGATTTGTGGTTCTGAGCTTAATGATAGGAGAAATAAAATATTAAAGGCCTCAAAATGAGTGTATGAAAACATTGGTCTTGTCCCTATTATAATTTCTTTTAACTTTGTTCTTAATTTAAAGCATATTTTATTTCAAACAAAATGGGTACAGCTTTTAATTGATTATTCAACATAGTGTATGATTTAAGGATAGATAATATACTTTTTGAATAGAATGATGGGAGGTAAATTTAAAAATTTATTTGATTTGCTTTTAAAAGAGTAGAGAAAACTTAAATCTGTTTCCTCAAATGCCTCTAAAATGATAGGCATTTATATTTTCCAGAAATAAATTTTATATTTTGAGGCATTATTTAATTTTTAAAGAAGTACAGAAAGTGGTCTTATTACAGTATATCATGACAGCATTTATTTTTAAGAAAATTAAAATTTTCATTTGTTGTATCAAGATATTTTGGACATATTGGATATTCTAGTGCAAAAGTTCAAGTTCTTTCTTATCTTTGCAGTTGTTTGCAAAAGAGGATAAGAATATTCAAGGCACTTGACAAAAGAGGACTGTCTTTTAGGAAAAACACGCCTCTTTCCAGGGCTTTTCAGAATCTGCTTTGGAAATTTTGGTGATCATTTAATTCTTGTTTGTGTTACTTTACTTATGTAATCAAATTATTTAATTTACATACAGGAATCTATGGCTTAACAAACCATTCGTGAAAAGACATAGAGTTTCTGGGTGGAAGACTTTAGTGTTTCTACATGTAAACAGAACAGGCAAGTGGGCTTCAGAATTCCTGGGAGATAAAACACCAGACTGAGTTTCGTAAAGTCTAGACTTCCTAGACTTACCTAAGGGAAGGAAAAAGAAAAAGAAAAGAAATCAAACTAAAACAAAAGATCTGTTCATCCCCAAATGATATTCTTTGTTTATTTACTCAGTGATTTCTATGATTTAACTTGCAAGATTTTCCTGATTAGATAATAGTTTTGTGACCATGCAAATAAAATTAACTCAGATTTATAATAGCAAAAATATAGTCTGATAAATTTCTGTGTATATTGATGACTTTCCAGTCATTGTAGATCTTAGGATAAGGAATATAATTTCTCCATATGCATTTTTAAATGTTAACATGATAGGAAAATGCAAAGGTTTAGTTATGACCTTATTGCCAAAGTTATTATATAGGGCTGCATGAGTTGGTAAGAAGAAAGTGCATGAGGAAGAGCAATAAATAAGCATTTAAATTATATTTCTGATTATAGAAACAATACACTTGCAATATAGATGATATGAAAGCAGAGAGAAATAGAAAGAATAAAAACTACTTAAAACACACAACCTTGAAATAACTGTTAACTCTGTTGTATTTCCTTTCACTATTTTTTATTTTCACATATGAATGCAAATAATTGGAATCATATTAAATTATTGTTTTTTCTGCATTCATTTTCACTTAACATTATATCAGAAAGATATTTTTAAGATTTTTTTGAAAATTTAATTTTTAATAGTTGCAAAATAATACTGTGTTATACTTTATGTACTGATTCCATTATTTGGACATTTGATTTATTTCCACTCCATCCCTGTTACAGATAATGTATAATGACCATCTTGATACATTAACATATGTCATGTCTATCTCATTATTTCCTTTGAGTTTATTTCTAAAATTGGAACTACTGGGTTATTTATTCATTTAATTATTCCTGCGACAAACATCTTTTTGAATGCTAAGGTGTGCAATGAAACATTTTTAAGGCTTTTGATACATGTTGTCAAATTTCTATCCAGAGTGGTTATACCAACTGATTGGTGGTTATGCCAAAGATACCTACCTCTTGGTGTTCATGCCCTTGTAAAGTCCTTTTCAGGATGAAGAGGGTCAACCTATGTCAACCAATATGCAATTACGAAATGAAGGCTGGTCATAAAGGACATTGTGCTTTGCTCCCTCTTGAAACTCCTGCCCTGGGAGAGCCAGCTGCCATATCAGGAGAACACTTAAGCAGCCCTAAGGAGAGGTCCATGTGGCAAGAAACTGAAGCCTCCTGGTAAGAGCCAGCAAGGACCTGAGTCCTCCAGTCAATAGCTGCATGTCTTCCAGTCTTCCAGTCCTTGGCCAGCTTTTGTGTAACTGCAACATCTCAATGGCCACCTTGAGAAAGCTCCTGAGCCGAGACCACCCAGCTAAGCCATTCCTGGGTTCCTGTCCTTTAGAAACCCTAAGATAATAAATATTTGTTTTAATTTGCTACATTTTGGAGATAATTTGTTACACATCATTAAATAACACCCATTCCTACCAGCACTGTGATAGAATCCTTGTTGATATTGTCATTTTCCAGCTATTTTGGCAGATAAAATCATCTTATTGTTTTAATTTGCACATTTTGGTTGATAGTTTTTTATGCTTATTACCATTTTTTTCCTCCATCCAACTGTTGATTTACATCCATCCATTTTTCTACCAGGGTTTTCACTTTTTTCCCTGCGATGTGAATTTCTATTAAAAACTAATATAGCAGCATAATGTTGCCAACAGCAGCCATGAAAGAGCCGCCAAAATGCACAATTTATAGATTTTGTTAGATTCACAAAATGTTGAGATTTGGACAAAAATTAATTCTTAAAGATGAAGTTTGGCATTTCTCCTGGTACCCTCTTTGTTCATTGAAGCAGCTGTGGAGGATTTTATATTCCAGAAATGCCACAATAGTATTCCCCATTTTCCATGCTCTTCCTGCACTGTGAATGTGACACTCTCCCCATAGAGTGTAGAGTCTATGACTCAGCACCTTAAACCTGGGCAGACTGGGGAGTGTGCAGTGAGGCCATGTGACTGTTGATGTTGAATCATAGAAGATGCTGTAGCTTCTGCTTCATTCTCCTTTGGTGCTTACTCTTAGACCCTAGCTACCCTGATGCAAGGAAGTCCACACTTGCCCACTTTGAGAGGCCACTGGTAGGTGTTTCAGCTAACAGTCCAGATGAGGTCCTAGTCAATAACCATTATCAATTGCCAAATATGCAAGTGAAGATACTTCTGGGTGATTCTAGCTCCCAGGTATTGAGTCACCTCCAACCTTCTAGTCTTTTCAGCTGAGGCTGCAAATATCTTGGAGCATAAACAATCAAGTGCACTCTGTTCTGTTTGAATTTCTGACCTAAAGTAACTGGGAATATAATAATATTGTTGTTTTATACCTCTGTGTTTTAGGTGGTTTGTTATGCAACGATGGTAACTGGAACAGCAGCCACATAAGAAAAAGTAGATTGGTTAGATATTTTATTATTATTATTTTGAATATCACTGGCTAGAAATGGTTAGATATTCTTAATCTACATTTTGGTGCTCAGGAAATACATGCAAACAGAGAGAGGAGAGTGACATTTTCAGAGTATATGAGAGTTCTTCAGAGAGAAATATAAAATATATATTGAAACCATTGAAATATGTATATATTACGTATATATATATATATATAAAACTTGGCTCATGAAATTACAGAGGCTAAGACGCCCACCATTTCCCATCTGCAAGGTGGAAAACAAGGAAAGTCTTTGTCGTAATTCAGTTTGGCTCCAAAGGCCTGAAAACCAGAGGGTTGGAAGAGTTGAAGGTGGGGTGCTGGTATAAGCCCAGGGGTTCAAAGGCCTGAGATGTCTGAGGGTAGGAGAAGGTGAGTGTCCTAGTTCAAGAAGAGAGAGAATTCACCCTTCCTCCACCTTTTTATTCTTTTCAGTCCCTGAACAAATTGGATGGTGCCTGCCTGATTCAAATACTGATCTCTCCTGGAAACATGCTCACAGACACATCCAGAAACAATGTTTTATCAGGTATCTGGGCATCCCTTAGCTCAGTCAAGTTGGCACTTATAATGAACCATTGTACAGGGTTTCCTAATAAATTAGTGTCAATCCAATAGTGGATTCTTTCCACCGTTCCATACTATTTCAAAGTTATAACCAATGATAAAAATATAAGGGAGACATTTTACAGTTAATCATTTATTCAGAAATATTTATTGAGTATTACTAGGTGCCAGGCACTAGACTGGGTATTGGGGGTTGGATAGTGAGCTAAAAGCAAGCACTGGTTCCACCTGCCTGGAGAGTACAGGCCAGTGCAGAAGATGGACATTAATCAAATAATCACACACATACGTAAAAGTTAACAACCTGGGTATATTGAATGAGGGAGATTATAACAGTCCTCTGACAGCAAGAACACATTGATTGTGGTCAGGAAAACTTGCCTGAAAAACTGGCATTTGAGCTGAGAGCTGAAGGATGGCAATACGCTTTGAGGTTTGCTGCCTCCAAATCTCATGTTGAAATTTGATCCCAGTGCTGAATGTGGGGCCTGGTGGGAGGTGTTTGGCAGATCCCTCGTGAATGCTTGGTGCCCTCCTGTGATAATGAGTGAGTTCTCCCTTTATTAGTTCACAGGAGAGCTGGTTGTTTAAAAAAACCTGGCACCTCCTCCTCCCTTTCTTGCGTCTGCTCTCGCTATGTGACACACCTGCTCTCCCTTCACCTCCCAGCTTGATTGGAAGCTCCCTGAAGCTCTCACCGGTTGCAGACACTGGCATGATGCTTCATGTACAGTCTGCAGAACCGTGAGACAAATAAACTTTTCTTTATAAATTATCCAGCCTCAGGTATTCTTTCTATAGCAATGCAAAACAGACAAATTCAGATGGGTGATTGTATTTAGGCATACTTAGGTTTTCTCTTAGGTTCTCATTTTAAACATTATTTTATTTTTTATTCATTCAGTTTCCACCATTAAATTATATACTGCTGTCCAGGTGTGGTGGCTCATGCCTATAGTCCCAGCACTTCGGGAGGCTGACACAGGAGGATCACTTGAGGCCAAGAGTTCGAGAGACCAGCCTGGGCAGTATAGCATCTCTACAAAAACTAAAAAAACACACACACACACACACACACACACACACACAAAACAATTAGATGGGTGGTGGCATGTGCTGTAGTCCCAGCTACTTGGGAGGTTGAGGTGGGAGGATCATTTGAATCCAGCAGTTCAAGATTGCAGTGAGCTATGATTGCACTGGGCAACAGAGCAAGAACTTGTCTCAAGAAAAAAATTTATATAATGCTTCAGGCCAGAAAATATGCTTTCTATTTCACTTGAATAACTCCACAGAGCATACTTATGTTCATAGTTCTGCTTAGCCTTTCTACAAATGACTTACAGGAACATAATGGACTAGAGAGTAATTTAACTTTGGCTTTGATTTCTATAATTATGTTACAATGCTGCTTTTATATTGCTCACCTTCAGGGTTTTGGGGAAGTCTCTGTATCACTTGCACAAAGATGTTCAGAGTGTGATGCCAATGAGTTTGGACACTGATCTGCAGAGGAGGAGTCAGTTGGTTGATAAATCATGCATTTACCTGGCAAAATGATGGGTTATTTCTACTGACAACATTAGTGACTCCAGTGCTGTTCAGAACCTTAGTGGTTATTAATTGGTAAAGATAAAGTGGTAACAGTTTTTGAATATTTGCAGAACTGAATTTGTTTTTACTAGCAATGAAGAGTAGAAAGAAAGTGAAAGAGAAGCAGGATCCAAAATTCTAAAATTCTCTAAAACTCATTTTACCACTTACAACCTTATTGAGATTCTCAGTATTTGAGACTAAAATTTGTACAAAGGAGTTGCAGCTATAAAGGAGACAGGGATGGATGTGCAAGGCAGTGGAAGGGAACAAGAAGGGACATGAGGCAGGACACCATGGGTTCTTCAGTTTAGTCAGAGGTTTGTGCTCCATCAGGGTGGTAAGGGGCAGGTGTTCTGTGATGAAAGACACTCTAGAATTGTTCTCTGACATATGCTCTTCTTCCTTTTGGGAGACCTATTAACTGTGGTACTGAGACTCTTCTACACTGGCTTACCTTCTCTCCAGAGACTGATCTAAGGATTGAGCAGTGACTGAAATGGACAGGGTAGTAGCACAAGATGTGATATGTTGATGTTGGTGATCAAGAGATGCTGTGACAGGGCTTATCTTTTGGCATTTGTACTGATATGTACCAGGGACTAGTGAATGGCTCAATTGTCTTTGTTGTTAAATTTGGGTTAAATTAGAGCTGTTTCTATCATTTGAAGTTAACTCATTGCTCTTATCAGTTCTATGGCATAGAATAATTATAGTCATATTAGGGACTTGCCAAAAGGGCACCTGAGATATGAGATAAGATTATAGGCTCTTAGTTCATGGTGACATGATTTTGGAAGTCATGTAGGCAAAAGTCTTATGAGAATGAATAGGTTTTCTTTTTAGATAAACTTAAGGAAAAGACTGATAGTTCTATAATCATGGCAACAGCAAGCTGACAAAATTGGTCTTAATCCTGTTTAATCAGCCAGTGACAGTACTATAGCCATGGTAAGAAGTAACCACGTGATGTAGTTTCAAACCTGCTTAGTGGATTAATGGCAAATCGCTTCTGTTTAAACACACATCTGGAAGCCAACCATGAATGATAGTGTCACACTTTCAAAGTGAGCCAATTGATGGTAGACTGATTGGCCTGATTAGAAGTCAAAGTTTCATCAGTCTGTATTCTGTGGGAATTATGTTTCTTAGACCTTGAAAAGCCCTTACAAATTGCATTTTTATATTTCTGTTCTGTTTTTAGCATTGGGTGTTTACAGTTCAGTGTTTAAAGCACTCAATACATATTTATGTATTTTTATTTTATTCTTAGATGAGTGTTCAGTTGACATTCATCTGAGCTGCTTTACAGAGGGAGTCTCTAGGTGATGCTAAGGAAGAGCGACGATTCAGGACCCATTCAAGCCAGACTGCAGTAGGATGTTTTTAGAAATCAGAATGTAAAATGATAAAAATGTGGAACAGAGATAGACGATAGGCATGAAAGGATAGAAACACCCACATTCAGTGAATATATAGATATTAGCTTTAAGACAGTATAGCTATCATTTTTTGTTCCTAAAACATACTGACATTTATAGTTTTATAATAAATTTACTATGAATAAAAAAGTTAAGGATTGCCTCAAACCTTTGTTCACAGATGTAACTCCAGAAACAGTCATATTTGTCATTAAGCTCAACAGATGATCACATATTACAACTAAATTAATATCTTGCATATATCTTTTATCATGTTTATTGCTACAGCCACTTCTTTAGGTTCTCTGTAACTTCTAACACAGATAAAGTTTTAGAAACAAAGTCATTGCACAGAATACTGATCATATAAACCTCTTTATAATCTGGCTTCTACTTGTTTTTCTGCCATAATTTCCTTCCATTCCCTCTCCCAACATAGAGGCACACATGTGCATACACACACAGCCAAATATTGTCTTCTGAGCATGCTAAGCCTGTTCGGTGACTCTGTCTTTGCATATGTAGTCCTGCTTTCTCTTTGCTAGTAAGGCCTTCTCAGACTTGCACAAATCCTCATCCTATACACCTCAGTTTGGAAAGGGATTTGAAATAAATCTATGTTTTCGACCCAGGAAAGAAGTTGATTGTTTCAAGGGCTTGCTTGCATCTAAACATCAAGCACTTAACCACAAGGAATTGTAATCATTTTCTTATATGTCAACAAGCTCTAGAAAGGAAGAGCTAAGATCTTATTTTTCTTTGTATTCTGAATCTCAGAATCTAAGAAGACTTACAGGAAATGTTTGTTGAATGAATATGAAGGATTCTTTCCAATTGATAGCATGGGAAGCAATGTATGGCAACTAATAAATAATCCATTGACATACGTTATATGGCCAATCAATGAAAAGCTTCTATTTTGGCTATTGGTCCTGAAGTGTTTAGTGGTCTTTTATTTATCTATTTTTATCTATTTATTTTTTATTGAATCTTGTTGCCCATGGAACATCATCTTTTAAAAACATGATCATAATGAATCAGAATTCTTAAGAATAACTCTACCTATCCTAGTTGACATTTTACATCATGACTGTAGGAATCACACCAAATTTCAACTTCTTTTTTGGTGGAATTTGTTCATTTATGATTGTCCCATTGGATAGCTTTTCTTCAATTCCACAGATCTAAACAAGAATACCTGTTCACAACATTATTTATTTTAAGATTTAGTGAAAATATCCTTGCCTAGAATAAAGTCTCAGGTAAAATAGCATGTCTGGTCAGAGCTGCCCAGCCTCTGGTAAGTGCAGGGCCTTATTTGCTAAGCCTGTTTTCCTGAGATATGTGCTAATGTTTTCTCCTCCTCAGAGCTGCCAGTAGCAGGCTTTTAAGACCACTCTACCCTAATCAAACTCTAACAAGGCTGATGCTCAGATAAATGTAGGTAAAAGGAAAAAGAAAAAGTGTGTACAAATACATATAAACTCACTAAAAGTTTCAGAAAAATAATTACTGTTTACTTTGATTTTTCACTTTTAAAGCATCTTTTTAAAAACAGATTTATAAATCATTAGGAAGACTTATGAATAACACAATGGTAGATAAAAATCAGTGAAAAAGCATTTTTTCTTTCTGAGTTCTTTTTGAAGATAGAGTCAAGGTGTGTCATGTCAGGGTTAGATCTATATTTAGCTTATTTGGGATAAACTCATTTACAGGTAGGATTAATTCACATCTGGAAATCTGGGCAGTATTGTTTCAAAATATCAGAAAAAAACTTTTTTTTTTTTTTTTTTTTTTTTTTTTTTTTTTTACCAAGGGGTAAGTTCCTGGCTGACACTGAGCCATCTGGGTTTATAACGTTATACTACAGGCCATGCGCTGTGGCTCATGCTTGCAATCCTAGTACTCCAGGTGGGAGAATCGCTCAAGATCAGGAGTTCAAGACCAGCCTGAGCAAGAGCGAGACTCCATCTCTACTAAAAATAGAAAGAAATTAGCCAGACAACTAAAAATATATAGAAAATATTAGCCAGGCATGATGGCACATGCCTGTAGTCCCAGCTGCTTGGGAGGCTGAGGTAGAAGGATTGCTTGAGAGCAGGAGTGTGAGGTTGCTGTGAGCTAGGCTGACACCACGGTACTCTCTGGACAACAGAGCGAGACTCTGTCTCAAAAACAAACAAAAAACCCCATTATACTACACTAATGTATTATCTCTCAAACCAAACTCAACAATGCAAACAGCAAATAAAACCCCAAATCATAGCCAATATTAAGTCCCCCCCTTAACAAAAAAAGTAAATATTTAAGGAGGATAGGCCAGTATCTTCATAGCATATAAAAAATAGTATATTAAAAGAATTAAGTTCTTGCTTCCATAACCCCTAGGTTAAGCCTTTCATTAAAAAAAAAAAAACAAAAAACAAAACCAAACAGGAACAACCTTCATTTGAATTAGCAAGTCTCTAATAGAAGGAGCTGGCTGTAGTAGTATCGGGGACCTAGAGTTTTCTGCTGTATGTGCCCAAATTAGCTATGTCACCTCAGGCATGACCTTGGCCTCAGAATTTTTTATTGAGAAAATTTTATTAGATGAACTGGAAAGTCTCTTCTGGCTCTGGTGTTGTTTAAGAGGGATTGCAGGGGAAGGATGATTATATTTGGAGGCATAGGTCTGGCCACCCGATACTATATTAAGACACTTTATAAAGGTGCTGGAAACTTTAGTTTAATTATTCATCATGGAAGGGGCAACATTCAGTTGATTTCTGGTTTGAGGGCTGAAACAGCTCTGAAATTGCTCTCTAAGAAATCTTGGCTCTGCTTCTGAGAACTCCTCCAGCAGGCCTCCCTCCCCTGTGGTCCTATTTCAAATCAGGAACTTCAGTTTTCCTAATAAAATATCTTTTTATCCCTTCTTCCTCACTTATATGCCCAAAAGCTATAACAAAGGTTTTCAAACTTTGTTGTGCAATTGTATCAGTTAAAATGCAGATTCCTACATTTCACCTAAGATTGAGAGTCCCCAGCCCTGGAGTGAATCATAACAATTTGCATTTTTGGCGAGCACCCAAGGGGCACGGACCACACTTGGACAGATTGATCCTAGAGACTGTGGTTCCTGTGACCTTCAACCTGCCAGTCCCTCACTGGCTTCTAGTATCTTAAGCCGGACAAACCAGCAACAGCAACAAGTGATTTTTGAAAGTGGCGTTTCCAGGAGGTGGTTCTCCTAATGTGCCTCCGCAGTCACTTGAAAATCCCTTGTTCTCCATGTAGATTCCTGGTCCCAACTCAGAGTTTCTAGGAAATTGTTTAGAATTTACTTTTTTTTTTTTTTTTAAACAGCAAGCAGGTGATTAATTTAGGGAACCACGGGCTTACTAGATTTAATTTCTCAAGATTTTCTGAATTATAAAGTGATACCAGTCATTCTTCTATTCAAGAAAGTTACTGGAAGTCCTCATACCTTTATAAAATCATTATGTCTTTTGTTTTTACCGAGGCTTTGATATGAAAAATGATTGTATGTTGAAAGACATTATTTATTCTTTATTGCTTTAGAGTTCATGGCCCATTACCTGCTCAATATCCCTTGTATAAAGACCTTTGGGATTTTTCCTAACACACACATTTTCCTAAACACTTAAGAAAATGTTTGTTTCTCCTGATAAACTAAACTGATGTGCTTTCTTCTACTAGACTCTGAGTTATGTATCATGTCCAAATTTCCCCTTTACTTAGACTGCTAGGAAGCTCAGAGAGAAGTTTTGAGTTCAGTTCTTGTAGCATTCATTAGTCAGAGTATGGATGTAATTTCTACCTTCTGTCTTTATAAATTGGCATTTTTTA
Source organism: Microcebus murinus (assembly GCF_040939455.1). Taxonomy (NCBI): domain Eukaryota; kingdom Metazoa; phylum Chordata; class Mammalia; order Primates; family Cheirogaleidae; genus Microcebus; species Microcebus murinus. Next base: position 11,079,499 of record NC_134128.1, on the reverse strand, counting down.
TTTTATTTAATATTGTTGTTTGTGGTTTTACTGTTAGCTGGTCCAAATAATTTCTTAAAGTGGAAGGAATAAGCACACTCAATGAGAATGATTAGTTTTATTTTTTTAATTTTAAAAAAATTATTAGTTTTAATTTTATTATTTATAACTATGGGTACATAATAGTTCTATATCTTTATAGGTTACATGTGATACAGGCATACAATGTGAATTAATCAAATCAGGGTAATTTTGGGGTATCTATCACCTCAGGCATTTATCATTTCTTTGTGTTAAGAGCATTCCAATTCTACTCTTTTAGTCATTTTAAAGTATACCCTAACTTGTTGATTATAGTAACTTCGTTTGCTATCAAATATTGTTCATTCTATCTATCTTGATTCATTTTAAAAGCTACACTTCTTTACAACAATTCCTTCCATATGCTCTGGTGAAATAGGGTGTTCCTTGTTCCTCACATATAAGGCACTGTTTTAATGCCTTTCAATCTATATTAAGTAATATGATGATCATCTGCTGTTATTTTTTTATTAGATTAAGCACTATATGGTTATTCCTACATTCTTTTCATTTTTCCCACTAGTTTAGTGTTTCCAAAACTTGCCTAATCATAGAGTCACCTACATGTGCTTGTTAAAAATACAGCATTTCAAGACATCCTCCCTTTGCCTCAAGATTCTGATTTGGTAAGTGGATGATATGATCAGGTTGCATATTATTTTACTATCCAGTTGACTTATTGATGCTGGGCTTACGGAACAACCAAACTATACATTTTGTTACAAGACATCTACCAAAGTTGGGATTTTTTAATGCTTTTATTGAATAATGGAGTAACCTTTAGACAAGATGTAGGCATGACATTATCCACTGCCATTTGGTATCTTGACTTTATGAAGAAAATATCTGTGCATATCAGATTTGTCTTTTGTCTTCATCAAGTCTTCTTAAGAAATGACAGACCAATTCTTGTGAAAGAGCATCCAGTAGGGAGAAATAGATATTAAAATATTATTACAAATAAAAAACAAGGTGAGATGTAGACTAAAAGAAGGCAAAAGCCACAAGAATTTATAGTCAATCCTTTTTTGCTTATTCAGCAACTATTCATTGAAATCTTATCACGTATTATACTGGAGGTTTTCAACTTTGGATGCTTCAAAATTACCTGTGGTACTTTAAAAAATATACACATCTCACCCCAAACTCAGCCCACTGATTGACTGTTTCTTGGGTTGAGTATGAGTGTGTGTGTTTCAAAAAAGTCTGTACTTGAGGAATCCTGAAATGAGCAGTCTTACCCTCAAGAAGTTCTTTATCTAGTAATCTAGATCAATAGTCCTGACCGTGACATGCCAGGAAAACATCTGATGATATAAACTTTTGAACCTCATTACAGTTGAACTGAATCAGAATCTTTTGGAGGCAGGACAAGTAATTTGTATTTAAAAGAAAAAATCTGAATTGAATCTGATCACCATCTAGGTTTGCAAACCACACCTAAATTTCAAGGGACTTTGGAAGAAATAATTTAGGAAACAATTTAATAAAATGGTCTTTTGAAGGGATAGTTGACCTCTAGCTAATATCTGGGGAGCTGTAGAAATCTAGAACAATGTTTTTCCTAATTGTTGGTCTGAGGATGGCTGAGGCCACATCTTCTCTCTTACCTTCCTCTTCCTTGTGATCCTTCTCATCTTTCCTTTTCCTGTTTTCCTTCCTCACTCCTTGCCTCATCTTTCCTCATTCATGTCTGGAAAATATATTACGGAAATTAGAGTTTATGGAGTTATATAATTTATCTCATAAAACATTGTTTAGATACAATTTTGATTAGATTTAGCACAGAGGTTTTCAAACATAATCTTACATTACAATTCTTTGAGGACCTTAAAAAAATATGTAGATTCCACCTCAGACTAATTAAATATGGGGCTGGATCTCTGATTTCTGTAGTATTCTGAAATCTTTCCAGTTAATTTGGATCGTGTTCAGAATAGCTAGTTAATTTTGTTTGTCATTAATACATTCAAGTGTTTAAACTGAGGTCTTTTGCATTCTGCCTTTTTTGTTATTGCTCTTCATATTTTTTTTTAGCGTATTATGGTGGTACAAGTGTTAAGGTTACATATATTGCCCATGTCCCCCTCCCCCCTCGAGTAAGAGCTTCATGCATGTCCATCCCCCAAACATTGCACATCTTAGTCATTGTGGTTGTATATACCCATCCCCTTCTCCCCCCTCTCACCCTCCGGACACCTGATAAATGTCACTCCTATGTGTCCACTTAGGTGTTGATCCGTTAATACCAATTTGCTGGTGAGTACATGTGGTGCTCCTCATATATTTTTAATGCAAAAATTTATGTTATATTGGACAGCCTCCGATGAGATGGCAAACTGTTGCATAAAGGCCAAAAAGAAAACAATGTGACAAGATATTTCTTCGTACCTTGTAATCTGAGCACTTATCACAAGGCTGTGACATCATCTGTGGGAAATATGGATATAGTCACCACAAAACCAAGATTTTGGGTTTTCTGTCACCTATTTTTTGGGGTGTAATCCTAAATATTTTGTAATGAACTATGTATCTTCCTTACAGACTGAAGTGTTTAAGCCTTATAACTTCCAGGACATGCCACAGCAGTTCCAGTGTGAAATTCTTTTATTTTTGATTTATTTCCAAAATAAAGAAAAGCTTAGATTGTGAATATGTTAGAAAAATATTTTTTTTAAGCTGTAAGGATTAATTCTTTTACTTCCAATTTTTTTAAAAAATAGAAACAAATATAGTAAGTGTATATAGTAGTCCCCCCTTACCTGTGGGGGATATGTTCCAAGACCCCCAGTGGATGTCTAAAATTACAGATGATAGTGAACTTGTACATATATATCTATGCACAGTAAGGGATTAACAATAACGAATAGTAACATAGAACAATTATAACAATATAATAGAAGTTATGAGAATGTGGTTTCTTTCTCTTCTCTCTCTTTAAATCTCTTATTGCTTGTAATATTTTGGATCGTGGTTGACTATGGGTCACTGAAACCATGGAAAGTAAAACTGTGGAGCAGGGGACTGCTGTACATCTTTCCGCTAACATGTTTCAGAAAGCAAGTTATCTCTAGTGTAAATATTTGCCCCTATAACTGGAATGATTGATCATATCTTTTCAAATATCTATCTGTGCAATATGGAGCCAAGTGAAAATTTGGCAACTCCCGTATCTTGCAGATTTAAAATAGATGAAGTGTATTTTCTTGCCTAAGTAACCCAGTGTGGTTTTGAACACTGAATTTATTAACCATGCAGACTTTAACTTTCAGTCTAAGTTGTATAGATCTATAGAAAAATATTTTTAAACCCATAAATAACTCTTTGAATGTCTATAAATTGAAAAAAACCACATAATGAGGTTTTTGTTTCATTCAGAGAATTTATAGTTAATTATTCATCCAACCTTTAGGGTATCTGTACACTGGGTGTGTGCTGGGCGTTGGGTGTATGAACAGTGTGCTTTCTGCCCAAGAGTGCTCACATTCGAATGGATGAAAAAAGACATACTAAAGAATGAGGTGGAGATGTTCAGCTTGATTAGGGAAATAAAACCAATATGCATGGCACAAATATTAAGAAATAGTTATTAGATCATAATAACAACTGGAAAATTATTAGAGACTAATTAAGTGCTAAATAGAGTGCTACTGTTTATAGGCTAATAGAATTCAGAAAGCAGAGTGTCCAGTATGGGTTAAAGCAGTTGGAATATGTTTTATGGAGGAGATGGTACTTTGCTGTGTCCTGAAGGAGGGACAGGCTTGGACAGAATGGATGTGGAAAGGGAGGCCATTCTGGGTGTGTGACCCAGCGGGCTGAGGTACCAGTGAGATATATACATCACCCTTATGGAGTGCGGCACGGTATATGCAGGCACAGAGAAGAAATAAGTTCTTACACTTTGGAGGGTGTCATGAATATTCTTGATAATCTAATGAAAGCTATGCAACCCTCTCTCCAGAACAATACATATGTATCCAGATGCAAAAATTTTGTATCTAAGTCTTGGGGATTTACAACTTCCTTAAAGGCTAATGGGGGAAATAAACCATATATATGGTTTGTTTCTAAATTACTATAGATTTATGATCAGGGGAATGAAATTATTACCTTGAGTTTAAGGACCTTTTCCTCGTTTAGGAAAACTTTCCTTGTAGCTGTATAGTTACAATCATTAGAGCCAGGAAAGAACTGGAAGTAAAGAAATACAAATATGAAATGAAGATGACCTGAACTGGGAAGGCAGCTGTAGGGATGGAAATTAGAGACTTAAAAGAAAGATATTGTGCATTAATTAACTGAAGATGAGTTTTTTTCGATTGAAGGAAAGCAATGAATAATTTTGTGTATGCTTTTCATTTATATATTTAATGTTCTAAATATTTAGGACATCAGAGGTTATGTAGTTAGTTGTCTTAGAATCAGAAAAACTGTAGTAAAAGCTTTTAAAAATGGCCATTGTGAGTGAAGAAAAATATGATACTTTTCCCCAGATTAATTTGAAGACAATGAAAGAGAAGAGGGGAAAAATAGTATAGTGCCATAGAATTCCTTAAAATGGTTGGAATTTGGCAAGAAGAAAGGTTTTACTCTTAATATGAGTTCAATAATAAGGAACTAATAGAAACCTATGTTTTAAAGAAGTTTTCATTTACTTGTTTTTTCATAGCTAAATTAGGTAACTTGGTTCTTTATAAGGAAGTATAGGCCAGGTGGGTGTGGTGGTGTAAGCCTGTAGTCCCAGCTACTCGGGAGGCTGAGGCAGGAGGATAGATTGAGCCTTGGAGTTCGAGGCTGCAATGAGCTAAGATGCTGCCACAGAAAATCTGTATGTAAGGGAACCGCATTTTCCAGGAAGAGACAATGAACTTGGACGTCTTCAAGCGTGAGGAAGACAGCTATTGCCCAGCAGAGGGAGTGCGTGAACTGTTTTTTCAACGTTGTTAACATTTCACACGCTAAGAGGGACTGAGTAATATGAAAAGCTTTATTATAACATTTTACCCTCATAATATTTTGAAGTTTAAAGAAAACTTTTAAAAAGACCAGGAAAAAAAAGCTTTATTATAATAGGGTGAAAAATCAAAACTATAGGAGTGCCCTCTACCTCGGCAACTAGGATCAATTGCATTCTTTCAGAAGAATCTGCAGCATGCTTTTTTGAAATTGTACAGGAGGCTGAAATTGACAAACTGAAGAAAATGTAAGAGATGTTTGATTTTCAAGAACTGAAGTGTGGCAGTGCAGGTGTTCATAGTTTTAACTAAATTTAATATTCTTGTATGACTTTTATTGTCTTAAGAAAAAGGGCTGAATTTTGTCAATCTGTTTCCCATTTAAGTTTTATATAGTATAAATTTACTTGAAAATTGTGGCTAACTTTATGCAATACATTTAGATTGGAACCAAACTGATTTTAAGTAGACTGTGTTCTTTTTGCATTACCTGCTAAAAATGAATGCTTGAAAGAGCATAGCAAAAATAACAGTAGTTTAAGCAATCTATCAGTTGCTTTAAGATAAATGCTTTTGATAGTTCTTTGGTCATTCTGTTCCAGATATTAAGAATTCCCTAAGATATTACAGACTTAACCAGTGTTTCTAAGATATTAACCACAAAAGGAAAATTTGCCCTATAATTAAATGAAGATGAGATTTTCAAAGAGGTGAACCTCAACAAATTATTGTGTGATTTCAACTTTGTCTCCTTTAAAAAGAAATTATAAATCTGATACATATTGTTACTATAATATTAGATTGGTCCAAATCAACTGGTTAAAAGAATGAAGCTTAATTAAAGTATTAATAATAACAGTAACAGTTTGATAATTAAGAGTGTACATCATTCCAGAGAGAAAATGAGCAGTATACAAGTTTACCTAGAGAATAAATAGATGCTAATTAAATAAGTGAACAAATTGTGCTTAGAGGATCTTTGATAGGAGAGATGGGATACTAACAACACTAATAATGGTTTTATATGATCTTTAATGATCATAGGATAGAAATATTTTGCTTAATATAATATATCCATATTTTTCCATGTATATGGACCTGAGAGAACTTTATCTTATAGGTCTTCATGAAGATGTCTGTAACATTGCTATGGTCAATGTAATAATATGTTTCACAGGGTAAAGAACAGTTAATAAATAAATGGCTGTATGTCAGAATTGGGAGCTGTGAAACCCTGCTAGAAAGATAAGGCTTTAGGGTTGTGTTTTATAATCAGGGCTACCTAATATTTCCTTTAATGATGTTGGTTAAGGAGACCCAGGTCTGTGAATCTTACCCATTGTTAAGTCAACAATTCTCTGTTGATTCTGCTTGAAATTAAAAGGCAACAATTTAAGGCTCCTCTGAAGAGCTCACTCTAAAGAGTGCAATTTTTCTTTTTCTTTCCAGAAATCCTATATTATCAGCTCCCTCTGCAAAGATGATGAATCCTGTCTCCTGCTGAATGTCTGTCCCATTAGGAACTCAGTTTCACTATGCTGTTTTATCCACGTTAGACCCTTATGTTGATCTTTCCAGATCTTTACAGTTGGGTTGAAAATAATAATAGATAAAAGCCCTTCCAAAGCTTTATCCCCTCAGGTGTTTTTGCTGCTGGGACACAAATGGTGCTATTTTTCTCTGTCCTATTCCTAAAATTACAATAGAGCAGGCTGAATCTGTGTTACTACTAAGAAAAAAATTACTCTCTTTTTCCTTCAAATTAAACCCTGTGGTTCTGAATTAGCCCCTGGAGGTGGCTGAATAGGGATAGTACATCTGTTGAAAAATTAGATGCTTTACAGTTAATAAGACTGCATTTGATGCTATATTATTCCCTTGTCGGAACATTATAAATCATTTTGTAATTTTGAAAGTACTGAAGGAAGTTATAATAAAACTTTGCTGTTCTCATTAGCTACCCTTTGTTACTAACAGCCTCCTCTAGTTTTGAGGACTTGATCTTTTTGATGACATATTAAATGCACTCTAGATTCTCAGAGTTTGGCAAAGAAAACTTATATTTAAAAAAAAAAATTACTAACTGTCCTTTTTGTGAAATTGATAGGCCTCATGGCCTGTACTGTGAATTTTTACCAAATGGATGAAACAAATTCAATAATATATAAATATTTTGTTAGATAATTCCAGCAGATACATAAAATAACCAGGCAAAATTATTGAAATTCCCTTATTATATACCAGATACTACATCTTCTTCTTTTTTTTTCTTTTTATTAACAATTGACTAGTGAGTAGTGGGGAATTGAATTCAATGAAAATTAGATTAAAACTTGTGGATCTCCTTGACACTATAGTGATTAAAAAAGTAAATTTGGCTTATGTAATATTTTAATAGGTCAAAACTGGTAAAAAGATTTACTCCCTAAAATTTTTTATATCCAGTAAGAGCAAAGCTGCTAATTAAATGTGTCACTGATAATAAAAAGGGAAAAGAAATGAACCAACTCGGAAGTACTTCCCAGAAAGTCTCACTTTCACTGCAGATTTGGTTAAATTTCATTTGTTCTGTCCTGGCAGCTTAGCAGAGCGAGATAGAATATGGAAAAAGGGTTTTGCGGTGCCAAAGGAGCCATTTCCACTGGCGCTGTCAGCTCTCGTTTGTCATCATCTAACCAGTCCACACATGCCCTGGACTTGGACCCTCTCCATTATCAGGATGGGTTTCATGGGCGTGTGACCAGTGCAGCTGCACAGCACTTGGTTTAAGGCTCTGCCATTGCCATCTTGAAATTCATAATGATTTAATCTTTGAATTTGTGCCCTATAAGTGGAGTTTGCTGGGTCAGTGGAGTATGTGCCAGAGGCTTAGAGCCTTGGTTCATGTGGGGTCCTGCCTCCTGCCACCTCTGCCCCTCCCCAGGATGCATTTTCCTGCTCATGCTCCCCTGCTCCTCCAAACCTGTGACCCTGCCCACCCTCTGTGGTGGCAGGGGGGTGTGAGGGGTCTGGGCCTGCATGCCAGAGGCTGGAGTTGGGCTAGTACAGCATTAAATAGAAAGCAAAAAAAAAAAAAAAACCCTCCGTGCAGGTCAAGAGACAAGACTTGGAAAGGAGAAAGCTTTTTGTCAAGCTGTGAACAAGGGGCTCCCTGTTTTCATTTTGCACTGGGCCTTGCAAATTATATAGCTGGCCCTGTCTGTTATGCGGTGATTCTCCCTGTCTTCCCCTTGCTATGATAAGGTTGTTTTCTTTGGAAATGTTGAAATGTGTGGACAGAATAGAAATAAAGGCACACACTTTCCTTGTGCTCCTTCCCCTCCACCCTTTGCATCTGAGTGCTTCTAGTGTGATTTTCACTGGGCAGATTCACCCCTAAGGCACAAGGGCTGCAATGACACTTTCTTACAAAGGCCATTGTTTTGAGTACTCCAGGGATTAGAGTCTCTTTGAAAGAGCCTATTGGATTCTTTTTTCCTGATAATCCACTCAACTATTACAGTAGAGATTTTTGTCATGTTTGTAATGACCCCATACTTATTTTTATTATTGTCTAAATTGATTAGCAACATAATCTTACAAGTAAAAAGACCTATCCATTTTTCTCTAGAAGCATAACGGAAAGGCCACTCACTGGTTTTCCTATATGTATTTATATATATATATATATATATATATATATATATATATATATTTTTTTTTTTTTATCAGAGTGGCTTCAATTAGGTGGGCACATCTTAGGATGAATTAATTGTCTTTCCGGGTACAGAAGGCCACTGAACACTTTCCTTTTCTCTTGCTCCATAAAGTAAAAACTAGCCGTGCTACCCCACAGATCACTCAGAAAATGCTCACTTTCTTTCAGATATTTATCTAGCCCTACCTGTGGATATGCCATAAGGCATAGTTTTGTAATGTTTGTAATGAGTAGAATTTGATAACTCTCATTATTTACAAAGGGTCAGCAGCATATATGCCAAGTTAAAATAGGTGGTGGTTTAAGCAAAATTGAGTAGATATATTGAGCATAAGGGCGGAAGAGGTGGAAAGTGGAAGTCAGGTGATATTTCAGACTTGCCCTGGACTCTGTCCTCTTTCTTTGAAGCTCCAGAAGAATATGCCTCGCTAACATCTCTCATTTTTTTTTATAGATACAACCATCCTATGTTTACTCTGCAATGTTTGTGTAGTTGAGTGTTTCACAAACTGTTATCTACACATTCTAAATATCTCTTACAGTTAATCTCTCAAAAAGGGTTCACCTTCAAGAGAGTGCCAACATCTATAGTCCACTGAAGGCTTTCAGTAGGCCTGGAATAAAATAGATGTTTAACATTTTTTTAACCCTGGATTTTCCAAACTGATCTGATTATGAAACATACTTTTTTTCCCCATTGTAATCTATTAATAGATTTGGTCCAAAGCAATCTATGGTGAACTCTTTGGTAATTGCTGGTCTAGATGGTGAGAAGTAGTTGCAGTGGATGGGGGAAAGATCTTCACTTTTAACCAGTTTGACCTGGAGGGTTCTAAAGATATCTATGAACTCAGTGATGTCTGATGTCAGAGTACCAAGAATCTGAAACTGTTTGTTTCAGAACTAGTTGGTCATGGCTGTGTGTTGCAAGGATCCATGAGTCTATATGAATAAGATAAAATCATCAGATGGATTCTCTGAGGACATACATCTCTGAAATGGGAACGGGGATCACTCATCCCACTTCTTTCAATAATGTTCCTGCCTTTTACTTATGGGATGTGGGCTCTTACGTTAATGGAAAGGGTTAAATGTGAAGAGAATTTTGAAAGATTATGCAATGTGAACATAATAGGCTGAATAAGCACTCCAACCTCCCAGAATATCAGCTCTTAATTCTTAAAATGTGGAAATGTTAGTGTATATAGAAAAAGAGTCTTTGCAGATATGATTAAATTAGTAATCTTGAGATGGTGAGATTATATTGGATTATCTGGGTGGATCTAATTGCAATTGCTAGTGTTTTTATAGGCAGATATGCAGAGGGAGATTATGCACAGAAGAAGAGGAGAAGGCTGTGGGACCAGTGAGGCAGAGAGTGGAGCGATGTGTCCACAAGCCAAGGAATGCTAGCACTCCACAGAAGCTGGAGGAAGCAAGGAACGAATTCTCCTCTAGTGTCTTTGGAACAAGTGTGTCCCTGCTAACACCTTGATTGTGGTCCAGAGATACTAATTTTGGACTTCTGGCCTCCAGAAGTGTGACAGAATAAATTTCTGTTGTCTTTAGTTTGTGTTAATTTGTGGTAGCAGCCATCAGAAACTAATACAATGAGTAAAATAATAACAGTTACACTTTTTGGATTTTGCATCATTAATCTGGGCCTGAGACCACTCTTTTTGCTTCCATGAAGCCAGAAAATCAAGGTATCTTTAGCATTTCTTCAGATTCAGTGTGAAGACTCATATCTATTTTATCTATGTTATTTCAGGGTTTCCTAGGAGGCTACAATCGCAGGAAGAAACATACATGAGAGGGTGGGGTTTGGAGTCTGTAGTAGGAACAATTGCAATTGTGTTCAAGGTGAAGGGGGCAGTGATTATGAAGTTGATGTATTGTTAGCCAATTACTTTGAGAAGTTCCCTCAAATTTGAGGCAACTCTGACCACCTAATCCAGGGAGAGCAAAATCAAAATGGAATGTTATTGTTAACACAGATACATATTATTTGTTTCATGAAATATGACTTGAATATAAGATCAGCGTCAACTGGGATCAGATGGCAATAAACTAAATGTTACTTTTATATCTGTATCTACAGATATATATATATATATATATATATAAACATCTATCTATAGCTATCAATGTGTATTTCAACACATGTTTTAATTAAGACATTGTCATTATTAAATTTGCATCACTGGAGGAGAAATAAATTATCAAAAGTACAATAAGGGCTCTAACTAAAGACTGAACGGATAATAAAGGAAAGGAAAAAAAGTATTTTTCTTTTAGCAGAAATTTGTAAGGTATAAAACCAAATATGGATATATTCAAATTGTGGTAAATATGAGAATGGTAGAATGTCATCTGGCTCAGGAAAAATATCTCTACAGTCACAACAATGCAATGATATTTACATTTTATCCATTTCTAAACTCCCATTTACATCACAAAGCTCCTGCCTGTGATGCTGCACCATTAAGTAAAAGCAAAATCTTCATTTCAAAATTGGGGGCTTAGTGAGCTTCCACTGAAGGAATGTGTGCATAAAATGGTATTTATTTTGGGAGGTGAGACTTCGCTAACACTGAAGACTCTCCCCTGACTGAATTAGCAACAGGGAAGAATTGATCCAAGGACAAGGATGCCAAGGCTGGTCTCGTCTCCATATGTCCAGAACAAAGCCCATGGGTGCGCCAAGCTGATTTTTGTCACATTGAAACTCCAGCAGATAGGTGTCGATCCTAGGCTCTGTTGCACATACAGAACTGGGCTCACTGGCCAGTGGTGGATTTAAATGGAAATGAGAAACCTTCTGTGCTCCATTGGCTCAAAACTGCCTGCTCTTGCAGTCCTGGCACGCTGGCTGCTCTTGGTAATACTGCATCTCTTCACTGACCTTGTCCTATGGCCTCAGATTTATCTAAAAACCCTAAATGTTGTGATTTAGGGACATTCTGTGTAGTCTGGTTTTGACTCAGGCTGAGTTTCCTGGACTAATTCTTTACCTACCTTTAGCTGATTTCAATCTTTCCCCCTGGATAGCTTATAATTCTTGATGAGACTCATCACTGTTATTATTTTTTTCATTTTATTACATTTTATTTTGGCACTCAGCTTCAAATCCTGATAATTGGGGACTAGGAGGGATCATAATTTTTCTGTCTTTCTCATCAAATATTAAGCTCAATTATCTTTCCTCCATCATCAGTAATTATATAGGTTTGCATAAATTTACATTGCCACAGTAGTCATATTGTCCAGCTGAATTTCTGGCAAGTATAAATGTCATTGTCAGAGGTACTTCACAGTGCAATTCAAACATACATGCTCCTTACCCGAATTCTCTTTCCTCTCTACTCTCTGGAAGCATAAATTAGAGAAATGTAGAAAGCTTCATGTAAGGTAAAATAATAGAAATGTAACTGCTATATTAAAAGAAGGGAGCATTAAAAAAGTAAAATAATTATTGCCAAACCTTCTTTCTTGGAGTCCTGTGAGTTTGTGTGTGTGTGTGTGTGTTCATGTATGTTCATGTGACAGAGGGGAAATTGGAGAGAGAAGGGAAGTCCCAATTTTCATAGGTATTTGAGTCAGCTCAGTTAAAAATTTCTTTCAACAAACAATAGACATCAAGCATTTATTAATGGTGCAACTCAAGTCTATACAAGACAATGGCGATACACTAAAAAATAAGAGAAAATCTTGTCTGGAAAAAGCTAGCTGTGTGATCTTTCATTTATTTTGTTTTTGGTGAATTTTCTCTCTTGTATTTAATGGGATGGATTATGAGTTTCTTAATAACTTGGATCAGTACTACTCTGGAACATTGAAAATTATTCTATAATTAAAGAAAGGCTGGCCTATTACTTTTTCATTTTTTATGCTTGAGGTTATTGTAGAGAAAAATAGACAATGGTCATCCCCTATGATTTTTGTCTGTCTCTCCTAGGGGATTCTGTGCTTTTTGGTGTTCTGTTGAGTGTTTAGTGTAAAGAATATATTCGATATGTACTGAGATAATGGAAAAGATGCTTTTCAAATAGTAAACTTTTAAAAGTTAGACAGCATTTTAGTGGGATCATTATTGTGAAGCAAAAAATTTACCCTATGGGTATTATTTTTAAGTATAGTCAATTCACTCTTTGTGCTTGTTTAATGATTACTTCTTAAAGTTGTTCCATTTCTTATACATTTAGAGGTATAAGTAGAGGGAAATAATAGTCAATGTAGAGGTACTAATCGTTTTCTGCTTCATACCCTTCTTTGCATCCTTTTGGGAATAATTGCAAATTTTGTTTGAAAGCAGAGGGTTCTTTCTTTGAAGACATATTGGGTTTGAAAACTACCAGAGTAATTTTTTCCTTGAGTCATTTTTCTCAAGGAAAATGACTTAATATTTTCTGCTCTAATGTTGCTTGAAAAACACCATCATAGTTTAAAGTAAATGGCAACTATGTGCATTCTAATAACTCCTGTGGGTAGGTGGCATTTACTTTCCATGCTGAACCCAAATAAAGTTTCATTTTTGGATTTATAATTTTGTACAGTTTCTGAACTCTTATCTTTTTATGGATATTATTCAGAGAGTAAAAATGGTAACACAGGTAATTAAATCCATTTTGAGGTGGAATATTAAGCTTTTCACTCAGGAGGGATTTTATTTGAATTAAATTGACTCATCATAACAACTCAAAGCAATCAATTTTATTTTTATAGAGAGTACATTCTTGTTGTTAGAAACTACTTTAATATAGACACTTCACAAGTCAGGGAAACTTACCTTTTAGTTTTATAAGATACATGAGCTACACTTGAAAGCAAGAATAGTGTGATACACTATCTACATATTTTACATCTGCGTAATCAGGCAATAATTATTTGGTGATGTTTAATTTCCATCATTAATTGAAACAAAAATTTGGATTTCATTAGGAAGTGAGCTATTATAACAATTTTATTAAAGAATATTTTGAGAATTTTTTTTCCTTTAATGCATTAGGAATTAAATACAAAAGGAGTAGGTGTTTAAAAATTCCTGTTAAATATTTTGGATTGAATAGAGGCTAGAACTTTCTGTCACAATTTTTTGAAAAACTACTTTATTGAGATAAAGATTGACATACAAAAGGCTGCATATATTTAATATATACAAGTTGATGAGTTTGGAGGTAAGCATATACCTGCAAAACCATCACTGCAATCAATGACATAAACTTTTCCATCACCCCCTAACCCCCTAAAATACCCACCCTCCCTCCCTCCTTTCCTTCCTTCCTTCCTTCCTTCCTTCCTTCCTTCCTTCCTTCCTTCCTTCCTTCCTTCCTTCCTTCCTTCCTTCCTTCCTTCCTTCCTTCCTTCCTTCCCTCCTTCCTTCCTTCCTTCCTTCCTTCCTTCCTAGAACACTTAACATAAGATCTACCCTCTCATTAGGTTATACTTAACTTTTAAGTATACAATGCAATATTTTCAGCTGTAGGCACCATGCTGTACAGTAGATCTCTAGGACTTATTCATCTTGCATAACTGAAACTTTGTACCCTTTGTCCAACACCACTCTATCCCCAACACCCACCCCCAGCCACTGGCAACCACCACTCTACTTTGCTTCTATGAGTTTGACTATATTATATTCCTTATATAAGTGGGATCACATAGAATTTGTCCTGAGCCTGGCTTATTTCACTTAGCATAATATCTTCCAGGTTCATCCATGTTGTTGCATATGGCAAGATTTCTTTTTTTCTGTTTTTTGAGACCGAATATTATTCCATTGTATGTATATTCTACATTTCTTTATTCATTTATCCATTGATGAACATTGAGGTTGTTTTCATGTCTTAGCCATTTGTGAATTATCCTGCAGTAACTATGGGAGTGCAGGTATCTTTTTGAGATCCTGATTTCAGTTCCTCTAGATATATACTCAGAAGTGGAATTGCTGGATCATATGGTAGTTCTATTTTTTATTTTTTGAGGAACTTCCGTATTATTTTTTTTGTAGTGTCTGCACCAATTTATACTTCCACTAACGGTGTACAAGGATTCTCTTTTCTGTACATTCTCACTAAACCTGTTATTTTTGTTTTGTTTTGTTTGGTAATAGCCATCCTAACAAGTGTGATGTAATATCTTATTGTGGTTTTTGATTTGCATTTCCCTGATGATAAGTGATGTTGAGCACCTTTTCGTATACCTGTTGGCCATTTCTGTCTTTTTTTGAGAAATGTCTATTCACATTCTTTGTCTATTTCTTTAATCAAATTATTTGTTTTCTTTCTATTGAGTTGAGTTCCTAGTATATTTTGAATATTAACCCCTTACCAAATATATGGTTTGCAAATAATTTCTCCCATTTTGTAGGTTGCCTTTTCATTTTGTTGATTGTTTCCTTTGTGGCTCAGAAGCTTTTTAGCTTGTTATAATCCCACTTGTCTATTTTTGCTTTTGTTGTTTGTATTTTTGGTGCCATATCCAAGAAATCATTGTCAAGGCCAATGTCAAGAAGGTTTTTCTGTATATTTTTCCACTGTTTCCTCTTATATTTTTCTCTAGTTTTATGGTTTCAGGTCTTTTGTTTTAGTATTTATTCCATTTTGAGTTGATTTTTGTGTCTGATATAAGAGTCCAGTATCATTCTTTTGCATGTGGCCATCCAGTTTTCCCAATACTATTTATTGAAGAGAATATTCTTTTCCCATTGTGTATTCATGGTACCTTTGTCAAACATGAGTGACCATATATGGGTGGGTTTATTTGTGGGCTTTGTATTCTGTTCCATTGGTCTATATACATGTGGTTTTTTTTTTTTTTTTATATCAGTACCATACTGTTTTTATTACTGTAGCTTTGTAGTATATTTTGAAATCAGAAAGTGTGATGCCCCTAGCTTTGTTATTCTTGCTCAAAATTGCTTTGGTTATTTGGGAACTTTTGTGGTTCCATATGAATTTTAAGATTGATTTTTCTATTTCTGTAAAAAATATTGTTGGAATTTCAATAAATATATTATTGAATATATAATCACTTTTAGTAGTATGGACATTTTAAACAATATTAATTCTTCAAATCCATAAACACAGAATGTCTTTCTATTTATTTGTGTCTGTTTTAATTTCTTTCATCAGTGTTTTATAGTTTTCTATGTAAAAATATTTCCATTCCTTGATTAAGCTTATTACTAAAGTATTTTATTCTTTTTGATACTATTATAAATGGGACCTGATCAAATTAAAAAGCTTCAGCACAGCCAAGGAAACTATTGTGAGAGCAAACAGACAACCTACGGAATGAGAGAAAACATTCACATGCTACATGTCTGATAAAGGGCTGATAACTAGAATCTATATAGAATTCAGGAAAATCAGCAAGAAAAAAATCAAACAATCCTATCAAAAAGTGGGCAAAGGACATGAACAGAAACTTTTCAAAAGAAGATAGACTAATGGCCAACAAACATAGGAAAAAATGCTCAACATCGCTAATCATCAGGGAAATGCAAATCAAAACCACGATGAGACATAATTGGGGTTATTTTCTTAATTTCCTTTTCTGATAAATTTGTTGTTAGTGTAAAGAAATGAAATTGATTTTTTGTGTATTAATTTTGTATCTTGCAACATTACTGAATTTATTTATTAGTTCTAATAGTTTTTGTGGAATCTTTAGGGTTTTCTACATATAAGATAACGTCTTCTGCCAATAGGGACAATTTAACTTCTTACTTTCCAATTTGGATGCCTGCTATTTCTTTCTCTTCCAAATTGCTCTAGCTAGAACTTCCAGTACTATATTGACTAGAAGTGGTAAGAGGAGACATCCTTGTCTTATTCTTGGTATTAGAGTAAAAATTTTCAACTTTTCATCATTGACTATGATGTTAGTGGTGAGTTTCAGTAAGTAAGTGTAAAATTTAATTCTAGGTAATAAAACTTTATTTATCTGTTTATTTATTTATTAGAGATAGTGTTTCACTTTGTCACCCAGGCTGCATCATAGCTCCCTGTAACCTCAAACTCCTGGGCTCAAGTGATTCACCTGGCTCAGCCTTCCATTATTTGTTTTTATGCAGTATACTTATGTGTTTATGCTTATCTGTAATATACTATAATATAATATATATATTATACAATATACAATATATAATATAATATATAATAATATAATATAATAATATAAAATAATATAATAATAAATAATAAAATAATATAATAATATAATATATAATAATATATATTATATAATATATAATATAATATACATTATATTTAATGTACATATTTAATGTATATATTATATTTAATGTAATATATAATATAATATACATTATATTTAGTACTGTCTACATATTTATACACTAATTAGCAGAGGTTTTACTTTCATAAAGGTCAATAACATAATGATGCTTATATAGTCATTGAGAGTCTTAGATTAAATAAAACAATGTAAAGACTCTTTATAAGAGACATATACTTGAAGAAGCAAAAAAAGGGGTGGAAAAATTATAACAAAAATGATTGTGTAGCAATATAAGACAAAATAGTATTCAGAGCAAAAATTCAATAAATATTAAGGTGGAAATTTAATATTGATAAAAGTGACAATCTACTAAGAAGATATGTTATTAAACTATATTACATTAATACATAGCCTCAGAAGGCATAAAATAAAAATAGATGAAACTACAAAGAAAACTCCACAAATCCACAATTGTAGTTACAAACCTTACTGGGATCTGCACACCCTACACAGATTTTGATAGATTTACTTATTACTTCAACCAACAAATATTTTATTAAGTGTCTATTATTCATGGCTAGACATTGTTCTAGATGGTGGTAAAACAACTTTTGTCAAATAGCATTTGTTGCAAACAAAGTTTGCAAAAAAGGAGAATTTTAAATAAATACCTATTTAAGTAAAGAACTGATCAAATGAAAGACTAAATGTGTAAATAGTGTGCATTGTTTAATTTTAAAATTCTATAATTTTACTTTGGAATATCTTGTCTTCTATAAAAATATTTTGGTGAAATTACTATTTTAATTGAATACATTTAAATACTTTCCTGGAATGGAGCAACTTTTTGAGGTGTTACAATTTTTGGCATCTAAGGTTAGTTATATATTCAAAATAATTTTAAAGATAACTTATTTGACATACTTTATCTTGCAAAAGTTATTTAAGAAAGATATTCTGAATAATAGAAAAAGGGTAGTGTCTACAAAAATACTTGGCATGAATTTTACACATTTTTGGGGGGCTATATATGACTACCTTTATTTTTTGTTTCAATAGATTTAGGGAGTACAATTTACATGTATATATTGCATTCAATTAAAAATTAGAAGGGAAAATATTCTCCATTTAGCAAAATTGGCTTTGGGCTTAATAGGTTCCTCAGAGCCTTTAAAAAGAGTATTTTTCTAAATTTAAAATACCATAGTTTATCAAGAGAGGCTAATTGGGGTTGTCAACAAATTCAGATTTATTAACCTTAAAATGTAAATTTTGAGAATATTATAAGAATTTTTATGAAAAATTTATAACATTAAGATCACATTTAAAAAATTATAGTCTTATATAATTATATTAAATTATTAACATAGTCTTAAGAAAAACACTGGTGACATATCAGAGAAAGATGCAGCTAAGAAATGGATTAGACTACATGAATATTTATTTTGTACCAAGAATAATTATTCTGATTTTATGCACTTAGATAATATGAAGCAATATTTTTGCTCTAATTTACATAGATATATGTAAATTTTATTTTTATAAATCATTTTTCTGCTGAAAATAGGGTTTTAAAATAGCTATTTCATAGGTCCACTAACATAGTGAAACCAATTTGTCTGATGATAAACAAACATTTAAAGAACTACACAATTATAATTATAACATTTCCTTTTATTCTCAAAAATGTCCCAGTTTGGACCATAATTACATAGTCACCCTAGTAATGCAAACAGCCAAGAAAGAAATGGTAGAAAGAATAAAAAAGGAAAAGACATAAAAATCATAAAGGAGAATATAGACAAATTTGGATATATTAAAAACTGAAAATATTTAGCAAAAGAAGATATCATAAATAAAGTTATTAATATAATAAAAACAACTCATAGTCTTAGAGAAAAATAAGTGCAACATATATCATAGACAGTATGTGAGCAACCTGTGCAATATAACAGGCTATTTGTGCATTGAAGAAAAATATGAACAGCATATATAGCATACAATATGTGGAAAAAGTCCTTTAAATGTATAATCAAAAGACCAGTAATCTAACAGAAAATAAATGGACCAGGACACCAACAGACAATTTATGTAAAAAAAAATTGAAGTATATCTTGGTTGCTTTCAAGTTTTGAGAATTATGAACAAAGCTACTATAACATTCCTGGGAAAGTTTTTATGTGTATATACATTTTTAACCCATTTAGGTAAATACTCAGGAACATAATTGCTATACTGTATGTTAAGACCACATTTAACTTTATTCTTATAAAGTGTCTTTATTCTTTATGAACTTTATTCTTTAAAAACTTTAAACTTTAAAACTTTAAACTTTAAAAACTTCATTCTTATAAACTGTCAAATTGTTCCCATCAGCAATGAATGAGAGTTAATGTTGCCTCTATATCCTCACCAGCATTCGGTGTTACAGTGTTTTGGATTTTTGACATTCTAATAGATGTGTGGAAGTATCTGATTTATTTTCCATTTTCTAATGACAGCTGATGTTGATCATCTTTTCCTATGCTTATTTGCCATTTTTATAACCTCCTTGATCAGATATCTGTCTTGGTCTTTTCTCCATTTTTTAAACTGGATTGTTTGTTTCCTTATTGTGAGTTTTTAGAGTTCTTTGTGTATTTTAAACACCAATTCTTTATCAGATATGTATTTTGTAATATTATTTTCCAGTCTGTGGTTTGTCTTTTCATTCTCCTGATGATGTCTCCTGCAAAGCAGAAATTTTAATTGGAATGATGTTCAACTTATATTTTTCTTTCCTGGATCATGCTTTTGTATTGTATTATCACCATATCCATGTTCACTTAGATTTTCTTTTATGATATCTCCTAGGACTTTTTTGGTGTTTTTCATTTAGGCCTATGATTTAGTTTGAGTTAATTTTTATGAACAGTGTAAGGTCTTATGTCTATATTTATGGTTTTGCATGTGAATGTCCTCTTGTTTCAGTACAATTTGTTGAAAAGACTACTTCCAATGAGTTGCCTTTACTCCTTTGTCAAAATTCTGTTGACTATATGTTTGGGGGTTGATGTCTGGTCTCTCTATTTTGATCTATTTGTTTATTTGTGTTTTATCTTGATTATTACTTACTTTTATAGCATGTCTTCAAGCGAAGTAGTGTCAGTTTTCCAACTTTATTCTTCTCTTTCATATTACATTAAATATTCTGGATTTTTTGCATTTTTAAACAAACTTTTAGAATCAGCTTGTTGGTATCCACAAAATAACTTGCTGGGATTTGGGTTGGGATTACATTTAATCTCTACATCAAGTTGGGATGAACTTATATCTTAACAATATTGAGTCTTCCTATCCATGTACATGTAATGTATTTCTACTTATTTAGAACTTATATGATTTCGTTCAACAGTTTTGTAGATTTCCTCACATAGATTTTACACATATTTTGTCAGATTTACAACTATTTCATGTCTTTGCTAATATAAATGATATTGTGTTTTTACAATTGACCATTGCTAATATATAGGGAAGCAATTTACTTTAATATATTAACTTTATATCTTGCAACTTTATTATAATCACTTAGTAGTAGCAGGAATTTTCTGTTGCTTCTTTGTAGATAGATAATGACAACATGTGAACAAAGATAGTCTGATTTCTCTCTTCCCAATTTGTATACTTTTTATTTCTTTTTCTTATTGCATAAGCTGGGACTTCTAGTACAATATTGAATAGGAGTAGTAAAAGCAGAAGTCCTTGCCTTATTACTGATCTTAGTGGAAAATAGTGTATATTCTCAGAGTTAGGTGTGATGATAACTATAGGTTTTTGGTGGATGGTGATTATCAAATTGAGGAAGTTCCCCTATATTCTTAGTTTTTGGAGAGTTTGTTTTTTTTTTTAAATCATGAATAGGTGTTGGAGTTTGACAGATGATTTTCTGTATCTGTTGACATTGTCATTTAATTTTATTTAGTCTGCTGATGGGATTGAGTACATTAATTGATTTCTGAATGTTGAACTAGCCTTGTATACTTTGAATAAATCCCTCTTGGTCATGTTGCATAATTCTTTTAATAAATTACTAGATTTGGGTTGCTAATATTTTCTGAGAATTTATGTTTTCTGCATTTATGTTTATGAGATAGATTGGTCTATAATTTTTCTGTTTTGTAATGTGTTTGTTTTTGTATTGGGGTAAT
This sequence comes from Microcebus murinus, assembly GCF_040939455.1. NCBI lineage: Eukaryota > Metazoa > Chordata > Mammalia > Primates > Cheirogaleidae > Microcebus > Microcebus murinus. Next base: position 11,058,353 of record NC_134128.1, on the reverse strand, counting down.
ATTGGAATATTGGCTTTATAGAAAGAGATATGAAGTATTCCTTCTAATTCTGTTTTCTAGAAGAGATTATAGAGAATTAATATTTTGTCATATTTAAATGTTTAAAATAATTTATCAGTGAGCCTATCTTGGCCTGGTATTTTTTGTTTTGGAAGGTTATTAATGATGGATTCAATTTCTTTGACAGATATAGGCCTATTCAGATTATTTATTTCTTCTTGTGTGAGTTTAGGTAGAATGTATTTTTCAAGGAATTGGTCCATTACATCTGTCAAATTGTGAATACAGAATTGTTTATACTATTCCTTTTTTATACTGTTACTGTCCATTGGATCAGTAGTGATGACCCTTTTTTCATTCCTGATATTAGTAAATTATGTCTTCTCTCTTTTTTCTTGATTAGCCTGGCCAGAGATTTATTGATCTTTTCAAAGAACCGGCTTTTAGTTTTATTGATTTTTCTTTATTGATTTCCTACCTGTCTCAATGCCATTGATTTTTGCTTTACTTTTTATCATTTCTTTCTTTCTGCTTACTTTGGATTTAACTTGCTCTTCTTTTTCTAGTTTCCTAAGGAGAAAGCTTAAATTATTGATATTAGAGCTTTATTTTTTCCTAAATATGCATTCAACAATAAATATTTCCCTGTATGTGCTGTTTTCACTGCATATCACATAATTGGATCTTTTATACTTTTATATCCACCCCACAAAAGGACATGAAACTTTGATTTTAGTTGTAGATACAAATTAGAGAAAGACAATAAGACTGATCAGTTGTGAAAATTTTTATTTCAATAAGTTTAATAAGACCTATAAATGGTCAATAACACCCATAGTTTGAGTAAAAAATGAAGCATATGATTCTTAAATTTTAAATAGTGACTACTAGAGTAAGGATTTGCTCTCAGTCAATTGGTTTTGATTCTCAATCTCAGATTGGTTTTGTGGAAATCATGCTTTTAATGTCTTCATGGTTGATAGATTATTGTAATTTATGTACAAAATCTTCTAAAATAGCAAGTAATTACATTTAGTAAACTAGTCATATAATACATCTGAAAATATTCTTCTTAGTGTAAATTTTAATATCTTTTTCTTGTTAAGATGTAAAAATCAGTCTCTCATGCAACATAAAAGGAGCACATATAATTAGGTCATTTCCTTTAATAATTCTACATGAAATACCATCCAAATTTGAGATTTACGTTGGAAAGAGAAATTTCAGTTCTGAGTATCTGAGACTAGCACTAGTTAATGGTGCTTTGCTTTAGATTTGTAGTAATCTAGATAATTAAGTAAAAGTCCTCTGTTTCCACCTTTTTTCCAGGAAACTATATTCACAGAAATAGCACATCTTGAATTACCTTGATTATCTATGGCTATACGACCATCCACTGTGTAAAACATGCACAGAAAAGCCAGGTTTTTCCCCTTTAAGATGATCTTTTTCTTGGTGGATTTCTATGACCTCTACCATATCTGAGCTTAGGCTTTTTCACAGGCTGCTAAATGCACTTGAAAATGTCACTCACGTGCTTCGTTAGGTAAAGAAGTGTTTGGAAAGTGATTATAATTAAGTAAGTCTGTAGGAAAGTACTGTGAGATATGTATGTCCAACAAAACACGATGTCCAAGAGTGAAACCAGGATGTAAAAAGTGACTGGAGACAAAGGACTGATTGGAAAAGAACATGTGATCTAAACCTGTAACATCTCGGCTATTTGCAACTTTTCCATTAAGGTAGAAAAAGCCAAAGCTATATAGAAATGTAAACTTATGGGACTTCCCCACGTAAGTTAAAAAAACAAAAATATCTGACTGAACTTCCAGAGTTCTTTTATCCAGATTCCCCTCCATCTAATATTTTGTACCGAATCCTGCTAAATTGCATTTTCATATAGCTTATTAACTTCTTTTTTATGTCTTGCTCACTAACATTTCAAGTGTTTGTTTACTTTTAGTCTTTTTATTTAAAAGAAGAAAAATACACTTGTATTTTTAGGATAAGTGCGTGTTTGTGTGTGTGTATGGGCGTGATTTCTATCCTCTAAAGGCACAATAAATTTTTGTTACTCTTCTTATCCAAATTAATTCCATGAAGTCACTAAAAGTACATACCTCTTGGAAACTATTAAAAAATGAAATGGAGTTTTATCTCACTTCCATGTCCTAACTGTTGCTTATTTAACTAATTCTTCTTTAGCTATACTGATCCTACCTAACTTGGGAGTAGGCATTCACAGCACAGTGATTGGACAGCCAAGCCTATTTTTAGTAGTCAACTTGTATTCCTATAACTAAAATTCCTGATTGAATATCTTTTTTTTTTTCTTTTTTAAGAAATGGAGTCTTTCTTTGTCACTAGGCTGGAGTGTAATGGTGTGATCATAGCTCACTGCAACCTCAAACTCCTGGGTTCAGGTGATCTTCCTGCCTCAGCCTACCAAAGTGCTGGGACTAAAGGTATGCACCACCATGCCTGTATAATTATTTCACATTTTTATGCCCAGGGTCTTACTATGTTGCCCAGGCTGGGCTTGAATTCCTGGGCTCAAGCAATTCTCCTGCCTCAGCCTCCCAAAGTTCAGGGATTACAGGTGTGAGCCACTGTGCCTGGCTGAATATATAATTTTTTTAAAAAAGTGAATGGGCCATGAAGATTGCTGAAACAATGTAGTTTAAAATTATCAGACATAAGTGACTTCTAGTGTCCCTCCTAATGTAATAATCATGTCATTTTCTAATATAGTGTTTCTCAAACTTTAGCATGCATCAGAATCAACTAGAAGGCTTTAAAACACAGAGTGTTTGGCCCATCTCTAGAGTTTATGATTCACTGAGTAGGGTATGGGCCAGAAAATTTGCATTTCTCTCCACTTCCCAGGTGATGGTGATGTTGCTGGTCTGGGACCACACTATAAAATATATTATTCTAAGCAGTGAGATCATTCCTTTATCATTCCTTTCCCTGACCTCCCCCCAACAAGTAATCTGTAAAACAATTTACATTGTTGTTTTTATGTTTAAGAAAGTTGACTGCTTCTTCTCTCAAAAGATTATATTAAAGATTTATTTTTTTCCTCCTGAGAATTAGAAGTTAGGAAGGAGATAGTTTTGTTGCTCAGAGGCTAATCTTGAGAGCACAAGTAAAAGCATACCAGATACAGAAGGCATCTCTGTCATATAGGGGAGGCTTTCAATTTTGTTTCAGATGCCTCTCTATTTTATATCTTTATGCTTTCCACTGTTGACAAATTAATGATCAGTATTTATACAAACAAAACTATTTAAAAACATAAAGTACCAGATTCAACCATGGATGCCATAATATTCCACATACAATTTTGAAAACTAGACCAAATAATTAAATATTCTCACTTTCATTTCTGTTTTTGACAGAACAGTCAAGGGCAATTCCACTTTTAGCTTTCTAAGGGTGCTTCTCCATTTTCTTAGACAGTGGTCTCAGATGCTCTTCTGCTATAAAATAATATCTCAATCTCTTTCTGAAGTGATTGTTGCCTCTATCTTTGCAGGCTTCCATTGCCTGGAGGACAGACAGATATCAAACTGAGTGAAAATGATGGAGTGAAGTGTGTGTATTTAATCTTAAGTGATAAATGTACTCTTTACTTACTGCTGTAGGTTATAGACATCTCTTTTCATATAAAAGTGGGCAAAAAATCCAATTTAAAAAGATTTCATTAATCTACTCTTTTAATGGTCTAATCTCCACAAACCTTATAAATTACAGTTTATATTGTCAGAGGAACTCTGGAATTCCTCAGGTGATAATATTTCTTTCCATGTGGAAAAGCTTGAAATAATCACAACTTTAAAATTATTTTTAGGAGAAATAAGGTATATTTCATGTCATCTCAAAACCTTATCTATCTAATAGTCTTGGAGTTAGGTAAATCTAAATGTTTAGACATTTGGATTCATTGCAGATGTATTTTATGGGGTTCCCTGTAGCATATGATAAAAACAGCTATGGATTTCTTCCATCCCGGTATGCACCCTACTTTGCATTGTGACTTTCCCCATTCCTCTAATCAAGGGGTGGAGTCTATTTGTTGATTCTTTGAGTCAGAACATGGCCATGTAACTTAATTTGGACAATGGGGAAATATGTCACAAGAATAAGCTTGAAAAATGCTATGCAATGGGGTTTGCTATCTTGCTTCATCTGGAAACACAAGTATACCATGTGAATGAACACAGGCTTGCCTCATGGAGATTAAGAGGCTATGCAGAGGAGAACTGAAGCACCTTGGCTGATATTGAGCTAACTAGGTAGACATGCATGTTAGACTATTGTAGATCAGAGGTCAGCAAACTATGGCCTGTGGGTTGAATCCAGACCAGTACTTGCTGTGTAAATACTATTTTGTTGGAGCACAACTATGCCTATTTATTCATGGATTTTCTTTGCTGTTTTTGTGCTACAACAATAGAGTAGCTAAAATAGAGACCACATGGTCCATAAAGTTTTTTACAGGAAAGGTTTTCTGACCCTTGTTCTAGGCCATCCAGTATTAGGTAAGCTGACTCAGATCAGAAGAACCATCTAATCAAACTACAAAATCATGAAGAATAATAAATATTTGTTATTTTAAGCTGCTAAATTTTTTGGGTGGTTTTGTTATGCATCATAAACTATTACTAACTGAAACTAACTGATAACTAACTCCATCCCTACCACCTCAAACCCAAGTTTTACTTTCATCTTCCTTAATAATGCCTATTCTATGGTGCTCTTAAGCTTGGAGTTTTGAACCATAAGCTCCGTAAATATTAGAGGTAGAATACTCTTGGAATATTTTATAAAATCACTCCAATTTACAGATAAGAAAATCAAACCCAGGGAGAATAACTTAGGGCTGCACAGATAGTTGTCTTTACCAAATGACTAGCAATGGTTCTCTCACTTGTCAAACTGAAACCTTTCTGGCTTTCCAATTTTATTGTAAAAATGCCTTGATTTGATTATCCCAGGAAGCAATTTAATGTTTGTTTAGTTATTCTTAAGGCAATTCGAACTTCTTCCATATTATTTTTCCTAATGGGGGTATCCTAATTAGGGGATATGTATGTGAAGACTTGTGGTCACTGAGAATTTTTCTACAAGGGTGTTCGAGCAGACTGTTTCAGAGAAATGACACTCTGATCACACCTGAATGGGCATCTTGATCTAATGGAGGGAAGTGAATGGCTATGTATACGTTTTCTTTTGCTTGTTTGCCAATTTCTCTGAGTAATTCTGATAAGCTTCAGATAAATTCTTTTATTAATTAGATAAATTCATTAAATGGTTTGTTTTTACACTTCTCAAAGACTTTTGCTTGGATTGTATGGGAGGCATTTGCAAAGCGAATTTCCCCAGCTTTTGAGTCCACTGGATTTCAGCACTCATGTGGCGGACAGTTCCCTCCACTTTGGCCTCCGGCGCCAAGTGTGCTGAAGGCACCTCTCTGTTCTGCTTTCTCAAAACCTGGAAAAGCTGGTGCAACTTTGAAGTTCAAAGAGAGTTCATACACTGGGGGCAGCCCTCCACCAACAGAAGATGAGAGTTGGTGAACAAATGGTTCAGAATCCTTATTGGAACATCCAGAGGCTCTTTCTCCACAGTTCCTCAGAGGGTTGTCCAGAGGACTCAGCTAAATGTTCAATAGCTCCTTAGCATACCTTTTAATGGTTTAAATCCCCTTTCCATCTCACTTTCTTTATGCCCTCAGTTCTACTTCCTGGCATCACTTCTCAAAAGAACCACTGGCATCTAAAACCTTGCCCCAGGGTCTACTTCTCTAGGAGCAACTCAAACTAAGATAGTGCAGTTAGGGTTTCTCAGGCAAAAGGTGTATTCAGAGCTAAGTATTTTCATTATTAGAAGTGTTATTGTGTCAGAATATTCAAAGGTTCAGCCAACCTCATTGAAGATGATCTAGTGAAATTTACATTCTTTTTTTAATCATTTCTGTAATCAGAAAAAGATATTAAATATTCACATTTTTTCTGTGTATCTGGAAATCAAAATTTCATAAATTTTCTATTTCTATATTAGAACTTATTCCTCTTCTCCTTGACCCCCAAATGGCATTACAGCTGTATGACAATTAAAAAAAATATTTCTTAAATGCACTAAGATTTTGATTAAACCTTCTAAGAAACAATTATCCTGTCATAATTGATACTAATATTATTATATACATCCCTTTTTATACAATTAAAAAGCTCAAATGTCAAGAGCTGGTAAAAGGCATATATGGAAAATGTAATGAAGGTGAGAACAATGGTACATGTGAAGCTTCTTTAAATACTAATGATGGACAATTGATGAGAGCTTAGTTTATCAAGACATAATTGATGGTTGCAAAATTAATCCTATAACTATAAAACTTGCTTTTATATGTTACCATGAAATTAGTGTAAGCCAGTTTGAGACCTTTAAAAAGCATAGAATACTAGACTATATTCACATTATTCACTTTTAGTGCCAATGTTTTAATGTCTAGTGACACAAACAACACTACAGTTTTAATGTGACTTAATTCATGCACAATTTGTTCATGGATAATTTTTTTTAAGAGTCAGGGTCTTGCTATGTTTCCCAGGCTTGTCTCGAGAACTCCTCGGCTGTAGGGATACTAATGCCTCAGTCTCCCAAGTAGCTGGGAGTACAGGAGCAACCACTATGCCTGGCTCATGGATAAATTTTTAGTAGCACAAATTATATGAAAAGATCAGAGGGCATACAGATATTACCTATGGCAATAATTGTAAATTAGGAACTGATCCAAAATGTATTATTTATTAAAAGTTATTTTATAAAGTTGTCAGTTACCTCAAGTATACTTAAAGTATGGGAATTTTGATGGAAATTAAATAAGAATAGCTTTCCATTTATTTAGATATTTCCCAGTAAAATTTTGCAGTTTTCTTCATAATGCTTTGCAGATTTACAAAGTTTAAGCATATGTACTTTATATTTATACTGTGTAACTGAAATTCATTGATGAACTTCTTTATTAGTTTTAATAGGTTTCCAGTTGATTCTCTTGTATTTTATATCTTTTCTAGGGAGATAATGATATTACCTGGTAATAATGACAGTGTTGACTATTCAATATTTGTTTTTTCTTTCTTTCTTTCTTTCTTTTTTTTTTTGAGACAGAGTCTCGCTTTGTTGCCTAGGCTAGAGTGAGTGCCATGGCGTCAGCCTGGCTCACAGCAACCTCAAACTCCTGGGCTCAAGCGATCCTTCTGTCTCAGCCTCCCAAGTAGCTGGGACTACAGGCATGTGCCACCATGCCCGGCTAATTTTTTCTATATATATTAGTTGGCCAATTAGTTTCTTTCTATTTATAGTAGAGACGGGGTCTCGCTCTTGCTCAGGCTGGTTTCGAACTACCGACCTCGAGCAATCCGCCCGCCTCAGCCTCCCAGAGAGCTAGGATTACAGGCGTGAGCCACCGCGCCCGGCCTGTTTTTCTTTTGATTGTATTATTTCATGGATTTGAAATTCCAAGAGAATGTTAAATAACAGTGGTGATAATTTCTAAGCATCACTATCTCATTCCCAAATTTAAAGGGAATGTCTAAAATGTTACATGCAATGTTGATTGTTGGTTTGACAAAGATATTATTTATCATGTTGTAATCGATAGGATACTGTTAGCTACAAATAACAAGCTACCTATTTGTTTCTTTAAAAATAGATTAATTTTATTAATAAATACTATATAACAAATGCTATGGTTGTAGGAAGTTCTGGGTTAAATTAACTCATAAGCTTAATGGCATCAGGTTTCTAGATCAGCTTTTCTAAGTTTCTTTAGTTTTTCTTCTCACAACAGTATCCAAGGCAAGAAATAGATTTCTCTGTATTAACAGGGTTACCTAGAAACTACTAGGAGACCTTATCTTTAATTTTGTTGATCAGGGATCAGGGATAGATCACGTGTGAACCCCTGAACATCATTGCAAGCAAGAAACTGATATTCATTAGATTGATCATGATTCATCACCATGGTTGAGCACATACCTGAACCAAATCTAGGATCTGTTAAGAAATGGAAATTGTTGTGGAACAGGCAGGTGACAGTCTATCTAATCCAGTCTTCTGATCACTGATACACCTTTTTCCTTATAACACATCTTGAATAACACTTATCACCACAAGGAACTTGTTGACCTTTCTTACAGGAACTGTCCCCAGGACCTCATTTGGCTATTGCGTCTAACTCCATTCCCCATGTCTTTGGATAATGTGCAGTTTTTCTCCCTCAAGTATCAATCTGGTTCCCCACAGTTCAGGTTTATAGATAAAATAGAATTTAACCATCCCTTTCACATGTAAAATAATGAATTAGAAACAGGTTGTCTATACATTGATAAATGAGTAAAATACGAAACACATATATTTTTATACCTTGGAAAGGAAAAGTGAGGGCTCCTGTTAACTGAGGAACAACACATCAAAGGTAAGAGGAGGGAGAGGTGGTTCTGGAATAAGAAAAGAAGGGTGAAAGAATGGCTAACAGGTAGACAATCAATGGAGTCAGCCGATAAAAAGTATTTTCTATTTTGTCCTATTGAAATTTCAAAACATCTGATTTGTATCAAGTGACTTTTCAAGATACTCCTATGCTTTCTATTTCACTTATTATTAATAATAAGTCTAGCTGATTATTTTAATGCTATTTTCCCCAATGATCTGAACTGTCACCATTATTATACATTAATTTCTTATATATGCATAGGTCTGTTTTACACTATTTAGTTCCATTTATATGCTTCACCATTCCTTAGGGTCTGAAACTTTTTGTTATGTTTCGGTATTTGGGTGGTCAAGGGAACCACTATTCTTTTTTATTTCTTTAAAACATGATTGCCTATTCAGCTCATTTACTTTTTCAATTGAATTGTACAGTCACTTAGTAAAGTTTCATAAAATTTCTGTTTGCATTTGATTAAAATTCCATTGATTTGTTAGATTTATCTAAGGAAAATTCATAGGCTTACAGTACTTTTACCCTTGCTCTAAAACATGGTGTAACCCTCTCTGTTCATAATATAAGTCCATAAGTAAAAGTCCATAAATAAAGTTTAAATTTAATAGTTTCATTTATGTATCTCTTGTATATTAAGTCTCGTGTTAATGCCTAGGTATTTTATAATTTTGTTGCTATTATAAACTGTATCTTTCTTAAAGTAAAATAAAAAAAATACTTCAGCCAAAAAATTTTCTACTTGCTGAAATATGCAACCACTGTCATGTCTAGTATGCAAGTGTCAGAATATATTAGAAGGTATAAGTGATTTTTTGAAACTGTGTCAAAATCAAGGATCTAATATTTCATTTTTCTATAATCAAAAAGTCTTGTCTGATATAACAAATACTGCTTGAAACTGTCAAAATATGTAATTGGCATTTTCTTTTTATTATATCTTCTTCTTTTACATTCCACATCTTATCAGTTATTGGCACTCATCACAGGTAATGGACCTTCTTTGCATCTCTCAGTTTTTCTCTATCCTTTGGGAAAAAGAAACTCATCATATAGAGTACAGTAATTTTATTGTACTTAGGAATATCTTACTTCTTTGAATGACTTATTATAACTCAAGGTGAGACCTATAAAAAACATCTGATTTGGATAATCATAATTTTTCCAGGCCTTTTATAGTGTCTCTACTCAAATGTGTCACCACCAGTATAGTGTTTGTGGCATAATAGTTGTCAACAGTTGTTTATTTATGAAAACATTTTAATCTCCATTTTTTTACATTTTGTATATTTTATCAATAAGCTTTCTAGGCTATGATATTTCTAAAATCTTGGGCACAGTTATTCTGGGCACAGTTATTTTTCTAGCATAGTCTAGAAAGTAGCATTGGATATTTTAAGTCTAGCTCAAAGTCGCATTAATAACCTGATAACTAAATGACATATGTAAAATTGATAGCAACATTTCTAATGAATTTAGTCCCAAGATAAATTTAGTTTTACATGGGCTGTGATTGGCACTTAGGTTTCTTATGTCTCATATTTTTAGCCATTAGTGTATAAACATCAAAACACAGCCCTTACATAAAGATATAAAAATAAGAATTCAAATATTTCCAAACACATAATAAATTTGAAGTACGTTAATTTCTAATATCAGCACTATATTTTGACATTCTAAGTGCAGTACAATATAGAGACTTTAAAAGCATGGATAATGCATTTTAAGTCATTAAGGAACACCCATAGTGAAAGGGTAATTAGTTTCTCTTGATTACGAAACATTAGGTTGTGATGCTGTATGCAGAAATTTTGCTTAATTATAAACAGAAGAGCCTGGGATCTGACATGGTGACAATGGCTAGACAAGTAAGGTTTAAGTGCTTTTCAAGTTAAGCTTGTTTCATTAATGGAGGGCTGTTGTCTTTGCTGACTTCTGGTTTCTTGCCTAGGAACTGACAAGAGAAAATATATATCTCTAGTTTTCTAATACTGGTATTAGTCTAATCATAAAGCCAGGACACCTCTTTCTCATATTATAGAGACAAAGTTATTAATCTACTCCTCAATGTCTCTGGCTAAGAGAATAAAAGGAAGTATTTTTATAATTACATACTCTGTAAAATACTTTCTCATTGTCCATTATCAGAGTTCTCATTTGTTGAGCATTAGTGTGCCAGGTAATTTACAGACTTCTTCAATCTTCATAATTATAGTATAGGATAAATTTTGTTATCCTCACTTTACAGAAATGACTATTTCTTGTAGTTGTTGTATGTAAAAATCACAGAGCAATTTTGAGGTGTTGCAGGATATTGTGTTCTTGCACAGAGAATGTGCCTTTGCTTCTGGTATGCAGGTAGTTTAGGGGAAGAACACCTCAATCCCACCTGGAATTGGGTTGATTTGCAGCTACATTTAAGTTTTTGTGAGAGCTGTTCTATTTCCAGTTGCCCTTACTCCTATAGCATAGCCCTTTATGAATCTCAAGTGCAAGCTGGGAGTGTTTTTTAGGCTTCTCCCCTCTCCAGTTTATGTTCTCAGTTCCATGAGACCACTGAACTCTCCGTTGAACTCTGCTCAGCTTTTCAGCCTTTGAGTTAGTTGCTGCTTCCTATTTTAGAACTTGAGGGCAGTTCTCAGCAAAAAACTACACCTGAGGCTGTCAATGCAATTGGTAAATGTTTTTGCTTTAGAAATGAAGAGAAATGCAGAGATGAGGGGAAAGCAAAGGGTGAATAAAATAGAAGAAAGCTCGAGAGAAAACAAGACAGTAGGGTACGGCTGAGTAACTGGCATAGTCAGGCAGCTGGGAAAATTTTAATGAAAGGACACCATCATCCAATTTTAAGTTATTTATTTTGCTACAATTAAAAAAGTAATAAACTCTCTGTCTCACCTAAGAGATTAGTAAAGAATTTTGCTACATACACTCTACCCTACAATAAAACTTACTATAACTTATTTAGTTTAGGTACGTATGGTTGATTTATGGGCCAATACAACATGGCCAAGTGCAAGGCAGTGGACAGAATGCTGCTTAGACTGAACTAATGCAATGAAAGACAGTCAGAACTGACCACTTGTCAGACCCTGTATAAAAATCTTGGGGGGAGTCATTAGACTTTCACAGATATATAATTAATATATAATATACTACAGATAATTCAAGGCAATATCATTTAAATCTTAAATTCGTCAAGCTTTAAGATTTTAAGAACCAATACCTTAAGCTATCACACAGGCTGTAGAAAGAAACTGTTTTTTCTTATTTGTAAGGAACATGTGTATATATATTTCCTGCAGACTTACCTGGGTTTAAATCCTGGTTCCACCATGTGTTTCCTGTGGGACCTCTGGAAAGTTACTCAATTTATCTCTGCCTCAGATTTCTTCACTGAAAAACAGAGATGATAATAATTCCAAACTCAGATGGTTGTGATGAAAATCCAGTGAGTTAAGACATGTAAATCCTTTAGCCAAGTACCTGGTACATGACAAGAATGCAAACAGTACTAACAACTATCAGCATTTTTACAGATGTGATGTAGTTCTCAACCCTCCTTTGCATCAGGGTCACCTGTGGAGTTTGAGAAAAAATGTACATGCTCAGGTTCTGCCCCAAACACATTCATCAGAATCGCTGGAATTGGAAACTGGGTATGTGTAGAATAAAGCCACACCACAGAGATCGAGAGATGTAGTCAGGTCTGAGAAGCAATTCTAGGATATATTCTCAGGTAGAAAAATGTGAAGATAAGTGAGCATTGTGATCTCCTTGGAAATTACATCACTAGAGAGACGTAACTCAAGCTAGCAACCCCCAAGGCCATTAGCACCAAAGTGAGTACTGCCCCAGAGTCTTTGGCTGTCAGATGGAGATGTGGAAACGCAGCTGTTAAACGCATTTCTGGGACCAGCTGGAACATATCCTTGAGGAAAGAATGTTTGTCTTTCCAGGAGGTTCTTACTGAAAGACAATAGCATTTTTCTCTTCATTTGAGCATGAATTCAAAGGACCTGTAGAACATAACTGGTGTCTATGATTATGAATGTTTACACTAAAACTCAAAACTGTTTTTTTTTTTTTCTTCAATGAGAATCTACCTGTATTGCTTAAGAGGATTTTGCATTTTAGAAGGCTGGAATGACAGTAGCAATTATGTCCTGACCCTCATGATGTGGTGGGCTTTTCCAGATAATTGTGATTTCCTAGAATCCCTCTTGCCTGACCCTGACTGCTGTTTGTGTCTCTCAGACTGACACGTGATGACATACATGTGCTCTTAAGTTCTTGCTCAGATTTCAATGGTTCTTTATGATTGTAATTACAGGATAATAAAGGCTAAACATATTGGCTGGCATTCAAGATTCTCTAGTGTGATTCTCAGTTACTCTTCTCTTGTTTCAGCCAGTTGAACCTATTTCTGGCTTACCAAACACTCTAAGGATAGATATAATTTCTGATGTAGTCATTGTGCTTCACCTAGCAGACTCAGCTCTTCTCTCCTGTCCTTCCTTCTACAACCTGAGGGTAGGCTAATGATAATTATAAGAAGTTAAAAACTTGTAATAGGGATTTTAGGTATAAGCATATATTCCCAACATCTATCAAATTCTCATTTAGAGGAGGGCAGAAGACTATAATGACAAGAAGAATGTACCTTGGAGGTAGATTTTCCTTTGAAAGGTTATTTAACCTCTTTATGATTCTATCAGTAAAATGGGAATAAATCCTAGTAAGTATTGCATAGTGCCCAAGTGCCCATCAAACCATAAGTTTTGTGGAATATAAACAAGTGCTACTTGAGTATTTCCTTTTTTTCACTTTTTGAAGTCATTTTTGGATCCAGATCCAGAGTGTAGCAAAGAAGGAAAATCAGTTGTACGCCTTGTTGGTATGCCCTTAATCCTTGTGTCTCTTCTCAATTTTAGTGTTTGGGTCAGTTTTTTAGTTTCTGCAGAACTGGAATCTTGCTGCTTAAAATAGTTCCTGGGCTCTTAGCCCTTGGTCAGCTCAAGCATGCTGTAGCAGTTGCTGTTGGTTCTCCACTCTTACTTCCTTACTACTTTGCTGCTTGCCATCTACTTACTTATTTTGAGGCCTTTCCTTAGTATTGCCCTGGATTGAGTACCAGGGCTGCTTCACAAATTACATAGAGTAAATTACTAGAGATAGATGCTGAATGGATGTGCCATTCTAAGTCTTTAAAAATGACAAATACCAGCCCCAGGGGTATGAGAACTAAGCAACTGAAAAGTCCCTTGCAGACTACTATCCACATACCATAGACTCCCTCCTACTTCTTGCTGCATTAGCCCTTCAGTGAGTGGGTTCTGTTTCCAAGTCTGTGTCCTCGCATTCAGTTACTATGCATTTGGATGCTTCTCCACATATGCAAACATACAAACCCATTTTATCTGCTACTATTAATACCTCCTGTGTCTCCTTGATTTGAGTGAATTTGTTGTGCTCGTTTTTCTCTAGACACAGGATGTTCATTCCTGAATATGGCCATTGTTCCCTGCTGTTTTCTCACCTAGGATTTACTCCCATCCTTCTCTGTTGAACTAAATTCTATTCTCCATTTAGGATACACCAACTGGGATAAACTTCAGTTGTAAGGAGCATAATATTCAACTAACAGTGGTTAAACAAATAAGAGGTTTATTTGTCTCGTGTAACAAGAAATTTGGAAGTAGGATGTCTTAGGCTGGTAGAATAGTTTAGTGGTTTCATCACAGACTTGGGTTCCTCTTATTCTTAAATAGTGTTTTTCATCCTCATGGTTTCAATATGGCTGTTGTACTTTTAGGCATTATATTGCATGTTCTAGACAGAAGGAGGAAGGATAAATGGCAAAAGCAAAATGCCAAAACTTATCAAAACTTATACCCTTGCCTATTTTACTCTGTTTACGTTTCTCTCGCTAGAAATGAGTTGTATGGCTAAATCCAGATATGGGGAAGGGTATCTTAACACTCTAGCCTCTATTTCAGAGGAAATTAAGGGAAAATAAGATTGTGAAAGATTTTTGCATAGCTAATTCATATTCAAACATACAGTTTTTAAATTTCATGAACTTCAGAAACACTTATTTGTGACAACAATTTTTTTAAAAAAATTTAACCTATGATATAACAAATGAAAAACATTATAGATATATGTTTTAGTTCTTTGGATTTAAAACAACTGTGAATTTCACCTTGTCATGGTGTGACTAGCATCTACTTAAATATTTCTTGAAAAGAAACATACTCTATTGAAGATGCATTAAGCAAATGAAGAGAAACTCCTACAAACATGACTGGCAAGATCCATGGTAATGATTGCACGGGCTTTTCTTCCTTCTAGCCAATTCCCAGTTTTCATGGGTGAGGGCAAAGCCAAGTGTTCGGAGATAAGGGGCAGATGCAAATAAAAAGCCCATAGGGAAGTGAATATGTGGAAGGCTACTTGAGGGAATGAAATAATATTGTTTTAAATCTTATTTTATGTCAGTTATGCATAAAGAGACATTATTTCATGTAATTCTTATTAGTGAAGTAAATCTGTTGGAGAGGATTCAAGGAATCAAACAACTTGCACTAGATAATATAACAGTAGGCAATAGAGCTGGCCTTGGCAGGCAAATCTACCTCCAAAGTTATCATCTTTCTGCTATTTTAGGATAAAAGACTAATGGAAATTGTGTGGGTCAAAGGTCAGCAAACAGCTAGAATTATGTTTCTCAAATAACTGTCGGAAGGACATTAATTCAGAGTTCATCAAGGTTAATCACTTCTGTCTATAAAGTAAATATCCAGGCAATTTCTAGCGGTGAAAACACATTGGGATCTTAAAAGGATTTTGTTTTGCGGTAGAGCTAGATCTTTTCAAAATCAATTTGAGCAAGTGAAATGAAAGGCTGAAAAAATATAGCTTTATAAATAATGGAAGTCTTGACATTCTTTAGTACTGCAGAGCAAATAGCTTACTCTCTAATTACTATTGTATGGTGTTTGAATATCGTTGGTGATGTTAATTAAAGAGTGGCTCTTGCATATTTTGCTTAAAATATCCATGACTCACTTCTATATAGCTAAATTCTCTCAAAAACACATACTATTACCCATGAAAAAACACAGACCAGACTACATTTCTTTTTAGGTTCTTTATCTTACCTCTTTGTGTTAAGAGTCTGTAACAATGTATTTTATTTATGGTGGGAGAGAGGATGGAATGGTAATCCAAATGTCAGCATTAGAGCTTTCTGTTCTTTTTTAAAATTTGTGTAAATTTAAGGGGTGCAAGTACAATTTTGTTAAGTGGACATATTGTGTAGTGGTGAAGTTAGAGCTTTGTATCCATTAAGTAATTTTTCATCTCTCACCCTTATCCCACACTCCGATCCTTCTGAGTCTCCAATAATTCCTATTCCACACTCTATGCCTATGTATACACACTATTTAGCTACCACGTAAAAGTGAGAACATGCAATATTTGACTTTCTGTTTTTGAGTAGTTTTACTTAAGATAATGGTCTCCAGTTCCATCCATGTTGCTGCAAAAGACATGATTTCATTCTTTATTATGGTTGAGTATATTACATTGTATGTACATACCACATTTTCTTTATCCAATCATCTGTTGATGGACACTTAGGCTGATTCCACATCTTTGCTGTTGTAAATATTGCTACTATAAACAGATGACTACAGGTAATTTTTCTTTTGATGTAATGATTTCTTTTCTTTTGTGTAGATACCCAGTAGTGCTGGATCAAATGGTAATTCTATTTTTAGTTCTTTGAGAAATCTCCATAATGTTTTTTCACAAATGTTGTACTAATTTACATTCCCACCAACAGTGTATAAGCATTCTCCTTTATTTGCACCTTTGTTAACATCTGTTATTTTTGTCTTTTTAATAATAGCCCTTCTGACTGGTATAAGATGATATCTCATTGTAGTTTTAATTTGCATTTCTCTGATGATTAGTGATGTTGGGCATTTTTTCATCTGCTTGTGGGCCATTTGTATGTTTTCTTTTGAAAAATGTCTATTTAGATCCTTTGTGTACTTTAAAGGGGTTATTTTGTTGTTGTTGTTGAGTTTGAATTCTTGTAAATTCTGGTTATCAGTTCCCTGTTTGATTAATAGTTTGCAAATATTTTCTCCCATTCTGCAGATTGTCTGTTCACTCTGTTGATTATTTTGCTGTGCCGAAGCTTTGTAGTTTAATTAAGTTGCATTTGTCTATTTTTGCTTTTGTTGCTTGTGCTTTTGAGGTGTTAGTCATGAATTCTTTGCCTAGAACAATGTCCAGAAGAATTTTCCTTAAGTTTTCTTCTAGTATTTTTATAGTTTCAGGTCTTAAATTTAAGTCATTGATCCACATTGAATTGAATTTTGTATATGGTGAGAGATAGATATCATGTTCATTCTTCTGCATATGACAATCCAATTTTCCCAGCACTGTTTATTGAAAAGGATTTCCTTTATCCTTTTCAATAAACAGTGCTGGGAAAATTGGATTGTCATATGATATTAATATTTAGATCAATAGAGCAGAATAGAGAACCTGCAAGTAAAGCCATATATCTACAGCCAATGGATTTTTGATAAAGTAAACAGGGTGTATAGACAAAGTAAACAGGGTGTGTAGATTTTGGGGGGCAGTATGTTCATTTTAATTATATTAATTCCTCCAATTATGAGCATGAGATGTTTTCCCATTTGTTTGTGTGGTCTACAGATCCTTTTTTTGTAGTCTTCCTTGTGCTTTTTGTTATCTTAAGTTCTTGCATTTGTATCTTGGGTGCAGGTGATGAAGTATTGTATTTTTAGGGCTTTTTATTTTTTTCTGTGGGTTTTTTCTTTTGACAAATGCTGTAATCTTGAACAGTTATGGGGACGACAATATTACACTACTTTTACTGGTAAAATTACAATAGATCTAATCAAAGGAAGATATTACTGTTGAAGGATTAGTGTAGTGGTTTCCAACTCTTTCAGCTATGAAGAGGTTTTTTTTAAGGGAAGAAAGAAATTATTGGAAACATTCGCACAATAGGGAACATTCACACCATATTGCATGTTATTTTTCATGGTGGTTGACGTAAAAATGCTATGAACTTAATAACACTCCCAAATAATTTGTAATTTATTAACCTGAAAAATCTAGTATATTTGAAATATAATAACAATACATGTGAGAAATACATTATTTATTCCACTACATTCAGTGCTTAGTGCTGTGTATCCACAGACTTATTATTATGCTACCTTCTAGGATTCAATAGGAATGATCTAGAAGATACTAAAATAGAGAGTGGGGAGAAGAAGCTAAACAAAACAGCAGCTCTTGGGCTCATGAGGGTAGAAAATCTCTCCAGCAGCTCAGGAGCCTGCTGGCTGCCAGAGATGTGAGGGAGGGAGAAAAAAACCACCCCACCTATAGTTTTTGCTGGACTCTAAGCGTCTCAGGGGTTGATCTCTGCTGATATCTTGTTCCTTTTTGTTCTACTCCACAACTTCTTCCTGTGGATTCTCTGGTAGTTTCTGTAACTTTACGCTCAGAATTACACCTGATCTACGTTCTGTTACTTTTCCCTCAGAATTATACCTGATCTACATTTCTTTGTTTGTTTTTTTCTTTTTCATTGAAAACTTTTCCTTCTTTCTGGCAGTTGATGTCTCTGGTCAGCCTTCTTGTTTCTGTCCATATTGCATATTATTATATATAATGTATATAAATATTGCTGTGTAAAATATAAACTTAATAAAAAAATATAATTGGACTTTATCCTCTAACCTGGTCTTGAAATAAGGAAAACACACTAAACTAGAAAACTAGCCCTGCCTTTTTATTTTGGATACTTCAGAATATATTTTTGACTTTGCTAAGAAGTAACATGAATAATTCAGTGAATACAGCATAACACTGTTAAAATGGTTAAAATATAATATTATAGAAGCAACTGCATAAACTTCCTGAAAACTCACAAAGGTCGTTAATGTCTCTAATTATGTAAAAGAATACAGTAGCTAGGGCTGGGAAATAATTCACTGAGCTTGTCAGCTTTTTCACTGACCCACTCAAATTCCTAAATAGAAATCTGGACTCTAAGTAGTTGCTTCAGCTGAGCAAACTTTAGGCAATTTTATTTTTTTAAGTGGGCTTTGAAACTACAGAATGATTTAGGGAGAAATCAAGTTAATCAAAGTAGAAATAAAACTTACTTATAAAAATGAGGTCTTTAGGGAGGGACATTTCCTATCTCAATGTATTTTCATCATAGCAGTTGACTACTACCAATTTGCATCTATCCAAACAGAAATATAGAAAAATATTTTCTCCACTATACATTCATGAAAGACGCATACAGTTAACACCAAGGACTTATTATTTTTAAAGAAACTTATTTATACAGTTGACCTGTGAACAATGTGGAGGTTAGGGGCACTGACTCTTGTGCAATTGAAAGTTCACGTATAACTTTGACTACCCCAAAACTTACTGCTAGCTTGCTGTTGACCAGAAGTCCTACCAATAATGCAGTCAATTAACAAATATTTTTTATGTCATATGTATTACACACTGTATTTTTACAATGAAATAAGCCAGAGAAAAGAAAATGTTAGAAAATCATAAGAAAGAGAAAATATATTTACTATTCATTAAGTAGAAGTGGATCAGATAAAGGTCTTCACCTTGTCTTCATATTGAGTAGGCTGAGGAAGAAGAGGAAAAGGAAGAGTTGGCCTTGCTGTCTCAAGGGTGGCAGAGATGGAAGAGGTGGAGGAAGTGGAAGGGGAGGCACCAGAGGCAGGCACACTTGGTGTAACGTTCACTGAAAAAAATCCACATATAAGTGGACCAGTGCAGTTCAAACCCACGTTGTTCAAGGGTCAACTGCAGTTCCAAAATATTTTTTTTCTGAACATATCATCTCTAGAGTTCTTGATATTTTATTACAGCTTGTTTAGCTGCCTAATTGTTTGGGTGTAATTAATAACATTTTAATGCAGCTCTACCTCCTACATGCATTAAAAAATCTGCTATGTCCTGGTTCAATTGTTAGGTATCTCAAAGAATTATTTGCAAACAATGGGAACACCTATGTTATTGGCAAAGTGAAGTTAGAAAAGTAGAACGTGAGCAATTATTTGAGGTAATAGTTCTCTTTTGACAAAGAGACTTCGAGAAAAACTTTCAATAAATAGTTGTAGAGATAGTTGATACTTTTTAATTCTATTTACCAAATCAGGGTAATGTAAAGAAAGGATTAAATAAGATTCATGTATCTGGGGAGTCATATGGCACATAGAAGAGGAATCAAAGTTCCCTCTGTGCCATTTGCATTTTGGTGACTTTAAGACTCTCAAAATATTTCAGTTTCTGAGGAAAAGGGTGACATATACAAAAATATCTGGAGGACTATCATGAAGAGCTCTACCTTCTCTGTGGGCTGAGTAAAGGCAATTATTGGCTTTTTACAAGCAAGCAAATGAAAATGACCTGGGCCTCCTGCACAGAAAGCTATTGTCAAATTGTTGAATATAAAATTGGCTAATGGGTTGTCTAGTTTTCTTTACTGCAGATTTCAAAGCAGCCATGTTTTAGCATTTGATTTGGTAGAGCTTTTTGTTTAGATGTAGGGCTGAGAAGTTAATCATTCAATGCAGGAGTCAGCAAACTTTTCCTGTAAAGTGCCAGATAGTAAATACACTCAGTTTTCAGGTCCACATCACCTCTGTTACAGCTACTCAACTCTGCTGTGGTGGGATGAAAACAGCCATCAGCAGCGTGCAAGTGAATGATTATGGCTCATTCCAATAAATGTTTATAAAAACAGGAAGCAGGAAGGATTTAACTCTTGGGCCATAGTTTCCTGACTATGGTATGATATCACTTTCCTATGGAAGACATGAACATCTGCTTGATGAGTTTAAGGGGAATTAAATAAAAAGTGCTTATCTTTTTTTAAAAAGTATGATTTTTTAACACTTGATTATTTTATAATTTTCAAAATTCTATCATAGCTCGTAATAGGTATGACCTTTTATGGAAACAAAACAAATCCTTATAATTGCTGATTTATCTGTCTGTATGACCCTGAGACCACTGCAACTTATAAGCATCCTAAAGACAGAATTGGTTTACTTCATTTCTGTATTCCCAGTGCATAGTATAATGCCTGTACTTAATTGATATTTTAACAGAAGCATCACGTGTTTAAACATTTCTAGGCTGCTTTAAGTACAATTTAAATCCTGAAAATTCTAGAAAAAAGGAAAACATTCAAAGGCTTCTTTTTATACAATGGACAATAAATATTTTTCTTACCTTTAGAAACATTTTTATTGCTGTAGTACAAAGAAGTTCTTGACTGAAACCTTTTATTCAGGGGTTCCATGTAGTCAAAGACACAGACCAGATGGGTTTATGTTGGAGTACTATCAAACACAGTCTCTGGAGAGCTAAAATCCAATTTGGCAATACTGTAAAGATTTTGATATCTGTGGTCTCCCAGAAACAACTTGCAAGGTGAAGCCTGATTCCATTATCAAGCCCTTTTGTGGAGCAGGAAATATAACCAAGGTGTAATAGGTTTTCTTTAAGTTTCAATGACAGGCAATGAACAGAAAATGTTGATGGGAAAACCTTCCAAGGAGAAAAGTAAATGTCTTACTCTGTGAGAAATTTTTATAATTATCATTTACTACAGAGAGGTTACAGTTACAGTAATAGCAGTAAAGATGGCATAAGGAAGCAAATCCCACAGTCAGGGTTACGAGTGTTTTTTCAGTATTTGAAAAACTGATGCAGCAAACAAGAACAACTTGTGGGGTGTAAGAAAAAGATAATTTTATTTTTTTTCTCTAGAAGTCTCTGCACATTTATTTGTCCTCTGCCCCCACTGAAAACTCTGGGAGCTTCCAGCTGATTAATCTTAGAAAATAAGAAGTCTTTCCGTCACTTGAGTCATAAGCAAAATTTCATTTCTGAAATTAAAAATGGCTTATTCCTACTGGATTTACATTTTCTCCTGAAGCAAAAACTGGACAAAATATATGAAACAAAAATTTTGGACACCAGGCAATGAAAGACAGTGATGCCTGAAAGATAAGAAACAATTTCTAGTCTGCAGTGCAGGAAGGGCGAACTCATGCATGGCCTACTAGTGGACATCCTGTAGTGAGGAAATGGAGCTGAGAGTTCAAGGTGATGAAACTGTCTAGAGTCCACAGGACAGAGTCCTGGAAAAGAGAGAGCTGCACACACACACAAAAGAACCCTTGGGATCTGCAAGAGGACCCCATTGATTATTCAGCCAAGTACTGATCATCTTCTGCATGTGAGCAAACAATGGACCTGAGTCTAGGGAAAGGGTTAGTAACATCACTCTACTCTCTGTCTCCATGAGATGAATTGTTTTTAATATTTAGCTCCCACATATGAGTGAGAATATGTGAGATTTGTCTTTCTGTGCATTGCTTATTTCACTTAGCATAATGTTCTTTAGTTCCATCCATGTGTTTGCAAATGGCAGGATTTCATTCTTTCTGTGGCTGTATAATTTTCCATTGTGTATGTGTACCACAATTTCTTTATCCATTCATCTGTTGATGGACACTTAGGTTGATTCCAAATCTTGGCTATTACAAATAATGCTGCAATAAACACAGAAGTTCAGATACCTTTTCAATATACTGAATTCCCCTTCTTAGGATATATACCTAGCAGTGGGATTGCTGTTTCATACAGTAGTTCTATTTTTAGTTTTTCTGAGGAACCTCCATGCTGCTCTCCATAGTGTTTGCACTAATTTACATTACCACCAACAGTGTATGAAGGTTTCCCTTTCTTCACATCCTCACCAGCATTTATTATTATTGCGTATCTTTTTGGTAAAAGCCATTTTAACTGGTGTGAAATGATATCTCATTGTAGGTTTTGTTTGCATTTCTCTGATGACTAAAGATGTTGAACATTATTTCACATACCTATTGCCCATTTGTATGTCTTCTTTTGAAAAATGTCTATTCAGATCCTCTGCCCATTTTTTAATCAGATTATTTGATTTTTTTCATTTTGAATTGTTGGAGCTCCTTATATATTCTAGTTATTACTCCCTTGTCAGATGGGTAGTTTGCAAAGATTTTCTCCCGTTCTGCAAGTTACCTCTTCACTCTGTTGATTGTTTCCTTTGCCATGCAGAAGCTTTATAGCTTGATATAATCCCATCTGTCCAATTTTGTATTGGTTGCCTGTGCTTTGAGTATATTTTTCAAGAAGTCCTTGCCCAGAGCAGTGTCCTGAAGCATTTCCCTAATGTTTTCCTTTAGTAGTTTCATAGTTTCAGGTCTTAGATTGTGGGGCGCGGTGGCAACGCCATTCCAAGATGGCCCCCGCTTCCTGGTCACACCCTACTGTGCGTCTGACAAACAGATGTTCAGCGCATGTGCAAAGCCTTGCCTCCTCTCCTGTTCTGTGTTGACCAATCAGGTTATGCCCCGTGTACTTACTGTCTATATAAGCAGCTGCCGAGAACTCCTCGGCGTCTTCCGCATGTAACTAGCTAAGCAATCCCCATTAAAGCGCTGTCAGAAGAACTCCAGTTGCCGCGTCTTCCTTGCTGGCGAGGCGGGCGCGACAAGTGGTGCCGAAACCCGGGAACCGAAACAACTTTGAGGCACCAGCGGAGACTATAGAGGTGAGTTCAGAACTGACGCGTGGGACGGAACCAAATTCGGACCTTTGCTGACCAAGGTAGACTTCAGAGTCAGACAAAGGGAGAAGGCCGAGAAAGAAGAAAAGGGAGAGAAAGAAGAAAAGGGAGAGAAAGAAGAAAAGGGAGAGAAAGAAATGTAAAGGACCAGGACAATCCCATCTGGGTGCCCACGCGGCTGACTAGAATGGTGCAGCAGCCTCTGGAGCAGCATGAAGACGTGCTGGCTACTCCTCCTGACGACAGCATGGATGATCGCGAGGATGGCAGCGGAGCCACGCTGGGGGATCCTGTCAGTGCTTCCCCTGCCGATGCCTGTGACACATAACTCACCAATTTTCCCCCGCCTCTTTTCTACTAATGTTTCCCTGGGCACTGCGTACCTGCCGTTGGACACGCAGAGTAGTAAACTGGAGGGAAATAGATCCTTCTCCTTGAAGGGACTTTGTGTTTTGTGTGGGGTTAACGGAAGCTGCACAGACTTGGCTCCCCTGTCCATGGTGGCTGGGGGTATGGCAGGGAATGCTAGTTTCGCATGGAATCTTAGCGACTCTTTTGAGGGTTCTGTGAGGGTGATTGCGGGAGGGCGAAACGTGACCTTTGCCCCTACACCTGTCTGTGTTTGGCCCCCGTTTATCTGGGTGGTATCCACGGAAAAATCCTCTGGTCCTCTAATACGTGCAATTATACATTGTGTTGGAATGCCACGTCTCACCCCTCTGCCATTGTTACCCGCTTGCCTAAATACATTCCTGTTCCTGTTGAAGCTCCTAGCTCTATGACTCTGTTTCGGTCTTGCAGCCACGGCCGTCTTGCTGCTTGCTGCGGCTGGTGGCAGGCTGTGGTGCATCTCTAGACTGCAGGCCCAGAGACGGAGGGACCATGTGGTATTGGCACAGGCATTTGCTGCGATTGAAATGGGACAGCCTACACAGGTGTGGTTGACCATGCTTAAGGGTTAGCCTAGGTTTGGGTTGCACCCGCTCCTACCCCCAGGCATTTGGCAGACATGGCCTTTGCACTCTGAGGGATCTCTCCCATTGCACCAGATAAGGCATGTCTCCAGTCCCACAGCCAGCCTTTGCACACCTCCGAGTTTTGCTCATTGCACGAGGTAAGGTGGTTGCTGGTGGAAGTGAGGCTCTGCATCCTTGATCGTACTGTCGAAGGACGGTGCTGAACGGTTGCTCAGTTCTCATTTAATTAATAAAATAGGGGGAGATGTGGGGCGCGGTGGCAATGCCATTCCAAGATGGCGCCCGCTTCCTGGTCACACCCTACTGTGCGTCTGACAAACAGATGTTCAGCGCATGTGCAAAGCCTTGCCTCCTCTCCTGTTCTGTGTTGACCAATCAGGTTATGCCCCGTGTACTTACTGTCTATATAAGCAGCTGCCGAGAACTCCTCGGCGTCTTCCGCATGTAACTAGCTAAGCAATCCCCATTAAAGCGCTGTCAGAAGAACTCCAGTTGCCGCGTCTTCCTTGCTGGCAAGGCGGGCGCGACATTAGATTTAAGTGTTTAATCCGTTTTGATTTGATTTTTGTATATGGTCAGAGATAAGGGTCTAGTTTCATTCTCCTACATATGGATATCCAGTTTTCCCAGCACCATTTATTGAAGAGACTGTCCTTTCCTCACTGTATGTTCTTGGCACCTTTGTTGAAGATAAGTTCACTATAGATGTGTGGATTTATTTCTTGGTTATCTATTCTGTTCTATTGCTCTATGTGTCTGTTTTAATGCCAGAACAAAGCTCTTTTGGTGACTACAGCTCTAGAGTATAATTTGAAGTCAGGAAATGTGATTCCTCTCATTTTGTTCTTTTTTCTCAGGCTGGCTTTGGCTATTCTGGGTCTTTTGTGGTTACACATAAATTTTAGGATTCTTTTTTCTATTTCTGTGGAGAATGTCATTGGTAATTTGATGGGGGCTGCATTGAATATGTAGATTGCTTTGAGTAGTATGGACATTTTAACGATATTGATTCTTCCAATCCATGAGCATGGACTATCTTTCCATTTTCTGTGTGTGTGTCCTCTTCAATTTCTTTCATCAAGTTAAGTACATTCCCAGATATTTTATTTTATTTATAGCTATCGTAAATGGGATTACTTTCTTAGTTTCTTTTTTTAGATAGTTTACTGTTGGCAGATAGAAATGCTACTGATATTTGTATGTTGGTTTGTATCCTGCAACTTTACTGAATTTGTTTATCAGTTCTAATAGTTTTTATGTGAAGTCTTTAGGTTTCTCTGTACTTAAAATTGTATCATCTGCAAACAAAGATAATTTGACTTGTTCCTTTCGAATTTGGATGCTCTTTATTTCCTGCTTTTATCTGATTGCTCTAGCTAGAACTTTCAGTACTATGTTGAATAATGGTGGAGAAAGTGGCCATCCTTGTCTTGTTCCAGATCTTAGAGGACAGGCTTTCAGTTTTTTCTCATTCAGTGTGGTACTAGCTGTGGGTCTGTCAATATATGGGTTTTATCATGTTGTGGTAAATTTCTTCTATGCCCAGTTTTTTCTTTTTTATCATGAATGGATGTTAAATTTAACCAGATGCTTTTTTAAAATAAATTAAAATGGTTATGAGGTCTTTGTCCTTCGTTCTGGTGATATGATGTATCACATTGATTGATTTGCACTTGTTGAACCATCCCTGTATCCTTGGGATGACTCCCACCTGATCATGATGAATAATCATTTTAATGTGTTGTTGAATTCAGTTTACTAGTATTTTGTTGAGGATTTTTGCATGTATGTTCATCAGAGATATTGGCCTATAGTTTTCTTTTTTTGTTGTCCCTTTGTCTGGTTTTGGAATCAGGGTGATGCAAGTCTTGCATCATGAGTTTGGAAGTATCCCTTCATCGTTGATTTTTTGCAATAGTTTAAGTAGGATTGATATCAGTTCTTTGAATGCTTGGTAGAGTGCAGCAGTGAAGCCAGTGGGTTCTGGACTTTTCTTTGATAGGAGATTTTATTACTGATTCTATCTTGTTACTTGTTATTGGGTTATTCAGGTTTTAGATTTCTTTCTTGTTCAATTTTGGTAGGTTGCATGTGTCTATGAATTTATCCATTTCTTTTAGGTTTTCCAATTTATTGGCATATTGTTGTTCATAGTAGTCTTTAATGATTCTACACTATCAGTTGTAATGTCTCCTTTTTCATCTCTGATTTTATTTATTTAGATCTTCTATCTTTTTTTTCTTAGTCTGGCTAACGGGGTGTCAATTTTGTATATCTTTTCAAAAAATAACTTTTTCTTTCATTGATCTTTTGTATTATTTTTGGTTTTGATTTCATTGATTTCTACTCTTTATTATTTCTTTTTTTTTTTTTTTTACTAATTTGGGGTTTGGTTTGTTATTGATTTTCTAGTTCTTTAAGATGTATTATTCAGTTGTTTATTTGAAGCTTTTCTACTTTTTGATGTAGGTACTTATTGCTATTATATAAACTTTCCTCTTAGTACTGCTTTGATTTGTTGTTTTCATTTTCATTTCAAAAAAGTGGGGAAAATGGGCAAAATATTAGAACAGACACTTCACAAAAATGTTATATTTTTGGCATATGAGCACGAGAAATGATACTTAAAATAATTAGTGCTTAGGGCAATGCAGATAGTCTAAATGAGATGCCACTATATGCTTAACAGAATGAGTAAAATTAAAAAGCAAATTTTAGCAGGATGTGATGGAACTGGAACCCTCAGAAACTGCTGACAAGAATATAAAAATATCACAACTACTTTGGAAAACTGTTAGTTTCTTACAAAGTTAAACACATATCTACCATATAACCTACCACACACCTACTAATACCATATAACCACCAGAAAATAAAGCATTTGTCCATACAAAGACTTGTAAGCAAATCTTCTTAGCAGCTTTCTTTGTAATAGTAAAAACTGAAAACAATTCAAGTGTGCTTCAGCACGTGAATGCATAAATAAACAGTGGTGCATCCATACTGTGGAATACTACTCAGCAATAAAATAGATTGAACTATTGTTCCTTATTACAATATCAGTTTGTCTCAAAATAATTATGCTGAGTGAAACAAGCCAGATTAAAAATATTATACATTATATTATTTCATTTATATAAAATTTTTGAAGATGGAAACTAATTTATAGTGGCAGTAAGAAGATCAGTGTTTGCTTGGGGACATGCTGGGGGATTTGGAGGAATTTGATAGAGCAGGGAGTGATGTGTTGGTGAAATGCTTTTCCATTGAAAGCCCATCTCTCTGAGATTTTTGTCATGTGACCTCTGCTCCAGTTCAGAGATGTCAAGGCTGGACATGATGGACCAGGTTTGAAGAATTTTTTCACTTCAAATACCAATACTATCTCTAGGGAGGAACAGTGCTTTTAGGGTCTCAGCCAAAATGTTTATTTTCATGTAACATTGCAGTCATTTATATAATTAGAAATAAGTTCATGAAACATAGTTTGAAAAAATTTTAAAGTAATAGTGACTCTAAGAATCTATTCTTAGAGAATTAATATGGATAAGACACAAATAGGAATCAAATGTGTTCAGATGCTTCATTCATATCTTAGTTCATTTCCTAGTTCTATATGGTATTTTAGGAGAATTAGCTTGAATATCTCAAAATAACAAAATTAAAGAGAGCTGGATGGCGGTAGCATGCATAGTTCCCCTCAGCTACTTGGGAAGTTGAGGCAGAAAGACCTACTCCAAATGCTGAGGTAGAAGAACCTATTGCAAAGGCTGAGGTGGGAGAATCTCTTGAGCCCAGGTGTTCAAGTCCAGTCTGGGCAATATACCTAGACCTTGTCTCAGAGAAAAATTAAAGAGATTGAACTTTAATTAAAGTTGCAAAAAACAATAGTGATCTAGTACTTCTTGTATTATCCTGGATAGACCTGGAGCCCTTTCTACTAAGTGAAGTATCATAAGAATGTAAAAACAAGCACCACATGTACTCAACATCAAATTGGTGTTAACTTAACTGATCAACACTTAAGTGCACATATAGTAGTAACATTCATTGGGTGTCAGGCAGATGGGAGTGGGGAGGAGAGAATGGGTATATACACACCTAATGGGTGCGGTGCACACCATCTGGGGGATGGACACACTTGAAACTCTTAATTGGGTGGGGCAAAGGCAATATATGTAACCTAAATTGTACCCCTGTAATATGCTGAAATTTAAAAAAATTATTATTTAGTCAGAGCCTTTTATGACAATACTTGTTGATTGTTAAGAAAATAATAATGCCTTGTGGTTCAGACCTACTGGCTCTGTAGTACACAAGTGCTATCTATTTAGGACTTCTACTTTTTCTTTCCTTAAATATCAGGTGAGTAGAATTCAGGGCAATATTTCTGTGGTATTTGGACAGTGAGATGTGGGACAGAATCATAAGTAAGTTCACTTTCATTCAGTCAATTTTCAGCCATAAACCACTGCCTGATACACCTACTCCTGGCCAGCAAAATATTCCTGAGAACTTTGAGTAAGCAGCAAAATTTGCGTGGTTTGTGATACAAATTTCCTCTCTCCATTCTCTGATAACAGGTGTGATACAAATTTCCTCTCTCCATCCTCTGATAACAGGTGGAATAACCAAAACAGAAAGAAAAAGTGATTTCTACTTTTGAAATGATATTTTTCTTTAAGTTTTATGTATCAAAATTTAGAATCCATTTTTAAAATAGGATTATTTGGATACTTCCTGCTCTACCTTCAGTAACACTAGTGACACCTGTCATCAGATGACAGAAACCATACAAATATGTGTTATTACTTCATTCGTTAATTATTTTCTCATTTCTATAATTGCTATAATTTACCCTTCCAATCCTCTTTTTAGTACTTGAAAAATATCACACAAAATATCATTTGCATTTTCAGATTTTTCCTTTCTGTTTAAGTTAAGTGCCTTATGACAGCTGTGGAATAAGTTGTTCCTTGAAGCATCCTTTTGTTAAGATGGACATTTTGATCCATTTTCTTGAGAAATATGAGGCTTATATGCATTATAGTGGATTTGTGACTCACCTCCAGGTTGCAATTCTAGATGTTGAATTGAAATAAAATGTTACAATTGGACTTTAGTTACTACAGAAACATGCCTTCTTCTCATGTAGTCTCAAAAATAGTTAAGGATCAATCTGTGTGCTCTCAGTACTGTTTCTGTGATTAAGTTTTAGGGGAGGCAGTGATGAGATATGGTGCTCACCTCTTTGGATTTTGTACCTATTCTTGTTCTGTCATTGTTATATTGAAATAGAAAATTTTAAAACAGCAGAAAACCTATATTTTGAAGAGTTTATCTGCACAAATGGGACTTGGCAGGGCATATTTTATCATTCACGTCTGGCAACTTGAAAAGATGATTCTACTACTTAAAAGGATAGGCTTGTAGGGTAACTTAAAAAGTCCATCTTCTTTAGAAGCATTTTTGCAAACAATTTAACTAATAATTCTGTCTACAAGTCATATGGTTAACCTATTACATCATCATTATAAAATGTTTATTTATACTTATACTGCTGGTTTTGGTATGTGCTATGCTGAGCAATTTAGACAGTTATGTTGACAGTTCAATAGTACTAATTTTGAGAATTTTTGAGAAATATATGAAATAACGTAAACTGAGTGTTTTAACTATATTCACATTAGAGCTGAATGCATTTTAGAGTTGATAAGGAAGCATTGTGGTTTTGAATGATTGTTTTGAAATGTTATTGTTCATTATACACAGCAAAACATATTCCTGAAATATTCTTTTTTGATGTAAATGTATAATTGCCACACTTTACCAGAAATAATACAGTAATGATCCCTTGGAATAGCTTCACAATATGCTAAAATGTCTTGGCCGTTTTTTATAATCAAGTTTTTGATGCATAATTCATCTATTTGGCAACTCACATACTTCCATTGCTCTGTCAGAGACATTAAGCTACATCCTCCTGTGCTACAATGTTACATTTATTAGGAATGCAAATTATTGCATTTTTAACCTTAGAGTATGTTTCATTCTTTTACAATACAATGTTTTATTTAAGATATTTTTGAAGAATAAAATATACTGAGAATTAGGTTCATTTACATTTACCTTTTAAGGTATTACTACAGAAATATTTTCAAATTTATATTTTCAGTGCTTTTTCCTAGACTTTTTATAACACAAAATTTTACTAATGTGTGCATTATAGTTTGTGTTTTTTTATGTAATGTGCATGCTTATTAATTTACTTTTTATATAAGGCTTTAGTAAACATTGATATTATCCTCAGTGGATATACTTATTTTTTGTTGTTTTTGTTTTTTGCTTTCTAGAAAAGTATTCTCATTACATGTAATTTAGGAATACAATTAAAAGTTATTATATATGTTGTTTTAAATGGTTATGTATTAAATGATATTATTGGACATTTCCGTACCTGGTAACATTGGCTAGGGTTGTGGCGGCAGAAACCAATGGAAAGATTCAAGAACTATTTAGAAAGGAGAATTGTTAGGTTTTGGTGATCTTTCTCTCCTATCATTATTATTAATGACTTTAACATATTTCTTCCCCTCTCTCAAAAATTGGTCCTCAAGTCCTTAATTTTAGGCAGTCTGTCTTCAATTTGTTCCATTTATTTTCTAATCCACTGATCCCACTATTGCTTTTGTTAATCATCTCTCCGTCTTATATTAACTTCTTTACTACTCAACATAGATCTCATGATTCATAAGTATAATCCCTCACCTGTAATATCCTCCAATCCCTTGTCCTAGTGTCTTCCATATACTCACCTACCAAAACTCAACCCTAATTAAACTCTATGATCTGACCTGTGTACCTGCTGTGAGCAGCTGAGTGTTCCTGGAGCAAATCACACAACCCTATTGATTTGAGTTCACTTTAAATTGGTTATCAAAAACCTTAAATGGGCAATCAAAATATGAAGTGATCCCTATGAGGGGTGGGCTCCCTCCCCCCCACAAATCACATATATGTAATTCATATAATAAATGTATATGAAATGAAGAAATAAAAGGAGATATCAGGGAAACTACTACTTTTTTTGGCACATAGCACCAGTTGTCTTATGGAGAACACGGAAGCAAATTGGGTTGAGACAAAGTGATGAATTCAGTTTCGTACATTTTGCAATTGAAACAACTTTGTGACAGCTTAGAGGAGATGTCAAATATGGACCTATCACAGTGGTTTGAAATTTTGAATAGAGTTCAGGGTGAAAAACATCAATTTAGGAAATTCTGGTGAATCTAGGAAGAGAGCATATTTTGAAAGAATGAGGTGGAACTGAACTGAGACAAACTGTAACATCTGAAAGCATTGAAGGGTGATGAACTGGCAAAGCTGAGGCCAGAAAGCAGAGAAATAACCAGAATGATGTGATGGCAGGGAAAAGATGGCTTTGGAAAGCGATGGGGAGGGGTTGTCAGTGAAGAATGTTGTGGTGTTGTGAAATATAATAAAACTCTAAGAATAAAATATTGTATTATTGACATTGAGCAGGCAGTGAGGTCGTTGGTGACCTTAGGTGGAGAGGAAGCTTTGGCCACTAGTGGAAGCCAAATTAGAATGGGTGAAAAATTAGAGACGAGGGAATGGAGACAAATGCAGTCATTTTCTCAGGAAGCGATGGCGTAATGGACAAGCCTGAGAGAAGGCAGGTCAGCACCTGCAAAAGGAAGGGGGTTAAGATGAGATTTTAGTTTGTTTTCTGTTTTTACTCTAGGAAAGATTGAGCAATGAAATACAATCATAGCTTAATTACTATCATTAAATCCTCTGAAGAAAGAGAGGTGATCTGCAACCTGGGAAAAGAAGAATTTCATAGTAAGAATATGATACGTTTTTTTCTAGAGGGGAGAGAGGAAAAGAGAGAGAAGCTAGAGGGAATTCCAGTTTAGCCTGCATTTCCTGGATGAAAGAAAGCCTATTGGGATCATATTGTTCCTGAGTTTTGGCTTCTCTAACTACTAATTGAATTTCCCCAGCATCTCAAATGTAAATTAATAAGTTGTTGCATAGGTTTTATTTAATATTTTACATGGTAAGTTAGTTTTAATCAGGTTTTGAGAAGTTTTTTCAGTTCATGGAGTTTGTAGACCTTAAAAACTGAGCTATAGACTGAGGAGCAAGGTGCCTGCATTTAGATATCCCATATTCAAACTGGTATAAGATGTTCCTCAGTTAATGAGAAGAATTAAAATAATAGTTACCATTTGTCTAGCCCTTACCATGTGGCATATCCTGCACTGCACATATTTCTAATCCTTTCTGTGACTTTGCTAGAAGACTATTATTTTATAGGTGAAAGAATGGAGGCTCAGATAATTGTTTTATTTTGCTTGTTTGTTAGTTTCAAATTTTACCATAGAAATCTTTAAACATATAGAAAAATAAAGAAAATAGTGTAAAGAACCCCTCTGGAATCCTGATTCAAGAATTACCAATATTTGCCAATTTTGTTTCACCTATGTTCCCCCGACTTCACTGTCCCCAAATGCATGCCCCTCTTTGCACAGACTCAGAGAATTTAAATGCCTTGCCCATGGCGGGCCGCCCAACCAGCAGACTTTTCAAGGACCCCCTGTGGGTTAAACACAAACTGAGTCCCTGGGGCTCCAGAGACAAAGAACATCTCCTCCCTGTCCTTGCCACCATGAGCAACATCAAGTATTGGCTTGCCAGTTTCCAATCAGAATTAACTCAGTTAACTGTTACAATTCCATGAGGTTGGTACATATTATCTCCATTTTACATATGGAAACTGAGTCACAGAGAAGACAAATGACTAGCCCAATAGAGGTGAAGCTGGAATTCTGACCCGAATAGTCTGGTTCTAGAACTGGTATAGTCAAGTGGGAAGAGCAACGTATACATAATTTGGAATGATTAATGATGTGATGAAAGGATCTAGAAGGTACAAGCTTCTGGTATCACTGGCCAGCCCCTAACCTCTCTGCTATCTTTTTGATCTCCATCTCCAGATATAACATCCCACAAGGAGAGCAAATGTTTGTGTGACACCACTCACGTCCTTATTAGAGCTGTGGCATATCTGGGTCTGTTTCAGCCTCTGAAAAGCCTTTGTTGAGGTAAAACTGGAGGCTTTTTATAATAACTTCCAGCCAGACATTGTTTCAGCTATGCTGAATTCAAATGAGCTGGCCTTTATCTGGAGCATGTTCACCATATCACCATGTTACTTTAAATTAAATAATATCTCAGTCATTAATAAGCATTGTTCTTTTATCTGTAGTAGTGAAGAGTAGAAAAAATTGCATTAGGAAGAAGATGTTCCTCTTGATTTATTTTCTCAGTTCCCCATGGATATTCAACTATTATGTGACATACACTCAGATTAATTGCGTATGTGATTAGCAGTGATTTTTGCCCCTGCTCAAGGGACTAAAGTGGCAGCTTTGTTACCCTACAATTCAAAGGCAAATGGATAGGGATGCAAACTTACAGCTGCAGTGCTGATATGAAGAGGGAAAGGAGAAAAGAAAGGAAAGGAAATTAAATGAGTAAGTAGTAGAATTACATTTTTCTCCTTTGTTAACAATCATGATACCAAGAGTTAGATATTGGGTATATGGAAATTATCACATATAAATAAAATTCTTCTTAGAGGGGTCAATTTGATGTTAGGATTTGTGTCTTCTGATTTGAAGTCCAGAATTGTGTAACTGCTGCATTTTTATTTTGTCTTGAAATCCCTTTCTTAGAAATTCAAGCAAAATCTCCTATTCATGCCTGAGACCTGAAAGGCAATCCCCTTGGTTGATTCAGAGTATGCCAATGGGAAGTTAGGTTGCTTTTGACTGATGAATTGTCTTTAAGAAATGTTGTACTCTAAATTGCTTCCAAGTTTATTTTGTAAAACGCTATAGAAGGCTGTATTTTCTAGATGCTTGGCAAACTGTTAGATAGCTAGTGTTCAGCACGTAAACCCTTTTAGTTATTCATCAAAACAAAGTCTCACAGTCCCACTCACCTTGCAAATTCTCATTGAGCTCTTGATGGAAAGAGACTAACTCTCACTGAGCTCACTTTCCTATTTAAAAAAAGGGAGGAAGGAAAGCAGCCTCTGTCACAATGATTCATTAGAGGCAACCGCCCATATCCCAGTTCATCTAAAGTTCATTAAGTTCCAATTCCCCCAAATGCCAAGTTCCAATAACATTGTAATCCAAGAAGTCAAGGAAATAATTTATCCCAACAGTTTATACACTTGTAAATGCCTTGCTAGGCTT
The DNA here is from genome assembly GCF_040939455.1 of Microcebus murinus. Classification (NCBI taxonomy): domain Eukaryota; kingdom Metazoa; phylum Chordata; class Mammalia; order Primates; family Cheirogaleidae; genus Microcebus; species Microcebus murinus. The sequence continues at coordinate 11,023,853 of NC_134128.1, read as the reverse complement.
GTGATGTACCTGGTTGTGTTGAGCTCATTATTATATTTGACAAATTTATACATTAACTTTGGGCAATAGACATTTTGCACATGTCCCATTGGTCATATATTAATTAGCCCAACACTTGAATTCTATGTTAGTTTGCATAATTTCAAGGTTTGAAATCATTATTTTGAAGAATGCACTACTCTTTTCAAAATTTTTCAGAATTTAATTTGAAGAATGTAATTGGAGATTCTACTCTAGATCTTGCATGTGTTTTTTTAAAATCCATTTTATGAAGGTGTGATTGACATACCAAAACTTGTACATATTTAATGTACAGCTTGATGAGTTTGGAGTGTATGTCTCTCAAAATTATTGTTGAGGATATCGTGCATTCTGTGTGGCTAGTGAAAATGAGAAGGAATCATAGTGAAATAGTAACATGTTTTACTATGTGCATGATAATAAAAGAGCACAAGAGTTAAAAAAAAGGTAAACTTGACTTTGAGGAAAAAAATGAATTATATTATTGGTGAGACAACACCCTAGGCATTTAAAAAAACAGACACCAAGAAAATATACAGTATATTTTATGTTTGAGTTACATAAACTTGAAAGAGAACTACTTGTTGAATTTGCATTCGTTTTGGATATTGAGATTACTTTTTGATATTTTGTTATAGAATCAGTTTTTGGAGATGATTATTTTTTTCATATTAGACACTAACTAGATTATGAATGAATGAATTATTACAAATATTGGTTGTTTTCTGATGGAAAAAAGTTCTATTATGGTGTATTAGGGTTCTTCAGAGAAGCAAAAACAGTAGGACTCAAAACACTGAGTTTAAAGGCCCGAGAACCAGAGAGCTAATGATGTAATGCCCAGTCTGAGGCTGAAGACTTGAGAGCCTAGAGGTGTGGTGGGTGAGGGCAGAAGAATGTCCCAGCTCCAGGAGAGGGGGGAATTCACCCTTTCTATTCCATGTGGTCTATTCGTGCCCTCAGGAATGGAGTGATGCTGACTCACATGGGTGAGGACTGATTTTTTTTTTTTTTATTCAGCCTACCAATTCAAATGCTAATCTCTTCCAGGAACACTCTCCTAGATACACCCAGAAATAATGTTTCACCATGTAGCTGGACATCCCTGAGCCCAAACCGACACATAAAATTAATCATCACGTATAGAATATAGGAAGGGAAAACGTAAATTTTCTAATGGCCTGAAGGTTGCTATAAGAAAAAGAACAACATTTGCAATATTCATAAGGCAAAGCTAATTAAACAAAAATGTATTAAGCAACAATTGTTATTCAAAGATAAATAAGACATACCCTTTGTCTTTTGTCATCTCTTTTTTGGGGACTGTAGACCAAGACTTCTTTAAAAGTATTTTTTTTTTTAACCTACAGCACATTTCATCTTAGTCCACACACGATATTTTTGTTTAGACTTTCTAGTTACTCTCACAAGGATATCCACTAGATAGTACACAGATCTCATCTTCACCTATTTAACAATAGATATTCGTTTGGTGGGTATTATGTTACAGGCACTCTTCTAGGCATTGGGAATACGGCAGTGAAAAAGTAGGTAAAGTCCTTGACCTCAAGGGACTTACAATCTAGTAGCAGAACCAGATAACAGACCAATGACAATGTATCAATAAACCAATATATCTATATCTTAGGTGGATATAGTTAAACATATATTAGGAATATAGAGTAGGGTAAGGAAGTATAAGAAAGAGAGGCTTACTGTTTTTGAGTGGTTAAAGGGAAACCTTTCTGGTAAGGGATCTTTTGACCAGAAATCCATAAAATGTGGGGGAACAAACCATTCTGTTCTAGGCAGAGGAACTCACCATGAGATGGGAGTGGGCATGGCATGTTTAAGGATCATCCAGAAAGCCAGTGTAGAGGAAGAACAGCAGGATGGGATGCCAGAGAGTAGCAGGTAGCCTGGCTATGCAGAACCTTGTGGTTCTTTTAAGGATTTTGGTTTTTATATGGAGAAAAATGGGAAGCCATTAAAGGATTTTGAGGAGAGAGACACAATCTACTTCATATTGAATAGGATCGCTTTTATTGTAGTGTGGATATAAAGTATTATTTATAAGGGTGCAAGAGAGTAAGAGAGACATCAGTTAAAAAATTACTACAATAATTCAGTAGAAAGACAGTGGTGGATTTGGGGGAGGTGATGGCAGTGAGGTTGGTGTGGAGTGGAGGAGTTCTACACATATTTTCGTGGTAGTCAGATTTGATGATGGATTGAGATTAGGGAGTGAGGAAAAAAGACTAACCTAAAACCTATCTTCTCTGATGTATGGAAGAAGAGCAACCACATTTTACTCTGTTTCCTTTTTGTCTCCTTGGGGTGGTGGTAGGATGGAGTGTGTGGGCATGGAGGTAGGGATGGTGGAGGAGGCTTCAACTTGGGCTTTATTTAGCCTTTGTAAGTACAGTTCTCATGGGAATATTCCTTAAGACTCAGGTTGTTTGTTCACGTTGGTCGGCGTCATGCTGCCTCTGAAACTTTGGGTAGAATCCTCCCTTGCCCCTTCCTAGCTTCTGATGGTGGCTACCAATCCTTGGAGTGTCTTGGTGTGTAGATGTAGCCCCCAAGTCTTTGCCTCTCTTTTTACATGGACATCTTCCTGTGTGTCCCCATCTTCTCCTCTTCTCATAGGGACATGAACCATGTTGGATTAGAGACTCAGCCTCCTCCAGTATGACCTCGTCTTAATAAATTACATCTGCAGCCACCCTTTTTGCAAATAAGGTCACATCTAACATATGTTCCCCATTCTAACTGGAGAGCATATCTTTTTGTGGGACACAATTCAATCCATAACAATCACGGAAATGATGAATCCTTCCAGAGTTCATTATAGATCTGATTATCCTTAGATGGCTGTAGTACCTTTTTCTTCAGAGAGGTTTTTTTTTTTTTATCTTAACATTTTCTGGGGCTTCCATCTTTCTTCCTTAGTAGCTTTCTTTAGATTGAGAATAATAATAGGAGATTTTAGTATTTATCTTTCTTTTACCAGTGTTCTTTTCAAGGACCAGCAGTGAGATCAGTAATCACACAGAACCAGAATCTTCTGTCCTGCTCCCTTTTTAAAATCTTTTGGGTTTAATGTGTACCTATGTCTTCAATAGATTGCTGCTGGAGATTATTTTTAGTTGACTACTTTTTATTAATTTCATTAATTATGTGAGGAAGAAATGAGTGTTCCACCTTAACTCTGCTATAATTACCGGGAAATTCAATTTCAAAAACTGAAGCATGATACTGAACAAATATGCATTCTATATTTTCAAGAACTGTGAAGGGTATAAGATTTTACCCTACTGGCAGACTGACAAGTTAGCCTGGCATAGTTTCATGGATGCTGGCAGAAAAAATAAGCATCTGATTCAGAGACAAAGGAGAGTTTATTACTCACCGCAATAGGGAGTAGCCAAAATGTGAGCATTCTTAGATCAGTTGGCCAAACTCCAGTTCCCACATGGTGTTATAAGAGAATCAATGGACACTTGAGCACTCAATAGCTTGCATTATGGGAGAGGAATGCTGAGTTTAGGGAACCCGAATCTTTTATAATGGGCAGTAAGTGTGGCTGCTCTCTGTTTCAGAGGGAATATTATTTTCTATTATACTGTTCTGTAAGCATTTCTTTCTTTTTCTCTGAAGGAAGACACTATCTCTGTTTTCCAAGGGTGCATATTTGCTGTTTCCTCCAGAAGGAGAAATTATCTCTGTCTTCCAAGGCTATTTTAAATTTTTATTTATTATTATTATTTTTTTCAGACAGAGTCTTGTTTTGTTGCCCAGGCTAGAGTGAGTGCCGTGGTGTCAGCATAGCTCACAGCAACCTCAAACTCCTGGGCTCAAGCAATCCTACTGCCTCAGCCTCTCGAATAGCGGGGACTATAGGCATGCGCTACCATGCTTGGCTAATTTTTTTTTCTATATATATTAGTTGGCCAATTAATTTATTTCTATTTATTGTAGAGACGAGTTTCCGCTCTTGCTCAGGCTGGTTTTGAACTCCTGACCTTGAACAATCCACCCACCTCAGCCTCCCAGAGTGCTAGGATTATAGGCGTGAGCCACTGTGCCTAGCCCAAAGGCTATTTTTTATATGACCATCCTTGAAAAGGTATTCCAGAACAAAGGGCAGTCAGTACCTCACTTGCAAGGGATTCAGAAGTGTGAGGCACCCTGGGGGAACTGTCATCTATAATTACTATGAGGGGATAGATGAGAACACTTACAGTGATATTGCTGTATTTTCCAGAAAATGTGAAAATTTGCATAAAGTTTTATAATGACCTTATATTTAAATTCTGGTAAAGAAAAATCCCTGCATAGAGCAATAATGCTATGCCAATGCACTTCATTATATATTTCATATATAGTTTTAGAAATAGTATTGTGCAATAGGTAAATTAGGAGCTTTCAATATAGACAAAATTAAGTTTTATTACTAATTGGGCCAATTCTTCAGCCATGGACAACAAAAAAATCTTCAAAATTACTTCCTTAATTAATCCAACTTAATCTTTACAAAAACTGATCTGATCGAAGATCTTTAGTAACTCTCCCAATGTCACAGTGCGAACAGAAAAGAATCAGGATTCAAACCCAAGTCCACTAAACTCCTGTTCCTGAATTCTTAACCACTATGCATATTACAAATATGTGAAATACCTGGTATAGTTAATAACAGGTGTTTTTCATCTAGAAGTCAGAATTTGTTTTTTTATTTGTTTTTTGAGATAAGGTCTTGCTCTGTTGCCCAGGTTAGAGTGCAGTGGCATCATCTTAGCTCACTGCAGTTTCAAAGTTCTGGACTCAAGCAATCTTTCTGCCTTAGCCTCCTAATAGTGGGACTATAGGCATATACCAATGTGCCTGGCTAGTTTTTTAAAAACTTTTTTGTAGAGACGGGGTCTTGCTATGTTTCCCAGGTTGTTCCTGAACTCCTGGCCTCAAGTGATCCTCCCATTTTGGTCTCCCAAAGTGCTAGATTACAGGCATGAACCACTGCACCTGGCCCAGAAGTCAGAATTTATAGAAGTTTGATCAATAGATTCTTAAAATGTATTTTCAACTATTCCTTGGAAACAGACAAGGATACAATTGTGTTAACATCAGAGAAATCAAAGCAGAGAACATCCTCAGAAAACAAATGTTTGTCATTGCTCTTATAGAAGTTGTTTTTAGAAAGAAATTTGATATAAAAAAAGAAACCATCATCCATCCAGTCCTGGATGTTGTCTATGAGCTGACGAGATTGTTTGGCTTCAACAACCCAGTAAATGTGAACTATGATTTAGATTTAAATATTCATTTGATTCATACCTGCTAACACAGGAGACAAAACAGGGACGGGATAGGGGAATTATTTATTTTATTTTGCTTGTCAGAAGGGCAGAAAGTTTCCTGTTTCATCTTGTTGGTATGGAAGGGAGTCTTGAACAATGCTCTGGGTATTTTGGTTGAGTATACAAACAAGATTTACAATCTGCCTGTATTTTCTCCTTTGTGTGCTTGGCTTTATCAGGTTTGTGTAACCTCCTTCACTGGACATTCTGTTCTTTGGTGTTGTTGGTATAAATTTACTTGGTGTTAATGAGATGCAAGCACTGTAGGAGATACCAGTTACATAGGGCCCCTTTTCAGTACATTTATGATAAAAACGGAAACATCAAGTAATGTTTCTTAGGATGGCAAGTGGATATTTATATTTTAAATTTGTTTTCAGTGATGAGATCGGTTAGATTCTCAAGTTGCATCCAGTGTATATAAAACGTTTATTTTGCTAACCTTTGGCATTTTGATTTGGTTGGGCATTGTTTTTGTTGTTGCTGGAGTTTATGCTGTTCTGTTTCCTTGCTTAATGTTATAAGTGACTGTACTACCCAGATGTTTGGACAGACTCTTGTTGCCAATAATTAATAAATACTATTACTTAAGGCTTAAGGAAGGAACTTTGATCCTAAAATAAATGTTTACATCTGGGACATTCATTTGACTTCTGATGTAATGTGAGTTTTCTTTGCCTTGATTAGCACTGGAGTTATCTTTTGAAGAATGCCAATTAAGCACAGACCTGCCCTAGAAAACAAATGCCTTTCAAACACTGGCTGTGTGCACAGGGGCACAGGCTATTGGCGAAACATCAAAGTTGGAGGCCAGAGGATTGCATTTTAATCCTAATGCCTTTCCTCATTAAATTCTTAACTTTGGGCAAATCTCTTAACCTTTTGGTGACTATCTTCTTGTTTACAGTGAGAACCCATGAACATCTCTAAAACTAATATGTGCATGTAAGCTCTTTTAGTAATATTACTTGTTTTACATCTTTTAGCTTTTTTGTGGTATTTAAGAGTTTATTAAGATATTATATAAAATTTTCTGTTCTAGTTTCTATTGGTATAAAATAAGTCATCTCAAAATATAATGGCTTGAGGCAACAACAATCTCTCTCTCTTTTTTTCTTAATGATCTGCAGTGTGGGTAGAGTTTGACTCTGGGTATCAGCTGGAGAGCTTAGTGGAGGCTAGTGGATCCAGTTTTAAGATGTTTGCTCTTGCTCACAGGGCTAGCAAGTTGGTGTATGACGTTGGCTGGGTAATCAGTCAATACTGTGGGCTGTGGGTCTGGGTCTGGTTCCCTGGAGCTCTCCATGGGCTGTTTGTAAATCCTTACAGCATGACGTCTGGCTTCCATGGGCAAGTATCACAAGAGACAGGAAGTAGAAGCTGCTAATTTCTTAAAACCTGGGGTCAGACATAGGCACTATGTTCTTTTTGCTATATTCTGTTTTTGAAGTTTTTAAAGAGCCCCAATTCAAGGGAGGGAACTAACAGGCCCTCTTTTAATGAGAAGTGTGTCAACAATTTGGAGGCCATTTTAAAAATCTTCACGCCCTATAGATGGTTGCATCATTGTAAACAGCATTTCTAATGTTTAACTTTTTTTTCCTTTAAAATATTAATTTTCCAGGCCGGGCGCGGTGGCTCACGCCTGTAATCCTAGCACTCTGGGAGGCCGAGGCGGGCGGATTGCTCAAGGTCAGGAGTTCAAAACCAGCCTGAGCGAGACCCCGTCTCTACCATAAAAATAGAAAGAAATTAATTGGCCAACTAATATATATATATATAAAAATCAGCCGGGCATGGTGGCTTGTGCCTGTAGTCCCAGCTACTCGGGAGGCTGAGGCAGGAGGATCGCTTGAGCCCAGGAGTTTGAGGTTGCTGTGAGCTAGGCTGACGCCACGGCACTCACTCTAGCCTAGGCAAGAAAGCGAGACTCTGTCTCAAAAAAAAAAAAAAAAAAAAAAAATTAATTTTCCCTTGATAGTCTTCATCTTCCTTCACCATTAAAGTCACTATTCATATATTTATATAAGAATTCCTAGTGAGAAAAATGGACAATGTATGAGAATACAGAAGAAAAATGCTATCTCTATCTGTATTAGATATAGAACTACCTATATACCTAATATCTTATTGGTATATTCAGATATATTATTCAGATATTTTATATCTCTGCTATTTTTCCATTTGATCTTCAGTTTCTGAGTGAAATATATTATAGTGGTTTTCAAAGTATTGTCTCTGGAGCAGTAGCATTAGTATAACTTGGGGACTTATTAGAAATGCAAATTCTTGGACCCTATCCTAGATATGATTTTTATCCCTTTATAAGTGATCAGCTCTTTCTCTCTGGAAGCTTCTAGAACTTTCTATTTGTTTAATGATTTTCAAATGTACTGTTATTTATCTTAATGTGGGTTTTTCCCCTTATATTTCATATTTGGAACTTTATGAGCTCTTTTGATCTGAGGTGTTTAGTCCCTCCTTAATTCTGGGAAGTTTATCTCCATTTTTTTCTTCAATAGTTTATTTCTTTCTGAGAACTCTTATAATTTGGATCTTGACACGCCTATTTCTAAATTCTTTTGCTTTTTAAAAATGGTTTTCTATCTTTTTTACCTGTTATGTTCTCAGAGTTTCTCAATTTAATTTCTAATTTTCTGTGTTAAACATTTATCCTATTGATTAAATTGTGTATTGTATTCATGATTTAAAATATCATATATTTCATATTTAATATTATACTTGATCCCAGTGGTGATGACTCTTTCTTCTTTCAAATTGCTGATATCTTTTCAAATATCTCTCTAATAGTTTTTTTCCAATTTTTTGGTCATTCTGACTCCAAAAATTCTGCTTTAGATTTTATTTCTTGCTAATTCAGACTCTCATTTGAGATCATTTTAGGTTCCAAGTGTCTAGTTATTTTCATCTTTGTGTGTGTTTCTGGGGTTAACTTCTGACAATTTGAATTTGGGAAAAGGTGAAAATCCAGGCTGTAATCTCTATTATTCTGGGAGATTATAGGGAGAGGAGAGGGGCCAAACCTCAGATTAGAGGACTTCAGTCATGATAGAGTTCTACATAGAATAACTACACCAACAAACACCTTTGAGCCTTAAGAGCAATAGCACTGGCAAGATAATCGTCTCCCTAACTTTTCTTCCTCCAGCCCTTGGACTCTTGAGCAGGAGGGAGTGGAGGGGTAATATCCTAGGGCAGCTGGTCAGCCTGAACCTGTATGCATCGACTCCTAACTCTGGGGCAGGCTTTTGTGCTGCCTGGAAACGCCATTCCCAAACAGGCACCAGAGGGCTGGGTTGTCCCTGCCAATTTCTGTGGTGAAAGTTCAGACACAGAGGTCATCTGGGACAACACTAGGGAGAGAAAAGAATAACATGTAAAGAGCCTCCCTCATGTGAAGAGCTGCCCACCTTCCCACATCCCCTCCTGCACACACACCCATTCCTGATGGCTGGTTTGTTTGTTTGATTTGGGTTTTGTTTAAAACTATTGCTACAAGCCAGGCATGGTGGCTCATGCTTATAATCCTAGCACTCTGGGAGGCTGAGGCAGGAGGATCTTTTGAGCTCAGGAGTTTGAGACCAGCCTGAGCAAGAGTGAGACCCCGTGTCTACTAAAACTAGAAAGAAATTAGCTAGACAACACACTCTCTCTCTCTCTCTCTCTCTCTCTCTCTCTCTCTCTATATATATATATATATATATATATATATATATATATATAAAATTAGCAGGGCATGGTGGCACATGCCTGTCGTCCTAGCTACTTGGGAGTCTGAGGCAGGAGGATTGCTTGAGCCCAGGAGTTGGAAGTTGCTGTGAGCTAGGCTGATGCCATGGCATTCTAGCTTGGGCAACACAGTGAGACTCTGTCTCAAAAAAAAAAAGAAAGAAAAAAAAACTATTGCTACATACAAGAATGATTCTTACACACATACACACACACACTTATTTGCATGTATGGAAGTAAAACTCAAGGGAAATCAAGTAGGTGGGAGGGAGGAGGAGGGGATGGGTAAATTCACACCTAATGGATGCACACTAACTGGGTGAGGGGCACACTTAAAACTTTGACTCAGACTGTACAAAAGCAATTTATGGAACCAAAATGTATGTACACCCATAAAATTCTGAAATAAAAAAAAATAAAGACATTAGTGATTGTGAGTTATAAGTAATGAGAACACTAAGGAGAACACTAATGAGAACACTGTAGTAAATAGAGTAAAGAGAGCACTGGTAGTCCATGGCAAGATGCCTCAGTAAAGATAAGCAAAATACCACCATTAGATACTCCTCATCAAACACTTATAAAAGGCAAAGATCTGGGTGGCCAGGTATATGATGCTTTTGAACATTTTTGTCAAACTGAATATGAGATAGTCTTGTTGCTCCTAATGTCGCTGGTCAAAGTGGGGAAAAAAAGGGATGAGCTTAGGGACTTAAGGGAAAGAGTGCCTTTTTGGTTGTAAGCAGGGTTAGTTCATCGTGTTAGGTGGAAGTATGACCTTGTTATTGTTGTTATTTGGAGATTAATATGATTTAAGGAGATGTATATGAGTACCAAGTTGGCAAGGGGTGCATTTGTGATTGTTAATTGTATGTGTCAACTTGGTTGGGCCTTGGTTGACCGCCTAGATATGTGGTCAAATGTTATTCTGGATGTTTTGGTGAAAAATATTTTTGGATGAAGTTAACATTTAAACTGGTCGACTTTGGGTAAAGCAGATTGTTCTCCATAATGTGGTGTACCTCATTCAATCAGTTGAAGGCCTCAATAGAACAAAAGATTGACCTCCTTCAAGCAAGAGTGAATGCTGCCAGCAGGTGGCCTTTGGACTTGAACTGCAACATCACCTCTTGCCTGGGCCCCCTCCCCCACCACACACAGCGATTGTTTCTGTTTCTCTGGAGAGCTCTAACACAGCTGCCAACCCAGCAGACCTCTCCACAGAGAGAGCAGAGGAAGAAAACAGTTTTGTTATTGAATAAGCATTAAAACAGAGTGTGATGCACCTCACAGACAATCTGCTAAAGAGATTGCAAAAACACAAAGAAATCTTACTCTTCTCTATTGCTACGCAAATTCAACACATTACATACGTGTCCTCAAGGTAAACAGTAATCACTCTTCAAGTAAGAGGATTTGACAGCATCATTTGTCATCGTTCATCCTAAATTCACGTGTTCACTTTGAGTCACCATCTGTGTTAGCCAATTGGTTTTATCTAAAGAAAAAAATTAACTTCTCGTATCTTTATGACAGGAGGTAGTTTTGGAGTGAGTGTCCACCTAACTTAGGCTCCAACACTCCCAGAGAAACTGGGAGATACAGTGTTATCCTCCTTTACGATTACACCTCAAAAAGATGGTTCCCAGGTCCTGGAGAGAGACGTTCTTAGGTTGTAAAGCTGGCCAGCGGCTTAATTAGTTTCAAAAAGATTTACGAACATCTCAAAGGGACACAGAAAGAATTTATAACAAGTTTTCTAAAGAAAATGTTCTGAAAGTAGAAGACAGAGGTGTCTTACCTTTTTTAAAACACAGAAAATTAATTTTTTAATATGTATTTTCCCTTGCATTACTCATCATTGGAGGTTCCTCTTTGTTCTTACTAGGAGTAGTAATTCATTCATTTTTTACAACCAGTATTTTCACACTATATAACACAACGTATTTATTCATTCTCTTGTCAATGGATATTTGGTTTGTTTCCAGTTGTTTCTTTTTGTTGTTGTTACTGTTGCTGTTGAAAACATCTTTTTGTGTAAATGTGCAAAGAGTTAGCTCTAAGTTATTAGTGTAGAGGTGGAAACACATAGAAGCAGCATTACAAAATAATGCCAAATTGTTTTTCAAATTTTTGAACCAGTTTATTTGGTGTCAACAGTTTATTTTTGCTCTTTGTATTCATCAACACTTAACTAAAGTCAGGTTTTTAAATTTTTGCCAATCTGATGTGTATAAAATGTTCTCTCATGGTTTTAATGTTCATATCCTTGATTAAAAATTAGATTGGGCATATTTTCACTTATTTATTAGAAATTTATATATATATATTTGCCCCTTTTCAGTGTGTCATTTGTCTCTTCATTTTTGATTTGTTAGAATTATTTATTCTATAAATAATAGAATTATTATGCTCTATAAATTGTAAAAACATCTTTTAAGTTTGATATTTGAATTTGCATTTTCTTTTAAATGTCTTTTGATAAAAACCCTTAATTTTAATAGATCAAATTTATTTATTTTTCAATCACGATTTGTGCTCTTGTGTCCTGTTTAAGAGCATCTTCCTTACCACAGAGTCCTGAAGATATTAATTAACCTGTATATTTTTTACAGTTAAAAATATCTTTTCACATTTAAATCTTTAATCTCCTAGAATTGATTTTTCTGTATGGTGTGAGATAGAGTTCCCATTTATTTTTATTTTACTATGTTTAACCAATTATTCCAGCATCACTGTTTTATAAATTCATTTTCCAACACCATTATTGAAGCTCCAATTCATCCTTATTGATCTGCAGTCCTTCTCTGTCACATATCATTTCCAGGTATATGAGGGTCTCTTTGGGGGCTCTCTGTTCCAGGGCATCCTAATATTGAGCCACATATTCGTTGGTGTGACAAGGATAATTGAATATATTGTGCTCCCAATTTTTATTTCCATTCATTTAATCCTGCTATGGAGTCTCTTGTTTATCTATCTTTGTTTTATTTTTGTGTGTTTTTATGACTTTTTTTTTTTTTTTTTTTTTTTTTTGAGACAGAGTCTCGGTTTGTTGTCCAGGCTAGAGTGAGTGCCGTGGCGTCAGCCTAGCTCACAGCAACCTCAAACTCCTGGGCTCGAGCGATCCTTCTGCCTCAGCCTCCCGAGTAGCTGGGACTACAGGCATGCGCCACCATGCCCGGCTAATTTTTTTTTTTTATATATATATCAGTTGGCCAATTAATTTCTTTCTATTTATAGTAGAGACGGGGTCTCGCTCTTACTCAGGCTGGTTTTGAACTCCTGACCTTGAGCAATCCGCCCGCCTCGGCCTCCCAAGAGCTAGGATTACAGGCGTGAGCCACCGCGCCCGGCCTGTTTTTATGACTTTTTAAAGTATCTTTTCCTTGTCTTTGGCTTTCTGAATTTTTTTTTACTGTGATGTATCTAAGCTGTGGTTTTTCTATTTTTCTTAACCCTGTTTGAATAGTTCTGTGTTTTATCATTTCTAGAAAATTCTTAGACATTTTTTAGATTTTGGTTATACCCTAGTCCCTTTTGTTCTTTCCAACATGATTAGATATATGTGAAATCTTCTCATTCTATTCTCCATACCTCTTAAATTATCTTGTTTATTCATGCTTCATTTGACTAATTTCCTCAGATATAGCTAATTAATTTTCTCTTTGGTTTTGTTTCATGTGCTATTTAACTGATTCTCTGAGTTTTGAACTTTAATGATTACTTTTTTAAAAAGTTTTAGAACTTTTATGTGGTTCTTTTACAAATCTGCTTGGTTGTTTTTAATATTCTCTTGATCCTTGTCTGTGGTTTGATTTTCAGTTCTTTAACATTTTAATCCTTGATTATTTTAAATTCCTTGTTATTCTAATGTTAAAATCCTTGGGATCTAACACTGGTTGTTTGTTATTTCCACTGACTCTCCATCAAGATAACTTGTTTTCTTGGATATTTGATAATTATTTTGGACTAATATTTGGCTGCGAGAAAATCAGCATGGGCCATCAGTGGAAGATGCTTTCTTCCTGAGAGGATTTGTGTTATCATCCTGGCTCCACTTTCATTAATATTTTGGCTTCTACTTCCCCACATCATACATGTCATATGAAACCAAGCCCTAGGTACATGTGGTGGGAGGTCTATGGTTAAAATTTTTTTATGAGACTTTCATTCTTCTTATATATTTCTCTCCTGGAACCAAGACTGGTACAGACAGGTTTTTTTCTTAGCTCCGTTAGCTCTTTGCTGCAGGCTTGAGTTACCCAGGGCATTCTTGCACCATGCTGGAGTTTTCTTTTTATGGGGATCTTATGTCCAGCTGTCTCCGTTCTGGCTGAGGCCCACAGTCTAATCCTCAGTTATCAGTGTGGTGAGACTTCAGTTCCCAAAGTTCAAAGCTCCTTGCTATTGGCATTTGCTCCCAGGCTATTTGCAGCTTCATATTCTCTTTCTTACTCTACTTTTATCTTGTTATCATCATCATCATCCTCATCATCGCCATTATCTTTACCCTTTGGGGATTTTTTTCCAGACTTTCTTTTTAAATCAGCAAGGCATTTAAAAATATGATATTTTTTGAATTTATCTAGTTTCTGAGTGGTTTTTTTTTTTTGTGTGTGTGTGTGGCTTGGGTTGGGATACAGGGATCAGATTATTAATTCCCAAATGGGCAGATGCAAATGTCTCATCATATTTTCAGAAATACATGGAACCAATATTTAAATTACTCTGAGCTCCTGTGGAAAAAAGGAAATACGTAATAGTCTTGTGTGGGGAGGTATGTTGTAAATGACTCCAAATTTTAGGGAGGGAGTGATCAGGCTAGATCTTACAAAGAGGTGACATTTTACTTTAACTGTGGTTTCTGCAATGCCTGCAGCATAGAAGAGATTGATTTATTAATTATATTCTTTATGTAACTGTGAAGCTATTGCCCTAAATTACTTTCCAAAGGCGATAGATTATAGTCAAATCCTCACTGAGAGGACTAGATGTCCCGCAAATCTTAATCATAGATTGCCTAATAAAATTTTCTCAGCTAAGTTTCTGTGCTAAGATCCTTCTTTCTGACAATATCTACAACATGAATTTTATCTTAGAACTGATAGAATATCAGTATTTGCTGAACAGCCTCACATTTAGAATGTACTGATTTCATTTTAATAATGAACCAAGTAATACCACTCCAATAATGGAATTGAAGTGTTTTCTATAAATCTTATTAAAGATGTAAAACTCAGGGGAAACTTAAAAGATTTTGAGTCAAATTTTCTTAACAATGGAAAATTGAAATGGCCTCCTGACTGACTTGTTTTCTTTTCCTGTTCATCCTGTAGACAATTATCAGAATCTTTCATTAGAGCAAACATCTCAATATGTGGCTCTTTCTCCACCCAAGAAACTTTAATGAATTACTATTTTTAACTTCTTGTTAGACATTTCTCTCTGGATGCTCAGTTTACAGTCAAATGCTATGTACCTGATTCTAAGACTTTTTACTCCATTAAAACAAGATTTATTGAAGTCTTATTTCATATTGTATTCTCTGCAAGGCAAGGCGAGTTACACATGAATTATCTGTAGTATATACCTTCCAGGGCACATTCAGTCCAACATGGGAAAAGGGAAGGGGAGAGAAAGGGACAAGAGCATGGTGATTGTAAGGGCTATTGTGGAAGTTTATGTAAGTGATTCTTTTTCTTAATTTTCATGGCATTTTATCTTTATTTCTTATGTGACATTATCACTTTTTTCTTTTAGTGCATGACCTCAAAGTTTTTGAGAAGCAAGATACGGATATTATGTTTTGCGATATCTTTTTTTTTTATGCTACAACATATTTAGCAGGGTGCCTTGCATGGAAAAATAACAATAACATAAAAGCAATAGTAACACTGATAATAATATAAATCACTTAAATGTTGTTAACTACATGTTTGTTCCTGTCCTAGGGTTTTGTATTTATTAACTCTTATCCACACAACAGCCAATAAAATGGGCTTATCATTATCCTCATTAAACTGACTTGGGGGGAGGGAGTCAAAGGCACAAATAAATTAAAAACTCACCGAAGTTCACATAGCTAATAATGCAGAACCCAGAGCTGGAGTCCAGTAGCTACTCAGAAAATATATATTAGAGACATAATGAATTATTATTAAGTAGTTTTCTAAAGAAAAACTTAAAGACAAATATCTTGAAAATTCTAATACTAATGCATTTTCCTTTATTTTTTGGGCCGGATCATTGCTAGGGACTGTAAACTATATTTTTATTAAAGGACTTTGTTATGTCTGATAGGAAGCCTCTTAGTGTCTTTACCCTAAGACATGAAACATTGACACGTTTTTACCTCTGGCAATTCTTTGATTTTGTTGTCCTGTTTTTGAAGTTGGATAGTCCTCAAAGGACAGAAACTTCATTGGCATGCTAGACATTTCTTATGTTTTACATGAAAACTTCCCAATGCTTTGAATATAAATAAGCTTTACCTGCAATGTATAAGCACTGACTTTCTAACCTGCATATTAATGGAAGACTGAACTGAAAGTCAATTGGAAAACTGGACTCTTTTTGCCTTCATGGTCCTTTACCTACAGGGCCCTAAGATAATCATCTTGGAGTTAGAAGGGGCTTTAGGAATCACATGGTCGAACTGCATCCATTTACAAACAATGAAGCTATAATTCAGGGACGATCTGACTCACTGTTGGCTACACAGTAAATTAAAGGAAAACAGTTCTTGTTAGAAATAAGACTGACATGCACAAAATGATCAAAGACGCGATTAGAGGATAGTATGAGTTATTACTATGAAAAGAAAATTATATAAGCCTTTCTCTGTATTTGAGTAATTTGCAATTAGCAGAGACCAATACAGGGGTACAAGTTATACTAAAAAGCAGTGTGATAGAGTCTACCCACATGATAGAGGCTAGATTATGGGATTGTGGAGGACTGAGGAATGACTTTTGGCTAGTGTATTCATTTATTCACTTGACACATTTTTATCTAGCATATGTTCCAGGGGAATAGAGAGGAGTCCAGATTGACCAGGCATCTTGTGCTCTGGGGAAAGGGTGACTGAAAAATTGAGACTAATTTAAGGCAAAACTGCAAAAAGTATAGGTTTTGTTAATTAGGAAATAGGCAACTATCATGAGAATAACATGATTAAAACCTTGGTTTAGGATGGTTTATTTCTTTGTAGTCACACAATGGTTGAAGGCGATGGAGTTTATTAGCCAGAACAGTAGTGCTGAGAATATTTCATTAGTCTATGTGTGAGATGCTCCTGGAATAATGGGAACAAGAAGGAATTGGAGAGAAGAGTGTTTTTTGTTGTTTCAGGAATTCCAAAGAATGAAGAAATTATTCTATTGCGTAGGATAAATATGACTTCATGGATTTCTATGTATCATTGTAGGAGCAAACAGCTTTTGATTTCAGCCATTGGAGCTTGGTCATGTGTAATTGCAAATGACAGGAAATAATTGTAAACTAAAACAAAATCTTAAGCCCTCCCACCCCCGCTGACTGAATGGACACCCCTCTTGGCCAGGGAGACCTCAGAAACAACCTAAAGGTGAGTTGCTGGCCATAAGGAGGGAGGTCAGACATGCCTTGTCATTCCCTGCTCTGTTCTTGGAGATATCTTTTGTAACTTATTAACAGGTCTAAGGCTATACAAGCCAAAACTTAAACCACACCTGTGGTCATGAGTTTACTTAACAGATCACTTGAGTCTGGATATATGTTTGGAATACATCCCATGACTTGTCTCTGATTAACAAATTTCCTTAACTTAAAACATTCCAAGGCTTTAGACAAAGCTTCATTTCTTTAACCAATTACAAATCAAAGACTCTTTAAACCCATCTGTAACTTGTAATGCCCCACTTTGAGATGTCCTGCCCTTTTAGGACAAACCAATGTATGCCTTCTATATATTGATTTATGACTTTATGAGTAATTCCTGTCTTCCTGAAATGTATAAAACCAAACTATAACCCAACCGTGGTGAGACCACTTGCTCAAGGATTTTTGGGTGTAGCTCTCCAGGCCATGGTAACACATATTCAGCTCAGAATAAATCTCTTTAAATTATTTTACAGAGTTTGGAATACTTTTCTGTTGACACAACCATAAGCAATGAGATTCTGAATAATGTAAGAGCCTTCTAGGCGACATTTAGCCCAGAGGATACTATGCCCCTTCCTAAAGCTGGGAAGATCTAAAAAACTTTTCACTTTACACAGAAGAAAGCTTATAACAGGAGGCATTGTATATAAGAGAGAGGTCAGTTTCAAAGCACATTTTTGTTTCCATCCTTTTTCTCTGTGCATTTTTAAATAGCTGAGTTCAGACTGTAGGTAACATTTTGAATCTGATTTTCCCTAGGCATTATCAGAATTTTTTGTTGGCATAAAAACTCCTGGTAAGCATAATTTTTAAGCATATTCATGTCTTCATACATAAACCTTTGCTGATATTTCAAATGATTCCCTTAGGACATATTACCAGAAGAGAAATGAATGGGTTATTTCTAGTTACTTTTGTTCCTCATAGTTCTTGCATTATCCTTGAGAATAGAGGAAATTGAAGAGGTGGAGAGTCTTTTATTATTCCTTTCAAATGCAAACGTGTGAGAAGTTCAATATAATTACAGTAGCCCCCAACCCTTTTGGCACCAGGGACCCGTTTCATGGAAGATAATTTTTCCATAGACCAGGGGGTGGGGGACGGAGCAATGGGGAGTGGCTATAAATACAGGTGAAGTTTGATTCTTTGCCTGCTGCTCACCTCCTGCTGTGTGGCCTGGTTTCTAACAGGCCACAGACTAGTACCAGTCTATTGTCTTCGGATTGGGGGACCACAGAATATGAATTATCCAAGCATATCAATGGCTGTCTCATAATGAAATAATAGCTATCACTTGAGTAACTGATGACTTGTTCTAGGGTTTGCATATATTATCTTCTTTACACTTCAACAGAATCCTGAGACAGGTATTTTTATTCCCACTTTGTAGGTGTGGAAACTGAGGGTTAGCCCACTGTCTTCAGATGCCTATATTTGACTCCAGAGCCTATACTCTTAATCAGATGAGAGAAACAAACAAAACTAATCAATAACGTGGTTAAAGAAATGTCTTGGGTATACTTAACCTGATGAAGGAACTATTTCTTTTCCTTAAAACCCCTCTTTCATCTTCTCTTTTAGTCTTAAATATTCTGCTGAAACTGTTTTTCTCCAGTTAGTTTCCTAGCTGTTCTTCCTGCTTCTACCTTTAGCTGCATTAGCCTAATAACTATAACCACAGTGTACCTAAACCTTACTGCATTACCTATATATTTAGGATACACTAACTTTGCTTAGTCTATTCTCTAGTGTAAATTCAGTAGTCATGAAGTAATCATTTTGTTGTCATCATAAAGTTAGATGTGTAAAAGATTTCTTTCTTTCCTTCCTTCCTTCCTTCCTTCCTTCCTTCCTTCCTTCCTTCCTTCCTTCCTTCCTTCCTTCCTTCCTTCCTTCCTTCCTTCCTTCCTTCCTTCCTTTCTTTCTTTCTTTCTTTCTTTCTTTCTTTCTTTCTTTCTTTCTTTCCTTTTCTCATAGCTTACTGCAGCCTTGAACTCCTGGCTTCAAGCAGTGCTCCCACTTTGGCCTCTCAAAGGCATGAACCACTGTACTCAGCCAATTTTTCAATGTGATGTTTGCTAGACTTTGGCCCCCATATATTTCTCCCTGTCCCTTTTCCTAACCCACATTCTCCGTTCAAAGCAGCTGAGCTGCCTACTCATTTTGGCAGTTCTGCCCTGCTCCATGGTAGGCAAAACCTATTTCCTAGAACCTTTTGAGAATTTGAATAACAAACACTTCTTAGAATAAAATGGATTGAATTTTCTCCTTTCATGGAAGATTTTCTCCAGATATTTTAAGAATATACTTTTGAACTGAACACACCTGATTGACATTTGATGTCACTTGTTTTAGTTACTGTTTGGGAAAACCAGATAATTAGGGATTTTTACAAACTCACGCCACAATAACAACATAATAAAGTCATTTACTGAGCAATTACTCAGGATCGGGCTCTGAGCACTTTATATGCATCATGCCATTTATTCTTTAGAAGAAGTGCAAAAAGTACAATTATTCACCCATTCAAAAAATAATGAAAACTAAGCTTAGTTTAGGTAACTTCCCAATGCCCCGTATAGTAAATGGCAGAGCTCAGTTTCACATCCAGATGTACTTGACACCAAAGCCAGAGTTCTTAACCTCTGCAGAGCCTATTCCCGGCCATGCAAACCACCCCTTAAAACAGCTAGACATTCAAATGGAAGGCATAATTTCATCATGCTTAATTGCTTGTTGTGTAACCAGGTGGCTTAAATGAATAGTCAAATTTTCTGTTTGAGCAACAAATTATATTTCAAATGGGTCTTTTGTTGGCTCTCCTTACTCTCAGAATACTTTTTTTAAAGGCAGATGTGAAAGAAACATCTTTTTACAAATAAAAGGGAAAGAAAGCAATTTACTGGGCTTAAAAGTCCATTAATTTGTGCTTCAATTATATCTTTGGAGACCACAGAGCAGCCCTCAAATATATCTGTTTTATAGCCTGAAAGCACAAAGTTATGTAATTTATTTAAATTTCAACAAAATTGTCAAGATAGCTTGACAAGGAGTTTGACTAAATGACATTTTTTCTGAATAATTTTTATTGAAACATCATTTCATTGATACTTTTTATAAATATCATCAGTAAATAAACACATCATTTATTTGTGCTTTTACTGAGATTGAAGCAATTGACCAGCAAAATCTTAGCTAATAAAGACCACACACCTGTGAGTTCTTGATATCTATCCAGTCTTTTAGATGTAAAGGGCAGCTTTAAATAAATCCCTACTATTTTCCAAAGACAATTGTACCACTCTGCCATCTGCCAAGGATGTTGTGAATTATGTTTTAGGCTGCAAATTCTCCAACAAAGTTCATGTCTCAGCTAGATATCTCATTTTGTTCATTTTTTCTGCATGTGATATTGCTAAAGTCCAAAAAAGTTGTCACAATCATAATAATTTGCTGTGCCATCATTTCAGGGATGCGTTTGCATCAAAGCAATTCAAATACCAATCAGTATTTATCTTATTATTATGCCCTTTTTAAATGGCAGAATGCAAAGGATTGACATCTGTCCAAAATGTGGAGGGTTTTAATAGCTTTGGAATCAGTCCATTTCTTCAAAGGTTTTTGTTTTTTTCTTTTTCTTGGATATACTGAATTGTACTTGGGTTATTGACAATTCAGAAGATATTCATATTGATAACATTTCCATTACTCTTTATCCGTGCATGGTGAAAACAGTCTTTTAGCAGTTCTATAGGAGATTCGAAATGCTTTGAAGATACTTTAGAATTGTGTAGAAAGTTTGAGTCAGAAGGTGTAAGTGGCTTATTTTCAAGGAGTATGTTTTCATGCTTTTTCCTTTCCTTAATCCTAATAGAGATGGAAGAGGAAGGGAAAGGAGTATATTATCCTTTCTTTACTAAGTGGCCACTCCTACAGAGAATGCTTGTATATAAGCTCAAAACAAGCCCAGGGAAGAGTTCAAATAAGCAGAGTTATTTGGAATCCTAGCTCAATACCATATTTATCCTATTAAGCTGCACACAATAGTCAACATTTTTTTTTAAAGTATTACATTCCTTTAAAGATTTTCCTGCATCCATGAAATAAATTTTATTAAGTTGTCTGTCTTTCAAGAATTAATAATAAAGCAAACTTTCCTGTCTGTGAGAAGACTGAATAGAGTAGATGCATTTTAGGCAATGCATACCTGTTAAAATGTTTGATTGTAACCTTCCATCCAAGGTATAAGCATCTGGGGAATTTTGTTTGTTTGTTTCTTTGTTTGTTTAACCTTTCTTTGAGTTTCCTAGGTCGGTCATGGCCTATTTGCCCTCTGACCTATTCTAGCCTTCTTTTCTTTGTTCTTATTTGATAGCAAGGGGTCCACATGTGTGGGTTGTTTTGTCCAGGTGATGTTGGCTTCCAGCTAGGCCTGGGGAGTGAGAGGCTGGGTGGGAAACTGGAGGGCAGTGGGAAGAAGCAGACAGATTATCTCCACCCCGCTCTCCCACCTGCCCCATCCTCTCATCTCTTTCAACCACCTGCCCCATCCATGTCCTCAGTGGCTCCAGGTTCTGCCTGGTGGACTCATTGTCCCTTTAGCTACTGCTGGGTGAGGCTGCTCCCTGGCCTCTGAGAATATCACTTCCCTCATCTCTCCAGGCTGGGAGTTGGAGTGGCTTCCTTCTCAGCTAATGTCTGTGTTACCTCACTGCCCCCGATTGACTTCTTCACTCTTCCAAACACCAGGATAACCAATTGCTTTTATTAAATCACTTCAAATTTAAATATATAGAGTTCTTTCCATCTTCCTGAATGCCTCTGAACAATATATACTTGCCAGTATTGTGATAATGAGTTTTAAGAATTTTCTATACCGTGGTATAGAAGTGTGATCTATTCCTTTGGGGCATAACAGCTGTATTGGGTGGAAGAGTTTCCCCTGCAAAATTCAGATCTGCCTAGAACCTCAGAATATGACCTTATTTGGAAATAAGATCTTTGTTGATGAAATTCTTTAAAAAGCAGGATACAAACCAGAAGTAGGAATTGAATAAATAATAGTGAACTCTTTTCAAGCTTATTCTTTAAAAGTTATGCAACGCTTCAAAAATGCATATAATTTATTTCTATTTATTTATTCATTTATTTTTGTAGCACTTTGATTTGCTGTTTTAGCAAGTAATTTATTTCTTAAACATGTAGAAGAGTGGTTAGGAGAGAAGAGTTTCTAAAATGAGATTATAATGTATTGTTTTAAATTAATTAAAAATTTAACTATAGTCTGATTTTGCATATATTTCTTAAATATCACAGGTATATTTTTCCTGAGAGTAATTAGTTGGTCATAGCTCCATTTACTAATAGGTTACTTTATAACATTATGTTGCAGTATAATTCAGTTTTGTATCCCTACTGCAGCATAGTGTCAGAAATATTAAATGTTATGATTATTGCTATGTGGCAAATGAAAGAAGTTTGTTTAATATATTTGAGTCAGAGACCTGGAGACCTGGAGTTCTGTAGTCCTGATTTGTGCAATCAGGAATTCCACTAGGAAATTATACAAAGTTCCAACTGAATAATTATGAACTTCTCTCTCCTCTCTGACTCTTTAGCATTCATTAAGCAAAATTCCTACACAGTTCTTTAAGATAACTGCTCAAAAATTAAATATTGGCATCATCAAAATTATATTACTTTTAAATGTGATATCTTTTTGCATAGATCAAATAAGTAGATAATTTTCAGCTCAAAACTTTGTGATTTTATACTAGCTAGCAACTATTAATGTTGCCAGGCTTAGTTAAATGAATTTCTGTAAATGAAAAAAACAACTTAATACAGCACATTTTTCTTAAGCCTTAAGTTAAAAACCTCAATGTATTTTCATATTGTTATGTTGTTATTTGATATGGAGAAAATTTCATGGATTTGCGCCTTTTAGCAAGTGTCTTCCACTGTTGGCTGTCTTCCCTTGGAACTGTCCCTCTTTCATCCTTTGTTTCTTCAGCCCACATTGTCTTGTTGCCTATGTTTGCCAAAAAGATGTCTGCTAGAAGAATTATTTCATAAATCTTTAATATTTCAGCTCTTCTATTAAGCCCAGCAATATTATCTCATAAAAACAGATCTCTCTCTATGACTCTGAAATTTCTCTCTTGACATACCCATCGAAAAAAATTGTAAAAAGAACAGATTATAAGTGCTGAGCTTAATGAATTACCATAAATGTACAACTACTATCCAGTTAAAAAATTGAATGTTGCTAAGACCACAGAAAACCCTTTAATGTCCTTTCCCATGCTCCCTATTTTGTGTCTAAAAATAATCATGCTTTTGATCTCTAACATATATTAGCATTAATATAATAGTTTAGTTTCATGTTTTTTAACTTTGGTATATTTAATTGCAATCATACCTTTTGTATATTATTTGGGTCTGGTTTCTGTTGATTAATATTATGCTTATGATAGTCATCCACATTTTTGTGACTAGCAGTCTTTAATTTATTTCATATATTCTGTTATACAAATATGAGGCAATTGATTCTACCTATTTCTGGATAGTGGGATTGTTTCTAGATTTTTGCTGTCATGAATAATACTAATGTGAACATTCTGGTACATATCTCCTGGTGCACATACACATCCAGTTCTGTTGGATATATACCTAGGAGTGGAATTGTTGGATCATAAGAAGTGCGTGTGTTCAGATTTAGTGGGTAATGCCAAATAGTTCATAATGGCCTTACCAATTTATACTTTTCCTAGCACTGTATGAGAGTTCCCATTTTTCCACATCATCAGTAAAATTTGTTGCTGTCAGCATTTAAAATTTAGCCATTCTGGTGGGTGGCTTGATATTTCATTGTAGTATTAATTTTAATTTCTCTGATGATTAATGATGGTAAAACTGATGCTAAGCACCTTTTCTCATATTTGTTGTTATGTAATGTGTCTTTTGAAAGCAACATAAAATTGTAATTGCTATTTTTATTAATAAATCCAGTTTGACAATATAAGGTTTTTCCTTGGAGTATTTAATCCATTTACATTTAATGCAACTTTGATATAGTTGGGTTTATTTTCTACTTTATCCATCTTTTTAATGTTCCTTTTATCTTCTTTTGAATTAGTTAAATATTTTATTTTACTTTACTAATAATTAGTTATATATGCCTTTACTATCTTTTACTGTTTACTACTATAGAAATTCTAATATGTGTTAGTTCTTTATTATAGACTAATGCAAAGTATTAATTTTAATATTTCCCCAATACTGGTAGAACTTTAGCATCTCTAAAATCTTTTTACTCACTTCCCACATTTTATATTATCATTCTTTTGCATTTTTCTACATATAATTAAAATTTCACGAACTATTACAATTATTGATATTTATAATTACTATTCTATTATGCTTACGCATTCATTATTCATATACATTATTTATAGAGTATTCACATTTCTTTGTATATATTCATATGTGCCCAGTATTCATTTTTATTTATTATTACTGGTAATCCTCACTTCCTCTTGTATTTCTATGTCTCCTTCTGGAATAATTTTTCTTCTGCCTGAGAATAGGTCTCATTAGGTTTTTTTTTTGTTCATGACTTCTGGAAATAAGTGAGCTCAATTATTATCTACACATTTGTTTATGTTAACCTTCATTTTTGATAGTTATTTTCACTGGATATAGAATTCTAGGTTGCCAGTTATTTTTTCTTAGCTCTTTAGAGATGTCTTTCCATTGCCTTCTTGTTTTTATTATCCCTTTCAAGAAGTGTGTTGTCATCCTTTGAAGGCATTGTTTTTCCATGTTGTCTGTTTTTAAGTGTTATTCTTTAGCTTTGTTTTATCTGGCTTGGGATTAACAAAGTGTCTTAAATCTGTGCATTGATGCCTTACAATAGTTTTGAAATTATCTCATCTATTATCTGTTTAAATATTATTGATACTCCATTCTTTCCTCATTTAGGGATACTAATTATACACGTGATAGAGTTTTTGAGCATTTCACATTTTCATGTTATACTCTGTTCTGTCCCCCTCCCCCATTCCTTTCTTTTGCTGTGCTTCACTTATTATTTTTATTGGCTTACTTTCCAATTTACTACTCCTGTGTCTGCTTTATTCAATCTTTTATTAAACTTATCAATAGTGCTCTTTATTTTTTATATTCTATTTTTTTATTTTCAATTCTACACTATTTGATTCTTTTTTATAGATTCCAATTTCCCATTAATTTTATAGATTCCAATTTCCCATTCTCTATCCTTTCACCTATTTGATTCATATTTTCTTTTATTTCTTGAACATATTTCAGTTGTTTTAAAACACCTTTATCTGCTCAACTTATATTTAGGTTATCTGTGTGTCTGTTTCTATTATCTGCCATTTCTTTTCTTAATAGGTAACATTTTCTTCTTTTATTATATGCTGGACATTTGTATATGTTGGATGTGTAAAGAATCAAAGAGATTCCTGATATAAACTTCTCCCAGAGGGAATTCTCTCTTTCCTCTGTTAATCAGACAAGGGAGAATCTTGCTGTTGTAATCCCATTCAAAATTGAACTGGGTTGGAGTTGAGTTTGAATTCTAGTGATACACAGTTTGCCTCTGGTTCATCTTTGTTTCTAGGATGTGACTTTCCAAGACCTCTTGTTCAGGGCTTGGTTGGCCTTACCTTTTTCAAGTGTGAAATACTGCAGTAGTTCCACTTCTATGCTTCAGATCCCAAATCTCTAGGATAACATTTTACCTATCTTCAAAATGTGACAGATATTTTGAAGATAAACTTGGCAGTGTGCTTGAGACAAGTTTTTTTTTTATTTGCTGAGCATTGAAAAACTGAAAGAATTTTAGTCTACCTCCAGAAGAATTTGACCTATATCATCTTATTTCTTTACAGCAGCACAATGCAGAAAATGTCTTCTGAGTACATTAGCTATTGTTTCAGTTCCTTCAAGTTTTCAATTTGCCACACTACTTCCTCTAGGATTGCTAAAAGCCTTTCTCACTTATATTCCCCTCATTAGAAGCTCTGTGCTTAGGCAAGCCTGAAGCTTGGGCAAACCAGATCATTAGTCTACAATGAGATTAGCTCATGTTCCATGGTGGGGAAAACTGGGTATCATCAGTTTCCCTCAGAAAGTTTCATCTCTTATATACTTCTCAGAATTCTCCTTAGAATTTTATGTCATTAAACTCTTTTTTGCTTCCACAATGTCTAGTATTTGTAAAAATGTGTTTTGAGTAATTTGCTTATCTTTTTTCTAGTTGTTATTTCAGGAACACTGGTCTGCGGTGAAAATGTACATTATGCCCAGAAACTAAAGTTTGATTGTGCTTATTATTTTTACTATTTCATCTTTTCTCTATCTATTGGCTTTTTGGTTATATAGTCATTCTCCCATCCCTTTAGTTGTTATCTTAGATATTGTAGTACATGTTCTTATCTTATTCTTGTTGCCTGGAAAATGCAAAGTGTTTCTGATATCTGTTTGTACATAACAAACCACCACAAAACTTAATGCCCTAAGGCAACAATATATTTCTCATGTTTCTGTGGTGACTGGGCTTACCTAGACTCTTCTTATTTGGGTTCTATTATTAATATATAATTCTAGTTTGACGATGAGTAGGGCTAGAATCAACTGAAAACTCAACTGGTGTGCTCTTTTTTTTTTTTTTTTTTTTTTTTAAACAACCAGATATAGCCTCTTAATATTTTAATGTGTTTTCTAATGTTCTTTTTTAAATACACATGTTGATAAATCTTTAATATTCCAATAGTGGAGGATAGTTATCAGAGGGATTTTTTTCTGTTTTCCCAAATTTATTAAGGTATAATCGACAAATAAAAATTATAGATGCTTATGGTGTACAGCATGATATTTTGACCTATGTATACACTGTGAAATTATTAAATTAAGCTAATTAACATATTGATCACATACTTAACCATTTTTGGGGGGCAAGAACATTTACTATCTGCTCTCTTAGCAATTTTGAAGTATAGAATACATTGTTATTATTGACTATAGTCACCATGCTGTACAATAGATCTCCAGAATGTATTCGTCCTGTCTAAATGAAACTTACTACCTTTTAAAAAATAATTAATTTTATTATTTCAAAATATTATGGGGGTGCAAATGTTTTGGTTATATGAATCGTTTTTATAATGCTTGAGTCAGGGTTATAAGTATGCCCATCACCCAGATAGTGTTCATTGTACCTATTAGGTAGGTTTTTGCCCATCCCCCTCTCTCCCCTACACTCTGCTTGTTTTCCACTGAGCTTTCCTTCCCTCTCTGCACATGTGTGCTCATCAGCTAGTTCCAGTTTAATAGAGCCTTACAGTTAGCACTCAATAGATTGATTGAACTAATGGGAAACACAAGCTCTGAAGTTGAGATCAGTTAGCTTTCTAAGGGTTAAAAATAATTTAGGTCCCATGGCTTTTAGGTATGAAGAACTCAATGCAAATAGAATAGAGTTTAAATATTTTGTTCCACTGTAAGTATAAGTTACTTAGAATTATCTGGTATAAAACATGTTTTAATTTAATATAAAATTATTATGATAGTCATTAGGTAAAAGGAGAAAAAATGTGCACTAAGTTGTTAGGGAAAAAAAGGCAATCACTGTATTTTCCCCCAAATCTCATTTTTTCTTTTACTATCTCCCTTTCTTTTAATCTTTCTTTATCATTGCTTAATCATTATCATAGACAATTGTCATTACTTGTTTCCCATGTAGCATTAAGTTTTAGAAATATAAAAAAAGTTCTGTTTTGGAGGTAAATATTTATTGGTCACTTATTTTTGCCAGGCATGACTTTAGGTTCTTATGATACAAGAGTGAGCAACAGTAGACATGGTTAGTCTGTCATAGAATTTATGATATAATCACTATACTTGGTTGAATATGTGAAGTACGAATGGAAAGCACTCATAAATTTGTAGATTCAGAGTAAGTCATTATTGCTGAAGACAGATGTGATTAGGTCTCAAGGTAGAGGCACAATTTGAGTAGTGGCATGGTTTATATATGTAGGAAGATACTTACTAAAATGTTTGGAATTGTGACCTATTTAGAGATGAGACGTTTGTTTTGATTGGACCAGAATGTTTGGCATGAGCACAATGGGAGATAGATTTGAAGAGGTTGTTGAAGGTTTGATTGTTAAGAATAAGCACATGTTTGTAGCAAAAAAAAAAAAAAGTAGGCTAAGTTAAACAAATTAATAATGTGATTAATGTGATAAAATGTAGAGTCAAGCAATGGAATCCCACATATATGGACCTTACCTTTGCCATATTGTTCTGGTAAGCAGCAAGTCACAAGTCCAGCCCACACTCATGGGGAGGAGACCATGCAAGGGCATGAACAATAGGAAATCACCTTACAGTCTGTCTGCCACACTTGGGGCTGAGAAGATACCCAAAAGGAAGAGAGAGGGATCCATTTACAAAGGTCCACAAGGCAACTTTAGTGGGTGATAGATAAATTCATTATCTTGGTTGATGATTGCAATTGCAATTGATGATTGCAATTGATGATTACTTCGTGGGTGTACTCAAGTGTCAAAACATTAAATTATATAGTTCAAATGTGCAGTTTCTTGTATGGCAATTATACCTCAGTATAGCTGTTATGAAAAGAAAAACATTATATTTGTTTATATGTCCAGATTCAAATAGAAGCCAAACAAGGTTAGGTAAGGAAAAACATTGGCATTTTCTTAGCTGTAGACAAGTGAGCCTCTGGATATGTCCTTGACTGCTCTGTAGATGCAAATGTAGTAATGATGTTAATGTAGTCAGCTTTCTGAAAAACAACTGCAAAGTATACAAAACATTATTGCTGCTGATATCAGTTTAAATCTTATAAAAATTATGAGCTCTTGTAGTTTATGTTTTATAAGGAATAATGTAGAACAATGCAATTTGTATATAATTCAACTGGCAACTTAATTCCCTACATAAAGCATGAATAGAATAAGAAAATAATCTGTCACATCTGTGAAACTAGAGTTAGAGCCCCTAGAGAAGGTATATTATTTTAATGTCAGAATGTGAGTTCTTTTACAGTTTATCATGATGATGAAATTATGAAAATTCATTTTACAATGTGGTTAAGCATGGTATAACTTGACAGAAATGTGGACATTAAAACTGAGCTGATTTTATTATAAGTTTACTGCTAATTTTGAAAGTGTATGGGAGATAAATCATCAAAATATCAAAGGATGAAAAAACATAGCCATGTATTACTTTCCAGTGAGAAGAGGTACAGGTAAATTAGTGTAGTCTAGTTTTATGGTAATAACATTGAGAAAATTCCACTCACAGTAGGGAAAGAAAGTAGAAATAATTGAGTACCAGCTGTGTGTTAGGAAAATATGGTAGGTAGTTTACATATTATGAGTTGAATATTTCTTAAAAATTTTCTGCAAGTCTTTATTTGTTTGCTTATTTTTAGTGTCAGGGTCTCACTCTCTGTTGCTCACTCAGGCTATAGCACAGTGGTGCAATCAGTTTGCTGCAATCTCAAACCCCTGGGTTCAAGCAATCCCCCTGCTTCAGCTTCCCAAGTAGCTGGGATGACAGGCACACACCACCACACCCTGACTTTTGTAGAAATGGGGTCTTGCTATGTTGCCCAGGCTGGTCTCAGCCACCTGGCTTTAAATGATCCTCCCACTTCAGCCTCCCCAAGTGCTAGGATTATAGGTATGAGCCGCTGTGCTCAGCTCCTAGAAGTCATTTTTTAAAAGATGAGAATATGGATCTGGGGTCACACAGAGTTATTGACAGTGGAAGTAGGTTTCCAATGATGGTCCATTTCATTCCAACTATCTTGTTTCTCAAAATAAAAGGCAGGGCACCATCATGGTAAGAAGCACAGATTCTGGAGCCACAGTGTGTAGGTTCAAATCCTGGTTATACAAACTGACATAAATTATTCTACCTCTCTATGTCTCTGTTTTCTCTACTTTAAATATTAATAGTACTTTCCTCACAGGATTGTTTTTAAGGAACTATTTTCTATAAAGGGCTTAGAGTAGTGCCTGGCACATAATAAACACTCTGTCACGTTTCTTCTCATTATTATTACAGGTTTTAATACTAATACATTAGTATTCGTCAAGGATTTTCAGAGAAACAAAATCAATAAGGATGTATATGTGAGTGTTTTTTGAAAAGTTCATTGAAAATGCGTATTATGAAAAAGTGATGTATGCATTTAAAAAAATTTTTGCACCAAATAAACTCATGCTATCTTATTATAACATGTCTAAACAGGATCTAATTTGAGGCACTAAGAGGGATAAGATTTCAGTTTGAAAAGGGTCCCTATCAAAGCAACATGAATTCTGGGAGTCTTAAAGCAAGAACACACATCAAATTTATGGTGATGCTTGGGTAAAATCTTTGATGCTTTATGAAAAGTTTATGGGGACAATTTCCCAAAGAAATCAGCAGTTTGTAAATGGATAACTCATTGTAAGAAGGGATGAGATGATGTTGAAGATGAAGCCCACAGTGGCAGACCATCTATCCACATCAATTTATGAGGAAAAAAGTCATCTTGACTGTGTCCTAATTGAAGAGAACCAATGATTAAAACCAGAAACAACAGCCAACACTAGATAACTGGTTCAGCTTACACAATTCTTACTAAAAAATTAAGGTTGAGCAAATTTTTTCTTGATAGATGCCAAAGCCATTGTGCCCAGATCAGCTGCACACAGGAACAGACCTTTCAATGAAAACTTTAAACAAGTGGGACCAAGATCCTGGAGCATATTTTTTTCTGAAGAACCGTAACAAGAGATGAGACATGGCTTTACCAGCATGATCCTGAAGACAGAGTACAATCAAAGCAGTGACTACCTAGAGGGGGAAATGGTCTGGTCAAAACAAAAGCAGACTGGTCAAAAGCAGAGGTCATGACAACAGTTTTTTTGGATGCTCAAGACATTCTGCTCGTTGGCTTTCTGGAAGGCCAAAGAATGATGACACCTGCCGATTCTGAGAGTGTTTTGAGAAATTTGGCCAAAACTCTAGCAGAAAAATGCCCAGGAAAGCTTCACCAGAGAGTCTTCCCCCACGACAACGTTTCTGCTCATTCCTCTCCTCAAATAGGGGAAGTTTTGTGGAAGTTTTGATGAGAAACCATTAGGCATCCTCCTTGCAGTCTTAATTTGACTCCTTCTGAGTTCTTTTTATTTCCTAATTTTAAAAAAAGTCTTTAAAGTTTACCCATTTTTCTTCAATTAATAATGTAAAAAGACTAAATTACCATGATTAAATTCCCAGGACACTCAGTTCTTTAGGGGTGGCCTAAATGTCTGATATCACTGCTTACCAAAGAGTCTTCAACTTGACAGAGCTTATATGGGGAAATAAAGTTTATATATTTTTTTAATCTTTTAATTCCATTTTCCACACCTTTTGGAAGCCCCCTAGTATTTAGAAAAGATTCCTTAAAATAAATTGACTCATGTGATTATGGTAAGCTGACACATCCCAAGATCTCCAGGATGAGTTGACAAGCTGGAGACCCAAGAGGGTTGATCATGTAGCTTCAGCCCTAAGGATCAAAACCCTGGAAGAACCAACATTTCAGTTCAAGCCTGAAGGCAGGACAAAGCTGATGTTCCAGTTTGAAGGCTGTCAGGCAGGAGGGATTCTCTATTACTCAGGGGAAGATTAGCTTTTTTGTTCTATTTGGGCCCTCAACTGATTGGAGCAGTCCACCCACATTAGGAAGAGCAATCTGCTTTATTAAGTCTGCCAATTTAAATGTTAATCTCATTCAGAAAACCCTTAAAGACACACCTGAAATAATCTTTGACCAAATATCTGGGCCCCCTCTGGCTTAGTCATGGAAACTATCATAGATTATAACAACACTACGCACAGCTATATTCAATATCTTGAGATATTTTTGACTGAGATTTATTGATGTTTAAATTTTTTATTTTATAGTTGTGTTTATGTCTTTTTATTAATGAATGCTTGATGATTTCCTGCCTTGGTACAGACACATATCTTGGCTGGTTATTGTGAAAACAAATCAGAATATTTTTGAGTGATAAAATGACAATTTTTATGGGGATTTTTCATTGACAAATGAATCATTGGTTTTTAAATTTTTTGAAATAATTCAGAAATGTTGGTCCCGGCTGGATCTTAACTCCCATTTCTGCATCAAGTGAGATATTAAACAAAAAAATTAAAAATAATAATTATGATAATATTAATAATATCAGTAATAATATGTATCATTTATTGGGTAACTACTGTGTGCCAAGCACTGGAGCAGGCACTTCACATCAGCTACTTCTTTAATTATCACACAAACCATGAGTTTGGCACCATTATCTTATTCATATTTTAATCAAGGACACTAATGATTTAGGAAGGAAATGGAGTCAGTCAGGGCTTGTAGACTTGAGTGCTTTGACTCTGGGTGTGTTACTCTGTCCTTCTAAAGGAAGAGAGATGATGTGTCACAACATGGGGCCACTTAAGAGATGGGTAACTTCCTGCCAGCCTTCCCCTCCAAATGACAGTTGCTATGGAGAGGAATCTTAACTTGAATTGAATATATTCCGCCTTCTAGTTACTACTGTGATTTCTTCTTCCTCAGTGCTGTATTATAGTAAGAGTTTAAATATAGTGTTCTAAAACATAGTATTAAATAGAAAATTTGAGTCCTATACATCTAACTTCTGGGGAGACAACCGCCATTGAAAAGATAATTTATTACCGATAGTTCCCAGGAGATGGGGGCATGCCATATGATGGTACACCATAGGGGGAAGCACTGGCATTGGTCATGGGGCAGGGAGGGAGGAGGGGGCTGTAGGCAAGAACCTTGATTATATTTCTGCAGGAAGAAATAGGTGAAGTAGGGTGAGCAGGCTCCAGATTGGCTGGTTTGAATAATTCTGGCAGGCTCTGAGGCATAGGGGCTGTGCCTAGTTGTATAGTATTTAGTCCTAGGTTGATCAGGGCAGGTATATAGTGGCTTGGAGTATGAGAGCCCAATAAAGAAGGTATTTGGGGGTGTGGATTCTGTATTGGTTGATTTATACTTGAAAAAGAGCACCCCCAGTTAGGGGACTCCTCCTGAGGAAAGAGGGATGATGAAGGAGGCTGGAGACCAAGGCAAGGTGAGTCAAGCATTATTGGGTTGTCTGGAACAAGGCCTGGGGTTTGGGAGAAAAAAAGAAAAAATAAAAGAACAAGGCATGTCCACTATACACATGTAGGGAAGCATCAAGTTTATAGAAACTAGAAATATGGTTAATATAACAGCCCAAACTTTCTTTATTTAGAGAAAGGATATTTCACAGAATTTAAATTTAGCATTTGCCCTCTAATTTACCTGTTTTGGGCAGAAATGTGCAGAAATGTTCTGACAGTCCCCATTCATTCCCTGGTGGTCTATAGACACTCACCTGCAGTGAAGAAGTTATTTGTTTCCACCAATGGTTGCACCCAGAACCATCTAGTAAATGTTTGCTGCTCAGCAGTGATAGTTACTAACACATGCAGAAGTCCTCCATTAAAAGGTATGAATAGAAACACCAAAGCAGAGGGAGGACTAAAGCCTCAGGAAACCCCGAGATTTCTGAGACGGGACTATGATTGTGTCAATACTGTACACTCTGTCAACAATTTCCCAGGAATGACACATGCCAGGAACCCTAATGTAGACTTCTGTCCTGATTCCCATTCTCCTCAGATTAAAAATTATTATTATATTTTATATTGAAACTAGCCTCTCTTCTGAATACTTCCAATATTATTCCTACCTTTTTTGTTTTAAATTTCTGCCTTTTTAAGTATGTTGCAACAATAACCAAAAGGAATTAATTAAAAAAGTAAGTTTGATAAAGATAGATTATTTTCACTGATGGGAGGAAAAGAAGCTAAGGTAACTGCTCCTAGGACGTAGAGACATCCTGTTAACAAAAAATTGGGGAAAGAGAAAATTGGAAAATATTTGCAGCTCAAAATAAAGCCAGTTGGGTGTCTAAGAAGCAGGTATGTTGAGCCGAATAGGACAATTTATGGATTGTAATGTGCCATAAACCTGTAGTGAGAGATTGCTCTACACATTTGTGTAGATCCAAATATTGCAATACGTTAGCTGACTTTGGAAGAAGTTATAGGTTGTACTTTCCTTCCATCCTAATATTAAGTGCATGGTGAGGGCCATTTTTCTGGGTGACTCTGGAGAAGCAAGATGGAATCCTTGCTTGGATCATTAAGCTTCTGGTGGGACAGTTTGAATATTGCAGACTCTGAACCCATCTCAGGTGGACTCTATGTTGATAACAATAAATGACTCACTTGATGTAAGGAATTGTTCTGTGTATCCTTCTAGACTCCATGAGCATGAAGGATTAATTAACAAGACTTTTCATCTTTGGAATGGACTCTGCTCTCCTGCCTTCATTATATTCAGGGTATTTCAAGATATTACAAATATAGCAGTAACAGAAAATATATGGATGTGATGATTATCTCGATAGGTTTCCCGAAGCCTGGGCCCATCAGGCCTTGAACAATCTTTCCTCAAACTGATTATATGATTGGCTTTTGGTTACAAATACAATGGGAGCTAGAGAAATAGTAGAAAGTGAAAATTACATGTGTAATCTAACACAGAGGTCCCAAATTGGTGAGTTGTAGGGTTGCCAGACTAGGCTTGTAGTGGCCTTTTCTAGTCTCTAGTATTCCTTGTAAACATGAACGTGTTAGATGTATTTTATGATCAGCAAATTGTTGAAAAGTACTGCTCTGAGGAACTGTGCTCTACAAAGAGAATATTGTCTGTTTTTAAAAAAATTTCAGCTTATTACAGGTGTACAAATATTTAGGCTATGTATATTGCCTTTGCCCCGCCCGAGTCAGAGCTACAAGCGTGTCCATCCCCCAGATGGTGCGCACTGCACCCATTAAGTGTGAATATACCCATCCCTTCCTCCCCCCTTATATTCATACCTTTCGATTGCTTCTGTAAGGCTGTGACCAATCTATGTCTCTTACTGTAAGAACCCTTTCAAGGGCAAAACACATGTGTCACTCAAAAGGGAAAATACCAGTATTTGGGGGTACATACAAGCACATGAATTAAGCACCAAGAAAGATCCTCCCTTCAGTATTAGGTTCATCATTGGCTATCTTGTTAATAATGGGGTCCTACATCACCACATCAAATACGTTGAATTTATAGAGATATGTTCTATAGGTGAGGAGTTGAATTTTAAAAAATCAGTTTCCTTAGTTCTATTAATAATATAAAATTCTCTAATGTAGGTGAGTGCATTCTCATTCTGTAGCACTACTCTCTGTGTTTAGATAGCTGCTAAGGCTGAAAACTAAGCATCCTTTCTAGGTTAAGATAGCACATAAGATAACATAAATCAAGATAGTTTTCTATTTTTCTTTTGTAAATGGTGCTGAATTGCTATTTATTTTCTCTTGTAAGGTTAATACAACTTTAGGCAGCATTCCTTTCTCCGTATTTTCTATTTCAATGCCTGAAGCCACTAAATTCTTAGTCACCTAAGCCAGAAGTGTGGGAACTACCTTTGACAGGTCCTTTTTTTTTTTTTTTTTTTAGTCTCCTATATTGAATTAGTCATCAAGTCTTTTCCATTTTCTCTGCACTCTTTCTGACTTAGATTGGGCCATTACTATCTCCGAGATGGTTGAAACTATTTCTTTATTGGTTTCTCAGAATTCAAGACCCCTCACACCTTCCTCTTCAGTACATCCTCCATGTTGCTATCATAATCATCTTCCTAAAATGCAAGTTTGATTGTGTTGATTTCTGTTGCTTATAACTTAATGACTTAAGATGACAGCCATTTATTATTTTTCACAAGTCCTTTATTATTTTTCATGCATCCATAGGTCAGCTGGTACTCCTTCAAATATAGGCTGATCTTAGTTGGTTTTGTTGCACACATCTGTTGGTACATGGGCTAGCAGCTGTCTGGTCTGTAATGGCCTCAGCTGGAAAACTTGGCTTCTCTCCATGTATCTCCCACATCTCTTAAGTAGGCTAGCTCAGACATGTTATAATTGCAGAGGCAGGGTTCCAGGGGTTGATGCAGAAAGAGACAAGAGTTTTGTCAAGCCTCTATTTGCATCAAAGTTGCTATTATCCTATCGACTGAAGCCTATCACAAGGTCAAGTTCAGAATCAGTGTGGTAATGTACTAATAAAGAATATGAATACAGGAGCTGTGAAAAATTGGGGTCATGAATGCAATCTACTGCAATACAAATACAGCATGATTTTGATTCTGCGTAGTATTTTACTATATGGTTGGACCCAAATTTATTAATCTGACCCCTAAAATAGACATTGAAGATGGTTCTAGTCTTTACTATTACAAACATTGGCTCCAAGGAACATCCTTTACACATATATTTATGTCTATATTTAATTTTTCAATATTTTCTAAGACAATCAGGAATTTTGTTTTTCATTGAAAGGAAAATAAAGTGTGTGTAGTAAAAGACTTTTTACCTAAATCTAAGAAAAAGGCTGCTTCTCTCAAATTCATTGTTTTCTGCTTTGTAAGAAACATTTTGTGCCCACAAATTGAGGTTTTGACTTACTATTGAATAAGTAAAGAGCAAAGGGCATTCTTCTTTCAATGCTCTTGTGTTCCTCTTAGTGGTTTGAAGTGAGGTCCAATAAGGAGAAGTAGAAGCTAAGGAACTGAACAGCATACAATGCCATGTGAACAATGGTTGTTTATCCTTTCTTTGTTGTTTTGCTTTTTGTTTTTTCTGTTAGTATAGTTTTTTTTCAGTTTTTTTTTTTTATATTTCAGCATATTACAGGGGTACAAATGTTTAGGTTACATATATTGCCCTAATGGGTGCGGTATGCACCGTCTGGGGGATGGACACACTTGAAGCTCAGACTCAGGTGGGGCAAAGGCAATATATCCTTTCTTTGTAGCAATTTGTTTATATCATAACAACTAGTACCTGGCCTCATGAATTAAAAAATTTAGCATATGTGATTTTTTTCTCCTTCTGGGAGCTATAAATACAAATGAAATTTTAAAAAGTCAAATTGAGACAGATATAATCATGTCAATTCCACATATCTTTTTCATAGTTTACTCCCAAGTACATGCCAGCACATAGTAGGTGTTTGGTAAATTTTTGTTCAATATATGTTAAAAATATGTTGCAACCTATAGAACGCCTTTGTAATGGAGATTATGTGAGAGGAGAAAGTGGCTGATATCTGAGATCTGGAAAATCTTGTGTTTTTTGCATCTCAGGGACAGTTTTACATAGCATGAGGATTCTGTTTTGCTTGTCTATTCATGTGGTGTGTTTAAGATGCTGGGAATAAAAAGTCTCCACCATTATGCAGTTCCATTCAGTCTTAGCTATAAGAGTCCTTGAAGTGCAGCGTAAAGATCGACACATGAGAAATGGATTTGTAAAGAGCCCAGGGCCTGGTTTAGGGTCATGTAATTGAAGACAATTTTCCTAAATATAATGAGAATAGCCAAGGCCTAAAAGCTAAGAGTTTAAAAGGAACAGATTTATGCAAGGATGAGAAATGCCAAGCCATTATGTGAAGAAAGTAATTTTTCTATTCTCAAATTGCATTTTCTAATAAGTCAAGGTTCAATTTATTTTACTTAGAAATGAATAGACACTTTTGCCCTGCCTCCTCCTTGTTTGATTGTATGAGTTTAGTTCTGAAAATAGGGGGGGAAAAGTGTCATTGGTCCCCCTCAGAGGAGAGATGATTATATAATCACTAAATTAAATTAAGAATATAGAAAACATCTTTTTAAACTTCCTCCATATAAAAAAATCACACTTTTATTGTCACTGACAAGAAAAATGTACTCTAATGGGAGATAACATATTAGCAATCATTTTTTGCCATCCTGGAAAATAATAGCTTTAAAAACTGAAAGTTCATTCTTTCATTAACTATAAATATTACTACTAGCAATATATAAATCAATCTATTATATCTGTGCATCCAAGTGGACAAATATGTTGAACACATAAAAATTATTTTGTTCTAGGAATTTAGAAGTCACCAAGAAATAATGGCTTAACCACATTTAGATACTGGTTTAGAAAGAAGCAAGCACAGAAATGTGGTGTAAGGTAGTCTGTGTTTCTCCAAGTGACATGAGGGTATGTGAGGTTGCATGAAGGGACAAGTGGGAGCACATTAGAAATAACCTTCCTCTATCTGCTGACCCAATACCACTGCCCACACAGAGCTGCAGGGGTGCTGCCCCCATTACTTTAGCAAATCCCCAGAAGTGTCGCAAGAGCAGGGCTTTCTCACTCCTACCCCGACTGAACTCATTCTGTTTTTCACTATTCCTCAGGCCCCACTTCGCTGATGCTGGCTGCCAGTTACATGGCTTTGCTCAGGGCTGCTTCAGCACAGCCAGGGGACCAGTGGCCCCTGGGGGAATGTGTGGGGGGCTGCACTTCCCCCTTTCTCAAGGATTGCTCTTGAGGTGCCGAAGTACACTTTTTCCTGAAGTCACCTGTCGATCCTCACTATACTCTCTG
This sequence comes from Microcebus murinus, assembly GCF_040939455.1. Taxonomy (NCBI): domain Eukaryota; kingdom Metazoa; phylum Chordata; class Mammalia; order Primates; family Cheirogaleidae; genus Microcebus; species Microcebus murinus. The sequence continues at coordinate 10,985,460 of NC_134128.1, read as the reverse complement.
TTCCACATTGAAGTGTGAAGACGGAGTCTCTTTTTCTGTTCTTGTGACATTTTTGCCACCTGGAGCCAAAGCAGCACAACTTGTAAGCAGAAATGTCCCAGAGTTTCAGAGGACTAGACCTTCAACTTTCACCTGAAATCCCTTTCCTTAGCACTCAGGAGTCTGTAGGGCTGGGCAAATTGTAGCCCTCCTGCCTATGCCCTTTTCACTGTCTTCCCTTAGTTTCCCAACCTTCACACAGACAAAGGACCCCTGCAAACTCCTTTGCAAAGAACTCTCCTTCAAGCTAGCTCAGGAAAACAACTTCTGTTATGATCTTCCCATAGTTCAAGCATGTATACTAGACATATGTAACTTCCTTTGATAGATAGAGCTTAGGACTTGGCTTCTCAGGCAATGTGCAAATGAATCACCCTGGGAATCCTGTTAAAAATGCAGATTATTCTGAAGACATGAATTGGGATCTGAGATGACTCATTTCTAACAAGCTGCCAGCCAGTATTCACGTTGCTGGTCCATGGACCACACTGTGAGTAGCAAGGCTCAGAATGCAGCTGAGAACTCAGATCTACCAGTAATTGGCCAATATGGGGGTGACACTGGGACTTTATAGTGATTTGTAGCTGTTTTTTTTTTTTTCATCTTTACTATTCACTCTTGATTTTCTCGTGGTTAACTGAGTCAGGAAGCAGTAATGCAGAATCAGAAACATAATACATGCTCAGTATTTAGTTTTTTTATGGATAAGATCAAATACAAGTTTTGCAACACCAACATTTCTGATGAGAGAAATTAAGGCTGCCCATGTTTAATCGAAAATTTTGGAGGCTAAGTGGTGATGGTGATGGTTGTGGTAAGGGAAAAACTTACAGCAAATTGCTCCCCATTATATGCTCATGATTTTTATCATTCTTTTTCATTCTGGTGCCAACATTGCCTTACTTTGGAAGTAAGATTGGATAATTTCTGCATAGTGATAACTTTAGTGGCTTATGGAAATGTCAGGATAGAACCTATAATTTATATGATTCTAATTACAATAAAACAATAACTTATGAAATGCAAATTTTCCAATTTATTAAAATTGAATGTACATTATAGAATTTAGCCCTTGGAACAATTCTATACCAGTACAGATAATTGATGGTATTTCTAATTAAATTTTACAAATGAGGAAACTGAATCTTAGGGAGGTTATTTAACTTGCCTAAAGTTGCAAGGCTAGTAAGTAACTGGCAAAGGCAAAATTTGAAGCCAAGTCACTTAATTGAAATTATGAGTACATTTCTCCCTTTTACCAGAATGATTTAGAGAGTCTATTATTTTCTGATAATTTATTTAAACAGCCTTCTGTTGTTTGATGGTTAAATTTTACACATACATGCCCACCCATTCCATAAATTCATTTTGTCGTATTATGCATTCCCCTGTATTTGTTGCTGAACTTTTCTTCCCTTTTTCTTTCTCCCATCAAAAAATTCTGATTCTCTGTCTCCACACAGGTTTCTCATGTTAACAACATGATATTCTTATTTTCTTCATGTTTACATAATCACATAAAATATACATATATATGGATATGAATAATAATTACATAATATTATTCATGGTTTTCTAGGTTTTACTTTTCTTATTTAACAATGCAGTTTGGAAATCTCTCCAAATTTAAATGTTTGGGCTTATTCACTGTTTTTGTTGGCTACATAATATACTATGGTCAAGTAGACTATAAGTTGTCCCTGTTCCCTTGACAATGGACATTCAGTTTGTTTGCAGTTTTAGTCATTATGAGTAGTGTTGCAATTAATATTCTTGTACATATGTCTTTATATAGTTGCTGTTTTGAAGGTACAGGAACAATATTCTTAATTTTAATAGTTGTTGATAGATTGTTTTCCAAAAGGTTTCTAAAAGGGTTCTGAAAGGGTTTTAACAAGCCACATTTCCATAGGAAGTGTATAAGAGAACCCTTTCTCTTATATTCTACCACAAGAGATGATAGAATAATTTTTAATTTTTGTTTATGGGAATAAGATGATATTCCACAGAAAATTTAATTTTTATATCTCTTACTGCTACTATAGGTGGATTTTTTTGTCTTTTTCTCACATAATTTTTGGTCATCTGTATGGGATCTGTGAATTGCCGTTACATATCCTGAGTGTAGTTTTCTACATGATAGTTTATCTCTTCCATGGCTATTTATAAAACCTCATAGTATATTTGATCATACATTAATATTATATTACATTACATGTTAATGTTCTTTGTTTGAATTGCAATATTATCAGATTATCTTGTTCATCTGTTAGGTTATGGTACCTTTGGTCATACAATTTTTTGAAATGTTTATATATCAAGCAAGTTTTTATTTTATAGCTACTGGGTTTCTACTCATGGTGAAGATCTCCTTAGACTGTAGATTGTGCATGAATTTTATAGTTTTGTTTTACATTTAAGGATTTTGTTCTTATGAGATTTATTGATGTACATGGTGAAAGAATGGGTCTACTTTAATTTGCTTCCAGGTGGAAAGCTAGTTGTTCCAAAACCATTTGTTACATGAGTTACAATTTTCTACTAAATTAAAATCCCTCCTTTATAAAACATCAACTTCTGAAAAATACTAGATCTGCTTACGGAGTATGCTTTATAGATTTTCATCAAGAACTGGAAAGGGGTTGAGATTTTACTCTACTTCTAAGTTAACGAGGTAGCATGCCACAATTTTACAGATCCTGGAAAAAGATACAAGACTCCTGGGTCAGAGCCCAAAGACAGTTTGTTACCCACAGCAACAGCACTAGGCAGAGTTTCATAATTTTCTGGTAGGGATTCCCTGAGCCCCACCTCCTAAAGGGTAATGTGACAAGGGCCAGGTGACATTGTGCCAAGTGACACAGCATTTAAGTAATGCTTTCACCAAAAATGACTTAAATGTTGATTTGTTGTTGGGCTTTTTATTCACTTAGTTCAAGAAATTTTCTAATTTCCATTGTAATTTCTTTGACTTGTGTTGTTTAAAGATATGCTGTTTAATTTCCATATATTTGGGGGTTTCTCATATTTCTTTCTGTTGCTTGCTAATTTAATTCCATTGTGATCAGAGAGTGTTTTGTATTATTTAAATATTTTAAAAATTGTTTAGACTTGGATTAAGGGTCTAGAATATGGTATACCCTGTAGAATGTTTCATATGCATTTTATTTCATCTACTTGAATTAATATTGACTTAATTCCAGCAAAAGCTAGCAATTGAACATCAAGATCATTCTTGCAACTATTATCTATCTGAATTATTTCCTGCAGTTATTTATGTACATCTGGTGCTGCTTCAGTCTGAGGAGCTTTCCTTAGCATTTTGTGTAATGCATGTCTGCTGTTGACAAATTTAATTTCCATATATCTAAAAAAGTCTTTCTTTTTCTAGCATTTTTTCACTTTATTGTTATGTAAAAACCACATAACATTGAATACACCATCTTAACCATTTTCAAGTGTGTACTTGAGTAGTGTTAGGTATTATTGTGCAATAGATCTCTAGAATATTTTCATCTTGCCACACTGAAACTCTGTACCCATTAGACCTGAATTCTTTATCCTCTTCCCTTTACCACCTTTCTACTTTCAGTTTTTATAATTTTTGACTACTTTAGGTATTTCATGTGAATGGAATAATACAGTATTTGTACTTCTGTGACTGGTTTATATCACTTAGCATAATGTCTTTTAAGTTCATGTATGTTGTAGCATGAGACAGGATTTCCTTATATTTAAGGCTACATAATATTTTATTGTATGTGTATGTATAGATATATACACAAAATAGGACATATATACCCAATAGAATACACACACACACGCACACACACACATTCTTTATCCACTCATTTGTTCAGTGGATATATGGGTTGCTTCCACCTTTTAGTTATTGTAAATAATGCTGCAGTGCAGAGGGGTTTACAAATATCTCTTTGAGATCTTGCATTGAATTCTTTTGGATTTATACCCAGAGGTGGGATTGCTGGATTCTATGCTAATTACATTTTTAATTCTTTGAGGAACCTCTGTCGTAACCCGATTGCAGGATGGGGGATGAACACATAGGACATAGACATAAGATTTGACACGACAGAGTTGGCTGCAGTCCCAGAAAAATAAAGCACATAGAGACAGAGACGCTGTTGAAGACTGCAGCACCATAAAGTGACAGTCGCTTTATTTTTATACTGCTTAATTGGGCAAGCATCCTGAAGCTATTTTCTCATGCCAGCTACTTTCCCAGCCACTTTTTGGTACATGATTTCCCATGGCCAACAACACTTGTTTCTCCAGTCAAAGCATCAGAGATGGCCTTCCACAAGACATGGCCCTTTGATGCCTGATATCGTTTGCAGGTAACAAACAATCTCGGCTCGAGTGTGAGATAGTTTGGATAGTTTATGAACAGATTTAGTCCTTTTTTATAGCTATCTTCACTGGGAATTTTCTTTCTCAAACCTAAACTTCATGTCCCATTTATTTATTTTTGTTGCTGCTGTGATTGCCTTTGGGGACTTCTTCATAAACTCTTTGCCCAGGCCAATGTCTAGGAGATCACAGCAGCAACAAAAATAAATAAATGGGACATGATCAAACTACAAAGCTTCTGCACAGCCAAAGAAATAGTCATGAAAGTAAACAGACAACCTACAGAATGGGAGAAAATTTTTGCATCCTATGCATCCGATAAGGGACTGATAACTAGAATATACTTAGAACTCACGAAAATCAGGAAGAAAAAATCAAATAACCCCATTAAAAAGTGGGCAAAGGACTTGAACAGAAACTTTTCTAAAGAAGACAGAAGAATGGCCAACAAACATATGAAGAAATGCTCAACATCTCTAATCATCAGGGAAATGCAAATCAAAACCACAATGAGATATCACTTAACCCCAGTGAGAATGGCCTTTATCAAAAAATCTCCAAACAATAAATGCTGGCGTGGTTGCGCAGAGAGAGGAACACTCCTACACTGCTGGTGGGACTGCAAACTAGTTCAACCTCTGTGGAAAGCAATATGGAGATACCTTAAAGCGATACAAGTGAATCTACCATTTGATCCAGCAATCCCATTGCTGAGCATCTACCCAAATGATCCAATGACACTCTACAAAAAAGACACCTGCACTCGAATGTTTATAGCAGCACAATTCATAATTGCAAGGCTGTGGAAACAGCCCAAGTGCCCATCAATCCAAGAATGGATTAATAAAATGTGGTATATGTATACCATGGAGTACTATTCAGCTCTAAGAAACAACGGTGATATAGCACATCTTATATTTTCCTGGTTAGGGCTGGAACCCATACTACTAAGTGAAGTATCCCAAGAATGGAAAAACAAGCACCAGATATATTCTCCAGCAAACTGGTATTAACTGAGTAGCACCTAAGTGGACACATAGGTACTACAGTAATAGGGTATTGGGCAGGTGGGAGGGGGGAGGGGGGTGGGTATATACATACATAATGAGTGAGATGTGCACCATCTGGGGGATGGTCATGATGGAGACTCGGACTTTTGGGGGGAGGGGGGAAATGGGCATTTATTGAAACCTTAAAATCTGCACCCCCATAATATGCCGAAATAAAAAAAAATTAAAATTAAAAAAAAAAAAAACCTAAACTTCATCCCCTGCATTCATAATTCCCTTAGCTGTTCAGACAGGGATATACCCTTAACAGAAAAAAATATAAAAACATAAATTCTGCCCAGAGCATTTCACCTTAAGTTCTGTGAGCTTTTCTTACTCTCCTTTGCCCCAAAGTGATTATTTTATTCATATTTTGCCTAGAGTTTATAACCATTATCTATGGGAGAGTCAGCTATACTACTATTACAGGCATGCCCCAGAAATATTATGGATTCAGTTCCAGATCACCACAAAAAGGTGAATATTGCAATAAAGTGAGTCAAAATAATTTTTTGGTTTCTTGGTGCATACAAAAGCTGTTTATACTATACTGTAGTGTGCAATATCATTATGTCTAAAAAATAATGTACATACCTTGATTAAAAATACTTTATTGCTAAAAAATGCTAACAATCATGTGAGACTTTAGAAAGTCTTAATATTTCACTGATGGAGGGTCTTGTTTTGATGTTGATGACTGCTGACTGATCAGGGTGGTTGTTGCTGAAGATAATTTCTTAAAATAAGGCAATGATGAAGTTTGCCACATCAATTGATTCTTTCTAAGATTTCTCTGTAGCATGCAGTGCTGTTGGAAAGCATTTTATGAGAGGATTGAAGTCAATCCTCTCATATCCTGCTGCTGTTTTATCAACTAAGTTTATGTAATATTCTAAATACTTTGTTGTTATTTTAACAATGTGCACAAGCAACTTCACCAGGAGTAGGTCCTGTCTCAAGAAACCACTTCCTTTACTCAACCATTGGAAGGAACTCCTCATTTGTTCAAGTTTTATCGTGAGATTACAGCAATTCAGTCCCATATTCAGACTCTACTTCTAATTCTAGTCCTCTTGCTATTTCCACCACATTTGCTGTTATTTCCTCCACTGAAGTCTCAAACTCCTCAAAGTCATTCGTGAGAGCTGAACTCAACTTTTTCCAAACTCCTATTAATGTTGCTATTTGACCTTCTCACACGAATCACAAATGTTCTTCATGGCACCTAAAATGGTGAATCCTTTGCAGGTTTTCAATTTACTTTGCTCAGATCCATCAGAGGAGTCACTATCTATAGCAGCTATACCCTAATGTATTTCATAAATAAAAGGACTTGAAAGTCATAATTACTTCTTGATCCGTGGGCTGCAGAATGAATGTTGTGTTAGCAGGTGTACAAACAACATGAATCTCCTTATACATCTCCATCAGAGCTCTTATGTGACTAGGTGTATTGTCAATAAGCAGTAATATTTTGAAAGAAATCTTTTTTTCATGTATTCTGTCATTAGGCTTTGTTTTCCCTTTTATAGAGTACAGGTAGACTATATTTAGCATAATTCTTAAGGGCACTAAAACTTTCAGAATGGTAAATGACCATTGGCTTCATCTGAAAAAGTCACTGGCTGCATTAGTCTCTAACAAGAGAGTCAGCCTGTCCTTTGAAACTTTGAAGCAAGGCTTTCACTTCTCTCTGGCTACAAAAGTTCTAGATGGCATCTTCTTCCACTAGAAGGCTGTTTCATCTCCATTGAAAATCTGTTGTTTAGTGTAGCCACCTTCATCGATCATCTTAGCTAGATCTTTTGGATAACTTGCTGCAGTTTCTCTGTTTGCACTTGGTGCTTCACCTTGCACTTTTATGTTATAGGAACAGCTTCTCTTCTTCAACCTCATGAACAAACCTCTGCTAGCTTCAAACATTTCTTATTCAGCTCCCTCACCTCTCTCAGCCTTTGTAGAATTGATTAGGGATTCTTAATAGAATTGATCTGAATTAGGCTTTGGCTACAGGGAATGTTGTGGCTGGTTTCTATACAGACCACTCAAACTTTCTCCATATCAGCAATAACGCTGTTTCACTCTCTCATCATTCATGTGTTCACTGGAGTAGCACTTTTAATTTCCTTGGAGAATGTTTTCTTTGCATTCACAACTTGGCTAACTGCTGTGAGAGGCCTAGCTTATGGCCTATCTCAGCTTTCAACATGCCTTCCTCACTAATTTTAATCATTTCTATCCTTTGATTACAAGTGAAAGAGGTATGACTCTTCCTTTCATTTGAATGCTTAAAGGCTGCTGTAGGGTTATTAATTGGCCTAATTTTAATATTGTTGTGTCTTAGGGAATAGGGAGGCCCGAGGAGAGGGATAAAGATGGAAGAACAAGTGGTTGCTGGAGCATTTAGAACATACACATCATTTATTGATTCAGTTCACTGTCTTACATGGGCACAGTTCTCAGTGACCCAAAACAATTACAGTAATAACATCAAAGGTCAATAATCCCAGATCACCATAACAGATATATTCATCATGAAAAAGTTTGAAATATTGTGAGAATGACCCAAATGTCACAGAGACATGAAGTGAGCCCATGCTGTTGGAAAAATGGTGTTGCAGACTGGTTCGATGCAGGGTTGCCACAAACCTTCAATTTGTGAAAAATGCAGTATGTGCAAAGCGTAGTAAAGTGAGTCACAATAAAAGAAGGTTTGCCTGTGCTGAAAGAGAAATTTGTCCAGACTTTTCATAAACTAAAACAACTGTAAAGTATGGCATTTGTATTATCATCTCTTAGGAAGGAAAGTTGAAAAGCATTTTTGAAGTCATAGATCTAAAAAAAAAAAAAATAAATCAAACAATAAATGTTTTCTGTTTGTATTCCATCCAGTCCACGCTGTGAATTAAATCGATTACAGATGTCCTAGCTTGTCAGAAGAAATTTCTTCTGAACATATAGTTGTTGTTCAACAAAGGCTGATTGACAAATTCATAGTAAAGCTGGCCCTTATGATTAGTACTCTGTTTATCAATGGCTATATTAATATGTAAACCTGAGAGTTTGTTGAACAATAAAAGCACGTATAAAATAAGTGACAAGGGCATCATATACTGTTGTAAATCAGGATTAGGTGTCTGTGGATAAATGTTTTTTTTTTCTTAATCATTTATTTTATGAAACCTGGCTATGAATGTGGGTCAAAGTTACTCAAAACATTTAGTTAAAATGACCAGGTATTTCTTCTCTGGTGTCACTGAAGCCAGTTAACATCTGGCAACAATGGAGAACTGGGGAGGCCAAGATGACATTTTGTTCTCCTTTAAATCCCATTAATTTTTCCTCTCTGCCTTTCCTGCCAAAAAAGCTGTAATTTTTATGAAATGAGCTTTATAATATGTACTTGTTTAAAAGATAGGCTAACCAAAGTAAAGAGTCATTGTATGCTTTTTCCTTAAATTGAAAATATGCTTTTGTATGGCATTGAAAAGAAGCAAGAATAGCAAATGTCAATGTTTTAGGCATATCTGGTGCTGGCTTTGTATGAGCAATGATTAAGTAATTTATTATCATTTTTAATAATAACATTACTTTCTTTTTTCCGAGGAGACTTAAAGTGACTAGTTTTACACATAAAAATAGATTAGATTATACTGTGAATACCGTGTTTCCCAAAAAATAAGACCCACCCATAAAATAAGCTCTAGCAGGATTTCTAGGCATTTGCACAATATAAGCCCTACCCCGAAAATAAGACTAGTGATGGGCGTGGCTACTCAGGGTATATGCACAACTCATGCATTTAGGCAAGCAGCCTAAAGAGGAGCAGCCCTTCTCATCTGCCCCATCATGATAGCTACTATCTCAGGGGTGACCGGAATGGTGCAGGCAGCCCCACCAACAAGGTCGGCTCCCCCTGTCAGATCCCGGTCATCCTGTGCATGCTGCAAGCTGAGGCTTTGAGGGGAAAATGACACATCCCCTGAAAATAAGCCCTAGGGTGTCTTCTTGAGGAAAAATAAATATAAGACCCTGTCTTGTTTTCGGGGAAACACAGTGCCTTGGGCTAGAGCTGCATTGTAGCCCTTTGTATACTCTTGTGTCTAGCACTGTACCTGGCATGTAGTAAAAAACTAAATATTTGTTTTACAAATAGTGTTTTTACTACAAATATTTTTTTTCAAAAAGTAATTTATATTATTGGATTTTTATCATTTCTGTCACTTTATGCATTGTTTGTATGGTCTATAGTTTTAATATGAACACTTCAATGTTTGATAAATTTCCTCTCTAAAATATAATAATTTGTTAGGTAAGTGAAAACTCTCATCTTCATATAAAGTATTTATTTTGGAAAAAAAACTAAGACCCCTTGCTTCTGAAATGAGTGTTGTGTTTTTATAATTTAAAACTTAAACATAGCTAGAGAGACCATGGTTTAAGGGGAAAATGATGAGACTCTGAGAGTCTTAAGCCCATGAGTATATTGTTCTGGCTGCCTTTATAGTTGAAATTCCTAACACATAGTAGGAAATCAATAAATATTGAATTAAATCCATAAAAAGTGAATTCTAAGGTTATGAAAAATATGTTAAGATAATAAATGTGATTCTTATGTTTCTTAGCTAATAAACTGCCAATCAGAAAAATTCATGGAATATCAATCCATTCAGTATTTTTCACACTCCATTAGAATTTTCAAATATGGTATTAACTTTCATTGACCTACCTAATTATATTGACTTTTTTTCCTACTTTCATCATGGGATTTTTTACATGTGTGTTTGTACATTTAGATGTGCTGTTTTGTTTTCTGATCCTGAGAGCTGTTAAGCAGTTTGTTGAGGACCTGAGCGTTTTGCACTTGCTCTGATTGATGAGGATTTTGTTTGAAGGGCTGTTCATCACCGAGAGATCACACACCCAAGACTTATTTTAGAAAAAGAGTCACCCTTTGCTCATTGTCTCCCTTCACTTAATAGATGATGAGACTGCAGGTTGTGAACGTGAAGATTACTTGCTTGGAATATAGCGTATTGTACAACTGCCTTTTATTCCAGACCTTATTTTTTTGACCCTGCATTTCTCCATTTCTATTAATGCCACTTCCATAAAATAATGGCAGTAAGAATAATCCATAATTGTAATGCAGTTGGTATTTTTTCTGTATTCTTTCACATGTACCAATTACCCAGCCAAATTGAAAATAAAATAGGTGGATCTATTTTATATTAGTATTATCACTCAGTAGTGTCCAATCATAGAAAAGAGACTACCCTGGATATATTGAGTAGAGAGGACCTTAATGTAAGGACCCTTACACTAGAGCTGATAGGGCTGGAGAAGGAAATAGGATAGTAATTGTCCCTCTGCTGGAGCCCAGGATCCCCACTCTCACAACTAAACTCCACCGGGAACTCCAAAGCTGCTCCGGTACTGCTTTCCTCTTTATTTTGAGTTTGGAGATAGATAGAGTTTGTAGGTTAATAAAAGTAAACTCTATTTAATCTGAGTTGCTGAGTATAAAATCTAGTTCATAAAAACATTTTCATAAGTATCCCTGATAGAATACTATAATGATAGCCCCACTAGATTTTGAATTTTGAGGGGGAAGGGACCTATCTTTATTCAGCATTGTTGTTGAACTGAATTATGGAATTTCTGTTTTCTGACTTCACAGAGGTTTTGTAAAGGAGGGAAAAGCAAAGGAACTAAAATGATAAGAGCTTGTCACTCAATAATTGAAGAAAGTGGATTAATTTTTATAGCTTTAATCTGGTTTTAAGAATTTTAGGTAGAAATTGGTAGGGTTGTTAGAGGTAGGAAGTGTCTGCTAGTCCATACTTAAAAGTATAATATTGTACTGGGTGTAATACATTATGTTACATAAAATTTATATTTATATTTGTAGTAAGTATTTGAATGTAGAAGTACAATCATGTCTAAAGTTCTAAGTTTCAGAGATTTTTGTTGGCATTTGTGGAAAGAAAATTTTCAAAATATTTATAAATTATTTTTATAAAATGAAAGATTTCAACTATACAGAGAAATATAGAGGATAATATAATGAATATTTGTGTGCCTACTATCCAACTTTAGAATTTGGAAAAGATTTTAAACATAAGAATAAAGCAAAATAAGTGACTTAAAAAGTTTATAATTACATGACATTTAAATATAAATTTGACTTTAAGTTTTAAAGTTAACTCTATCTTCAGGAATTAAAAATCCTATTTCTAAATGGGATATTCTAGGAATGGTGCACATTATTTTAACAATTTCATAGGTGCGTTAAATATTGTTAGTTCAGTCTCATTGACTCCCAGTTTTATCTTAAAAGTAGTTTTTCATCCTATTTTTGGAAAATTATTTCTTTATATTCTTATAGTTTATAGTGTAATAAATGACACATGAAAAACTCCATAAAAATGAATCGTAAAACTCAAAACACGTGAGTACTTCCGCACATAATATTTATGCAGAAATATCAAGTATGTTTTTGAGCATGTGGCATTATGAAGCATGTTAATGTTTCACAGAATAGTTTAGTTGGAATAAAATTATGAATTTATTATTTAAATGAGGTAAAGGATTATATGGTTCTTTATGCAGAAAATACATCTCGTTTCTCTTACTTTATTATCTCATTTAGTTTTAGATGAAGGATGTCAGATTGTATAATGAGGAAACCAGTTCTCATTTTCACCAAGACTGCCCAAATTTAATACATGTGCTTTAAGCTTCAGTATCCTTCTAAGTAATAAGCTGTTATGTGTCTTACTTTTTTGTTTGTCAAATGTGGGCAAGGGCATTGTGAGACTTAGAATTTTGCCCTGTTCAACTGCCTGTAACAATATTAATTGACATGGCTATGATTTACTATGATGTTAAAAGTTGGAATTTTCTGCTATTTCTAATATGCTTTTTAAAGAATTTTCAGGGTTATTGGAATTATTAGAGCACTCTTATAGAATATTTTTAACAAATTTGTAAATTCTTTATTCATAATCAAGAAATAAACAACATAATGAAATAAGTATCTAGGTCTAGGCCTATAAAGAGGTGTTTTTCCTACAATAAAATTAGTTCAAAATGAATCATTCAATACCTATACTCTGAATGATTTTGTAGGTTATTTTGCATCTATATGGAATTTACTCAAGTAGAAAGGATTATTACTAAATAATAATCCTATATATTATTTAATACTATTATATAATACTTAAGGCTAGTACAGAATTATGTTTCACTTATCTCCTTCCCTGATAGTATGTGCACACACACATTCACATACACAGATCACTTGAGCTGTCCTGATAGCCAGCCCTATACTGTATTTCTTTTGTAGGAATATAGTATTGAGGTGAATAGGAAAAAAATAAGGAGGGTAACCTTATTCGACTTGGCCTTTCTGGCAATAAAAAAATAGCAGGAGGACTTCAAATAGTTCTGAAGAGAAGTGGAATGGTCATTTCTTTATTTAATACAATGTTATGATAAAGATTTAAAATTTATACTTGTTTAAAGAAGGGCTTAATTTGATTCTTCCTGTTTAATAAAATCAGGCCACCATTTACCCGGAACTGCATACAGAAGGCAAAAGGGCTGCAAGGCAGAATTACTTTGAGATCCAACCAATCAAAGAGTATTTCTTAATTGCTTGCTGCCATACTAGGCACTCAGAAAAGCAAAATAAGATAAGTAATTTAATTGTGAGGAAAATAAATTATATTCAACTACAAAATAATGTGTGCTTAGGGAGATGTAATTAGGAAGCACGTCGTTTACTTAAAGGGTAAGACTTTAGGCTAGGTAGCAGGTAGGGGGTTCCAGAAGAGGCGAGATGAAGACAAGACACAGGGGTGGAAATGAGTGTTAGGTATGGAGCTATGGAAAGGTCTAATGACAGCCTTTACTTTTAACCTGATTTATCTGGAAAGTTCAGCCCATGAGATAAACTTTGAGTAATGGGGCAGGGCTTGATTCACCTGCTGATCAGAGAGACAGGCTGTCCTCAGGGAAACTGATTGTGCAAAATTATCAGAACCTTGGTACTGATAAGGCAAGAGAAGAATGCTGAGACTGCAGGGAGATTGGTGACATTTATAGAAGGCACATTTATGCAATGCGTAAACATTCAGGCATTTATGAAGCCCCCCTTTTATTGACTAATCAATCTATAGGCTACAGTAAACTCAGAAGAAAAACATAAAATGATAGCTTAAAACTTGCAACGATAGGTCTTTTTCCTGCCTCTTTTTTTTTTTGTTCTTTGACAAGAAATGAGGAAAATTATCAGTTTTTTTTTTCCCTGCTAGAAGTTAGAGGATGGGGACCTGCTCCTTATTTGCAGTGTGCAACATTTCTCCGTTATTCCTCCTGATTCTTCTGCCTTGAGCCCAGGCTCCCTCAACTGTAAAGCAGAAGTGCTTCCATAATACTGAACTCAGTTCTTTGATTTTCTGTGATGTCTTTATTTTACAATGACTGTAATGTAATGGATTTTGTTCTTTCTGTATCTTGTGTATTTTTGACCGATTTCTTTTGAAGCCCTAACTAGTCCTTTTACTTTCTGATGTAAGAGAACAGACAGCTAAAACTCAGTAATCTCAAGGTGGGGATTGGCGGGAGAGAGTAAATTATTTTAAATCAATGGGAAGCCTCATTCTTGAAGTCCCCAGATTAATGTTCACATGTCCGTTAAATAGCTGAATATGTCTTGGGCGAGTCACTTGATCTCTGTGGGAATTGGTGTCTTCATTTGAGAAGGTGGGATGATAATGACTTTTAAAGTTGCTTTGCATTCCAATCACTGCATCAGGACATAATATGTCCTATTTAAAGGATATACTAGTTTTTGATTAGTCTTTGCACATAAATGAATGACTGACACTGGCATAGGGCTCTGAGTAGCAAGTATTCATAGTATAATGAGTGAATGAGATAGATTTTTTTTCTGGCATTATTGGCTCTAGTTGGAAAGTCACATTATACATATAGCCATCTTTAAACATTAATAGTACCCCTGTCTATACCTGATATATTTTCATAATCTTCCCTGTTTATTTTCTTCCTCAAACTATCAATACTTTGTTACATTACTGATGCCAAGAAATTTGGAAAAACAAAAAACGTGAAGAGAAAAGAAAAATCTCATTTTGAATTTGATAATTTGATAGTAGATCTAGCAAGTAAAACTAATTATGTTTATATAAGAGGATTTTACCACATCCCTCAAATTTCTCATTCATCTGTAACCAGGAATGCTAAAGTATAAAAATTAACAGGGATTATTCAAAGGAGTTATATGCTAGTGAAAATAGGAAATTTTAATAGAAGCCATTTTGCAAACTTTACTCTAGTGATTGCTGTAATTGGAGATGCTGAATTGAAAATGTGACCAAAATGTTCAATGGTAGGCATTTTGACAGTTTTCAGAATGAGAATAACTAGGCAGTTTGTAATTTTAACTCCTTTGAAAATTTAATCTCTTTGTCATTTGTTCCTTTTCTCATGTTTTTCTTTATACAGTGTTGATTACAAAAATCTGATCTAAAAATCTTATACTTAAACACATAGCTATTTATAAACTATTCCCTTATGTTAGTATTAAGCAATGTGGTACTAACATTATATTTGGAGTAATCAAATGGCTTCACATTTTCATTAATTGAGAAAGGATGGTGAGAATCAGAGCACGGCAGGGACGTAGCACATGATGGCCAAATGTTAGTAGTATCTCATGTGCTAAAGACTTTAAATATTTAGTTAAAATATTCATAAATGTTTTCCCAAGTGTAAAGCAAACCCTCTGTAGTAATGTTACTCCAAGGAATACTTCCTGTAGAAATTTATTTAAAGAAAAAGATTTACAAAAGGAGGCAAAGTTTTATGGACAAAGATTTTTGCCACATCATTGTTTCAAGATATAGATAAGTAGATAAATATCACATATATCTAAAGATGCAATTCAATATTAAGCAATAGGAGAGAGAATAATCAATTATATTCAAAAAATAAATCTATGAAAATTTGCTTTTGCACAACTTGTGCTTACATGGTGAAACAGATTGGATGTAACATTAAATGGAAAGAGCAGAACAAGGAAAAACTATAGGACATGATGTACAGCTATAGTGAAAGATTGGAAATAAAAAAAAATTACAGTGCTTGGATCTGGGGATACTATTATAAATGATTTTAATGTTATCTCTTAACAGGTTACATATTTTTTTGTAAAGATTTTATTAACTTGATTTATTCCTTTGGCTTTTTAAATAATATACTTTAATCTTTTATAGCATTTTTAGGTTTATAGAATAATTGTGCAGAAAGTACAGAGAGTTCCCATGTGTCCCTTTCTCTCCTCTGCACACAATTTCCCCTCTCTTAACATCTTGCATCTGTGGGCATATTTGTTACAATTGATGAGCCAGTATTGATGCATTGTTAATTAAAGTCCATAATATACATGAGGGTTTACACCTTGTGTTATAGAATTCTGTGGGTTTTGATAAATGCATAGTATTATGTACCTGCAATTATAGTATCATATAGAATACTTTCACCTCACCAAAACCTCCTGTGCTCCCCCACATCCGACCCCTGTTCCTGAACTCCTGGAAGTCACTGATCTTTTTACTGTCTCTAAAGTTCACTTACTTCAGATTGTCATATAGTTGGAATTGTACAACATGTAGCCTGTTCAAACTAGCTTCTTTTACATACTAATACCGGTTTAAGGTTTCTCCATGTCTTTTTGTAGTTTGAAAGCTCATTTCCTTTCATTGCTGAATAAAATGCCATTGTGTTAATGTGCCACAACTTGTTTATCCATTCACCCATTGAAGGACATATTGGTTGTTTTCAGTTTATGGCAATTATAAATAAAGCTGCTATAAACATTCATGTTCAGGTTTTTGCACAGATGTAAGTTTTTAACTCATTTATTCAAATTATTTAAAGGAGTGCCATTGTTGGACTATTTTTAATTTTAACAAAGTCCAATTTATCAATTTGTTTTTCATGAATTATATTTTTGCTATCCTCTCTAAAAAGTCATTGCCACACTCAAGGACACCTGCATTTTCTCCCTATGTTATTTTCTAGAAGTTCTATAGTTTTGTGTTTTACATTTAGGTCTATGTTTATTTTGAGTCAATTTTTATGGAAGGTGTAAAGTCTGTGTCTAGATATATTTTTGTGCATCTGGATGTCTGGTTGTCCTAGCACCATTTGTTGTAAAGATTATCATTTCTCCATTGAATTGCCTTTACTCTCTTGTCAAAGATAAGTTGATTGTATTTGTGTGAGTCTATTTCTGGCTGTCTATTCTGTTCCACTGATTTATTTGTTTATTTTTTTTTTTTTATACCAGACTGTCTTGATTACTTTATAGTGTGAGTTGATGTGAGGCAGTGCCAGTTCCCAAACTTTGTTCTCTCCTTCAATATTGTGTTTTCATTCAAACTTTTAGCACATTAATCATTGTTCTTTAAATTCTCTGTCTCGTAATTTCAAAATGTCTGCACTGTATGAGTCTGTTTCAGATGCTTGTTCTGTGTCTTCAGACTGTGGTTTTTGCTTTTAGTATACTTGGTAATGTTTTGTTGAAAGATGGACATTATGTACTGGGTAAAAGGAACTGAGGTAAACAGGTCTTTAGTTTGAGCTTTTATAATTATCTGGCTAGAAGTTAGGCTATCTACTGCTTGCTGTAGCTGTTGCTGTCAGGGGCTAAAATTTCTTCTGGTATCTTTGTAATTGTCTCCCTTGTAGTCTTTGGCTTTCCCTAGAAACTGTTTCTTAAATAAAGAATGAGGTTTAGGCTGGGTGTAGTGGCTCACATCTCTAATCCTAGCACTCTGGGAGGCCGAGGCAGGCGCATTCCTCAAGGTCAGGAGTTTGAAACCAGCCTGAGCAAGAGTGAGACCCCATCTCTACTATAACTAGAAAGAAATTAATTGGCCAACTAATATATATAGAAAGAAAATTAGCTGGGCATGGCGGTGCATGCCTATAGTCCCAGCTACTTGGGAGGCTGAGGCAGCAGGATTGCTTGAGCCCAGGAGTTTGAGATTGCTGTGAGCTAGGCTGATGCCATGGCACTCACTCTAGCCTGGACAACAAAGCAAGACTCTGTCTCAAAAAAAAAAAGAATGAGGTTAGTAATACAGAAAGAGTCACTGCTACCTGATTATGAAAAGGAAAGACATTGAACAAGATTATGTAAATTGATAAATAGTAACAGGCTATAACTGTTAAAGAGAAACTTAAGTATTTAGAAGGTGCATTATAGGTGGACTCCCCCTCACAGCCTACACAGCAGTCATATTTTGATTCTGGAATGAGCCAGTGTATTTAGTCTGTTCTGTAGGGCTCAGCTTAAAATCATTGCCTCAGAGAACATGTCTAGAACAGGTAAGTTCTACCATTTAAAAGCCATTACACAATCCTGATTTTCCATCACAGCATTTATTAAATGGAGTTAATCATTTAGTGCCGCAATTTTGTTTAATGTTCTATTTTCCTGTTAGACTGCACTTTGTTCCCTATGGTATTTAGAAAGAGAGATTGAGCCATCTTAATTACACACCCACCAACCAACCAACCCACAAAACAGGTGCTTACTATGTACAAAGAAGTTTCATACTCTGGTGCTGATATAAAAAAATCCCACTTGGAATTTTATCCCATGGACATAATTTAAAATAAAATAAAATCCATTCATATGAAGTAGCTTTTTGCAAATTTACTTTTAATATAAGAATTTTGAAAAGGCTAAAAAATTAGGGAAATGGTTATATAAATTGTTAAATCAAGTTGACATATTTGAAGATACTATAGCAACTTGACAATGTAAAACTATAAGCTATTGCAATAACTATAAAACTGTGTGAACACGGAGGCAAAAATGTGCATAGTATTAGCTTAGTTGAAATAAGGGTGATTAGTGTTTGTTCTTAATTGCTTTACTGTTGAAACAGTTATACTGTTTAAAAAATGTAAGTATGATATTGTATGTTGAGATATGACCTTAATCTTCAAGGGGCTTGGTTTATAGTTTAATTGCAGGAAGATAGTACACTTATACATAGAAAGATAACTGATTCTCTAGGCTTCATATAATAGGAGTTAACTGAATACTATGGACAATAAGAATTTCAGTTCTAACATTTTTCCTCTGTGCTGGCATTTCTATCTCTGGAGATATTGATGAGCTGGTCAATTCAGATTCCATCAGACACAGGGAACGTATTACATGAAGAATAGCATCCCTAGTGCTTTACTCCTTCATTTCCAGCTCATTTAGTTCCATCTATAAATCCATTTGGCGCTTCTATTACACAGTGAATGATTTTCCAATTTGAGCCATATTCATTCATATTTTACTTAGTTTTGTTTTGTTATAAAAAGGAATACTCTTTAGGATAAGACGTAATGATCACCACTAATTAAATTTTTTCAAAAGTTCCAATTAATTCTTGTGAAGTTTACATTTGGATAGGGAATTGGGAACATTGTAATTCAGTTTATCATACTTCTGAATGATTTTAAGTAAAATATTATTGAGGAAATATGATTGTGATCACTTTAGAGAGGGATCATTTTCAAGTCTGTCCTTGATGCAAAGGCTGGTGTATGACTGTGGATTGTTGGACCAGAAGGCTGATGGATCAAGATCATAGGCTATTTCTATATGGCCAAGTTGGGTTTAGAAATATGCTGGTAGTCTATTTTGAGGGTCTTATTAATGCTGTGGAGTGAATTGTGTCCCCCTGAAATTCATATATTGAAGCCTAATGTGACAGTATTGGAGATGGGACTGTTAGGAGATAATTAGGTTTAGATGAAGTCATGAGGGTGAAGCCTTCATGTTGGGATTAGTGTCCTTCTAAGAGGAGACCCTAAAGAGCTTCTTTCCTCTCTCTCTCCAAGCCATGTGAGGACACCATGAGAAGGTGGCTGTCTATAAGCCAGGAAGAGAGTCCTTGTCATGAACCAATGACCATAGTGGTACCTGTTCTTTCATTTACAGCTTTCAGAACTGTGAGAAAGCAAATTTCTGTTTTTTAAACCACTCAGTCTCTGGGGATGTGTTCTAAGTCATATATTGCCCACATTGATGGCTTGCTTGGGTGGCACAGCCTTTTTGGATTGCTTTCCCTTTCCTGTCACATCCTCATTCCCTTACAGGGGTTTTCTGCACCTCTCAACAAATGACTGGCACTTGAATTTTTTCTCAGAGTCTTTGTTGGAACACAAGACAGTACTGAGCTCCTTATTTGACATTTTGTCTACTCAAACAGAGTAGACTGATTGCAGTGGGGAAATGCAGGAATTTGGAAATGCCACTGGGGCATTAGCAATATTGGAAAAAGATTTAAGTACAAGCTTTAATCCTGGTCAATAACAGTGTCTCCCACCTGCCACCCCACCACCCAAACACTCAGGCCACACATGCATGCTTGTATTGAACATGTGTCTATTTGTAATTGTTAAATCAAACTAAAATGTGGCCTGAGAATGCCTCTGTACTTGCATACTTGAGTTCTTACATATAAACCACAACCTAATTTAGTAGAAAAATAAACTGAAAACTTAACTTAGGAATATGCTTCTGTAACAGTAGCTGAGTCTCAGCCAATCACAGCATCCATACTTCAGCCACTCACAGGAAGTCAGTTGTCAAACGATGTTCAAATAAGGCAACACCAAGCTGTAACCAATACAACTGTTTCTGTACCTTCCATTTTGTAATGTCACTTTCCTTTTTTTGGTCCATAAATTTTCTCTGACCATATGGCAGTCTCAGAGTTTCTCTGAATCTGTTTCTAATTCTTAGTATTGCTGAATTTATGAATTTTGTTTTTATGTTGCTTAATTAAACTCTGATAAACTTAATTTATCTAAAGTTTTTCTTTTAACAGATCTGGTGTCAGAAGTGGGATCTGAAGTAAACTCCAGTGATCCCTAGGAACTGGAGGTGGCCAAGCAAGATACTCACAGAACCAATTGCGCTCCCTGCTGTCTTGTTTGTAACCAGAGGTTATGGTGAGTTTTTCCTTGAATTCTGAGCTCCACTAATTTGTACTCTGAGCTCTCTGAATTTATTTGAGCAAATTCAAACTATATTGGGTCTGAGATTGGATTTTATTTGATAACTAACTGGATTGAATTCACTTAAAGGTCTTGGATCTCAGGTAGGTATCTTTTTGATAATGGGTTCATTTCAATCCAGAGCCCTCTGGGACCCCATCTAACTTGATGTATAAAAATTATGGGCCCAGAATGTATACATTTATAGAAAAATGGGTTAACGTTACTAAGAAAACTTAGAATTAAGATGCACACCATGGGAAAGTTTTCATTTGGATAAAATCATTTATTTGTGAGGCATATTAGATAAAAGGGGATCAAAATTCCTGCAAAAACAATGGGATGTATTTTTCATTGGTATGTGGAGGGATCTAAAAGATTAAGCAAATTAAAAATTGCCTTTTTAAAAGATTTTGTTTTGCAAAAACAAATGAAAAGCTTAAGCAACAATCTAAGGACATGGTGAAAGTGGATTGTCCTCTGACTAAACTAACCCTGTTTCTTTCTCTCCATCTCTACCTACATACTCTGAGTACACTATCCTGATCTAAGGGAAAATCCTCAAAAATTGACTGAGGAATTTAGAATCCAAACATGAGCTTATGATCTGGTATTCCCTGACACTTACATGTTACTGGGACCTGGCAAAGCTTGGAAATGGATAGCAACAGCGGAATGGGACAAACCTGAGAAGGATATCAAAGACCTCTTCAAAACCTTTGTGAGAAGTGCCAAAAGAAGTAGAAAAATTGCTGAAAACCTTTTAGATTCACTTTCTAAGATTTTTACACAAAAAATTGATTGGTCCATCATCCAGTCTTATAGACCAATAAATAAATAAATAAATAAAAATAAATAAAAATTTAGAAAATGATGAACCACTTTCAGATTACAGAACTTGGTTAGAAACAATGTGAAACATTCCAGCCTCAAAGTACAGCAAGGGGTATTTCCTGCAGGGACTGAAATGGCATTAATGGCTCTATTTATAAATGGACTCCATCTTGAACTTATCATTTAATTAAAAAACATAAACCAAGATGGAAAGTTACAGATGTGACTGAATTGGTGACCTTGGCTGAACATTTTGAGAGGAATCCAGAGTAAGAAAAATATTCAAAAGGCTAACAAGCTTGTGTCTCTCCAATTATAGCAGTTACAGGGGCTGAGACCAAAGGGGCCCTCTTGTCCTTATTTTAAATCATAACCAAAAGATCCTAGAACAAGAAATTCCTTACCCTGCGATGTCTGCCTTCATTGCCGACAACAGGGACACTGGGAAGAGATTGTCCACTTTTCTAACAGTCCACTGACAAACCTCCCTTTAGGTTGGACTCTTTCTCCACCAGACAAAGCCCCAAGGGATTTTAGCTCTTATGATCATAATCAATATTGATGATGCTCTAAGGGATTCTTCAGTAAATTATTCCCTGTAATATCCTTAAAAGAAGGGTCAAAATAAATGGAGAATTTTGTTCAGCCCTGGGGGATATTTGAGCCACCTTTTCTTCTATTAACCCCACTTTAATAAGCTAACAGATTCCCAGGAATAAAAAGGGGTTTCAAATCAAGTTCAAGAGATCCCATATCTAAACCTGTCTAGTTGACTTTGGAGCTGTTTCCAGAAAAACATGTTTTATTTTTTTGAGACAAGGTATGCTCTGTTGCCTGAGCTAGAGTACAGTGGTGTCATCACAGCTCACTGAGACCTCAATCTTCTGGACACAAGTGATCCTCCTGCCTCAGCCTCCTGAGTAGCTGGGACTACAGGTGCATACCACCACGCCTGGCTAAGTTTTCTATTTTTTGTAGAGATGAGATCTGGCTCTTGCTCAGGCTGGTCACGAACTCCTGGCCTCAAGCGATCCTCCCACATCAGCCTCCCAGAGTGCTAGGATTATAGGAGTGAGCCACTGTGTCCTGCCAAAACATACCTTTTTACTGTGAGATACTGTTCCAGTAAAGTTGCTAGGGTGAGACTTATTTTCATAGCTAAAAGGGCATATAAAATTCTCCTTAAAGGGAAAAATGATTTTAAAGTTCCCTGACTCTCCTGAACCAGAACTGTTATGTTCTCTACAGGCAGAAATTGATAAGATCAAAACTCAGGCTTGTCATACCTCTGATCTTTCCAAAATACTTGATGTTTATGGGCCTCTTTCTCTACTGATATAGGAGAATTAACAGTGTAGAACCTATAAAAGTCCAAACAGACCAATCTTAACCTTTGCATAAATTATCACAATATCCTCTAAAAACCTAAAGCAATTCAAGGGCTCTCGCCAATTGCAAAAGATTTAATTAAACGAGGACTTATATTAAATAATTCCATGTACTAGTTCTTGTAACACTCTAATCCTACCAGTTAAAAAACCAAATGGATAGAGTTAGAGATTTGTTAAGATTTATAGTTAATTAATGATATTTTAATACCCAGGTTTCCTGTAGTCACAAATCCTAATATTTTATTATCTAATGTACCTATGGATTCAAAGGGGTTCACGGTAATTGACTTCTGCTCAGCCTTCTTTAGAAGTCCAGTTCATAAAGAAAGTCAATATTTGTTTGCCTTTACTTGGAAAAATTAGCAGTCCACCTGAACTGTAAGACCATAGGGGTTTACTGAAATCCCTTTGCATTTTTCCCAGGTATTGCATCAAGACTTAATAACCCTACAGTTTCCTCGAAATTCTATTCTTGTTTAGTATGTTATGTTCTGTTATTATGCTCTCTCACTAAAGAGTATGCCTTTTATAGCAACTCACACATAAAGGTCAAAAGGCTTTGAAGAAAAAACTTTGGTTTTCAAGAGAAAACACCCACTATTTGAGATATAACTGCTGATGGAATTTTGTCTCTCTTGAGAACCTGAGAACTATTCACAGTTTTCCTCAGCCTGCAATTAAAAGGCAATTAAGTGGCTTTCTTGGATTTGCAGCATATTGCAGATCCTAGGTCCCAAATTTTTCCTTGTAGGCCTCACTGTTGTATGAGCTCACTAGAAATCCATTACCAGAGCCTTTACCTTGGAAGACAGTCACAAGCACACTTCTAACTAAATGAAATCAGCCTTACAACAGCACCCAGCTTTAGGAATTCCAAATTACACCAAACCTTTTACTTTGCTCATTCATGAACATATCAGGCATTAGGAGTTCTTCTTACCCTAGAACATGGGGGAAAACTTAGACCCATTGTATATTATAGCCTGCAGTTAGACCGGGGTAGCTAAGGCACAGCGTGTTTTTTTTTTTTTTTTTTTTAATTTTGACTCTTTTATTTTTTTTTAATTTCAAAATATTATGAGAATATAAACATTTTGGTTACGTATCATGCCTTTGCCTTGCCTAAGCCAGAGATACAAACGTGCCCATCCCCCATACAGCGGTGCTCTGCACCCATTAATTGTGAGTTTACCTTTCTTGTGAGCACCTAAGTGTTGATCAGTTAGTACCAATTTGATGGCCAGTGGGTGGCCTAATTGTTTTAAAGCAGTTGTAGCAGCAGCTACTTTGGTAGTTGCTTTACCTGAGCTGGTTTTAGGGAATGAACTTAATTTGGTTTTAGGGAATGAACTTAATTTGCAAGTCCCTTGTGCTATGGAAAGTCTGTCAAATTCCAACCAAACTTAGCATTTCTCAGCAAGTAGATGATTAACATGTTATGACTTTCTTCTCCTGTCTCCTCCTAATCTCCATCTAAATCCTGGGGTTCTATTTCATTCTAACTCACTTTCTTTTCCTTTAACACAGTGAATATTTTATTGTTTTCCTGCTGGGTCCTGTAATAGGCTCTATTATATAATACAGCTCACCTAGACAGCACAGGCATCTTTCAGTCACTGTCCTACAAGGGGTGCTGTTTATTTGGCTTGTCTGTTCTGGGCGCCACAGCCTTAACTGCCATTGTTCATTAGGGATGCATATAGGGTACCTACTGGCCTGGCCATACCAGTTGCCAAAATATTGAAATACTTTTAAACTGGTTGCTCAAAGGCTGCTTTCCTGATACTCATAGGTATCCTTTTCTTCCCTCCCTTTCCCCTCAAGTTGTCTTGATATTCTTGCCTTCCAGATATGACAACTGAAGGGTTAATACCTACACACAAATTTTAATGTCAGCACTGTATATAGGACAGAAAATATAGGCGCTGTTGAATGCAGGAATTGTAAAGACAATCTTATGATTAGTTTGAATGGTTGAGTCTACCAAATGAAACAGGCTTTATTTATCTTTACTTATAAATTAGCTTATTTATCTACTGTTATTAATTAGCTAAAACATGACTATATATATATGAGTGTGTGTCATATATGTGACACATACACACACAGACACATACATATATAATCATATATATAACAAATATCTAACACACCGTAGCCAGTGGGCAACTCTGCATTGTCTCTGCCCTGGTCCTGCATTTCCAGTCCTCATCTTGTGTCATCATCCTCTGATCCTCTCTTCTTTATACTACCATAACGTCCCTTATTTTTGTCAACATTTTGTACATGGACAGGGAAGTGCAGCTTCACCTTAATCTTTGCAGCTTCTGGGTTTCAAACGGCACCTGGGGCAGTGCAGCAGAGTGACCCCACCCAGGAGCTCAAGGCTGATCTAAGCAGAGGGAGCAGTGGCCCTCAAACTACTGCCCGTGGGCCACATGCGGCCCCCTGAGGACATTTATCCAGCCGGCCCACCGGGTGCTTTTGCAGCCACTGCCTGTCCTGCTTAGCAGCCAACTCGCCGGGGGCCCACAGTGTGCACATGTGGAATATGCTCCGCACTCTCCAAGGCCCTCCAACAATCTGAGGGACAGTGAACTGGCCCCCTGTTTAAAAAGTTTGAGGACCCCTGGCTTAGAGGGTTGCTAAGCATCATCTAAATACGGCTTCTTTGTTCCAATGACTCTTATGAATATCTGAGCAAAGATGGCACATAAGAAGATTCTTTCTCTTTCATTAGTTTCTGAGATGTACTTGCAGCCTGTCATCCTAGGCATGGGTTTTCCGTCTACTGTGGATTTCTGTCTGAATCTCTGCCCTGTGGACTCTCCGATCTATTGTGCCAATGAGAAGAGTTTATAAGATTTCAAGAAGAAAAGGGAAACTTTCTGAGGTTGGCAATAATCTGAAAGAGTCTTTTTTTTTTCTTTTTTCTTTTTTTTTTGGTATATAGAACTTATGACACTCTTTTGTTTTAGCAGAAAATATTTCTCTTGATGTAATAACCTCCCAGTTTTCTCTATTTGATTACATCAAGCTCACAGTGTGTATACTGTACTTTCAAATGCAACATTTTATTTAATTTTTCCAATATCAGTGTGAGTTAGGATGTTGGAAATTCTACATTCTGCATTTACAGATGAGGAAATTGAGGTGCAATTTATATTTAGCCTCAACAGTATAAATGGAAAAATTAATAACAGCAATAGCAATAAAAGCTTAAATGTGCAAGAGCATTGCTTTCTTGATTCTCCTGGAATAAATGCAGACTCCTACAGCTATAACCAAATGTAGGCAATTTATATGAAAAAGGATGCTTATAGATTAAGATTTTGGAAATGATTGGCTAGTTGTAAAATGTGATTTTAAAGGTGATCAAGCACCTGTTTCAGTCCTAATTATTAATACATGCTTCTGGCTACTTCATTTCTCTTTATCTTTAACTCTTCATCATATTACCTTTAGATATTTTTTTTTATTGTTGTTGTTGTTGTTTTCTCCACTCTTTATTTTCATGCTTGTCTCGGGAAAGATCATCTACCTACACACTTTACTATTTGGTTTATAGGAAAACCTCTAGAAACCACTACTCTCTTCCCTCTTTGCACTTTGTTTCTATGATAGGTGCACAGGAGACATTTGGAATTCATGGGCAAGATCATGGGAATGATATTTGAAGGTAGCATCCAGCATGTTATATGGGCATATGTTACATGCTTGTTGAATGACTGCTCAAAGGAAAGAAGAACAAGACCAGTAATAAGAGGTTTACACCCTTCAGCTAAAAAAATGGAAGAGAAAACAGGAGTGAATCAGAAAACGAAAGAAATAGATCCATAAGAATCTATTCTTTGTCAATATTGTGTTGTGGATAAAAGATTCAATTGTCAAAAGAAATTTAGATTGATATTACAAAATATATCAGCTTACACTGTATATAGAAACATATATTCTTTACATACTCATTTAGCCTCTTCATTGGCTTGTGAAGAAATGAACTATCAAAAAAAACAAAAACAAAAAAACAAAAAGGAAAGAAAAAGAAATGAGCTATCTACTGTATGCCAGCCATTGTAATGAATGTTAGGGATATGCTGATGAGTAAAAATAGATATGCCTTTTGTTTTCATAGTTTATAGACTACTAGGAAATAAAGACACTGAATAATAACTGTGTGATATTTAGGATTCTTTGATTTAATAGTATAAATACTACTAAAAATACAAAAAATATTAATTTGAAGGAAAGGAAGAGAATTCTATAAAATCAAACCAAAGCAATAAAAAAAGCTAAAACAAAATGGCAATAATATTGGTAACATATATATATAGAACTTATATGGATGTAACAATCATCTTCCAAAATGGAGAAACATTAGCAGCATTACTTTAATAATCACTAAAAATATAGATATGCCCACTATTGTTATTTATATTTAACAATTCACTAGAGGTTTAGGTTATGCAGTAAATCAAAAAAATTAAAGATTAGAAAGGAGGGGATGCAACTGTTGTTGGTTTTTCTTAATATAATTGTCTACATAAAATTTTTAAAATGATCTGACAAATTAGCACAAATTGTTACATCTAAAAGGAAAGTTAGCAAGATGACTGGATATAAGATCAATATAAACAAGTCAATTGTATTCCCATTCATCAGCAAAAAAATTTTTTAGCATCATTTCCAATACTTACAAAAACTATAAAATACATATACATGAATTTAACAAAAGATAAGCAAGATACATAGTGATAAGAATTTTATTAAAGGCATCGAAGAAAACTCAGAAAATGAAGAGTTATGTTAAATTCATGGTTAGGGATACAATATCACTAATAATTCAGTTTTCCCAATCTGTCTATACAGTCCATGTGGGGCCAACAAAAATTCTAGCAGTTATTCATGGAACTTGACAACCAATTTTCACATTCATAAGGGAGAACAAAGGGTTAAGAAAGGTCAGAACACTACAGAAAAGAAGAATGAAGAAGAACTTGCCTTACCATAGCTCAAGACTCTTACGTAGCAATAGTAATCTACACCATGTGGTGTTAGTACAGAGAAGGACGTGTTGAACAGTGGAATAGAATAGAAAGATTAGAATAGATCATACATACCCGGAACTTGATTTTTCAAAGAGTTGATAAGGCAGATCCATAGTGAAGGAGAGATCATTCTATAAATAGGATTGGAAAGACTGGTTAACCATATGAAAACATAAAATAAAACTGAGTTCAATCTCTAATGGATTAAAGACATAAATATCAAAAGTAAAGTTTTCATGTGTTTTTTGGCCATTAGTTTATCAGTTTCTGTTAATGTCCTTTGCTCACTTTTTAATGGAGTTGTTTGATTTTTTCTTGCCGATTTTCCTGAGTTCTATATAGATTCTAGTTAGCAGTCCTTTATAGACATATATCATGTAAATATTTTCTCTTATTCTGTAGATTGTCTATTTGCTGTAACAGTTGTTTCCTTGGCTGTGCAGAAGCCAAGGAGCTTTTTAATTTGATCAGGCCCCATTTATTTTTGTTGTTGCTGTGATTGCTTTTGGGGTCTTCTTCGTAAGTTCTTTGCGTAGGTCAATGTCTATAAGCGTTTTTTCCAATATATTCTTCTAGAATTCTTATGGTTTCATGCCTTATAAAACTCTGAAAAAAACAAAAGTAAAGTTTTAAAACTTAGAAAAAAATATAAGGAAATGATATGCTAGCTTTAGAATTAAAAAGTATTTCTTAAGATACAGAAGGTGCCAACCATAAGAGAAACTGTGGGTAGATTTGTCGCATTAAAAGTAAGAACTCCCATGTACCAAAAACATCTTGAAGAATCTGAAAAGAGAGGCTACAGCCTAGGAAAAGATATTTATATTACAGACACCTGACAAAGTACTAGTAACTAGATTATTTAAATAATTGCTACAAATAAATATGAAAATACAAGCAGCACAATATAAAAATGGGTAAAATATATAAATATTTCACAAAAGGAGAAACTCATGCCAGCAATAATTAAGAAGTCTGATAATTGCCTCCATTGGAGATATGGAATAGCTGGATCCTTTATATATTGCTAGTAGGTTATATGGTGGTACTTAAGACATTGGCCATTATATTTTAATCACTTACCTTATAATGCAGCATTTCCAATGATAGCTCTATATTCAAGAGAAAAATGTACTCAGATGCACCAGGAGAAATGAGCAAGAGCAAAAAATTGTTCAAGAGAAAAAAATTGGAAAAAAACTGAATATTCATCAAATACTGATAAATTGTAGTATGTTCTCACTGTGGAATACTTCAGCTACAAATAACAGCTCAGATATTTTTTTGTTGTATAATTTGAAAAAATCAAGTCCTAGAAGACTATGTACTGGGTATGAAGTTCAAAACCAGGACATGCTGAATGATAGATCATTTTGGCATATGTAGAAGAGAACCATTAGCATAAAGTCAGATGAGCTGTTATCACTGGGAGGGATTTGAAGGGGGAGAGAGAGAGATGGGATAAGAAAGGAGCCCATAAATAGATTTAAGTTATTATTAATTTACTGGTTCTTGGTTTGAGTAATAGATTAAAATTGACCATTATACTACTTTAAACTGACTAAATAAAATTTAGTTCTTGCATAGATTGCTAATGATCAATAACCAAGGATTCAATGTCGGTCTCAGGTTGAACAACTAGGAAAATAATAAAGTCATTCACAGGGAAATAAGACCATATTTGAAATATAAAACACCTGTATTGGATTTTAATATGTGTTTATTTCCTTCTCACCAGGGAAATTGTTGTGGTATCCTTTAACCAAAGTAGCTAAGAGAATTATTTTACCAATATGCTTTTTCTTTCTGTTCCTCTGTGGTCCACATCGTCTAATCCCTCTTCCTCTGTACTGTGATGCTCATTATTTGATTCAGGACCTGCATACTAACTTTGTTCATGCATGTTTATTTGTGAGATGATTTTTATCTATAGGTGAGGGATTGAATGTAAGCTTAAACACAAATTGTAGTCAGACATGCCTGAGAACTGATAGGGAATGCCTGTCAGAAATCCTGCTTGTTGGAAGGAATTTGATGTTTTCTCAAGGAGAGCTGCTCCAAAAGGAAGAATGAGTCAGGCAGAGAAGCTCCACCCAGCTATAGATTAGAGGTGATTGTCAGGGGTTGGGGGGATACTAAATATATGTGACATCATGTCTGTTGATTGAATTTCTCTCCACTGATTTACATGTGTGTTTTAAGGAAAGAGAATCTGAAAAGATTTTTTTGTTTTGTTTTGTTTTATGAAAGAGGAACTCTATGTTAAACAAACAGGATGGCCTGCACTGATGCATACCTATTCTCCTGGTACAAATAAGTAGCAATGCTGGATTAAATAATGTAGAAATAACACAATTTTTAAATATTAGCAAGCTCAAGCGAAAAAAAAAAGTAAGGGAAATTACCAGATTGAAAAGACAAAAGGAAAGGAATAGTCGAAAATTATATTAATAGTTGATGATAAGACAGTCCACAGTTGTTAGATATGGATATGGGCCTTTGGGGAAGGAGGCTCTGGCTTTAACTAGAATATGGGGACAGGGCTTACTTCTACACTGACTGGGGAGCTGCCACCACTATTTTGCAGAAAGTTGAGATCTTCAAAGAGTTTCCCAGTCTATGAAGTGTACTAGAAAAACTAAGGGACATGGAGAAGCAGTGATATTTCGAATTTTCAATGAAAAAAATTACAAAATTCTGAGAAATCAAACACCAAGACATGAAAGTAAAGTGTGATTTTATGTAATGTTCTTCTTGTGTCGAACCTAAGCTAAGCTATAGCTATAACTATTCGTCCAGAAGTGGGGAAATATCTGAATTCTCAGAAAAGGAAGGGTTAATGGTCCATGCGCTAAGGCATAATTGGATTCCCACAACCACCATTAAAGGTAATCTCACAATTACAAAATTTCAAGTCACACAAGAAAGGGATACAGTATAAGGTAAAGTCAATAGATATAATAATGTGAGAATTAACACTTTCTAAATTAAAAATAAAACATAATCTAACACTACATAGTGAAATTCTTCAAGCAATAAAAAAGAATTGAAACCATAATGATAAAACAGAACATTATAAAGAATGAACAGATGGCACTGTTATAATTACCCAGCCAGAACTTCTAGAAATGAAATATATATTCATTGAGATTAACAACCTGATAGAATGGTTAGAGAGAATATTAGACAAAACTATAGGAAGAATTAGTAAACCAAGAGATAGAGCTTAGGGACTCAGAATAGACTACAGAAAGATAAAGAGATGTGAAACAGAAAAGATGAAAAAATATGGATGCTATACATAGATGGCCAAATATAATCAATTAGAAGTCTGCAAGGAAAAAACAGAGAGTAGGGGAGAGGTATTCAAAAATATTATGGGTGGAAATTTTCTTGAGTGAAAGACAGACAAATCTAAAGTGAAGACACTAATTCATAAATAGAATAAATAAAACAGATCATACCTACATGTACTACAATGAAACCATAGCACACTAGGCACAGGAGAAAACTTTTAAAGTAACCAGAGAAAAAAGACAATCATTGAAAAATAATGACAATGTACTGATGAAAGACTTTTATCTCTAAAAGCTCCCAAAAGGAATAACATCTTTGGAAGTTGGAAACAAAAACTCACAACTCAACCAACCTATCACTTAAGAGTGAGTTAAAAAAAAAAAAAAAGAATAAATTAATCAGAGCCCAAGAATATTTCTTTTTAGTCTCGAATAATTGCTGGAAATGCTACTAAAGATTGTATATCAATAAGCAGGATCTTGAACCCAGAAATAAGAAGTGGGATTCAAGAAGCAATCATGAGTAAAGAGAATTGGTAAATATATGATTTGTTGTGTATAACCATTGATTATGACAGACAGTAATAAGAATTACCCCAACAATAAAAATAAAAATAGTGATAAATAATTTTGAGATTGAATATTTTAAAAAGAAATAACTGAGACTTATATAAAAATATGTAAGTTCTCATTAAATGTCAAAATGTGATTGTTTAATAACTTAAATGGTATACTCTCTGGCCAGTATGTTATGAAGGGACTAGAAACCAGGGGGAAAATGAGATTCAACACAATATAGTAATAAGCAATAAAAGAATTTATACTAATAAAAAAGAGAAAATGCCATCAAAAGTTATCATGAAAATGAGAGAAGCCACAGGTAAATAATTTTAGAAATGACAAAGGAGTCATAAATCAGATACTTTGGAGATTTCAAAAATCATAAGAAAACTATGAATAGCTTTCTTACAAATTTGAAAACAGATTAAAATACGATTGCCTATTAAAACATGGATTACAAAAGTTTGTCAAGAAGAAAGAGAAAGCCATGAATAAACTAACATTTTTAAAAATAAAACTTAGCATGATACTTAAAATCTACTCAGAAATAATATGCTTATACAAACTCATGTAAACTGCTCCAAAGAAAACTAAAAACTCAGAAACACATTTAAAGGGCTATTATTTTCTTGAAAGAAATTATGTGACAAGCTGACTTACGAACTTCATAAAACAGCTAACAGTTATAAAACATTTTTATGGGCCATATCCTCTTCTAAGTGTTTCACATATATTATTAACTCATTATAATCTTCAAAAATCCTAAATGTAATATTAGTTAACATAATTCAGCAATATATTGGAAGAATACCTGGTGGTTAAATAGAGTTATTCCAGAAATTCAAGAATGGGTCAACATTAGAGATTCTGTCAGTATAGTTTTCTACATTAATCCATGAAGAAGAAAAATCATAAAATTTTAATAGACACAAAAATAATTGATAAAATGTATTTTTAAGCTCTCTCTGCAAATTTAGTGTGTCCAAGCTGTGGGCAATAGATTATCATCTTCTGGGACCTTTATAGGAGATGGTACATCTATACTTTTCTCCTTCTCTTTTTTTTCTTTCCTCTACCCTACCATTTGGAATGTGGATGTTGTCACCTATGAGATCGAGGTCACCTATGATGTTCAAGGAGATAAAGGAGTCTAGGTCTTTGGTTTGATACTCTGGAACAGTGTCTGTCTAGTAATTTTTGAATACAGACGACTAAATACTCAGCCTGTGGAGTAATTTGTGAGTTTTACCTTGTGTAGGTTGGAGGGGAAAATTAGGAGTGTTAACATCTAGGAAATACATCTCCTGAGCCTTGTGTGTTCTTATTCTGTTCTGAAACCCACTACACTGGAAGAGAGACATTTCCTCTCTTTACCAGTCCTAGAATAAGTTTACAGTAGTCACCCCTTATCAGTGGTTTGCTTTCCATGATTTCAGTCACCTGCAGTCAACTATGGTCTGAAAATATGTGAGTACTGTGCAATAAGATATTTTGAAAGACAGAGAGAGAGATAGCATGTGTGCTTACATTCACATAACTCTTGTTACAGTATATTGTTATCATTGTTCTATTTTATTTTTAGTTATTGTTGGAATCTCTTACTTTGCCTGAGTTAAAAATTAAACTTTTTCATAGGTATGTGTATATAAGAAAAAATGTAGTATATATAGGGGTTGCGACTATCTGTGGTTTGAGGCATCCACTGGTCTTGGAATGTATGCTCCTTGGATAAGGGCTTTCTGTGGTGTGATGACAAATGTTTAACAACAAAATTTCCCAGTAGAAGTGTGGGAAACCTAGTTGTAGCATTTGCTGATTTCCAAGGTGTAAATTCTTCCATGGTAAATTTCATTCTACCATCACAAACCCACAGGTGGATTTGGAAGGAAATGTACACTTTTGGACTCTCATGAGCCAGTGTGAACCAGCTCCAGTACGCCAAAGCCTGTGTTAGTATCTGCCTGTCGTGGTAGAAGGGCAGATGTGATGGAGACTGAAGGATGACTCAGACGACCACTTTAGATTTTTGATATGAGTCTTTATGATATTATACCCTCAACCTTGCTGTACTTTAGGGAATAGGTAATATAGACCAGTATGCATTCTTATTTCAAATTTATTTGATTTCCTTATCACTATTGAAATCTTAAAAAGTAGTTTACATAGCAATTCTGAGGATTGAATTTTTAAAAACAAAGAGGACAATTAGTTCTCCCAAAGTCATGTAAAAGCAGAAAATCCAAGTTTAATAACCAGTCAACTGCAGCTTAGATAAGAACAATCTACGGAGAGATAACTTCAAAATAAAAGTCACTATCAATGTTGTTTTTGATTCTTTTATCTTTTAGAGCACTAACTCACCCCTTACCCTCATCTTGATTTTCCTGTGGTTATAGTTAGGGCTGTGGCTTACTAGGCCAAAGATCAGACACCTGATCTTTGTTATCAGATATCTTTGTTATCCTTAACAAAGATAAAGCAACAAAATTTGAACTTTGTTATGCTGCTGCTTCTTTGCAATAGAAACTTAGTTTCACTAAGTGGCAAGTGAAATGACACCAGGCAGAAAAACCATGTGTCAGTGGGAGGGAGAAAGGATAAAAGAAAGCTACAAAACCATCAGGAGCTATGAAGAAAATTCAAGAAATCTGTTAACACCATTTCAACTAAAGGTTTCTTTCTCCACATCTCTGAATGCCAATATTTCAGGATATAATCTAGACTGTACACATTTTAATAGTTACTGTAAAGTAACTATTTAAATCCTTCACACACAAAAAAGATAGAGTTTGGTAAGTAGGAAAGGTAGAAGGCTTGAAATTCTAGGTTATCTTTTTATGAAAAGTTAGGTTAATAAACATTTTCTCACTTTTTTTCTATAAATCGAATTAGCCCAGGCAGTTGGAAAGGAGGTATAACAGGTGTGAAGATGATTTTGAGATCTAATTTAAAGGTTCTAATAGTTTCATGATTCTTTCTAGTCCTAAAATATACAGTTAAGGAAAAAAAACAACATTTTCTTCATTATGGAGAGGATTGAAACACTTCAAAGTTGGTATTTGGCTTGTATTTCTAATTTCCAATATCTGTGGATTCTGTCTTCTATTCGGCATTAGAAGAAAGGGACCAGCAATGCAGAAGTTGCTCAGAAATAAGCTTTAAATTCCAGCTTAGCTTCTGACCTCTCAATGCAAGATCATGCAAATCTCATTCTGGCCTGAGGCACCAAGCAGCTGCCTCTTTAGAGAAGCCTAAAAATGTCAACTAATAAATGTACAATTTTCAGCTTGAAAATGAACTATTAATAAAAAAAAGAAAAGAGCAAGTGACATCTAAAAAACTAGAGTTTGACAGAATTCCATCTATTAACAAATATGATTGTATACGTTTTTCTAGTTTCTCCAAAATGGAATTGGAACACAAAACAGTGAAAAAAAAAATAAAACTTGCCTTGTTCAAATCATTAAAAAATATCAGAAGAAAATAACTGAAAGAGGACTATGGTAGTTTTGATACAAATAAATTCAGAATGAATAAAATATCAGTTTACATAGTGGTGGGTAGCAGAATATAAAATGCTAAAGAAGGATTTAAAAAAGTCATGGATAGGAAATATAGTCCATCCTCATTATTCATGGCTACCATATTTGCAAATCCACGTACTTGGTAAAATTTATGTATAACCCCCAAATCAATACTTTCTATGTCTTGTCATCATTCACCGACGTGTGCAGTGAAAAATTTGAGTTACCCAATATGCATCTTCCCAGCTGAGGTGGAAGAAGGCAATGCTCTGCCTTCTTTTTTCAGCTCTTATACTGTAAACAAATGTTCTTTTTAGATCTACGTATTGCTGTACTTTTTCCATTGATGTGCTTTTTTTCTTGGTGATTTCACTATTTAGAATGACCCCCAAGCATCATGCTGAAGTACCTCCAATGTTCCTAAGTACAAGAGGGCTGTGATGTGCCTCAAAGAGAACATACAGATGTTAGATAAGCTTTGTTTAGGCATGAGTTATAGTGCTGTTGGCTGAGAGGGCAATGTTAAGGAATTGAGCATATATATAACAACTGTATATGCAATGAATCACCCAGAACCAGGGGGGGTCTTTAAACAGAAACACGTATAAAACAAGGTTATCTATTGATTGGTTGAGGAAAATGTAACCAGAGGCTCACAGGAATCTAACTGGGTATATCCCTTAGCAGAAATGATTCAGTATTTGCTAATTCAATATTTGTAGTGACTTTATAGAGCGTAACTACTGGGAATGATGAGAATTAATAATATATAATGTGCTATAAAAGGAAGCTTAGGGTGTTTGAAAGGTGCATCCACCTTATTTTAAGGTTGTTGCTTGAGAGTGATATGTCACATAAAAATCAGTTGGAATCAGAGAGAAACAAAAAATAGACTTAGTCTGACTTGTCTTATGTGGAGGCGAAGTTTATTATTTGATTATTTTGAAAGAAGTGGCCAAAAAAGCCACTAATGTTTTATTTGAGTAATAATAATACATTGAAATGATGTGTAAGGGAGAGGATGTGGGTCATGAAATTAGATAGATCTTTGGAATCCACTTCTTTGTCTAGAGATATGATGACAATATACAGGTACCATTTGCCCCCTGAATTTTCACTGATTATACTGAGATGCTGAGGTTTATTTTTTTCATGGAAATTTCCTTGCCCTGTGTTTTAATTACCGAATGATCTTATGAGACAAGAAATTTGACCATGTCTCGTTGTAAAGCTAGAGTTAATAATTGCAATTACTTTTTCAAATACAATTGAAGAACATAGGGATATAATCTAAAGTGATTTGAAACTCTAGAATAGAAAACTATTAACTTTTTTTTTTAAGTGGAAATATGCTCTTAAATTGATGTGTCATTCATACTCGATTTGAAAAATGAATTTACTATACCCCGTAAAGCTGAGATATTATCACATAAAGTTCTTAGTTTTAAGAATCAGAGCTTTCAAATGCAGGTATCTGTTCCAGGAACTGTAGTTCACTAGAATGCATCACATTATTGCTATATCATTATCATAACAAATAACTTCATTTATACCTTGAAGATTATGACAGTGTGGGGAAGGGGAGTGGTGAACAGAATTATGTTTTAGATGAAACTGTGAATAAAGGAGATTTTTAGTTCTCTCTGGCGTGGCACTGGCAAACAAATCTCTAACAGAGAACAAAATCTTTCCTTGACTTATGGAGCAAATTGGAAGTTACAGGTTAAGGAGAACATAAATGGAAGAGCATTGATGACTTTTGGTTTTCCGATCCAGTATCCATTCATTTTTCTTTAGGAAGAGCACTCCAGTTATTTTCTGGAGAACAACATCTTCCTCTCATCCTTAGTCCATGTTCTGTGGTGGTAGATCTGGGATTCCAAGCACTGCATTTTACTGACCATAGGGATTGGTTTAATAATAGTCTTGGAACCAACCAGAACCAAGGGCATGTCTGCTGGGACTGTTGAGAGAAGGAAGCGTGAGTTTTCACTGCCTCATTGGGAACCTGCCACCAAGAATGGTGCTTAATTGGCTCTGTTCAGAGCCACTGATAAACTCTAACAGCAAAACCAACATGGGAAGACAGAACTAAGAGAAGGAAATTGAGTTCTGTGACTACTTTACACTGTTGGATGAGACTTTTCAGCTGCCCACGCAATAACTTCCTCATTTCTTATTTTGCTTCAAATGCCAGTTTGATTTGTTTTTTTTACCCTTACAGGTAAAAGTGTCCTAAAATACAGATATGCAACTATTGCAAATGTCGAATTTCAGAATTGATGAATGTTTTAGTATGAAATCTCACATCTTAACCTTGCTAAGCATGATACAGAAGCAAGTGACTAATAATTTATTTTTGAAGATGGAATATACTGGGAATTTTCCTGATGTTGTAGAGTTTAACCTTGGCCCTACAGAGGCTTACTTAACAGAGTACACCAAGAAGATACTCAAATATTACTTCAATATCAGCTTTCACATTTTTATGGCTGCTTAAACTTTTGTTTAAAGCTGAAAATATGTTAAATAGTATATATATTTTTCACCTTATTTTGACTACAAATATATATCAGTTACATTTCCATTGTATTTTTAAAATTTTTATCTATTTTAAAGGAAAAAGTACTGACATCTCCATTCATTCAGTTAAAATAGGTTGATCAATTCAGTTGTAAAATATATGGAAAAATTCAAATGATCATCTCTGAAATATTGCTTTAGTTGTCTCGTGGGAAGGTTTAGATATTTGTTCTTAGTTTCTAAGATACTTTATATTTAAAAAGTTGATGCTTGTGTATCTTAAAAGATGTTATGCACAACTATGCCAACTTCGTTCTGTCTTTTTTAGCTTTAGTATCTGTTAGGAGAATGTAATATGGAATTAGGTAATCTTCCTGGTAGGGCATATTCTATATGCCAATCAAAATGATTGAATCAATACATCTAGTACTTATTTGATAAAGTCGACAAGCAGACTTGGGCCTTTGAGAGACATTTTGTAAATTTGACCTTTAATGTGAAAAAGCAAATTGTGCTTCTTTGATTTTGGAATTCACCTTGTCATAAACCAGTCAGGGCTTCTTGTACTATATTATTAGTTTTAGCACATAATTCATTTTCAAAAATATAACTCTATGGTAAATTCAGAAAAAGAAAAATATATCTTAAAAGTTATTTGGAGAGAACGTGGGCAAGTTCAGGAATGGTAACTACTGGGTATTCCAGGGAGCCATCTCTTTCTTAAAAGGTAATTCTATCATGAAATTCACGGGGCATTCATCAGCTGTTAGAGATATCCTGCTTCTTAAAGGTTGGAATGCAGAGATGAAGATTAGCTATATTACACCTAGA
The DNA here is from genome assembly GCF_040939455.1 of Microcebus murinus. Taxonomy (NCBI): domain Eukaryota; kingdom Metazoa; phylum Chordata; class Mammalia; order Primates; family Cheirogaleidae; genus Microcebus; species Microcebus murinus. The sequence goes on along the minus strand of NC_134128.1, from coordinate 10,946,897 downwards.
TGGGTCTTGAAAACAAGTTATTAACCTAGGAAAAGTGAACTTTAGAAAACATCTTCAAAAATGAATTCAATGGTATATTTCTTTACGGATTTGTAATTCTTCTTCACCAGTGGGATGAAATAAGTCACTTCTGTAGACATGTGAACTCATAGAATATATACTAGAATTGAGAGATAAGATAACAATAATTTTACCAAGCTTCTCATGTTGGAGACAGAAAATGAAATTCATTTGAAATAAAATGAAAAACTTGGAAAAAACTTTAAGACTTACTTTTATTAATTTAAATTTGAAATTTATTTTTTTCTGTCCAAGAAATAGTTGTACATAGTTTTAAAAGTCAAGTAGTACCATAGGAATTCTAATTTTAAAAAGCAGTTCCCTGTCCTAACTGTCTAATAATTTTGTTAATATGATCATATTGATAATATGTAAATATTTTTGATAAGTGAACTACATTGTATTCTATGATGATAATATTTACTTTGATGTACAGTTCTGTTTTTCTTGGAAGATACTTGCCTTCCCCTTCTTCTCCTTTGGCTTAGTTTTCTTTGGCAGAACTATAAAACTCCTCTCAATATAATCAAACACATCTGGTTCCACCCAACCTCAATTTCGCCTAGGGGCGTAACTCCTAGAGATTAGATTAGAGACCTAATCTAATTAGATTAGGGATCTGTCCTCTCCTCTGATATAGACTCCTGCTCTCTGGGCCTGCCCCACAGTTTATAATCCTGGAGTTTTGCTTTCCTTCTTTCCTATGTAGAGTCTAGCTTCCTGGATCTTTCTTAGTTTTTCTTAGTTTTCCTCTTGCTTTTCATAAAGCATGTCATCATATCATCAATTAATATTTGCTTCTTGAAAAAGGTTGCTTTGAAATAAAGTTTTTATAACATTGTTTGCCTGAAAATATCATTATTTGCCTTTTAAATTTGAGTGTATAGTGTTTCACAGAATTCTTGGTTAAAAATTATTTTTAGTTGATAATTCCAAAGCATTGATACAATTACTTTCAGCTTCCAGGGTTGCTGTTAAGAAGTCCCATGCAATTCTGGTTCCTAGTCTTTTATATCTTATACTTAGGTCTTCCTTTGAAAACTTTTAGGACCTTTTTATATTCGTGGTATTATGAAAATTTCTGGTGATATATCGGTGGGACGTTTTTTCACTCATTTTTATGAACACATAGTTGATTCTTTTATTCTGGAAACTCATGCCCTTCAATACTTGAACATTTTCTTACATTGTTTCTTTGAAATTTATTTCCTATTTTCTATTTCTTTTTGATTTATTTAACCTCTGGGAAAATCATTTAAGTTTTTTTTTCTGCATTTTCTATTTAATTTTTAACTTGTGCTATTAAATTTTAAAATACCATGTTCCCTTTTTAATTCTCTGAATATGCCTATAAAACAGCATTGTATTCTTATTTTATGACAAAATTTGTTTTCTTATGTATACAAAAATATATATTACTGTTTTTAAAGTTTTTTTTATTGCTCTCTAAACTTTTTCTGTTCATTCAAGTTTTTCTTTATTTGATTCTGACTTTCCTATTTCACATTTTATTTAAATATTGATTCCTTTTTTCATTTTTAAACCATTGGATTCTATCAATTTGATTGGATGTTCTGTGTGCCTGGGTGGTGCCTATTAAATGGATAGTCATTTCGTAGGAATGTCCTCCTAATATTAGTGTGATAGTCAGTTTTACATGTAACCTTGGTTAGGTTACAGTCCCCAGTTATCTAACCAACAGTAATTTAGTTGTCACTGTAAAGGTATTTTGTAGCTATGATTAAAGTCCACAATCATTTGGCTTTAAATCAGGGAGAATATTCCAAAATAATCTGCAGGGGCCTGATTCAATCAGTTGAAAGGGTTTAAGAGCAGAACTGTGGATGCCCTGAAAAAGAAATTCTGCTTATGGCTAGCACCTTCAGTTTGTGCTCAAGAATTCTAGTCTGTACTCTCTAAGGCCTGCCCTACAGATTTTGGATTTGCCTAGACAGACACCATAATAACATAAGGCAATTCCAATTTGAATTTTAAAATATCGTATTTTAAAATTTAAATACTTCTCACTCCTGTCTTGAGTGATTTTCGGTTTCCTGAATCTTGGGAATCTCTGGTTCAACATCTTTGTTTGCAGTTGGGGCAGCCAGCTGTCAGCATGAGTGGTGAGTCTGGACTGTTCCTTTAACAGATGTCCTGATTTAAAGCCCACCCAAATTTCAGCTTTGCATATTCTTGGGGTTGTGATGGAAATTGGTTTCCTTCCTATTGGACTTTTTTGTAAGCAGGTAGGTTCCAGAATTCTGCTGAATGCTGAGTTATTCACTGCTTTTCTATTTGCTTTCTATCTTCAATATTCTATTACAAGGTCTTACCTGTTATATTCCATCTTCTGTTCTTTTTGTATCTATAAATTTCCTTTTTAAAAAAGTCCTTTAACTTCATGTTAACTTGGATTCTGATTTAGGGCAGAGATTAACACATGTTCGGACTGTTTAACTGGGAGTTTTCTTTCCCTCTAATTATTTAAAGGTGTTATTTTAAAACTTCAGAAAGAAACTGTGTGTTCTTTGCATACAGTCCTCCAAAAAGGAAACTCATCAAGTCCCTAGGAAGAAATTTCAGACTCAAAACGCTTCACCAAGTGCTTACAGACCGAGTTTATAACTAGTGGCGGCGTGATAGACTAGCAATAGGTATCATAGAGCTTTTTCTTTAAGTTTGTCTCCAGTGCTGTGGGTTCCATTATTCATCGTGTTCTTAAAAAAAATGCATGCCTCAGCTCCTGATGTTGTCTCAGTTTAAGCCTAGATAGAAACCTAGATAGGAACAATTCACTTTTCCTTCTTTTGTCTCTAAACAAAAGTTTTAGAACTGATTTAAATGCATATGTCTCAAATAAAAAATATATTGTCTGAGCTGCTATTATTTTAACATATATAGTAATTCTATGCAAAATTTCATAAATGCACATCCTAATGAATGTTACATTAAAATAAGATAAAAAACTTTTACCATACAATTATTTGATATAGATGTGTTTCTCCATTGGCAACTTAATGTCTTTTTCTTGAACTGATAATAAAATTGATTCAAAAAGTGCATCAAAGATGAAACTTAGGTATTCTGTTGCTTTTCAACTTCAACTAGATGTTAAATAAACATTCATTCTCCCAACATTCCTGTGAAATAAAGGATATTTTAATGATAATCCCCTCATTTCTTTTTACATGAGAAATTAAGACCTAGAGAAGAAAATGGACTTTGATAGTAACATTTAGAGTAGAGAGTGAATGATACAGGATCAGACCCCAATTTCTCAATCTCTCCTATACATCTCACAATATTTCTATTTTTAATTTTTATTATTTTTTTATTCTTAGAGGCAGAGTCTCACTATGCCCAGGCTGGTCCTAAATTCCTGGCCTCAAGTGATCCTCTCACCTTGGTTTCCCCAAGTGCTAGAATTACACGCATGAGCCACTGCACCCAGCCCTCATAATGTTTCTGATGAAACCTACCAGCAAAACTCAGCCATTCAGAATTCATCGAAGATATCTATTTCATTCATTGGCAGTCTAATCGAGTCAATGAAGTAATCTTAGTTGGCAAACTTATTCCAGAAAGCAAGAAAACTCACTGTCACTAAGATGATAGTTAATTGTTAAGGCAAACAGTATTCTCATTTGCATTTAGAACTTGATTGCTATCTCAAGTTAACTTTTGATTACTTCAGAGCTGAACTTTTTATATTTTGGTAGAATAATTTAAAAGTGCAAGAGATTTGAAATGAATTAGTTTTCCAGCCACAGAGCAGAATGTTAAGTTTTAAATAAATGGTTCAGATTTGATTTTAGTTAGAAGAGACTAGAATTCTTATGTGAACAATGGCTTGAGTGCTGTCAGAAAAGCAAACCCATGCATTGATTGACAGTAAAGTAAAATCAATTTACAATGAAATCAGTGCATGTGTGCTACACTTACTACAGCTGCATAACAAATCATTCCAAACTTAGTGACTCAAAGCACCAACCTTTTTATTATATCTCATGATACTGTGGGTCAGAAATTCACATAGAATTCAACTGTCTAATTCCTCTGCAATTTTTACAGTCAAGTCGATCTTTAAGTGGTACTCAGTTGGTAGATGGACTGGCTTAGAGGATCCAAGTTGGCTTCACTAATATGTCTAAGGCCTTGGAAGGGATGGCTGGGAAGATGAGCTCAGCTGGGAAAATCAGCAAATGTACCTATGCATGGACTGTCCAGCAGGAAGCTTTCAGGGTATTCCAAATTCTTATATGACATCTCACTTCCCTCGTGAGCATCCCAGGAAAACCGGTCAGCAGCTGCATGGCCTTGGCTTACTTACCCTCAGATGTCACAAAGCATCATTTTTGCAGCATTCTCTCAGTTGCAGTTGAACCACATGGCAAATACAGATTCTAGTGCAAATGCAAAGATCATTGAAGCACATTGTTGAAAAGCATGTGAGGGGAGAGATATCATTGTGGTCATTTTTGGAAAACACAATCTGTCACAATGTGCTAAGAGATTCCTGGCTTTACTTAGCTGATTAGCTTTGTGACTTTGGGTACTTTCATCAATCTTTGTGGGTCTTAATTTTTATTATGTGCAAAATGGGGATAATGACAAGGATATTTCAGAGATCAAATGGGAAATACACTGGATGTGTCTAGTGGAGAAGTGGCTTGTAAATAAGTGCTCAAAAATGATAGCTAATATTAGTTACTAGTGTAAGGAAAAAGAGAGCCCAGGAACTTACCCTGAAGAGAAAGACTGGAATGTGGATAATTATCACAAGAGAGCACTGCATTAAGTAATCTATTTTTTTTACTCTAAAAATTAGGAGATATTGGCACTTCAGACACATTCTGCTACTTTAATAAAAGTTAACATTTATCAGTACTGATTGCTGGGTGGTGTTCTAAATGTTATAGATGTATTACATTAATCCTCACAGTATCCCTATGGTATAGATACTACTATTATTCCTATTTTACAGCTGAGGACATGTAGGCAAAGAGGTGAAATAACATGCCCAAGATACATAGGCAGCAAGTGGAAGGGTGATGATTTGAACTGAGTTTCCAGAACCCAAGTCCTTAATCACTATCTTTTACTCCCCTCTTGTAAAAAGAAAAAAATTCATTATTCCAAGTAAATGACAGGATCATAATGTCTTAGAGGTTAGAAGAAATATTGGTCATATAAGTTAAATTATTTGACTTGTAAATAAATTGAGAACTTGTGGCTTTTCCTAAGTCTTCAATTAATCCCATCTCTTATATAGTCTGTAATTAATACAGACTCAGCCCCTGTAGTAAGAACTCAACAATAACAAAAAATGACTGGTGTAGATTTTATGGAAATCTACAAATATATTTACTTGTAGATATATTTATGAATATCCTAAGTATACTTACTTGTCATATCATTAATAAGTTATATTCCTGCTTAAGTTTTCTTATAACTTTTTCTCTTCCCCATATTTCTGGAGTATCTGGAACAATGCCTCTCAACTAGGGATGGGCAGGTGAAATTTCTTAGGGAGAAAGGAGGATATGTTTTTATATTAAATAAGTGGAATAAGCATAGTCAATATGATATTTTTGAATTTTTTCAGTAATAAGTTTGAATATATTTAAATTTTCACATATATTGAGTAATTATGCAGAATTTTGATTCAAAATATTCTCAAATTTTGCTTTTTGGAACACTAACTTATTTTTTGAGATAAGAGACATTTAATGAAAGAAAGGCATACCTGCTTAAGTAAGTTTAGAAAATGAACTATGATACACTATCCTCTTAGAAATGCAGAAGAAATTAAACATAATACAACTATAAAGATCTATGATAAACTTTGCTTAATATTTTCCAGACTTACTTGAACATGTTTTCAAGTGGGAAACTTACAAACATCCACCTCCTGGGTCACATAAAGTGTGAGAATTACTGCTCTGAAGTCCAAGGCTGGGAGGCTGGCTACCTTTGCTGGTTTGAAATTTGAAACCTTAGCCTGTTTTGTATATTTTGTCTAGAGTTTATAATTGTCATCTGTAAAAAAATTGGTCAATAAGAAGCTATGTTACCATTCTGGAAATGGAATTCCTCCATCTTTATTTTTGATAGATTTTTTAAAATGACTTTATTGAAATATTGTTGATATTCAACAGCTGTACAAATTTAATGTATACAACTTGATGAGTTTGGAAATAAATATACACCCCTGAAACCATCACCATGATCAAAGCCAAAAACATATCCAGCAATTCCTACAGTTTCTTTTCTTCTTCTCCTTGCTGTGTTTCCATATTTTATGCTTTCATGCTCACCTTACCTACATAAATATATGCATATATCTATATAGCTATTTAGATAGGTGAAGGATATATATATATAGAGAGAGAGAGAGGAAGAGAGAGAATGAGAGAGAGATATTCCAAAGAGTTAAATGCTTATAATATGTTGGTATCTGCTTCCTTCCTTTTAAAATAAGCATTAAATTCATCTTGTTTTTCTTTAAAATATCTCCTGGCTTATCAAGATTCATTTCATAGCTATTAAATTCCTAGAAAAGTAATTGGTCTAACATACAACCTTGAAATAAATAACTTTCATAGTTTTAATGGATTATTCTTGATTTTATCTTCTTCAATTAAATATAACAAAAGTAATATAAATACCTGGGCTTGTTTTAGGATTATTTTCTGGTAACTGTTAATAAGTATTTGAAACATAAATACCAATTTGACCATGGAAATACATTTAAAACGTTGATTTTTCTTCTTCCTTATTTATTTAATTCTCAGACAGAGATGGTCTAAAGATTTTGCTGAGACACCATTTCACTTTGAATAATTTATAATCAATGCGTATTTTTGGTTGTGCTGGATGACTGATCATTTATTTATTGTATGTCTTGGTTTTTTTATATTTCAAAATAGAATTTTAATGGGCATTAAATCAATTAGAATATATTTGACAATCATTGCAGATTAACTGTATGTGGAGGTCTAAACCTTTTTTATTTTGGTAAATGTGCACTGATAGATATAGCACTGAGACCTGCTGAGAATCTCATTAAAATGAGGGAAAATATTACGTCAAAAATGTTCCTCATCTGTTACATAAAGTGGGCCATTTAATGCACCCTAGATTTTGAAAGGTTTGTATTCGGTTAAGTGAATGAATGGATTACAAGGTAGCAGTTTCTTAGTGAAAACCCTTTGTAATATTTAAATTAAATCAATCTGGAATTAATATTTTTCACTTTAAAATAAAATGCATGTGTTGCAAGGGGGCTGTATTTAATTTCCCGATCACAATGCTATAAACTTCTTCAGTTGGTTGTTTTCCTCTTTTCAACCCTCAGTCAGTCAGTTCACAGTGCATCCATCAGAAAGACACCCAGGGGAAATCAACAGCAGTGAAACCCAGCTACAGAGCACAGCAGCCAAGAGACAGGAAGAATAGCAGTTAAAGTGCTCAGCTAAACATGAAGTTTTTGAATGATGCAGTCATATATTTTTTAGTATTAATCAGGACCAAGGCCAGGGTGGCCAAAGGAGGCATTTGTCTACAGCAAAGGATTAAGGAGTTGCCCTGTTGTCAGAAATCCACCTCCTCACCCCAGGAATAGTGAGAGGAGGGAGTGCATATATCTTAAAGATGTAAGAAGAAAAGCAATTGTTTCTCATCAGGCAGAACTAATTTTTCAGTCCTTATTCTACCTCTGAGTAGTTCTATAATCTGTGGACAAATTAATTTCATCAATTTAAGAGTCAGCTTCACCATTGGAACAAGTACCTACATCACTGGGTAGTGGGGGGAATACTGTTAAATGAGTTAAAGTGCAGAAGTTATAGGGCATCGTAGTGATTCTGTGAGTGGTTGTATCCTTGCCTTCCTTCGCTACCCGCTCTTTCGCTAGCTTCTTTTCCCCAAAAAAGAAAGTTGCAGGGTCCCAGGGACTGATGTAAGCACTTAAGGTTTAGTTAAGAACTGGCCCATACTGGGGCAGCTCTTTCCAAAATTTACACTGAAACGTGAAAGATACCTGATTATTCACACAGTAGGATACGGGCTTCTCATATCACAAAGTAATTTTTAAGAATTAGGGAAATTATCGTCTACAAAGCTCTAACATGCTAGAGAAGGACAAAGCACTTTGGAATCTGAGAATCTGAATATGTTAGTTTTAGAGTCATGTGAAAACCTTTCTTTGAGTTCTGGTTTTCTCCCCTTGATGTTGTGTGAGGTGAGGTGTGTAAAGTTAGGTAGTGCAGACCTTGGCACTTAGTAGGCTCTCAGAGGATTTTGCATCTTGGGGTCCTATTATCACGAATAAAGGAGAGCTTGTTGAACTGTGTCAAATTCTAATCCAGTAGCTGTCAGTGGAAAGAATTAAAGAGTTGGCTGTGTGCAGGTCCTGCTTGGTGAATCCCTAAGCTACAGCTGTCACTGATAATTGTTTAACAGCTCAGTTAGCACGCTGGTAAGTTGCTGCTTTCAGACAACTTGTATATTTGGGAAGAGACTTCACATCATTTCAGAGGTTGTACCTGCATTTGAATTAATTCTAAAAGATGTCTCAAGCTCTTTGATGACCTTGAGTTTAAATTTTTATTCAAAATATTTGATGTAACCTGCTCTTTTTTAAAAAAAAAAGTTTTATATGGGATATAATGAATCATCTTGACAGTCAAAATACACAGTGGCAATTGTATTACATGTTCCATCAGTCAGGAAAGCAATAAGAGTTTATTGCTGCTCTTAAAGTATCTAATGCTTGACACAACCATTAAATTAGTTTCAAGGAATTTAAATTCAGAATGTATTCTATATGATTGGCAATGCTTTATAAACTTAGCTGCTGCCAGCAACTGATATACAAATTTAGCAGTGGGGACCAAGTTTGGGGATTACAGGTGAAGAGTTAAAATGTGAATATAGAAAGGGTTTTTGCAATGGCTGTGAAATTAGCTTAGGCCATTATGTGAAGTGTTGAGGGATAGACCCATTTGAGAGTTTGTAGCAGGACTTAATAGCTTTCCCTCCTCCCAATAGCTAAGTTTTCTTTATCTCTCATGAATAATTATTCTTAGGAGGATAAACCTGTGGCAAACACCACACACTTTCATGATTATACTCATAGATTTCCTGTTTGAAGCACAGTAATGTAGGCACAGATATTTTATATTAAAGTAGATATTTATTGCTGCCTGGATAGAACCTGTTTCTCAGATTCAGAGTTCAGGGGCATTGAATGAGGATTTTCTTATCCGTCTGCTTCTGTTCATTAAAGTACAGGGCAGTGACTTTCAACCTGTAAGTGCATCAGCATCCCATGGAGGGCTTGTTAAAATGGTGACTGTGGGGAGGAGTGTAGAAATTTGTATTTCTATACAGTTTCCAGGTAAGGCTAATGTTGCTAGGACAAGGATCACACTTTGAGAACCACCGGTACAGAGGAAGTGCTACAGGTGGGATGTTTTATGCTCTAAGTAATAGAACATCTAACTCAAATGGCTTAAACAATAGAAATTATCTTACCTAATAAGAAACCCACAAGTAGAAAGTCTGAGAATTGGGTCAGTGGCACAGTGGGTCATTAAGGGCCCACACTCTTTCCATCCTTCTGTCGGTTATGTATTCCTCATATCACTGGATAACTGCAGCAGCTCCGAGCTTTAGGTACCAACACAACAGCATTCGGAAGCAGAAAAATGGAGGGATAAAAAATCTTTTTAGTCTCTACTGTGGAAACACTTTTAGCCAAAAAGGAAGACAAGGATTGGAAGGATGCTGATGGGTAACTACAAAGCATCAGAAGCAACATTGTAAATAATGTTAGGAAAACTTTCTTGGGCTTTTGTTTTCCATGTTAGGAAAACTTTCTCGGGCTTTTGTTTTCCATAATGTATTTGAAATGGCACAAAAGCATTGCCTGCTTAAGTCTTCCTGGCCCCTTCCTTCCTTCCTTCCTTCCTTCCTTCCTTCCTTCCTTCCTTCCTTCCTTCCTTCCTTCCTTCCTTCCTTCCTTCCTTCCTTCTTTCCTCCCTCCCTCCCTTCCTTCTTTCCTTCCTTCTCCATTCCTTCCCCCATAAATACTTTTGTCTCCACCATCTCTTAATACTAACTGCTTTGATTGAACTTCCTTCTTCCCATGCACTAGAAAATTTAAATTACATTTGGGACAATAAGTAATTATAGTTCTGATTTTGAGAGTCACATGCCTTTTCCTTGCTTTCTATGGAGCGAAGTTGAATTTCCTTTCTCCTTCCTGCCATTCTAAATTTCCCACCTCTATCCTTTTCTAGGGAGAAGCTTTTGGATAAGACATAATAAAAATTTAGTTTGCCTCACAGAGCTCCACTCTCGAGACCTAGAAAGCCCCAAAGCTAATCAGATCAGATCACATGTTTTTTACTTTAGTGGTGGAATTGTTTGGAATTCCCAGGATTTCATCCTGCCCTCTTAGAAAGGAGCACATCCCCAAATCTACCTTTTCTACAGTCTTTCTTATTTCGGTAAAATTTATAACTTCATCTTTATTGTCAGGACAATATCCAGAAGTCAATCTCTATTCCCCTCTTCCTCTTATACATCAGAAATAATTCTTTAGTAAAACTTGGCAGCTTTGACTTCAGAATATGCCCCAAATCTGACCATTACTCACACCTTTCACAGCTACAACACTGGTCCAAGCTGACATCCTCTTATCTGAGTGTTCTCCCTGTTCTCACCTCGGCCTTCTTAAATTTATTCCCAAGGCAGGAGCCGGAGCGATTCTATTAAAATGTTAATAAGATCAAGCTACTACTCTGTTTACAATCCTTCAGTAGTTCCACATCTCAGTACAATTAAGAGCCAAAGTTTCTACCCTGGCCAACAAGGTCTGTATATGATTTGACCTCACCCCTCCCCTGCCCCTCGTTACTGCTCCTTAAACACCCCGGGGATGCTGCCACCTGGGAGTGCTTGGTTTTGCTCCCCACAATGCAACTGGGGACAAGCACCTTACTTTCTCCAGGCCTTGCTTCAAATGTCTCCTTCTCAGTGAGTCCTTTGTCACCTATTTCATATTGTGTTCCTCGCTACTCCCCCTCCCTGTCTGCTTTTCCTTCAGAGCATTGACAAGCATCCTTTATACTTACTTATTCACTATTTCATTTATTGTTTGTCTTCCTCCACTAGAACAAAAGCTCCACGACACCTGCTGTGTTTGTTGTATTGATTGCGTTCTCAGCAGAACTGAGAAGGGTTCCTACCACATAGAAATCACAAGGAAATATTTGTTAAATGAATGGCTCATTATGCAATAATTTAAAGTTCATATCATGAGAAATATCAACCAAATGCAAAGTGAATAGTATGATGAACCTCTTTTACCAGTCACCCAGATTCAACAATGATCAGCATTCTGCTATTCTCATATCACTCATATCACCCTCATATCTCATTTCACCTTATCGCCTCCTCAATCCTGGGGACTTGATTTTATTTTTTAGTTTTTAGTTTTTTTCAGGTGAAATTACATATATTGAAATGCATAAATCATATCAGTACAATTTTTGACAAATGTGTATACCTAGGTAAACCACACTTTTATCATGATTATAAAATGATTTCATCTGCCTAGAGAGTTCATTCATGCCCCTTCCAAAGGGCTATCCCATCACTCCAAGCTGGATAAGGGCTATTCTTTTTTTTTTTTTAACCATAACATGGTTTCACCAATGCTAGAACTACTTCATATAAATTGAATCATACAATAGAGACTCTTCATTTCTTTCTGACTTCTTTCACTTAGAATAATGTCTGTGACATTCATTCATGTTTTTGTATGTATTAGTAATTACTTCCTTTTTATTGCTGAGTAGTATTCAACTGTGTGAATATATGGCGATTTGTTATTCCATTCTCCCAATGATAGACATTTACCATTGTATTACGGTCCTACACATGGTCTCTCTAGCTGAATGTTTTATGTGTAATTGAAAGGAATGTATTTTCAGCTATTGTTCATAAGCTGTTGTATATATTCTTGTACAAGTCTCTTTTTTGAACAAATGTTTTCATTTTTCTTAGATAAGTACTTAGGAGTAGAATTGTTATGCCAAAGTGTTGGTATATGATTAACTGTATAACAAATGCCAAACATATCTACAAAGTAATTGTGGCATTTTACATTTCCATTAATGATGTTTTATGGTTTAATTTGCATTTCCCCTACGGCAAACAATATTGAGCATTTTTTCAGGTGCTACTACTTATTCATTTGATAACTGTCTCTTGTAAGAGGTTTTTATATCTTCTGATACAAGACTTTGGTCAGCTATATATTTAGTGGTTATTTTCTCCTAGTCTGTGGCTTGCTACTGATTTTTTAAATTATATCACTTGATAAGCCATTTTTAATTTTGAGAAAGTGCAATTTATCATTTAGTTTCTTGTGGTTATTCTTTCTGTTTTCTGTCTATGAAGTTTTTGCCTGCAAAGGCATTTTTCTATGTTTCCTTTTAAAAGTGTTATGATGATTTTATCATTTACATTTAAGACTGCTTCATCTCAACATAATTTTTGTATATGACATGAAATAAGAATGGAGGTTAGTTATTGATTTTTGCATTTAGATATCCAGTTGTTTCAATACCATTTGTTGAAAAAAATTTCCTTTCCGTTTTGAATTGCTCTGGCATCTTTGTCAAATATTGATTAACCATATTAAATGTAGGTTTATTTCTGAACTCTCTATTGTGTTCCAATAATCTATTTGTCTATTTGTATTTGAAGTCCAAATGGATTTCTATAGCTTTTTAGTAAATCTTGTAGTCAGATGGTATATGTTTCCCAACTTTGTTTTTCTTTTACAGGATTGTTTTGGGTAATTTTTGTCACTTGTATTTCCATATAAGTTTTAGAAACACCTTATGAATTCCTATACAAATTTCTTACCAGGAGTGGTGGCCCATGCCTATAGTCCCAGCACTTTGGGAGGCCAAAGTGGGAAGATTGCTTGAGCCCAGGAGTTTGAGACCAGGCTGGGCAAACAGGTGAGACCCCATCTCTACAAAAAATTTAAAAAAAAAAATTAGCTGGATATGGTGGTGCAAACCTGTAGTTCCAGCTACTCAGGAGGCTGAGTCAGAACGATCGCTTGAGCCCAGGAGTTTGATGCTGCAGTGAGTTGTGATCATGCCACTTCACTCTAGCCTGGGTGACAGAGAAAAACCACCTATCTAATATATGTATGTGTGTGTATATGCATACACGCATATACATTTCTCACTGAGATTATGATTGATATTGTTCTGTGGCTTAGCTTATGGTCTATTTAGCTGAAGTAGGTTTGCACTTAGAAATATATTCTACAGTTTGAGGATGTCATTTCTATAAATGTCAATAAGATCAAGGTGGTTGATAGTCTTATAGTTCTACCAATTACTGGGGAGGGGTAGAAATATCTCCAGCTGGTTCAGATGCTTGTTCTGTTACTTCAAACCTTTCTTTTTTTTTTTTTTCTTTTTTAACTTTTAATGTGCCTTGTGATTTTTTGTGGAAGGGGAGGAATAATGTGCTGGATGAAAAAACTGCTGTAGATAGGCCTTTTGTAATGTAGTGGTAAGGATGAGAATTGTCCTCTAGTCCTATGATTAAGTCACAGTCATTCAGTGAGCCTGAGCCCCCAGGCTGTGAACTTCTGAGGTACTTCTCGGTTTTGTTTTGTTTTTTCCCTACCCCCTTTGGTTGGACAAGATGGCTAATGGATTGGAGGTGGGTATTCCCTTCACCCAGGTCAGTTAGGCTTTTGTCAAACCCAGTCATTCAGATTGTGACAAAATAATTTCTGATGAGGGCACAACTCATAATTCTCTGTATCTACCTTTGGTCTCTCCAATTTTGGGGAAAGCACATGGCCCTGTGACCTCACTTGTCTGACAGATATAAGAAGAGTTGTTGATTTTTTCAGCTTGTTCAGCTATTTACTTGTTAGGATGGACTGGTGACTTCTCAATTCCATACATGTCAGACTGGAAACTGGAAGTCTGCCGTTATTTTTCAAGTATTTTTCTGTTTCATTCTTTTTCCTAGTCTCTGGGACTTCAATTACACATACATTAGATCACTTGATATTGCTCACAAGTCTTAGTTTTTGGTCCATCTTTTTTTTTTCTTCCTCAATCATTTTTTTAATTCCCATTCTGCAAATTGGATGATCATTACTGATCAATCTCTCCTCAAGTTCACTGACCCTATAGCCATCTCTAATCTTCTGTTTAGCTCATCCAGTGAATTTCTTTATGCTAGTCATGATACTTTCTACTTCTAGAATTTTTTATTTAGTTCTGTTCTGTAGTTTCAGTTTCTTTGCTGAGATTGCCCAAGTAATTGTCCATAATGATTGCCCACTCATTATAAATAAATCTTTCTTCAATATATTTAAAATGGTTGCTTTAAAGTCTTTCCTAATTGCAATATCTGGATCATCTTAGAGTGGTTTCTGTTGCCTTCCTTTCCCTGAGTATGGGCACATTTTTCTGTTTCTTTGCATGTGAAGTAATTTTTAAATTGGATTTAACATTAAGGACGGTATAGTGGAGATACTCCAGATTCTATTATTGCCTCCTGAAGAATGTTTCTTTCACTTGGTTGGACTCAGCTCCTAATTCTGTCTCTTTGGTGATGGAAAGCAGATGTAATTTCAGCTCTGTTTTTGTTTTTTTTTTTACCCTGAGTCTCCTGGGTCTTCCCCAACCTCTTCTCAAGCACATATAGATTAGAAGTCAGGCAAATATTAGGGTGCATTTTATATTTGAGGCTCAGCACCTTAATGGCTCCATCCTCCTCCTTTTCAGCAACACTCATACCAAATTTATATTTACTCTACTAGCCCCTAGTTCTATCCTTTGACATCTCCAGTCAGTAAGTCTGTGGTAGAAATCTATGCCCCATCTGAGCAGTGCACAGTCTGAGAAGTGCATTCAGGAAAAAGACTGCAAAAATCACAAATCTCACCCTTGCTATTCAGCTTTTGAGATAGACTCTCTTTCAGTTTCTGCCTCATTTCTCTATTGTCTCTATATATTATAGCTCCCTTATTATTTTGCTTTCTGAGGATTCAGTTACCCACACTGCAGTCCGAAAATATTAAATGAAATATTCCAGAAGTAAACACTTCATAAATTTTAAATTGCATGCTGTTCTGAGTAGCATGATGAAATCTTGTGCCATCCCACTTTGTCCCGAGTGGGACATAAATCATCACATTGTGCAGAGAACCCGCATTGTATGTGCTGTCCACCAGTTAGTCATCCACATCATTTGCTCTTGACATCCAGCCATCGACATCATCACGGCTGGATGATCCAGGATCCTCGTAGCAGATGATCCTCCTTCTTATGTATAGTCAGAAGGTCAATAGTAGCCTGATGCGCTGTCACAATGCCTACGTCATACACCTCACTTCACCTTATCACACGGGCATCTTATCATCTCACATCTTCACAAGAAGGAGAGGGTGAGTACAATAAGATATTTTGAGAAAGAGAGGGAGATCATGTTCATATAACTTTTATTACAGTGTGTTGACACAACTGTTCTATTTTATTGTTAGTTTTTGTTGTTAATTTCTTACTGTGTTTAATTTATAAATTAGATCTTATCACAGGGATGTACATACAGGAAAAACAAAAAACAAAGTATATATGAGGTTCAGTACTATCCGTGGTTTCAGGCATCCCAAAGGGTCTTGGGATATATATCCCCTATGGATGGGGGAGCTACTTCCAAACACAGTTGTTGGGAAATTGCATCATTGCAGGTGTAATTTAGTTAAGATGAGGCAGTACTGCTGGAGTAAGGTTGGGTGGGCTTTTAATCCAATACAAGAGAATCCATCCAAGAAGAGGGAAATTTGGACACAGACACAGACGCAGAAGAAAGAAGGCCACATGAAGACAGAGGCAGACATTAGAGATGTGCTGCCACAACCCAAGGAACTGGGGCTACCAAACAGCTGGAGGAGGCAAGGAGTGGTCCTTTTTCTAGAGGCTTTGGTGGGAGCATGGCCCTACCGACACCTTGATTTTGGACTTTTAGCCTCCAGAACTGTGAGATGATAGATTTCTGTGACTTAAGCCACTCAGTTTGTGGCACATTGTTAAAGCAGCCCTAGGAAAATGGGTAGGGGGAAAGAGGAGATAGTGGTCAAACGGTACTAAGTTTTCATTAGACAGGAGGCATAAGTTTTAGTGATCTATTATTGCACAGCATGGTGACTATAGTTAATCATGATCTATATTTGAAAATTATTAAAAGAATAGATTTTAAATGTTCTCACTACACAAAAAAGATAAGTGATATGATGGGCATATTAATCAGCTTGATTTAATTATTCCACATTGTATACACATATCAAAACATTACATTGTTCCCCATAAATACATACAATTATTATTTGTCAATTAGGAAAAAAAAAGATTCTTTTTAACCAATTTGTGGATAGGAATGTGGTGTAGCTGGTGGGACAAATGTACAAGCTGGGGAACCAGCGAGGAGGATGTTGCAGTCCTGCAAATGAATGTTGATGTGATCAGAGAGTCAGTTATGCAGCTTGTCTTTATTTTGGAACCAGCCTAGAATATCTTCAAAAGCAAAAGAGAAAAATTCTAGGTTATTCATTGGTCTCTGAAGGCAATAAATCATTGATACTCCAGTCTAAGTCCCTGGAATAAATATTGCATGCCAGAAAGCAATGCCTTTATATTTAGCTTTATTTTCATGAACTCTGTAGGCCAGCTAAAAGAATTATTTGTCACTTCCTAAACTTGTATCATATTTTCCAATTCTGTTCTTTTGCACATGACATTCCTTCCTGCTTGAAATTTATTTTCCTTATCACTTAAACATTTTTTATTTTTTTTGGTCTCACTCAAAATGCTACCAAGGTCATTTTTTTTCTTCCTTTCATGTCTGATGTAATTTTACCTATTTTTCCAATGCTAGTTTACAGTGTAATTATTATTTCTTATTGTCAAGTATTATGAACAGCCTGAAAATTCATCCTAATTGCAAGCTAGCAAAGTTAGCAAGTCACAGTTTCATAGATGCTAATCTGCAATTGCATGGACCCAGGAGACATGAGACCCCTGGGTCAGGGACAAAGAACTTTAATACTCATGGCATAGCAAGCAGCATGGGATTCATGGTTTGTTGGCTCTTCTTGTTCTCCAAAGCCCATCAGAGTAATAAGGGGGAAGCCAAGGTAGATAGTACATATTCAGAAACTTTGCATTACAGTTGAGAAGCTCCAAATTTAGGAACTTTGAATCTTTTGTAAGAGGCTGTAAATAACCCTGCTAGCCTGTTGCCATTTAGGGAAACATTATATTTATTATACTGAACGATCAGAAAAACTGACCTCTGTTCTATCTTCCAATTGCTGCTTGCTCTACAAATATCCTTGAAAAGATAGTCTGGGACCAAAAGGCAGTGAGTGCCTCTGTTAGCATGATGTGCAGATTCATAAGAGACCTATAGATAATTGTCTCCCAATGTATATAATGAAAGGACCAAGTCCCCCATGTGCTTATATCACCTTTTCTCTATCCCAGGCAATACACTTAAGGGAGCAATAAAATATGAACCAAGTAAATGAAATACCTGATTACATTATTTCTTCCTACTGTCTGCATCTGCCCAAATCCTACTAATACAAATTAATACAAATTTAGAATATTTATTATAAAAACGCATTTAAAAAATGTTAAGTGCTATAATGCTTTCAGTTTAACTACTTTTGAAACTATAGTTTATGGGGAAAAATGACTTATCAGGTATTCACTAAATGTTACAGACTTAAAGGCATGAGAAAGATAACTGGGAGGTTTCTCTTAACCAGAAGTGAGGAATTCTAGGATAAGATAGTTTGGGAATTCTTTCTTGGCTAAGGGTAAACATGGGAGCAGAGGGAAGAGTATTTTTTAGCCAGGAACCATGCAGGTACAGTTGCTCAAAAAGTAAACCCACCTTCACAGGTTTCCAGCCTTTACAGCCAAGGAAACTATGAAGCTTAGTCCTGCAGTGTCTCTACTACAAAGAGGGTTTTGTTCAGGGCAATTCTTCATCCGAGGGATTGCTCAATGCATTGCAGGGCATCTAGCATCCTTCATTCTCAGGCCTGATGTGCTTTTAAAACTCTCCAGGTACTATTTATTGTACATATTTATAAAAAAAAATCCCACAGCCAAAACAAAATAAAATGAAACAAAACAACATGCCCTACGGAGGTAATATTGTCCCTGGTCAAGAACTACTGGGTGAGATGAAAAGGTGTCAAGTTGATGTACTGTGTGTCAAGATCAAGGTAAATTCTAATGTTATATGGGAACAGCTACTGAATTTGTGGGCACTGGCTTCATGGACAGAACATTATTCTACTTGAGGTGAACCTCACAGATACTATCAGGATTCCACAGAGATGCCCATTTCTCTATGAAACCATTGAATTTTCTTTATCTGACTCTTAGCTTCTAATTCAATAGAATTTATTTATTCATTTATTAAAAGTGTTTGTTGAACTACCACTATGTGCCAGATACTCTTTGTGGGTATGGTGTTGGGATGGGTCACTGGATAAGAAAATACTTCTGGTTTCAGGGAATTTACATTCTATTAGGAGGAGATGGATAACAGGAGTATGCAGACAAAACAGGTAATTTTACGTAGTGATGAGTCTTTAAAGAATGTAGGGCTGGGATAGTGCCACTGGGGAAGGGGTAAGAAGAGGCTTTTTGAGACTCAGGGAGATTCAAGAAAGGTCTGTGTAGGAAGTGATGATTAAATGGAAGTGTGGAAGATGAGAAACAGTTGGGGCCTGGGAAGAGCTGGTGGGAGTGTGTTCAAAGGGAAGGAAGAGAAAAGATGCCAAAGACTGAAAGGAATGTATGATTTTTTTAATACTATGTAATAATTAATTAGGTATTGTCTTGTGACATCTTTCATTTTCATAATAGTTATCATTTCTTGAGTTTTTACATGGACTTCATATTCATTATCTCATCCAATCCTCACAGCACCTCTATGAAGTATGTATGATTACTAGTTTAGAGATGTGGAACTCTGTCTTGGACAAGTGCAGTCACTTGAAGAATTTAGATCCAAAACCAAGTCATTTTGATAGACTGTACTCTTCGCTGGATCCAATTCTGCCTGTTTTTGATTTATTAATTTATTTTGTGATTCTATCTTGACTTCTGGGTATATTTTGAGTTTTATACAAGATGAGGTATTCATCAGTCATAATAAAATAACATAGACTGGGTGACTTAAACAATAGGAATTTATTTCTCACCATAAATAAGGCTGCAAAGTCCAAGACCAAGGTGCTGACCAATTTGGTTCCTAGTGACAACACTCTTCCTGGCTTGCCGATGGCTGTCTTCTCACTGTGTCCTCACATCATGGAGAGGGAAGATGAGCTCTGGTCTCTTCCTCTTCTTATAAACACACTAATCTCACCATGAGGGCACTGCCTTCATGACCTTATCTAAACCTACTTACCTTCCGAAGACACTATCTAAAAATATCATCCCATTGGGGGTAAAGGCTTCAACGTATGAATTTTGAAGGGACACAAACATTCAGTTGCTAACAGATGAGAACCATGCATTGTATATATTGGGTATCCCCTAACCTACATAACAACAAATGCTAAAGCAATAATACTTGAATAAAATAATGATGCCGATTTCATTCAAATGAAGACATGGATCTTGGATTCAGCTTAATCTGGCTGTGGATGTACTCCATTTTTCTCTTCTGGAAATGCCCTTAAACTAGCCTGTTTTACCCAGCTAATTCTCACTTGGCTTCCAGATTTCAGCTTAGCTGTCAGTTTTCTAGGAAGCCCTGAGTTAGCCACCCCTCCCAATTGTTTCCACAGCATACTGCATATCCATTTCAGATCCATTTTAAAAATCTGTTTTCTTGACTTTTTAAGCTCCTTGAAAACCATCACATCATATTCCTAGTGTGTGGTGGTACAGTATCTGGTACATAGTAGTTGTTTAATAATTGCTCAATTATTGATATATGATCCTTGGCAAGTTACAAGCTCTCTGAACCTTAGTTTCCTCATCTGGAAAGTATGAATAATCCATTTCTTTGAATTAAGAGAATTCAGTGAACTGATGGGCATGAAAGTACTGTTGTTTCTTTTTTCCCCTTTGCCTTATCATTTATTCTCTTTTAAAGTTCTTTACCTTACCTGCAGCACACTTTATAATTTAGCTATCTGAAAATGTCAAGCAAACTGTGGCAGGTGACATCAAAATAGATCTCTATTTCTAGAACATACCTGTAGTTCTTTAAATGCCAAGGTCAAAACAGCACAATGGTTGTTTTGTGACCTTTTATCACACTAAAGATATAGGCAATAGATTTTTCTGTATCTTGTATAAAAGTTCACAGTAGCATTAAGTTCTTGGATATGCCTAGGTTGAATTAGTGATAGATTAAATATATGACTAGCCTAACAATAATTTTAAATCAGAAAATTAGATGACATTGTCTGACAAGCATAAGTATTTATCAGGAGAATGGGATATAATATTTGAAATTATGACTAGTCTGGAAAATCTAAGAGAGTATGAACAGATAGGTATGGGTCTAATGATTTCAAGGTACATCATTATTTCGATTCCACAGTTATTTATTTTACAAAGCTCCTTAAATATAATGGAATGTATCTATAGATGTAGATACATATACATATAATAAAACACATTTTGCTATTAAATGATAGGATATATATGGAGTGCTTGGTCATTATAGTTTAACTTACAAATTAATTTTTTAACAAAAGTAATTTAGTATTTAATATTAAAACACCAAGCTTATCCAAAATAAGGGGTCTGCCACTCTAACCATACACCTAATGCTTTGTCTCTTTCTATGAAGGCAATAACTTTCAACTCTCTTACTATTTCTTCTGGTATTTGCATCATATTATTAAACAGCAAGACTTGCCACTGTCCAGCCCCAGTGTTTGAAATCTTCTGTCTCGAATCTCAGGTCATCCTCCTTGGGTCTCTACCCTCTTTGCTATAACATATTCTATTTATTGTAGCTTCCTAAGGAAGAGTGCATTGACGATACATTTTTTTTAGTTGTTAGATGTTTTAAAATGTCTTTATTTTACACTTGATTGACAATTTGACTGAGTTGAAAATCCTATGTTGAAAATAATTTTTTCTTAAACTTTTGACATTATTGGTTCATTGCTTTTAAAACACCATTGGTGCTATTGAGAGTTCTGTCCAGTGCCATCATGATCCTTTGTATATAACATGTTTTTTCTTATGTGAATACATAAACCTGAATAAGTATTTATATATGACATATGCATATGTCTGTTTATATCACATGGATATAAACTTTTCATTTTGAAATAATTTTAAACATAAAAATGATGTCAAAGTAGTACAAATACTTCTTGTTCATCCTTCATCCAGATTTCCTGAGTACTACCAACTTTTCATATTTGTTTTATTAATCTATCAATTTATCTTTATATATTGATATACATGTTGTCATTTATTTTGAACCATTTAGACTGAGATTGAGTTGCAGACATGATGCCCCTTTGCCCTTAAATGCTCGACTTTGTATTTTCTGAAAACAAGGACATTCTTTTATCACAGTAGCATTTTCTACTTGAGGAAATGAATTTTGGTATAATACTATTATCTAATCAGCAGGTCATTTCTTTGTAGCAAAAGACAAAACAGTTTCTGATCCGGGATGCATCCAGGATCATACCCCGCATTTAGCATCAGTTTTCTTTAGTTCCACTTGTTTAGTCCGGAAAAGTTCCATGGGCTAAAACTTTATGATGATGTGCTGGGCAGCCTGTGGGCCTGTTTAGTGTGAAGATTTGTGTTCTTCAGTTGAGATTTTTTTTCTTAAGTTAAATTTAAAACACTCTCTTAAAATTTTATAATTCACTGCCTTTGTTTTCTCTACTCTCTCTGGAGCTCTTGTTAGTGGATGTTAGATGTCCCATGCTGATGCTCAATTTTTTAATATTTATTTATTTATTTTTTCCCAATTCTGTAGGTACAAATATCGTTAGGGTTACATATCTTGCCCCTGTGCCCCTCCCCACCCCGTTCTGCCAGAGCTTCAAGCATGTCTAGTCATTAAGTGGTGCACCCTGCACCCACCATGAAAGTGCGTATCCTTCCCCTTCTCCCCCCTTCCACCTGTTCAACTCCCATTAACAAAATTTTTTTTTTTTTTAGACATTTTGGTTACAGTGTGTTTCTTTGCCTCTCCCTAAAAAGGGATAGAAGTAATCCTTTCCCTCCCTACAATGCTCATTACATCCTTAAGATGTGGGTCTCCCCCCTTCAGATCCCTGATCTTTTTGTTCTAGTTTCTGATAGATACTCTTTGCTCTATCATCTCTAATTTTTAAAAATTTCAGTTCTTTATATTTTTAATTTGCAAGGGAGTTTTCTTGTTCTCTGGTTGTTTCTTTTCTCTAGTATTCTGTTTGTGTCAATATTTATTAGATGTAATATATTAATATATTCTCTTATTTTCTCTGATTTTTCAATATTTCCTTTTCCTTATATTATAGTTATTTCCAAAAATGTCTTTTTTCTTGCAGATTTGCTTTGGTCTGTTTCTTTACAATCAGAGGCTAGTTCAGGATCCTGGTAGATAATAGTGTCTCACCCAGGGCAGGTGATGGGAAGGCTTCCTTGAAGGGTCTGTTTGCAGAGTTAAGTGTAAGCAATAAGAGGTGGTGACAAACCAGCTGTTAGTAATAGTGAGGAGACACAACTGCCTCTAGGCCTAAATGGCAAGGAGAGGGAGAAATTAATGGACTTAGAGAGAGCACTAGTTACAGTTGCCATTGGAGGTAAAAGTTGTTTAAAGTAGCCACAGTTTTTTAAAAAAATCTTTACTATATTGTTTAATAAAGAAATGTAGCTACTGCCAACCTGTGGGCCAGGGAGAGACTCTTCACTCTTCCCTTACAACCTCTAGCTGGTATCTCCTCTTAGTTAACCTAATCCACCTGGCAGCCAGGACTCAAGGAACCTGGCTGATGCATTCTCTGGGGCTCAGCCTCCTGGGTCACACTGCAAGGGAGAGAAGGAAGGGGGTGGTTCTGGAGAGTCAGATGGAGCATGTCCAGCACAGAGCCTTCTTGGTCATCTTTAGCTGTCTACTCATTTATGAATGGTGTAATTTAAAGCTAATTGAGGAGTCAGGGATTTCTTAGAGTCCAATTTTTAATCTTCTAAAGGGTGAACAGAGGGAGAATGGGCTAGAATAAAGGACATTTTGGTCTGAGACTGCTGAGTTAGAAAGAGATCTGAGAATCTAATATTGATATACAGGCTTTTAATAAAGTTCTAATTTTTATTCCTGAAGCCCAATGCTGCTTTCCAAAGCTCAGTACCTCCAATTGCTGAAATTCTCAGGATTTCTGTGAGACAAACAACTTCTTATCCTCCTCTTTTCTGCTAAGCCATTTACAATTTTTCCATCTACTTTTCGTCTTTCAAAATTTTGTTGAGATCTGGTTTTTGCTATCTTCTTTCCTAATCTCTGTGTACTTTTGCATTGATATTATCTTCCTATTAGTGGACTTATGAATCAAAGAGAATATCTGCTATATTTAAATAAAATTCTTAGGTATTTTTATAAATTGACTCAGGGAGAATGTAAATTTTATAAATTGACTCAGAGAGAATTGAACAGATTAAAAACAGTTATTAATAACAATTTCATCTATTATTATTTTTTTTTCTTTTTTGAGACAGTCTCCCTCTGTTGCCCCAGGTAGAGTGCAGTGGCATCATCGTAGCTCACAGCAACCTCGAACTCCTGGGTTCAAGTGATCCATCTGCCTCAACCTCCTGAGTAGCTGGGACTACAGGAGGGTGCCGCCACACATAGCTAATTTTTCTATTTTTAGTAGAGATGGGGGTCTTGCTCTTGATCAGGCTGGTCTTGAACCCCTGAGCTCAAGTGATTCTCCTGCCTTGGCCTCCCAGAGCATTAGGATTATAGGCATGAGCCACTGCACGCAGCCGAATATGTCTTTAAGTCTAGAAATTTATTAATCTGAATCTATGTGGTCCAATAAAAAAATACTGTTTTGTAGTTATCATATAGTGGGCTTATTTTTGTATAGTGTTTTGGTTATTTTGTTGTTGTTGTTATTTTAAAACAAACCCAAGCAATGTGTAGTGTTATAGTTTCTAACTGTGCAGTCACACAGCTGGCAGGATGGATGTATGTTCCTTACTTCTCCTTTTGCTCATTCTCTGGCAAAAGTGCTCATACACAGAAATCTCAAAGATCAGAGAGAAAGAAGCAAAGTTCCTGAATTATCCACCCTTAAGTGATGGAGGTTTAGATGCAGCAGATGCTACAAAAAAACCAACAAAACTGCCCAGGGTCCATTTTAATCAAACATGTTTATAACTCAGTCCTTACATTTGTAATTTAACAATTGAATTAGTTCCATTTAACTGGCAGCAGATGGTGTGTGATTATTGCCTTCTTAATACAAAATCTTAATACAAAAAAAAAAAATGCCTGTCAATACTTGTTAAATATGGATTAAGCCAAGGGTTCCTGCAACTGCTTGGGTTTTCATTAATATAGTTTATTCGATTTGAATTTGGCAATTAAAATGTGTAGAGATCCTATAAATTGCACATGCATTATGCATCTTGGCATCTCAACTTTGAAATGAAGTAGTTTGGTAGTGAATTCTTCTGGAAATAAAACTTATTTTTGCTATTTCAAATTAGAAAATAAAATTGTCCCTGTGTAAACATAGGCAGAAGCTTGCATATTTTAAAATTGATTACGTTTGTGAAATGCTGCCCTTAAGCACGGAGCCCAGTGAGACTCTGCAGCCTGCACATCGGCTCC
Organism: Microcebus murinus; assembly: GCF_040939455.1. NCBI lineage: Eukaryota > Metazoa > Chordata > Mammalia > Primates > Cheirogaleidae > Microcebus > Microcebus murinus. The sequence continues at coordinate 10,921,889 of NC_134128.1, read as the reverse complement.
GGCATGTTCTCCGGATAAAAGGGACGCAGCACAGGGATACAGCAGTCCCAGGCTCCCTTACTACTGAAGTAGCAGATTGAATTTAAATGATATTTTCACTCTTGCAGAAACTGTAACCACGTTTTTTTTTAAAAAGTAAATTATTATCCAGTAAGTACCCAAACCTGTTCAGAAAGTTTAGGTTCATTTTTAATTGACTCCTTGGGTAGAAACTGGTGCAACTGCAATGTTATTTGGAAATTTTCAAGATGGAACGACTGTTTGATTGGGTGGGACACATTGCATTATGTATTTCAGGAAAAACAATGCACGTCATTTTGTCTCAGTTTTATTTTTCTTTTTTACGAGTTGACTGTTGTAGAACTTTTCTTTTTTTCTTTTTTTTGTATGTCTGTGTGGGTTGTTTATTTTCAGGCCTTTGCCTCTCCTGTAGTTCATTTTTCATCTTTGCGGTATTTTTCAGGGAAATCTCTTTCAGGCACGGGCTCGGGGGTGGTCTCCGCTGAGGCTTCCATTTCCCCCTCCCGGGCTCAATTGATCTTTCCACGCGGTGGATCCATCACTTTCCTTTTGGCTTCTGAGAGCTCATCGCTCATTCTTGTCCTGACTAACTTAGATGACTCTTTCTTCGATTTAGAAAAATACTTTGGCCAGTGATTTTTTAAAAAGAAAATTTCTAGAAGACATTTTGTGTGTGTGTGTGTGTGTGTAAATGTCATATAATTCTCAAATAAAATAGAAATAGAAAAGATATGGAAAGCTGCTAAGACAATTCTATCTTGGCATTTAAGGAAACTTGCCAGTAAAGTACTACATAAATCTTATAGTCTCCTAGGGCTTGGCTTTCTCCATTGAGATTTGGCCTGGCACAAATTAGCACACCTAATCGATCCAAGTGTATATAGTTTTCCTAGAAAACCAGCAACTAGATATCAATAATTTTATACAATTCAATGTGATATTTGAAAGGTTTTTTTTTTTTAAATGAGAATTAGCAGGACTTAGTAACTTAATTATTATGTCATGAAAGAGGAAGGAGTGAAGTGACTTTAATAAATGTTTGTCTTTGGTGTTGAATTTATCTTGAATTTAGATTCCTGGACATTAATGTTAACATAGATAATAGTTATCACATATAGAACCTACTGTATTTCAGGCATATAATTAATTCTATGTATGAGATATATATGCATATCAGTGTATATACATTAATATATGAGTAATATATATGTATTCCCCAATCCTTTCTTCTAAATGGAATGTATTATTATTATTATCATCTCTATTTTATGGGGCAGGAAAGTGATGATCAGAGAGGTTAACTCACTGGCCCAGGTTACTTAGCTGAAAGCTGGTGGGAGCTGGGTTCATGATCAGGTTCTCTTCTGCAGAGCCTGTTCTGTAAGCCCCTTGTCATCCATATGGGGGCTCTTCCTGCTGCCTTGCCTTTGCAATTGTCTCTTACTACGTTTATCCTTCTCTTGTAGGACTATCTTATACATCTCCTTTCTCCTCAGACCTCCAGAACCTCCTCTCCAATACTCAAGCTCAGCTTGCAACTTTGCTTTTTATAACACATCTCTGAGAAAATTGAGGCAATCCAAAGGGATTTTTCCCATAAATATGTACAGTTATTATGTGTCAATAATAACAGCCAAAAAAAAAAAAGAGGGAGAGAGAGAGAGAAACTCTTGGAAAGAGTCACCTATAATCATTTCCCCAAATTCCTCTCCTCCGATTTATTTCTAAACTGCAAGTAGGTTCTTCCTGATGCTCTTGACAAAGTCACCAATGACCTTCATATTGCTAAATCCAATGGCTAATTCTTTTCTTTGTTGATCTCTTGGCTACATTTGAGATAGTTTATCACTGTCTCTTCTTGAATTCCTTTCTCAATTTAGTTTCTAGACCCCCACACTCTCCTGGCTCTCATCCTACCTGCCCAGGTGTTGCCTCTGCATGACTTTTGTTTCTTGTCTTTCTGATCTCTAAACACTGGAGTGACCTGAGATTCGGACTTTATCTCCTCTCATGGCCTCAGTGCCCTCAATCCTATATCATAGCTTTCACTACTGTTGGGATCAGCTTTTCTTATGTAGCCTTTTTTTTTTTTTTTTTTTTGCATACCATTTCAAATTTTCACTTTTTTCCCCACTTCTGCTGGCCTTCCTCCTATTGTTTATTTATTTAATTTTTTTCCTTTTTTTTTATGCCATTTGGAAACGTTTCTGCTTATGCTATTCACCTTCACTTGTGCAACCCAGCAGAAAGGTTAACACTAACATGATTTGGGAGCTTGTGGATAAATTCTTTGCTTTTTCTCACCTTTTGGCACTTCCACTATAGGCAGTTTTACTTATTCCATCTGCTGGTGCTTTAGGTTTCTTTACTCTTTCACGATTCTTCTAAGAATGGGAGTGAGCAAAGAATACCATTCACATTTTCCTGTAACATCATCCAAACATAGCCTTGGCAAAAATATTACATATCTTATCATTAGATTCCAAAATTTTCTACATACAACAATCATATTCTACAACTTTATGTCTAGATAAAAAGCTTTATCTCTATATATATTTTTTGTGTTAAATTACATTAACTGTACACTTTTGGATGCTTCACAAGCAACTTCTCTGTGTTTCTACAACATATCCATACATAATAAATAATGGAATTTTCTTTTCTTTTCTAATTCTACTTTCTTCTTTCCACTTACACTATTGCAGATATCTTGCACTCAATATAGGTTTAAGTCCAACTCCTTATTGATGATTTGTTCTTATCTTTGCCCTACTTTTTGAATCTTCGTGGTCTCTCTCCCACTCCTGCTTACTTTTGTGAATCGTCTGCCTTAAACTTATCTTTCAATGTCTTGCAGGTGTCTCTGACCCATGCTTTCTCACCTCATAGCATGCACATCAAATGTTCTCTGACTTCAGATTTTATTCAACTGTAATTCTAAGAACTCCAAAAAGATCTGGGCCTTTAAAAGGCTGAAGCAAAAGTAGTTCAGAGGAAAATAAAATGGTGAATAGAGTGAGAAAGACCAGACAAGTCTTTGTTTATCATTGAAAAGCAAAAAAAAAAAAAAAAAAAAAGTCTTTTTTATTCGCATGGGCATCTTTCTGTTCTTTTGAAACTCACTTCTATGAAGTTTTGCAATAACAAGCAGCTTGTCCTGTGACTCCCTTCCCTCACTCCTACCTCTTTGCTCTTGCCAGAGAACAAAGGGACAAAGGGTAAAGAGCAAGTACAAAAGCAAATGTCAGGGCATTGTGTATCACCAAGATTTAATCACAACATTTGGCATATTCCATGTCTGATTTATTTGTCTAGTTTCTACCTTTAAGCCTACAATGCCATGTCTTCTATATGTCATGTGGAGGGATAAGAGGTTTAGCCATTTGTTAGACAGCAAAAGAAGCACAATTCTAGCTCTACTTTTTATTAAACACATACATACATGGACATGAAATTTATTTCTTTTATTTAAATCATGCATTTCCTGAACTGATCACTTTAACACTAGAGAGTCTATCTTTCTTGTGATGTTGCCAAATTGTTCATATCATACAACTTCTATTTTTCCTTAATATATTAATTTCTAACTCTTTCTCTGTTTAATTATTATTTTTTGGTGCAACATTTCTCTAGATGCCTTTGTCAAAAAATGGCTTACCAAACATTACTGACGAAATGGAATGATAAGATAAGGCTGAATTTATTGCTTACCATGGAAAGGGAGAATGTCAACTCACAAAGCTTTGGCAATGTGTCAGAAAAGGAAAGATAAGGTCAGTATATTGAGAATTGGAAATTTGGGTGAAGGCAGGTCTTTCAATGCAATGACTTTAGTAGAATAGAGTAGAAATCATGAAATAATGGTTCAGGATTAAGGAAATGGTAAGGTCAGGATTCTGAGGCAGAGATTTGAAGTATCTTAGGGTGACAAACCAGAGGAGCAGTCCTGCAAGAGTAAAGAAATGCTAATAAAGAGATACAAAAGTTTTGTTTTGGTTTCAATATCTGGCATAAATGTTGGAGTTGACAATTTCAGTTCTCACCTTAGACCATATGCACAACCTCGAAGAACTAAAATGTCTGAAAATGAATGTGCTTTCTTTGACATTCTCATCATGGACAGAGATGATACTTTTCTATTCAGTGATGACTATTTCCTAGGGTAAAGTTTCAAAACACTGGTCCCTATGGTTGACTTTTTGTGTTGTGAAGTTATACCTAGTGTGTGGACCAATTTTACCTTTTAGCCCAATGACATTTTTACACTGCTACTTGTGGATGTCACCCCAAAGTTAGTAAACCCAATCCCCTTGAAGCAGTGCCCCAGTCTTCTCTTTTATGCTTTTGGGAAATGGTATACCGTTAATTGTGAACAGTCCATTTCTTGTGCTACAGGTGTTAAGAAAAGACAATTTACCTATGTTAGCGTGAGAGCTACTTCCCCATGATTTGTACTTAATTGTCCTGTCTCTACACCTTGGGGACACAGAGAAAAGGCTTAGCCTTTCCTTAGAAATTACCTTCAAACATTGAGGACAGTTGTGTGATTTTCCCTAATTTGTTTCTTCTGCTAAACTTTTTAGTTTATCTTCAGGCAAACATTTGAGTCACTTTACCATCCAGATTGTTCTCTTGTTCTCTCTTTGAAATGCTTCTTCACAAGGTCACTATTTCTTCCCAAGCATAATACTCAGAATTGAATACAATTCTATAAGTGCTGTTGGAAGCAGACTACACGGTTTTTGACCTTGGGTACTATCTGTGAAACGAAAAGTTAAACTATCTCTTCTGAGATGCCATATGATGCATTACATTGTATAAATGTTAATATCAAAACAGATCCAGGAGTCTTGCCCATGTGTTGCTATGAGGCCACATGCCATCAATGCTTGGCAATATAGTCTAGTGGTTAAACACATAGTTTCATGACTGTTGAGATTTGGACTTTGGCTCTGTCACCTACCAGTTATGAAACATAGACAACTAGTTAACTCTCTGAGTCTTAGTTTTGAAATTTGAGAATAAGATAAAAACGCACCTATTTTATCTAATTGTGAGGACTCATGTGAGTAAATACATGTTATATCCTGAGACCAGTGCCTGGTATATAATTGGAGCCTGATAAAAGTTTTAGCATTTATTAATAATAGATTGTAGGTAGTTCTATTTTTTTAAAATGAAAATAGCATTTTATTATAAAGATGATATATGTAAATTACTTTTAAGCATCAATCTATAATGCAAACAATAAAGAAAATGTATAATTATATTTCCTAGAGATTACCACTATTAGAATTGTAGTTGTCTCTCAGACATTTCTGTGTGTGTATGCACATACATTTGCAACGTTTCATAAAGTGAAATATTACCCATAATGATAGTATTTATTGTATGATAACTTTCCATGTCAATTTTTACAGATCTATAACAAAGGTCAGCAGATTTTTCTCTAACCATCTGGATAACAACTATTTTATTTAGCCTCAGGAGTCACGTGCAATCTATGTTGCATAATCTTTTTTGTTTTGTTTTGCTTTGTTTTATTGTTGTTTGTTGTACAGTATTTTAAATAGATATGAAAAACACTTCTTAGCTTGCAGGCTATACAAAAACAGACCATAGCACAAATTTGGCCTGTAGTCCATTGTGTGCCAACCCCTGTCTATATCATGATTTTGCAAGAACTAGGTTGTATAAATGCATCATATTCATAAACTTTTAAACTATATACATATTTTTATATTTTAAGAAACTCTGGGAATGAAAATTTTACATAAAATCTTTTGGACCATTTTGTTCTCGCCTTTGAGGAAATTTTAGAAGTGAAATTGTTGTATTAAATGTTTTTGATGCATATTAAAATGATCTTTTAAGCTAAATACAATATATTGAAGTAGGAACCTGATTCTGTCATCTAAATTATTAGCTATTCTCCATGTCTTCTAGTTAAACAAGCACTGAATTCTAAATAAGTGTAGATACCAAACACATATTTTCTCATCTACATTCCAATAATATCACAAGTCATCAAAAGACTAGCTGAAATCAGGACTGTTTTCTTTCTTAATGGCTCACACACATTCTTTGAACTATTCTAAAGTATTTTCCTCTTCTGCAGTTTGTGGAGTCCCTTTGTTTATTTGTTGGGGGTGCTTTTTCTTTGGGGCTACTCTGTCATGCGCTGGGTATACATTGATGAAGATCTTAACCCTGTCCTCAGTCCAGTGGGGAGCACATAGTGGGCTACTATAGTGCATTCTGATAATTAGCATGAGATTCATATAAGGCAAGGCTTTATTTGTGTGGCAACCACATTCAAGCATCTACCAGCTTCAAGACTCTGCAAAGATGCCAGACTGGAATCTTTTCCTTGGGCTGTCTCAATGCGTTGGAAGGTTTGAACTGTTTTAGAGGTCACTATTTACATTACTGCAATCAAGCAAGTGGGTGCAGAGCTAAACTTATGGACAAATTTAAGTCTTAGGCTTGTATGGATTGAACAGAAAACTGAAAATATGATCTATTTTAGTTAAATGAGCCATAGCAATAATGTTTTCTGGATTCTGAGACCAATCTATGGATTTTCTGTTTAAGAGTTAAACAAATGGAAAAGATTTAAAAAAAATTAGAACATTTTGATATTGAGGGAAGGGTTCAAAAGTTATATTTCAAGAACAATTTGAAAGAATCATTACCTTAGGAAACTCTGTGATTCTTTTCATTTGGTTTGCTGAATTCCTGGTTTCAATAGCTGGCTGCATTTTGTGTACAGAGTAACATTATGTCACTCAGTGGAGCTAAATCTTTCAGAAGTTTTTGAAAATATTGCCCTGGGCGTATTGTTATAACTGAATATGTCAGCTTTCATATCAAGGAGACAAAGTGAGTTCTAGACTTAAACAGATGGATTTTGTAGGAGCCAGGATGGGGATGAAATCAAACCTTCTTGCTGTGATCTATTTAAGTCTTTGAGACTGTATTTCATCACTTGAAAATAAATTTGATGCCATATAAGTGTCTCCCCTGAGCCAGAATCGACATTCTCACTACAAACTGACTTTTCTTAATGCTATGCTTATCATTTCTTTACATTAGATTTTATATGGTACTCTAAACCACATTATGTAATGTAAAATTTTTTCACTTTTTATTTGAATCTTTTTATTTAAAATACATTTATTAATATTTGATACACCCAAAAAATCACACAAGTTAAATAAAAATTATCTATAAGCCCACAATTTGGGCGACATTTTGAAAGATGGAGATGAGACATTCATTTTCTGCCCCTGCAACTGCACCTGCAGTGGTGACAGCAATTTATAGTGTTGTGGATTTTTTCTAAATATAGTATTCTTTGTCTTTTCAACAGAGTTTCAGATAAATTTTGAATATAGGTTGAATTCATTAAAGTGCATATTTTACAGAATAAATTGGGATGTGGTTCTTGAGAGTTTACTGCTATTTCCTAGGAGTAGGTACAAGGTTGGAATTAGCTCCATGCGCCCAGCACCCAGCTGAGTGCTTGGCAAATAGTAGATACTCAATAATTGTTACGTGGAATGGTGGAGCTGTATTAAGGCTGCTTATGTGATTTAAGCACGAAAATGAAACAGTTGAGAGAAGACTGCCGTGAGATTCTTCTAAATTATAGAACACCTTTCTGAAAATTTTGTACACACATGCATTTAATTTAAGTGGGATTCGTTTTCTAAACAGGGCATCAGTCATTGCCAAGTGTAAGAATTTCCTAAGCTGCCAGCTTTTCTTTCTTCTTCTTCTTCTTTTTTTTTTTTTTTTGGTATAGATTTTTTTTTTTTAACCAGGGATATTTATCATACTAAATCAGAGAGTGTTCTTTCCCTAGGTACCATTTGCAGTTTGATCCAGAATTAAATAAATGAAGTAAACTCAGATAAAGTGGTCTCATAGATGGCTACCATCTCCCATTTCCCCGCCTTGTCAATTCCCAGCTCTTAGGCAACCGTGTTGTCTCACTTATGATTGTTTGAAATATGGGGTGTCTTTCATTTAAGCTTCCTTGCTGTTTTGGCATGAGATCCTAATGTTTACACTTGGACTCCGTGTACTCTAGTTTCTCCTCTTATAGGATCTATGGGTTGATGGGCACTGGCTGGTTGCTCAGCTTTAAAAATCTAAACTGTGTTTTATTCCATGTTCAGAATAAGAACAACTATTATGTGAAGCACACCCTTACTGGAAGGGCCATAATTTCCTCTACCTTGCATTTGCTGTTTTTCTTCTGTTCTCTACCATCTTATTCTATCCAAGAGCAATTTCTAAATTCTAATAGAAAAATTTTATTTCCAATGATGAGACTAGGATTTCCTATGACTTTCCAACAGTTCCATGAGGCTGCTATCAGCTCTCTCATAATAACTTACTGAATATTTATCTTACATAAAACAGTCTTTTAAGTAGCTTTATATTAAAAACCATGAGATAATTGATGGTTTGATTACAATTTTTAGAAAATATGTCTTTAAATGTAATAATTACAAAATTAGGCTTTCTTAGAACTAATAGAATAGAGAAGAGATCTGCTTTAAAATATGCCTTTTTCCCCTTTAAATTCAAAAGCAATATTTTATTTCATTTCTTAAATTAAAATTCAACATTAAATATTATAAAAAGAAAATAAAAAACTTTCTGTAATAGTCCAAACATTTTTGGTTGCGTGGGAGGAAACTCAAAATCAAGTCGCAGAGTCAGCTTGTGTAAGTGATGACTCTCACGTATACATTCAGCTTTCAGCATGGCTGTGTTTAGAGTCTTCAGCAGTGTCGATAGAAATGGGTCCCTCTTCATCTCTTGGCTCAGCTAGCATCTGTGTTTGCCTTACTCTCAGGGAGAATGTCCCCAAAGGGTGCCCAAGGCGGCCCCTAAATATCTGGCCTACATGGTCTCAATTCAGCCATCTCAGCAGAAGTGAACACCATGTTTTTTGACAATTTCTGATGTCAATTCTGAGAATTGCTCCTATCAGTCCTACCCGAGTCACATGTTTATCCCCGAACCAGTCACTGTGGCCAGGAAGATGGACAGGTCTGATTGCTCATGACAAAGACTTGTGCCAACACCACCAACTCTTATGAAACCATAAGGGCTTAGGATCAGCCTAGATGGTATCTGAAAGAAAAAAATCAGCGTGCTATTGCCAGAAGGGGAAATGTGTGCTGGAGAGGTAAACACACAAAGGAACAAATAAAAAACTCCACTGAGAATTAGAGGCAATTATTTTTATAATATAACATTTATTCATTCATGTATACATTCAATGAATATTTATAGGACACCATTATGTGATGAATGCTATATATTTAGCAGTGAAGATGAAAAGATAAACAAAATATAAAGCCCCAAAGAGGTCACAATTTAGAAGTGGGAGCTAGACCTTGAAACTAACCATCAAGATGCAGTCCATAGAAACATCAGCTGGCTGTTATGAAAACAAACAACTGGGAGGTGGCAGAAGAAGTCAGGAATGGTCTCCTGAGGATGTTATGATTAAGTTGAGCCTTGAGGAATGAGCAGGAATTCCTTCTAAGTCAGGAAGATGACTTAGAAGAAGATATAGTAGACAATGCTAGAAGCATATGCAATGTTAAAATGCTTTAATTTTCCTTATTGGTGATTCTTGTGCAGTTTCATAGTGAAATATTGTGATATTGGCTCAACATAACTCCCTTTTCCTTTACGGCAATGATAACTAGGGAGCTATTAAAATTATTTATGGCTGTTTGTTTTTATTTTTAAGGTATTTTACCTGCTTTTTAGATAAGGTATTTAGCTTCGTAAGCCCCCTCAATTTTTTTTTTTTTTTGCTTTCCAGAAACTCAAATAAGAAAACAGATAAGGAAGAAATAGGTTGAAAGGTGAACTTGGAAAGGAAAAGTAGAGGTCCTCTGACCCTTTCAGCCTTGACTACCACCTCTGCTCCCAAGGAGGCCACGTTTTTGTCTACAGGATCACTCCTCTCTCGAGACAGCTGAAGGGAGGGCCATGGATGGGCTGTCATACCAAATCCGCTCCTGAGTAGGATGGCTGGTGATACAGTGCAGGTGTGGCATGCCAAGTGGGCACCAGTTTATTCACCTATAGGCCTAATTTATCACACATTGGTGCCCAGTGAGAGAAGAGCTGGGTCATTCAATTTCAGAAATTTGAGTTAATCAGCACAGGGATGGAGTGAATTAAAAGATGAAACAAAACTGAAAGTTCCTGACATCTAGAGAGGTGTCAGAGGCCAGGTGAGGGGGCAGCTTCCAGCCACAGTTGAAGTTGAGGGAGAAGAAGCTATGTGCAAGTCACTGATGTTCTCAGAGGGGACAGGAGGAAAGGGAATTATTCAGCCTGAGAAAACCCACACGACCAAAAATCCAGAGCCAGAGCAAGAAGAAAGGAGAAAGGGGCAGACAACCTTTGTCTCCAGAGCTGCCTCCAGTCCTGAGTTTCCTGCCCACTTGCTTCCCTGTGCCTCCTCCCTGTCATTCTGCAGACAGCTGTGTGCCATTGCCTGAGCACCACAGCTCTCCAGGTATCCAGGCTCCTCTCCAACTCATTCTCCAAACTGGAGCCCAAATGACCTTTGAAAATTAAACTCAGATCATGAACTGCTTCTGCTGAAACATCCTCCAGTGGCTTCCCTTTGCCCACCTAAAATGCCAACACCCCTGTGGACTTAGGCTCCTTCCCACCTCTCCGACCCCCTCCCAGCCCTTTCCTCCTCTTTCCATGTGCTCAGCTGCACTGACAGGTGGCCTGTTCCTGAAACACAGCATCCCTTTCCTTTTTCTCTACATCCCAGGGAACTCATATCTGCTCCCACCTCCAGGCCTTTGAACTTACTGTTCCATTTTCTCAAAATGCACTTCCTCCAGATCTTCCCATGGATGACTCTTGGTATTAAAGCCCCAGGTTAAATAGCACTTTCTCAGAATCACCTCCCCATCTACTTTCTATTACCCATGTCTTGCTTTCTTCATAATACTTATTATTATTTGAAAACTTTCTTTTTTTCCTCTTTTCATCCTCTCTCTTTTTCTTTCTTCTGTCTTTTATTTCTTCTCTCTCTCTCTCTCTCTCTCTCTCTCTCTCTCTCTCTCTCTCTCCATTCTGGCTATATTATTAATAATTTTTTAACATTTCATTGGCCAATTCTTCTACTAAAAGATAAGCACACAAATACAGGAAATTCATCTAACTTGTTTACCATTGTGTCCTTAATACTTAGAAAAGTGCTTGGCAATCAATACAAAACTGATTGGTTGAATAACCTCAGTCCTAGTGAATATTTCCAATAACTCTTCCCTGCTCACCATCTTTGGAGGCAACTTGAATAAAACTCTGTTACTAGCAACCAAAAGAACCGAGACCAAAATAACTCTTGAGTTATTGCTATCATAATGGAATTTTTGTCCAATATTAACTAAGACTGGCTTTATATATAATCCTTCTTGAAGGGAATTATCTCCCCCAAATAGCCAGCCATCCTTACCCTTTTCAACATTGAGATCCAACACATTTAAATATATTATTTTATTGTTAAGCTTCCTTAGATAGTGAAAATATTATAGGAGATCATTTTTTTTCAGTGTGAATTAATCAATCAAAGGGTGTCTCTCTTAGTGTCTAGAAGATATCAGAAAGAGAATCTGATGGTGAGATGAAAAGGTTTAAAGGGCTGAGTGCTGAGGAGGGAGCTGCCTCCTTGGGTCGCTGCAGTGACATCTGACTGCATGTCCAGGGGACAGGATGGAGGTTGGGAAGGAAGAAGACTCCACCTTCCAAATTCCAAGCAGAGCTAACATTGTTAAACTCGTTTACTCTTGTTCTACCTCTGGATGGTGAAGGTTTTGGGGAGGGAGTGAAAGGAAAGGATCCCAGAAATTTTGAGGCTGAATGCACATTTAAAGCAATTCTGTTTCTCTTTCGTTCAGTTCGTCTCTCTTCTGTTTTGCTGATTCACAAGTTGGCAGAGTGTATGAAATAATTTGTTCATGGATGGACCTCAGCCTTGTGGAGTACATCCCCCTAATGCAGAGATGTTGTGAGAGACCGACTATCGCTTCTGATTTTCCCAAGAGGAGCTCAGGTCTGGATTATTGTGCTGGTGGAAATTGTTTCTTTTCTGGAGAGGAAAAAAAGTCAAAATGTGAAATGCCTTGAGTAGGAAGTGGCTAAAATAAGTTTGGCTGTGTGCTATTTGACATCTTGGAAAGAGAAACTCTAATATTTATTGGAAATCTGACCTCTCTTGCACTCTCTTCACTTCTACACAGTTAGCTCTCTATAGAGTTGTATTTTTTTTTTAATGGCAAAACCCAATAATCACAAACACCCATCCCACTGTGGAGAAAAGCAATAGAACCCAGCAGTTTGAAAGATCATATAATTTTGATTACTCCAGAGTCCCTGGATGGCTCTTCTTCAACTAGGAATGTGATCATCACACTATATGCCCAAGGCCTGGGGGAACAACATTGTCAACAAAACATTTTCAAGTTTTAAAGGCAAAAATTATATGTTTAGTTTAGAAAAAAAAATGGAGATCATAACACAAAATAGTTTCTCTAAGGTGGTTTCATTAGCTTGGTTATAACATCTTAACAGTTAAGGGGGAGTTTCTGGAAAATTCTCTATGTTACAGTCCCAGATTCTCATACCCCATCTTTTCCCTGGCCCCACCTCTCTCTTGGAGGTGTTAGAAGATGCTTCCTCCTTTTCCAGTGCCAGTGGTTTCCCCCAGTAAATCTCCCTGCTGCTGGGGGCTCTGAGTCACAAGTGGTAATTTAGAGTGACCTGAGAAAACAGGTGGTAAAAATGAGGTTTGGGGACTGGCATACTTGTTACCTTGTGGGCAAAACAATCTCTACCCTGAATAGTATGTGGAGCAAAGATAGTTCCTGGCACGAGGTAGCAGCCAGGAAGGTTTTAACCAGGCAAAAGGTAGTTGCTGAAGGTTTTAGCAATATCGACCTGGGAAATAAATGCCCTTGAGGGTGCAATTATTTGGGCATTTAAAAGATGAGGGTTGGGGAGGAACAAAGCTTTTAAAAACAGCAGAAGTGTGTGATCACTGCTAAGAGATATTGATGACCTGTAGAGGGCTGATGAGATAATGAGGCCCCTTAGTTTCACCAAAAGCCTGGCACTTGCCCACAAGGCTGCATCAGAAGAATGAGGACAAGTGGTTGAGGAGAAGGAAAGAGAAGTTTATTACTTTGCCAGCAAAGTAGGAGAATGGTAGACTATCATCTCTTGAAGTTCAAATTCCTGTACATAAGCAGAAATACAGGGCTTTTTAAAAGGGAAAGCCCTCAGTTCTAGGCTATTGTTGTTTAACTACAGTTAATTATTCTAATCATCCAATCTCTGCTGAAGACAAACTCATGATCTCTGCCCACCTGGGAGGCCCACCTGACCTCTTCTGGCCAGGTGCTGGGCCTGGAATGGAGCCAACAGTTCAGCTGAACTATTTCCTGCAGCACAAAGAACAAAGGACATGCCCTTGCCCTTCCTGGCCACCTGCCTGAGGCAGGGTTGCAGGTCTCAGTTTCCAAAAAGAGTGGGGAAGTTTTAAAGAGACAGAAAACATCTTTTGCTATTTTTTTTTTCTTCCAGGCCATTTTCTCTGTTACATATTCCCCTTAGGCTCCCATATCTATGGGAGCATGGGTGACTACTCTGTTACATTAGCAAGCAGTTAAAGGCTAACTGTGAGCCCGCAATGCAAGAATGGACTAGAGATGGCTGAGCTGGAGGGGACTAGAGATGGCTGAGCTGTAGGGACTGAATCCTTATTGCTGTAGAACTCTAGAGACACTTAAATGTCCAGCCAGCTAGGTCTGTTATGCCAAGTTCAGAGCCCTGGTTGGGAAAACCTTAGACTCTGAAAGATGGGCTAAAAACTTGTGCCACATGGAGATGTATGAGGATACTTGCTCTGATGAATGTCCTGGACCTTCAGAGCCTGCAGGTGGTACACATGCTCAGGGGGTGAGGGGAGGTTGACCTCCTGTCCTGTTCTTTTTCACCCTGGGCGGGGTATGTTGGTGGGGGAATCCTGATGGGCAGGAGGGTAGGTTGAGGTTTTGCCCTGAGCTACTCTTGGCAGGTGTGCAGGCTGTCTCCTCCCAGAGCTGGCTTTTCCCCTCCTTAATCTAACTGTGCTGTGATGTTGATGAACAGTGCAGCTGGCTGCTAGAATTAGTGTGACCTGCAGCACGCACTGGACATCTATCTTCAAAGGCATCTAATCCCCGTTCATCCTTGCGTTCCTGAGTTTGATGCGTCCTCCCTCCCTGCAGGAGTGTGCAGGACAGCCAGATCAGGGTGGGTGGCAGGAGCATTAATGCCTTTACCAGTGTGGAAATAAACAAAGACCACCCAGATGAGAAGGAACAGAGGTTATTTATTCAGAACTTGCTGTAGCAAAGGAATCAGTCACCATCACCTGCACAGAGACTCAAAGGCATCAAAGAAGTGGGGATGCTTTTGAATGAAAAAAGAGAAGGCTTCAGGTGTGTTCTGATTGGAGGTGGGTGACAAGGGGAAGCTGGAAGGTAGATGAGCTAGCTAAAAGTGAGGCATCTTCTGTGATTATTAATCTGGGAAGCTTATTTGCCTGTTTTTCGGTTGGTCTGCAGTTGGAAGCAGGAGTGAGAAAGAGAGGCTGGTGGTAATCAAGGAAGTCCTGACCGTTCTGTGCCAGTCACTGCAGAGGTTGTGGTTTAGCTTCCTGGACTGTTGGCTACATATGTGGTGGGTCAGAGTTCCACTGCAGAGGCAAGGCAACAGATGCCGCCCTTAGGAGTTGTTCTCACCTTTTCTCCTTGGCTGCTAGGCCTATAACTAGGGGGAAATCCCAGCATGAACTGGCTCTGGACGTGCCGGACCTGAGGAGGGAGGAACAAGATTATACCCCATAGAATTTGCAAGAATTAGCCAGTATGTATCACCCAGGGCCTAAAGAGAAGCCCCGGGACTGGGTTTTGAAGATTATAGAATGTAAGGCTGAATAAGCAATAATTCATTGACTTGGGGGAACTATTTTGGGACACAAGATTTAAAACCTTAGCCAAGATCCCAAAAGACAGTGTGAAGTCATTCTCCTGGTGGCTCTTACAAGACTGGAGAAAGTGCTGGCCAAAGGCGAGTGAAGTAGAAATGCTGAGTTTCCCTGGAAGAGGGAGACACACCAGAGAGTTATGGGAGGGTTCAGAGAACACACTATTTTCCAAGACCATGAGGAAAGCGCTGATGAGGGGGACACCAAGCTCAGTAGCAGCCCCTTTCTGCAGCCAGCACTTTAGGTAGGATAAGTGGCCACAGAGCCTGGCTCATTCTTATCCACAGGATGATGGAGTCCTCAAGTAACAGAGACCAGGTAGTGGATTCTAACTGTCGGGGACCAAGAGGCCACTATTACCCATAATGACTCTCAAGATTAGAGAGGCAGCCAAAGGGGCTTGATTGGCAGAGAGTTGTGGAGAGAGTTAATAGAGCTTGGCATCGTCAAGCAGAAAACAGATGGGCAGCCAATGCAATGTTGTTTAACATCTGCCACCAGAAAAGGCAAAAATGGAGAAGCAGAAGTTTAAGGATGGTTGGCCCAATAAAAATCATGAACCTTTGCTCTGCCTCTGGACTTGTGCTGCAGTTTTTGTATTAGTAGACTTTATTTTTAAGAGCAATTTTAGGCTTACAGATAATTACACATTGCACCAAAAGTACAGAAAGTTCCCAGGTACCCCCTTTCTCTTCTTCCCTTTCCCCAAAGTTTTCTCTGTTAATAGCATCTTGCAATAAAGTGGTATATTTGTTCCAGTTGATGAACTGATATAGGTACATTGTTATTAACTAGGGTCCATAGTTTACATTAGGACTCACTATTTGTGTTGTGTAATTCTATGGGTTTGGCAACTACATAATTTGCCATATATTGCAATATATTGTCATATATTCACTTGAAGAATGAGTATAAAGCTACAATGGTCAAGACAGTGTGGTATTGGTGAAAGAATAGATAAATAGATCAATGGAAGAGAACAGGAAACCCAGAAATAGACCCCCATCAACCAGTATTTTACAAAGGAACAAAGGCAGTTCCATGTAAAAAGGATAATCTCAGTCTTTCCAACAAATGGTGGTGCAACAACTGGACATCCACATTCAGAAAGTAAAAATTAAAAAATAAGAATCTAGACACAGACTTTAGGCCTTTCACAATCAAAATGGATCATCAATCTAAATGTAAAAAGTATAACTATAAAACTCATAAGGAGAATAACATAGCTGTCGAGCCATAAAAAGATGTGGAGGAATCTTAAATGTTTATTCCAAGTGAAAGAAGCCAGTCTGAAAACTACCTACTGAATGATTCCAACTATGCGACATTCTGGAAAAGGTAAAACTATGGAGAAAGTAAAATGATGAGCGGTTGCCAGGGGATCAGTGGGGGAGAGAAAGGGAGGAATGAGTTGGTGGAGCACAGGGAATTTTTAGGGTGTTGAAACTATTCTGGTATGATCCTGTCAGAGTGAATATATGACCTTATGTATTTGCCAAAACCCATAGAACTACACAACACAAAGAGTGAATCCTAATGTGAACTGTGGACCTTCATTAATAACAATGTATTATGGTTGAGATTGATGATCACAAAGATTGTAGTATGGGCTGGGTGCAATTCTTACAGTAAAAAAAAATGAAGACTCAGGCCAAGATAGGCAAAGGACAAGAAAATGTTATGTTTACTTAAAATACTCTTTCTTTCTTGCAGAATGAGTTTATCTTTGCAACTTGTTCATTTAAAATGTTTGAATTCATGGACTCACTAAACATCTTATATAAAAGTTAGGGCATTGATTATAACAGTGTAGGACTCTAAGAATTTGAATAGATAATTGAGGAGAATTTGGATGACTATAGTTATCTCTAATCCTAACCCCATCTGAGCTTCCCTTGCTGAGTGGGTATAACCCTTCTGCCATCTGATGATCTTGTTCTCACCTTGCACATAGACATGCAATTGCCTTATTTTGAGGACTTACCTCATACATGCATGACAGCTTCTTTTGCTAAATCATACCAATAAAAAATGGGAGAATATGCATTATATGGGAATAAAGAGGCTGGTTCAGGGAAACAGAAACAAAATTTTGAATTGGATTAAAGATCCTTTTACTTTTGAGGATCTAGAATGGGTTCTAACTGGTTGCATAGTTTGGCTGCTTTAATCTTAGAACTCTATAGAGACTTGCATTAAATTAATTTGAGATGCCAATAAGGAAGAGGCAGGATTTAAAAATTAGAAAAATAAGAAAGTTGGAGTGGCATGTTTGGTAACCAAATACCAATAGGATTATTAGTGTGGTTTGTTCACTCTTACCAACTGAGATGGTCTAGAAGATCCTGCATAATAAAACATTTAGAAATACTTTGATGAGGAGGCTGTTGGCATTCTTGCAAAATACTGTCATGGCTGACCTATTTGGACCTCAGATGACGTGAAGATGATGTTATCTCAAAGTGACATTGTGATGGTTAATTTTTTATGTGTTAACTAGACTGAGCTAAGGGATGCCCAGATAGCTTGTAAACCATTATTTCTGAATGTGTCTCTGAAGGTGTTTCTGGAAGAGAATTTGAATCAGTATGCTGAATAAAGGAGATCCACCCATCATCTAATCCATTGGAAATTCTCTGAATAGAACAAAAGGTGGAAGAAGGGAAGATTCTTTCTTTACCTAGTCTTGAACTGAGACATCTATCTTCTCTTGCCCTTGGACATCAGAGCTCCTAGTTCTTGGGCCTTTGGAATCCAGGACTTATACCATCAGATCCTCTGGTTCTTAAGCTTTTATGCTCATACTGAATTGACTTTCCTGGTTCTTCAGTTTACAAACAGAAGATGCTAAGACTGTTCAGCCTCCATAACCATGTGATCAAAGTATCATAATAAATAAATAAATTAATTAATCTATTATTTCCTATTGCTTCTGTTTCTCTGGAGAATACTGACTAATACAGATGCTGACCCAGTAACAAAATTAAACTGTCAGAGATAGGGTTAGCATGATAGCCATTAATAATCAGCAAAGCCAGGGACTCTAAGGATCTTTGGTGGTGACTTAATGGATCTTGAAGTTCATAGGAATCAAATAGGTGGGCTTCTCATTAAAATTTTATGTGGTTTAATAACTTTTCTGGGTTAGAGACTAGACATCCCTCTCTGCCCTCCACCATGAAAAGACACAATGGAAAAACGGCCATCTGTAAACCAGGAAGCAGACACTGGATATGCTGGCAACTTGATCTTAGACTTCTCAGCCTGCAGAACTGTGAGAAATAAGTGTCTGTGGTAACTTTTTATAGCATCCCGACCTGATATGTACAAGATGACTCACAGGACTCAACCTATACTTGTACCCACAGCTTAGATTTGTTACAGTGCAAGGATATAGAGAAAGATTGGCAAAGGGAAACGTTGTATGGGGAAAACAGGAGGCAATATTCCAGAGTCATCTCCCAGTGGAGTCACACAGGACATGCTTAATTCACCCAGTGAAGAGTTGTGACAACACACATTGCCAACCAGGGATGCTCCTTAGACACTCGGTGCCCAGGGTTTTTATTAGGGGTTGGTCATGTAGGCAGCTGTCGCCTAGCACATACCAAAATTTCAGACTCCCAGAAGGAAAGGTGTTTATCATAAACCATATTGTGCAAATAGTTTAGTCACAGCGAAGCACTCTGGTTGGTTAAAAAATGGTGGAAACTGTTCTAAAATGGAAATGCCACCCAAGCCCAACCCAGGTCTTTCTAAGCCAAGCAGGTCTTTCTAAGGATAGCACTCAGGCCTCCCACGGTAACTCTTTTCTGCACAGGTAGGAATAAACAAAAGGAAGCCCCATCCCTGGGGCAATGGCATTAATTTCTGTCACCATCTAATTTGACATGATTTCTTGTCTTTATAGATTATGGATAGGTCTTGGACACCTAATGGAGGATTATTGAAAGCATAGTCAGATTATGATTCTGATAGCAACTGCTATTCCAGATGTAGTTTCTTGACTGAAACAGAGGTTGGCAAAGCCTCTGTACAGCTGTCGATATGGAAGATACATTGACTTCTTTATCCCAATAAGCAGGAAACTCTAGAAATATTTTTTCAGTTAAGAAGATGTCAATATACCTTCACTATCTTAATTCAGAGCACTATCAACTCACTTGCTCTGAGTCATAATGTAGTCTGCAGTGCTTTGACTATCTCACCATTGGATAGGGCATCATACTCTCATGCTACAGACATGGAATTACTCTGACAGAATCTGGTAAGCATGGATTAACAAGTTCTCTAAATATCTTAGTGAAACCCATATATAGCAGAGGTATATAAACCCTACAGATATATGGGGTTTTGACACTTACATGAATTTCCTGGGAATGAAAACAACTCTCAAATTTTCTACCTCTTTCTTAGAGACAATTTGCTGCATCTTATACCTTATACCTCTAAGAAAGAGGTAGAAAATTTGGTTAGCCTATATGAATTTTAGCCTATATAAAGAAAGCTGTTAACCAAGGAAAACATAAGACTGTGTGGTTCCTAATACAAAGGGATGTTCTTGAATTTAAGGTTGCAGTGCAAGGATCGGTGGAAGGTCAGTATATTCTATAGGACTGTGCCAAACTTTGTAAGTGAACCACATTGCAGGTCCCTATAATTTTGGAGCAAAGACAGAAAATAGCTATTCTCCTCTTGAGAAATAGATATTAGGTCCAGATAGAGCCTAAACTCTTCACCATGAGACATTGAAGACTGCAACTTGAGCTGCTCAGAATAAATGGAATGTAATACGACACACCAAACCATAAATCTGAGTGTGCCAAGTAGCACTCCTTTATCAATGGAAGCAGTAATACAAGACCAGACTTGAGCAGGTCCTGAAGTCTCAAATAAATTTCAGAAGCAGATGGCTAACACTCCCTGGGCATCTGTTCACAATGTCATGTCTATTATTTATGAGTTTTTGTTTGGTTTTGTTTTTTAAAATTTTGATCCTTATGTTTTATGGAATTTTTTATTTTCTAGTTTTGCACTGAATAGCATTTCCATTAGAGAAAATCATCTGTGTAACACTGAGTCTTTGAAATATATTGAAACTAGTTTTATGGACTGTAATTTATTTTCATGTATTCTTGTTGGGTGCAGAATTTAAATATATTCAGTAGTTAGGAGCTGTTGGGAATAAATGCTCAGTTTTTAATTATCACAGATTTCTTTATTTTGTCTCCTATCTTGAAAGGACATTTAGTTTGCTTCTTAGTTTTACAGTTGGACTGCTTACAGTCCAACTGTAATTTTTTTTCATCACTATGAAAACACTATTCTACTATCTGTTTGCTTACATTGTTGCTGTTGAGAAGTTAATTGCCAGTCTAAATACTATTTCTTTGTAGGTTATATGTTTTGTCTCTCTAGATGATTGTTAAGAATTTTCCTTTTCTTTAGAATTCTCCTATTTAACTACAAAGCATCTAGCAGAAGATTTCTTTTCATTTACTCTGCACTCTGATTCATAAGAGTTCATATCTGTTTTTTTTTAATTTCTGGAAAATTTATATTTCACATGTTGTCTCTTCCTATTTTCTTTTTTATCTCCCATATAAACTTTATTCTATGTTCCAGATTTCTTAAGCTATATATATTTTTATGTTTTCCATACATTTCTGTGTTGTATCATATCTATCTTCCAGTTCACTAACTTCTGTATTCATTTCTATTTTTTCTGTATTTATACCATCTACTTTGTTTTTCTTTTCAATAATGAGATTTTTTGTTATTATTTTACAAAATCATGACTGGTTATTTTTGTTCATCTCTTGTTGCTTATGCTTACTTTAAAAAATTAATATTTTAAATACTTGATATATAGTTATTTTATATTCTCTACCACATAATCCCCATATATAATATCTTTGGGTATCTACTGCTGCATTTGTTTGTTTGTTTGATTATGTTGGCTCTGAGGCATAGAAAATTCCTTTCCACGTGTCAATTTTTCGCTGTAATTTCCTTTTTGGATGATCATAATCCATAGGAGTTCTGAGATGCCTTGTTGAAGATGCCAGGAATTTTTTCCCAGGAAATTTTTATTGTGGCTTTAGGCAAAGATACAAGTTCTAATTTCCCATTTATGCAAATCCAAATCCTATGATCACATTTCCCAGTTCATCATTTAAGGTTAAGGATCTGGATTTATTTAATCTGGAAATAAGTGTCTAGTCTTTACTTTTTCTTCTTTCATCTCAAACTGTCTTTCAATGATTATTTTGCATTAATCCTGGCATTTTTAGTAATAAACTCTCCGTTGCATCAACTCCGTATCCTCCCATCTCCTTTTCAACTTTTGAGATTGGCTTTGTATTTTGCAGACCCAGCACTGGGTTATATATTTCAAAGTATTTTATATTTGATTGCATCCAATATATAGCTTTTTTGTAGTTAGAAAATTGGATTTTTAGTAGAAATCTAACCAGTATTTTTGCCAAAAGTAGGAGAAGTATGTGTATACTTTTTTTTGTAAATGTCTTACATACCCTTCCCCGAGTTGTAAATTCTTTTGTCAGGGACATTGCCTTATTCTTTATCGTATCTCTGCTATCTTCCTTCTACCCATCTCCAATGTCCAGCACAGGATACTCAGTATTATTTTGTTTTTTTTTTTAAAGAGAAAACCATATG
This sequence comes from Microcebus murinus, assembly GCF_040939455.1. NCBI lineage: Eukaryota > Metazoa > Chordata > Mammalia > Primates > Cheirogaleidae > Microcebus > Microcebus murinus. The sequence continues at coordinate 10,900,096 of NC_134128.1, read as the reverse complement.
TTTAAGAAGTTTCACTGTCACTTTTGAATAATTTGTCTTTTGGGGGTCTCGCCCAGGAGCTTTGTAACTCATAATAAGAATCATTGGCAATATAATTTAATTAAAATCATATGGGCATTTTTTCTATCTTGGGTTCACATCCAAAGTCCATCATTTAATAGTTGTGTGATCTTGGACAAATAGTTACTATATCTGAGTAATTGTTTTTAAAGTAAAAGTAGCGGAACAATACAAGAGGGTATAATGAGACAGTGTGTTTGAAGCACTCCACACAGTGTTAAAGCACCGGGATCTAATGAGGCTTTTTTTTCTTGTTCAATAAACTAGGTAAGAACAACCATAGGTGCTATCAGTATTCCTTTCTTCCTTGCCCATTCTGGTAACTTTAGAGAAAAAGTAATAAAGATTTATCAGTTAGAAATAATTTTATCTTTTGGAAACAACACCTAAATGTGTCTTATAAAACATTATATACTCTACTGGAGTATCCTGATTTACTTGAGATGCCACCATTCTGGTTCATTTCTTCTCTAAATGATAAATGACAATTGAAACATAATAGAATAATGTTATTTTTAGTAGGTAGTAACGGTTAATAAAGCAATTTACTGGCTGAAACGAGGCAATAAACAGCTATGACAGGAACAAAATACGTGTTTTTTTTTTTTTCCTAAACAGAAAACAGTGAACATGTTAAAATGTTATGAGACCTGAGTTTAAATCAGGACATAAAATTGAAATGTTTCTATCTCTGCATACCTCTTTACACTCTTTTATTTTCTTCTCTCATCTACTCTTTTTTCTCTTCTTCCCTCTTTATGCTTTTCTCTTTATTTTTCTTTCTCTTTCTTACTTTGTTTCTTAAAGAAGAAAACCTGGAATGAGCTTTGTTGTGATATAAGCACTGGCTTGCTTTGCATTGAGGGATGGTGGAGTGTATCGCCACTGTAATACAACATTACAGTTTCAAAATCTAAATAGCCTTTTAAAATAACACAAGATTTAGAAATTGAAAAGCAACACTCAATGCAAGAATTGTATACCTTTTATCTAGTGCCATTTTAAATTTTCACCTCTTTGTTGCATTGATTTACATATACTTAGCAAAATTTGAAGTGGTGATAATCCCTTATTAATTTCATTCAATTAGTAATTGAACTGAATGCTTTGAGAAACCACTATCTGCCAGGAACTGTGCTAGTAACTGGGGATACGATAGTAAAAAGGTCACTATCCCAATTCATTCTTTCCATCCCCCCACAGGTACAGAAGAAATTTAATAGTATAACAATCACATATTTAAGGGGAAAAAGCAAGTTACAAAGTAAATAAAATTTTTTTCAAAATCAGATATATTTATTGTAATATTTTACCATTAAAAATAAATTTTGCTGTGTAATTTTAAGGAAGACAGCATGATTTCTGAGATACATGTAGATGGTAAAAACGTTACTATAGTGAAGCAAATTAACATATCCATCATCACACATAGTTACCCATTATTTTTGTTTTTCTGGCAGCAGCAGATAACATCTACTCATGTAGTATGCATCCTGTATACAGTACAATTTTATTACCTGGAGTCCTCACGTTGTACATTAGATCTCTAGACTTGTTCACAATAGACAAGACATGGAAACAAAGTAAGCGTCCAATTATGCTAAGTGAAATAAACCAGACACAAAAAAGAAAAATAGTGCATGATCTCACTTATATGCGGACTCTAAAAAAATTTAAATGTACAGAGGTAGAAAACAAAACAGTACTTACCATAGGCTGGGAGATGGGGAGATGTATCAAAGGATACAAAGTAGTAGATATGTAGGATGAACAACTCCAGATATCTAATGCACAACCTACCTCATTCTTATAAGCTAATGAGAGAATTGCTTATGTCAATAAACAATGCCCATACCAGCCTTGGAGGTGCTAAGATCAGTGAATATTGAAACTTATGGGAGAATCTAGGAATGAAACTTAACCTAGCCTGGGTAAATCAGCCAAAATACCTCACAGAAAGTCTCCTAAGTTGAAAAGTAAAGAATAATGAATATTAACCTGGTGATTAGGATGGGGAAGGGGTTTGGGATCTAAAGTTGAGAGAGACCGTGTTTATAAAAGTGCCAGCACTGTGGCTTCGTAAAGTTGTGATTGGGAGCCTAAGGAAACACTGACCCAGGAAAGGTATGCTGTATTTGTAAGCCATTGTAATTATGAAATTTATGTAGATTTCAGAGAAAAATATGCAGGAGTGGATTTGTGCTTTAGAATGATAACTCAATCTGAAGAATGTAAAATGAGTTGTGGGTAGTAGAAACATCTAGTTTGGGGTATTGCTGAGATGAAATGTACAGACAGAACAAGCCTTCGTGATTGATAGGTAGAGTGGGTGAGAGTAGTGCAGGAACAACATAGAGGTTTCTGACTTGGGCGGTTGGACAGAAAAAGGTACCATTCATTGAAATATGCAACACGGCAGTAAGACCCATGTTTCATGTGGCTGGTGGGTAGGGGAAAGGAAGATTAGTTTAGTTTTCAATTCAAGTAGAAATGTCAATTAGCAATATAAGTAACCCTAAGACTTGTACCCCCATAATATGCTAAAATAAAAAAAAATAAAAAATAAAAAAAAAGAAATGTCAACTAGTATGAGTGTGTATGTGCTATATAAGTGTGTTTGTGTGTGTGTGTGTGTGTGTGTGTGTGTGTGTGTGCGCGTGTGTGCGCGCGCTCAGGAGAGAGAAGTGCATGAGTACAGATAAAGATTGAGGAGACAAAAATAAATAGATAATACCTGAAATAATGAGAGTGAAGGGAAAGCCTAGAAAAAAAGTGTAATCTAAGCAAACAGAGGGAACTTAACATGAAACTATAAGGATAATCCACATTTAAGAGACAGGCAAAGAAAGAGAAGTAGACAGGGTGTTAAATTAATATTAATTTGTAAAACAGAGAGACAGGAGAAGAAATATTTCTGAAATAAGACTGAAGCGTAGAGCAACACAATGATAGATTATATGGAGTGCTCAGTGGTAGGTCAAAATTATGGCTCACTCCTCCTTCCCCCAGAAATCTGAATGCCTATATCTTAGACATATTTATATATATTTTCATATATATAAAACATATATATATATATTTTTTCTGGAATACAAGAAAACTTATTTTTCCAACATTTAAAAAAAATGCTCAGATGCCTTCTCTGTCCCTAATCTATGGTTCTTTCTCCAATTGTTTTTGTGTCTTGCAGTTACATTACAAAAATCAAAAGAAAGTAGTTGAAAGAGAACTTTAAGAAATCAAATATAAAGGAATGTTTTGAATGTTCAACTTCCCAAAATTTCTACACTTACTTTTTTTTTTACTTCATAAAACTTATAATTAATATGTTTCTGTGATCTCAACTTCAGTGTCTTGTTTATTCTGAATACGCATACTGAAATTATGTGCTTTGCTTGTAAAAGCAAATTTGGATAAACAGTGAATCAGTGTGCTATAGAAGGAAGAACACTGTGGTCAGCACCAGGATATTTGACCTCTAGTTTCTAATACCAACTGTTATATGATTTATAAAATAATGATCTCCAATGTCCCTTCAACTTTTAAAAATCTATGATTCTTAATTTATTTCAATAAGCAGTGTGATATTTCTATTCAATAATAATGGATAAGCATTTCATTCTCATAGAGCAATTCTAATAATTGAGCCTAAAATATTTTAATGTGTTTTAGTAACCACGATAATGTTCTAAATTGCATGCATATGGTTAAGTGAGCATAGGAATTAAGATAGAACATTTTCATATAATTTATCACTTTATTGTGGTTTCCCCCTCCCTTGTCATTTATGTGCCTGTCGTTTGTTCCTTAAAATTTTCTTTTAGAAGATATCATAACCATAAAGGCTTAAATTGTGTAACTATGGTAGATGTAGGGCAATAAACATCGATGGTTAGCTAGATACAGAACTGGTGCAATTACTCAAGTTAAATATTTTCTAAAGACACTCCTCTGAAAGGGTAAATTAACTGACTAAGGAGTCATTTGTTACAGTTGCAGATAGTTGCCAGTAATATTCAGTCATAAAAAGCAAATCTGGAAAGGAAAGAATAGAGAAAAGAAAAAAGAATGTTTTCAATGATGGACTTACCTATTACTATTGCCTGATCTCTACTACACAATACCAAGTAACGCTCTTCTTCCTTGCCAGAATGTTGGCATTCTCGAGGAATGAAGCTTTTTGTTTCCTTTGGATTGCCTGTGTTTTCATTTCTACACTGAGTCAGCAAGGAACAGAAACCTTTCAGTGTGACAACGGGAACTTTCTGCCTCCTGACAATGTGTGTGACTTCACAGATCAGTGTGGGGACAACAGCGATGAACAGCAGTGTAAGTGGCATTCTGCCTTCTCCAATTTCAATTCCCCGTACAACTTGAAAGCAGGGCCTCTGAGCAGCCTGGGTGAATCAGCTAGATACCTGGCCCCGTGTGGATTTTATTTTATATGCGTTTAGTGCAAATCAGAAACAAAAATATATTGTTTACTAAAGAGATGGGTCCATACATAAAAAAGGATGAATCACTAAGATTTTAACTGGATGGAATGCATTTTAAGTCAGTTTTTACCCGCGATAAAAGAATGGTAAGAAGAAATGTACCTTTTAATGTTATCTTTAGCAAAGCAAAGTTCAAAAGAAGCTAATTAATGCAGCTGTAAAATGCTGTGATGAAGTTAGGAGCTTACATTTCAATTTAGTATGAAGTTAGGAGCTTTCGTTTCAATTTAGTATGAAATATTTGAAATGGATTATAGGTTGGCTGGGTAGATTCCATTTTCATTTACACAGTACTACCACTAAATGAGTTGTTATCGATTACACATGGAGTACAACTCTGGCTTGTGTTCTTTGATTCCAGGGCAGAGGAAAAAGCATGAACTTCAGAAAATGTAAAATCTAGATCCTAGAAGGATCCAGAAGCCAAATTTTATGTGATCTTGAACCTTCATTTTATTATAAAGGTTCATGAACTTTCACAGGTGAGAAAATGCTCGATTGGTTAGTGGAATAACATCAATGAACAGGAAATCGTTTACCAAGGGAAGGCATGGGTAATGACATGCATGTTTCTGTGGTTTCTATTGTACTATGAAATCTTGAAGAGACACTGCCTATCAGCAATAGAGACTAGTGTCATTCTTATGCACAATCACCTTTCATGAACACCATTTTTATAAAATTACCATGGCTTCATTGTTGGTTCATAGTAGCTAGATGTAGTTAATTATCCGGAGGCACGGATTCTATTATTGTAGATCACTTAATTCAAACCTATACTTTCTATTTTTTTATTCAGATAAAACATCAATTAGTGTTTACAGAATTCTTCATTTTCATCTGTAAGGTCCTACATATTTAATTTTGCTATTGTCTGTCTTCCATTTACAGACTTAGTTGTTATTACATTAAAACAAGGAAAAATGATTACTGGAAAATTTTCTTCTCTGCAGAATGAAAAAGGCCAATGACTTTTCTCCCATAGTTTGGGGTAGTTATCATGCTGTTAGTACTCAGTAACTATTAAATACAAAGTGCAACCAAGGGTAAGGATTCATTTGTATTTGTCCAGTTTCCCCAGAGAGGCTAACTGTGGGCATGTTGCCCCTTGCTCTGGTCTGTCTGGGTAAGCCCTTCCTGTTCATCGGTGAGCAGCAAAGAGGAACCAGTCCACTGCTTTGACAAGAAGTGCAAAGTCCTTTCCATTATTAATTTCTATGAAGCTTCCTCTAGCACTCATACTGTGATAACATGCATGGTCCTGCTTCAGGGAAAAGGTTAATGTGAAGAAGGAGAAAGCTGCTGAGTGGGAAAGGTCTCGGCTGCATGAAAAATTCTAATAACTCCCAGGCTTGGAGGGAAGCGAAGGCGCAGATCTGTCGAACAAACAGATTTCATTTTAAATGTTACATGGGGAGGTCACCTTTTAGCTTTTTCGCTTTTCATTTTCATTTCTGAGAAGTTTCCACTTTGGTATTTTATTTAAAATGTGGGCGAGAACTTGGAGATAAAAATTGAGAATCACTTTAAAGCATGCGTTTCTTTTGTATGCCACACTAGGGGGCAAATGTTGTGAAGAAATAATGATGGCCAAGCAGTTTCACTCATGGGAACCTGTAATGCTAAATGCACAGATTAGATTTTTTTTAAAAAAAATCTAACTTTATAGTGATATTATAGTAGCCACATTTTGAAAAAAATCAATTTATTCCCCTTTAATATCCAAATGGTGTGATGTTAACAGAAATAGATTAATGTCTTTACTTTTCTGCCTAAAATTGGCACAGTTTAAGTTAATGCTATTAATAGGCTTCTGAAAATATGTTCTTATTTTATATGATGGACTTCCTTTTAAAAGTACATATGCCTGATATTTTAACTCGGTTTACTTTTTTTTTAAAGAAATTAGGTAGAAAAACTGAATCCTCAAAATGGAATCAACTCCATCTATACATGATATTAAACATTTAATATATAGTGAGCAAGAAAAATAATTTGTAGTCATAACAACTGGGTCTAAGGCTGACAAAAATTCCTCTTTATTAAAATTTATTGACATCCTTAGCCAGGGAAATATTTTAAAATATCATATTCCAGGAGTTGCGTTGTCTATTTCCATGCTAATCCACATTGAATGGTCTTCCTCATTCTCTTTTATTGTTTTGGTTTTTATTTTTTATTAATATAATTTTTAACTGACAAGTTATAATTATATAAAATTATGGGGTACATGGTGATGTTATGATATATGTATACAATGTGGAATGATTAAATCAAGCAAATTAACATATCCATCACCTTGGTTCCTTATATTTTATGATGAGACATTTGAAATTTACTCTTTGTTATTTATTTTATATTATTATTGACTGTAGTCACCCTGCTGTGCAATAGATCTCAAACCTTATTCCTTCTGTCCATCTGAAACTTTGCAGGCTTTGATCAATAACTTCCCATGATATTTCCCCATCCCCAGCCTCTGGTAATCATAATTCTACTCTCTACTTCTATGAGTTCAACTATTTTTAGATTCCATATTTAAGTGAGATTTTGTGTTATTTGTCTTTTGGCGCCTGACTTATTTCACTTAGCATAATGTCCTCTAGGTTCATCCATGTTGTCACAAATAACAGAATTTCCTTCTTTCAAAAGGCTGAATAGTATGCTATTGTGTATATCTACCAGATATACACATGTACATCCATATCAACCAGATTATAAAATGTATTATTAATACAGTGTGGAGATATATCTCATGCAATAGATCCCTATTACTGAAGTGTTGTCAGTTACTTAAAATTCCAGGAGACATTCTTAGATGATTACTTTTGCATACCTGAAATTAGTATTAATATTAAAATTAGCTACTTCATGTATTCACCTTTAGAGCCAAATTTACTACGATGCAAAAGAGAAAAAGACATCTAGCTAATCTGACATTTTTCTTCCCTACCATATGTCATGACTAAGAACTTTTCTATTCATTCTAGTATTTCTATATGGAGTAGGAATCTATTTTTATACTTCTGATTTGACAGGATATATCATAAAGTTTTGAATTTTACCTAATATCTTTTGCATTTTTGAATTTAGAAATAACGATATTTTTTTCAAAATGTATTTACTTCATATAAATACAAATTTATATGTGGAATGTGTGGAAATTACCTTAGAAGTGCATTCTCAAAATCTGAGAGGTGATAGTGTTTAAGTAGATGCTATTAAGTACAAACATTATTTCTTCAATAGGATAGCATAAAGGTCAACTATTTTTAAAAGTAATTAGTTTGAGGTACTTGAAGATAAAACATTAATAGAGTGAAATGTAAGATTTCATGTGCAATATTTATTGGATGCAAAATTTTTTGTGCCTATTGTCATAGAACAACTCATAAAAAGACTTAAAAATCCTGTTGATTATAGCAACATGCCTTAGTCAGTTCAGGGTGCTGTAAAAAATATAGTAGACTGGGTGGCTTAAAAAAACAAGCAGAATTTCTCATAATTCAGGATGCTGGGAAGGCCAGCAGATTTGATGTCTGGAGAGTCCCCTCATCTTGCAGATGGCTCCTTCTTGCTGGATCCTCACATGGCTGGGAGACAGATCACTTCTCCTGTGTCTCTTCATATATGGCCACTAATCTCATCACGAGGGCTCCACCTCCATGACCCAATTACCTCCCCAAAGCCCCACCTCTAAATATCATCACATTGGAAATTAATATTGATGTTGCATAAATTGGGATGGGGAAGGCCTTTTTTCTTTTCAATGAAAGAAGAAAATAAAAAATCAGCAAATTAGAATAAACAAATTAAAAGTTTCAGTGTATCAAAAGCATCACAAATAAAATGAAAAGAGAAAAATATTTGTGAGATATCTGACTAATTCTTTTCCACCTTAATAAATCAAAGAAAAGATGCATGCTCTCATAGAAACATGGATAAAATTCCCAAAAAGGCAACTCACATGCACATAAAAAGAAATGAATACATATGATGAAGTGATCAACTTCACTATTAATCATAAATCCCACTTGAAAACAAAAAGCTTCTAATATTTTTTACATAAAAATATATAATAAAAAAGAATGTCCATTGTTGGGAAGGGTATGGGAAAATGAGAATTATCATATACTGTAGGCATGAGTATTACAAACTTAGTTTTTTGTATACTATTTTTGTAATAAGAATAAGGATTTTAAAAGTTCATACCCTCTGAGTAGTAATTTCACCTTTAGGAGTTTATCCTAAGAAACAATTAAAAGAGTTCATGCAGAAAGTTTCCTCACTCCATTATTTAATATGGTAGAAATTGGAAATAATTTAATTTTATGATATTAGGTTAATGTTTAAACAAATTATAATATATCTATATTATGGCCATCTGTGCAGACATCTGTCATAATTTTGATGCTATTTAAAATGATAAAATGATCATGACATATATTGTTATTGGAAAAAATCATAATTACTGATCAATACATATACTGTACTTAGAAATACAGTATGGCACTGCATATAAAATACTAGATGGAAATAATCTGTTAGGGTTTTCTTTTTTGCGTATATTTATGGTTTTAACTTTTCTAAAGTAGCATCTTATTGTTTTTATAATCAGAATAAAATGGTGTTTTTAAATGATCTAAAAAACAGCCTTCCTATTAGCAATTGCATTTATTCTAGAAATGAGAGCAAGGTAATATTAGGCATGTAAGCCACGTAACAGGATTTCTTTTCTTTCCTTCTACTTTCTATTTTTTTCTCAAAACTAATGAAAAGAGGTTTTGTTTTCCTTTTGTTGTTGCAGATGTTATTTTTTAATCAGAGTAAGGAAATCGAGAATTTGCTAGCAAAATCATACATCAAAATTACATTAGCAAAAGCAGTCCATATCAGCAAGAAAAACGTTTATGTAGCATGGGCAAGTCATCTTATTGTCCAGTCCTGTCCATGTTCAGATCCTGGCACTTTTCCTTCCCATCATGACTGCTCATCTGGATGTCAAGAAGTACTCAAGTCTTTTAATTTTGTTTTAGAACAAAGTGCCTGGGTTCTCATTTGGGTGTGTATGTGTGTGTTTGCATGCATGCATCCACCAGCATCCGTAGCTGTTTCTGTTGCTCAGCCTCCTGCCCTGTGCAGTTGTTGTTATGGACAGACTTTGGCTGACAGCAGTGAGAACAGCTCATGTGGCTCCTCTGGGCAGGTGTTTCTTTGCATGCAATGCCTCACCTGCAGGTTTGAGCTCAGCTTCCCCTCTGCTCCCTGATGCTGGACTAGAGGATGCTTGGCCATCACACAAGGCTTAATACAGCTCGTTTTTATGTGGTTACTGGAAGTCCCTTGCTCACAGTTTACCTCCTGCAAGGTTGTGCCAATCTCCCCTGTGAGACACCTTCCCTTCTCCCAGCCTTCCAGGAGTGGGGTCTTTTTGCTTTCCCACTGTGGTTTTTTTCCAATTCTAATCCTATGGCATTGATGCCCTGCATCATTCAGTTCTTCCTTTAGCTATTAAAGGACTGATTTTTAGTCATCATGAACAGTGCCTATTTCTCTTTGCATTCTGTTTATAACAGATGTATTAATAACTTTCCTAGAGGCAGTGACCAGAGAGGGGTCACACAGTAAGAGGCGAAGAAAAGAAAAACACAGTTCTTAAGATTTCAAGGTGTGTGGCCTAATTGAGCTACCCTGAAGATTCTGAGAGTGTCAAAGCAGGCTCCTCTAATGTACAGGAAGAATGTGATGCCATCGCACATTCAGTATAGATAACACATGTGCTGTCCTACGGGTGGGGAAAAGAGGAAGGAGAAACCAGAGGGAGAGAAGATTGACTGAAGATGGGCACCGCATGCCCTGGAAGGTCATTTGGTAAGAAAAGGAAAAACCTGTGTGTAGCACATACTCAGGCTATCTGCAAAGATGGTTTGTTTCTCTGATGATAAAACTAAATATTGCCTAGAACGACCAGTGGATGCAAAACCAGAGAAGGTAGTAGATAAGACTTACAGAAAAGGGAGTTGAGAATGCCGGAATTACAGAATCAAGAAGGCTTTGAATATTTTTACAAAGAATACACATTCTTTACATGCATAGAAAATGAATTAACAAACTCCTTGTTGATATCTTATTGATGTAGATTCTGAAAATTTTTCAGTGAGCAAGGGATAGCAAATGGAATTTATGTTGTACTTTGACTAATAACACAATAGTATGGATGTCTACATAGAGTTTTATCATTTATTTTAATTAAAGTAAATATGTTTACAAAAGCTTTCTATTATTTCCATGCTAACTTTCCTCTTTCCTTCAATGCTATTTTTCTTGCAAGAGATCTGATTTTTAATCTTGCTCCCAAGAATGAACTTCAGAGAGACCTTGAACTGGGCCTGGTTTTTTTTTTGGTTATGTGTGTCTATTAGATTACTTCTGTTATTTTGAAAACAATCTTCATAAAATACTTTTCATGTCAAATAACACCATTAGGAAATTTTCACTCTTGGCAATTGTTGGATACTTGGATGCTGATGTACACAGTGGTGTGATGTAAATAATTTTATTTAATATATTTTGATGTCTAGAATTGTTTCACAGCTGTGGACTGTTTTTGTTCATAATGGCCAATGGAAATATAGAAGAAAAGATGAACCATATATAATGTGGATTGCTCTTTTATCTCTGGGTAAGATGTACAAAAGTAGCAGTGCTTCTAGCCCATGAAAACATGAAAGCAACAAACTATAGAGTACTCTCAGCATATTCTAAAAATTGGCTGAACAGTGACTCTTTCTTTCAGAGACAGAATAAAACTTCACTGGAATTTTATTTTGGCCCATCTTACATGGTCCTTATCACAATTTCAACAAAATAAGCTTTATAACAATTATGGCAAACTTGGTGTGGTCATGTACCTTTGTGAGATTTTTAAGCCAAAAAACAAACTAAGCATGCCTCTTTGAAACGATACTCTTCTTCCAGAGCTTCAAAAAGTTTTCTCATATTTTAAGAGGGTCATGAGAAAGTAAAATATTAGCTCCAGTAGGGCAAGAAATTTACCTGGTTCTTCTATTTTTAAAAGACTGATTGGCACTTAGAGTCAGTAAAATATTAGGTTACTGGTTTGCAGACTGGGTGAATGGCTAGAGGACTTGCCAGCTGCACTGTTTTCTTTCACCATGGAATTGGAAAAAAACACTCAGTCTTGTAATGCAGTCTGCTCCTGTTTTGTGGCACAGGTGTGCAAATTGGTATCATTCAAGAAGAAATGTTCAGTTTGTGAACTCCCACTGAAGATTTAAAAAACACCTGGCAGCATCCAATGGTGAATTGTTGCCTCCACAAGCAAAATATCTTCTGAAGCCCATATCTGTACATAGATAGGACTCCTGCCATGCTTGGCATTCCATGTGCCTTTTTATGTTTACAAACAATGATGTAAACATCATTTGTATCTGTGCACATTGGCACTATAGGCTTAGCTATCAATCAGAGAGAAGCCTCGCCTTCTGTTGCAAAAGTTACCAGATTTAGGAAGGCATGGGTCCTAGATCACAGCTTTTAAATCAGTTTTCATCAAAGAAATAAGAATTGAATATAATGTTTTCTACTACCCAGAAATAATTATGACTTTCCAGTGGTTAATTCTTGAAATGCTTGATGGAATTTGGAAGAGAAATTTTACTTATTTCAAGAGAAATTGAAAACCTATTTAGGAAAAAAGAAAATGAGTGGAGTTCATTTGTTCATGAATTAGTTTACTTCATGGAAAATCTGTCCATGCAAGAGATACAACTTTCTATTCAGGACCCTGGATTCACCCCTACCTATCAAATAACTACTGAAAGCCATTAGAACATCTGGCCGATCTCTGGGATACAGAATTATTTGTAAACAGCTATGCAACATTTATAATACTTGAGTGAATACTGCTGTGAGCTGGAGTGAATGCTACACCTTGTTACTATTTCTACAGAAATCACCAGACACTTGCAAACACTGGAGACCTCTTTGAAGGTTACTAATCCTGAGACAATATTAAAGTTGAAACATGGTTTGGAAATCCTTTTCTCATTGACATAGTTAACATTAATGTCACAATTCTTTACAAAGATGCTCTCAATGACTTGAAGATAAAGGCAACTATATATGACAAGAATCCAAATGAATTAATATCGGATAATTCTGGTGTCAGCTATGGAAGTGTCAATTCCATTTATTATACATAATTTTGTGAGTTAGGGTTTTTCTTGTTTCTGTGTCAGTGAAAAATATTAAAACTATTTCAGTGCAAAAGATAACAAATACATAATTGATAAAAATTAATACTTTCAAATTGCCAAGCCAAATAATAGCAGTCTTTCATTGACATTTCTTTTTGAGAATTATTAAATTTTACCTTCATTTTATTGAAATATTTTGGATTCATTTCAGCCTTTTCAGAACTTGCCATTAATTTTTAAATTAATTGAGAGTAAGGAAGATCATTCTTTATTAAAATGTCTTTATATATAATATAAATGAAGGAAATAATTTTCAAAAATAATAAAATATCTAAGATTTTGTGACAATTGTAATACATAGCTTTTATCAAAAAGGGTTACAACACTCCACAAACCTGGAATAAAAGGAAACCATCTCAACTTAATAAAAGCCATCTATGAAAAACCCTCTGCTAATATCGCCCTCAATGGTGAAGAATTGGAAGCCTTTCCTGTAAGACCAGCAAAAAGACAAGAATGCCCACTTTTATTGCTTCAATTCAGCATAGTTCTGGAAGTTTTAGCCAGTGCCCTTTAGGCAAGAGAAAGAAGTAAAGGCATTCAAACTGTAAAGGAAGAAGTAAAAGTGTCTATGTTCACAGACAACATGATCTTAAATGTAGAAAACCCTAAAGATTCTATTTTTAAAAACCTATTAGGACTAATAAACAAACTCAGCAAAGTTGCAGGATACAAAATTAACACCAAAAAATCAGTCCTGCTTTAATACACTAACAATGAACACTCTGAAAATGAAACAAATAAGCCAACTCCATCAACAATAGTATCAAAAAGAATAAAATACTTAGGAATAAACTAAACCAAGGACACAAAAAGGTTATATATCTAAAACTACAAATCATTGCTGAAAGAAAATTTAAAAGATAGAAATAAATGGAAAAGACATTCTGTGTTCAGGGTTTGGAAGATTTAATATTGTTAAGATTTCAATACTACCCATAGTGATCTGCAGATTCAGTGCAATCCCAATTAATACCAGCAATGTTGTTTTTTTTCTTTTTTGCAGAAAAAGGAAAATCCATCCTAAATTTCATGTGGAATCTCACAAATAGCAAAAGCAATCTGGAGAAAGAACAAAGTTAGATATTTCACATTTCCTGATTTCAAAACTTATTAAAAAGCTATAGTAATTAAAAAGTGTGGTATTGACATAAAGACAGACATATAAACTATGACATAGAACAGAGAGCCCATAAATAAATCCTCAAGTATATAGTCAAATGATTTTTGAGAAGAGTGCCAAGACCCTTCAGTGGGGAAAGGACAGTCTTTTCAACAAATGGTCCTGGGAAAATTGGATACATGCAAAAAGAATGAAGTCAGACTCTTTCTTTAGATCATATACAAAAAGTTAGCTTAAAATGGATTAAAACACTAAATGTAAGAGTTAAAACTATAAAACTCTTGGAAAACATAGGAGAAACCTTCATGGTACTATATGGCAATGATTTCTTTGATATTGCACCACCAGCAGAGGCAACAAAAGAAAAAATAGATAAATTGAACTTTATTAAAATGAAAAACTTACATTCATCAAAGGGCACTATCAGCAGAGTAAAAAGGCAATCCATGGAGCAGTAGAAAATATTTTAAATCATATATCTGGTAAGGGATTGATGTTCACAATACAAAAAGAACTACAGTTCAACAACAACAAAAAAAACAAACAACCTGATTAAAAAGTGGATAAAATCCTTGAATAGATATTTCTCTAAAAAGTTATGCAAATGTCCAATAACCACAGGAAAAACATGCTCAACATTACTCTTCATTAGGGAAATGCAAATCAAAACCACAATGAGATACGACTCCACACCCATTAAGATGGCTATTATATAAACAGCAAACAAAAAAAATCTAGAAAACATGTTGAAGATGTAGAGAAATTGGAGCGCTTGCACTTTGCTGGTGGGAATGTAAAATCTTGTAGCCACTTTGGAAAACAGATGGTAATTCCTCAAAAAAGTATGATACGACAGTGTCACTTCTTGATAAATACTCAAAAGAAAGGAAAGCAGGGAATTGAACAGGTGTTGGTACAACCATGTTCATAGTAGCATTATTTGCAATAGCCCAAAGCTGAAAGCCACTCAAGTGTCCATTGATAGATGAATGGATAAACAAAATGATGTGTGTGTGTGGGGGGGTGGGTTTGGGTGTGTGAGAGAGAGCCTCAAAAAGGAAGGAACTTCTGATACATGCTACAACATGGATGAACATTGATGATCTTATGCTAAGTAAAATAAGCAAGTCACAAAAGTACAAATACTGTTTGATTCCCCTTTACATGAGTTCCCTGGATTAGTCAAATCCGTAGTGACAGTAGGAGGAATAGTGGTTGCCAGGGGTTGCGAATAGGGAGGAATGGAGAAGTGGTATTTAATGGGTACAAAGTTTCAGTTTTGCAAAACGCAGAGTTCTGGACATGGATGACAGTGATGGTTGCGTAACAGTGTGAATATACTAAATACCACATAAATATACACTTAAAAATGGGTAAATGGTAAATTGTATGTAATGTATATTTTACCACAGTAAAAAAAAGATAGGGGCCGGGCGCTGTGGCTCACGCCTGTAATCCTAGCTCTTGGGAGGCCGAGGCGGGCGGATTGCTCAAGGTCAGGAGTTCAAAACCAGCCTGAGCAAGAGTGAGACCCCGTCTCTACTATAAATAGAAAGAAATTAATTGGCCAACTGATATATATATAAAAAATTAGCCGGGCATGGTGGCACATGCCTGTAGTCCCAGCTACTCGGGAGGCTGAGGCAGGAGGATCGCTTGAGCCCAGGAGTTTGAGGTTGCTGTGAGCTAGGCTGACGCCACGGCACTCACTCTAGCCTGGACAACAAAGCGAAACTCTGTCTCAAAAAAAAAAAAAAAAAAAAAAAAAAAAAAAAAAAAAAGATAGGACTCATTGTGATGGAGAGACCACAACTGTGCCTCATGGAACTTTGAGGAGGAAGAGAGATGTGCATTATTAATATGCAGTCAGACAAAATTAGTGAAATAGGTATGATTTGCTTTAAATGATTTCTACCTCACTTCTTCCCTTTTCTAGATTTTTCTCAACTTTTACATTGCATTCTATCTTCTAAGGACACTATGTTGTGGTGATTTACCCAGACAATACTTTTCTGAGTTAATCCTGAGTCCTAGATTACCTGAATTTCTTCACTGTTGCCACAATTAAAACTTTATTTTATTCCTTCCATTTCTTAAAAAAAGCGTGCCCAAGATAACTGTCACTTTGGAATATAATTTAACATCTTCTTTAAAGATTGAATCTATGAGGAGTTCTGAAGTGATTCTTTTTTTTTTTTTTTTTTTTTTTTTTTTTTTGAGACAGAGTCTCGCTTTGTTGTCCAGGCTAGAGTGAGTGCCGTGGCATCAGCCTAGCTCACAGCAACCTCAAACTCCTGGGCTTGAGTGATCCTTCTGCCTCAGCCTCCCGAGTAGCTGGGACTACAGGCATGCGCCACCATGCCCGGCTAATTTTTTCTATATATATCAGTTGGCCAATTAATTTCTTTCTATTTATAGTAGAGACGGGGTCTCGCTCTTGCTCAGGCTGGTTTTGAACTCCTGACCTTGAGCAATCCGCCCGCCTCGGCCTCCCAAGAGCTAGGATTACAGGCGTGAGCCACCACGCCCGGCCTGAAGTGATTCTTTAATGAAAGAATCTGACAGCACGGAAGCCAGTTCAGGACACATGTGTTCCTTCCTAGCTACCTTCAAAACACGGCACGGAGGCATACTCCTTCTTTTGCAATCTGATCTTTGGGATGATAAAATTGAAAACAAAATGAAGAGTTTCACAAGTTCAAAAAGCTCAGGAACTTGGATTCTACTGATAAATCCGCATATATCACTCCTAATTGTTCGCTATATTGTCCAACTGTGGCATTACTTCATACAATTCAGTGATGGCTGTAATCTACATGTTAACAGATTTTATTATAGCAAAGAGTTTCATATTTGAATGTGGATGTGTGGCATATGAAATTAAAAGGTAAACCAGCCACAGTTTAAGGAAAATTATTCTAATGCTTTAAAATGTACCATTCACTATTGGGGGAAAATGAATACTTAGAAAAGTTTCTGATGCATTTTTAAATACTCCAGCAGTTATTAGAAGTTCACGATTGCTTTTTTTAAAATAAGAATTAGCTGAAAATGTGTGTTCATTAGATGCATTTTATAACAAAAAGAACTCCTGTTGAGACTATTTAGATGGAAAAGTGTTTTATTTAGCTATTTTTTCTAGTTCCAACAATTCCAGAAATTATCACCATTATCTTGTGTATTAAAAAGAGCAAAGAACACTGTGAACAGGCATAAACTACATAATTGTATTGCAATATAATTTCTTGGTATTTAAAAAATGTTTGACCAAGTATGTGTGAATATGTATATATTTCATACACATAATTGCTGAAATGTGGTGATAAAATAGTTTAGAATATTTTATAATTACAGATCATTGTAAAAATTGCTGGTAACTAAAAGAAACTTGAAAATGGATGCATATTTCTATAAATAGATGCATAGCTAATTGAATCACACATACAAATGTATACAAGTGACTATATAATTTTGTTCTTTTTTTTGTTCAATTGGATTTTCTGCATAAGTAGAGGACTATAATGTAATAATTGGGATATTCTAGCTGTTGTAAATTTTTCAAAGGCCTTAAGGAGATTATGAATTTAACCATAATATGATTCATAGACTAATAAAATTGCTTTTGAATAGAATGACATCACCTCTGTCTGAAAATACTGGTTTTCTTAGGCTGACTAGGAGTTCTGACAGATCTTTAATTCTAGGTCTTTGATAAACATGGGAGGGTGGATTAACCGTTAAGCCTCAGAGAAGAGCTTTAAGAGCTACAGTTCTGGAGTCAAAAAAGGCTTGTGCTGTAATCTTGACCCCAGCATTCACTACCTGGTCTATCTTGGACAAGTTTCTTATTAATGTATATAAGGTATCGCCGAAGTTTTCTCATTTTTAAAATGGAGGAAATGCCTGTTTCATGGGTTTGTTGCAAGAAACAAACTACTGAAACTGGAATGCCTAGCATAGAACAGTTACCTCAATGAATAAGGTTTCTTGTTATTATTACAGGATATATCTGGTTGGCAAAATCTTTTAAAATAGAAGATCTAGGAGTAAAATTAATAAAGCAGAACATTGGTAATGAAGACTTTATAGCCGTGGGTTCAATATCTGTGAATTCAATCAATTGCATACAATAAAAGCTTTTTCTGACCCCTGTGGTGTGGCATTCTTTCAATTTGAGCACATTGGTTTCTGTTGTGGTAATTTATTAGAATTTCAGATGCAAAAAAGCTTTATATTATAAAGTAGCCTTGGAATTATGAAAATAATCCTTATGTTAATCTGTTTGTCATTTGTTGGTAATCTTTCTTTATCTACTATTGTCATTTCTTAAGAAACCAAATGAGGTTGTGAAAACTAATTTCTTTTTTCTCTCATTAGGCTCGAATTATGAAAGATGTGATTTTGAGAAGGGGCTCTGTAGTATGGCTCAAGATCAGAGTCAGCAACTTCGTTGGGCAAGGAGAAATGGGATGACCAGTCTATCACCTCCATTTTATGATCACAATGGTGATATATCTGGTAAATGCTTTGCATCTATTTTCTTCCTCCCTTCCTCCCTTTTCCCTTCCTTTCATCCTCCCTTCTTTCCTTCTTGCCTTTTTTCCTTCTTAACCACAAGTGTTTGATTAGGGAAGTAGAATCTTATCTAATATTTACATGTTAATAATTATAATGCCTAATTTTATACATTCTTTAACTATCTTTAAAATACTTACCATTCTAAAATATCACATCAGATTCTCATATATGGGTTTCTAGGATTCCAACAGGTCTATTTAGATAATAATTGGGATTTTCCAGCTCTTTGGGCTCTTTATGGAAATTGTAAACTATAGTACTACATAGATTAGTTAGACAGTCAAATTACTTTGTTTTTGGCTAGACTGATTGCAAATCTGTCTAATAACACTTGTTTAATAAGGCTGATATAGAAACCTCTTAAGGGTAGAAACCTCTTAAGGGCATCTCAGTAGACTTTGAGGTGACTCTCAAACATTTATCTGTTTTGTTATTTATTAACTAATGAACTTTATTCATTCAACATTGTGCACCAGGTGATTAAGATATATTAATGAGTAAAAATTGACTCCATGCTTGCTCATATTGGATGGGTTTACACATTGTCTGGCATAACTGAAGGTTGGTTATTTTTGTAAAAGTGATATGTCCCTCAAATAAATTCAATTAAATGTTAAAATATTGTTACTGCCCCAGAAATAATTTAAAGCAAGCCAGTGTTTGAGCATTGGATGTTAGTTTGAAAATGTTTACATAAATATTACACATGTGGGTTAGAATCCTGAGTCTGTCACTCTGTAGCTGTAAGACCTTGAGAAATTTACTTTTTTGAGCCTCAGTTTTCATAACTTTAAGAGGGGGAAATAATGACGCTAAGTTCATAGGATAGGTTTTCTTTAAGAACCAAATGAGATACTGTTAGTAAAGCTTATCCTAGAATAATTGGCACTCAAAAATAGTAGATGTTCAGTACATTTCTGACTAATTTTGGTGTTGTTAGCTTTAACTATCATATAGGTAAAATGGAGTTTCTTATTTTGCTTGGCTTTGGTGTAAAAAAGTATTTTTTAAATAATTTTTAATAGTAGTTAGGAATCAGCCAATTTTATCACCAAAAAGGGGCCAGCTTCACAAGTAGGACCAACCAATAACCACAATGAAGGGAACTTTTATTAAGGCCTTAGTTATATTAGATGATGATATTGAATCTAGCTCCCAATCTTCAGCCATTGCAGTCCTGTGAGTTGTTAATTCCATGCATCAATGTCATATAGGCAGATATCATTCAACTATATTATCTAGGTTGATTTGAAATCCCTGGAGTCAGATTAGATGGGTTTAAATCCTGGCTCCATCAGTCAGCTACCTATGTGGTTTCAGTTTCCTTATCTGTAAAATGGGGATAATAATAATACAAGCTGCATAGGAAAAATAGGCAAAATATTGCCTGATTTGGCTAATTGAAGGCTGGTGATTTTTTAATAGTCATGCGTCTCTTATAAATATAAGTTAAAATATAGATTTCATAGCAATAATTTAAGTAGACAAATGTTCTAGCTATAGATATTGGCTGTTTGAAAATATTTGCCAAATAATAGTTTTTGAATCTTGTCTTCATTCAAAAATCCTTATTTCTTAAGCATTAAGAAAATTTTTGATTAACTCACTCTTGAAATAATTTGCCAGTGCTCTAAAATAGTATTTTTCATCATGTAATCAATGCCTTGAGAATTTTTTTAAAGGTAAGTTTGAAAATCTATCAAAACATTAAAAACATCATGTCAATATTTGAAATCTAATAAAGCTTGGGGGAGGAGTGATTAAAATATAGTTCTGGTTTTTAAAAGATGTAGCATTGCATGCAGATAAAATAGTACCACTACAACAAATTCAAATACATCTTTGTAATGATAGTAAAGATATTTTTAAAAATGAGAGCAAGAACATAAATGTTTTAAATAATTCTGACATTAAAGGTGATATGGAGATTTTTAAAATGTGTAATTCATTGTAAATCTAAAATGTATAGGCTATCAAAGATAAAATAATAATTTATTTGAAAATGTAACATTTCCCTTCATGCCACAGATCTTTATTTTTTTATTTGGATATTTAAAATTAGTTTCAAATGAGAATATTAGAGCTTTCATAATTCTGATCAATTGTTAAATCACATTTAAAATTCATATATTATATTATAAAATACACTACTAAACAGCATCCAGTATTTTTATTTTGTTCTGTAGTGGTCACATGTATTATGTCTATAATCTATACATATTAGAAATCCCACAAATAAAAGTTAGAGTTTTTGCTTTAGACAGTATTAAAAATAAACTGAGAAGAAATATTTATTATTTGCAATGCTCTTCGTTCCTTTTGACTATCTGAGTTTGTTTCTGGTATCATTTCTTTTGAGCTTGAAGAATTTCCTTTAGTATTTTTTGTAGTGCAGCTCTGCTGGTGATAAATTATGTTAGTTTTTCCTTCCTGAAAATGTTTTTATTTTGCCTTCATTCTTAAAATATATTCTCACTGGATATGGAATTTTTCATAGTCCTTTTTTTTTCTGTTAGTGCTTTAAAGATATTATTTCACTGCCTTCTGGCCTCCCTAGTTTCTTATGTGATGGTCAGAGTTTCAATTATTTTTCCTGTATGTAATATAATATATCTTTACTGTTTTGATGCTTCCAAAATTTGGTCTTTATTTTTGTTTTCAGCCAGAAATTTTAAAATTTTATCTTATTTGGACTAATTACGCTCCTTCAATCTGAAATATGTGTTTTCTGACAATTTTGGTAAATATTCTACTCTTATTTATTCAGGTATTTTTCCTGCCCTATTTTTCTCTCTCCTTTCCCTTTGGAGTTCAATCATCAATATTGGACTATGAGTCAAACATATTATTAGATGCGGTCTTACCATATATTTTGATTTTGTCTTCTCTCTATTTTTCAGAGTGCATAATTGTAGCTAATCTATCTATAAGTCAAATGATTCTTTCCTTTGTCATTTCATTAGGCTGATAAGACCATCTGGTGATTAAAAATAAATCAGATACAGATGCTCCTAGACTTACGGTGGGGTTGTGTCTCAATAAACCCATTATAAGTTGAAAGTATCATAAGTTGAAAATGCATTTAATACACCTAAGCTACTGAACATCACAGCTTAACCTAGCCTGCCTTAAACGTGTTCAGAGTACTTACATGGTAGAACATCACCCAGGTCTCCAATTGGCACCTGGGTGGCATACCTAGAAAATATATCTCAATAGTACTGCAAAGAATTTAAAAACAGAACTGACATGGAAACCTACATTAGCCTACAGATAGGCAAAATCACCTTACACAAAGCCTATTTTATAACAGTGTTGATTATCTCATGTAATTTATTGCATACTATACTGAAAGTGAAAAACAGAATGGTTGTATTTTGAATGCACACCACTTTTACACCATCATAAAGTCAAAAAAATACTAAATTGAACCATCATAAGTTGGGAATCATCTGTATTGTATTTTTCAATTCTAAAATATTTAATTGGTGTTTTAAATTTGTTTTTAAATTTTATCTGCTAAAATTCTTGATTTTTTTTCATTCATTATAAGAATATTTTCCTTTATTACTTCATTGTGCATAATTAGAATAGGGGTTTTAAAAGCCTTGTCTGCATTGTCTTAGATTTGCCCTCTGTTGTCTTTTCCCGTGACATGCATGATCACATAGTCCTAATTCTTTGTCTGTCAAATAATTTGGGGTCACATCCTGGGTGTTGTGAATGTTAATATTGTGGAGGCTCTGGATTCTGTTATATTCTTTTTCAGAGAGTGGCGATGATTCGTTCAAGCAGGTGATTAACTTGCATAGACTCAAGTAACAAACTCATGTTTGCTGTGGGCAGAAGTTCAAATATCATTTTTGCTCTTCTTGACTTAGGTGCTAGAAGTGCTGCCTGCACATGCATGTTTCAGTTTTAGCTAGAGATTTGGATGGAGATTATTCATAGACTATTGCAGCACCCCTTTTCTTGCTCTTTTCCTTCTAGAATTCTTTCCTTTCTTTCTGTCAGATCTGGCTATTCCAGACTCTCCTCCTTCCTCAGGCCAAGGAGACAACAACCTTTCTATCAGAATTTAACCATACACACCAGCTGCAACTACCACCAGACCCCAGGACAAAGCCTGAGGGAATTTAATTTTTTCTGATCCCTTCTTCCTACTTTCTACTCTCTTAAGAATATGCCTCTTATTGGAAAAAAAAAAGAATATGCCTGTTTTTTTTTTTCAATCTTTAAGGCCTCCCAAGCCCCAGTTTTTAGATTTTTTTAATGCAATTGTTAATGTCCATCACTGAGTTTGCCATCTAAGTGAACATGAACACCTCCTACACTGCTCTATGCTGCCCTTTCTGAAGGGCACCAGAACTGTAATCCATTCCTTAGCAGTAGACAGGTTGCATTATATAGACAGTGAGTTGGATTTCATTAAGAAACAGTCAAAAACCAAAAATAGAGGAAAGAATCCCACTTCCTCACTCTCTAAATTATGTTTTTGCAGCCTTTATAGTGTGAACATCTGTTTATTTTTAAATCTGCAAAAAATTAATGTTCATTTATTCCTTTCTATATTTGTAGTTTCAAAAACTTTTTCTTGGCATCTGTATTGCTCCATGTACTATCTAAGACCTGAAGTGACAATGGTGAATAAGAATGAGGTTCTTGTTCCTGGTGAACTTGCAAACTAGTGACAGCAACCTAAACCTTACATGGGCACTAACGGTTATATATTAAGAGTGAAAACCCAACACCCATTCTCTTATCCACGTGTGTTATATATAGTTAAAAACTCACAATGTGACAAGGATAAGGTGTATGTGTGTGAGTGTGTGTGCTTTGCAGATATTGTTTGGGAGCATCTATATTATTTTTAACCTGAGAAATATTCATTCATATATTTCCAGTATTTGTGTGCTTTTTGTTCAAAGAGCTGGATAGTAAATATTTCTGGCTTTTGGGGCCACTTGGTCTATGTCCCAAACACTCTACTCTGCCACTACGCTATGAAAATAGTCATATAGAATACATAAAGATTAAGCATGGCCGTGTTATAATAGCATTTATTTATGGACATTTAATATTAATATCATTTTACATGTTTTAAAATATTATTATTCTTTTGAATTTTTTGAGCATTTAAACATGTAAAATTCTCTCAGGTCAAAGGACATGCAAAATTAGGTGGCAGGTAGGATTTGTCTGTGGGTTATAGTTTTTTGTCTGTTCCCCAAAAAAACATTAATTGAGCATTTTTATGTCTGTACCATGCAGTATTCAAAATAAATGAGTAAAGGATATAATTCTTCCTCTAAGAACATAGATAAAATTATAATTTTGGTTTAAGTGGCCAGTGTTCACATTTGTAACAAACATAAGTGAAGCATACCTTGATTCTGTATGAAAATCATACAGAATAAAGCATAATAGCTTTATTATGCTATTATTTAAAAATTCATCTGAACTTTCAATTAAGCAGTAAATTTTGACTATAGTAGCCAAGCCTCTCTGTCAGACTAAAAGTACAAATAAGATGTGTTAGTGAAGTGGAATTACAGTGTGTTTTTCAATATGGTAGTTGCCTTATTTTAAAAGTAAAAAAATTATACTTATATTTATATATGGTGATTATTGTTGTTAATACCAATGCAAAAGATTTTATTAACCCCAGTGTGTAAGACACGATGATAAATGTTGTGAAAATAATAAAGACTACAAGTTAAAAGCATTCTTAATCTGAAAATCCATATCTAAAGTGCTCCAAAATCTGAAATCTTTGAGCACCAATACGATGCTATGAGAAAAATTCCACATTTGACACCTTTGCTTTCTGAGGGCTCCATGTTGAGAAACTTTGTATTACGCATAAACTTATTGAAAATATTATATAAAATTACCTTCAGGGTATGCATATAAGGTGTATATGAAACATGAATGAATCTGGTGTTTTGACTTGGATGCCAATCCCAGGATATAAGAAGTTATATGTATGCATATATTCAAAAATCCAAAAAGATCTGAAATCCAAAATACTCTGGTACCAAGCATTTCAGATAAGGGATACTTAACCTGTGTTTAGATACAGGCTGTGTATCAAGGTGTTTGTAATACCTTTGAGATACATGTTTGGGAATAACACAATTACTTAGAGAAAGAAAAAGGGCTATAATATGGGTTTGAGTGAATTGCTCTGAGACTAGAGGCAAATTCTGACTCTGGAAAGGGGAAGAGCATTTGAGAAAAGACGTGAAAGGTGAGTAGTGTTTCAATGGACAGGGAGTTGAGAGAAATGATATTTCAAACTGAAAGAACCACATAAGGACCAGGTAGAGACAGTCAATATGCTCAGGCAATGATATAGCAGTCTGCTATGACTAGAAGTGACTGGAGATGAAGATTAGGCTAAAAGTATATGTTGGAAATGTCAAAGGATTATGTCATCCAAAGGTTACTTACTGGTTTGCTTACCAGTACCATTTCCTTCCCTTCTTTTTCATCCTGCACCCAAACTCTGTCACAGTTGACAGTGCTATTTCTGCTACTGTCCAAGCAGGTAGCAGATGGGTCATTAAAGGGTGTGTGGCAGTGGCTGGGGAGTAGTGTTGGGAATTCCAAGAGCATGCATATTACTTAATGATTAAGCATGTTACTTAATGATTCATTCCGCTTGAAATAGTATTTTGCAGAGAGCTTTAGTTTCTCACACAAATCTTTGATTGTCAAGCTATTAATAATAATACCAAGGTCCCTGATGTGCGTGTGCACATGTGCATGCATTTGAAATGAGTAGACTATGCGAGGTTTTCATAGTTCTTCAGCAAACTTGACACCTATTGTGTATTAGATACTATATCTGTTTATTTTCCATGTCTTCCATATCAAATTCAGAGTTATATGTCAATAAGGGAATCATAGTTGACAACTTACATACTTACTTAAATTAACTAATATCATGTCAATGAAATTTCACCCAACAACATTAGTACTCAAGCTGGCAAATACCTTAAAGTAAATAATTCTGTTCCAATAATCAGAGCTAAAAAAGTGATGCGTTCTCTAATTTTTCTATTGAAATATAGAAATATTTTCCTATGTATCATCTGCTTTCCTTTTGGCAGGAATTTTACCTTTAGAGGCAGATGGCTTGTTTATTTGTTAAATTTATGTAGGTGTATATTCTTCAAATTAGGCCACAAGTGAAAAAAATCCGTACTCAACAGAAATACATAAAATCGAGTAATAGCATATTAAAATTAATGTAATACAAATTTCAAAAGGTAAATCTTTTGAAACATGACCAAAGGGTCAGTCTGTAAACTGAGATTCTGCCAAGTGAGAGTAGGCAGGGCATTTCACTAATAAAATTGATTGGAATGTACATTGGAATGTACCCAGCATTGGAATGTACTCTGCATATGAACTCTGGAAACTGCGATGAATACTCTCTTAGATCTTAAGTATCTTACAAGTGAACTAGCCAAGGAAACTTGCCGAGACTCAACCTACTTTAGACTTTATAGACTTTGACCAACACCTTGAAATGTAGAGGATGGAACGAGAGAACCAAATTAGTGTCTACCTAATTGATAGGCAGATTTTTAAATCTGTTGCCCCAAGTTTCCCATCCCCTGGTTATTCAAGCAAACACTCATGTGTTTGCTTGAATAGGTAGGTTTGCTCATGTGTAGGTACTGCTAGGAAGAGACTTTGTAAATGTAACTAAGGTTACTAATCAGCCGACCTCAAAATTGAAGATTTATCCTGGACTATTCAAGCGGTCCCAATTAAATCATATGAACCCTTAAAAGCAGAAGAGGAAGGCAAAAGAAATGATGCAGGAGAGATAAGACTGGGAAGATTAGAGAGCTTTGACGTTTGAGGACTTGACCTGTGTTGCTGGCTTTGGAGATGGAGAAAAGTGACCACAAGACAAAGAATGCAGGGGCCCCAGAAGAGAAGGACAGTCAATGACTGGTTAACAGCCAGCAAAGGAACAGGGACCTCAGCCTTCCAACTGCATGAAACTGAAATCTGCCAACAGCCTGAGTGAGCTTGAAAGCGGGTCCATCCCCAGAGCCTTCAGAAAGGAGCACAGCCCACTAAGCGTGTGGCCATTTGTTATGGCAGCAATAGAAAATGAGTATGCTAATTTTCAAAGTTTTTAGGGAAAGAAAAGTTTATAAGCTTTTGATTGTTCCTTCTTGCTAATTATTAACTTTTGTAGTGAATAAAAACTCTATTTTACTTAGTAAAGTAGAAAAAAGATCTAAATTTAAACTTTGGAGACTTGGATTCTTGACCCGCCTGGACGCTAAATCAGCATGATTTGGGGACAAATCTTCAGCCTTTCTTTTTCTCTTTTACATAGTCCCAGTTTCTCTAGTTTATATGTTTAATTTTTTATTCCTACCACTATTTTCATCACTTTCCTTTAGAGCATGCCCAAAGTTAAGGATCTATCTTCCATTAATGGCACTTGTCCCTCTTGCCCTAGCCTATATAGTTTTGTTCAAGTCAAATTTGTTTATCTATTGATCAGTGGATTGATTGATCAATCAAACTGCCTACTTCTTTATTTATTTACTTCTTTATTTATTTGATTGCTCTTGCTTTAGGTGTTATATCCAAGAAACTGTTGCCTAATTCAATGTCATAGGCTTATACGTATGATTTCTTCTAAGAATTTACATCTTATACTTACTTAGGTTTTTAATCTCTCTTTAGTTAATTTTTGTGTATGGTGTGAGGTATCCACTTTCTTTTGCATGTAGTGATATGAGATCCGAGCACATGTTGAAAAGTCTAATTTTCCCCATTGAATTGATTTCACTCCTGGTCAGAAAATCAATTGACCATGGATGTATTGGTGTACATTTTTGTATGTTATATTTTTGTTTTCATTGTCCTGAAGTTATTTTCTAATTTCCCTTGTGAAGTTTTCTTTGACCCATTGGTTGTTTGGGAGGATGTTATTTAATTTGCACATATTAGTGAATTTTCCCCATTTCCTTATGTTATTGATTCAAATCATTCCATTGCTGCTGGAGAACATACTTGTATGATTTATATTCTCTTAAACGTATTGAGTTTTTTAATGACCTAAAATGTTTTCTTTCTTGGAGAATGTTCTGTGTCTACTTTAGAAGCATGCACATTCTTCTGTTGTTGGGTAGAATAAGTATTCTATATTTGTCTGTTAGGTCTAGTTGGTTTATAGTATTGCTCATGTTTTCTATTTCCTTGCTGATCTTCCATCAGATTATTCTATCCTTTTTGAAAGTAGAATATTGATGTTTCCAACTGTTATTGTTGAATTGTCTATTTCCCTCTTTAGCTTTCACTTCATATATTTTGAGGCTCTGTATTTAGGTTCATAAATGTTTATAATTATTATATCTTCTTGATTGGTTGACCTTTTCACCATTATAAAATGCCCTTCTTTGCCTCTAATAACAATTTTATCTTAAAAATCTTATTTTTTTTCTGAATTCCATATAGCCACTTCAGCTCTTTTTTGGCTATTGTTTATATGATATGTCTTTTGTATTCTTTTACTTTTAGGCTTTTTGTGTGGTTGAATCAAAAGTGTGTCTCTTGAAGATAGCATACAGTTGGACCATGTTTTTATACAATATGCCTACACTGACTTTTGATTGAAGAATTTAATCCATTTGCACACTACATAATTACTTATAAAGTATGATTAACACCTGCCATTTTGTTACTTGTTTTCTGTATGACTTGTTTTTCTTATTACTCTGCTCCTCCATGACTGCCTTGTTTTATGTTAAATAGATATTTTCTAGTGTATCATATTAATATCCTTGTTATTTTTTACCATACATTTTGAATTATATTATTAGTTGTTGCCTTAAGCATTACATTTAACACCTTAATTTACAACAATTTAGGTTGCATTAATACCAACTTAATTTTAATACTATATAAAAATTTTGATCCTATATAGTTCCATCCTCTTATCCTTTTTGCTATTATTGTCACAAATTACATGGTTATATATTTTGTATCTATCCATCCTGAGTTATGTTTATTGATTTTTATCAGTTGTATAATAAATTATAATAATTATTGATTTGTATAATACCTATCTCTTAATAGTCTCTATGTTATGACAAGCCATTCTTAGGGTTTCTCTAGTTCTTTATACATTTTTTTAAGGTTTTTGAAAATATATGATATAGCTGATTCAGAGTCTAATAAATTTGGGATCCCTCAGAGACACTTTTTGTTGATTGATTTTTTTCCTTCTGTATGAGTCACATGTTCTTGTTTCTTTGTATTTTTCACATTTTGTTTCAAACCTGGGTAAAATAATATGACACCTCTGGAAATCCGATGCTCACCCCCATAGACCTCCCCCATGTTTGCTGTTACTGCTGTTTGTTATAGTTGTTTTGTTTATTTTTAAGTTTGTGACTTTTCTTTTTTTTTTTTTTTTGAGACAGAGTCTCACTTTGTTGCCCAGGCTAGAGTGAGTGCTGTGGAGTCAGCCTGGCTCACAGCAACCTCAATCTCCAGGGCTCAGCTATCCTACTGCCTCAGCCTCCCGAGTAGCTGGGACTACAGGCATGCGCCACCATGCACGGCTAATTTTTTGTATATATATTTTTAGTTGGTCAATTAATTTATTTCTATTTTTGGTAGAGACGGGGTCTCGCTCAGGCTGGTTTCGAACTCCTGACCTTGAGCAATCTGCCCGCCTCGGCCTCCCAAAGTGCTAGGATTACAGGCGTGAGCCACCACGCCTGGCCGTGACTTTTCTTAACTAATTCTCTAAGAACTTTATTCTCCACATATGTATCCACTGGATTCTTTATTTGGTCAGCTTAGTGATCATCTAGTGATTTGAAAGAGAGTGTCTTAGTCAGTTTGAGCTATTAGAACAGAATACCGTAAAATGAGTAGCTTTTAAACAACAGAAATGTATTTCTCACAGTTTTGTAGACTGAGAAGTCCAAAGTCAAGTCACTGGCAGATTTGGTGTCTAGTTGGGTCCTCTTCCTGGTTCATAGTGAGAACAGCACCTTCTCACTATGTTCTCACATGAGGGAAGAAACAAAGCCAGTCTCTGGGCCCTCTTTTATGAGGACACTAATCCCATTCATAAGGTGATTTAGTTACTTTCCAAAAGTCTTGTCTCCTAATGCTATCATATTGGTGATTAGGTTTCCACATATGAATTTTAAAGGTGACACAAATATTCAGACCATAGTAGCCTTGGACCAATAAATCTTACAGTGTTTGCTGAGAGACTCTGTGTGCACGGTGGGGTGCAGCTTGAATACTTATCCAGGCACCTGATGACTCTGCTTTAGTTTTCATTTCCTGCTTTCATAAAGCCTCAAAATCAACCAGAAGTGAGAGCTTAAGCAAGCAATTTTTAGGCTTTTTCAGAGCATGTGCACAGCTCTCCGTGTACATGTGTCCTTATAGATTTGCAGAAATATATCGTGGTTTTTCAAAGCCCCTATCAACATCTCAGTCCCAGGAGATTTATGGTTAGTCTATTGTTTTCCCCAACTGCCAGGGCCTTGACCTTGGACTTCCCAGTCTACAAAACTGTGAGAAATAAATTTCTATTATTTATAAACTACTCATTTTATGGTATTTTCACACTACCTCAGGAAACTGTGAAGTTAAAACACTTGCCATTAGTTGTTTTCAACAAACCCCTTCTCTTGAGAGAGCTTTTGGTACTAAGCAAACTATTAATATGGTTAATTTCAGATGGCCATTTCATTGAGGTCTTTGAGGGAACCACTAGACAGGTCAAATAATAAGAATTGTTTGAGAAAGAGGCTTTGAAAAAGGTCTAGTTCCATCCAACTTATTCTGGTGGCTGACAGGGTGCACTAAAGATGCAGGCTGCTACTTTTCAAAGTTACTGTGGAGCTGGAGCATGTACAGTGGGACCAGGGCAAGTTAAGACACCATAAAACTCAGTTTTTACTGAGCTTTAGTCATTTCTTGAGTAAAATCTCTCCAGGTTGCTGCAAACATTTGACTAATTTCTAGAGTTCCAGAAACATTGAATTTGACATTCCTGCCAGTTTTTAAATTTATTTTATGGAGGCAAAATATTCAGAGGTCTTTACTCCGGCACTTTCATTAACATCACCCTCATGGTTTATTGCATGCTCTGTGATCTCCTAAAGTGACTGACATAGCCCTTTGTCACTGCAGTCAGACATAAGTTAATACAGCAGGTTTATCTACAAGTTACCAGCAATGATAAGGGATTACTATTTGAGGGTATTCTTTAAGAGATACAGCTTTAGCAGATATTATCTGGTTCTGTTGAGTTTGTTAGTTTAATGAATGGATATGAGTTAAAACTTATGATTCCAAGTTATCAGAATTTAATAAATAGACATTACCAACTTGAAGGAGTTTGTATCTAAGACTATTATTTCCTTTCTCTTATCTGAACTGAGCCATATTTCTGTCAGGGATGAGCACACTGTTCTCTTTCCATGAGTTTTGACATTTTCACATTTGTGTCAGGCCTTGGATTTTGTTATGGTGATCCATTTCCACAGCCTGATTTTGGGGTTTTTTTTGGAAATGTTCTTGAAAACTGATATTATCTCACAGTCAAAATGCTCCATTTTTTGGTGTTCTTCTGAGCAAATTGGTTGCTCTGTAGCGTGCAGTAGGATTTATGTTTCTCCTGTTCACACTCAGTGCCATTAATCACTCAACACTTGCGAAATGGAGGAAGTGCAGGGCTGCCTATCAATGGTTGAGGAAAGTGAGACTGAACATTCTACCCTATCTTTCCTGACGATCAAGGTTGATGGAATTCACTGCTGAAGTCATAGGATTTAGCTCTGAAAACTTGATTCATGGTTTTTGTTGCTTTCATATTTTATGTGCCTCCTTTTTGTCATCAAACTTGAGATTTCACTCCAATACTTACCCAGTTACTGAGAAAAAGTATTTTTAATAGCCCTCTAAGATAAACATTTAAGATTATACATGAAATTGTGCTGTTTGTGTTTTTATTTTGTCATTTTAATAAGTAACACTTTATCACAAGATTATTTTAAAGATGTGTTATGCATTTGCCTTTATGGATGCAGGCACAAAAATGGCAATTTATGAATCATATAAAAAAACTGAAATGAGTATGATATGGAGATTAATAAGAGATGTGATGATGATGGCAATGATTATGTTTGTGTGTGATATGTATATTATTAAGCTGCTTCAAGAGCAGAACACTGGATACATATTTTGTCATCCAAGAGCTTCATATAGCCTCTTCTTGTTGTTGAGGGCTTTAGCAGGAGAGAGTGTTAAATGAGGGAATGGGCATATGGGAAAAAGTTATCCTGCCAAAGATTTGCCTTTCTCCTATATTCATAAATATCCATGATGACTAATGTCCTCTGGAAAGCAAGAAAACCTTCTATAAAGTGATATTTCTCTCTACAGAACATCACCATCTATGAATTAAAGAAATTCTATACTCTTACTGTAAGGAGCAGGCTAAAATGAAGTGTGTATTTAAAAAAAATCTTTGCTATTGTCACTAAGTTGGAATTAAAAGTAGAAAATAGATATTGTTATTGGGTGTATTTTTAACACATTTTTATTTTTTTATCGCCATGAAAGGAAATAAGTTTATTACTAGAAAAAATGTCAAAGGATCTCAGGCTATTTCCAAATTTAAAACTTTGCTTTCTACTCTAGCATGAAGATTAACCTTTATTTAATATTTGATGAAATACAGAATAATTTACAGTACCGTAACACATATCAAATGCCATAGTTTTATAAAATACTCTGCTTAAATATTTAAATAATTTATTCACGTATGATTTCAAAAATATCATTGCAAATGCTACTTTATTATTTAACAAATTAATGTGTCAAATCTGATTTTAAGAACAAGCTTTTAAAAATAAATATGATTGATTTAAATAATTTCCTTGACAAATGAAAATAATTTTTCCTGTATATCTCATGGATGTCCTTAGTATTTGAATATTTATAAACAATAATTTAGGGCCTATTGAAAGCAATTATCATTTGTATTGCTAATAATATTATTTAAACCTAAAACAATATAGCCATATGGCTCATTATACTTATTTGATTATTCACTTGCTTAACATTTGTTTACCTGCTATAAGAGCAAACTAATGACAGTCCACTTGTATCACTGTGATACCAACTCTTCATCTAAATTATGTTTATATAATAATTCCAGAGAGTTTATTCTTCAAATAATTATTATCACAGTGATTTCAGTTATGCCTCTGACTTATTTATAAGCAATCATTGATGACACTGTTTTCTGCTTAATTAGGGTACAAATTTGGAATAGGAGTAGGGAAGAAGAGATTTCTTAGGTTTCATAATTTTACTATTGATTCTCTCAATATGTGACAATTAGATTTGATTTCCAATTTAGCTTTAAAGTACCACTGAATCACTCGGGTAAATATGTCATCATAATCATCAACATTTTTTTCATTCCTTTTGACAAATAGCAGCACACCAAATAGAGTAGCAGAAAACAGTTGTTCTCAGATTATATGCTAGAATCCTCATAAAGCATTGCATGAACTCTCTGAAGGCCCAGGATGCTCAACGTTTATTTTAAGGGCATCTAAACAGTAACAGTCCTCTGGAATGTCTGGACTACATTGTACAAGATAGCATCAGGGCTCAATGTTGTTTCTCATAATCTTAGGAAAAGCTGGGACTATTTGGTCCAAATCTTTCTGAACAAAGGCACAGCAAACAATGATGTCTTCTGGCCTTCACTGAATTGCTTATTTTGGTAGACAGTCTTGGTAGTATGATGTTTTCTTTGGATACCATCTTTGCAGGAATGCAACTTTCTACGTTAAATATGATAAATTGGGGTGTGGGCTGTAGTTTATAATAATGTTATAGGGAGTATAATAAATAGGCAATATAAAAAAATAAAAATATTTATATTTATAGGTAATATAAAAAAGTAAAAATATTCAGTTCATTGGTTTGCAAAAGCAACTGGCATGGTTAAATTTTTATTCTTTAAACAAAAATATATTGACCTAAAGGGGATGTCAGCTTGATGTCCTAAATAAGTTTGCCAGTGATCACTCTGAATCTAACGTGCTAACTCTTGTTTCTGACAGCCCACTTCCTCTCACTGGTTTCCAAAGTGGATTCTATTTCCTCAAATTTAGAAAGTCGAGTTTTCCTTCCAACTAATGACCAACGTGCTTGTCAGGTATGGAAAGCCCACAGCATTTTAAATACTTTGTCACATTTGAGGACATTCTTTTTTATAATTGTTTGGGAACTAATTATTTTTTCACAGGTTACATTTTATTCCTTCTTTAGCCAAATGAGTAGCAAATTAATGGTAGGACTTCAAACTGCATGTGGTGGCCCCATTCAGCATTTATGGCAAAACACAGTCAGTCTCCGAAATCAGTGGGAGAGAAATGTCATCAAAATCCAGAGCTCACAGAGATTTCAGGTATGTGTGTTCTATTCTCTAAGTATGTCTTTGAAGGAAAAATAAGATCGTTAATACCAGATGAATTAAAAGTAAGGTGACTGTCCCAGTTTTCCAGGGACTGAGGGATTTTCCAGGACTTTTAAATGCTGAAAGCAGACAGTGTTAGCCAAATTGGGATGGCCATCACTCTAAAAGACACTTTTGCAACAAGGTTTTGAATTTATATATCAAAACTAAAATTGATATATTTTAAAATATATTGCTATATCAGTAAAATATAACCTTCTAATTCTCTCCTAATTTCTTGAACCCCGTTCCATTTTCTTCCCTCTCTTACTATCCCAACCTTCTCTTTCTTTTCATTTCTTCTTCCCAAGAATCATTTTCCTTCTAGACTTTTCTCATGCTTTTGAGAGAAGAGGGTAATGTTTGATAATGAGAAAAGAGACTGTTTGATTTAAATACTAATTCCAAATGCTATCAAAGTATTATAATTGTCATATGCATTTCATGGATAAACTTAATTCAATACAGCCCTTATTTTCTAAGATATTTTTGAGAATTAAAGCCAATGCAAGCCTATAAAAGACACACTTATTTATGCAGCCTAATAAAACCTATGCATGGTGAAAATTATAACCTAATGATTATTACAAGAGTTCTTGGAGAAGTATTGCATATTTTAACATTTGAGACAGCCAAGCAAATTTTTACGGTTAAAAATGAGATCTCAAAGCATTTTATTCCTAATAAATTTACTTTCTAAACCTAGTTAGTGAGCCAATTTAGTCCAAATAGGGTTCTTTCATCATCTATTATTAAAATGATATAATATAATGAGTGAGATGTGCAGCATTTAGGGGATGGTCACGCTTGAAGCACTGACTCGAGGGGGGAGGGGGGCATGGGCAATATATGTAACCTTAATATTTGTACCCCCATAATATGCTGAAATAAAAAAATAAAATAAAATAATTTCAAAATAAAAAATGATATAATAATCAATTTTATAAATTTGATATAAATCAAATAATCCGATATATGGTGGATTTAGCACTTGCTTAAATATAAAGATCAAATTGGATTGAATTTTACTTTCACTTAGTTTGAGTGATTAAGAGGAAAAGAATAGAATTTTCATTTAAAGATTGAATTATTAGATAAAAGAATGACATTTTCTTATATGATCGATTATAAAATCACTATGATTTGGAATTGTCAGGCTTTGGTAAACTTAACAGGGAATCAAAAAAGGTTTCAAAAAGCCCTTAGTAGATGGTTTAATGACACCTACATGAGATAACTCTTTAGTTAGAAACACAATTTGGTAGTTTGAGACTTTGTTGAAGTCAAATATCAAGTGTGTGTTGTGGAGGATGAGGGTGGAATGCCATCTTAAGCCATTAGGCACTTAAATGTTTCTACAAATGATTGATTCATTTACTTAAACAAGAGACATTGGGCTGTACTAGGCATGATGCAGAAAAGTTTCCCTATACCAGTGGTCCCCACCCTTTTTGGCACCAGGGACCAGTTTCATAGAAGACAGTTTTTCCACAGACCAGGGGATGGTTGGTGGTTTCCGGATGATTCAAGCACATTACGTTTATTGTGCAGTCAGACCTCTCTGCTAATGATAATCTGTATTTGCAGCCGCTCCCCAGCACTAGCATCACCGCCTCAGCTCCACCTCAGATCATCAGGCATTAGATTCTCATAAGGAGCACATAACCTAGATCACTCAGATGCGCAGTTTACAGTAGGGTTCACACTTGTATGTGAATCTAATGTTGCTGCTGATCTGACAGGAGGCAGAGCTTACAGGGTGATTCGAGAGACAGGGAGCAGCTGTAAATACAGATGAAGCTTCAGCTTGCTTGCCTCCTGCCATGTGGTCCAGTTCCTAACAGACCAAGACCGGATTGGTACCACCTGTCTATGGCCCGGTGTTTGGGGACTGTGGTCCTACACCATGTTAAGAGAAGAGGTCTGGTAGGTGTGGAGAGGAGATACTTATGTGTTTTTGTGTTCCTGGGCCCTGAAGATGTCTGCGGCTTTCAAGAGGTGTGGTGTGCAAAATGAGTACCCCTCTACCCCCAGGACCATTAATACATTTAATTTGCTGTGGATGTTCAAGTGTTATTAACTGCTGGAGAAGTCTCTAGTTTATTCCTTATACTTCTTAATCTCCTGTGTCTACTTATCTTTTCTCAACAGCAGCAAAAGCAACAAAACAGAGCCAAGATTGCTTTTGTGGGGACTGAGTCATGTCAAGTAGACACCGAAGGATATACTTGCTGCTGTTCCTTCTCTGCATGCTTATAGCGACTTAATGACTGAGATGGGAATATTGTCTATGTGTATACTCTACCATTATTTATATAGCTCTTTTAACTTTGAAAGAGAGCTGCTGATAAAATGCTCTTAAACTATCTTTGTTAAGCTTTGTGCCCTCTTATATCTAACTGTCCTTATATTCAGGTCAAGATCTTTATTGGTAGCATAACAGAGGTTTGGGTGTTGGGCAAAGCTGGATCTTGTAGGTCAAACCTTTCAAAATAACTCTCGTTTTCCTCAGCTACCTATTCCCAATCGGCGCATTGTGAGGTCTGCTAATTAAACATGTACAGTACATAAATATAAAACTTAAAATTCTAGAATATGTCATCTCCAAGGTGATTCAGTTATAGCTGAGGCAGCAAGGTTATTCACTTGAGTGCTTTAAATGTAGTAGTGGCTTCAACTAAAGCAGATTAATTTGTTTCCCAAAATACTTTCCCGCTGATATGAAAACAGTGCTTCTCCCTTAAAGGTTTTGCGAAAGTTAGGAGACCATACGCTCTCTTAGGATCCTTTGGCTCCACCAGTCTTTTAAGATTGCAGGTATGTTTCAGTTCTATCCTGTCAGCAAGTGAGCAGATGTTCATTTGCTTTTGTTTGGTGGCCACAGAGAAGTGCTGTGCTTGTAACACGGCCTGCCACCATCTAGTATCTTGTTCCTGAAAAGCTTTTGTGAGAGGCTGATTTGAGAGAATTTCATAATCAGCATCTCCAGACAATATCTGCTGCCTCATCAACTTACAAACCTCTGAGAATTATTCTGTTTTCTGCAATTTCCCCTTTGTGCTGACTTCTGATAGTTTAAATAAAAGCCGTGCATGCTTCCTTTAGAAATATCCAAATAGGAGATTTCAGTCCCTGCTGGAGCCTATTTAGAATGGGCTTTTGAGAAAGGCTTATCACCTCTATCTGTAAATTACTAGGGCCATCCTTTAATAAAATTGAAGCATGTTAATTTCTGAGGGAATACAGCTACATAGACAAGGAATGGTGTTCATCCATTTAGTCAACAAAGGTGGAAGCATTTCAAAAAGTTACTGAAGATGTTTAAGGAAAAATGACAGCTGGCATTTATCAAGCACTTATTAGGTGCGAGGCACTGTGTTTAGTTCTTTGTGTGCATAATCTTATTGACCCTTCACAAAAATCCCCTGAGGTTGAAAGATGATTTATCCCATTGTTCACTGAGAATTGCAATCTTTAGAGAGCTAAATAACCTACTAGATCCCATACCAGCTTAGAATCTAGGGTTGTTTTATTTCAGATCTTAATCATTTAGTCACTGGGCCATAATAGTATTTTTTTTTTATCATATTAAAGCATTATAGGATTTTAGAAGACATGAAATTTAAAAGAAACAACCTCCAGATTTGGTCAAATCTGTTGTGTATGACTCATTGCATAATCTTTTGTTTGCTTTGTTGGGTGAAACAACAATGTTGGACATTGCATGGTGCTGATTAATTGCAATCACATCTTTCAAAATCGCAAACATAAGCAATTAATTTCATTATTGTCCTAAAATGTTCAAGGAGGCAAAGAATAAAACAAGGTAACCATAGAGTAGAAATTTAGTGCCCAGTTCAAGTCGAAACTTCTCCCACCACTCCACTTTTTTGTTGTTCTTGAAGGGAGCTCATGTATTGGTTTTATGAGTAGGAGGTAATGAACACTATATATTATGAAATATATCACTGACTGTAGTTTTCAAGTTGAATGTTTGGATTGTTAAACTAAGTGAGCCTAAATGAGCATTCCCTGCCTGAATTATAAAAAGATACTGAAGCATTTTTAATATGCTATCATCTACTTGTCATTTCTTTGATGTTTCATTGAGAAATGCTGGCGAGCTCTCAGCAGCCTCCAATTCAGAAAGAATAGACTTTATTAATATGGACGAAAGAGGAGGTATTCATTAAAAATATATAAATTGTTTTCTGAATTTTAAAAATTCTACCCTTACTCTTCAAAATCATAATCTGGGGCATTTTTACCTTTTAATTCACACATGATGGGAAAATAATACTGTGTCATCTTTTTGTGTTTTAGCTGTTTGATTGGGAAATAGATTGAATGTATACTACTAGTTGAGAAAACTCTAATACAGGACATAAAACCATAGAGTTTCTAATGGTTATAGTAAAGTAATCCAGGTAGTTTTATGTCCCTTCTCCACCTACCATCATAGTTTCCTCTAACATTTAAATCAGGTGGCTTGAGTGTTGATCCATTAGCTCCATTCAGAGGTCATCTACTCTTAAAATGTTTGGGGGTGAAAGGAATTTGTCTCATGTTTGCTATTGAGTCAGTGCAGGCTGTATCTGACTTCTGTGATGTTGCCAAACTCCAAACTCCATTTTCTCTCTTATAATCTGCTTTTATTTTGCTATTTTTCTCCACTTTTCTTCCTTTTTTTTTTTTCATTTTTCCCCAACATCATTAAAATAATAAGGTGGATGTTCGGAAAAAACTTTTGCCAAAGTCTAGGGGAAAACAAAGAATGTTAGATACAACTTTTCTTAAAAATGCAACTACCATATGCCAACACAGCCCCTGGCTAATTCTCTCGACCCTAATCAAAATCCCTGGAAAATCTTTCTTGTTTAAATCTATCTAGCTAGACTAGTTAGTTATGCCTGATGGGCCTTGTGTTCTGTTGCCACACAGACCCATTAGTAAATTCCCCTACACTTAGAAAAATAGTTATTTCCTTATGAACAAACTATTCCTCTGGCTGGACCAGTGGGCTCAAATGGCAGCCGATTTTCACAATAACTTTGCCAAGTGAACACGTAATTTAATGAAATCAAGTAAATGTATAGTATCTATTGCAGACTCCAATAAGGAGTGGGTCAAGGCAAGACAAAGGTAATTTAAAAGCTGCTTCCATAGATCAGGCATAAGGATATGGGAGTGGAAATAGGAATGGAAGGAAAATAGAGCTTAATAGATCTTGTCTGATGGGATGGGAGACTGGAGGAGAAAGTGATTTTAAAGGTCATTTTGGAATTTTGAACATCAGAAAGTAGCATTCATTTGGCACCATTGTCAGAAAATGAGAGTGAGGGCAGAACTCCAATTGAGAAGAAAAAAACAGCACGATATGAATTAGAAGAGACTTGTGTCATCTCAGTGAAAAATGTCCAGCAGGCTGTAGAAATATAGGAGGAGAGCTCAGGACGGAGATTAACATGTATGATGTAAATTTGTTATTTATAAGCCTGGGTGTGAGC
Source organism: Microcebus murinus (assembly GCF_040939455.1). Classification (NCBI taxonomy): domain Eukaryota; kingdom Metazoa; phylum Chordata; class Mammalia; order Primates; family Cheirogaleidae; genus Microcebus; species Microcebus murinus. The sequence goes on along the minus strand of NC_134128.1, from coordinate 10,860,506 downwards.
TGAGGTGCTGAATAGGGATGTTTTAGTCTTTTGGGGAGTGGGGTAGGGGGTGTATAAGGAAATAAAAGAAGGGTCTGGTGATTATTTTTCCTTCTACTTCTGTTTTTAAATTATTTCTTATTTCTACTCTACTTACTTCTACTTCTCTTTTTAAATATGGTGACTACAGGCATATTCTTAACTCCTGGTAAGAACTAGGGAATGTCTCTATGTGGAGAAAACTTTTAAAAAGAATAAAATGTTAATTTGTAGAAAATGGATTTTCATCTATGAACAACACACTATAAAATAGCCTATTTTAATAAATCTATGTCACAATAATAGTAGCTAACATTTATTTAATGCTACCTATATACCAGGTGCTGTTTTAACATGTAATAATTTGTTTTTCCTTGTGTAAATTCTTTCACATAGGTTATTATTTTTATCATTACCATTTTACAAAAAAGGAAACTGAGCTACACAGATGTTAGGTCAGTTCTCCAAGGTCCTGTTGCTATTAAGTGGTATAGCTAGGATCCTAAACCCCAGGAGTTGGTTTTATACACACACACACACACACACACACACACACACACACACACACATACACTCACTTTAAATCACTATGCTATACTTCCTCCATATAAAACCATCCCTATACAACAATCTTTGATGGGCCTTTCCAAATGGTTCTATATTTAAGTAGTCACAGGCTATCTGTTTTGTGTGAAGAAAACATGACTTTCTTAGGGCTACCTATTGGTGAGTTTCTCTGTAGGTTGTGTATGTTTCTCACTGGATTCTTAATAGAAGGGTAGATAGCATCTGGTTTGGAGCAAAAGAGAATGCAGCACAGAAAAATGATCTGTTATGGTTACTGCATCCAGACCAATTGTTAACCAGAAAGCAGGCTGACCTTTTGAAATAACGAAGTGTTTAAACAAGGCTGAACAATGCACACGTGTTTATCACGTCTGTGAATGAAGCCTCAGACATCATTGGTATTCACTAGTGAGGGGGAGATAATACTCTTCACCAACATGCCAATTTTCTACTGATTTAAGTCATTAGGAAATTGGAGAGTGATTTCTTTCTAAGTTTGCTGGATTAGTCATACCAGAGCATTTCTTCTTAGTGCAGACCAGGGATGGCTCCACGTCACCACGTAATATTTGGGCATTTTATCAAGAAGTCACTGAACAACAATTTCCAGTCCATGCCCCAAGCTATGTTCAGATAATGACAGATAATGTTCAAGACGATTTCACAGGCCAACATCCATGGCAAGACTGTGAATAAAACTTAGAGAAGCAGAGGTGAAAATGGGGCACAGTTGCAAAATGACAAGAGCCAGAGATAAAGATGGAGCGTGGGTCCAAAAGCTGGTAAATGCTGAATTGTGTGAACATACAGGAACTAAACACAGAAGATAGTTGTATCACAAAACCAGGTGAATATTGCTTCATTTCAGAAACCTGGGCCTGATTCCAGACATTTGAGGTACAGTAATTACTGTACATTTTCTTGACCTTGGAAGTGTTTGCTTCCATCTCTTTCCACTTGGAATTGGAATGGTTACCCAGGTACGTTTAGGGAGTGGCATGTTTCCTATCTATAGGCTCTCTTCTATAAGACTATGAGACAATGGTGTTCCTTGCTTTGTGATTTTATTTTATTTTGTTTTGGTTTTTTTCTCGTGCAGGTTATTTTTCAAGGTCAAGTGATTTCAACTCATGCACAAGATGAAGTTATTGCTATTGATGATATATCTTTCAGTTCAGGCTGCTTGCCTGAAAATGGTAAGAACTTTTTCTCTCATTTTTATCTTTATTGTGTCTAATAAATTCAGTGTGATTTAAACATTGTAATGACTTTGATCTGCTCTTTATTTTTGCCTGATGTTTTAGCTTGGAATATTTTTCATTGTCCCACTACATTGTATAACAGTGACTGGATATGTACTAGAATGTAGATAGGCTGTTTTTCACTGACTGTGATGCTGTAAAGAACTGAATGGGATAATTTAGTCTCAGACTTAAAACCTTGTAGCAATGTTTACACTGGCTAGTTAAATCTTAACAAGAGAATGCCATACCTTCTAGGAGACTGGGAGAAAACTGGTCTCTATAGACTTGAAATTGTCTTCCTGGAGAATCAGTTTGATTATTTCGCTGAAAGACACAAAATGGAGAGAGATATTGGTTATAAGCTATTTTCTATTTTGACTGAAACAAATACATTGATAAACCACATATATGAGATCTAAAAAGTAATTCATATTGGCCCCTTGATGACATAAACTGAATAATGTCCAATTCCTCATTTACATTGTTCCAAATAGAAAAATTCAATATTAAAATTATAAATTAATTAGTATAAAGTATCTAATTTAATCTGATAATCAAACAAGAATCAGGCATATTTATGTTTATATCTCAGGGCTTTTTTCCCTTTAAAAATTTTATTATATTATGGTATTTTATAGCAGAATAATGGTAGCTGTTTTGTAAAGAAGGGTTCAAAGTTCTAATTTGGTACAAAGGTATAGTAGAGGTGGTAAACAATATTTCCTGACCAGAAGAGATATGTTGATCTACCTCAAAGAGACCCTAGAATCTTGATATTGCATTTGGATTTTTAAAAAGTTTTATTTTATTTTTAATTGAGACACATAATGGTTATATATATTTATGAGGTACAGTGTGATGTTTCAGTACATGTGCATGTATACATTGTATAATGATGAAATCATGGTAATTAGTTTATCCATAACCTTAAAAATTTCTCACTTTTTTTGAGGTGAGAGCATTCAAAATCCTCTCTTCTGGTCATTTTGAAACAAAAAATACAATATTATTAACTATAGTCACCTTACTATGCACTAGCATCAGAACTTATTCCTCCTATTCATCTGTAATTTTGTGCCCATTGACCAATTTCTACACATACATCCTACTGTTCTCACCAGTCTCTGGTAACCACTATTCCACACTCTACTTCTATGTAAGATCAGCTTTTTAAAATTCTACAAATGAGTGAGATCAAGTGGTATTTGCCTTTCTGTGTCTGGGTTATTTCACCTAACATAATGTCCTTCAGGTTCATACGTGTTATTGCAAATGATATGATTTTATTAGTTTTTATGGCTAGATGATACTCCATTGTGTACATTTACCACATTTTCTTCATCCATTCACCTGTCGATGGACACTTAGGTTGATGCCATGTATTGGCTATTGTGAATGGTGCTGAAATAAGCATGGCAGTGCAAGTATCTCTTTGACATACTGATTTCATTTCCTTTGCATAAAATACTTAGGATTGCTCCATAAAATGGTCCAGCAATTTTTAAGGAAGCACCATAATGTTTTCCATAAGGGCTCTACTAATTTACATTTCTGCTAACAGTGTATAAAGGTTCCCATTTCTCCACTTCCAAATTAGCATGTTGTCTTTGCCTTTTTGATCACTCTGACACATAGGAAATGATATCTCACTGTGGTTTTGGTTTATATTTCCCTGATAATTAATGATATCATCGAGAAGTTTTTCATATACCACCTATTGGCCATTTGTATCTTTTTTCTGAGAAATGTCTATTCAGGTCTTTTGCCAATTTTTAATTGAATTATTTATTTGCTTGCTATTAAGTTGTTTTGAGTTTCTTATATATTCTGGATATTCACCCTTTGTCAGATGCAGTTTGAAAATATTTTCTCCTATTCTGTAGGTAGTCCCTTCACCCTGTTGATTGTTTCCTTTGTGGTACAGAAGCTTTTTAGTGTGATGTAATCCTATTTGTCTATTTTTACTTTGTTGCCTGTGCTTTGAGTTCTCGTCCAAAAAATCCTTGCCCAGACAAATGTCATGAAGCATTTCCCCTAAGTTTCATCTTGGTAATGTTATAGTTTAGAGTCTTACATGTAAGTCTTTAATTCATTTTGAATTGATTTTTATATATGATGAGAGAGAGCGGCCTAGTTTCATTCTTTTGCATGTGGATCTCTAGTTTTCCCAGCACCGTTTGTTGAAGACAAAGTCCTTTCCCCAATATGTGTTCTTGGGTCTTTGTTGAAAACTTATAGATGTGTTTTCTTGTCACCTACTCCAAGGTAGGGTTTTATAGGAGCTGGGGACAGCTCCTCCTAAAACTGCAACACATAAAGATCTCTTTCATTTTTGCATTATCAGTGCTCAGTATGTATCAGGTAAGAAATCACTATGTGACAAGTTGAAATGGAGAATTTTAGGGAAACAGATTTTAAGCCTTCTGCCCCATGCTTGGAAGTAAATAATTGAACTATCAATGTCAATGCCTTTTCACTAAAACACATTAACATGTATTAGACTTACTAGAAGGAATGCAGTACATCCATGTAGAATATATGGCTAACTTCAGGCAATACAGCCTCACCTGGTGACTGCTTTGCTGTTAAAATCTCCTTGAATACTCCCACTTCGGTTACCCTGCATGGTCTCCCTGGGTCCAGAGCACAGCCAGCTTGTTTTTAATGAGACATCTAGTTCCTGACCACGATCACCCTAGCAGTATCTTTATATATCTAAATTTTATGGTTTCTACAGAAATCTGGGTCTGCCAAACAAAACGATCCCTGACTAGTGCTATTCATTGGGCAATCTGGATAATACTCCTTAAAGGAGATAAAAGCAAGTAAATCAGCTATTGACTGCACTTTCATAACAGTAGGAAAGTTAGGAACTGGTTGTTCCCATATAAATTATGTTTATATTACAAATTTACACAGGAACATGCTTAGGGTACTCAGGAGTTGAGATGGCTTGTAACAAGAATCTGTGCTCATTTCAGACATGAAATTTTCTCTCCATCTCTGGCCTGGGAACAAAAGCCATTTCCCCAATTACCCATGATGTACACTAGTACAAAGGCCAAGATAGATGGGCCATTATAAATATTCAGAAGACAAACGCCAGTTTGTAGTAAGTACTTAAAAGAGCTCTGGAAAATCACTATGGTAGTATAAAAGCAATTGTAGTGGGTGTGAGAATATCAGAAAGTCGAACATTTAAAGGAAAGTTGTGATCCAATGGAAAAACATTGAATTCTATAATTTCTAAGACAATAGTTCTAGACATTGTTATAACCATAAGGTATTTGAGGTGGTATGGAAATGAAATTTACTAAGGATGAAGCATCAATGTATTTTAAAACTAATGTATTGGCTGAGCCTTTCACGTGGATGTATAATTTACACAAGATTTGGGAGTAGAGAAGATTTTGAAATCCAAGACTGAAGTCTTCAACGTATATGGAAAGTAGACTTGGATGGGTGACAGAGGGTGGTAAGTAGGATGTCATGAACCAAGACATTTTTACACATGGAAAGATAAATGATTGTGTCAAAGCAACATTGGCGATTTTGAAGAATGACTCCCTTAATTGTAGGATTTGTGTTTGGAAAATGATGCCATCTCTTGGGACAGCTACAGAGGAAGTGGTTTTCTTATGGAGAAAGTGAGAATTCAGATCAGGTCACCTGGTGTGTTCTTTGGAGGTGTGGGCACAGGGAGATTTTTTTTCCCCAAATAAGGATTGAGGGCATATTTAAATTTTTTGAGAGGAAAACACAGCAGCATGAGGATCAATAATAGAGAAAAAGCATAAAGCATTATGGGATAAGACTGGCACTCAGATGGGGTTGCACTTTGTAAATGGCAGGAATGTGAGAGATTGTAAAATTAAGGAGCATTAAATTGCCAAATGGGACTCTCTAGTCAAGTTCAGGCAGTGCCATAACAGACTAAACCTAGTTAATCATCAGAATCACATTGGAGAGTGATTGATTCTGGGCTTCACTCCAGACCTGCTAGATGGGAATCACTGAGGATGGGGCCTGCATTCTAAATAAGAGTCTTGGGTCATTTTTTTTCCCGAAGCTGGCAGAGCCCAGATTTAAGAACAAGATTAGCATTTGTGAACAACAGGCTTGGTCTCCTGTTGATTACTGTGTATACACTTGAACTTTTTCTTAGCCTTCTGGATATCCTGTAATATGTCAGAACTTTTCAAAGCCCCTTATGGACACTCATACCATGGCTTTTCACTTTAAGTTTTTTGTCTACTTCTAGCTTGCCCCAATTTGCTACAGCTGTCTCAGGTAGCTACCATATTAAACAATTGTTGCTGATTATTTTCTTCAGATGCTCTAGAATTAGATCTGAATTGGGGCAATTAAAGACAAGCCTCTAGGCTGCTGACACAGATACAGAGAGAAAGGAGCTTAGACACTGTTGGTGGGACTGCAGATTAGCACAGCTCCTATAGAAAACACTATGGAGATTTCTCAAAGAACTAAAAGTAGACTTACCATTGAATCCAGCATTCCAACTATTGGGTATCTACCCAAAGGAAAAGAAGTCATTTTATCAAAAAGACACCTGCATGGGAATGCTTATTGCAGCACAATTCACAATTGTAAAGATGTGGAATCAACCTAAGTGTCCATCAATTCCTGAGGGGATTAACAAAATGTGGTATATGTATACCATGGAGTACTATGCAGCCATAAAAAATTATGAATTAATGCCTTTTGCAGCAATTTTGAAGAAACTAGAGGCCATTCTTCTGAGCTAAGTATCTCAAGAATGGAAAAACAAACACCACATGTACTCTCTAATAAATTAGAACTAACCGATGGGCACACAACAAAGAGGAAAGAAAAGTCACTGGAAATCAAGCAGAGGAGAGGGGTGTGAGGGGAAGGCTCCAAACCCAGCTAACAGGTACAGTGAACACTGAGTTATTGGCACATTTATAGCCTTCACTCAAGCCTTATATCAAAAACATCTGTTACCCCTTAATATTTGGAAATTAAAAAGAAGTGAAGTGATAGAAAAAGATACACTAATCAAAAGAAAGATGGAATGGCTATATTAATATCAAAGTATACTTTAGAACAAGGAACATTAACAGTATTAAAGAGGAACATTATATAATGATGAAAGGGTAAATTCACTAAGAAGACAAAGCAATCCTAAATCTGTATGCTCCTAACAACAGTGCTCCAAAATACATGAAGCAAAACTGTTAGAACTAAAAGAAAAAAATGGGCAGATTTATATTATACCATAAGACCCATATACATCTCTCAGTAATCAACAGAATAAGTACACAAAAATTCAGCAAGAATATAGAAAACCTGAACAAAACTATTTACCAACCTGATAAAATAGATGCTAATAAAAAAAGAATAAAAAATAATCTCAGAATAGCTATTCTTTTCAAATATATTTGGAACCTTCACCAAGGTACACCATAGCCTGAGTTAGGTGACAGAACTATAAAGAGAAAGTGGGGGCACTAACCCCGGGACAAAACTTACTGCTATAGACCTAATCATGTGTTCTCAGAATTCACATGTTGAAGCCAAGACTGCCAACATGACTCTCTGTAGATAGGGTCATTCAGAGAAAATTCAGGTTAAATAAGGTCATAAGAGTATGGCCCTAATCAGATAGGACTGTGGCCGTATTGAGAGAGAAAAGGATCTCTCTCTCTCTTTCTCTATGCCATGTGAGGTTGCAGTAAGAAAAGCAGCCACCTGCAAGCCAAGAAGAGGGTGCTCACCAGAATCTGACCATTCTGGTCCCTGACCTTGTACTTCAAGCCTCCAGGACTGTGAGAAAATAAATTTCTGTTGTTACAGCCATCCAGTCTATGATACTTTGTTATGGTAGCCTGAGCAGACTAAGACATTTACTAATCAAGATAAATAATATTTTAATACATTAGATTAAAAATCAAAATTAATGAAGAAAAATCAATGGCAAATAACACATTAAAATGTTAAATAAAGATAAGGTCAGTGAACTGAGTTTTTCAGGCTCCAATATGGCTTGGCATGCACTACAAGGGCGACAAAACCTTAACAATTTTTTAAAGAATTGAAATAATATAAAATATATCCTCTGACCATAATGAAATTAAACAACAAATCTGGGAAATCCATAATATCTAGAAATTAAGTGCTGTACTTTTAAACAAAATGTACTTCAAAACAGTCAAGTATTTTTAACTAAATGAAGATGAAAATATAACTCACTAAAAGGTCTCAAATCAAGCAGTAGGAATATCTCTCTCTATATATATATATGTATATATAGTTTTGGGTTCAATAATTTTCTATATTATTTGTTTCCATTTAGAGAATAATGAAGTTAAAAATGGAAAAAAAGAGGGAGAGAGAATAACAGAATTAAAAATGGAAAAAAAAATAATATAGAAAATTATTGAACCTAAAACTGGTTATTTGAAAAGGTAAGTAAAATTGACGAAAGGTTTAGCTGAATTGACCAAGAAAAAAGGCGAGAAAACACACAATGCCAATGTCAGGAATGAAATAAGGGCTACCACTAAAGACACTACTACACATATTAAAACAACAATAATAATAATAATAGAGAGAATTTTATGCCCATAAATTCAATTATTTATATGAAATGGATAAATTCCTTGAAAGACACAAACTACACAAACTCTCAAGAAGAAAGTGTTAACCTGAATAGTTTATGTTTATTAAAGATATAGAACTTACAATGAAAATCTTCAATTAATAAAAACTCCATGACCACATGGTTTTGCTGGCAGATTGTATGAAATAACACCAGTTCCATAGATTCTATTCCAGAAAAAATATAAGTGAGCACTAGTCGCTTTATTCCATGGGGGCAGCCCTAATGCAAAATCCAGACAAAAGTATTATAAGACAAGAAAACTACAGACTAACATTCCTAAAAAACACAAAAATCTTCAACAAAATATTAGCAAATGGAATCCAGCAATATATAATGAAATGATATGTCACAACAATCAGAGAATGCAAGGCTGGTTCAATATTTGGAAAGCAATCAATCTTGTTCACCACGTTGACAGACAAAAGAAGAAAAGCATATGATTTCAACATACATGAAATAAAAGCACTTGCCAAAATATAACAAATAGTCATAATTAAAAACCTCAGCAAACTAAGAACTTCTTTAACTTGATAAAGGGTATACAAAAACCCTATAGCTAACATCATACCTAATGAAGAATGTTTTTCCAAGACAAATAAATAAAGGCATATAATTGGCACATAAAAAAATAAATCTCTATTTGCAGATAACATGATTGTCTATGTATAAAATCTCATAGAATTTATAATTAAATAAAGGCTTCTAGAACTAGTAAATGAATTATCATGGTAGCAGGATACAAGGTCAGTTTAAAATCAGTTGGTTTCTATCTATAAACAATGAATAATTGAAAATCAAAATTAGAAAAATGGCACCATTTGTAATACAATCAAAGTAAATTCTTACCTATAAATCTAACAAAATATATCCTGGATCTATAGTTTAGAAACTGCAAAACACTAATGAAAGACATCAAGAAGAACAAATAAATGGAGTATTGATGGATTAGAAAACCATGGCTCTCTGCTTTCTCAAAATTCAAAGAGCTAAATGCCAGAAAGTATGAATTTTATTGTACATAAGAAATGATTACTTCTGGCCGGGCGTGGTGGCTCACGTCTGTAATCCTAGCACTCTGGGAGGCCGAGGTGGGTGGATTGCTCAAGGTCAGGGGTTCAAAACCAACCTGAGCAAGAGCAAGACCCCATCTCCACTAAAAAATAGAAAGAAATCAATTGGCCTACTAAAAATATATAGAGAAAAAATTAGCTTGGCATGGTGGTGCATGCCTGTAGTCCTAGCTACTTGGGAGGCTGAGGCAGAGGATTGCTTGAGCCCAGCAGTTTGAGTTTGCTGTGAGCTAGGCTGATGTCACGGCACTCTAACCTGGGCAACAGAGTGAGACACCGTCTCAAAGAAAGAAAGAAAAAAAGAAGAAATGATCACTTATTAAAGTGGAAAAAATTCTGGTAATGTGAAAGTTTATAGGGTACAGCTCATTAATTATACTATTATCTATAAAAGCATAACTATGATTTTACAATATATATTTCTCATTACTATAAAAATGTAAACAACTTTATTTATAAAAGTGTTTAGTATTCAGCATTTTCATAGTTTCTGCACACTTTGCAAATTGGGCAATAAAACTGTTTTTAAAAATAATATTAGAGAAATCTTATAGACTATTTTCACAGCTTCAAACAATACCATTTTAACCTCTGCCCCTCCCAATATGTGAAAATTTGTTGTACATTTTTTGAGAGGAGAATTGCTTTAGACTTTACCAAAGTAGCAAGTATGAAAAAAACATTCAGTTTTGTGACTGTGATTAAAGAAGAATGTGTTTAATCACTGATTCTTGAATAACACCGATTCTAAAATAAATTACTGATTATAATTTTTTATAAAGACTACATGCTGTGGCACATAATCAGAATATTGTGAATATTCTGTGAATATTTTTAGACTGGCTTTCCAGGGCTTTGCCATTGTCTCATTTGTAAAGGCATCAAATACACAAATCATTCCTTAATTAGAATCTCAATGATGCATATATATCATCCAGTTAAACAACTAAGGACCTACTTACCTTTTTTATCTTAGTAACTTCTAGTTCCCTTTTAAGAGACAATAACTGTTCATTGGAATCCATTACTAATTTAAGAAAATTGACAAAAAATTATCTAAAACCTCTGGAATAAAAAGTGGATGCCAGTTATAACTTTTACTGCAATGACCTTGAAACTTCATTTTCCACCATCTGAGAGAGTCTGTCTGTGTAAGATAAGATGTGAAAGATGGCAGACCCTGGGGCATGTGGCTTCAGTGGTATAGAGAGCTTGCAATGGTTGGCAGGTTTCATCCTGCTGATCGTGTACCATTAAGAGATAATTTCAAAACTCCCAACATCATTTTCTACACCCAGCTAGATGGTGGTGCAATATATGAATGAGAGAGAGAGAGAGAGAGAGAGAGAGAGAGAGAGAGAGAGAGAGAGAGAGAGTGTGTGTAATGGAGAGAGAATGTGTGAGAGAGGAAGAATTACTATGATTATAAATAAATGACATCTTTAAACAGCTTTGAGCTCTGGGATTGAGTGCATCAAAATAAAAAGAGCTGTCCAGAAGTTTATTGACTGGCAATTTATGCATACCATACCAAAACATATACCTACCTACCACTTTTTCTATGGCTGTAAATTCCAGTTTTCAGGCAAAAGATAGTAAAAATGTTTGACACTAGCAAAAGAAATTTAATACAATTGACATAACTACATTTTTAATTTAATTCTATGCAGTTTGTACTCAACTATTTTGTTTTCTTTGTTTAAAATACTTCTGGGTTTTTGTATCTTGTATACATAGTGACAAATTAGAGATAACATACAATATTTAATTGAACTATGACCAATATTTAATTATGTAGCTCTAGGGGCAGAAGATCTGTAGCTGCTATATGAATCTACAAAAATTACAGTTTTAATTGTTTCCTGGTAATAATTATTGTGCAATATTAGCTTCATTTATTGCCAACATTCCCTTAATTGTATATGCAGTTTTATTTTCAGTGGATCTTACGTTCAAGAGGATTTGCATATTCATCATTTGTAAACTCCCATGATGAGAAACGAGATTATGGATGTATTCATAAGTCATTTTTCATAACCAATTGCTTCAGTTTTATTACAAATAAAAGTTAAGAAGATTTATATAGAGAGTCTACCATATTTTAAGAAATGTTGTTGAATTGTTCTCAGGTTATTTATTTATTCATTCGTCAAACAGGTATACATTGAGCACCTGTTATACCAAGAACTTTTCTAGGCAGTGGGAGGATAGCAGTGAAAAAAACAAATAATAATCATTGCGTTCATAGAGTTTACATTTTAATCAGGGGGAGAAAGACACTGAGCAAATAGATAAGAAATGTATTTCATGTCAAGTAGTGATATTTGCTGTGGAAAGCAATAAAGCAGATAACTCAGATGAGAAGTGTCAGAGGTGAGGGTGAAATGGTGATGTTTTAAATAGAGCAGTCAGCACGGTCACATACCATCTGAGTAGTAGAGGGAACAAGGCAAGTGCATATTGGAAAGAACTGGAAATGCAAAGACTCCAAGGCAAAAGTAAGCCTGATCTGTATGAGAAAGATCATGGTAAGGATGTTGATGTTTACCTCAGACAGGAAAACCCATGGAAGAGTTTTGAGCAGGAGTGACATGATCTAACTCACATCTCTAAAGACTGTAGTGGGACAAGGGCAGCCACAAAGAGGCAAATTAAGAAGTTATTACTATAATCCAGAAAGAGATGATGTTCTCTTGAGCCAGACTTAGTAGTGGTAGTGCAGGTGGTGAGATATAGTTATATTCTGGATGTGTTTAATAGATAAACTAGAGATTTGCTGATGGATGGATGGCATGTATGGAGAGAGAGAGAGAGAGAGAGAGAGAGAGAGAGAGAGAGAGAGATGAGTCATGATGCCTCCAAATTTCTTGCCCAAATGAGAAGGGGTTGTCATTAACTGCGATAAGAAAGGTTGTTGGGAAGAGAAAGTTTGGGCAGAGAAAAATCGCAAGTTTAGATTTAGACCTATTTCTATTGAGATGCTTGTTAGTTACCCAAGTGGAGGGGCCAAGTCAGCATCAGGATATCTAAGTCAGAGTCCAGGAAAAGTTCTGGACCTTAGATAAAAATTGTACGAGTCATTAGCATTTAGGAAAGGTTTTAAAGGCATGAGATATTAACAAGGCTGTGAGGGTGTAGAGAAGAGAAGAGACCCAAAGACTGAGCTCTGGGGCAATCTAACATTAGGAGATGAGGGAAATCTAGCAGGGGAGACTGAGAAATAACAGTCAGTAATGTAATGGGAAAATCAGGAGAAAAGTATGTGCTGGAGCCTGGTGAGGAACATATGTCAAGAAGGAGGGAGTGATTAACTACGTTCAATATTACTGATAAGTATGTTGAGGAGGAAAAATTAAATATTAGATTTAGCAATGTAGGGATCAACCTGCAGTTTCAGTGAAGTGGTAAGGATGGAAAAAGAGGCATGAAATATTGATTCATGCTATAATGTGGTTGAACCTTGAAAACATTATGCTAAGTGAAAGAAGCCAAGCATAAAAGGGCCACATACTGTACGACTCCATTTATATGAAATGTCCAGCGTAGGCACCTCCAGTGAGATAGGAAGCAGACTATGGGTTGCCGGGGTCCAGAGTAGAGGAAAGGATGGGGATTGGCTGCTAATGGGACTTTATTTTATGATCGTGAAAATGTGTTGGAATTAGTGGTGGTTATTGCATAACACTGTGAATATACTAAAAGCCACTGACTTGTATACTTTAAAAAGGGTGAAAGTATTGAATTTCATGTTATGTGAATTTTACTTAAATTAAAAAACACCCTTATTAGCATAGGTTCATGAGAGAAAGGGGGGAGAAGAATTAGTTGGAGTCAGTGAGAGTGGGCAGAATTTTGAAAAGCTAGTTAGAGAAGGTTGTAGGGTCAGGAGCTCTTTCTCTCCCATTCAGCATCACAGGATAATGCTGGAGGAGGTAGAGGGCTGTGTTTGTCAGAATTTTTGCTGTAAAATAGTGGTGGAGCATGAGAAAAACCAGGGAATAACCCCTTGCCTAAAACCTGTAAGAAAGGAAATGAGGACATTATGGACGATGAAAGAAATTGAAAGGATTGTAGGGCCCTGGGCTTGCAGTGCCTGGGGAAGTCGACATGTTGTTAGGTTGAGATACAAAGGGAGGGAGCTGGGAAGGTGAGGTGATGGTGGGGGAGTAGGCCAGTCGATAAAATAGGGACATGTAATCATCCTTAGTCGTGGTAATACTTGATTAGAGGAGTAGGGGCAGAGGTTGTCTTTCATCAAAGTTGTCTTTCAAGATCATCACTGATACAAATCAGGAAACTGAGAAGCAAGTGAAAGTGGATATTGAAATGACAAAGAGTGACAATGAGCCCAGAGCTAAAATCTTTAGGGGCGGAGGGGTCGTGCACCAATGTCTGTGGGTGACAGTGAAAAGCTGGCATGGTGAGGGGGGGCATTTGATGTTAAGAGGGTCAGAGCTTGGGCATTTGGGAAGGTGAGAGTGAGAGTTATCTGGTAGTGGCAATGGGGCAAGAAGGACTCCTAGTTTTCCTGCAAGTCCTGTGTTGGGAGGGTTTGGGGAAAAGAAAACAAACCAACAAAAAAGCAGGCACAATTTGAGAGGGCTTCGGAAAAAGTAGTTCCGAGGCAGGTCCAAAGTCCAGTTCAAGAGAGCACCCTATGTTATATTTGACATATGTACAATTGTCCTAAGAGTAGGCTCTGAGTGTCAACATTAGGGCAGATTACTCACTTCAGTGGAAACATGGAAGGTTTGGTTTGGGGGCTTGCTGGTCACCACAGAGTTCTGATTAAAATACAGAAGCACTGGCAGGGACGTTTCCTTCTGTCATTGTCTGCCTCTGTCTCTGTGTGTGAACACTTGTGTGTATAATAGGGTTGCCTAAGGGGTGATGCTGCCATGGCGTGGAGCTGGGTAGAGAGTGCTTCGTAGAGTGAATATTAATATTTTTAAAAATACACGAGTCCATGTCCAGTTGCACATGCATCTAACTTCTTCCCAATCTTTTTAACAGATGAAATGTTACCATGTCAAGAAGCATTGAATACCACGCAGGAGCTATGCCCTCCAGACACAGATCTCTGCAGATTTGATTCAACAGATGAAGGACTGAGATGTAAGTGTTAAATTGAGGTGTTTACCTTCTTGGTGTGTGGGCAATTTATAAGATTCAGAGACCACTGATAGGCATATGTCCATGCCACCCTTTGTTGACATTAATGTCTCAATATAGCTCAGGTGTTATTGGAAGGATGTGGTTTATTATAAAGTAAAAGATACTAAATACATCAATTTAAGGTGTTGTAAAACCGCCTCATCTAGAAATTATACACAATGTTTCTTCTTTAAAATTTCAACATGATTATGAATAGTAAATAATTTAAGCTAATCTAATTTGATAAAATAGGTAAGGTCAAATATTAAGCCATTTAAATAATTGCAGCTGAAGCAGTGGTATATGCAAGAACAACTAAGAATCCTTTTTCATGTTTTTATGGCGATGGTTATTATTTGGGAAGTTGCACATCTGGATCAACTGAAGAATTTTTGCAAAATAGAGTTGCTAGTATACTGTAAGCCTTAATGAATCAAAATTTCCAGATATGAATTTGTGTGTGAGTGTGTGTGTGTGCGCGTGTGTGTGTGAGTAAACCTCTTGCTTGATTACAACTCGTAATGCTGGTTAAACAGCCACTCTGGTAGAACATAATGGTCCACCAAGATCTCCTTTTCCCTCTTTAGTGTGTCAGCCCTGTGGATTTGAGTTTGACATGGGTGACTGGGCATCGGAGGCACCTGCTGACCAAATTTCCTGGATACGCACAAAAGCAGGAGAGATCCCTGCGTTAGAATCCATACCCCAGCAGAATCAGAGCAGTGATGATGAAGGTATTAAAGAAAAAAAATAATATCTTTTATATAATGGTTTCAGAATCCCACTTTATTAGGACTAGTGATAATGAAATCGGGGTCTTGAAGAACATACAGAGTATATTTTGTTGAAAATATATATGCCATAGATAGTGAAAGGGAAAACAATCGTGTTTCCAACAGTGTAAAAGAAGAGTTATACTAGATTAACTATTTTTGTTTTGTAAATTGCATTATTTTCTTATCATTGGAGATATTAGATATTATGAGAACCAAAAGAAAAGTATTAAAAGACTTTTATCAAGCCTACTAGCTCTTTTTATCACTTCAATACTGTCAATGAGTTTCTTCCTCTTATTCTAACACATAATTTGTATTTTCTGTTTACTTTTCTCTTTCCTTCCTTTGTTCCTTCCTTCCTTCATTCCTTCCTTCCTCTTTATTTTCTATATTATTTACTCAATTTTGAATTATATTTTAGGTGCTTCTTCCTGATAAAATGAATTCTCTTTTTTAGTGTGTTCAGCTCAGATTACATCCTATCTATTGGGCATTAAATTTTAATATCTTAATTTATTTTAAACCCATTAATATCCATCAATATTAATCATCAATATTAACATTAATAACCACTAATTATTAACACCAATAATTAATATTATTGATAGTGATTAATACAATCAATAAATTATTATTTACTAATATTTATTAATGTTTTTCTTATTTACCATGTTTTTCTGAAAATAAGACCTACCCGTAAAATAAGCCCTAGCAGGATTTCTAAGCATTTGCGCAGTATAAGCCCTACCCCGAAAATAAGACCTAGGGATGGTCATGGCTATGCAGCACATCTGCACAACCCATGTGTGTTGTCACAGAGTGGTAAAGAACACAAGCAGCCCTTCTTATCTACCCCATCGTGACAGCTACTACCCAGAGGTGCCTGGAAAGGTGCAGGCAGCCCCACCAACAAGGTCGGGTCCCCCTGTCAGGTCCCGGCCACCCTGTGCATTCTATAAGCTGAGGCTTTGAGGGGAAAATAATACATCCCCTGAAAATAAGCCATAGGGTGTCTTCTTGAGGGAAAATAAATATAAGACCCTGTCTTATTTTTGGGGAAACACGGCATTTCCTAGCACATCTAACTTTATTAGAATTTTGCCAAATTTCATTTAATTTTTTGCCCAATCAATGTATTAATATAATTATAATTATTTTTTGACGTCTTTAGCAATATATTTACATATTTTACTGTGCAGGCTACTTTAAAAAATTAATGGATTTTATTTTTTAGAGTAGTTTTAAGTTCACAGAAAATTGAGTGGAAAGTAGAGTCTCCATATATCCCCTTGTCTTCCCCTCCTCTAGTTTCTGCTATTATTAGCATCTTGCATTAGTGTGGTGAAGTTACAATTAATTACAATTATTGAGCAAATATTGATACATTATGATTAACTAAAGTCCGTCATTTCCATTAGGGTTCACTCTCTGTGTTGTACATTCTTGGGTTTTATAGTATCATATAGAGCAGCTTGATTCCCCTAAACATCCTTGTGCTCTACCTATTCATATATGTCTCCATCCTCATAAACCCCAAGTAACCACTGGTCTTTTTCCTCTCTTCATAATTTTGCTTTTCCAGAAAGTCATATACTAAGAATCAAAGAGTGTGCAGCCTTTTCAGATTGGCTTTTTTCACTTAGTGATATGCATTTCAGCATGTCTTCCTTATTGTCTTTGGGTTTCCTTAGAGACTTCTCCTTAAATAAAGTCTGAGGCATGCAGCTCTTTCAGTAGTATTACCCTGTCCTTATACAGAAGCCTGCTGGTGTGGTGGTAAGTTGTGAGGGGAAGGGAAGCATTCTGCAGGCCAATGATTAGGTCTCAGTTGTTTAGTGAGCCTGTTTCCCTGTCCTGTGACTTTCAACAGTGCTTCTCAGTATCACTGCCTCCAGCCCAACCCTGCCATAGGTGAAACAGGAAGACGAGAGGGAGCTGAATCTAGATATTTTCCTCACTTCTCCCAATGTGGAAAGTTAGAACTGACTGGAGTTGGATATTTCCCTTCCCCCAGGTCTGTTTGACTCTGGTCAAAAATCCTTGTCATTTAGGTTGTGGTAAAATAGTTTCTCTTGAGTCCAGGCCTTGTTAGGAATAAAAGAATATTCCAGCTTTATTTAAAAATGTCTACTTTTCCTCCCTCCCAGTTACAAGCAGGAGATTTTTTCTGATCTTTGCTGTGAGAACCTAGTAGGGTTCCTGAAGGTAAAGCTCAGAAAAGAATGGGAATTCCACCTAATACTGGGTCCCCTAGAGTTTTTAACTCTCAAACTTGTCTACACTGAAGTTAGTCTAGGTTTTCGTACCTAAGTACTGGTTCCCACAGAGGTTTGCATTCTTGAGTTTCTGCCCCGGTAAGTTGTGATTCTCTGTGTCTGCTGTCTCACTCTCTGTGTCTGCTGCCCCTCCGGTTGTGTGGTAGTAGTTTACACTCCGACCTCAATTCTCTAATGCAGCAAGCCCCAAATTTTTGTTACCAGGGACCACTTTCATGGAAGACAATTTTTCCACACACCCGAGGGGCTTGAAGGGAATGTTTCAGGATGATTCAAACACATTACATTTATTGTGCACTTTATTTCTATTATTACATTGCATATATAATGAAATAATTATACAACTCACCATAGGTTGGGGACCCCTGCTGTAATGGATCTGAGAAGAGTTGTTAATTTCCACTTTGTTCAGATTATTTCTGGTTAAATGGACAAGAGTGATAACTTCTAATCTGTTTACATGCTGGTCCAGAAACCAACAATTTTGCAGGCTCTTTTTCAGAAAAATGAGATTTGTTCTCTTTCTTCACCCGCCCTCCCTTATTCCCTGCTCTTTCTTTTTGTTCCTACCCCACCTTGCTTAGCGGTTTTGTTGTACCATGACTTAGCTCCCCAAGACGTTATATGAGTAACAGTACTGGTGTAGGGTTTCATACTGCATGTTTATGCTTTGAGTTCTGCACATCTGGTCACTTAGCTATAGACCAAGGCATTGAATGTTGATGTATCCCCTATCTCATTTTATGAGTAGGTTTCCTAGCCCTAGTCTTTGGCTTCATTGAGAGAGTTTGAGTCTGTTTCTCTAACTTTCCTTTTTCACAGCATTTGAATTTGTCAAAATCCAGCCTGCTTCTGGTCCCAGAGTCCAAGAGTTCTATGGCTTCCATCCTATTCATTACTTGGCATTATCTGTTTTTCCGTCATCTTTTGAGATGTTTTATCTTGTGTTTGATCTCCCTCTCCTTTTTAAAATGTTTATTTTTATTTTACTATTTTTTTGTGTTTATGTCAGAGGCAAAATATGAAGTTACTGTGCTACTTTGACTAAAGCCTAACATTTCTAGTAAATAAGAGTTTCACTTCATTTACATTTGTACTTTTTAGAAGCTGCAGAAATATTTATTAACTTACAAAGAGATGAGCCATTTTAGACTTTATTTTTGAAAATGAAGGTCGGTTTTAAAATCATAGAAACCTCTTTATATCTCTGTATTGTCAATATTACTGGTTCAAGAACAATCTAAATTGATTTTAAGTATCAGATGGGAAGGAAATATTGATTGACAATATTTTTATGTACTAAAAATTCCATAGGTGATGTTTATTAGGCCTATGGATACCTAACACTTCCACATGGTTTGGTAAGAGAGAGAGTATTTTAAATTGTAGTCCTTAAACTATAAAGATTTTTCTGTAAAAATAGAAAAAATAATCAAAAGGAGAAATTTCTGGGAAGAATGAGAAAGAATTCTTTATTAAAGAAAGATTGCATTGTGACTTTTAAATGAAAATAATGATTTGGTGGCATGGGAATTTTTATATATAGATTTCCTTTATAAGAATATGGAATTTTAATATTGGGGGTATTATCCAACTTTGATTTCAGGAATTAGGAGAGGATTTCAATATATTTTAGAAATCACATATGAAAAACATCCTATCCTTTTAAATAAAACATTTGTGTTTTAAGCCTCATTTTGAAAATTTCAGAAAATACAATAATTTTGCTCAGAGATTAGCCAATTAGTTCTTATTCCTTTATCTTTTAGGTTACTTTGTATGGTTAGGTGCCAAGGATGCATTTACTCTTAACCACATAGACAGCAGGGCTTATCTAAATAGTTCTGTGTGTCACTGCCTGGGCAAGAGCTGCCATCTTCAATTCTATTTCTCCATGGAAAACAGTGTCCTAAGAGTAGGCTTGTACAATAATAAGGTAAGAAGAAATTTGAATTTATTTCAAATTCATTGAATGCATGAAATTTATATTCTTGGAAACTTGTTTTTCTATTTCTCAGTTGTGAGTAGGCTTTAGATATTTTTTAATCTGACTTTATTCAGTATACTGTAAAAACGAATTATTAAGAAGCGAATTTAGTAGAATACTATCATGTATAAAGTTAATATAATGATTTGCATGACACTATTTTATAAAATTGTTAAAATTCATGAATGTATATTAAAGAAACTATAAATCTAATATAAATGAAATATCTTGGATTCTCTACTGTTGAGCTCTGTATTGAAACTCTGATGCGATCTGTTTTGAATTTATATAATAAAAATATGAATATGATGGAAGTAAATAAATTACTTGTTAAGGTATGAGTAGATGTAATTTTTAAGACTGGCAATTATTGATTAAATATAGACAAATGAGTCACTTGAATTTAAAAAAAAATGTTTAAATGTGGAGTGGAGTGGACAGGTGGAGTGAACGTTTCATGACCTTCCATCATTCCACGTCTTCTTCCTTCTAGCTCTCCTTGCCCAGCACTCACAGAGAGTTCTCAGCCATAAACTTTAATGAGTCCTCTCATTAGATGGTGTAAGTCAAAACAAACTGGCAAACTGACTGTACAGACTAAGAAAAACAAAACTGTTTTCCTGCTCTCACACAATCAACACTCTCAATAACTCACTTCTGACACCAGACGTGTGGGTATTTTCCCCACACATCAATTCAGTTCAACAACTGGAGATGGTGCAGAAACCATAGGTTGAGCGCTCAGGCCCACAAGGCTGCCCCCCGCTTCAGATGGCGATTGCAAGCCTCAGGTTGTGAGTTGTGCTTCCGATCTACCAGTTATGAATTGGTATTCCCATGACCGCCTCCCCGCAGGGTTGATAATTTGCTAGGATGGCTCACAGAACTCAGGAAAACACTTTACTCATGTCTAGTCATTTATCATTAAGGAAGCAGATGAACAACCAGTTGGAAGAGAGGCATGGGGCAGGATGTGTGGGAAGGGAAGGAGCTTCCATGCCCTCTCTGGAGGCACCACCCTCCAGGAACTTCCATGTGTTCAGCAATTCAGAAGCTCTCTGAACTCTGTAGTTCAGGGATTTTTATAGAGGATTCATCACCTAGACATCATTGATTATTAGTTCAATCTCTAACCCCTCTCTTCTTTCCAGAAGATGGGGGGAGAGGGTTGAAAGTTCAAGCTTCTAATCACAGCTTGGTCTTTCTGGTCACCAGTCCCTACTCAGGAGCCCACAAAGAGTCATCTCATTAGAACGAAAGGTGCTCCTATGACCCAGGAAATTCCTAGAGATTTGGATTCTCGTGTCAGGAACCAAGGTCAAAAAGCAGATATTAGAACAAAAGATTCTCCTAGCACCCCTATTGCTTAGGAAATTGAAAGAATTTTGGTAACTCGACCAGAAAAGGAGGACAAAGACACACGCACACACACACACACACACACACACACACACAATATTTATATTTCCACAAATCACAATATTGCATATGGCCTAATATATTCTCTTTTGTTACTTAGGTGATACATAATTTTCCTGGCATTCTGAAACTATGTTACACTTTTGTGATTTTTGTTTTCAATAGTATTTGACACCCCACTGCCCTACAATCTGTTTGATACATTTCATTACATTTGGTAAGATGTGAGGGATGGAGTTGAAGAGGAGAAAACGTCTCCCTAACCTTCCTGCAGCACTTCAAACTTTCCAGACGCATGGGAGAAATTTTGCAAAAAAAAAAAAAAAAAAAAAAACAGATAAAATTTAACTTTATCCAGATACGTTGTACGATTCATGCCTCAATAATATTTGTTATTGTCTCCTGTGCCATATAAACCAATCCTCTATGCAATCTGCAACATTATAATTTCCAAACAAAGGCGCAGTGAAAAAAATTCTAGAATAATTTTGTTGAGTTTAAATTGTAGTTAAAGATGCTTTTAAAAGATTAATATATGGTCCTATGATAATGCTTTTCACATGATAGGTAACTAATTATTGTTCTTAAATATTAAATGAGTTAATATCTTAAATTTAAGTAGAAATTTATATCATACATGTTCTAAACCTGAGGGTTATTTTCATCTGCTTTGAAAATCAGTGGTGATTTTAGAAGTTTGAATAAACGTGGAATGGAATTATGCATTACTGAAAATGAGCAATATCATTTCTCTGGTAGCTTTAGAACGTACAAGAAAGAGTTCAGATACCACATCATAACTCTATTCTTCAAGAATAGAGTTACCAAGATTCCATCTCCCATGTGATATGGAAAGAAGCAAAAGTTAATCATGGCAAACTGATTTCCTGTATAACCAGAACCAATTAGCTGTACATTTTAGAGAGTGTTGGCCGATGTTTGGTTCATTAGACAATATTCTGCAGTGTGTCCTGTCTTTTCTGAAACTCTATTTGTTATCCTCTCTGTGCATAACACATTGGCCACTGATGCAAAATTCCATCAGAGTACCTTTAAGTCATAAGTTGATGTTTTATCACAAACTTAAAAAGAACTCCAAACCTATCATTTAATAAATAGCTCATGATGAAAATGATCATTTATATCTTCCATGCATAGAATGCTGTTCTCTATTTTGAACACCTATAATTCTGTATGATGTGACCCAGCAATCCAAGAAGTGTCTAGTGAGAATGCTAAGGGGTTGTTTTCTGTATTTCCAGAGGACATTAGAACTTAAGAAGTTGAAAATACAGGTGAAGGCTAGGTGCTATGGCTCACACCTGTAATCCCAGCACTTTGGGAGATCTATGAGGGAGGATGTAGGAATTTGAGGCCAGCCTGGGCAACATAGTGAGACCCCATCTCTAAAAAAAAAAAAATTAAAAACTAGCTGGGCATGGTAGTATGCCTCTGTGGTCCCAGCTACTCAGGAGGCTGAGGCAGGAGGATCGCTTGAGCCCAGGAGGTGGAGGCTGCAGTGAGACCTATGATTACACCACTCCACTCCAGCCTGGGCAACAGAGTGATATCCCATTTTGAAAAAAAAAATAAAAGGGAAGAAAAAGAAAATACAGGTGAAGGCAAATTGTTGAATAAAAAGTTCACTCTTTTGAGTTGGCTTAAATGTGGTATAGCAGATTTACCATCTAACTATTCTGGGACTGGATTTCTGAAGTAATAATCATAGCAATGGCCAATTTTTTTTATTCTGAAGATAGTGTCCATAACAATGAGCCATGGATAGTGGGGTGCCCAGTTTGTGGGACCTTTTACATATTTTCTAAATTCCCACCACTGGCAAATGGGGCAAGACAGAAAATGCTTTAGGGAATATTTTTTTTTTCTTTTCAAATATATAATACTCTTTCCAAAGGAAGGTCTTTACCAAATTATTAATACATGGTCCTATCCCCAGATGCAATCAAAAGTAGTTAAAGAAACCCCAACAACCTTGAATTTGATATCTTTGATTACTCTACTGAAAAAGTAAAGAATAAGCTGACATTGCTAAGAAATGTGGAGATAAATATTTTTCTTGACAGGTAAATCAACATTATTGATTTTAGTCTGGAGAAGCAAAGATAATTTTAAAAATTTTATTAACTGATTTCAAGAATATAGAAAATTAGAACATCACTTAAAAACTTTGCAGGGCTGAGGATTTCTTTTGTACATTAATATCTGTTAAAAGTGTAATAATGAAGAAACAGTTTGAGAGTAAAAACAGAAATAAAATAAAACCTTTTAATTTAGTTGGGGTAAATTTTTTAAAAATCATTGCTTCTGCCATCAGACACCTTTAACTTAGTGCATGAAAAGCCATTTAAGTTTGGAAAGAGTTCTGCCCACTTTTCAAACAAACATAAATGCATTCGTCTTCAGGTAGATTAGAGAGGAATCACTTAGTCATTGTGAAAAATGAGCACAATAGCTCTAAGTTATTTTATAAAATGAAAGTGGGGGAAGTGATGAATGCAATTTGCCAAGTGATGTCACTAAAAGCATCTGTGGTGGGTATAAAGTGTCTCAATGCTAAATAACCAAAGTTGTTTAGGAAATAATTAGAAGAAAAATTAGTTGCATTTTCTTAACTTTTTATAACTCCAATCCATCCTGATGTGACATGGAAGCTATCAGCAGAAAATATGTCCCCCCGCCATGTGCTTCATTGTCTGATGGAAGTCTTAACTGTTGACCTGAATAAGTAATGAAGTACATTTTAATGGACTTAGAGTATCTTCTGAAATATGTAGGACCTGGAAATTTGAAGTAGGCATCACGGGGTACAGGACTAAGTTGAAAATAGATTCATTTTTAGAAAATCTCGGACATGAATGAAATAAATGAAGCTGAGTGAGAAGATACATGTTTACAAGAGTCTGAAAAATGATGAGTGTCACAAGTCATTAGGATAACAACTAGAGGTCAGCTTCCAGGGCTGTTTTCTGTCTCATACTAGAAGGTGGTCATAGAGCCAGTTTCACAGCTCAACCTGAGACATAATTATGTCATTCTCCACATTTTCACTACATTGATACATGGAAAGTCAATGCATCCTATAGGCAAATATCATGAACAATGTGGTCTATTTTTCTCTAGGAAATGTCAAATTATTAATAACTTGAATGTCTGATAAAATCTAAACAAAAATAGGATTATTTCAGAGCACGAGAGCATGGTCATAAATCATAAAGACCAATAATACCATAGGCACAGTTTTCAAGTACATTATAGACTTATTGTCTTACTTCAAAGCGTGTAGTGACAATTTTACATACATATTGCAACCTAAAAAATAATCATTATACAGGTGTATGACATAGCATTTTCCAGAAGATGTAAAAAGGCCTTTGATAGAATGGCCAGAAGAGTCAAACTGTAAGAATATAATCTCCAGAAAATAACTGGATTGTTTGAAACTTGGAATGAATTTTCCCATGGGACAACATTTAATATAAATTAAGACTATACTATTCAGCTCTAAGAAACAACGGTGATATAGCACATCTTATATTTTCCTGGTTAGAGCTGGAACCCATACTATTAAGTGAAGTATCCCAAGAATGGAAAAACAAACACCACATATACTCACCAGCAAACTGGTATTAACTGAGCAGCACCTAAATGGACACATAGGTACTATAGTGATTGGGTATTGGGCAGGAGGGAGGGGGCAGGGGGGTGGGTATATACATACATAATGAGTGAGATGTGCACCATCTGGGGGATGGTCATGCTGGAAGCTCAGACTTGTGGGGGAAGGGACGGAAGGGCATTTTTTGAAACCTTAACATTTGTATCCCCATAATATGCCGGAAAAAAAAGACTATACAGAAAATGAATCTGATAACATTTTAAAAAATTTTTATATTAAATGTTTCTCTATTATTTCTTTATTATCTAATATCATGGCAATATTACAAAATGCAATAATGTTATTGGGATCAGCATTTAAATTGCTGGTTTATCAATTGTTATTTAGAATTTTATTTGTGAAGAATAGTATTTTAATTCTTTTAAGTTTCCATTCACAGTTTTGTTTTGTTCTCATACTCTTTATCCATGAATAAAAAGCAGCTTTACTAAATAGACATGCTTTATTTCCCTGTTTTTTAAAAACAATTATTTCAGCTTTTCATTTTTAGTAACAATATTTAAATTTCTCAGTACTTGATATCATGCAGATAGGGTAATCCCTACTACTGATTTAATTAAGGGAGTATGTTTATAAATGTGAGAGTAGAAATTGGGAAATGATTAATGTCTTTCTCTTCAAAGGAAGAAGGAGTATTTTGGACATACAACACATCAACTGACAGCAAGTGGGTGAAAGCAGATGTGTTAATACCAGAAGGTCTGAAGACATTTAAGGTATAAAAAGGGAAAAAAATATTTTTAAACATAAATTTAACTTTTATCTTTGCAATAGTGAATTTATCATCACTGCTAAATTTACATTAGCATTTAAATTAGGGATGTAGTCTTGTGTAATTGGGGAGAATGATTACCTACTTACTTCTTTTTACTGTACATGGCCCTTCTCAGGCCAAATTTCTCAAGGGTAGAGGGACCAGAATGTGTCTACTCTTGTTTAAAGGTTTTTTATTCTTCGTGGGTTTCCTTCCTAGCACCCCCCAGCACCATGCATGGCACCCAGGGAAGCAAACTGCATTATGAACCAGATAAATAGTAAACTAGTATTGAAATTCAATGGCGTATGTTTTGAATGCAGTGATTCATTTATTTATGTCATGTGGATGATTCTATATACATCTGAAACATACACAGGCTCAGTGGGAATGCTGTCTCTTAAAAAAATTAACATATATTTTGTGTTGTATATAGAGTATGTAGGTGTATTTATGCTGAGTCTGAGTATAAAATGATAGGATTGATTGTATGTGTGGCTTATGAAACCAATTTCATTCCTTTATGGAAATACCACATTCATACTTTGTTCCAGGTATTAAAATGAAGAACCCAAAGGATAGTGGAGGTAAAACCATGCAGACTTTCAGAATTACATGTCATGTGAGGTTGGGATTTTCAAACCATAGCATTTTTGCAGCAGTCTTAACAAAGTTGAAGTTTATGGCACAGCCTATTGAGTTAACATTTTGGCGCTGTCGTAATTTTTATAAGTTGATGTCTATATTTATAACTTCTGAACGAAATACTCGACAAGTTTCTTTTGTTTTTCATAAACTGAAGATTAAAGTTTGTTTTGTTTCATAACTAAAAGATAAACAAAGTAAAATGCAAAGAAAATAAATTTAGGAATTATTCTAGTTTTCAAAGTACACTTGAAATATAACTAGCTTTTCAATAATGGTAGGCTTCTGAAATTTTAGTTTAAACTGGTCAATTTTTAGAACCCCAACTGATACCATTTTTGCATACCTGACCTCTTACTGCTTTGAAAATATGCAGGTGTATGTCCAGTAATTTTCGTGTATTCATATACAATGAATATGTGATATTCATTGCAGAGAAAGTATATAACAGCATACAAAGTTTTATTATTATTATATAAGATTTAAATTTAATACTATTTCCTAAACTGAATTGTTAGATATATTTTCAAACTGAAATTTCATCTTACATATTTCTTAACTGACAAATGTATGTCCCTCATGTCTTTGAAAAGAAGAAAATCTGTTTAAAAACTTTAAGGTGGACAAAACTGAAAGAAGTCAATCTTTATTCCTGGTATCTTACCGAAACTTCAACAACATCCAGTTCAGTGCTATTCAGTGGAACTTTCTGCAGTAATGGAAATTTCCTATATCTGCTGTGCAATACACTATCTACTAGTCACATGGGGCTATTGAGCAATTTGGCTAGTATTACTGATAAACTAAATTTTAATTTTATTTTAATTAATTTAAATTGAAGTAGTCCTAGGTATCCAGTGGCTACCATACTGGACAGCAGAGAATTAGTTATTTGTTGGTATAGTCTGCTGTTTATATTTCTGTACTCTTGGTGTTATCTAACCATTGCTCATGGTAGGACCTCAAGGAAGACTAACACTTTGACATTATCTTACACTTGACTAGCAATGTATGGTTGTTTCACTTGCTAGAATTGTGTACCTCCAGAAAAACTAGCAATTTCTTTGGAGAAAATAAGATTTATTTCCTTTAATTGTCACTTGTTATTAAATAAATTATTCTTTTAAGCAAATTTTTTATATTTATTTCTTTAAAGTTCTAGTCTTACACTGTATACCTTCCTGTTTGCCTGATTTTTTTTCATGTATCTGAATATTAATTTCAGTAGTTAAAAAACAAATGAGATGTGGTTATAGCTCTTGTTGTATAAATAGTAACAATACTTATGGTTTTCCTTGAAAATGAAAGAAAACAGAGCTGTAAAGATCATGAGCAAGTAAGGCGTCTGCAGTCAGGGACATTGTCGATGGTTAAGTGGGACACTGTATTTTGTGTGATCTTGAGTGGTTTCTCAAAGATCGTAGTGGAGCAAATGTGTCCATCAGTCTTACAAGCATGGATCAGGCTTATCAAATAGGAACTTTTTTACATGTTGCATTTGGTTGCTCTTTAAACAGATGTTTTTTCTTCAATAAATATTTGATCTCTATTATCCTTCTTTTGCTTTTTTTGTCTTTTAAAAGAGATTATAAGCTTGATCATTTTTTTTTTTTTCCTGAAGGTTGTTTTTGAAGGGACTATTTTGAGCCAGAAAAGTTTCATTGGGCTGGATCAGCTCTGGGTCTATGCCTGTGGACAGGCCCCACCCAGAAAGCTTTGCTCTGTAGATGAATTCCCTTGTGCCAGTGGCCAGTGCATTGCCCAAGAATCTGTCTGTGACTCTCGACAAGACTGCTCCGATGAGAGTGACGAGGACCCAGCAACTTGCTGTAAGTGAACTAATGGTTCATTCATTTCCATGCTGTAATTTGAGATTGTCAGTAGGATTTAAAATAGCCTTTGTCGAGCTAGGTAAAAGTAATATGTGTGAAATAAGATGAATGTGCATTCTTGCTCTGAAACTATTAGCACTATTTCTTCAAGGGTCGCTATGATAATTTAGCGTTTTGGTGCTGGTTGCTAAGACTGCAAAATCTGTTTGTTTAACAAATGAATAGTTGTGATTACTGTTGTGTGTGCATGTGAATATGTGCGCTTTGGGTAGAGAAGAAAATGGGGTGAAGAGGGAACCTCTTTGTACTTTCCCATTGGAGGTACATGGTATGAGTTGCTAACTTTTATTGAATGTGTGCTTTTCCCCCCTCTAACCAATTATCCAATTATCTTGGACCCTGTGGGGAGAGGGAAAAAGAGGAGGTGGGCTTCCATTGCTTCTAGAAATTGCTTCAGCCATGACTGGTGTTCAGCAGGGCAAAAAATAAAAATAAAAAAGGCCCAACTCCTTCCTTTCAGGCCTGTCTGAAGAATCTTTGATAGAAGTGATGACAAGAGATCCCATTACTATTCAAGCCCAGTCATATTTCAAAGAAAATATAATTTAATTTACAGCCCACATGATGGTTCTCATGTGAGGTAACTTAGCAACTAAGATTATCATGTCTCTTTAGAAACCGTGAATTTTAACTAAATGAATGCCATTTTTATATCACAAACAAGTGGCTTTTAAGAACACATTAAAATTTTGACATTTATTTTATGATAGTGTTTTATTTTAGTGAGATATTATGTTGAGCAGAGGGAAAATATTGTAAGATACATGCTACCTTATTAATGAAAATCCTCTGTACAATACGCTTCTTTTGATGGGTAAGGATTTTATTAAGAGCAATGGAGAGAAAGAAACATGGGGCAGAGGAAGTGAGAATGCAAGGGAGAAACCCCCTTCTGGCCTGTTTGTGAACAGCAATTCCATTAATTTCTCAAACACCTATCTTTAAATGAAATAATCTACCAACCAATATGATCTCAATAGAGTTTTTGGGTGGCTCTTTCAAAAAGAACAATGTGAGGACAATTTATTTGCTCTAATATTAGTATGTCAGATTCCTTTCTGTACTTTATTTAATTTTTTTTCAGACAATTTGGTTCTTTTCTATTGGGGAAATTCATCTTTCTAACAGTTTCTATTATTCTTAATTTCAGTAATGGAAAGGAAGTATATTTCCTTTCTTTCCCATTGTAGTTTTGGAAGTTTAGCTTTTTTCCTCCCTTTTTTTCCTTGTAGTAAGGCAGTCTGTATGCCCCCCTTCTTTTAACCCATTTTCTTAATTGAATGCCACCCAGAGTATTAATAGATATTTTAGCATTTGATTTTGGACATATTTTCCCATTTCTCTTCCTTTATTGAAGTTGCATGGATTATTAATCTGGTATTTTCCCAATTCAATAGGACTGAATACCATTCTGCTATTTTCTTTAGGTGAATATAGAAACAGGTAACTGTTTTTATGAACAAAAATTGTATTCTTCACTAGTCTTCAAAGTTTCCCAAATAATGTAACTGCATTTGTCTAAAGAAAACCTGTCCTGTTTGCTTGATTGGGATCAACTTAATATAGTGGATATGACATAAGAATGTAGCCATATTACATATGGTACATATACGTATTTATATATTACTATTTTGATGTCAAATGAGTATTTCATGTAAATATTTTATAATTAGTTTTGCTGTGAAGAAATCATTTACATAGATTTGAATTATTAGAATGGATATAAATTTATCCTATTTTCTACA
Organism: Microcebus murinus; assembly: GCF_040939455.1. Taxonomy (NCBI): domain Eukaryota; kingdom Metazoa; phylum Chordata; class Mammalia; order Primates; family Cheirogaleidae; genus Microcebus; species Microcebus murinus. The sequence continues at coordinate 10,830,616 of NC_134128.1, read as the reverse complement.
CCAAACTATTTAGTGTATTTGTACATATAGACACATGTATATGTATATTATAAAATGAGAGGCTTTCCTTTGAAATTTAAAATCACTTTGCAATATTTTTCACATACTTTTACATTTGCATTTCACAAATTTAAATTTGTAATACAGAGGTTTTTTTTTTTATAAATAAAGATTCCAAGTTCACAAACCCTTCCCCTGCCCCCCACCCAGTGCCACTATAACTTCTTTTCATCCCACTTTAGAATAAATGTCTAGGAGGGTAAACTTGTACAGGCAGGTTGAATAGCACCAGGAATGCTTGACATATTCTGGAGAATGAGTGATAGGAACTTGTGAAGATTGTCAGCTGGTATTCTTCAGTCAAGGCTTTCCCCAAAAGGCAGGCTCACGCAGGTGTTCTTTCATTATCAAGTATCATTATCAAGTTGCCCTCACTCTTAGGTACTATTTTAATATATGTAGTTACTGAGCTTCCAGCCCAGTGGCTTCTCAAAAGCAGTTACCCTTCAAGGGCCAGTGGGTTTTGCTAGCGTTTTGCAGCTATAGCAAACTCCGTGGACTGGAGCATCAACATCACCTGGGAACTTGTTCAAAATGCAGGACCTCAGGCCTTAGCCCAGCTTCCTAGAACCAAAAACCACATTTTAATAATGTCCCAGGTGACTCATCTGCATGTTAAACTTTGAGAACCTCTGTGCCAAAGAGGCTTCAGAAATGAAGATAGCTGAGGGAGGAAACAGATGGTGTATAAAAATATTGACAAAAAACTAAAGGCAGACTAGTCATAGACCTCTCAGGATAGAAGGAAAAACTCTCATTACTTTACCAGAACCTAAGAGTATCACGAAGATATCAATCAATAGAATTTTGACATTTACTAACATGATCCTGTGTAAAATAGGGACAGTTAAGATTAAAATATATCCACATTCCCAGGTTCATTGCAACATCATTCACAGTAGCCAAAATATGGAAATAACCTAAGTCTCTTGGCAAAGGATTAATGGATAAAAATCCAAAAAGTGGTGTGTATATATTCACACACAAACACAATGGAATGCTATTCAACAATAAAAAAGAGGAAAATCCTGCCATTTGTGACAAGAAGGGCAAACCTGAAGGGCATTATGCTAAGTGAAATAAGCCAGGCAGAGAACCTAAAAAGCTGAACTCATAGAAAGAGAGAGTAGTAGGGTGGTGGTTACCAGAAGCTGGGGCAAGTGGGAAATGGGGAGATGTTGGTCCAAGGGTAGAAATGTTCAGTTATCAGATGAAAAAGTTCTGAGGATCTAATGTGCAGCAAAATGACTATAGTTACTAACACTTTATACTTGAAGTTAGCTAAGAGAGTAGATCTTAACTGTTCTCACTACACACACACACACACACACACACACACACACACACACACACGGTAACTATCTGAGTATATAAGTTAATTGGCTTTACTGTGGTTGTCATTTCACCATGTATATCATTTCACCATGTACATTGTGCACTTTAAATAGATACAATTTTATTTGTCAATTATATATCAACAAAGTTGGAAAAAGTAATAAAATATATATGCAATATATTTTAAAATATTTTTATCAAAATAATTCAAATATAATATGTGCCAAACATATCCAAAGGTATACGTTGGGTAGCTGAACAATTTACATGTATAGTATATCTAATTTTCAGACACATGCTATAACAGGAATGAACCTTGAATACGTTATGCTAAGTTAAAATAAACCAGACACAAAAGGACAAATATTTGTATGATTACACTTATATGAGGTCCCTAGAGCAGTCAAATTCATAGAAGAACTTAGAATGGTGGTTACCAGGATAAGAGGAAGTAGAAGTTAGTGTTTCATGAGCGTGGAGTTTCAGTTTGGGAAGAAGAAAAAGTTCTGGAGATGGCTGGTGGTGGAAATTTACTTAATGCCACAGAACTTTACACTTAAAAATTGTTAAAATGTTAAATTTTCTATCATGTATGTTTTACCACAGTAAAATACACACATATTTATATATTTTAATAAAATTTTCATTAATTACATACAAAAATATGTACGTATTTTTTTCCCATTGTGTTCCAAAAAGGTCAAAGGATAGACACATCTGTGTTTGCATCAAAATAGTTTGGGAAATTCCATGGATAAAAGGGTTTTCAAATTGTAGGACTTTTTAGAACACTTAAAATGCTAATATGAGTTGTGAATCTTCAAAGGGGAAGTCAGTGTAACAGTCAAGTGAAAGAAGTGAAACCAAGGGTCCTGTGCGATACATTTAATTTTTACTGTGATACGGTCTCTAGTGGTCTTTCATATCTAAAAAATTATTGAATTCTAAAACACTTTCTGAGGGGAAAGGGAAATACTGATATATGTGCTTAGTGTAGCAATGATCCTTGTGGGTTCTCAACATATATTAACAGAATTTTTATAATATAATCTTATTAAAATATAATATTTGCTCATCATATAAAATATTCCCCATTCACTTCTCATACATAACTTTTTCCTTATATCATAGAAATCTGATTCACTTCTGGAGGATTCATAAAATATTTTACTTTTCATGATACAGGATTTTCCTTAGCTGTCACAATGAAATTCTTTTTCTACTCCCCATATTCTGCAGTAGTTAGATATGCAAGAGAAAGCTTTGTCATCATCTGAAAATATTACTCGAATGGATGAACTCTGAGTGGAATTTATCTAAAATTGTGAACAGTGTCATATCTTATACTTTGCTTAGAGATGGTGAAATGTATTCTATAATCACAGAAAGTTAAAATAAAAGCAACCAAACAATCAAAATCACTGTTTATAATGAATATACTTTATAACATAAATAGATGATTTTTTTAGATTTTAAAAATATTTAGCGTCTAACACATCTAGTATGATAAGGTACGATAGTTGCCAGAATATATTTGACTCTTGGCTTTCTTCAGATATTTACAACTTCACATTACACTTTTTAAATTATGTAGGGGAGATATTAATGGAAGAACCTCAGCTTAGGCAACTAGAATGTGACTTATTTATAGGGCAGTTAAGCTCCAGAATATTTAGCTTTAAAAAAAAAATCCTTTTATGTGTATAGGAACAAATGTCATTGGTGAAAACAGCTGAGCAATTCAACAAGATTTTTACAGAGCTGATTGTACCACATTGCTCTCACATATCTTTATGGTGATAGATTTCAAACACTAACTTTCATTTTTCAAAGAACAGTGGTGTTTAGTGTTCTGTGCAAAACACAATGATTGACATTTTAATTGATAAAATATCTAGCTAATGAAAGAAATAGTTTGAACTGCTGTGATAAATCCAAATTTTGACATTTATATTAATGTAATCTAAAGTTGTTTTTATCTTGAAATATTCTTTATTTACATCTTTGCTGTTGAGTGATGCAGGCTAACTTGTGAAGAGTCTAAGGGTGATGGACTGGTCATGTGGTACTCCCCATTTTCATACTCATTGGTCTAATAGCCATTTCACACCACTGCCTTGTTGGGGAATTAGAATGGTGCCTTCAGTGGCCACCTGCAGTGAGGAAGATTGTTGTTTGTGTGGACTTGCTTCATTTGTGTAGTAATGTATAATTTACTGCCCCAACACTGCAATGTTGAATTTATTACCCAAACAGGGACAGTGAGAGGGAAAAGAAGAGGTATTAATTATTATGCTAGGACAACAGGCATACTCTGGGGCAGTCCTGAGCCAGGCCAGATGAGTGGTCATTCCACCCATGGAAAGTTTTCTATTCCAGGGAAGTATCTCTGTAGGAATTGGGGTACCCTTCCCAGTAAGTGTGTGGATTCCTTGGCCAACTCCGCAGCCAAGAATTTGGAACTTTTAAGCACATTTTCGAGATCATGTATGTACTCTGAGTCTTGACTATTTCTACAATCCACCAACTGACTTAGAAAAGCTGGGAAATGGCCTAGAAGGTGGAGGAGCTCTCAGGGCACCAAGGTACTAGACTAGAGCATCATCTGAATGCCCAAGGAGATAGTTATGTCTAAGTTACAGGTGTTTAAGACTGTGTCAAAAAACAGAAGAGACTCTCCTTTGGGGAGTAACTTTTTATCAATAGCCATATCCTATAAACTGTGTAGCAAGAGCTGAGAAGAGAAAAACATATTCAGAGCAGAAATAGAAGGGAAAAAAAATATCCAAGAGCAATAGATTTCCAGTTAAGTATATGAGTGAACTGCACTTCCTTGTGATTTTGGTGCCCGTTAGGTACTGTGCAACATCTTTTTATTATTATACTGTGGTAGATTTACTTGTTTTTGTTTTGGGGTAAATCCATTTAGAAGAGGAAATAATATTTGCTTGTAACAGAAGAAATGGTATACTAAAATCTGACAGGTCTCCCAGTTGGTGCTGGGGAACCTACAAATCTGAAAATGGGCCATTCTGCATCCAGTGAATACTGGATTTTCAAACTGTGGTTGGTTGAATCCTTGGATGCAGATAGCTGACTATCTATACATTTTATTATAAAAAGCATGACTTTGAGATCTAAAACATTCAATTTACCCATAGGGGAAAGTTTAAGTGTCCTTATCATTTGTACATTGCACTTAAATGTTTTAGGAGTTGACGTGTTAATGATGAAATATCTGGACATGAAACCAGGCATCCCTGTTTACAGAGATTTGAAGATTCTTTCATTAATAAGATATAGTGAGCTTATTCAATATGTCAATCAAATTGGTTGTGCCATTTAAATTTAAAATGGAGAGTAATGATTAGAAATAAGCACATAGTGATGGGTTCTTTTTAATTATGAGATAAAGTTCCTACTTTAGAGAGGCTTCATAGTACAAGATTTGGTGTTAGACAGTCCTAGGTTCAAAGTCTACATGGTGCATTTACTAAAATTTACCACAAGCAAATTGCTTAGTATTCTAAGTTTCATTTTTTTTTTTTTTGGAGACTATTATACTTACCATGTAGGGTATTTGTGAGAACTAAGATTAATATATGTAAAATACCTGGCACATACTTAGAACTCAGTGGCAACATGTGTATTGTTACTAAAGATGAGAGCATTAGGATCTTACGGAGCTTGATCAACACCTCAGTGGACATATAGGAATAACATTTATTGGGTGTCGGGCAAATGGGAGGGGGGAGGAGGGGATGGTTATATACAAACACAATGAGTGAGATGTGCAACGTTTGGGGGATGGTCATGCTTGAGGCTCTGACTCGAGGGGGGAGGGGAGCATGGGCAATATATGTAACCTTAACACTTATACCCCCATAATACACTAAAATAAAAAAAAAAGACTTTCGATGTTTTCGGACAAAAAAATTACTGCCTTTCCCTCCTTCACTGTTATAAAAATGCTTCGGCATAAAAGAGGAATATTTGGAAATAGGTTTTTAAATTAATTGTGCTCATTTATCCTCAAAAGTACTATCTAAGATTGTCTGATACTATAATTCTTATTTTACAAAAAGGGAATTTAAGCACCTAAAAACTAATTTCTCAAAAGCACAAATCAAGTTGTTAGAACTGAATTTCTACTTTATTGTCCTCTGAAACCTGTTATTTCTTTTTACTCATGATTTGGTGTCAAAGCTAGCAGAGATGCTTGTGAAGCATACCCCAAACCCTGACTTTCTCTAGAACTGATTCTTCTATGATAAGTGTAGGAACTTAAGTATTTGCCAACTTTCTAATGAGGTATTAAGAGAAGAAAAGATCAGTTCAGAAAATCTAATTTATTAATACCTGAAATTTAAAAATGGCTAGGCATTTTCTTGGGAGAACTGTTAAAATAGAATAAATGAAATGAATACTGAGACACTGACCTCAAGTTCTTCAGGTGTCCAGAATTAATTTAAATTTCCTCCTTTCAAGTGGATTTTTTTTTAAACTACTATCTCAGCAGGTTTATACTGGGCAGGCAAATTAGTTGCTTCCTGAAAAACTCCAGAGTTCTACTTTGCCTCATTAAATACAATGGAGATGGCCAACTAGGATGACATGTGCAAGACTTACAGATAGAAGCGTGTAGAAAGGCCACGTCTCACACCAGCACATAGGCAATTGTGTGAGGCTGGGAAAAGGAAAGCTGTTGTAATAGAAAACATTCACTACCAAGCAGAATGATTGTGTTGACCTCAGTTGATTGGCTTAATATAGAGTTAATGAGTCACTGCACATTCTTATTTCATTTCTTTTTACCCATTTTCTTTTCCATGTGCAACAGCAAATCATCTCACGTGTGACTTTGAATCTGGTTTCTGCGGCTGGGAGCCATTTCTCACAGAAGATTCACACTGGGAGATGGTGAAGGGATCGAACAACAGAGAGCACCCTTTTCCCAAAGCTGATCACATAGCAAACATAAATCATGGTAGGACATTTTCCTCTTTAAAAAAAAAAAATCAGTTTTCTTTCTTTCATGTGTGAAATGATGATACTGTGTATTTTCATTTCCCTCTGTAGACTATATAAATGAAACTATGGCTTATCTTTCTTTAAAACCTCCTGGCCGACTTAATAATTAGTGGCTAATTGAGTTTCCCAAAAGGAGCATTGCTTTAACATTTTTTTGTTGCTGCATTTTTTTAAAAGGTTGGACTGAAGGCATTAAGAGCAGGGAAAGTTTTCTGGTAATTCTCTCTAGTTGCCAGGAATCAGGTACAGTAGGCTTGCCTTCTTTTTAGAGCAATCCAATTTTTTTGCAAAACAGAAAGAAAAATAGTCTAATCTTCTTTCTGGGAACTGAGAACAGAGATTTAGCACTATCTATAAAATAAATCTACAAATACTCGAATGCAATTTAATCATTCTTCAGGCTTCTTTATAACAAATACTCTTATTTCTTCCACATATATATTTTTAACCACCATCATGTTTACATATCCTCTCAAAATAGAGAAGCCATAACTGCACATAGCATTTTAATAAGGGTTTATGAAACTCCACAAAAAACAGAAAAGATTTTTTTTCTCTTTTTTCTTTTGTTTTGTTTACATTTATATGGCATCCGATATTGCTCATAAACATTAGTATCACATTAACTTTATAATAATACAACTGTACTATAGATCTTCTTTTATGCTCATTGAACAGTATCCTACATGTTTCTCCTTGCAGCCTATGTCAAAAATAAATGTTGACCATGTTTTTAATTACAGCCATTGGAAACTGGAGTAAGAATCTGAGAGTTTTTAAAGTGGAATAATTTCTCAAAATGATCTTTCCTACTCTATTCTTTTATAGGTGAAACATGAAGAATGTAATGAACTTGCATATACTATTTCCCATTACTTTTAGTTTGGAATTTGGGAACAGTAACCTTTATCCTTCCCAGTTGGCTTTGAGATTTAAAGCCAATGTAAACTGGATTTTTTTTTTTTCTCCACTCAGAGATGACACTGCTGACATGTAAACTTGGTTGTTAGATTAAACACATGGTAGAGTCTATAAAATAATGCATTTTAATTCCGAAATGCTCCCTTTTTGTGCAGTCAGCATTGACCTGTATCTAAGAAAGTTGCTCTTCAAACGTGGTGTTTTCCAGTGAAAACAGTCGGCTTTCCAAGTTGCCCATCACTTCATGATTATCAAAGGGCAGGATCAGACCTTGAGATTGTTTGGCATAGCCCTCCTTGTAAGTTTTCAATATTCAATGAAGCTACCCCTGACAGCAGCTCAAAACGTGTGATCCTTTAAGCTGCTAAGAGATGTTATCCCCCCTGTACGTTTGCCATGAGCACATCCACTGTAGTTAAAAATCTAAAAGCAGTTATTTTGTTAATGTTCAGATTAGATCTTTAATTAAGCTTTCATCCCCTCTAGCACAGACAACAATGTCAAACATGTAAGCCCCAGGAGAAACCAAACTCATTCCATAGGCTCATATCCTTCAGTACTTTGTGAAGGAAAATGAAAAACAAAGCTCCTGTGGGAACTTTATAAGGGCGTGTTGAATATCTAATTGTAAGCTTAGAAGCTTCATTCGGTTTGACTTCATGCAAACTCTAGGACATGAGTGAAGCCAACAAAAATATTCATTTAGTTGATTTGGATCAAGAGCTTGTTTTTAACTGGTTGAATTTTATTTTAGATATTTAGCATTATACATATGAAAATGCTTTTTGGTAAATAAATAAAAATGTCCTTTAAAAAAAATCTGATCAACAGTTGAATGTGTGCAAGGATCAGGTGCCAGAGCAAAGAACTGCTAAATGTGCAACAGAATTTGCATCCATATGCCGTGGCTTTTTTTTTTTTTTTTTTTTAGGATCATTTATTTATGTTGAGGCACGTCAATTCCCTGGAGTGGCCAAGCTGGGAAGTCCTATCCTTACAAAATTGCTCACTTCCTCTACCCCATGTCAGGTAATCAACTGTTCCTCATTTCCATTGACCATTCTGTGGTTGTAAATCACTGGACTTGGGTTGCTCTGCTAGTAAAACGCCTGCCATGTTTTACTATCATTTTCATGTTGAATTAAGAGATTTATATGAGCTATTTCAACACGAAATGCCATGTCCTTCCAGAAGAGCATTTGTAACATGTAACCTGCACTGTTCTTTTTGGGGGCTGTCAAGGAAACTTTCTGTTATTTTATATTCTTTTCACATAGTTCTTTCAATAACCTAAAGCTGTGGATACATGTTGCCAAAATTACTTGTTATTTTGGCCAACCATGTTGATTGGGTAAAATAAAATCAGTTTTAAATAAGTGTTTGTTGAAAGAAAGATAAAAGGATGAGTAGAGATAAATATATATAAAAAATAATCACGTTTACTGAAATTATATTTTTTCAGTGAGTTCTCTCGTGCCAAGTAAACACAGACTAAGCAGTAAAGTACCCATTCCATTCCTACTGTGTGTTAGAGGAGAAAGTAGGAGGACTTTGGAAGTCAATGCTGGCTCAAATCTCAGTTGCACTACTTACTAATTGTGGTGCAGACCGATTGTATATCCCCTTTAAGATTCAATGCCTCTTTCACACAGTTGTGAGGATTAAAATGTGATTAAATAAAGCACCTGGTGAAGTATTTGGTACATAGTAGGTATTCAGTAAGCATAATTCCTTTACTTTCCATAAAACTAACATCTAACTCAGATGTTTCTGTTCAGGCTGCCTTGTTTTCAATTCTTTTGAGAGTTCCGACATGCCTCCAAGCCTTGCGGATTTCAGCTCATTTTTTTTTTTTATCTTATCAGAAAATAATGAAGAGATCAATACTGCTACACACTAAATTCATTGCCTATAAATGTAGGCTCAGAGCAGTTTACCTGGCCATTCCCAATGATAAATTACATAGCATTCAGAGGTATGAACCTAATTATATGTTCAGCTTCACAGAAGTCTGAAAAGAAGTGCCCAGAGCTCCTAATAGGTTGTCCCTTTCTTTTTCTTCTCCTTTCCTTGTCTTTCCTTCCCACTTCTTTGTGGATATAAGGATTAAAATAACTTCCTATTCTCTACTTTCATCTCATCCAAATGCCCAGTCTCTGTTCTGACCCTTCTTTTATTTTAATTAAATTCCGTGTGATAGAGAGAAAGATAGATATAGTTGTTTTTAAGAACTCCAGAACTTACTTGCTTTTTAAAAGTATAGGGTAACTTAACTTTAATTCAAAGTCCCACATTGATGTGGTGAGATCACTATTGCTATATACAAAAATAAATTATATGCAAAGGAATAAAATGTGTTAATACTGCCCACTTCACAGAAATTTGAAAACAAACATTAAGAGCTTATCAGAAATTCCTATGACTCACTGAGAGTCACTGAGAAATCATGTGTATATGTTGTATATAAGTATACAGATATATATTTATGTTCTTTTTAAAGATGATCTAAATTTCCCATCATTGTATGCTTCCTGGTAGCCATTAATTTGTGGTGATTGGAATTGAATTTCAATTTATTGTTGTTTCCACTTGAGGACACCTTCTTTCCTCTTCCTTAAATTTGTAGTTTAGCTGTGGGGGTTTATTTAGGTGGAGCATCAGTGAAAATACTGTTGTGGATGGTCTAGGCACTTGATACTTTATCTCAGAACCAAGAGTTCAATCTCCAAAGCTGCAGATACTAACTTAATGGTTTGCCTTGTTTATTGGAAAACTGAAAATGCTTCAAGGAGCCAATAAAGACTGCTGGAAGAGGTATCTGTTTTTCACTTTTGTCTCTATCTGCTTGAACTTTAATAATCTTTGAGTTAGAAGGAGAAATATTTGGATTACTTGGTAATACTTTCCAGTTTAGGGAGTCGTAGTGGACTGTAGGAGAAGGTTATTTACAGTCTGAGATACACACAGCTGATGTTCTCTTTTCTAAGAGTATAACATGAACTTTTTATAAGTTTGTGGTGCTATGTGATACTTTCTTTCATGAAAGTTACAGAATCAGCAAACAAGCCAAATTCTTACTTTCTTGGGTAATTGGAAAATCCAGCTGATCTTCTGAATGGAAACATACAAATTATAGTTGTTTTCCTGGAACAAATGTTCTTCATTATAAAATGGTAAAGTGAGGCAGTGAGATAACCAAAGTTGGGCACTGCGACATGATTAAAGCCTTCATTTTTTGAAATTATATGATATTTTCCTACATAGTCATATCAGGCTAATACAGTTAAGAATTTTTCTGAAAGGACTTTAAAGGAACATGGGCTTTCTTCTGAGTTGCCTTTTCTAACAGCACAATTTTAGGGTCATTTCTCATTGATTACCTTGTACTTTATGTATAGTCAACACATGGCATCCACATGTACAATTGTTCCTACAACTAATCATTGTTCAAGATGTGGACTTTTATTTAAGCTTCAAAAGTTCCTTCAGCCACTGGTGGAAACTTGGCATTTTTCCTTGAAATATGAAATGGGACAAACAAAATGTGGGGAAGCCAGAAGGTATTATTTATTATTGCTGTTAAAAGGCAGTTACTATTTACAATTAACTAGGAAATATAAACTATGAAAGGAATTAATGTGAGTACTAATGTTTTCTGAGTTATCATATTTGGATTACTGTGTAAGCAACACAATACCTTACATTTAAGGGTTTGTAGTTAAATACAGGAAGATTATTAATATGAAGCTTTTGCTTTTAATATTAGCTTTTATGGTCATCTATTTTTCTTTTGCTTATAATTTTCCAACTTGTTTTGCAATTACTGTAATATTCTTTCAATAAAATAATTCATCATGTTTTTAAAGAAAGTATATAAATGAGGCTATCAGGACAATGACAGTTGAAGCAAGAGATGGGTTACTTCCTAAAAGTAAAGTTTATTAGGGTTAGGCACACATTTGAGCCTGTTTTCCAGAAGCCAGTGCTGAGAGGGACACATTTGGTTTGGATTCAAGTATGTAAAAAGAAATAAACAAAACCCAAAATAGTTCTTCAGAGATGTCTCCCCTGAGTGTTCACAATGATATCAATATAAACATTCCATTGGTGATTTAACACACATATGTTGCTTACCTTCTCTGTGATCACAGTTCTCAATACTCTGAATACCCAGGAAAAAGTGTAATTATGACTAAGGGTTGTAAAAATCACTATGGTAATGGTGAGGGGTGTGTGTGTGTGTGTGTGTGTGTGTGTGTGTGTGTGTGTGTGTGTGTGTGAGAGAGAGAGAGAGAGAGAGAGAGAGAGAGAGAGAGAGAGAGAGAGAGAGAGAGATGAATCCCCAGCTGAATTTTGAAGAGTACAGATATCTTGTTTTTTTCTATTTCCCTTTTTTAAAACTTCTTTTTACTATTCTTCTTATTCAATATCTTGTTGGTCTCGATTTCGAAAATTTGTAGAAAGTATAGCAAAAACTAGACTGAGGAAGACTTAAAGAATGCAATGTGAATGAAGCAGAGAAGGCAGAGGTACGAAAGCTAAGGGTCTGGAATACAACTGAGAAAAGACATGAAGATCTGACCAAGGAGCTCTGAGATAGGGAAGTATTTGGAACAAAGAACATAGGGAAGTTCAGGAAAGAAGCAGAAAATTTGCAGAGGAGAGTTTCAGCTGGAGTTAGATCAAAATCAACTCAAAATCAAGAAAACAGAGAAATAAGGAAGAAATCATTTTAAACTTCTAAATAATGACTTGAGATGTCCTTAGCAGAATGATGTATTAGAGAGCCCCATTATTCCTTCATAGGAGAGGCCAGTCCTCTGCAGAACACCCTAGGGGCACTGTAGCTACCAAGGAGCAAATGGCACTAAGATTACCTCACACTTTCCATCCTCAGCACTTACCCGTGTTCAGTAACTGATATAAGTCACCTGATAATATATCATTTCCTTTTGGAATAAAATGAATGATTCAATATATATTTTAAAAAATATAAATAATTTAAAATTGGGGAATACAATTAAAAAGAATAATTTGAGATTCAATTTTTCTCTCAAATTTTCCAATTAAAAAAAACAGCTTCGTTAGAAGATTTTTTAAACCACATAAAGTGCTCTTCAATTCAATGGTTCAGAGTCTTGAATAATCATATTATATATAACATGAGCCTAAGAGAAAACCCAAGAGAAATAAAATCAAGTCGTTTATATTAACATTTTATTTAACTGCCTGTTAATGAAGAAAGCATGAATCAAGAAAATAATTTCCTTTAAAATTATAAGTAGTAAATAAATGTTGAATGCTTGGTGTAATTTTAACTTACATGCTTTGTAGCTGTTTAATACAGCATTCTGTGATGATGGAAAATTTTCTGTTATGTTCAGTAGAGTAGCTGCTAGCTACATGTAGCTATTGAGCATTTAAAGTGCAATGGAGATAACTAAGGAGTTGAATTTTTCATTTTGTTTAATTTTAATTAATTTAAATTTAAGGATCTGCACTATTATCATACTTTTTGTCATTATACACATTATACTTAAGGGTTCATTTTCTTTATTCCATTCTTCCACCTAAAGCCTCTGAAACCCTTAAGGACACCTAATGCTTTATAAGATTTTTGACATAGAGCAGGGTCTCTCTTTCCATCTTTCTTGCCACTCTTCTCCCTCTCCTACTCTCTCTCTCTGAATGTTTACAGACATTTATTTAAACACTGATACTAACAGTCCATTCATTTCTTTCTTCTTTTGTACAATACATATTAACTGAATATCCAAAATACAAATTACCGTACTAGGTTCTGTGAGTAATTTGTAATGTATTCTGTGATTTTGAGTTTATGGCTTAGTCGTTTGCTACTGGTGTGTACCAAGTGGAGGGCTGCAGGGTGTGCACACTTGATGTCTGCCTATCTGAAATTACAGCTGCATCAATCACTTTCATTCAATGATTTCACCCTTAACAATATTCAATTTGAAAAGACTATGGGAGGTTTCTTGGTCTCTAATAACTAAAGAATTTAAGTCTCCACAATGCAAATTCTGTTCAAAAGAGTAAATTAAATATAAGTTCCGAGCTCTTATCCCATTTAATGTGAATCCCATTGGCATTCACATTTAATATGCTATTAAAATAACTCCACGCTGCTGATGTACTGAGTGACAGTCTGACAGCTTCCAATTCTGATGGGGCATGCACATCTCTTGTACAACTAGGTTTAAAGCTCTGTCTTGCATATTTACAAGTTGGGGCATAATGAAACTTACAGCAGGGATCTAAAATTTAATTGCAGTAAAGAAACATGAATCCTCTTTTTCCTTGGAATTTAATTAAACATTTCCATTTTTAAAATTTCTAACTTGCCTGTCAGAGTATGAAATTAGGTGAGCATGATAATAAAATGTAAAATGAAATAGACAATCAGAAAGATTTTTTTGATCAAGTGGTAGCAAATAAGTAGACATTGAAAAAGAAGTGTGCCAAATTGGAACATAGAATGCTTAATGTTTTGAACTGAACAATTTTTTTAAAGAGCATTTAAAACATTTTTTGGTCAACTCTCATCACTGAAATGGGTCCCAACAGTGAAATAAATGGGTTGCCTATTTATATCCTAATATCTGTCCACATATCAGGATGAAAGCACAATGACACACACACACACACACACAAAAAAAAAAACAACTCCCAAGAATTTAAAACATAGTAAACCTGAAATGAGTCTCTTGGAATTCAAAAAGAGAGATTCTGTTTCTGAGAAGCTTCATCTTTGAATGTTGGTGATGATAAAAAGAAGAAGACATTTTGACTGCAGTGTATCTGAACTTGTATTTATAGAGGTTTTGTTGACATATTTTATAGAGTGGATCATCCAACCACTGAGGAAATTAATTTTTGCCTCATACAGTGCCAGGTACTTAGTAAGTATGCAGTAAATATTGGTTGACTCAATAACAGTGCTGAATTCCATGTCAGAATCACTGCTATTGGCACCTAAAATAATCCTCTCTATTTTCTTTACTATGTAGTTAAGCCATTAAACCTTTACATTGTGTCATCATTGATAGTAAGTAGGAAGGAAAATGATCAAGGTTCTCCTAGCCTCATGAAGAATGTTCTCTTATTGGCTTAAATTATTAATGAACAGTATCCATGAGCCTTTTGATAATGCCAAAATAGAAAATAAATTAGTGAAAAGAATTAACTATAGTTTTTGTTGTTGTTGTTGTTTTTAGCTGGGAAAGCAGTTTTTCAAGGAAATTTTTTTCTTGATTTGGTGTTTGAAATGTCAAGGAGAAGGGATAGTACTAATGTTTGTGTGTGTGTGTGTGTGTGTGTGTGTGTGTGTGTGTGTGTGTGATAACATTTGCCTCTCAGATTTATAAGAAGCCAGAGAGAAGGATCCTGGGGAACTTCCATGGAAGCTGTGCACTGCCCATGACTGTGTGGACAAATACACGTTCTCAAACTTGTCTCAGCAGCATGCTGATGTCCTATTTATATAGATAGCTCTTCAGCATGTGTTAAAAATAACAGTTTTTGTAGCTGCCTTGAAACTTGTCTTAGGGGTAAAATATAAAGGGTGGCAAAGGAAGGCCTTAGCAGTTTCTGGGGTTGCATACTTGGAGGAAAGGAGAATTAAGATGATTATATTGAATACCAAAGTTGTTTGATATATTTTAAGTTGTAGAAAAGCTACTAGAGACAGGTAACTAGAAGATTTATATCATCTAAAATATTTTTTTCAACAGGTACGGTTTTGGTATCGTTTGTCTCAGCACTCACATCTCTCAGTTTTTACAAGAACCTCACTCAATGGGAATTTGCAAAAGCAGGGTGAAATAATTGGATTCTCTGGTTCTCAGTGGAGCCAAGCCAAAATCGATCTCCATGCAAAAGCCAGAGAATCTACACTGCCTTTCCAGGTGAGCACATTAGGAATTAATACAACTCATCAGAAGAACATTTATTTAATGCAAATCCTTTCAGACAATAAAATCACACACATGCCCCATGAATTTATTCAACATTACTAAAGTGAACAGAGACCAAACACATAATCAGCAATGAGTAGAGAGGTTATTTTGACTAAGTGCTCAAGATTTAAGAGTAGCAAAAGTGGAGATAAAAATTGAATAAGATGGCAGAAACGAGAATCATTTAAAAGGAATGTTTTTTGTTTTTTCCTAAATGAGGATGGTGGATTATATGAGGTAGTGGAAAAACAAACAAACAAAAACTCTGACATGGGCTGTCCTCACATTTTAATCTTATTGCCTCATTTGCTGCTGCCCAGTAACACTGAGGCTTTTATCAACCTTTGGAAACTGGAGGACACTATAATAAGTAAAACAAGCCAGGCCCAGAAAGACAAATATTTCATATTCTCACTCACATATGGGGGCTAAAAAAGTTGATCTCATGGAGGTAGTAAATAGAATGGTGGTTATCAGAGGCTGGGAAATGTAGTTAGAGGTGTGGGGATGAAGAAAGCTTGATTAATGTGAACAAAAATGCACTTAGATAGAACGAAACGGTTCTAGTGTTTTATAGCACAGTCGGGAAACTATAATAATTTATTGCATATTTCAAAATAGCAATAGCTAGGAGAAAAGATTTGGAATGTTCCCAACACAAAGAAATGATAAATGTTTGAGGTGATGGATATTCCAGTTTCACTAATGACATATTGTATATACATATCAAAATACCACATGTACCCCACAGGTATATACAACTACTATGCATCAATACAATAATAATAAAAGAGGCAACCATGGCTTATCAGATGGGTTCCCCAATTTCTACCTTCCTGGACATGACTTCCTTCTGGATGACATCTGAAAAGAGCAATTTTGGAAATTAGATTGAATGATGGAATGTGGTAGAAAACATACTGCCTGTAGAGTCAGGTGGTCTGAGTTCTAATCTCTGCTTTGCTCATTGGTTGCTAAGTGACCATGCAAAAACTGTCTTTGATCTTCATGTTTCCTATCAGTGAACCACCCATCCATGGGATGAGGGTATGATAAAAGCAGCACTTCAGAGGAGTCCGAGTGTCAAAGGGAATATAGCTGACATGGTGACTATGAACATGGGCTCTGGAGCCTGGGGTCCAAGGCCAAGTGTATGATCACTGGGAAGTCACTGAAGCCCTCTGTATCTCTCTTCCTCTGTCAATAGAAGGGGGAGGATAATACTTGGGGATTAAAGGGCCCCTTGATAAATAACATGCTTCACCTGGTCCTCCTTTCTCAATCCATTGAGGTCAACATACACTTTAAATGACTGCAAATAAATGTTGTGGAGCAGATGCCTTTAGAATGTACAGTCATGTATTTAAAATAATACTTCACCTCTGAATAAATAGATTTACCCAGAGAACAACTGACTCTTCTGGAGAAATATAGGACTTACTCTCTAGGGGAAGAAGCCTCCTACCATCAGTCAGTTATAACAGCAGAGTGCACACCTGCTGGGGACAGGATGGCTGCCAGTAGGGAGTGTTGAATGGGAGAAGAAGGTGGTTGAACATGCCCAGCTTATTCTAATTTCTCCAGTCAGTTAAATCTCCCTCATCTCCTGGGAAAGAGGAAGGTGTAACTAACAGCAGTGTTTGCAGGGAACTTCCTCCCCATGGAAGCAGGAGAAACAGGGAATAAACATCAATTCCTACGACTGTTCTCTACTTTATGAAATTATTGTGACGATTAAATAGTTTGTACATGCAAAGTACATAGAAGAGAATCTGGCATAGAGTTAACATACAGAAGTTAGCTATTATTATTGCTGTGGCTATTACTTGCATATCTCATCTGGGAATAGTAGACACTCAATAATTATTAGGGTTTCTTCTCTATTTTAAAAGGGAATCTCCTCTTGACCAGAACTGTAGGCTCAATCATTCAAGGCTTCTTCTCTTAGTGAAGGTCTCCAAATTCCTCTGATCATCAGGGATCAGTTTATGATTCCATTCCTGTATCGAATGAACAGAAACACCGAGAACCGAATAGTTCTTAATTGGGAAGCATTTGACATAAAGGCCAGTCATGGAGTCATTTCAGTGTCAATCTCCATTTCGTGTGAACATAGCAAGCCAAATCAGAGCATTTGATCTCTTGTCTTCTATTTATATTCAACATAAAATTGTTTTCATTGGGTTTACTTTTAGTTGGAATGAAAGGATCTGTCAGAGTTTATTGTTAATTGACATATTGAGAAAAAAAAAAAATGTCCTTTGTTAGGATTAGTTATCTGAGAAGTACCATGGGTTGAAATACATGCCTTCTTTTCTGCGACTGGAATCTCTCATTGACTGATCACTATTATTGATGAGTTTCAGCATAGTATATACATATTTTTCTTTAATATATCTTTTTGGATATAATTTTGCCTCCCTCTCCCTCCCCCTCCTGGGGGCTGAGCACCATGTGTCAGCTTCTCTCTCCAATCAGCCTTGCGCCAATCAGTCCCAAAGCTGAGTTCTTGCTAGGCCTCAACATGTTTAATTTACCACAGAGAATGTTAGAATTCCTCTGTGCCTCCCCACTTAGTCCTGTTATGAGTTGGCTAAAATACATGTTTGTTTTGGCAACTACAGATGAGTAAAAAGAAAAAGAAAAATTTCCTCAAATTTCACCATTAAAGAAGGCCATTCCAAATCTACAATATCTAATCAGGAATTTAGAAAATTAAATTTGGGAAGCGATAAACTTTTGAAAAACAAATTTAGAGGCAAAACCTAAGCTGACCTGCACCAATGTGAGGTCTTCAGGCAGTTCGTTTAGTGATGGGTTTGATTATACAGTGTTGCCCCAGATCTCCTGGAGGGTATCATGTAATAAACATTATCAGTGTTATATTGATATCAACTCTGAACTATTCAAATTTCATAGCTCATCTGGCCCCAAAGACTTTAGATAAGGAATTGTGGACTTATCTTAACATTCTTTTGTGAAATCAATTCAAATTCTACACACACACACACACACACACACAAATACATACGCAATGAATACACACACACAGATATACATACATGGTGTTAATTAATACATTACTATGACATATACTTATTATTAAATATTTCAAACTAGGAGAAAGTACAGAAAGAAATAGCCATGTACTTACACCTGAGAATTAATTAACACTTTGCTTATAATGTTAATGTTTGCTTATAAAAATGAAGCTTTTTGTCCTTTTTATATATCTTTCGATCCCATTTCTTGTTCCCTGTAGAAAAAAAAGATGCTGATATCATGTTGGTTTTAACCTGATTTCTCTAAGTGTATTTTTACAGGCATGAAAATATGTATGAGGACTAGGTGCAGTTTTATGTCATTCTTTCATCAACAACAAATGGAAAAGATATGATACATATAAAATAGTCAATCTGGCTTTTAAATATTCAAATATTTAAAGTCTGTCTTCTTGGAAACAGGCTAAAATTTAAGTTTAATGGATTAAATCATTTAAGGGTGACCTTAATTATTGTCCAGCCATCAGTTCAATGTGACTAAGCTCTAAACATATTTATACAGTGTAATCCAATCCAATCCAAATATTGGAAAGAATAAAGGCATGGAATTATGTGACCTCTATGTTCCCATTTAGCCATGAAATTCTGATTTAGTGTGGTCCTTTTGATGTCAGTTGTGGACACTATAACAGAATACAAATGGCTTTGAGTTCTTTAGGAAATACGCACCCCTAGTTAGATAGGTCATTAGTTCTTTCTGCGGGCAAAGGATTAGGTTACTATTTATTTTATAAGAACAACAAATTAACAACCTTTCAATATTCCCTCCATTTCCTGTGTGAGTTTTATTAGGTCAAATAGTTAATAGTATTATTTTCAATCTGTTTTAACTTGGCCTGCTCATTTGCTATGTTCAGCTTTTTATACAAATATATTCATTTAATACACAATTTCTTTTTTTCCATAACTGCTGTGCTCAGTTTTACTGTCTAAAGGCACCTTTTATCTGAATACAGTCCATTGATTTCAAGTTGGTCTACTTTCTTCAAGCTTCCTATTAAAACATAATTGTATGATATTTTAGATTTCATTTTAAAATGACCCTTTTGTGAAATTTTCCACAATGATGGATACCATGTTCCCTCTTTATCAGAGTCAATGATATAAATCAATAACAATTTCCTGACTTTATTTGAAGATTCAGTGAAGGGTAAGATTTATAATACAAAAGTAAAAGCTAATCTAGTCTCTGTGAAGCTTCTATGTCCTCAGACTGCTTTATCTAGGGCTGCATGAAATCTTTTCTCTCCAGGTAGCCCTGTTCTGCAGCATCTGCTAAGGACCAGTTTATTTCATTAAAGTGATGCAGTATGGCACAATCATTAATGTCTCAGGTTACATTTTTTTCTTACTAGATATGTGACCTTCAACCAATAACTTCTATTCGCAAGACTTCTGTTTCTTTCATTTAAAATGAGAATGAAAATAGCACCATCTTCACAGGATTAAAACAAATGAATGTGCCTTACATATACTAAGCTCTAAGTAAACGTTGGTTGTTTGCTTTTATTACTGATAGCACCATCACTCTTCAAAAATTATTATATATTCCAACTTCTCTCTCTTCCTTCTTATTATATTCCTATTTTCTCTTAGATTCATATTTGTTTTTGCCCTTGTTATTCTTTTATAAAACAAGACATCTACGGTAGTTGAGTATTTTTCTGTAAAAGCTTCTCTCAGTTTTACAGATACAAAAAGTAATCATTCCACTGTGCACATTTACAAATTGTTGTGGTTCCTGAAAGCAAGAAATTAGTTTGCTCTTTGAGGGAGTAATATTAATGAATAAAATAAAAATTAGCAAGATCCTTAAAAATAGTTTTAGAAGGGAAAGCTATCTAGATTTAATTTGAAATTTAAGTTTTCAAATTACCTATATTATAAAATGAGTTTTTCAGTCTCCTTTCATCCATGGTTGAAACACCTCCTCCACATGACCTCTTTCTTTCATACTGATTACTAATTAATACTGTTGTTCCCAAAGGGAACTGCTTTTGGTCACCACTCAGCTTGGTTAAAACAAGCAATAAACAATAGAAATAGACAAGATGATTTTATTTTGAGAAGATGATTTTTGAATCATGAAATGATCATGATTTACAAGTAAAGTACAGTCTTTAGAGGAAGTAACCATTTTTCTTTTAAAATATAGATGACTTGAATTAATGGTAGCATTATAATCTTTTATTATATGGTCCTAAATTTAATTATATAGAAGTAAGCAAGCAGAGGTATAGATGACCTAATACCTTTTTATTTGGCTTTTAAAGTTATGTTTATCATTACATTTTTATATGAATATTTGAAGAGCCCAATGGTTCCTTTCAGGCAAAATGATGTAAACACGCTTTAAAGATTTATGTCATAGTTCCACTTTACCTCAGCTGGGTCCTACCCATTCCTTTCAAAGAATATGAGTATGTACCTCTCTAGGAGCACAGAAAAATACCTCAAATATTGTTTCTGCATTTTTTTCTTTGAGTAGCACAGGCCTTTACAAATGGTGGTCAACAAATGTTTGTCTAATGAGTCCAAAGAATTAAGCATCTATTTCAATTGACTTCAGTGTAAGATGTATCATAATAATGAATAAAAAGAAAATTCTTTCAAACTTAAAGCTGTTCATAATAAATTACAATTAATGTTAAATATGATATGCATATTTTTAAGTTAAAACATTTGCATGCATTTCATCAAAATTCTTCTTTAAGACCTATGTTTTTATTTTCTGACTCTTGTATGAAGACCAAATTTCTTAGTTGGTCATGATTCTACAGAAAGCAGCTCTAATCAGAATTTTAAACTTCATTAAAATTATATACATTACATTATAAAATACCAAAAATTTCCAATAAAGCAATAGTCCCTTATGACCATCATCATCTGCCTTTGTAGTCTTTATCTTTATAGGTATTAGTTTCTTTTTACTTCTAGTCTATTTTCATATTTAATATGTATATATGTACCACATATACCTAGAAATCTAAACTATGTTGTCCTAAATAGTATTATGTAATCTATTTCTTTCCTGTCACTTATATTTTTGCTCAGAAATACACATTGAAGGTCTTTCCATATTAACACATAGAGATATTATTTTTAACTGGTATAGTATTCCATGGCCTGTATCACTATTTATTGATTGTTTCATGTTTAAATTGTTTCCTGTCTTTTGTTATTAAAAATCAGCATCGAAGGCTACATTCCTGCACGGGTCTTCATGGGCATCTCTAGGAGTGTCTCTCTAGGATAAATGCTGAGAAATGGGCTTAATTTTTGCAATCTATACTATTTCTCCTGTTAATAGATGCCATCTAATTGCTCTCCAGCTGGGCTATGACAACTCATGCAAATAAATCTTTTCATCTATTATCTGATTCAGGGGTCCTCAAACTTTTTAAACAGGGGACAAGTTCAATGTCCCCCAGACCCTTGGAGGGCCGTTGGAGAGTGCGGCGCACATTCCACACATGCGCACTGTGGGCCCAGGAGGAGTGGGCTTCTAAGTAGGACAGACAGCAGTGGCAAAAACACCTGGCAGGCCGGATCATGTCTTGAGCGGTCTGCATGTGGCCCATGGGCTGTAGTTTGAGGACACCTGATCTGATTAATCTGTTGGTCTCTTAAAGTCCTTTACTCCTATAACACCCAACCCCAGTTTTTAAACATACTATGTACTTTCATATCTGTTTGGTTTTGCTTGATTCATTGCCCCAGTTTCTTGAGGTAAAATCTTTGGCAGCAATTATAACTCACGTTTAATATTACCTCTCCACCAAATCTTCCAAATCTCCTCCCGAACTCTCAGTCCCACATCTTGGCAGAAGGAATGAAGTGCTTCTCTTTGATTCTCCTAGTATTTTTATATTTATCTTTGATACAGCACATATGTTATAGTTTAGTTGCTAATGCATCATACCAAGGGTATGGCAGGAAAAGTAATACTTTTTCCTCATTTATAACAAAGATCATGGCTGACACTCCATTATCAAAAGACAGATTAATAACGGAAAATCATGACAAGTTTATTTATCAGAATTTTATGTGACACAGGGGCATTCAGAAATGAAGATCCAGAGACCCAGGGAAAATTGTCTATTTTTATGATTAGGTTCAATGAAGAATGGACAGTCATGTAGAAGTATGATTGGACAAAAAGGATATGATCTAATAGTAATAAATTGGCAGGAACTCAGTAAGCCTGTTTGTTCAGATTCCTCTTGGCCTCTCAGTGTAGCATTCCTTTCCTATGGTTATAGGTCAGGTCACCTCTCGCATAAGGGTTTATGACCTACTTTGAGGAAAGGTGAGTCAGATAATTCTTTTATGGCCAGCTCTCACAAAGAAAGAGGGAGAAAGAGAGTGACCTCCAATGTACCATGTTTTGGAATAGCATGTTCTCAGCTCTGACACAGTAAGTTGCAAGATCCTTGAGATCAGAGATCCTCCCTGGTAAAATCAAGATGTATGTACCACCTCTGTCCTGGACTGGTGGTCTGTTACACAGGTCCTTAAGACTGCAGGCTTAATTCCTTCCTTCCTTTCTTCTTTTCTTCCTTCCATGTTGGAATAACAACATAATATTAGTGATTAACAAGAAAGAAAACAAATCATGTCAGTCATTATTCAAAGTGTTAGAATAAATTAAACTTAAATAGATGCCTCTGAGTGCTTTAGCATATGAATATTATTAACCATTGTATGTGGTTATTGATGTGTGCTTTACCACTTAAGTATGTTTCTATGTATATATACATAATATATATGTATTTAAATATTTTGATATGAAAATGAATCATTGCCTACAGCTGGCGCATTACAAATGAATTCATATCTCAGTTAAATTGAGTTGTAAGCCACGCAGTTGATTGCCCCAAAGAACTCATTAGAAATGCATATGACTCTTAATGGTTCCAATGGGAAGAGAACCCTTCACTAGTGATGAATGTTACAACTTTTAATTGAAACAAGGTTACCTAAGATATTAGGGTTACATAAGATGCTGTCAAAGCAGTTATGACTTTACAAATTTGGAATTTGAATGTTCTGGTCAAAAGAATTTTCTAAAATTAGATTGGAAATGGGACAGATGCAGTTGAGTTCCTCTACACAAAGAAATATGATTATAAGACATTAGTCTTATGGTGTGTTTTAATTTTATTTTATCTTTCTATAATTTAATTTAATTATTATTAAAATAATTTAATGTTATATTTCTGTAATTATAGGTAATTTTAGAAGCTGCTATTTTATCAACGAATGCTACTGTTGCTCTAGATGACATCAGTATATCTCAGGAATGTGAAATTTCCTATAAATCACTTCCACATACCAGCATACAAAACAATGGTAAGTTTTTATGTGTTGTTATTGCAATATTAAAATACTGAATTAATTAGCTTTCATGATATCTAAATATAATATATATTAGAGTCACTAATACTTAATACAGGACATGGATTATATCACATTTCCTTAAAATTTAAAAGGGTAAAAATCTGATATATCACAATCTTGGCCTTAGGTCTCTCTTCCAATAATATGGAAAAGATTGTACTTCTGCAGCTGAAATGATCACATACAGATTTTTAAATTATAAAATTTACAAAGAATTATCATTGTTTTGCATTACAATTGTGTTTTAAAGACAATTCTATAAAAATTGACTCTATTAACTTTACTCGGCATTTCAAATGAGCATTTAATGATATTAATATTTCAGAATCACCCAGGAATTAAAAAAAAATTACTGTGTTTGAAAAGTGACTTAAGGCCAGATAAAAATTTAAAACTTGATTCTGGCCGGTTGTGGTGGCTCATGCCTGTAATCCTAGCACTGTGGGAGGCCAAGGCGGGAGGATCACTTGTAGTCAGGAGTTCAAGACCAACCTCAGCAAGAGGGGGAATCCATCTCTACTAAAAATAAGAAAAAAAAAAAAAAAGAGAAAAACTTGACCCTAAAATTCTGTGCTTACATTCAAAGCATAACATTTTCAAATCATAAGTGGAGTTTGGCTAATTCTTTCACTATATATTAATATTTTGTAGAAAAATCTCAATTAAGGACCAAAAGTATTGCCATAAAATGGATCTCAATTAGTCAGATAGGTATTTTGGAAATCTAACCAGAGTTTAGATTCTGGGAGTGCACTGAAAAGAATGTACATTATGCCTCCTGTTATTTTCTTGTTCTAACAATAATTGATGTTTCTCCCTGACCACTCCTACCCTCGGGTCTCAATGAACAAATAGATAAAATTAAAAAATCTTGCCTGAAAACTGTCACACTTTATTTTTCTTAATCCCTATACATGAGAAATATTTGCATGTAGAAATCTGTCACATGTTTTCTTAAACCACATATTTAATGAGTGAAGCAGTTGCATTCTTATAGGAGCTAAATGCATTAAGAAAGATATAAGGTATGTAATTCTGGATTGAGAATAGGATTAATGAACTTTTAATTAAGGGTCCTTTATTAAAGACATCTTTCATTCAAGAGATTATATAATTTTGTGTGCTAACTTTGTATTATTCTAACATGTATTTACTTCATTCAGAATATGGCTCCTGCATGCATAATAAACCTTTCTAAACTCTCTGCATGTGTGCATGGGAGCATAGGTATGTGTTTGTGGGGGTGTGGGGGGTGGTTCTTACAGACACTGAGGAATGCAGAGCAAAAGATTTAATGATCCATTTAACAACTCATGAGTGTTTAAGGGTGAACCAGCATTACCTTATTTTTGTTGTTTAATTAAACATTTTCCTTCCCCTAATTAAATACTACATCACCAGGATTGGAATAGGAGGAAGCCATTAAAGTTGACAATGAAGACAATATAATTGGAGGTGTGTGGGTGGAAAGGTGTGATAAATAACTTTTTCTCACCTGTCATAAGGATCATGACCCACACTCCTATAACAAAAGACAGGTTAGCAAGAGAAAAGCACATTTATTTATCAAACGTTTACTTAACACTGGAGCCTTCGGAAATGAAGACCTGGGAAAATTGTGTATTTCTATGCTTAGGTTCAATGAAGAAAGGACAGCCATGTGGAAATGTGATTGGACAAAAGGGTATGATCTAATGGTAATAGACTGTAAAGAGGAACCCAGCAAGGCCTGACTGTTCAGCTTCTTCTTGGCCTCTCTGTGTAGCTTTTCTTCCCTTCCAGGTACAGGTCACGACCTTCTGGAGTGAGGATCTTATGATCTAATTTCAGGCAACACAAGTCAAAGAATTTCTCTATGGCCAACCCTCACGCAGAAAGGCAGGGAAAGATCAGAGAGACCTCCTTGCTCCTGTGGCTGTCCCAATCTCCTTTAGTTCAAAGTACTTTGGGGCAGTCCTTTTTGAGTTCTTAGAAGGGCAAAAGTGTGCCTAAAGGTTTTAAATCATCACTATTCTTAGCAAAAGTCTCTGAGAGTACTTGATCTTGCTTACAGAGAATTATTTCCACACATTAACTCAGAATTCATGTATGTGTGCTTCAGTTTGAACACCAGATCAGTTGGTTAGAACATATATTTAATTAGGCCAAAATTACATGAAGCATTCCTCAAAGATCAATAGTTTTACACAAAGGAAAAAGGACTTTCTTACTGTTTTCGCAAATATGCCCAAAAGGCACTTATGGGATCTTCTTTAAGGAATTTAATATTATGATTGGGAAGAAGTTTAGGGAGACTAGAGAGACATTGAAAAATGTGCCATGACCCATTGTCATTAATTGTTATATTTCTGGTGCAGAATGGACAGAGATTTACCCAGACTCTCTCCTGGACTTGATGCTTTTGAAGGTTTTAATCGTCACACAAAGGGCTACACTACTTCAGAGCAATCTGAGAGCAGTATCCTATTTACATTTGAAGCACAACACACGTTCATAGCGAGTGGTACGCTGATTTGGCCTTTTAGGAAGCTTCTTCAGCTTCAGCATATTTAGGAACTAGTGTTGATGAAACAATTATGCATTCCATTTATTTGTAAGAGGGCGTAACCATGTTTTATCCTCTTGATCTCAATTTTGAAGTTGGACTTGTGCCCCGTGAGGATGCAGGCTGTGTTTCATCCAGTGAGGTCTATGATTTTACACCTGAGTGCCCAAACAGAGCAGGTAAAACTGATTGCTGTGGGAGAGTGTACTGACTCCGTCAGCTAAGATTTACGTGTACATGTTTACTCTGAATATGTACTACTCACGTGAGTGTTGTTTAAGGAAGGCAGTCAGAATTGAGAATGACTTACTGGTGAGAGCAAACGAGTAGCGACGAATGAAAACACCTCATTAACTTTCTGTTTTGCTGTATTGGAGTATGACATTTTAAATAAATGGAAGATAAAACTCAAAATATGGGAACAAGAATGTATTCTAGCCAGTCACAGAAAGATAGTTGCTGCATGATACCACTTAAAATGAGGTAGCTAAAATAGTCAAATTTCTAGAATCAGAGAGAAGAATGGTTTAGGGGAAGGAGATGGAGAAATGGAAAGTTACTGATCAATAGGCATTAAGTTTCAGTCCAGCAAGATGAATAAGCTCTAAAAATCTGCTATACAACATTGTACCTATAGTCAACAACAAGGTATTTAAAAACTTGTTAAGAGGTAGATGTTGCACTAAGTTTTCTTACCACAATAAATACATTTTAAAGAACAATGTATTAGGAACTTTCTTTATTAAATTCTTTTTGATATCATAATAGTTTTATTATTCTAAACAATTGCCATTTCAGTACAACTAATGGCAGAGAGCTACATTATGGTTTAGAATGTTCTTTCAAATGACACTGTACCAGTAAAGAAATAGTTCATGATCATAAAACTATAGATCTTGGCTAGTTCTATGTATTTTTAAATCTTTGACAGTCTCCTTTCAGTTTCTCCTTTTTCAGGGCAGTGCCTCTGTCCTTTCGGCATTCTACTTCAATGATGCTAAAGTTATCCTAGCATGCCTGGAAAATTAATAAAGAAGAAAAAGAAGGGTGGCTATTTGTGGTAAAGCTTTTGCAGAAGTATTTAAATAACTGTACTATATTGAAGACAATTAAGAAGCAAGAGGGAAAGTTACAGAAGTATCACATTTTATTGATTACCCATACCTGACATCAAAGCCGAGGTTTTCAGTCAAGACAATGGAGGAACACAGACATATTTCTGAGGAGTCTGGAGCATGGAGTTAGAGAGTCTCTGTCAGCACTCTAAGTAAAATGTGGGTCAGAATGAGAAAAATCCAGAGCATTGTTGTGTTCTGATACATTGACAAGTGGCTATGCTGTGATTCACCAAAATCCTTTATCAGCATCTACTCTATACCAACAAATTTGCTAAAGAATTAAGTATGATCATTTCCTTCAAGAAACTTGGTCTACTAGAGAGAGCTCAGAAATAAGTCTAAATGTATAGGGTCAACTATTATTCCACAAGGACACCAAGAGGTCACAACAGGGAAAGGGTAGTCTCTTCCATAAATGGTGCTAAAAATACCTGGATTTCCACATGTACAAGATTGAAATTGGACTGTTAATCTTACATCATGGGCAAAAATCAAAATGAATAAAAGCCCTAAATGTAAGACCTGAACTGTAAAACTCTGAGAAGAGAACATAGGGAAAAAACTCCTTCACCTTGTTCTTGGCAGTGATTTTTGGATATCATACTGAAAGCTTTGGATACAAAAGCAAAAATAAATGATGGGATGACATCAAACTAAAAAGCTTCTGCACAGTAAAAGAAACAATCAATAAAATGAAACAGCAACCTGTGGATTGGGAAAAAATGTTTGCAGACCATATGTCTGATAAGAGCTTAATATTTAGAATTCATAAAGATCTCATATGACTCAATGGTAGAGAAACCAATAACCTAAACAAAAAATTATCAAGGACCCTAAGTAGACATTTCTCTTAAGAAGATATAACATTCACTAAAAGGTATGAAAAGGTACTCAATATTATTAATCAGGGAAATGAAAATCAAAACCATAATGAGATACAACCTCCCACCTCTCCCACCCATAATAGGATAGCTATTATCAAAGAGTCAAGAGATAACAAATGTTGGCAGGGGTATGGTAGAAATATACATTGGTATAGCCATTATGAAAAACAGTATGAGCTTCCTAAAGAAATTAAAAGTAGAACTACCATATGACCCAGCCAACCCTCTTTTGAGCATATCCCCAAAGGAAATGAAAGCACCACCTCTTAAAGATATTTGCACTCCCGTGTTTATTGTGACACTATTCACAACAACCAAGATATGGAAACAACCTAAGTGTTCATCGACGGATGAGTGGATAAAGAAACTGGTATATATAAACAATTGGATATTATTCACCCTCAAAAAAGGAGATCCTGCCATTTACCACATCATGGATAAATCTAGAAGACATAATGCTAAGTGAAATAGCCAGATACAGAAAGAAAAATAACTGCACCATTTCACCTATTATGTGGCATCTAAAAATAAAATAAAAGAAAGACATACAGAGACAGAAGGAAATAGTGGTTACCAGGGGCAGGGCCCAGGCAGAGGAACTGGGGAAATCTGAATCAGAGGATACAAAGTTACAGATATGTAGGATGAACAAATATAGAGATATAATGTACAACGTGAGGCTATAGTTAATCAAATTGTCTGAATTTGGAATTCCTGGTAAATGATTAAGCTGTAGCTACTCTTGCCACAAAAGAGTAAAAGGATAAACTGTGTGAGATAATGGATATGTTAATCTGCTTCACTATAATAACCATTTTATTCTCTATGTGTATCCCATAACCTTATGTTATATACCTTAATTATACACAGTGAAATTTATTTTATAAAATAAGAAGAGAAACAGTCTATTAGGTTAAGAAATACTTTGATTTAATAATGTTATAATTCTATCTAGAAGCATTAATATAAACAAATGGCTATTTTAACTCCAGGGAGTTGGAGAATGTATTCAATAGGAGGTAGATACATTCTCAGCAGGAATTTCTTAAAATATTTTCTGTTTTCTTGTTATATAAGAAGACTATCTATTGAATGTTCTGCAACAATTGTAAGCCCTACCAAATATACATGGTTTAAGAAATTTATCTGCATAAAGTTATTTAATGATTGAAACAGATCTAAGAGGTAGTCACTATTATTATCCTCATTTTACAGACTTTCATATCAGTCATCCATTCAGGAGACAGAAATCACATTAATAGTTTAAACAGGGGTATTTTAGTATAAAGAGACACTGTGTTGTAAAACGTAGTTTACTACAAAAAAATAAAGTGAAAAAGAATAATAGTTTGAAATTTAAAAAAAGACTGGAATAAACCCCACACAAATAGAGAAACGTATTTGTGCATAATAAATGTATTTTAATATTTCCTTTAAAAAAAAGAAGAAAGGAATAGCCTCCAGGGTGGAGACAGAGAACCCAAGAAAGGAACTAATGGACAAAAGAGCACCCTTTCTACGTGCCAATGCTGAGACTCAGACTTTATTCTGTGACTGTGAGGTAGAGAAATAGACCGGATTTGGTCAATAGCTAGTGGACTAAGGAAGAGGTTTTCCCCCAAGATGCCTAAAAAATCCACTGAAGGAGAATGACTGTCACTGGATCTCTTTGCTGTTGCTGGTAGCCATGGTGCAGAAGCAAAAACAAAAAAACACACCTGAACCAAAAAGAGAAGTTCCTTTCTGTACTGCTAACAAAGCCAGGCATTGTCCAAGATGTTCAAAACAGAAATGTTTACAAGGCTCAGTACCAGTATCACAAAGAAGGGCAAAGCAGGGTGGGTTTGGAGCTGAGATACAATGAATTTATAACTGGCACACTTGTCTGGTGCTGCGTGGTCTGTAATTGGTGGAACTCCATTTGAAACCCAGGCAGTCTGCCTCCAGAACCCACACTACTGACCACACATTACATAGCCTTTCTATGCTTTCAAGGGCATCATTACCAACGAGAATGCTATTTGCCAGAAACTATAAGGAGTTGCCCTCATGGTCAATTTGAGCAATAGGCAGTCTGCAGTCAGTGATCAAGACTTCACCTTTGGAGGAGAAACAATGCTCCTGGGTGAGAGGTAGGGGACCTGCAGCCTTAAGGCCACATGTGGCTTTCTGGGTGTTTAGGAATGCAAAACTTCTGTGTGATATCATGTCAAATCCAAATGACCTGAATATTTCTTTGCAAGGTAAAACTAAGTCTATATATGATATGTGGCAAAAAATTCAAGCATTTCAGAAAAAGCTATCTTAAAACAAACAAACAAACAAACAAAAAAAACTTCTTCTTCAAAAGGAAATTTCAGATAAACACTTTCCCCAGTTAGCAAAGGTCATCGATGAGCAGGATGATACATGTGAATCATTTGAAGAATACACAGCAGTTAAAGAGCTATTAATTGGAGAATACAATGAAAGGTTCACTGACATTGGGAATCATGGCATCACATTCAAATTAGCATTTCGGCCTCACCTAGTTGATGTCACCAAGGCACCTAAAGAACTACAGATGGAATTGATTGAGCTCTCAGCAGATGACATTTTAAAGTCATTGTTTGATGTTAAGAAAAATCCAATTGAAATATGGGATGATGCAATAGAATACTCAGGCATTCAGCAACATGCCCGAAAAATGCTTTCTTGCTTTTCAAGCACTTATTTCTGTGAATCTACATTTTCCTACCTAACCCAAATCAAGACACCCATGAGGTCACAAATGATTGATACCCATTTAGAGGATCAACTGAAACTGTGCACCTCCATGCTACAACCAGATATTGAAATGCTTTCCAACAAAAAGCAGGCACAACAAAGTCATTAAGAGATTAGTTGACTTTAAAATTAACAAATAGTGTTCATTGTTTGAAAATTATTAAGTACATAGTAGTTAAATTTTTACAAAGTAATGTACATTTTTAAGTATATCTAATTGAAGTTTCTTGAATGTGGCCTTATTTGATTATGGCTAAATTAATTCGGCCATCCAATAGGAGAAAGTTTCCCCACCCCTGGCCTAGGCACCTAGGATGACAAATGGTAACATAGTAAATGCTGTCTAGAAGTTTAAGGAACTAATGTCCTTCAAAAATAGTACTTAATATTTTCTCCTTAGGAATTATTTCTTTAATTGCGTTATGTTTTGTAAACCTGAAATGTATTGAATCACCTTTGGTTTTTATAGTGTTTTTCAGAGACTGAAAATATAGTTTTATAGACATAAAAGGAAGATGGAAGATCACTGTTTAGGCCATGGATGTCCAATCATGGTGGATTGACTTGGAACATTAGCAAATGAACTCCAGATCCCTAAAGTCTTATTTTCATTTTTTTCCCTGCTGTTTTTTGGAAAGCTAATTTTATACTGTGAATCTGTTTATTCATAGAAATGCTAATTCTTCATCCCATTTTTTGTGAATACTTTCATTAAAGATTCTGATGGTGGGTTGAGATGAGGTAAAGGCACAGTGAAGAATTTAGAGGAGAAGTCTTTTTTATTTTCTTCTCTGCAGGAAAAAGGTTCAAAGGAAGCACACGGACTTTAAGATTCTAGCATTGAACAGACTAGCATATCAGTTTTCTCATAGAGAAGTTAATTGATTAAAAAAACAGGGGTTTCCTTAAGGAAAAAAAGGCAATACCACTTTGGGATTCCTATTTATGAACTTAAATCCTCCTAAAAAGGAATATTGCTATTCTAGAATTTCGAACATTCAATATTTTAATGCAATTTATTCTAATTTTTCTCACTTTCACAATCATCTTTAACCCAATTTGATTTCTTTTTTTCTATGTTAGTTGAAGCTGGCTATGGCCTACTCAAGAGTTATTAAGTTTACTAAGAATTGAGTTTGCAGTGCCTCTGAAATATTGTCAGACTTTTTATAAAAAAATACCATAACAAATATACATTTTAACCACCTTTGGTAAATGAGAGAAAAAGAGTTACTAAATTTGCTCTGAAGATGTTTGGAATGTGTAGAGGTTATGAAATTTTGCAGAATTTTGATAGCCTTGGACAAATAAGTTGAATGTTTCTATATTTTTTATAATATAAAATTACAGTTACTGGTTTTCAAGGAGAGTCTCTCTCTCTCTCTCTCTCTCTCTCTCTCTCTCTCTCTCTCTTTCTATCTCTTTCTCTCTCTGTGTCTCTCTCTCTCTGCCAGTTAAAACATCACACACTGACTGTGATGTTGGTTAAGTTTCCTTGATGATTTATTTATGGGAACTGAAGACCTGAAGTACCTACATAGCAGGACAGATTCAACATGTCTCAACAAAACTTCTCTGGGCCTTAAGAAACCCTAAAGGGGCAGAGGTGAAGCACTGTTACACACAAGTTTTACCTGGGCATGGTGAAATTACAACGTATCAGAAAAGTTCACGACAGAGTGATTTTTATAACTGGGCTTATGTAGTCATTTATGAAGAACTAGACAAATAATCTATATGTGTCCATTTAAATGAATGTTCAAAATTATCTGCACATCTTAGCTCTCAAGCCAAACTTTGCATTAGTAAGAAAAATCTTAACAGGGGGCAGATTGGGAGCGGGCAGCAGACAGCAGCATCAGGTCAATGCCCAGGTGCATTCAAATAATTCCAGGGTTCCCCAAAGTCCTTTTCCCCTGAACAGGTTATTTGACATATGGGCCAATAAAAATGCCACCTCATCATTTTTGAGGACTCCTTTTTATCTTTCTTAGATCAAAATTGTTATTTTGAACAATTCAAAGTTTTTTTAGTGAAAATCACTAAATTGTTTAAATTGTTATTAAATGACAGTGTATTTGACTAAATTTTCCCCCAAAGTGCTAACATTAATACAGTCATACCAACAAAGTAGAAGGGTGGCAGTTTCGAAGTGCTTGAAATCCATTTTGACATTTGTTATTATTTTTCATGGTTATTAAGATAATATATATGTCTTTATTTTTGTGAACAAATATTTAGTTTTTTTAAAGACTGAAATAGATAATACTACTTTGCATAATGATTTCTTTAGTTGCAGAAAATAACTTATATCCTGAAAAATGAAGATTTCGTGTGTCAAATAATATCAGTAGTACATTTTTTCACATCCACATTAGATGAATAGGACATATGTTAATTATTTTGGCCTAGTCTATGCTATGCTATGTAGTGTAGGCAAAAAAAAAACCCAAAATTTACTTAAATGGTTGTTAAGTTGTAAAGATATTTTAATATTTTCAAACAACATTTTCTGAGTACTATAATTTGTTTCTGTCTAAAATGTGTTTAGTCTGAAATGCATATACTTTTTTTAAAGTCTAAAAAATTTCCTACTTTTCTCTGTGCTTATGGGGAAAACCACCTAAATCCCTACTTAATAGTTGAATTCAATAAAGCCTTAGCAAAGGTGGGTTAGATAGCACAGTAAAAAGGAGTGGTTTGTTATTTTCCTGATTTATTTATTTAAATGTAGATGCTGGTTGTATATTTTTCCCCAAACTGCTATGTCTGCTAAATGCAGAGATGTGTGCATTAAACACTAGCATTTCCACAGCTGAGATGTAGAATGGAGCCTGAGTCATATTATGCATGTTGATATTTTAGAAGCCATCTACATGTATTTTTATTTATTCATTGCTGAACCAATAATAATTGTTTTATTCTGCATTGAGACATACATCTTCTTTCATCACATAAATGCACTGAGAGAAGGCTTGAAATTCCCATAGCTGTGTTCTACTCTATATTTTTTGAGAATGTGTATATTTGTTTGTGTGCATGTGTGTATGTGTGTGGGTGCGTGCCAGTCTTTGAATTAAGGCCATGTTTTTTCTGCATGCTTTCTGAAAAATGTTTTTGAGGCAGTCTTTTGGTGACAAAGACTCTCTGTATAACCACAAATTACTTGTTAATTTAATAATATCTGGGAAAATAACTTGCTATTTTTTATGTTCTATCTTATGCTTTTTATAGGCCTGAATACAAGGGAAGATGTCTCAAAATATAACTAAATTTGCTAATTATTAAGCATTTTCCTTTTTTATTAAATATAGATCAGTAAATAAGTCCCTTTAGAAAAAAGACTCTAGTTATTTTTTCTTGGTAAACTGGATTCTCATTCCCTTCTTCTCATTGCCCTTCACTTTAAACTCTATACACTATTTTTAGTTAGAAAAACCTGCCTAGGCAGATGTAATTGTAAAAGACTCTAATGGGAAGTTGTTTCTGGTGAAAGCTCATCATTTCTGTGACATAAAACCAAGAAGTGGAGAAAAAGTCCATTAATTCTCATTTACAGAAGTCATTGATCACTGAGAAAAAAATGAAAAATATTTCTATAGACAAGTAAAATCTGATAAATAACCCATGATTTTTTGATCAATCTTTGCTGCAGATAATTATGTTGTTAAATTAGGGAAATTCAGGATAGGATAGAAAATAAGTGATTCTTCTTTCTCAGTTGAAAATTCTGTTGAGAATAAAATCTAGGTTCTTAATAAGAAAGTCTTTTTCCATGATTATGTAAGATTACATTTTAATAAGTTATATTATTAATGGTGACTATGGAGAGAGTGAATTTTTTTCTGTGTTATTACTTTAAGCTCAGCTGAGATATTACTTTTCAGTAAGATCATTGTTTCTCACTCCTAAGATTGTATTGGTGGCTTTTTTTTTTTTTTTTTTTTTGCATGTAAGCCCAAACTACTTCAGTCTGTCTCTTTTCTCCCATGTATACTGCTCTTGTCCTTTTTGTTTCTCTTTTTAGGTTAGCGATATGTATGATAAATATAAAGGAGACATAATGATCCTTTCCTTTTTTTTCATTTTTTTATTTCAGCATATTACGGGGGTACAAATGTTTAGGTTACATATATAGCCTTTGCCCCACCTGAGTCAGAGCTTCAAGAGTGTCCACCCCCCAGATGGAGTGTACCACATCCTTTAAGTGTGTATATATCCATTCTTCCTCCCCACTCCCATTTGCCTGACACCTGATGAATGTTATTACTATATGTGCACTTAGGTGTTGATCAGTTAATACCAATTTGATGGTGAGTGCATGTGGTGCTTGTTTTTCCATTCTTGTTGATACTTCACTTAGTAGAATGGGCTCCAGCTCTATCCAGGATAATACAAGAGGTGCCAGACCATTGTTTTTTTGTAGCTGAGTAAAACTCCATGGTATACATATACCACATTTTATTAATCCACTCATGTATTGATGGGCCTTTATCAAAAAGTCCCAAAACAAAAAAATGTTGGTGTGGATGTGGAGAGAGGAACACTCATACACTGCTGGTAGGACTGCAAACTAGTACAACCTCTGTAGAAAAGTAATATGGTGATACCTCAAAGAGCTACAATTAGAACTACCATTTGATCCTGCAATCCCATTACTGGGCATTTACCCCAAAGAACAAAAGACATTCTATAAAAAAGACATCTGCACTAGAATGTTTATAGCAGCACAATTAACAATTGCAAAGATGTGGATCCTTTCCTGTTTAACACCAAGATGTTCTAAGCAGTCTAAGTCTCCCTGCCTTGCAGAACTGTAGATAGTGAAATTTACACTTCCTTCCGATGTTGAAATAAAACTCTCTCCTTGACATAGAAATTTTAAAAAGAGCTAAACGACCATATAATAATTTATACTATAAATAATATCACACATTCTGGAGCACTTACTTTGTACCTGACAGTGCTTGAAGTGTATTTATATATTCTAAGTGATTCACAGCTAAGGCACAAAGAGAATAAGTATCAGAGCCCTCCCTGTGGTCACACAGTTAGTTCAGAGTAAAGATGGGATTGCAAAGTGGACCTCATGGTAGGTTTTTATTTTGTCAAGGGAAATCAAATGTTTCAAGGTGGTTGAAAACACAGTTAACTGTCAAATACTGTTTCTAGTAGTCCCCCTTTATTCACAGAGGATATATTGTAAGACTGGCAGTAGATGTCTGAAACTGTGGATAATACTAAACCTAATACACGGGACAAAGGGATGATTCACCTGTGGGGTGGGATGGCTGGAGAGAGTGCAGGATTTCATCACGCTATTCAGAATGATGCACAACTTAAAACTTATGGATTGTTTATTTATGAAACCTTCCACTTCATATTTTCAGATCGAGTTTGATCATGGAAAGCAAAACTGTGGATAAGGAGGCACCACTGTATAAATTAGGATGAGGACTGAGAATTGACTTCTAGATACAACAATATGAGCCAATTGGGGACTGTGATAAGAAGGGTAAAAGCCTGAATGGGGAGAATTCAAAAGAGAATAACTTTTGACATCTTTCTAAGACTTCATAAAGGACAACTGAGAAATTAGGTGGTAGCTGTTACGTGAAATGAAGTCAAAATAGTTTAATGGTATGTATATCTAGACTTATGTCTTGGCTGCAAGACTGAGGGTCATGTTTTATTGTGGCTGTCTATTGAGGGCTTCTCTCATCTCCTTTTCATGTGGTCCCTTCCATCTTTAAACCAGCAGCGGCATGTCAAGTCCTTTTTTCATTACCCTCCCCCACTTTTTCTTCATTGTGCTAAATAGGCACAATATAAAATTTACCGTCTAACCATTTTTAAGTGCGCAGGTCAGTGGTATGTAGTACATTAATAATGTTGTGCAACCATTGCCACCATCTGTCTCCAAAACTATTTTCATTTTACAAAACTGAAACTATCCATTAAACAAGAACTCTCCATTCCCCACTCCCCTAAACCCCACACAACTACCATTCTACTTTCTGTCTCTAAGATTTAGACTGTTCTAAGTACCTCAGATAAGTGGAATCACATAGCTATTTGTCTCTTGGTGACTAGCTCATTTTACTCAGTATAATGTCCTCAAGTTTTACCCATGTTGTAGCATATGTCACAATTTCCTTCTTTTTTAAGACTGGATAGTATTCCATTGTATGTGTACATCACATTCTGTTTATTGATTCATCTATCGATGGATACTTGAGTTACATGTTTTATCTGTGGTGGATAATGCTTCTATGAACATGAGTGGACAGATATCTTGTTGAGACTCTGCTTTCAGTTCTTTTGAATGTATATCCAGAACTGGAATTGCTATTTTTAATTCTGTTTTTATTATAATTATTATTATTACTAATTATTAATTATTATATTTTGTATTTTTGAGGAGCTGCCTTACTGTCACATACAGGCTGTACCATTTTACATTCCTACCAAAAGTGCACAAAGGTTCCAGCTTCTCCACATTCTCACCAACATTTGTCATTTTTTGGATCATAGGAGACCCTTAAAACCATATGTAGAATAACATAATGTAATTACTGATTCTTATTTTAAATTCAATAATCTTGAATGCCAAATATTTAGGTTTTTATGCAGTGATATTCCTTTAAAAGTTTTAATTATTTCTATTCATTTATATGTATATTGTTTTTAGTTCATGGTACTTTTTCAAACACTCCCTTACTATTTATTACATGTTTTAAATGGTTAATAACTATTAACTATTGATGAAGTCTAGAGTTCAATTACTTCATCCTTATCATAACTTCAAATATATAACCATTTGAATGCATGGAGAAGCCTGAAACTCAAGGGAATTAACAATAGCGGAGAACGTGTTCTCAAATAAAGAATATATTGATGCATTTGGAGTTTATAACAACTGCTTAATCAGACAAAGTGCACCCTCTATGAACTTACAGCAACACACTAGAACACTCAATTAACTTTTGTCTTCCTTTGTGCAACTTTCAGCAATGTCATGTAATCTAGAAGAAAAAAAACTGTAAACATGAAAGTGAATCCAGTGGATTTACAGCTATTATTAATATATAAATTAAAATCTACTTCCAGAATGTGTCCTCTGATCATCCATGTTTAGATTTTGTATGATCTTCTGTTAAAAATGCATGTTAATGCATTTTTGCATTAATATGCGTGTCTGGCATATAATAGTTGTTAAAATTGTTATAATTATTATCACTTATTTAACTAATAGAATCCATATAATTTTTGAGAGCATAGGCTTTGACATCAGGTCTTGGTGGGGATTGTGTCAGTAGCAATGAGCACTGAAAAATTATATGTTACTCCTCTTTCAACCTTATATTTCTAATATCTAAAATAGGAACATTAATATTTTCTTCGACATTTCATGAGGATTAAGTAAGATGACATAATGTATCGACAGATGTTTTCTCAATGTATTTGTCCTTGCTGGTTCAGATTTCTCTGTAAGTCACCTTGGTGGCCTTCAATGGGGCTCGAGTTCTATCTTTTTCAAATTACCACTCACATGCTCAGCCATTTTTTTAACTCAACCCTTGCTTATGCGTCTAAAATCAAAGGGAGTCCAAAGTTCAACAACAAGGTGTATCAGGACATAGTTCCTCCTATGAATTTTTAAATCTTTGTATAATGCCCAAATTATCGGCCCAGACTTCTCTTTTGTGCACTTTGTGTTTATTCCCTA
This sequence comes from Microcebus murinus, assembly GCF_040939455.1. Classification (NCBI taxonomy): domain Eukaryota; kingdom Metazoa; phylum Chordata; class Mammalia; order Primates; family Cheirogaleidae; genus Microcebus; species Microcebus murinus. Next base: position 10,791,789 of record NC_134128.1, on the reverse strand, counting down.
CAAATAAACCTCAGTAAGATCATCTCAAACCGTGAGAAGATTTTTAAGACATTGAATCTGAAATAAGACGGAAGCTAGTTCTGGACTCTTTTTTCCCTTCATGAGATTTTTTGGCTCCTATGGAAATCTACCTTCTTTTTCCTCAGTGAAAGCCTCAAAAAATTGCAATGATGGACCTGTTCATCAGTCCACCACATATCCCTTAAAGCCCTTTCCCCAGAGGAAAATACTGTAATTATGTTTACGTAATTAATTATACAGGCCATTAGGTAATTTTTTCTCACAATAATTAGAAGCTGCTCTGAAGTCATTACTTTTTCTACCCACAGCCATTGAATAGAAAAGCATAATTTTTAGAAATTCCATGTCAACAGGCATCCTGTTATGAACATAACAGCCCCTAGCACAAAGCTTAGTACACAGTAAACCCTGAGTAAACAGTGGCTGCAATTGTCATTGCAAATGATGATGATTCTGATGATGATAATTGAGAAAGTCAATAATACTCCAGAAACAGTGAAAATCCTTGAACCTTTATTACTAAAACATACTCATGGTATTGTGTTTCTAAGTCAGAAAAGAATATATATATATATATATATATATATAATTTTTTCAAAGCTGTTCTAGTGAGATATGTATACAATTAATTGCTAACCAGAAGATTAATTTAAGTGATTATTACATTTATGATCAATTGAGGTGAGTCTTTATATGTGTATGGAAATATAAGTATACAGGAACAAAGTATACTAAAAACATATTTGAATTTTAACAGCATAATCATTCTAAAAATTACTATCTCTGAAGAGCCTTATCTAAGAGAATACAAAGTCACTGCAAGGGCTCCTTAAATTTTACTGATATTTGAATACGCACTTATTTACACAGCAGTATCTCTCTGGATAGTAGATAATGAGGTTCCCTTTCCAGGTAGTTGTGTGGGATAGATATTATACAGTATCAATAGCTCATTTTCTTTTTATATTTACATAACAATAACTCCTGGATCTTGTTCTTCAGAATGTTTGAAATAAGAATCAAAAGCATTTGCTTCCTGGAATTGAAATGACATCTACATACTTTGAAGCCCCTTGAATCTATGTATATTTATGCATTATTTGTATTATATATTATGTACTCCTAAATAGAGATAGCCTTTAAAAACACAAAGACAAATATCCTTCACATTTTATTCCTAACTTGTATTATTTATCATTATTATTTTTCACATTCGAGTAGCATTTAAATTTGCTTCACTGTAGATTTCTAAAGTTTACTTGAGAAATCTTTATTACAATTATAGCAAAGATGTTTTTCATTTTGCTTATTTCTGATTTTCTCTATATACTTATTAAAATAGATGCAACATTTTAAAAGTGTTTATCTTTAGATGTATTTATACATTCTTGTTGACTTTTTTATTTTAAAATGTTAAGGGGGTACAAATGTTTTTCTTACATAGATGGCTTTTATAATGCTTTAGTCTGGGCTATAAGTGTGCCTATCACCCAAGTAGTGTTCATTGTACCTGTTAGGTAGGTTTTTATCCCTCACCCTTTCTTGATTTCCAATAATATTTACTTCTTTCTATTCCCATGTGTGCCCATCAATTAGTTCCAAATTATTAGAGAGTACATATGGTGTTTGTTTTTCCATTCTTCATATACTTCACTTAGGATAATGGTCACAAGTTCCATCCAAATTGCTGTAAAAGACATTAATTCATTTTTTAAATGTCTGAGTAGTACTCTATGGTATACCTATATCACATTTTGTTAATTCACTCAGGAATTGATGGGTACTTGGGTTGATTCCACAACTTTGCAATTGTGAATTGTGCTATAATAAACATTCAAGTGCAGTTGTCTTTTTCATAAAATGACTTCTTTTCCTTTGGGTAGATATCCAGTAGTGGGATTGCCGAGTCAAACGGTAGGTATACTTTTAGTTTTTTGAGAAATCTTCATATTGTTTTCCGTAGAGGCTGTACTAATTTGCAGTTCCATCAACAGAGTGTAAGTGTCCCTTTCTCTCTGCATTCACACTTGCATCTATTATTTTTGGACTTTTTAATAAAAATCATTTTGAGAGGGGCAAGTTGATATTTCATTGAGACTTTAATTAGCATTGCCCTGATGGTTAGTGACATTGAGCATTTTTTCATATGTTTATTGGACATCTGTCTATCTTCTTTTGAAAAGTTTCTGTTTATATCTTTTGCCCACTTTTTAATGAGGTTGTTTTGTTTTGTTTTGTTTTGTTTTGTTTTTGCTGATTTGTTTGAGTTCTTTGTAGATTCTGGACATTAGCCCTTTATTGGATGTATAGTTTGAGAATATTTTCTCCCATTCTGTAGGTTGTCTATTTCCTCTGTTGATTATTTCCTTTGATGTGCAGATTTTTAATATAATCAAGTCCCATTTATTTATTTATCTTGTTGCCACAATTGCTTTTGGGGTCTTGGTCATAAATTCTTTGTCTAGGCTGGTATCTAGAAGAGTTTTTCCTACACATTCTTCCATAATTCGTATAGTTTCATGACTTACATTAAAGTAATTTATGTATCTTGAATTAATTTTTGTGAGTGGTAAAAGACTGAGATCCTGTGTCATTCTTCTGAATGTGGCTATCCAATTTTCTCAGCACTATTTATTGAATAGGGCTTCTTTTCCCCAGTGTATGTTGTCTGCTTTGTGAAAGATCAGTTGGCTGTAGGTAGATAGTTTTATGTCTGGGTTCTCTATTCTGTTCCATTGTTCTATATCTCTATTTTTTGTACCAATATTATGCTGTTTTGGTTACTATAGCCTGTAGTATAGTTTGAAGTTTGATAATGGATGCCTCCAGATTTGTTCTTTATGCTTAAGATTTCTTTGCTGTCCAGAATTTTTTCTGACTCCAAATGAAATGTAGAGTTATTTTTTGTAGATCTGTGAAATTTGACATTAGTGAAGATTGGGATTGTATTGAATCTGTAAATCACTTTGGGCAGTATGTACATTTTAACAATGTTAATTCTACTTATCCAGGAGCATGATTTGTTTTCCCATTGACTTTTGATAACATTCAGAAGTACTCTGCTGGCCAAATTTGGGCCAGAAAATTTGATAGAAAGCAAGCAAATTTTTGAAATTAGATATTTAATAGAAACTATGAAAAGGTTAGAAGATGTTTGTGACATTATTACTCACCTCATAGTCCTCTTTATGTAGAAGTAACATTTTCAAAAGTGAATAATAATTGGGTTAAAATGATAATCAATAGATTAGGTTAAATGCCCTTAGAATTTTTAAATTTTATAATCTCATATAGCAATTGACTTTATATTTTTATACCTTAAACTCATTGCTTATTTCCCAATTTTTTTTTAAAAGGCAATATCTGTGCAGTTTATTACTATATCCCTGGATAAAAAATGTCAAAGAAACCCATCATCATCAGTGGAAATGGACTTCATTTTGCAGTGGTATATGTAGTAACAGCTCAATGTCCACTCTAAGCAAAATTCGGATTATGCCTTTTTGGTTTATCCTTTTTCTTATCCAATGATAATTAAGAGTGGCTTGGTTGAGGCAAAGTTATAAAATGTAGACAAAATGTTTGTACCCCCATAATATCCTGAAATTAAAAAAAAAAAAGAGTTATTGTCAATAGTTGCAGAAAGAATATTAGCTTAAAAGTCACAATATTTTGATCTTAATCCCACTCTACAATTTCTTAACTGTATGACCCTGGTTAAATTAATAACTTCTGCAAAACTTCCTTTCTTCCTTTTTAAAACAACAATAATACTAGTAATACCTTTCCCATAGGGCTGCTGTGACTGTTAGATCTATAGAAACCATTCCTCACACGTGTTCAGTAATCATTGGCTATAATAATACACTACTATTATTATAACTTCTTTCTTTCCCTTTTATTATAACTTTCTTTCCCTTTCTCTTCTTCTTCTTTTTTTCTCTTCATCTTCCAGAATGTCTTCATGGCATTTAACTGCTTTCTTTGCATATCTACCTGAGAAATGGGTCAAATTATTCCTCTCTGGATAAATTAGGAAATGCATATAATGCTTTGTGAAATATTAAGCTCTGTAAAAATTGGGGGCACCAATTATATTAAATATAGTGGGTCTGGGATTCTTCAAATATTAAGTTTTTTAGAAGTAGCTGATTTTCATGACTTGGTGTAAAATACTCTATAAGAACAATTAAACTTTACCAGTGATGTAATCATAGCAGAGAAACTAACATGAGTATCAGAACAAAATAGGCAAACTTAGCAATACTATAAACATTGGGGATGAATGATGCTGTTTCTTAGAAAGAATATTTGGAAAAAATTAGAATTTCTTAAATTGAGAATTCTGTCTTCTCAATTTCCAATATGAAAAGCACAATTCCATTTTTTTCAGATGAGAAAAGTTCTTCTTTTTTTTCTTCTCAAGTGTTTCCCTTAACGTAGTTAGAGAATCATAATAAGGGATTTCCATTTGAGCTCTACCTTTTGAAAGTCTGAGAACACTGTGGGGAGTTGACATAAGTGCCACGTTTTTGTTCTTCAGATTCCAAATGTGATTTTGAAGCAGACAGCTGTGGTTGGTTTGAAGCAATTAGTGGTGACCATTTTGACTGGATATGGAGCTCCCCAAGTGACCTTTCTAGTGACTTAGAGCATGAGGCTCCACCTCGGGATCATACTCACAATACAACTCAAGGTAAGAGGGAAGCAAGGGTTCTCTCTAACCACTTCTATTTTCTGTTCCACCATGCCTGAGAAGAGAAAGAGAAGCTGTTACATTTCTGTGTCACAATAAACAGTAGGGCAGTTGAATATTGCCAAGTATAAATATTGTCAAGTTATGCTGCCTTCATGGAATGATTCTTTATGGGTGGTACAGGTGGAGTATAGATAGTTTTGGTTGAATTAACTGAAATCACTAATTCTTTTGGTATCCTTTAGACCTAGACATAGATAATAGTTCAATATTTATAAAAGTAAATTGGAGAATCACTTTATTGATTTTTTAATTAATGCATGGTTTTGATTTTAGTTGGACATGGAACTTACTATTGGGTTAAGAGACAGATGTCTCATTTTAGAATCCTGTAGGTTGACTAATGATTTGTTTTTGTATCTCAATAGGGCATTTTATGTTCATTCTGAAGAAAAGCAGCAGCTTGTGGCAAATTGCTAAGCTCCAGAGCCCAACTTTCAGCCAGACAGGACCTGGGTGCACACTTTCCTTCTGGTAAATATTAAAGACAAAAATCAGTCACCCTAGTGGCCCTGTGGTTGCAGACATATTCTTGCACTTATAAGTTCTTATGGGTTACTCCTGGTTTTACTTTAAAAATACTATTGCATTAAATTCATCCAATTTGCACTTTACTTAGGAGCATGTTATGAGTGTTTGTTGTTTCATCTCTTAAGAGGAAAGGGGCTCTTTCCCTCCATCAGTGTATTATAAGTTAATTAAGACTGCTTCCTCTGTTCTGTGCTGAGCTCCTTGAGAAAAGTTCCTAGGGTTGTGAGAGCCACAGATATGCCCTTCAGCAGATAAGCTTTTGCAAACAGGCCACTACAATTCCCACAGGAAAGAAACGTGTCCATTATAACTCATTATTAATTGACTGTCGACCAAGTAGAAAAGCGTAAAGGTTAAATATTGAGTCTATCCCATAAATCATTTCCATTTCTCGTGTTTGCTCTTTTTCAGGTTTTATAACTATGGGCTGTCAGTTGGAGCGGCTGAGCTGCAGCTACATATGGAAGAATCGAACGACTCCACAGTACTTTGGAGAGTGTTGTATAACCAGGGCAACCAATGGTCAGACGCAACCATTCAGCTAGGGCGCCTTTCTCAGCCCTTCCATTTGTCACTAGATAAAGTCAGTCTTGGCATCTATGATGGAGTCTCAGCTATTGATGACATCAGATTTGAAAATTGTACTCTCCCCCTTCCCGCTGAGAGCTGTGAAGGACTGGATCATTTCTGGTGTGAACACACCAAGGCTTGCATAGGAAAGTTTCAGTTGTGTGATCTGGTGGATGATTGTGGAGATCGTACTGATGAGGTCAACTGTGGTAAGTTGGTGGTTTTTTTGTTGTTGTTGTTGTTGGTGGTGGTTGTTTTGGCCTTCTTTACTCATTTTGAGAGTGGTGACCTTGATTAGTTCATTGTTGTAATGCCACGAAGCGTAGTTCCGAAGTTGATCAATGTTGTGTGTGGTTAATTAATCTGTCAGTATTTATTAAGTGGATTTTTTAACTAGATACTAGGGATACACTGATAAACATAAGTACACAGAGTCCCTGCCCTCATGAAACTTATGGTCTAATTGAAGAGATGTACATTCAAATATTTAATAAAGAAACATAAAACGGCAGCTTGGACAGGAGCTATAAAGAGGAGGTGCTGTGACTTTACATCATAGTGGCATCGTACTTCCTAGAGTTGATGACTTAGCTAACATCTGAAAAATAACAAGTCAAAGCGTAGATCTGAAAACCTTGACATGTGACTGCAAGGCAAATGGAAGATTACTTGGTGTGGCTGGAGCGAGGAGATGGAGGGAGAAGAGGGCACAACATAAGGATGAAGGTGTTGGGGAGGCCAGATTCCCAGGCTTTTGTAGTCCATGCTGAAGAGATTTATCTTCATGCAAAAGTTTTTAAGAAAGCAAGTCATAACAAAATTGGCATGTTTAAAAATGTCACTGTGGATACAGTGTAATGAGTGAGAAAGAAGAGAGTGGATTTAGGAGATCCATGAGGAGGTTAGTGCAGTGGTTCCCAGGAGAGCAGTTGGCAGTGAATCCCAGAGACAGGGATGCATATGAGGAATAGGATTGGGGGGAATGTTTAAAGGGATGTCTGATGATCTTTTGGCTCTAAGGAGCAGAGGGTGAGGAGTCAAAGATAAGTCCTGGATTTCAGTTTAAATTACCAAAACGCCTGTGATATCTGATGATTGTGTAGGTCTTATAATTCAATGAACCAAGCTTTAGTAGTGCCTACTGTACTTACTTTTGAAAATGAATCAGAAGTGAATAGTTCTCATTTTTATTACAAAAATCTGTCAGGGAAAAAAAAAGTTTACATCTTTCCTTGCACTCTGATTCTTTGTCCAGAAATAACAATGATTATTCAACATATTTGAATAATACATTTATTTCATAAATAAATAATTTATTGATTAGATCTGTGCTCATTACATTGGTAAGCTAATTATAAACCAAAGTAGAACCATAGAATGCTTAGGAAACATTAAGAAATTTCCATATAAATCACTGTAGAGAGTTTTGCGTGCAGGTAATTTTTGATACACATATTATCAAAGGCATATTAAAGTCAGGCTTTTTAAACTCAGAATTACCATGCATCTCATGAAATTTACACAACTAATATTTGAGTGGCTATAATTAAAACTGGTGATTTTGACAATGACTATCATAAGAAGTGTAACTTGTCCTAAGGCTAATTTATTTTTGCAAATTCCGAAAACCTATCTTTTTCAAGGTCTCTAAATTCCACTCATTGAAAAATGTCAGTCTACTGCTAAAAATACGTAAATTACCCATCAAACTTCCCAATATTAATTTAGTAGAATGGAATTATGGGAGTATGAATATAATATCAAAATACATCTTGTGAGTATGTATCAGTGATAAGAAATAGTGTTGTTAGACTGTCGACTTCTCTCAAAGCTTTCCATTGAGGCATAATACTTTATTACATAGTATATAATAGATGAGACATATTACTTTATTATATAGTATGTATTTGACATCCAGAAATCCATGTTGAATTTCTTGAAATATGTTTAGGGATGTGGTCTGTTATTGAAGGGTGGAGGCGGACCTAGACATATTCCCTTTTGAAGGGAAGCTTGGGTGTGCAGTCAGCACCAAGACAGCCAATATAAAAATATGTTAGTTTTAGCTCCACTTTTATGTCAAAACCTCAGCAACTTGGCATTCTTCTGCTCCACAGCCAAAGACTGACACCTGGAGGGTACACTGAGCGTCCCCAGGTCACATCAAAGCTGGGCTTGATTAGTCACAAGTGAGAAAATATGAAAAGCAAGCTCATCTCCTGCTTGACATTTTACTCACTTGGTTCCTTTCATTGGGTTTCAGCTTCTGTTCTGTGCTTTTGAAAGACAGATGATGAGTTCTCGCCTGGCTGCATTTATTCGCATACGCTTGAGTTTATTGTTTCAGAGTATTTGTTCATCTTTGGCACCAAGTGCCATTGCTAAGGTGAAAAGTTAAAGGACAGTTGACATTTTTTTAAAAAAAACATTTATGTAAATGAAGCTAAAATGTGGAGGAAATATGCATTAATTCTAAATATTGTCCCCTCCGCCCAAATATCGTCAAATGTATATTTTATCTCCTTTATCCTAAAGCAAATAAATAGTTGGTATCAACATATCATCACATTTTATAAAATGAACATGTTTCTATTATTACCCTAAAAATTTAGATAGACTATTCAGTTGATAAGGGACAGTAATCCCCCTTATCCACAAGGGATACATTCCAAGACCCCCAGTGGATGCTTGAAACAATGGATAGTATAGAACCCTATACATGCTATTGTTTTCTCCTCTTCTGTGATAAAGTTTAATTCATAAATTAGGCACAGTAAGAGATTAGCATCAATAACTAATAATAAAATGGAACAATTATAACAGCAGACCAGCATCACTACTCATTCACTTTGGGACCATTATTAAGTAAAATGAAGGTAATTGGAACACAAGCGCTGTGATCCAAGGCAGTTGATTGGATAACTGAGGCTACTATTTGTGATGGCATGAGATTTCATCAGGCTGCTCAGAACAAAAGGCAATTCAAAACATATGAATTGCTTATTTCTGGAATTCTCCATTTAATATTTTCTGACCACAGTTAACCGTGGGTGAATGAAATTACTGAAAGGAAAATATCTGTTAAGGTTGGACTGCTATAGTCGAGTCTTTATAAGTCTTTAAATTGTTCTAGTGACTGAAGGAAGTTAGAAGTTTAAAAGCTCCAGCTCAGATGAGCTACAATCCAGTGAGAAGGAAAGTGCACCACTGAGACACAGCAGAGATTTGACCAGGTGCATAGGTAGTATTAGGTGTAAACAGGTGGAAGAAGGGGCAAGATGTTCAGGGTACCTGGGGAAGATGGTGCAGGCTAGGGGGAAGGGTAGATGGGGACAAACAAGAAGTCATTTTAATTTGGGGAAGGTGGAGTTTGAAAGACAGAGGAGTTTAGATTTACATTTAGATTAAATGAGCATGTGTTAAAGAATTTTGACGAAAGAACAAAATGGAAATACTGTCACTGAAGGATTGTCATTCAGGCAGTGGTGTATGGGCGCCTTTGGAACTGGGCCGGATGGAACCGACAAGAGGAGTTTTTTGGAGTGAAGTCTGGAAAACATCTACATCAGGATTATCTTGGATGCTTGTTAAAAAATGTGGATTTTTAGGCTCCACCCTGTATCTAATATACTAGTATTAGTTTCGGGATTTTGCCAAGGAGTAAGCAATTTTACCAGGAGCTCCAAGTGATGCTGACATATTGAGACCTATTAAACTATGATTGTTCTCAGCTCCACCTGTTCAGATCACCAAGTGAGCTTATAAAAAACAAACAAACAAACAAACAAACAAACAAACAAACAAACCCTGGCACACAGCTTTAACACGTGGACCGATTAAATCAACACCTCTGGAGGCAGAGGTGAACTCTGGGCTTTGGTGTTTTTTTTATTTGTTCGTTTTTTAATGTTTCCTGATGATTGGAACATACAGCTGAGCTTACAATCTACTGAACTAGAAGTTTGTTACAGTCAGCCAAGCTTAGAGTCTTGACCATTTGCCTGGTGTTACGGTAGTGGAAATGGAGGAGCATTGAGTATAAAAATGATTTGGAAAAAATGGCCCAAGTGATACTGTCGTTAGGTCCATAAAATATTATTACTTGATGTATTACCTAGAATTTATTCTTTTTAAGACTTTAAGGTTGCATTTTAAAATTAAAAGGGCTTGCCTTGGCAAGAGCAAAGTATCAACTGTCTTTAAACATTAATAGATGTTATATGGTTATATTTATTTGTTGCTATTATTTAATGTGAATTTCAGCACCAGAACTACAGTGTAACTTTGAAAATGGAATTTGTAACTGGGAACAAGACACAGAAGATGACTTTGATTGGACCAGGAACCAGGGGCCAACTTCAACACTTAATACAGGGCCAATGAAGGATAATACTCTGGGCACAGCTAAAGGACACTATCTCTACATAGAATCTTCAGAGCCACAGGTTTTTGAAGACAGTGCTGCATTACTCAGCCCCATCTTTAATACCACTGATGCAAAGGGCTGCACCTTCCGCTTCTATTACCACATGTTTGGGAAGCACATCTATAGGCTGGCTATCTACCAGCGGATCTGGAGCGACACGAGGGGACAGCTGCTGTGGCAGATATTTGGGAATCAAGGCAACAGATGGATAAGGAAACATCTCAACATTTCCAGCAGGCAGCCATTTCAGGTATGGATAATGGGCTTGTAATGTGTATTTGAAATGCATCAGAATTACTAAGGAATATGAAAGATCACTATATACTTGAATTAAAAACAAATGGAATATGATCAAAGTTGACACACGTTTATCATTTAATTAAGGGCGTACCAAAACTCTTTTAAGTAATTTCCTTGTTGACTACTCCCAATAATACGTGATTAGAATCTCTAAAGAGGAACACATGGCATTGGAAACAGCTGCAGATCCCTCTGGTTTCAAGTAATTGTTCTACTGAATTAACTCTAAAGGAGAAGAAAGAGTTTTGTACAATCTCTAATATTTTGCAAAAAGCACAGACTCTTAAATCTGTGATTTTGAATATTGCATTTGACTTTTACCATCCTCTAGGTAAGCAACTGAAATCTAGGCTTTATTCAAAAATCATAAAGCTTCCCTCAGAAAAAGATCTCTTCTCTGAGAGTTTGATTATAGGTCTCCTTACTCCTGGTAGAATATTCTTTACTCTAAATTTCACCTGTCTCCTGCTAAAAGACAAACTTGGTACAGCAGGTTCAAATGCACGTGTGGTTGTTTTGGTTTTATGAAGTGTAAATATATTTTACGTATGTTATCTATTTGATTCTTATGGAAATTTCCTGAATTTGATAACTCAGAGATTCTTTTTGCCAATTTTGTGGATACAAAGAAAAAAGCGCAGAGGTTGTTTATCACTGTACAAATAGCTTGTGAGCCACAGAACTGGGATTAAGACTGGACCCCACAGTTTCTAATTAATTTCCATTCATTCTCTTTCCAGCATATCATACAGTCTATAACATGTATATATAACATATAGCCTAAACATTGAATATTTGGTCTTTCATCCTTTATTCAAATAGAGCTACATATAATGCAGTGGAAGAAACTTCTTACCTGTCCCTGACTAAACTTTTTATTTTTCTCTTTGCATGTACTAAACTTCTTTCAGTTACCCAAATTTAAAACACTGTCTCTATCTAAATGTTAAATTTAAGTAACAGTTTTATAGCCAAGAACTTAGCTCTAGGCCACCTTTTGAAGCTTCCAAAAATAATAGAAGTGCATTGTACATGACTCAATGAAGAGCAATTGGAATTGGTGATTTTTCCAGATAGACGTAAACTAAAAGCATGATAAATAATCCATCAGGTAAAGTGTAATATCTTTATTGTCAGCCACAATGGTAAGGCACATGTAATTAAATGAAATGAAATGAAAAGAGGTTTGTTGACTTTCATTTAATAATAGGTCACCCACAGGTATTTATGATAAATAAGTCAATTATGAACATTTGTGCATATATATTTATACAAACGTCTACTTTTATTTCTCTTGGAGAACTATCCAGGAGTGGAATGGATGAATCATATGGTAGAATCATGTTTAACTTTTTGAGAGACTCTTAAACTGTTTTTCAAAGGTTACCATTTTTCATTCCCATCAACAATATATGAGAGTTCTAGTTCTTCCACATCCAAGCCAGTACTTATTATTAACATTCTTCTTAATCATAGCTATTTTAAATTAGACTCTGGCATTTCATTGTGGTTTTAATTCACATGGCCCTAGCATTAATTATGTTGAACATATTTTCATGTGCTTATTTACCAAACATATGTCTACTCTGAAATATCAGTTCTATTCTTTTACCCAATTCTTAAATTGCTTTTTTAATTACTGAATTTTGAGCATTTTTAAATGTTCTAGATGCAAGTCCTCTATCAGGTATATGAATTGCAAATATTTTCTCCCAGTCTGCAGCTTGTCATTTCATTCTCTTAATAAATTCTTTTGAATTTTTGAAAAAAGCAGATGCTTTTTTAATTTTGATGAAGTTCATCTTATCAATATATTATTTTATAAATCATGCCTTTGTGTCATATCAAAGAAACCTTTGCCTAACTCAAAGTCCCAAAAGATTTTCCCCATTGCCTCTCCTCCCTTTGGGAACTTAGATTACATATAAATTAAGCTGCTTGGTATTTACTATTTACCATTGCTTTGTTTAGTTTTTACGATTTTCTTTTCTCTCTGCATTTTGAATGATTTTTGTCTTCTTCAATGCCTAAGGTGCTATTAATTTCCTTCAGTACATTTTTTCCATGTCATACATTATAAATTTTATCTGAAGTTTGATTTTAGCCTTTATTATATTTTCCATGTCTCTACTTTAGAACACATAGAATACTATTTTAATGTGCTTTAATGTCCTTAACTGTTAATTCTGACATCTGTACTTGTTCTGGGTCAGTTCTGATTGAATGATTTTTCTCCTTATCACAGGCCGTATTTTCCTACCATTTTTTTTCCATCCCTGCTAATTTGTGTCTGGATATCACATATGGTGAATTTTACCTTATTGGGTACTGGAATATATAATATATATTGTTATAATATTATATCTTAATATTATATAATGTTACATATAATATGTTATATTTTATTATATAATAGTATATAATGTTATTATTATATAATCTTGACCTTTATGTTGGTATCCATTTAAGTTAGTTGGAAACAGTTTGATTTTTTCTGATCTTTTAAAATTTATTATTAATAATTGGGATCATATCTGTACTCAGTTTAGGGCTAATTATTTTCTAATGCAGAGGCAAGACCCTTCCATGTTTTCTACCCAATACCTTGTGAATTTTTTCTAGTTTGGCTGGTAAAATAAGCACATGTGAGCATGTGTACTGTTACTTTCAATCTTTTCTTATTTTTTTTTTCTCCCAACCTACAGTACCTTTATCATATGCCTATACTAATGAATACTCAGCTAAACACTTTAGGAAGGACCATCTGCAGATCCCTGGAGTTCTCTCTCTCTCTGTGTAGCTCCCTCATCTCTGGAACCTTGTCCTGGGAACTCTAGCCCACCTTGGTTTCCTTGGATTATCAGCTGTGTCCCTTCAACTCAGGGGGCCTAATGAGTTCCTCCTAGGTTCCTCTCCCCTGGTAGTGGCCTTGAAACTCTCACCAGGCATAAGCAAGGGTAGTTGTCCAGCTCACCTTGCTTGTTTCCTGTCTCTCAGGGGTCTCTGTCCTCTGTTACCTGATTTACAGAGTTTTGCAAGCCTTTGTTCATATATTTTGGTCAGGAGGGAGGGAAAGTCCAGTCCTTATTACTCCATTATGGCCATAGCATAAGTCATCCTAATTAATTTTTGGCTCAACATTTCCAACACAATTTGTTGTGACACACCTTGAAGTTGCCTTAGATAATTGTTAAATTGCACAAAACTTCCTGTCAGTCAAATGAGATTGTCTGCCTATTTTCTAAGTGCCCATTTGTATGTGGGGACTTTTAAAAGTTTATGGACAAATGAAATTAAAAGATCAAAGTAAAAAATGTAAACTTTATTTCTCAACATAAATTCTATCAAGGTCAAGACACTTTTGTAAATAACGATGCTATCCATTTAGTCCATCCCTAAATAACTGAAGATCCTGGGAATTTAACCATATTAATGCGGTATTTTTTTTTTACCTTAACTGAACAAAAATGGTTACACTTTACATATTGTTTTAAGATTAGGAAACAAAAAGAAGTTGGCCTCTTTTTCATGGCGCCTGGGAGATAATCAGCTGCTTCACGATGAAGCTGAATATCTCCTTCCCAGCCACTGGCTGCCAGAAACTCATTGAAGTGGATGATGAACGCAAACCTTATACTTTCTATGAGAAGTGTATGGCCACGGAAGTTGCTGCCAACGCTCTGGGGGAAGAATGGAAGGGTTACGTGGTCCGAATCAGTGGTGGGAATGACAAGCAAGGTTTCCCCATGAAGCAGGGTGTCTTGACCCATGGCCGTGTTTGCCTGCTACTGAGTAAGGGGCATTCCTGTTACAGACCAAGAAGAACTGGAGAAAGAAAGCAAGCGCAAATCTGTTCAAGGTTGTATTGTGGATGCCAACCTGAGTGTTCTCAACTTGGTTATTGTAAAAAAAGGAGAGAAGGATATCCCTGGACTGATTGATACTACAGTACCTTGTCGTCTGGGGCCCAAAAGAGCTAGCAGAATCCGCAAACTCTTCAATCCGTCTAAACAAGATGATGTTTGCCAGTATGTTGTGAGGAAGCCCTTAAATAAAGAAGGTAAGAAACCTAGGACCAAGGCACCCACGATTCAGCGATTTGTAACTCCACGTGTCCTGCAACATAAATGCCTGACGTATTGCTCTGAAGAAGCAGCGTACTAAGAAAAATAAGGAAGAGGCTGCAGAATATGCTAAACTTCTGGCTAAGAGAATGAAGGAGGCCAAAGAAAAGCGCCAGGAACAGATTGCCAAGAGACATAGGCTGTCCTCTCTGAGAGCATCTACTTCTGAGTCTGAGTCGAGCCAAAAATAAGATTTTTTGAGTTAAATAATAAATAAGACCATATCCTAAAAAAAAAAAAAAAAAAAAAAAAAAATCAAACAAAACAAAAAAAAACAAAAAGAAGTTGGAAGGACTGTAAGTTGAATGCCTAATAATTTACCATGGAAACTCACCAAATTGTTCTTGTTTGTTGAGAAGAATAAGTGGGAGCATTGTTGTGGTGGAGAATGATTCTCTGATGAAGCTTTTCCAGGCATGTTTCTGCCTTTGACTAACTTTCTCAAAACACTCTCATAATAACACTCTCATATGCTGAGCATTCCACCAACCCTCTGAAAGGATGGTTTCTAACAGAGATCCTGTATTATATCTGGTCTTACATTTTTACTTATACTTAAATGAGGGTTTAGGTACATAATGAAAAATAACTATTTCACATAAATATTTATTATCTGATGTTTTTAGCTGCCTTTATTGGTGGTTCACAGAAATGTTTTGTCAGAATCATAGAACATTACATTTTAAAATTATTTAACATTAAAATTAGCTTGAGAAGAACTTTCTTTTCAAGAATTTGACCCAACTGTATTATAGTACCTTCAGTGTTGAGAATCTGTTACTTCATGAGGTTACTTCATCCTGCCCCTGAACATACTGACAGAAAGGGTTTTCTTATATAAAATTGAAATCTGTCTTCCTTTTGCTTTTCCCTGGTAGAATTGAGTTTCTTGGCATGATTCACTGTCGGTGGTGGTTACTGATAAATGTTACAAAAACCCACTTTATTCCAACTTATTAATTCTTTGGCACCACAGAAACCATGACTCACAATCTTCAACTCACTTTTCCTAATATGGGCTCTTTTTTCTGAAGTGTATTTTTATATACAAGGTAGACCTGGCGAGGGGTCATGGACTTTCAAGGAAAAGATTCTCCAGGGATATCTCTCAACTCCTTAAAATCTTCTGATGCAATCTGGAAGAATTCCACTGTGTTCTGGTAACATCCTTCAATAATAAGAAAGAAAAAGATAATTTTTTTCCTTCAGATTGTTTTTATAGTGAAAGAGATAGCATAATTTTTAAAAACTCTTGTTTATAATCAAATTGTTTTTTCATTTGTGGGATGTACCTTTAAATCCTAAAGGATACATCATTTTTCAGTACTCCCAAGAATAGAATGTTTCCGAAATTATGTTGTAAATAAAGCAGAACTATATTTGATAATGTTTAGTTGATTCCACTTTCCCTAAAGTTATATACATAATGCTGAAAGTTACATACATTATGCTGAAAGTATAAATTATATCCACAGCTTAATGTGACATTTTTCTTCCAAGTGTGTATGGTTTGCTAGAATTTGCATTGAAAGGGTTTGGAAGGAGTCTTCTGACATGAATCCCATGTGAGCAATGTGCAGATTTGTTACATACTGAACAGCATACTAAATCTTGTTTCGTAACCTTAGCTTTCTCGTCCATCATCTTGAACCGAATTCAAAATATAAACATGGCTTCTTACGTCATTTCTTCAACAAACACTAATGCAAAACTTGGTTTTCCGTGTGAAGAACCCATAACTAGGGAAGGGGAGAGGCAGGCAGAGCTCATTAAAAACTTGGTCACTAAACAAGTCTAGTTTCTTAATAAATCCATTATTTAAATCCTATCAGGTTTGTTATGATTTCCACAATACTAAATGGTATCTAATATTTTAGACCCTCTGAAATTACAATAGAATATTATTAATATATCAGTCATCTTAATTGGAAACATACAGGAAAATCTTGAAAATTAACATATACTTGCAGTGGTATCCAAGTATTTATATAATCCACGTTGAAAAGAAATTGGGGGAGATGGGAAGAGGCAGGAGAAGAGACAAAGAGGACAGGGAGAAAAAGAAAAATTGGGTGTTAGGGAATGTACTTTTAAAATTATCAACTGATTGACAAAAAGGGTAAGAAAAATACTAAGTATGAATGTGAATGCTTTTATTTCAGTTTTTCTTAACCCTTCTCAGTCTATAACTTATTTTGAAACTTGACGTAATGATCACCTTCCTTGCTTCCTCCCTCCCTTCTTTCCACTAGTATCACATGCGCCAGCCATTTGGGCCCTCCCTGCTCATAGATACTGCTAAGTTCCTTCATGCTGCTTTCTGACTAGATCTGGTAGAATGATTGAGAAATGTGGACCTTGTGTTCAGGGCTGCCATGTCTGATTTTGCAAATCTTGCCATGCATCCAGCCAAATATTCTGAATGGGGTTGACATCCCAACTGTGGGATTCATTTGCCATTTTGGAATTTGCTTGAAGGTACAGGACATGCTAGCAGCTATCCTGCTAGCTTCCATTTAACAAGGAAGTGTTTAAATACACTTGTGGGAAGGTGTGATAGGAAGAAAATTGCCTTAGATCATCAGGTCTGAATTATTTTGTTAGAAACTAAATTTATGCTAATGATTACTTAGAGTGGGACCCTTAGATAGCCTCAGGATAGGGCCAGTCACCAGAAAGGCCAGGTGATTCGAAGATTAGGGATTTACAACTTTCAGCCCAACCCACCAACCTCTGGGAAGGAGAGGGGGCAGCTAGAGACCTAGCTCTATAAAAACTTAACAAGATTTGGTGAGCTTCCGAGTTGCTGAACACATGGTGGTGTGTGAGGAGGGCCCTGTGCATCCAGAGAGGGCATGGGCGCTCCACACTCTTCCTCCAGAACCTGCCCTATGCATGTCTTCATCTGGCTGTTCATTTGTATCCTTTGTAATAAACTGGCAAATGTAAAAAACAAAAATCCCAAACAACTATGCTTTCAAATAGCACACCTGATATGAATCTTCTTAATCAGACAGTATCTCTGTATCTAGGTAGACAAACCAAAAGCAGAAGTTTATTCCTCTCTGATGTATTGTTCACTCTCTAGGAATTATGTCTATGAAATGTCCCTTGAATGTGTTTGTCTCTGCTGATCTGAACTTGTTTTGAACCAAATAGTTGTGCTTGCTTATATTGATGACACAGGATTTTGGCTTTTATCTTCAGTGGAAAAATCGATGTATCGCATAGCTTTCACTAAGAAAAAGGTATGGGGCCTGTTTTGTAATTCTTTGTCAGATGATTGCTTTATCTTGATTTACGCCTTCAAACTTTTTCTCATTCAGCAGAAAATATGGTGTCTGTACCTGTGATAGCAAAGTGATCTGTACTAATTTATGCTCTGAGTGTAGCCTCCTCCCAGAATTGTTCATGGAACATGTCAACTCACTATGGATGAGGAACACGATGCATCCTTCTTTCTTAAAAGTGCAGGATTGATCATTTTAGTTCATATCCAAGTCTCTATAGTAACATTTTTAGTAAAAACATTTCTATGTAAAATAAAAGATCTAGGTGATTATTATTTGAGTGCTTCCCAGAATTTCAAGGACTGAAAAGAAACTCAGTGTTCCTGGTCATAACAAAATTGCCCTTCCTTATATCAGGACTGCCATTTGGAACTGCTTAGGGGCTATTTTCTGAAATTATTTTCAAACAGCATTTATCAACTTTTTGCCAAACTGAAATCTGATTATATACTTTTGAAACCTAGTTTCTTGAAATGGAATTCAAGATTTTATCTTCTAAGTATTTTTTTTTTACCCCAAAACACATTCTAGCTTACTTTATTGTGTCACTATTGTGTTGGAAACACAATATTTCATTGTTACCATGTCAAACTTTATTTTATTTAAAACTTATTAGGACCTTTTTGTATTTGCATAGAAGATGTGTTTTATAATTTATGGTATAAAGCCCTCTGCCAATGGGAAAAAAACAAAAATGTGAATGAATGCAATTCTGAAATGGGTAAGGTTGAGGATGTTTACTGATTCTTGAATCAGTCTCCAGGAGTACAGAGAATGAAGACGAAGAAAAGTCCTGAAAGTGATAAAAATAGAAGTCAGTCCACATAATCCCAAACTTATAATCTATTGGAGAATTCTGTGATATATGTAAAAATTATATTTATACTGTTGTGTGTTATATATAAGCATATCTTTACCAGGTATAAATAATTTCTACACTTTTGTATCTCTAAATTCACAGTTCTATTCACATATGTATATGTGCAAATACATATATGTTAATATACTTTCTGTCATCAGCATGATTACTGTGATTATCATTAGCATGTATTATTAGTGTGACTATAGTATCATTAGCATGATTACCCCTCTAACTATAGTGCCCCTATAATTGCTTCAATTCATACAGAGGTAACCTTCACCCACAGTGTCCTGACTGTAACCTTATCTAAATTATAATACAGAGTCTAAAGCAATCAAAACTCACTAAGAAGTATCAAAGAAGCTAGAGAGCAGCCAGGCTCTGTCTTAGGAAAGGACTTTATTTTTCATTGTCAAATATAGTGTTTAACTAGTACTTGTTTTGACCTCCAAGATGGGTTTCCTTCTCCTATGTTTTCTGTCCACTGGGTTTCTGATCTTTTGTTTGAATATATTTGAAGATTTATCCTTGTTCTTTTCTTGGCATCTCTGTCTTAGCTGCCACAGGTAATGACATTTTCCTCTATACCTCTTAGTGTCTTCCTTGGTCAGACCACTACTGATGACACAGGTAGGTGTTTTATGTGGGTTATCCTCATAACTGAACTGAACAGAAATGCCACTATTCAAAAATGGCAGACTGATGTCCCTTATGAACTTGGGGGCAACATTCTTAATGCAATATTAACAAATTGTATATAGTACAATATATATGATAATTTATTATAGCCAAATGTGGTTTATCTCGCTAATGCAAATTGAGTCCAACAAATGAAAATCTACCATGTTAATAAATAATAGGAGAAAAATCATGTGATCATCTTAATAGATACATAAAAGGAATTTATAAAATGCAACAGCCTTTTATAATAAAGATTCTCGGCAAACTAAGAATAGCAAGGACCATTTCAAAGTATTAACATGTGTTTACAAAAAAAATTATAACTAACATCATATTTAGTAATGAAAGACTTTTATTTGGTCTCTTTATTTTCTGTTGTCTAACAAAAAAAAAAATTATGTAGTTTTGATTTACTGGCCATGAATTAGCTCTGCTCACACAAAGTTTCCCATGAATAGTTGATTGTGGATCATATTGTACATCAATCACCCCAGACCTCCCTCAGGATTGAAGTACCACTGACTGAGGCCTTTGGTGTGACTGCATCATAGCTCAACTTCTCCCTCTCTCCAGTTCTGCTTCTTTCACTCCCTCACAGGTGCTGGTTCCCAGGATGGTATCCAATAAACGTTCTGTACCCAAATCCCCACCTTAAATCTGTTTTACATGAGACCTGGCCTGAGATATATTTCCATTAGGTTCTGGACACAACCCTGATTAATCATAGAAACCCAAAGTCAGATCCTGGAGCTTCACCTTCTGTTTTTCCTTCTAGCCTCTATTTCTACCAAAGCTTTTCATGTAGACTTAAAATAATTAATCATGGTTAATATTTATTTAACATTTTTTATGTGCCAGGTGCTATTTTTTGTACTTTATCCTTTTATATTCTTCCTGAAACTCTGAGAGTTCTACTCTTTTATGGAGAAAATGAGTATTGTTCTGTAAAGATATTAATATTAGGGGAAGTAGGGTGAGGGACATGAGGGGACACTTTGTGTTATTTTTAAATCTTTCTATCAGTCTAAAATTAGGTCAAAATAAAAAATTTAAAAATAATGATTATATAACTTGTATGAATTCTAAAAATAAAAAATAATACAAATAATTAGTAGGATCAAGTTGTTAAGATTTTCCATGTGAGTCCAGAGTTCAAATTTTAATTACTACCATAAATTACCTTAAAACAGTTCTCTTGGACTCAAACCAGGACAACGTGACCTGATTGTTTGGCCGTTTTTGTGCAGGGGAAAGTGGGATGTTTATTCAGGCAACAGTCAGCTGAAATGTTCTGTTATGGATATAAGTATTTCACATAAACTACCGGTTTAATTTTAGCACTTAGTTATATTTACCTGAATAATAGGGAACAATTTCATATGTAGCAGCTAGAACCAAAAGCACATACACAAGCGTGTGGGTGAATTTCAGTGAACATAGTGATGACAGTGCCCAAGTAAATATGTGACCCACCCTCTTTCCTCTTGTTCTTTCAATGTCCTAGAGAAAGAACTAGATGATTCAGGTGGCCGGTTTGTGCCCCTACACTTCTAGTAAAAGGCATCTTACCTTTAATGCTTTGTCATCTTTAAGATGTTTCTGATTTTTCCCCACAGAGCCCAGTGCTGGGGATAAGGAAGAATTAGTTTGAGTAAGACTGTTTGATTTAGAAATTGAACTTTAAAAAAAAAAAGCTTTAAAAAATGTAGTTGGATACAACCATACTTCTTTCTAATTTCCATTGCAATGACTCCTTGTATTTTCAGTATGTGTTAAGATGAAAAATTGATTTTATGTTTAGTATGAAGCATAATGTTATGAAAAACAAGATTGTAATGAAAAAGGAGAATAACTCTGCTGTCAGTTTCTTTAATTTAAAGCATTAGATTAAAAAGAATTGGTTTATATTCCATCATGTTTACACAGTATATATATATATTTCAATTTGTTTATTTTGGAGGGGTTGTCTTTGTCAGATGTTTTCTTATCATATTCAGTTGTTTTGAGATACTTTTAGTATGAAGTTTTCTTATTTTTGTTAGATGGAAACATTTTACTTATGCTATTATGCTGAAATTGATATTTGGTGCTCTATGTATGAAGAAAATGTAACTTTTCAACTTTTGTTTTTAAAAATCACAGGAAACTACATGATAAGTAGAAATAACATCAACACAGGAGTTAGAATGCCTGGGTTCTAAAGTTTAAAGTTTTCACAAAGGGATCTAGTGACCTTATAGATGCTACTTAATCTATTGATGACCTGATTCCTCAACAGGATAATAAAATTATCTATAAATTCATTCTAATTATAAAATTCTATAAATTCTTTTAAATTCACAATTAAACTCTATAATTCTTAGATTAAGGGTCACAAAAATACTTAAGAAACTAAAATAAACTTTTATCATATCTTAAAAATCCTCTCCTTAACTTTTAATGTAAGCTGCTAAGAATTATAATTATTTTTGAGCCTCTAAAACGCATTCAACATTGCAGTTTATGTTTTATAATTGAATTTAAGATAATTCAAATTCTGATAGATATCAACAACTCTATTATATATTTTAGAGATAGCTCTATCTTCCCCCGATGCTCTCTCTCCTCTCTGGTATCAATGAAAAGTATTGATTTACCAAAAGTAATCAATGAATTAGTTGCCGAAAGAAATGGAACATAAACAGCAAAAGTGAACTTTTTAGTATTATATAACTTCCTCTGTAAATTTTTGCTTAGTTCAACGGGAACTGTGTTTTAAATGTAAGTGTTAATTCATGCCTATTGATATAGATATAATTATTTGTTCATTGATACTAGGTCCTACTATGCCCCAGGCACTGTGCTACTTGGTGGGGATGCAAATAGAACACAATAGAAGATGAACTTTGTTTTCAAGGAGTATGTATTTTGCAGAGGCCAAAATGAGACAGCAATACACAAACAAAGGATTACAATAAAAGGGGAGTGACATTTAACCCAGGCTTTGACTAGTTAGTGCAGGTGTGATATGATAGCACTTGCCTGGTCTGGCCCACAATTCATGGTTCTTCTCACTAAAACAGGTGGGATATTCATGCAGGTGCATCCTGGAAGCATGAGGCAGTTTATGTCCATGGGGCCACCCCTGACCAATCAGAGATGAAGCTCTTTCCTCCCCTCAGATTGACAATTCTTAGATTATTCTTTAGGACTCTTTAGAAGGCCTGTTAGATTAAAAAAAAAATGATAACCAACTTGATAAGATATCCTTACAATCAGCTTCTCTTCCTTTTCTGCCTCATTCCTCTGCTCCTCACTCTTTCTTCGTGAGTTAACTTCTCAGATAAAATACCTGCTTTCCATATTTTGCTTCACATCAGGGAAAATAATTTTATATTCTATTTATATCTCCAAAACCTATAAAACCATCAACAAGCACATAAAAAAGCAGGTCACTATATAGAAAATTTATCTTTATAGATTAAGCTGTAATTTCCCAAATATTTAAAAATCTTTAGACAGATATGCCTTTCCTTTTTATAAGCTTCACCTAAGAGTAGAGCTCACCAAAGAGTATGCCTAAGAACATACTTTGTAAAATATATTTTATATTTCAAAAGTGTGGCTAGGATGCTTTCACAATTGAAAGAGGATGTGTAAATATTTTTTAACATTTTTATAATCTTAAGACTTGAGTCTAGCACAAAGCTCTTAAAGTTTGCTTTGGTGATTGGAACTTTTTTTTCAATTTATTTAATTTGTGAATTTATTTCTAAAATTTACACATTGTAATTATACATATTTATAGGTTATGATTTGATGTTTTGATTCATACATATGTTGTATGGTAATGTAATCTAGGTTGTATATCTGTCACCTTTATGCATTTATCACTTTCTTGTGCTGAGAACATTCAAAAGCCTCTCCTCCAGCTACTTTGTAGTATACAATACTTTACTGTTAACCATAGTCACCCTACTGTGCAAAGAACACTAGAACATATTTCTTCAATATAATTGTAATTTTGTACCTGTTGACAACCTCTCCCCATCTCCCACTCCCTTGCCCAGTCTTTGGTAACCACTGTTCTATCCTCTACTTCTTTGTTATCAACTTTCTTTTTTTATTCCACATGAGTGAGATCATGTAGTATTTGTCTTTACTGTTTTATCTGGCTTATTTCTGTTAACATGATATCTTTCAGGTTCATCCATATTATCCCAAATGACAGGATTTCATTCTTTTTATGGCTGAATAGTATTCCATTGTGTGTCCATGTGTATATGTATGTGTGTGTGTGTGTGTGTGTGTGTGTGTGTGTGTGTATCTCACATTTTCTTTAACCACTTATTTTTTGTGAGACACTTAGGTTGATTCCATATCTTGACTGATGTGAATAGTGCTGCATTAAATGCAGGAGTGCGATAACTCTCAGACATATTGATTTTATTTCCTTTTGATATATGTCCAGTGGTGGGATTGCCAGATCACATGGTAGTTCTATTTTAAATTTTTTGAGGAACCTCCATACTGTTTTCCACAATGGCTGTATTAATTTATAATACTACCAATAGTATATAAGGGTTCTCTTTTCTCTACATCTTTGACAATGCTAGTTTTCTTTGGTCTTTTTGGTAATAGCCATTCTAACTGGGGTGAGGTGGCATCTCATTGTGGTTTTGATTTGTATTTCCCTACTGACTAGTGATATTGAGCATTTTTTTTCTTATATTTCATATATGGTTAAACACTGAGAGCTCACGATGAGATGCAGCACTGTTTTTTTTTATTAGAGTATGGGTAATCTGGAAAACGAGAAGAAAGAATAGATTGTAGGCAGTGGAAATGGATAGGGAGCTCATCATTTCACTTTATCCTTTTAAACATAGAATTTGGGTTATATTAGTAGTTCTCAAATTTTCCTAATCATTGGAACCACCTAGAGTCTTTTTTAAAGGAATATGCAGATCCCCAATCTCTACCCTACATGCACCACTTTCAAAAGCTGCCTAGGAGACTCTTATGAATCTGCATTTTTAGCAAAAGCTGCTAGTAATTCTGATGGTAAGATAAATTTGGGAAACATTAGATTAAATGATGTGTAAATTAGGTGTCACAGTTATTTAATGTCTGAATCTACTTTCTTGAGATGAATTGTAAATGTGGCAATTCATTCTAGTTTATCTCCTAAATAGTGTCATGGGGCCTATATTCTCTTTTAAATTGTATTGAAAAAATACCAACTTAAATGTTAGTGAAAGATAGCTGAATTATAATAGATTATGGTGTTTTATATTCCTCATAAAAACTTTTGATAATGCTGAGGATTTTTCTGTGTTTTTAGTTGTGTACAAGGTAGAGGATATCAATATGTTATCCCTTTCTACTCAGTAGACAACTGACTATATTAATTGTTGACACTATCTCTTCAGAATATTTCATACCTCCTTTCCTCTCCTGTATCTACTTAGCAAACATATTTTTACTCTTGATTTTGTTCAAGTAGATTTCCTTTCCTGATAACCATAATTTGATGGACAGCTAGCATAAGTATTCAGACACAAGCATGCATAGTTATGTTTTCATTTTATATTAATAACCTGGCATTTTGGTTGTATGTTTCATTTCTGGGGAAACCAACTAGGTCCCTGAAGACTAGACCCAAGGTGAATATGCCAAGGGGTGGACACTGTGAGAAGGCTGGCATGAGAGACTAGCGCCTGTTTTCTTCTGCTGTGGAATGCTGGTGCGCGAAGGAAATAATGCTATATGTAATTTGATCTGGGATTTCTGGCCTAATGCTTTAAAGGGATTTCGGATTTGAGGCACTGCTTGAGACTAACTCATCCTCTTAAATAGGAGCCTGGGGCAGTAAATGGACACAGGAGGATAAGAACAATAAAAGAGAACTCAGGCTTATTTTTTGGACAGATGAAGCTGAAGTAACTGAATATTTTCCTCAGGCAGAATTAGGACAAAGGCCCATCCTGCTAAGCTGCCAGAGAATGCAATGAGAGTTTTGATATCTAATTCCCAGTTTTTTGGGGAAGAAAGGTACTCACATTTAACTTTTATTTTTGTATATACAAACATGTGATGCTTGATGAGTCTGCAGAAAAGCATTAATGAGCAATACCATCAGTTAGATATGACATGATGTTCTCTATCAAATGGCTTGATATGGAAATGTGGTTCTGTGTCAATAACGTGTTTCTCTTTCTTTAGTTTTTTTTTTTTTTTTTTTTTTTTTTTTTTGAGACAGAGTCTCGCTTTCTTGCCTAGGCTAGAGTGAGTGCCATGGCGTCAGCCTAGCTCACAGCAACCTCAAACTCCTGGGCTCAAGTGATCCTCCTGCCTCAGCCTCCCGAGTAGCTGGGACTACAGGCACGAGCCACAATGCCCGGCTGATTTTTATATTATATATATTAGTTGGCCAATTAATTTCTTTCTATTTTTATGGTAGAGACGGGGTCTCGCTCAGGCTGGTTTTGAACTCCTGACCTTGAGCAATCCACCCGCCTCGGCCTCCCAGAGTGCTAGGATTACAGGCGTGAGCCACCACGCCCGGCCTCTTTCTTTAGTTTTGACATTGACATCAAGAATCCTATAACTCAAGATCCAGAAAGTTCTTACAAATGGAATAAATAAATCAATTTTTCATAGAAAAGCTAAAGAACTTTCACATGAAATAGTAGTTATTTGCATAGGTGCCACATCTTCACATATTTAGAACAAAACAAAAACAAAGATAATTAAAAAAAAACTTAAGAAATTAATGACACTTATCATGATCAAGAATTTAGTAGCTTCATAAAAATATTCTCTTAACATTTAGCATATTAAGAAATTACATAACTTAATAAAATATATCTTAAATATGCAAGCATAACTTGGATTATAAGGACTTCCCAGGGTATAAAACACTAAGCAGATTTTACTCTAGATTTCTATAGTGAAAATTGTCCATTGTTTTAAGTAATTAAGAATGTATGTATATGCAATGCATATCCCTTAAAAAAAAAAAAAAGAAAAGGAGGGATGTTTAGTTACTACGTTAAAGGGTCTGCAACATTTATGGATAATCCTACATAGTGTTCCCATAATTCTGTGATCTGGTAGGGTCTGTTATATATTTTAGCCTTATTCTAATCAGAAATATTTGTTAAATCATGGATTTTGATAAGCTAAATTTCCATCGCTAAGCTACATTATAATGTGCACATTATGTTAAAGTTAACAAAATGCCCTCAAATAGCACTTTGGGAATCAATGGTTTAGGTGATACTAAAGCATTTCCTCATGTAAATAATAAGAAATATAAAATTAAAATTAGGTTTTTATTTCAAAGAAGTCCAACTTGAAGAGCAATTACAAAGTTGGCAAGAACCTGCCAATAACAAATATCTGAAAAAAACATTTCAAATCGCATACCATACCTTTTGGAAGAACAAACTGTCCTTAAAAGCATAAGTTTTCCTTTTTAAAATAAAAACTTTAGACGAATTAAATTTAGAAGTTGATTTGAGCAAAGGATGATGCATGAATTGTGTAGCACTCAGAACAGGAGAGGTTCAGAGAGCTCCACCCAATAATATGGGCAGGAAGTATTTGTAGTCAGAAAAAGGAAGTGACATACAGAAATAGCTTGATTGGCTACAGGTCCCCATTTGCCTTATTTGGGTATGGTGTGATGAGGCATTTGCCTTATGTGGACATGTTCTGATCAGTTGGCAGCCTGTAATTGGCTGAAATTTGGCTGCTGTGACTGGCTGACACTCACAAGAATTTACTTACAAGTTAGGTTGCAGGTTGCTACACAGGGATTCAAAATACAGAGGTAACTCTAGGCAAAATTTTAATTTAACAGTTTCAAAAGAAATTATTTTCACTAAAGTAATATATTAAAATCTAATTTAGAAAGAGTTTATTTTGGAAGAACATTATGGAAATAGTACTTGCTTATCTATGTTAAGACTTTGAAGTACAATTACATAATGAGTATTAAAGCACCATGAAACAAATAAAGTATGACACATGTAGAAAATATATTGTTAATAATATTGCAGTTCTAACTGCTTAGTAGATGTTACAGTTTTGTAATATGAATTAATACGTATCTAAATACAAAGAACCATCTAAATTGGTTTTGTATTTGTATACAAATAGTTTCCCCTATTATTTAACTCTGATTGGTCATTATGTGATCAGTAAAAAAAGCTTAGAAACCTAGTAAAAGTAGAAGAAAAAGCTAAAATAAAAATTTGATTAAAGCATTTGGACTTTTTAAACCAGTCAAGAATTAGACTCTTTTAAAAAATGTTTTGGGCATCATTTTACCAACAGTCTCTCTATGGACCTACGGGTGAGTTATTTTAACTTTCTGGGTCTCATTTATTCAAATGGAAAATAAGGATTTGGGATTCTAAATGCTCTCTAAAGCCCCATTCAGTATCAAATGATAGATTCTTTTAAAAATGTTGTAAGACTGGTTACAACTGATATAGCTATCATACATACATGTATGTACATGTACATTTAATATATATATATATATGTATATTAAAGTAAAGTCCTCTAGTTAATTAAATTTATATTACTCCAAATAGAAAGTGCTGTTTGGGCAATAGGTAAATATCTGGAAATGCAGACATAAGTAAATTTAGGAATGGAAAAAGGAGGGAGAACATGGAAAAATCATGTACATATAGGTAGAAATTAAGTTGGAATTTAGGAACAAAGCTAGAGGTGTGAGGAACCTGCAGCCTTCGGGCCACACATGGCCTTCTGGATCCTTGAGTTTGGCCTTTTGATTGAACCCAAATTTCACTGAACAAATTCTTTTAATAAAGGATTTGGTATGGTATGAAGAATAACACCAATAGTTTTAGCTGAATGTAGAAGTTTCGTTTTTTCCATAAAATTGCAAGTGTTTACAATGTGCTCGTCACTGTGATAGGTGCTGTGTATACAGAGCTGTGTGTCATCAGCAACCCTCAGGGAGCTTGTCCTTAAAGTCTTGTAGAGGAAACAAACATTAAATACACAAATACTTACGTAATTAAAACTATGAAAAATTTGTCAAAAAACTTCAGCTTGAGTGGTCAAGGAAGGCTTTTAAGTAACATCTAAACTGAGACTTCATGGTGCACAGGCAATACATGGAAAGAAAGCATTTGTACCTGCATAATATTCTGAAATTAAAAAAAATCAATGAAAGAAAGCAAAACAAAAAAAAAAAAGAAAAAAACAAACTGGGAATTTTTAATTCACAGTAACCACCAGCTGAGTATTATGAGACATTGAACTAAAGCAAATGGACAAATGTGGGCTACTTAGGGTATAAATCTATCACCTTTTTATTTTCACTGTAGGTATGGATTATTTTTCAGTTGCCACATAGAAATAGGGGTAGATTTGGTGCTTCCTTTTACAAAGAGAATGAGGGACATGTAATGGTTTTAGTAAAAAGACTTGTATATTAAAATAATAGAGTTCTCCTTTTTCATTAAATATATCTGTAATAGTATGGAAGATAAAAAAATTAGTGTGTTGATTGAAAAAGGCAACATTTCAGAATTTTAGAACTATGCTTCCTAAATGAGAGTTTAATTTTGGCAGGTGTGAGCCAATCTTTTGGACAGTGTTACATTGTATTCTGTTAAAATCATATTATACCTTATTATATCATTTTTTGAATAATCAAAACACAATTTTCTGAACTTTTAAATCAATAGTTCTAAACCTTCTTTACTCTTCTCTCTAATATTGACCAGGATTTTTAAAAATTAAATCCTTATCTGTAACCTCTAGTCAAACAGGTTCCATATAAATTCTGTAGGACTGGAGAAATTGAGAACTATTTGTCCTCATTCAAATAATAGATGAGATGTGAAATGGGTTATAGGGTGTATGAGTCTCAGAGGCTGCTTTAAAATAGCATGTGAGTTTGCAGAGTTTCAAGTAGCAAATTAGTTTCAAATTGATCAACATTTATCCCTTTTAAAATCTACTTAGGCAAGTTCCAGGAAGGCACTATATTATATATTGGAGGCAAAAAACCAAAACAGAAAAACAAAATCTTGCCCAAATTTTGGCCCGTTTTATATATCTAAAAGGACATAGAGGAAAATGTAACTGAAATAAACTTCATAGTTTGTGAACCCTTTGAAAACCACAGAAAGAAAATCGATTTCATATGGCCTGAATACTTAGAGATGATGATGTGTCTGTGTGCATGTATATTCTCTTTCACTTAAGAAGAGTAGCAGAAAGAATTCTATGTAAATAAAGAAACATGCCTGAGGTTTTGAATGACTCTATTTCCTCGACCACATCCCTGGCCTTCTTTGATTTTTTTTTTTTTTAATTTCATTTTCTGCCCCCAACACAGCAGAGACCTTGATGGGAAAAGATTTTGTGGGCAAGCGGCAGGTAGGTGGCCGACTCTGAAAGACTGACAAATGAGACTGCCTCATTCAGAATAGTATAAAATGAGATATTTGATAAGGGGAAAAGAGGCTGGATTGATCTAAACATTTCAAGTTACGCATATATTAGGAAAGAATGAAGCGGTCATAGTGTTTACGCAAATTAAAAATATCAACTATGTAGCAGTAAGTACACTGTTGGGAGACAATTCTCCATGGATTTCTTGTATTCGGCACAGTTTAGCTTCTGAGCAAAGGGCTTATTTGAATACCATGAGACATTTGTTTACACCCCAGAGTAAGCACCACCTCTCTTTCTCTGGAGGAGAAAATGGACAGATGTGCCAGCTGCATGTCCCAGCTAGAGTCTCCTCATGTTGGGTTCCTCTCCTAGCATGTGACCACAGCACTTGCAGGTGCTCATGATGTGCTGTGGGAGTTGGGGAACTAGTGGAAGGTACTTCTCTGGCTGCTGCTTTTTCATGTCTCTCCAAATCAAGGGTCTGTTGTCTTCTGCCAGTATATGTCTATGAAACAGTGGCAGGCTAGCTTGCAAGTAGATGAAATCTCAGACCCTTCCCAGTTTCTGGCCTATCATGCACAAGGAATTATAAACCTTGTCTATGAGAACGAGGCATAGGACATGGATTGAGAGAAGTAGATGAGATATAAAACAATAAATGGCAACTGACACCTTAGCGTCAGTTATGTTGTAGGGAGTACTCAGACAGCAGTGAATCAGGAATGATATCTTTCATATGAAATATGCTACTTTTAAAATGTTGGCAGTCTGTTCGACTTGAGAGCGCTGTGTGGGTTAAGTTAAACTCCTGTAAGCTAGGTTCAGCCCAGGGGTTACCATTTAGTCTTCTCTATCTAGGGTGAGATATTCAAAGACGAGGATGAACATTTTTCTTCTTAGTAACTATGGAAACACTTGGCACAATGCCTAAGTAGGCACTCATTTTTTCTTTTCTGAATCAAAAATTCTTAGCAAGCCATATATTATAAAGCTAGACATTAGCTAAGAAGAAATACAATATAATGCTAAAAGATCAACAAAAATTTTGCCATGATTTTTTTCCCCAAAATAGAAACCCAGATTAGATAGATATCAATTTTTTTTTTCTTTTAAGTAATCCTCTTACAGTATTTGGCCTACTTATCTGTCCCAGTCCCAGCATTTTATTTTATTTCTACTATTACCACAATTTTATTTTTATTATTCATTTTTGTGCCTAGCTTCTTGCACAGTTTAAATATTGTTCTTATGGCCCTTGTTTCATGATAAATGGTTTTGCTATGTCTGGTATAATAGTTTGAAACCTCCAATTATTCTGCACTACTTTTTGTGTGTGATAGGGCCAGAGAAAGAGTTAGAAACATAAAATTTGTCATAATAAAACTGAGTTTAATTTTATAGAGATTGGTTTCAGGGTTAAGTAAACAATCACAAAGATAGTTAAAAACCCTCTTATGTTGAATCCAGAAAATATTCTCTAAGCAGTGGCCTAGAAAGTTTGAGACTCTAAGATGACTTTCTAAAAGCCTCCAGTAATTGCAAGTTATGTGGCAAAATATTAGATAGATGTTTGAATGTGTTTATAGGAGTTTAACTATTTAAGCTTTTAGTCAAGTATAAAAACAGGCCAAAGGAGAGCTTCTTATAATGGCTTTCATTTTTTTTCTGGGTTTTTAATTATAGGAAAACCAAATGAAAAATAAATGGACACCATTAAGAAATATAAGGGAATAAATATTTGTTTTCTGGAAAAGTATTAGTGGTTAGCAAGGGAAAACTTTTTTATAGCTGAATTGAAAAATAGGTTGAGATGCTTGAGATTAGTGTATGCTAGTTATAAAATGGCATGCATTAAATTAGCACTTGATACAAAATGTGAAAGTAATAGTTGAGATATTGATGAATTATGGTAATAAGTAGAAAAGAATAAATGCTTTCTATTTGTTCATTGAGATACAATTTACCTAAGTAAATGTCATCCTGTTTAGGTGAGCAGTTCTATGAATTTCAGCAAATGTGTAGTCATCCATCAGAATATACAGGGAGTTGGTTTCAGGACCACCTGTCTATAACCAAATCTGCTCACACTCAAGTGCTGCAATCTGCCGTGCCAAACTGCATATGCGAACAGTTGATCCTCTGGTATCCACAGGTTTTGCATCCTTGAGCATACTCTATTTTCAATTTGTGTTTGGTTAAAAAAAGCCATATGAAAGTGGACCTGAGAAGTTCAAACCTGTGTTGTTCAAGGGTCAATTGTATACAATTGTGTAACTAACCACCACAACCAAAATAGAGAATATTTCCACCCCTCCCCTGCCCAATCTCTCATTTCTCTCTGTCATCAATTCCCTCTCTTTATCTGCAGCCCTGACAACGCAAATCTGATTTCTTTCCTGACAGTCTGATGTTCCTAGAATATTGTGTAAATGAATTGATAAAGGATATAGCCTTTTGAGTTTGGCTTCTTTCACTTAGTATATAGGTTGAGGCTCACAGCTAGTGTTGCATATATCATTAGCTTGTTTCTTTTTATTGCTTTGATGTTTCATTGTATAAACGTGCTGCAATTTGCTTGTCCATTTACCAGTTGAGGGATATTTGGGTTGTTTCCAGGTTTTGGAGATTACAAATAAAGCTTATATAAAATTTGCAAATTTTATATTCTTTTTCAAATACATGATGGCTAAATGGAAAGTAGGTGGCAGGTTGAATTAATTTCATTTTTCTTATGAGTTAATAGAGCCTAAAATATGTGTGTGTGTATGTGGGTGCATATGTATGCATGTGTGTATGTATCTGAGATGACAATCATTTCTATATCATTTAAAATTTTCATTCAATAATTCAGTTTCTAAATATATAGAAAGATGAATTCAGGCAAGTCTCTAGAGCCTTATTAACTTTTAAGCCTAAAAGTCCCAATGTAGTTGACAAGGCCACTTCATCTTTATTTGGAGCATTCAGCAGCCCATGAAAAGAACAACTTAGAAGAGCTGGTTAACTTCATAAAATTTCCAAGCCAATGATAGTTCTAATGTAAGTAGAATTGGCCTCTACAGATAAGGCAGGTCATTTAAACTAAACTGGATTTTCAATTGCCCTTTAAGGCATTCAGTAAGGTACTAATGGAACTTAGGAGTAAAATTTGACTTCCCTAATTTCCAGAATGGCAATACTGTCTTGCACACAATGTTTAATGTTTTTGTTTTAATGTGCTTCATTCATTTTGGGGAAAAAAAAAAAAACCAAATGAAAGTGAATTTTCCAGAATAGAAGGGAAGTTGGCTTTGTTCTTTTGTGTGTGTGTGTGTGATCATTTTTTTATTAGGGCTAGTTTCTTAGAGAAATTTACAAAGCTTTTTGCAATACTAAATTAAATGTAATATTGCGTTTTTTATAAGACTAAATATAGGGCAAAAGAAGAGTTAAACCTCAACATGCATAGCTTTGTTGTTGAGGTGTGCTTTGCTATAAGAAAGTCTTGTGGTACTGATATAAAAGTAGAGACATGGACCAATGGAACAGAACAGACAACCCAGAAATAAAACTATCCACCTATAAACAACTAAATCTTCGACAAAGCAGACAGCAACATATGCTGCAGAAAGGAAACCCTATTCAATAAATGGCGTTGGAAAAACTGGATAGCCAAATGCAGAATAATGAATCAGGACCCCTGTCTTTCACCATATGCAAAAATCAATTTAAAATGGATAAAAGACTTTAATTCATGAAATGATAAAAATTCTAGAAGAAAATGTAGGAAAAACTCTTCTAGGCATCAGTCTACACAAAGAATTTGTAACTAAGAACCCAAAGGTAATTACAGCAACAATAAAAATAAATGAGTGGGACTTGATTAAATTAAAATCTTCTGCACAGCAAAGGACATAATCAACAGAGTAAATAGATAATCTACAGCATAGGAGAAAATCTTCACAAACTATACATATAAGGAAGGCTAACATTGAGAATCTACAAAGAACTCAAATCAGCAAGAGGAAAACAACCCATTTAAATGTGGGCAAAAGACAAGAGCAGAAGTTTTTCAAAAGAAGATGGGCAAATGGGCAACAAACATATGACAACATGCTCACTATAATAATCATCAGGGAAATGCTAATTAAAACCACAATGAGATATCACTTTGCCCCTATTAGAATGGCTATAATTTAAAAGTCCCAAAACAGTAGATACTGGTGTGGATGCAGAAAAAAAGGAATGCTTATACATTGTTGATGGGACTGGAAATTAGTACAACCTCTGTGGAAAACAGTGTGGAGATTCCTCAAGGAAATAAATATAGACTTACCATTCAACCCAGCAATCCCACTACTGGATATCTACTCAAAGGAAAAGAGTCATTTTATCAAAAAGACACCTATACTCGAATGTTTATCACAGCATAATTCACAATCTTAAAGATGTGGAATCAACCTAAGTGTCCATGAATTCATGAGTGGATTAACAAAATGTGGTTATACACCATGGAGTACTACTCAGCCATGAGGAATGAAATAATGTCTTTTGCAGCAATTCGGGTGGAACTGGAGACCATTATGCTAAATGAGGTATCTCAGGAGTGGATAAACAAACACACATGTACTCTGTAATAATTGGGAGCTGTGAATTATGGAATTTTGTCTGTGATTTTAATAAATGGCCAATTCTTTAAGTTGTGACTATATAAAGGGAATACTTGGAATCATTGAACTCATACACTAGAATGGAGCTATGCATGCATATATATCCCTAAGATGAGCTCACAAATATTTATATATACAACTGCATTTGCCATAGTCTTTCGGATTCTGATATCAATTTTCTGTCCCTTCTCATTAATAAATGAATGATAATAATGATCAGTGGGGCCAAATCAATAGTCTTTATTCTTATTTATCTTAGCTTTTCCTCTTTCAGTTTCTTCTGACCTGTTTGTCAGCATGTTCTACATTGTATTGCAGAGGAATATACACATATTGGTCTAGTTCATCTATTAGTAATTTAGCTATCTTTGCTTATGTCTTTTTCCCACTATTCACCCAACTATAATCTTTTTTAAATAAAACAGAATATATTTTCTTATGTTCTGCCTAATTCTGACTGCTGATTTTTGTTTATTGAAAATAAGTGTCTGATTTTTTTGCAAGACATTCTTTCTATGCTTTTGTGTCCTATGTTTATAATATGTCTTCCAATCATGCTGGTGGTGAAAAGCAGGGTGCATTTTATATTTGGAGTGGCCCCTTGTATCAGGACACTTACTGTATAATATTTAATACTACTAAATGTTGTTCAGGCAATATCAGGTGGACTGTATTTGCCCATTAGTCAGATGCATAAACCTTTCTCACATTGATTAATTTCTTTAGTGACAAATCAGGGAGAAAATCCTTATAGTCCTGAAAAAGGACTAGAAAGTTGGAAGAAAATGTCAAGAGGTTTGAGGTCAGCAATTTGATCTTTTAAAACACTATCCTTCAGAATGACATCAATAAATATTATATATGATAACTCTTAATGGAGGATAGAATTTGAAAATAAAATTTCAACTCCCACATATAGTATATGTGAGGAAAAATGAAAGGAAACATATGTTCACATCATAGTGGGGGAAGAAAAAGTATTTTTTAAGTTTGAGTTTGCTTGAAGTTCTTTATTATTAAATTATGAGATTCCTGGTAAGTACGCAACATATTTGCATAAGTATTAAAATAATTCATCATGATTAATTCTATTACAGTGCATCTCATCTCTAATCACAATCTGCCATATACTATAGCGGTTTGTCAGTATTTCATATTTTACTGAAGTTTTTGTGATATTGCAGCTCCTGTAACAGCACAAATGTCATCTGAGTTCACTGTGATTAATGTGCCTCTGAAGGAGATCTAATAACGATTAACCAATTTCATAAAGTGTTACAGAATAAGGTCTCTGTGTGAGAAAAATTTTAAAGCCCATAGAAATGTACACCCTAGCAAGTAACTCTGGTAGCAAGTTGGGT
Source organism: Microcebus murinus (assembly GCF_040939455.1). NCBI lineage: Eukaryota > Metazoa > Chordata > Mammalia > Primates > Cheirogaleidae > Microcebus > Microcebus murinus. Next base: position 10,755,790 of record NC_134128.1, on the reverse strand, counting down.
TTCTATAAAAGGATGAGGAGGTTTAATCTGGGAAACAGATGATCCACCGAGGCAAAGGGTAAAGGTGGGAACAGAGAATAATAATTTTCCTTTAAATATTTAAAGGATCAGAAAAAAATAAGGCAAATTTAGAACTGATGGTTGAAAGTTATAGGGCAGTAGGTATCTATCTGATATATTGAAACTTCAAAGAAATGAAACTCATCAGAAAGAGAATGAGCTCCATGGGTCTAATGGACCAGCAAGGTAAGGAGTTTCCTGTCCCTGGAAGTATTCAAGGTGTGAGATAAGATGACCCTTTATGGAGACCCTTGCAAAGTGGTATTTTAATGGTTCAAAAGAGGGTTATCTTTGGGTAAATTCTGAATTCCTCTTCAACTGTGAGTTTCTATAACTTAATTTCCTTTACCATGTCAACAAATTTCTCATATATATATATAAGTATATATATATATTTTTAGATATTGGTGGAGGCTTCTGTGGGAGATGGCTTCACTGGAGATATTGCAATTGATGATTTGTCATTCATGGACTGCACCCTCTACCCTGGTAAGAGAGAACATTTCAATATATGAATATTTACAAACCCGTTTACTTGGAAAAGCTGCCAAGGAAGTCAATATTTCATTTCTATAAATATTCCTGAATACCCTCACTTTTATTCTGTTTCTCAAATCTATAAACCCTGGAAGAGTTATACATCTTTGTTAGTAAATTAAGTCTTTGCGAACATAGTAAAGGGGTTTGAATCAGTTATGTCTATGTCTTAATCATACTCAAAATGCCAGGAAGTCATGTCTAAAGTTAAACTGTAATTCCATTAGGTTTGATAGGTTACAATAACCAGACTGGTTGCCTTATAATTATATTAATCTCCCCAGTTACCTTCAGTGATATTTTATATTCGGGCTAGACTTTAAATATTCTTAAAGATTATTCCTCAGCCAATTCCTCTCCAATTATAGATTTATATTTATTAAAACATGAATGCATGTTTCCCAGATGTACATCTCATCCCCTACCTTCCCCCTGAACTCCAGACTCAACACGACTGACTGCTCAATCTACTAACTCTGAGCTTGGTTTGTTCTTTTTCATGTTTCTTGAGGTATAAAGGTAAGTTGTTTATTTGAGATGTTTCTTAATTTTTATTATAGGTATTTATCACTATAAAATTCTTCTTAGAACTGCTTTTTCTGTATTCTGTAAATTTTGGTATGGTGTTTCCATTTTCATTTGTCTTAGATTTTCTTATTTCCCTTTGGATTTCTCTTTGACCTATTGGTTGTTCAGGAGTCTGTGGTTTAAATTGCCACATATTTGTGTGTTTTCCAATTTTCCTCCTGTCATTGGTTTTTAGTTTCATACCATTGTTGTTGGAAAAGATGCTTGAAATGAGTTCACACTTCTTAAATTTGTAAATATTTTTTTGTAGCTTAACATGATCTGTCCTAGAAAATGTTCCATGTATGCTTGAGAAGAATGTGTATTTTGCTGCTCTTGGATAGAATGTTCAGTATATGTTCAGTATAAGGTACTTTAAGTACCTTTGACTTAAAGTGTACTTGAAGTCCAATGTTTCCTTGCTGATTTTCTGTCTGGATGATCTATCCATTGTTGGAAGTGGAATATTGAACTCTTCTACTGTTATTGTGTTGCTATATCTTTCTCCCTCAGATTTGTTAATATTTACTATATATTTAGGTTCTCTGATTTGGGAGCATATATATTTCTAATTGTTATATCCTCTTGATGAATTGACTCCTTTTTCATTATATAATGATGTTCTTTGTCTCTTTTTACAATTTTTGACTTAGACTTATATCAAACAAAATATACTTTAACTTCCTCTGCTCTCTTTTAGTTTCCTTTTGCATAAAATGTATTCATCCTTTTACCTTCAGTCTATGGGTATCCTCAAAGTTGAAGGGAGTCTCTTTTAGGCAGCATTATTATTGGGTCTTATTCTTTTTATCTATTGAGCCATTCTATGTCTTTTGATTGGAGAAATTAATCCATTTGCATTAAAGTAATTATTGATAGGTAAAGACTTACTATTGCCTTTTTGAGAATTCTTTTCTGGCTATTTTGTAGAATTTTTCTTTCTTTCTGCCTGTCTTGCTATCTTCCTTGTGATTTGATGATTGTAGGGGTATCTTTTGATTCCTTTGTTTTTATCTTGTGTGTATTTACTATAGGTTTTTGCTATGTGTTTACCATAAGGTTTGCATAAAACAGCTTATAGTTATAATAATATATTTTAAACTTATAAAAACTTAATCATGTACAAAAACTTTACAGTATTTCTCCCCCAACATTTGTGTTTGTGATGTCATAATTTACATCTTTTTATATTCATAAAAATTAATATTTATATTAAATTCAGAATATGTAATACCATAAAGGCAGTTTGTAAATCACTTACAACTCTAAAGGTTAAAAGACAAATGTATTAAAAATAACCATAGCATCGATAATTTGTTAATGGACATATAATAAGAAATCCTTATTTTTAATTTAGTCCATGAAGATGCTTGAGAAAAGACTTTTCAGGTAAAATTAATTACATTTCTAAGGAAAGTAGGAAAACTTAATCACGTAATGAAATTCTATGATACTTTGCATCAGTGTACAATGAAGGTGTCTATTGCCTGAGTAGGTGGGGAATGCTGACAAAGTTGAAGAGATTTCCCTTTACCCTGCATCAGGTTTTCAGAGTAAATTATTAAGTAAGAATTGTTCCCAAACAAGTATCCCAAAAGATGTATTTGTAGTACAGTATTCTTTCCATCTTCAATCAGAGAAGCAAGAAGTATATTTCCTTCAGCTGAACACATATGATAGGGATTTTCTTTCTTGCACCAAGGATTATTGATGAGATAACTGGTTTATCTGGGGAAAAAAAGTGACTACATCATAAAATACTGCCTGCAAATTAAAAAAAAAATTACTTATGTGCTTTTCATCCTATTTTAAAATTTCGGATTTTAGCATGCATAGTAGAACTGTTAAAATTTATTAATTATTAGACTATTAGTATTATATGAATATTGATATTTAAGGTATTAGTGTTTTTATTTTTCCCAGGAATATTGTTGCTAAATCAGTGGCATATCTTGCAACTGATGGTGCGTTAAAATTGTTAAAATATGCTAACTATTTATAGGATGCTTAACCTAATTTTTATTATGTCTTTCCCTGAATGGGTTGTTTTGTTGTTGAGCTGGGTTGATTAAATTTTTGGCATCTCTTCTCATTATTAGTCTCAGTGTCTCGCCAGCTTTATTTATACGTGTCATTCAGATCTCCCTTGTTTTCTGTGAAGATTAATGTTTGAAGTGTGAATCAAAAGGCAAGGGGAAGGGTATAAGTACAATTGTTTTCAACTTTAAGATATCACCTGCAGCATTTCCTCTTATAATACTAATATGCTAATATAATACTAATACTAATAATATGCTTGGCATATCTATTACATTTGCTTCAGAATAATAAATCATATGATAGTACCGTGTTTTAAAATTCACCTTTTTTTTGTATAATATTTTTCTAAAGGATGTGTAGACTCAACAAAACAAAATTATTGGAAAGATTTGCAGTTAACATAAGATTTAAAAGCAAAAATCAAGAAATTTGAGACTTGGTAATTGCAATCTGAAATATTCTAGTTTTAGCTACTTTGGTGTAGTTTCACAAAGTGATTTAGCATAGACACAGGAAAAAGAGTTGTCCAAAGCCTATGGTGCATTCAACCGAGCAATTCTGTTGTGTTCCTAGAAAATAAAAATGAACAAATAATTCAACTCATTTTAAAGTTACAATTTTTAAATTCTGTCATCTCTTAGTTGAGGGAAATGGTAAATACTAAAAATGGAGAAGACTGTTAAAATGCTTAGATTTAAGCTTGAAAATTGTCCAGCTGCTGTGTCTATTTGTAGTCACTTTCAAAATAGTAGAATCTCTATAAAGATGGAAAATGTCATTGAATCCATGGCATAAAGCAAAAATATTTCAAAAAGAACTGATTTGCTATTGGAAATAGGAAAAAAACACACTGCATAATGCGGAAAACACCTGTATCACAATTGTTATAATCATATCCAAAGAATAGCTATGTTTTCATAAAATCTTCTCTGCTAGAAAGTAGACCCAACACAGGCACTTCAATAAGATCATGCTAAATGTGGTTCTTTCAGCTTGTGAGTATAACTCTAAGTTATTTTATTAAATGTAATAGGAAAAATGTGTACTATTCCCGTGGAGCTATTTCAGGATTTTCTGAAGATTGATTATGTTTAAACTTCAAATACACTTTTAGACTTTTAAATTATATATGTTTCTTAACATCAAAAGTCACAAGGAAACACCCACACATTGTTACCTAGATATATATAAAGAACAACTATGCATATTAGTCAAGCGATTCACGCAGTTATAATACATCTAAAGTTGGGTATAATTTATCAAATACTATAGATATTAAAGTATTGGTTTTATTGCTTAATTTTCAGTGTAGGAATGGCTGTAGGGAGGGAAGCCTAGTATAAAACAAGTTGGAAAATCTGTTTTATCGGAAAAATTATATTAGCATAGCCTAAAGTTTGTCATATTGGTTACAATGAATTCACAGAGCAAGCAGTTAGAACACTGAGTCCATCTGGAGCCTGAGAACATCTACTTAGGAAATCTTCCAGATGACAGATGTGCAGGTGGCTTGGTTTCCCTGCAGCTTAGTGACGTGGAGGAATATCAGATCAAACCAGACTAATCTCTACTTCTTAGCACAAACCTCAGTCATTTGCATTTCATCTTTGCAATATTTATTTCATCTGCAGAGCACTTAGTGATTTTTGTTTAAAGAGATTTAAATCTATCATTTCCACCAAGTTTAGCCTTATTCTAAGCAATTACAGGCCAATAATAATAATAATGCAATGGACTGAATACTTATGTTCCTCTCAAATTCATATGGTGAAATTCTAATCCTCAGCATGATGGTATTTGGAAGTCAGGTCTTTGGAGGTACTTAGGGTTACATTAGGTTATGAGGGTAGAGTCCTCTTGGTAGGATTAATGCCTCTGTAAAAAGAGAAAGAGATAGGAGATTTCTCTCTCTCTTTTTCCAAGTAAAGGCCAGGTGAGGATGTGACAAGAAACAGGACCCTTACCAAGAACCCAACCTTGCTGTAGTCTAGAGCAAAGCAAAACTTTGGAATGAAGGTGAAGGAAAGCATTCAGAGGTTAACATCCACAAAAAGACTCCAGAAAATTATTTCCCTGCACCAGACTGTGCGGTTCACACAAATGAACTGTGTAAATGTGAACCTCAGAAAGAGAAAAAATAGGCTCAAGAAAGGCTGTGATGGGAAAAGGGAAGAGAGAGCAAAGAAAATGGCAAACACATGGGTGAATCTAAATATACTGATGGTTGATGAGTATGTAATGCAACCAGGATATTTATAGAGTACTGGAAAGTACAGAAATTGGTCAGATTATAGTACTTTGGAAAACAGTTTTATGTTATCTATTAGAGTTGAAGTTGTGAGTACTCTGAGACCCAGCAATTCCACTCCAAAATATATCAGGAGAAATGTACAAAACAAATAAAACACCAAACAGAATCAACCCCCAAATCATAAATGGCAAAATGGCTAACTAACATGTGTTATATATACATATAGAAAAATAATGCACAGCAGTCAAAATGACTGAACTACAAAACACATGGTACTAAGAATGAATTAATGCACAATCTTGAGGGAAAAATCAAGTACACAGAGAAAGCTTCCATTCATCTAAAGTTTGAAAACTAAACACCATTTTATTTATTTAAAAAGGAACTGCATGATGGTCACCATATTCAGTCACTATTCTAAGGATTTTAAAATGTTAATTCATTTAATTATACAATGATCTATAAATTAGAAACTATAAGAGGTTGTTTGGTAAACCTGCAAATGAGGGAAGTAATAAAAACAAATAAAAGCAAAGAAATAAAAAATATAGAATTCAGTGTACTACTTATCTGGAGAGATGGGCAGTGAGGGGACAGAATCAGCAAGGAAAACATTGGAGGCTTCAAAACTGTCAGGGAATTTTAATTTCATAAGGTGGATGGTAGGTTCATATCTAGTTTTTATTCTTTAAACTAGGCATATATTTTATGCATCATTATGTAAGAATAATATGTTTTCTAATAAAACGTAAAATAATAACCAGGAGGACTTAGTTGCTCAATAGATTACTAGATCAGAAACTGACCATTCATATGAAAATTTATATTTAGATTGTAATCATAGACAATCAAGTCCAAATGAAGTAAAGGCCTCAATGTGAGAAGTAAAATTATCAAAATTTTACAAAAATCATAGAAAACATATTATGATATTATAACAGGGAAGAATTTTTTTTCAGGGAAATTTTAAAGCATAAACCATAAAGGAAGTGATTGATAAATTAAAGGACATTGGAATTAAAATGTTTTATTTTGAAAGATACCATATAAAACAAAAAGACACATCACAGACTAGGAGAACATATTTGTTGCACAGATAAATGACAGGACTAGAATGGAGTATAAAGGATATAACCTGTAAATTAATAAAAAAAAACAGTGAATTCAATAGAAAAACAAGCAAGGGTATGAAGAGTTAAAAGCTAGAGTAAGATACCCAACTATCCCTTTGAAAATATATATTTTAAAATATTTCTTAATATAAACATTATGTAAATTTTATAATTCCAATAATTTATATAATTTCAATAATTAGGGAAATACACATTAAAATATCAAGGAATTATCATTTCAGACCCATTAAATACTGGCAAACATTTTAAGTATTGCCTAGAATATGAAGACTTTGGTCAAGTCACACATTTCTGAGCGGATATGGGTATAAAAGTCACTTTTGAAAATAACTAAGTTGACTAACTATAACTATGTAATGTCACCTCAATATGCCTTCTCTTGGAAACCTTATGGCATGCATGTGTTCACAAAGAGAAATGTACAAAGATCCCCTTTGTAGCATACTTTATAATCAGAAATGTGTATAAATAATTTTAGAGTCCTACTTGGGAATAGATACCCCATTACAGACTCTTCATACAATGAATATTCAACTTTGAATATTCTTTTAATTAAATACTCTGAAGCACTTAAAGTGAATGGATTAATTCCTGGTGTATCAACAGAGATAAATGTCAAAAATATGTTGAGAAAAATTTCAAATTCAAAAAAGTATGGTGTGTACTATTTATATAAAGTTTTCTAAGACACAAAATCATAGTGTGTTATATTTTAAATGGACACAAAATATTTTTGAGGTAAGGATACAAATGCATGCACGAGGAAAACTCGATATTGTCAAGATGTCAGTTCTTCCCAACTTGAACTCTACATTCAATGTAATGCCAATTAAAACTCCAAAAGTTATTCTGCAGATAAACTGATTCTAAAATTTATACAAAGTGGCAAAAGGCACAGAATAGCCAACTCAATATTGCTGGAGAAGAACAAAGCTGGAGGACTGATACTACTGAACTGCAAGATTTACTGTAAAGCTACAGTATTCAAGATGGTGGGGTATCAGTGAAAGAATAGACAAATAGATCAATGGAACAGAATAAAGAGACCAGAAATAGACCACACAAATACAGTCAACTGATCTTGACAAAAGAACAAAAGTAAAGCTATGGAGAAATGTGTCTTTCCATGTACCAAATGGTACTGGAACAACTGGACATCTGCATGTAAAAAAAAAAAATGATTTTAGACACAAACACTTACATCCTTCACAAGAATTATCCCCAAATGGATCATAGATCTAAATGTAAAATGCAAAATCATAAAATTCCTAGAAGATGACACAGGAGAAAGCAGATGACAGTGGGTTTGGCAATAACTTTTTAGATATAACACCAAAAGCGTGATCCATGAACAAAATAATTGATAAACTTCATTAAAATTAAAAGCCTCTGCTCTGTGACAGGCACTGACAAAGAACAAGAAAGCAAGTCACAGAGTGGAAAAATGTTTTCAAAAGACATAGCTGATAAAGGATTATTATCTGAAATATACAAAGAGCTCTTAAATCTCAACATAAGAAAATGAAAACCTGATTTTACAATGGGCGAAAGATCTGAACAGACACCTCGCTGAAATTATAAAGGTGGCAAATAATCATGTAAAAAGATGTTCAATGTAATATATCATTAGGGAATTGCATATTGGAAAACTAATGAGGTATACTACACATGTTTTATAATGGACAAATCTAAAACACTTAACAATACCAAATGCCACAGAGGATGTGGAGCAACAGGAACTCTCTTTCATTGCTGATGGGAATGCCCGACAGTACATTCACTTTGGAAGAAGCTTGACATTTTTCTCTAAAATTAAACATACTCTTATCCTGCGATCCAGTGATCATACAACTTGGTATTTACCCAAATGAATTAAAAATGTGTATGCACACAAGAACCTGCACATGGATGTTTTTAGCAGCTTTATTCATAATTGCCAAAACTTGGAAGCAACCAAGATATCCTCCCATGGGTGAATAAACTGAGACACATCCAGAGAATGGAGTATTAGCACTAAAAAAAAAAAAAAAAAAAAAAAAAAAGTTTTCAAGCCACAAAAGGACATGATGAAAGAAACTTATGTGCATGCTACTAAGTGAAAGAAGCCAAATTGAAAAGGCTACATACTTTATGATTTCAACAAAAGGCAAAATGCAGCAGATAGTAAAAAGATTAGCGGTTGTCAGTATTTAGGGGAAAGGGTAGGATGAACAGATGTAACACAGGGGATTTTTAGAGTGCTGAAACTATTCTGTATGATACTGTAATGACAGATATATGTCATTAGGCATTTCTCAATGTCCATAGAATGCACAGCATCCAGAGTGGCTTCATTGTTAATTATGGACTTTGGGTGATAATGACATATTAATGTAGATTCACTAGATTTTAACAAATGTGCCACTCTGATGTAGGTGTAGATACCAGGAGACAGAGGCCTACTGCAAACCAGTAAGTGTGCCCTCACCCAGCACGATCTGCTGGCACTTTGACCTCACATTTCACAGCCTTCAGATCTGGGAAAATAATTGGTGGTTATTTAAGCCATTCGGTCTATGAAGATTTGTTATAGTAGCCTGGGCTAAGACAATGGATGAACCTCAAAGACATTATGCTAAACTACATAAGCCAGTCACAAAAGGACAAATGCTGTATAATTCTACTCATATGAAATATCTAAAGTAACCAAAATCATGGAAACAAACATAGAAAGGTGGATGCTGAGAGCTGGAGGATGAAGGAAGGGGAATTAGTATCTAATGAATATAGAGTTTCAGTTTTTTGAGATGAAAAAATTTTAAAGATCTGTTGTACATAGTATGAATATGCTTAACACTACTAAACTATAACTACTTAAAATGGTTAAAATGATAAATTTAATGTCCTATGTTTTTTTGCCACAACAAAAATAAAATTATTAGAAAATATACATGGAAAAATACAAATCAGCATAAACTGGTATTTGGATAAGAGTCCCTCTGGAGACATTGGGGAGGGGAAGAAAGAGGAAAAATTAGGTATGAGTTTTATAGAAAGGTTTTCTCTTTCTCTTCCCTCCTTTCCCTCCCACCTTTCCTTCCTCCCTCCCTCCTTCTCTCCCTACCTTCCTCCCTCCTTCCCTCCCTCCTTCCCTCCCTCCCTCTCCTACTTTTCTTCCTTCCTTCTTCCCTCCCTTCCATTCTCTTCCCTTCCTTTCCCATCCTTTCTCTCTCCTCTTTTTTTCTGTTTAGTCTTTCTTTCTTTCTTTATTTGATAGTGTAAGGATCTAGAGCAATGCTATAATAATAATTCCTTTAATCTTGGTGGTAGAGTCATGCGTCTATTTCTTAATTTATCCAAATGTTTAAAATGATTCATAATTAAACAAAATTCAGAAAACAAGAAAAGAAGAAGCTGTAATTAAACCTAAAGCAGTTCAATTGATGTCTCCTTTGCCTCAGGTGAATAAATTTCTGAACTTATAAAAAGTTAGTGACACTCAATTCACTGGACTTATGTCCTGCCCTAAAATGTTTTTCTGGAGGGAAAAAAAATAAAATTAAAAATGAGTAAGTCCTACGCAATTGTGGCTAGAAGTACATTATGGAACAAGTATTAAAGTAGTACAGTTGGAGAAGGATATCTTATAATGTGTTTATGTTAGGTGCCTTTTGAAGTTTCTATGTGTTAAGGCAAGATGCTTAATTGTAACTCTCTACTCCTACAAAAATATGTAATGTACAGCAATGCCAAGAATATGTAAACATTTGTGATCCACTCTCATCTAAGCTTTTTAGTGTTCTAGTAATGTATATTTAACTCATTTGCTCTTGAAGTTAACACATTTCAAAATGGCTGCCTAAATTAGAGCATAGAACACATTTCTTAGTGCAAATGGCAATCTTCTCTGTGGGATCCAAATGTGCAGTCTTTGTTTTAGACTAAAACTGTGTTATGTAACATATGGAACAGACCAACTTGGATCAGCATGTGCTAGAGTGAAAGAACATGCCATTCTGCTTTAGTTAAAGGCAAACACTCTTTTGAACCTCTCTAAAGTATGTCATTTTTTGGTTGACATTCTTTGATATAGGACATACAAATAAATCATTTCCATCATCTTTTTATAATGCATTTTAATTACATAATGTATTTTATGCAAAACTACATAAGTGAATTATGCTTTAAAATGCCACAACAAATGTAGTGATTAAATTAGAAAATGAACTTTTATTTAAACATTTGGGAGGATGTTTTTCAAAGGAATGTGTTTTGTATATTCCATTGAGGCATATAAAATATCCATCAATCTGGCCATCGAATCTTTTTTAGTTCATAGCAAATTCCCTCAGAAGTGACGTATGATCTCATTATATCTTTATTTTAAACTAATTTTTAATCAAGTTTAGTGGATTTTTCTTTTTCTGATTCAATTAGATACTTAAAGATCTTCAAAATGTCAGCATTTAAAATAATTCAATGATTTTCCCTTTTATTTTTTTCAAATTTTATAGTAATATGGGATGCATCAGATTTCTGTGAGAAGTGATCATTTTCAATTTTAATTGGGTTCTTATTTTTGTTGAGTGACTTAGATGTGGGTATATCCAACTGCAGGAGAGTGGAATGCTAGGGTCTGCTTTTTTGGACAGTTGTCATTGATTTTCTGTTTGGGCATAGAATTTTTTCTTTCTCTACTAACTGCCTTCTCTTATATATCTTATCTATCTGATCTCAGAGAATAGCATAATCACCTACTTATCAATCCACTCCTCATTTTAATTCACCTCTACTGCGGCAGAACACTTTTTCTTTAGTCTTGGTCTCTCATTTCATGTAGACTGACTCTAGTAGCCTAACTAACATTCCTGGTCTTTTCACCATCTTTTTCATTCCTTCCCAGGGGAAGGATGAGCAACAGTGAATTGGTGAGTTTACAAGGAGAATCTGAGCATCTATACCTGGTCTCTCATTTCCTCTTTTCTTTTTGGAGCTATCTAGCTATAGGAGGATAAGATCTGGTCGACCCCTCCTTGCTCTCACACAGGGAGACCTGAAAGTTTTCAGGCACAGGTTATAACTTAGAGAGTCTATCGATTGCTGTGTTTCACACTTTAGAGGATCACTTGTGTACAGAGACAGGACATTTTCTCTAGTATTCGCTTTATCCATATAGAGCTGACATTTTGATCTACTGTCTTCAATCTTAGTTTCTTAATTGCTTCAGAACTTGTGCTAAGAAATAAAGTACTAGTTATTGCACTTTTCTCAAATTCCCCAAATCACCCAAATCCCCCAGTCCTCTAGATATTGGATGTTTAATATTGTTCAGATCCTTGCTTTCTCCTCTAAACCATCTCTGCTTTGGTTTATTGGCTGTCTGGATTAAAGAAACAGCTCAATTGTTCTCTCTTCCCCATGTCAGAGCCACCTCCAATGCGTTCTCCACATTAATGCCAAAAGCATGTTTCTTGAGGTGGAGATTTTAAATCTTAGTATTTCTACACGGGTTTTTGTACTCATTTCAGACTCCTAAATTGGTCTCACCTGGCTCTTTCTGACCCAGTCACTGAGAATTCTTTAGTTCCATATCTAAGGACTCAATCATACATTCTTTTACCACAAGATGTTAATATTTTCATACCAAACTCTCACAGTATTTCATACAAAACTAGGTCAATATATTTCTATGCCTTCACACACATTTTTTTCTCATTGCCCGTGAAGACCTTGTATTCTTCTTCACCTAGCTAAATGAGATCATTATCCCTTAAAAGTTAGTTTAGGCATCAGCTTGCCAAAATGTCTTTCTGACTTGCATCTGATATATACTTTTCCTCTGTGTTCTTTTAATACACTGTGATTTCTCCCATTTGTTCATTTATTCATTCATTCACTCTGTTATTCTTCCACTCATCTTTCCACTATCCATCCATCCATTCATTCACTTGCTGTGATAGTGTAACCACCATATTCCATGGTCTGCAAATCGTTCTATGGGTGCAGGGTGAAAGGCTAGATGTCACTCATGCTTCCATGGAGTTATAATCTCCACTATAAACTTATCTCATGAAACTGTAATAAAAGATACATCTGACCACCTTTTCTACTAGTCTGTAAACTATTTTAGGGCAGAGAAGGCACATTTGGCTTTAGAGTCAAAGCATCTACCAGGTACCTGGCACAAATATGTTATCAATACATGTTTGTTGTGTATAAATTCATAAACTTACATAAATGTATTTCAACCTGAGTAAATTCAGAAATTATAATCTTATTTTGAAACTTATAGATGAAGACATCTGATTTGAATCTCTCCTGCAAACTTGATGTTAAGTATCTGAGAGTATGTGTAACAAAGATAAGAAGATGTTAGATTTGTTATAGCAGTGGGAGAACAAAGTTTCTTTCCCTAGTGGACTAGAAGGTCTATTCAGACCTTGATTCTGGTTTCTAATGCCAGCATCTGGAACTCCTTTGGTTCCTGCTGGTCCTCCCAGTGTTGTTCTTGGGCCTCCCATTTGTTTGTTGAGCTCTGAGTAGATTTTTAAATAATTTACATCTGAAACTTCACCTGTTTTTATGATCAAAGATATTCAGTTATTTGCTATTGGTCTTAAAGACCTAGAACCCCAATTTATATGCTTACATAAAGGAGTTTAGCAGATGAGCAAATACTATGCAATGTTTTTATGACATTCAATGCAAAACATATTTAGTAAAAATATTTAGATTTTTCCTTGGTAATAATCTTTAAAGAAATGGAAAACCTGCTACATGATGCCTGTATATTATTTCTTATCAAGGTCATTTGCCAGTGGACCTTCCGACTCCACCAGAAACCTCAGTCCCTGTGACACTTCCTCCACACAACTGCACAGACAATGAATTTGTCTGCAGGTCCGATGGTCACTGTATTGAAAAAATTCAGAAATGTGATTTTAGATATGACTGCGCTGACAAATCAGATGAATCATCCTGTGGTAGGTGAATTTCTAAATTTTATATAAAATATGGCTATAAAATAGACAAGAAAATACTAGTGTAATCTCTAAGTAGCACAGCCTAGTGTCATACTTAAAAATTTGCAATGTGTTTTAGAGCAATTTCTTAGTGTAAGAGTTAGTTGTATAGAAAAGTGTAGAAGAATCAGCATGCAATTTTCTGTCAAGCCCAACAACAGGTAAGTATCTTGAGACTAATGGTGTGGCTTCAAAACTATTATTTTCATAGACTTGACTTTACTCTGGGACTAGCATTTAGTAGCTCTTCTCTGTCCATCCCCCATTGGTCTCCACTCCTTACGCTATCAAATAAGGAATATTTAGGTAGAAAGCATTATAATACTCTCACATTAGATTAATTCATTCAAATTCAAATTTTGTCATTGCCAAAATGCACATATAACATGAATGCTATATCAACTATACAGAGGTCGTGAGAAAACCAATTTTAATACAGATGGGACCTTCAACCCCTGTGTCCTGGTTTTCATTTATTGGTACCTACCAATTCAATGGCTTTTCCTAAATGGATCAAAAGCAAATTATTTCATTTAAGAGTGGACTTCTCAGTGAAAGATGCAATCTGAGAGGAGAAAAATTAATCTGTGTCTGAATGGGAGAAGCACCAGACCAGAAGTAGTAAACACTTTGTAAAACCTTTCCCTTCCCTGCTCTTTAGGGAGTAGTGTGTGAATTTACTATATCATAATAGTTCTCAAGTGTCTCAATAATACTAAGGGTTCAGAACATACGGATAACACAAGAGAGAATCATGATACTTTTAGGTGTCTTATATCAGCCTTGGCAAGAAATTCTAGGGCTTGAGAAATTCAGTAAGGTTCATATCTGTTCGTGCCACCCTGAAAAGAAAAATGCTTCTCAATGTATAAATACATCATGAATCAACTATCTACTCTAGACCAAAAAAGTCATAAAAGCAATGCTGACTCACTTCATGAATGAGATGGGACAGTAACTAACTCAAGCTAGCCCGGGATTGATACTATGCATCACAGATGGAAAATAGCACAATGGAATATGTTATAGTATTCAGGCCTTCCTAGGGAAAGATACTAAAACCTCCTTATGATCCTGTATAAATTGCAATGTTTATCAAAGTTTACACAAAACCAAATTAATTACACCTAGTGAGTATCTTTAGTGAATGCTGAATTTCTTCTTAGTTCAGCTTTGTTATTTTAGTAATATCATTTATGATTAGGTAGGAAGTTTTGATAAATTTCTTTAAATGTCTTGAATGAATCTCTATGATTAAATTACTATTTTTAAATCATAGAGGTTTTTTATTGTGAATAAATATAAATTGAATCATTACCATTTCATTTAAGAACAAACTATGATCTCGCCTCCTCCTTCTCTTTGCAAGATGAAATATTATGACAAATCTTCTTATGAACTAGTCTTACAATCTCTAATTTTTAAAATTATGGTAAGAACACTAAGCATGAAATCTACCCTCTTAACAAATTTTTAAGTGTACAATACATTATTGTTGACTATAGGTACGATGCTGTATAACAGATCGTTAGAACCTATTCATCTTGCTTGACTGACACTTCATGGCTTCTAATTGTTTTATGAAAGCCTATAATTCTTATCTTTTTAGTGATATGAAGAACAGGATTATACTGAATTCTAAATATCTACACAAGATAGTTATGTACTTCATATTAATATCAGAGATTAAATAGCACACTTGAATGTCATGATTAAAAAGCAGTTTTCCAATGGAGTGTTTCCATCTCAGATTTTACATTAACTCACATACCCAAGTTTCTAAATGGTGGTAGTGGTATGCTGTCATTGTTAATGTCATTTAAAAGCTGGTGTATATACCAGATTTTCTGTAGTATACACAAGAATTCATTGAATTGTTTTTTTGTTTTGTTTTGTTTTAATTCAAGTAGTGGAGGATTTAAGATAAACACATGAACATATTCAGAGGGAGAGGAGAGAAGATTCAGAAAACATTTTCACACATAACCTATATATATTTTTTAAAAATCACTGGGATTTTAATTTCTGTGACATCAGAATAAAATCATGACAAAAATCTTTAAAACTTTCAAGGAAATGGATCCAGTATAAAAGTTATTATAAACCTCATTGCTTGGAAATTTTGTTTGGAATTTGCAATAACCCCTTCAGAGACTGAGCTCAAGTTGAATTTCATAATATTATTGTGGGAAAAGGAGAACAGACTTGTCAGAACTTGGAGGTCATGCAAGCAATGCAAGTGCTATATTAGAAGAGACTGATGATGCTTAATTTGCTGCTTTAGGAGCTAATTAAAATCTTAACTCCTCATGAAAACAGATTGAGCATATGCATTTATTCCCATATCTCAGTTACTATGAACATTTGAATAGAATAAACCTAGGTACCATTGACACTCTTCTAGGATTATACAAACATTTGCCTAGTTATTTCAATAATGCTTAAAAGATAGATTCTATTTTTGAAAAAAAAAAACAAGAGTACAAAGTGCTAGTACTGATAGGAATGGCCATTTATTGACATGCTTATTGTGATTAGTTCATTTTTGCTTTGTTCCACCCTCCAAGTTGGGGAAATTTGCAGCTTTGAAAGAGGAAACCTGTGTAAATGGTATCAGCCAATCCCAGTAAATTTACTTCGAGATTCAAACACATTCAGGTGGGGACTTGGTAACGGGATTACTATTCATCACGGAGAAGAAACCCACAGGCCATTGGTGGATCATACCCAGTAAGTGAACACGTCTTTGGATGTGTCTCTTAGGGAATATTCATTATGTGGCTTGCAAATACCTGTCTCACCACCTTATCCTAGGCTAGTGCTGTTGAAAAGATAAATGTTTAAACTAAAGAATGAGAAGCCTGAGTATATTCTTTCATACGAAATTGAAAAAAAAAATTAATTAAAAAGGCAATGAATGTTCTCGTGAATGTCATAGAAATAGAGAAAGGCATGGATAAGTACACAAAACTAATTTGTAATATCATCACTCTGGAAAGCACTGTTAGTATGTTGTGTTTCAAATTATTCCTTCCTCTCCTCCTCAAATCCCTTCCCTCCTTTTCCATCTCCTCTTCCACCTCCTGTCCCTTCCCTCTTCCTCTATCTTCCTACTTCCCTATCCCCTTCTCCTTTCTCTCTCTCTCCTCATTCTGATGTGTATTTGTGATACACATATTATCACAGTTTAAGTGTGCAGATTTGCTCTATAGATGAATGAAAATATTTTATTCACTTTGCAATAAATGATGCCATTAAATATTCAAATCTCCATGTATAACATGATTTGCATTCCATTATAAGGGGATTCAGTCATTTACTAATCTGTTCCTGACTAGCAGAGCTCCCATTAATTTCATTTTATCCCAATATTATAAAGTTGCTGCAAAAAGAAAGAAAAGTGTAATGCCTCCTGCATGAGAAGCACTGCCATAGACACTGGAGATAAACCAGTGAATGAAACAGGTAATCCTTGCTCTCGTTAGGGAGACAGGCCATGAGCCAATAAATAGAAAGTGTTGCAGATGGTGTTAGGTGCTATTCAGAAGAAGGGAAACGATGAATGAGTGAGTGACGGATGAATTCTTTCTGAATGGAGCCCAAAGGGAAGCCCCCCAATGTGGGAACTTGCAGGAAGACGAGTATGGCTGGGGCGGGATAAGCAAGGGAAAACTGTGCAACAAACGTAATCATTATTATTTTTAATTGAATGGACTATTAAAATTTTTGCCCATTTACAATTTTTTTTACATTTTTGTGAAATGTGCGACTCTAGTATAGCTTTGTGTGTTTTATATATCAATTTTTCTATTGTTTGTTTTTATTTTGTGAATTATGTTGTATAAATGAATCTGTATTACAGTGATATATAGACTTTTAGCACATAGTCTAAAAAGTCAAAGAGGATTGACAGTCTCATAAAGACAAACAGTGTCCTTCCTTTAGTAACTCCAATCCAATTCCCTAGTCGTATCCTTTCATGTCCTAAGATCATGTAATTATCCTTCTATGCTCTTCTAACTTTTATTAGGGACTGGTTATAGGTGGAAGGTCTGTATTTATAAAAGAATATAGTTATATAGCTATTTCTTGATTCAAAAGCTGGAACCCATTCTACTAAGTGAAGTATGCCAAGAATGGAAAAATAAGCACCACATGTACTCACCACCAAACTGGTATTAACTGATCAACACCTAAGTGCACGTATTGTAATAACATTCACTGGGTGTCGGGCAGGTGGGAGGGAGAAGGAGGGGATGGGTATATACACACTATTCGGTGCAGTGTGCACCGTCTGGGGGATGGATATGTTTGAAGCTGTGACTTGAGTGGGGCAAAGGCAATATATGTAACCTAAACATTTGTACTCCCATAATATCCTGAAATAGAAAAGAAAAAAACTTTTTAATTTTTAAAACTAATCTTGAAAACTATTTAAGAAAAATGGCTTTCAGAGCTCAGCTTTAAATTTCTAGAGCCAGACAGCTGAGAGAGAAAAGCCTCTCTGTGATTTCCCAATTTGTTGCATTATTTTTAGGTGTTTAGTGTATAATAGGTCTCAATAATTATTTGTTGAATGAATTGGCTGAGAATTAGTTTCAGCATATTTATGCTTTGTAACTATAGGCTATGAGGCACAGCATTAAATATATTTTAAATAGGAACAGTTAATACATCATATTTAACATACATGTTCCATGTGATAATGGATCATAGGACAGGAACAACCCCTGTCTTCCTCTTCCCTCTTCCAGGCTCCTCCCTCAGCCAGCAAAGGGTGGTTATTAATATTTTTTACTTTGTGGTAAGAAACAGTTCTTATGCATTGTATGTCCTACTTGATAGCTTATAGTAAAACCCTAAGCTCTGTTTTCCAAATTTCATTTTGTATATTTAAAGGGAAGCCTTTCTAATTTAGAAAAGGCTTTTCTCTTTCAGGTGTCTGGCTCTAGAAATTTAAAGCCCAGTTTTGAAGGCCATTTTTTCTGAAATAGTTTTCAAGATTAGTTTTAAAACTTAAAAAGTTTTATGCCAATTCTTTTTATATCTTCACATTCTGCAATCCCATCTCTCTTTAAGACAAAGATTTTTTTCTTTTCTGGCTCAATCTGATAAGGATCATTTATACATAAGTACAAGAGAAAAAGAAAGGCACATGAATGCATTTCAAAATATTTTTTCACTTCATACACTTAATGAAGTAATAAAAAGTCTAGAAAAGTCTTAATAGGGTAAGAATATGTGTGTAGTTGAGTATCAGACAAGGTCTTAAAATGTATGTTTTCATCATGAAAATGAAAATGAAATTATATCAGCTCAATAAAGTGACATTCTAATTTTTTGTATCCACACTTTAATGGACTAGTCTTGGTACATCTTAAGTGAACTCTGTGATATAAAATTAGGGTGGTATCTTTATTTTTTATTTTATTGTTTGCAGAAGAGTAACACTATTCTACACAGTTGATTCATTCCATGCTTTTTACAAGAATTAGAAAAAGGCATCTCTTCTTGTAAGGCTAAGCATACAAGGTTTGTCCAGAAAGTATCCAGCCATTGTTAATGTAACAAGAATGGTTTGCACAATATTGGCCAAAGAGAGTGTACTAGTCATGAGCATGTGGGAACAATGACCACCTTACTGTACTAGTCAGTGGGGCACTAGATGCCCGTGAGTGACCATGTGTACTGTCGTATTCAAATGACTGAATGAGTAGAGCAACAAATCTGCATCAAATTTTGCATTAAGCTTGAATGTTCCTCCGTGGAAGCTTTTAAGATGATTCAGGAGACTTTCGGGGATGATGCAATGAGTGCAGTGCAAATAAAAGTGTGGTACAAACACTTCAAAGATGGTCGAGAATCTGTTAAAAGTGATCCACGTCTGGAAGGCCTGCAACAAGCAGAACACCTGAGAATGTTGGACGTATAAGGGCTGCAATCAACAAAAATCAGCATTGGGCAGTGCAAAATCTAGAAGCTGATGGGATTCCAAAAACTACGTCCGAGATTTTGACACAGGATCTTGGCATAAAATGCGTCATAGCAAAATGCACTCCACACCTTCTGCTACCAGAGCAGAAGGAACACGTGCGGCATTTGTGAACGACTTGCTTCAAACTGCTACTGATGAACCAAATTTTCCTCAAGAAGGTCATAACCAGAGATGAATGTGGGTCTACAGCTATATCCAGAACGGAAGGCCCAGCAGTCCCAGTGGAAATCGCCTGGTTCTCCTTGCTGGAAGAAGGTGGGGCAAAGTCGCAGGAAGATCAGGCCCATGTTAACTGTGTTATTTGATTGTGAATTCATTGTCCTTCACTAGTACGTTCCCCCAGGACAATTAATAAGTAACACTACCTCAGTGTTCTTCATTGGTTGAGAGGCAAGGTGGGAGAATGGCAGCAGCTATGGGCAACAGGTGATTGGCAGCTTCATCACCACAATGCACCCACCCATGCATCACATCACTCTCCTGCAGAGTTTTTTGGCAAAACATCAAATCACTCCAGTGACTCCACCCCCTTACAACCCAGATTTGGTGCCCTGCGACTTCAGGCTTTTCCCAAAACTAAAATCACCTTTGAAAAGGAAGAGATTTCAGACGGTCAGTGACATTCAGGAAAGCATGATAAGTTAGCTAATAGGGTGATTCCAACACAGGATTTAGCAGAGTGTTTTGAATAGTGGGAGAACTGTGTGAGGTCCCGAGGTGCTACTTTGAAGGGGACTGAGGCATCATTGTCCTATGTACAATGTTTCTTGTATCTTCTTCAGTACATGTCTCTATTTTTCATATTAAGTGGTGGATACTTTCCAGGCAGACCTTGTCCTATACCTCACAGAGCTTAGTGAGTGGGTACTCCCTTCATCCTGCTTTGCAGGGCCCAACTGAGGACATCTGGTGTGAATTTTATCCCTAAGATTGTAATCGAGGGATATAGAAATAAATGTTCTTGACTATAATGCAATGAAATAATAAAGTAAAATTTATTCAATGTAAATGTCATAAGTTGCAAATTACATGTCCTTTTGAGATTGAGGTTGGTAAAGTTTCCATTTCCTTTAAATTATTCAGTGAGAGGGAACATTTAGGAAATTTTTTTTCCTTAGTATTTTGGGAAAAGAACCATAACCTCGTAAGAAAATGAAAAAACAAACAAACAAAATAGAAGCAAAATGAATGTGTGCCCATTCATGCTTCAGCAACTCCTAGGGGAGTTGGCAAAAACAGTCCCCCCTCAGCTGAGATTAAAAAAACAAATTCATGGGCAATATACGTAACCTTAACATTTGTACCCCTCATAATATGCTGAAATAAAAATAAAATAAAATGGGTAAAAACAAAAAAGATGTGCCCCCCCCCAATTATTTGCTTATTATTGGACCAAGATATTTGGAACATCTGGAATCTGAGCCTTATAGTTCAAATTTAAATATGCTTAGAATACTGTAGATTTAGAAGCATTGTGTAATGATTCCTTTCAGTTTATAATTTTGTATGATCTCAGAAACCTGTACTCTGACCTACACAATCAGTTTAATTGGCCAAGTCTCTTAGCCCAGGCAATGTTTCTATAGTACATAAATTGGTTCATAGCTAAGCACGATAAATTTCATGATCACTTTTATCTCATAAGAAAAGCCCTTATTTGACCCAATTTATTCATTTTTATTGCTAGAAGCCAAAGAGAGCAAAATTTTAAGTCCTTGGTCCTCAAATTCATTTTATTTGACTAAATGTCCATCTGTTGGTTAAACAAGGTTTAATATTAATATTTTTTAGTAGTATGAAATCATCCCCTCAAGCAAAATTAAGTTCTCCACAGTTCATCATTCACATGAAATGATATCTAGTGGAATACCTGTGCATATTCTAAGTCAGTGGTTTTTAACTATGCTCATAGAAGCCTTGGGGGGAATTTCTCGAAGTGTGTTTCAAAGACCACTAAACATTTACATATAAATATATTTATATATATTTAAATGCAGATTCAAAAAAACTTGGATCAGTATCTCTGGGAATATAGCAGGGAACTGGTATTTTTAGTATAATTCCCACATGGTTATAGAATTTCATCCTTAGGGGTTTGCATGGCAAGAAGTGGGGAAAGTATTGCTTAAAGAGAGATGGTGGCTTTCTCACCTCCTGATTCCAATTTTGATCAGAGCAGATTCAATTTTCTCTAAATCTAGTGACAAATTTTTGAGGGGAAAAATGTTTCAAAAGAAACAATAATTGTTCTAGGGTCACTTCATTTAAAACATAAAATCAAGTTTGTAAAATAACTATGATAATTGTGAAATACTTTGAGAGACATCTCTTTACCCTGTGTTGATCTAAAAAACATGTAATTTCAAGGTACCCACTGGCTTGCCTCGTTCATGGTATAATACCCAAAGTTTTCCTCAAACCTTTTTGTGTGCATGATTTCTTCCTTCTCTAATCTAATCAAAATGACCTTTGTCTTTCTGTTGGATTAAAACCAGAACACACTTGTGAATCTTGTGGTTACCTGGAGATGATGGATATTTTTAAATGTTTTGGATTTAAGGACTTGCTTACAGGTTGTTGAGAAACTATTAATTATAATATGTACCATCTCATTCAAAATTACTAAGCAAATAAGAACAGAATTTCATAAATGCGCTGCTTATTTGAGAAGTAGAAGTACCCAGATTTTTCTTTTTATGTCATAGCACTGATTATTGTTTTTCAGTTGAAAATGAATTATAATCCCCACTGATGTTCATGCACCTACGTTCCTATCTATATTATACGTTTGTACAGACTTGACATCATTATAAACTAAAAAGCACATAAATAATGCAAACTGTTTATGTATGACATAACTCAGCATATCATTCTATTTCTAGTGCTAGATATGAATGTGGATAAAAGCTTCGGTAAACAGAAAATATTGCAATATTTTCTGCTTTGTAACATAACAATTTTCAAAACTTTAGTCCCTTAGACATTAACTACCGGAATAGAATTGTTGCCTTCTCAGAGACTAGTAAGAAAATAAGCCAATATTTTATAGGCCAATTTAGAAGCCTTAACACTTTCCCAACATAATTTTTAATAGATCAAGATTTTTAAATCTAAATTAATGGTTAAATACCAGTATTTAGAAACAATTTTACTGCAATAAAAATAAGGTGCAAACAGCCAAAATCTAAATTAACTGTAGTAATTTTATTTTAACTGTTTTAATATTTATCGGCAAGTGGCATTCTGGCAGTGTCGCCAAAATACTGAATATAAAGAAGGCATAATTATTCCTCTAAACACACAAAAAATGGCCTTATTTTACATTGTTCTTGAGTTGAAGACCTATTCTTTGTATTTTCATACATATCAGTAATTTGTTGTGTTTAATTTAGTTAATTAAATCACTTAAATTTTAATTTTATTCAAAAGTATCTTAGCTGGATAAGTAATTTTTAAAAATTAACTACAGTGGCTTAAAATACTTAGAATTTAAAAGAAATCTATGCTGAAAATATTACTTCTAAAGCATACCTAAAATGACAACAGAGAGTGAGAATTTGCTTTATGTAGCGTATTTGCTATATAAAGTAAAGTTTTAGAAGATATTGATAATGTATATGATTTTATGATATGCTCCCCAAATCACAACATTACATCCACTTTCATTATATAATTTTAAAATATGCTTTTCCTTTCATCTCCTTAAAACTAAGTAAATATATTTGTATTCCAACTCTGCTCAGAATTGTTATAGTTGTAGAAAATTTGGGGGAAAAACATATTTCCTCAACTATAGAAAGGTAAATTAGACTTAATGCCATATAATGAGACAAGGGTTTGAAAATATGAACATATTTTATCACATGTGAATCATTTTCGTGACATAAATATCTTACAGTGATTTGTGCACATATGTCAATTACTCAAAGATTTTTATTGCTTCGAAGATTCATAGGTAGTCTCGACTAGGTACAAAATTTGTTCTTACATTGGGCAGGTATTTCCCAAGCCCCTACTTTTTGTGAACAGAAAACTGAATTAGATATGGATCAGCATATACAGGAGTAGGTGCATAATACCCAATAGAAAGCACTACATGCTGAAAGAGCAGTCCACTCAGGTAACAACCCATCAGGTTTATATGCTTGGTTGTATGTCTGTCTTTAATAATACCTGAAGGCATTCTCTTTGTATTTGGTTGGATTATACAATTTAACTAAAATACTAAGAGTAAGGGCCACATACTGATCTCTTTAAGAATTTCTTAACTCTTTTACAAAAAAGAGCTACAAAAAAGTATTTTATTTTTCTGCAAAGGAAAAATTTATTTTTATTTTAGGAAAATGTTTAAATATAGATAAGAAAGACAAACAGTAACATTAACTATAATTGTACCATCATGATATAAGCATTGTGCATATAAGCACATATATTTTTTAATAAATATGCTTTCATATTGACTATATTGTTTCTAATCTGCTTTTAATTTTATATATAATCTATAATCAGCTATTTACCAATACTTTTTTTAATTTATTTTTTTATCTCAAATTCTGTGGGTACAAATATTGTTAGGGTTACATATCTTGTCCCTGACCCACCCTGCTCTGCCAGAGCTTCAAGCGTGTCTTACCAATACTTTTTAATGGGCCAATAGTGTTTATTAAATGAATGTACCAAAATTCACTAATTCAATTCTTTACTATTTGATTTATGAGCTGCTTTTGGTGATAACCAATTTAATTTTTTTAATTTTTTATTTTTAAAATTCAATAACTTTCTTTTCTTTTTTCTTTTTTTATTTCAGCATATTATGGGGGTACAAATGATTAGGTTACGTGTGTTGCCTTTTCCCTCATTCCCCTCCACCCCAAATCAGAGTTTCAAATGTGTCCATCCCCCAGACAGTGCGCATCACACTCATTATGTATGTATATACCCATCCCCTCCTCCCTCCTCCCATCTGCCCGACGCCTAATAAATGTTATTCCTATATGTCCACTTAGGTGTTGATCAGTTAACACCAATTTGCTGGTGAGTACATGTGGTGCTTATTTTTCCATTCTTGGGATACTTCACTTAGTAGAATGTGTATAACCAATTTTAATTAGTCTTCATTGAACAATATATATTTTTGTCCACATCTCAGTTTATCTACTGAAAGAAAGTAGCATTTTTGTTAATTATTATTCATATTTTAAGAATTTGATTTATAAGTCTAACTTACTCTTAAAAAATGTAACATCATTGCAAACAGTAGATGATGGTATCTTTTTCTGTATACTTGCCAACACTATTTAAATTTTTTTTATATTTTCTAATTTAATAGGTCAAAATAGCATCCAGTAGTATATTTTTTTCATTTCTTTGATAATAATGAGGCTCACCTGTTTTTTCTTTATACCTTGTCCAAGTGTATGTAGTGTGTGTGTGTATTTACTATTTGTGTTCTTTGCTTGCTTTGACATTTGTAGTTTTTGTGTCATTGATTTGCAAGATCTTTTAAGCATTGATTTTTATCTATTATTAATTTTGCAAAGGATTTTTCCAGTTTTTACTGGCCTTTTGATACTATTTATCATATTTTTACATTTCAAAATTCTTAGTTTGTACATCATTATTCTGCCAACCTTATTCTTCATGGTTTATCTCTCTATTGTGCTTAGAAATACCTTCTTCACTCTAAGTTTATATATAGTTCACCTACATTTTCTACTGGACTTTAGTAGTTTTGGTGTTTTACAGTTTTATCTCTAATTCATCTTGCAATTGATTTTGGTGAATGTTATGGGAAAAGAATCTCTTTTATCTTAATAATTAGCCAGTTGACTTAATACTTTTTAATGGAAGCAGTCTGGCTTCATTAACTATAGTTTGTCACTGAGAGACTTCAAGCTCTAGGTGGTGAAATCCCTGTCTCAATCCTGGCAATTTTCTGTTGCTAACACTTCTTGATGAGCATATTGAGTAGAATCAAAGATTAAAGTCCTGTCACGTGGAGCCAGAAATCTGCTTTTATGTTGCTGTGATTGTTCACCCAGAAGGGAATCCTGTGACTACACTAATCCAATGTGCCTTGCTGGCCTGTTGCTACATGGGCACCTCTCCCTTCTGGGACAACCAGTGGTGCCCATCTCACAAGACTTGCCCTGCCACAAATTCAAGGACTAACTCTTCTTTACATATGTAAAAACCTAAGGAACCTAAGTGTTCAGGATTCTTTGATGCTTTTCCTACTCTGCCTTGGTGCCTTATTTTGGAAGAGCATTCTCAAACTCAGGGTATCCTATTTCCTTTAGGTTTATATTGTTTGATTTTTTTTTTTTAATGCAGGATCCTGTAGGCTTGTAGGTAAGAACCTGAACTTCAAAATTCCTAATTAAGTTGATTCTGATTTGGGAACCAGGAGATTGGGTTGCAGGTGGCAGTGTAGAGTGGATTTCCAGTGCCTGTATTAGTTTCTAGTGGCTGCTGTAACAAATAACCACAAATTTGGCTTTAAACAACAGAAATGTATTTTCTCCTGATTCTAGAGGCAAAAAGTCTAAAATCAGTACACTGGGTCAAATATAAGGTATTGGCCAAGCTGTACAGGCTCTAGCAAAGGCTCTGGCAAAGAATCTGTTCCTTGCTTCCTCCAGTGTTAGGTGGCTGCCAGCATTCCTTGGTGAGGTGGCTGCATCACTCCAGTTTCTGCCTCCATGGTCACATTGCCTCCTCCTCTTTTATTCTCTGCCAAATGTCCCTCTGCCTCTCTCATTATCACATTTGTGACTGCATTTAGAGTTTGTCCTGATAATCCAGAATAATATCCCATTTCAAGATGGTTAGCTTAATCACATTTGCATAGGGTTTGCCATATAAGGTAACCCAGAAGGGAATCCCTAAGGATTCAGACCTTATAGTTTTGGGCATCATTATAGTGCCCAAGTTCTGGAATTAAATAACATAAGGTCTAAATCCCAGATGCAGTGTTCATTAGTCATGTGGACTTAGGTGGTGACATAGACTCTGTGCTTTCATTTCTTCATCTAAAAGGAAAAAATGGGCAGAAAACTACATGATTCATATAGTTATTGCCAGCCATAAGTAGTAAAATGCAGGGAAAACAATTATCAAAGTACCTGTCTCATAACACAATGTTAAATGTTAGTTACTGTGTTGTGACATAAGATTGAAAGGATATAGTAGATAAAATTGCCTTATACCCTACAAAGGAGATTTTTATCACGGGGTAGGGGCAGGGCATTCAGGAGCCATTGCAGGTTCTTTATACAAATTAGTCAGAAGATAATAGAAGTTCATTAAATATTTAATCTGTATCTGTGAATTGATAGAGTGGAGAAAGAAAAAAAAAAGCTGAAAGTAAGACAATTAGTTGAACTTATTGAACAGGTTTTTATTGACGTGAACATGTTGTTGAAAGAAACATCTTTGAAAAGGAAAGACCTTATATGTCTCCCCTAGACCACAAGCTCCAGGAGGGTAAAAACAATGTTATTTTGTTCACTGATTGTAGCCCTCATGCCTAACAAAGCAAATTCCACCTACGCTGCATTCTTAAGTACATCAGAGTTACCTGGAGAGCTTGTTAAAACACAAGAATCTTGGGTTTACCCCAGAGTTTCTGATTTAGTAGATCTGACGTAGACCCCAAATTTACAAGTTTAACAAATTCCCAGATAACACTGATGCTGCTGGTGTGGGAACTTTACTTTGAGGACCACTGATTTAATCAAGATCTGTTTCTTGAAACTGTAGCAAATTGGAATTAATTACCTGGAGGGCCTGTTAAAACATACAGATACCCAGGCCCTATTCCATTCATTTAAATCAAAATTTTGATGGTGGACCTAATTGTGAGTATTTTTATAAAGCATCTCAGGGTGTGCAACCAAGTCTTGGAAAATGACCGTCCACACTAAGCAGATAATCCAAAACACAAACTCCAGGGAATATCTCTTGCTCCGGTTCCCATAAGGAATGGCTCTGAAAAAATGGGCTTCTTTGATAACATTTTCACCTTTATCAACTTCTTGGATATGCACCAACATGACTACTTTTTTTTACACTTTTTCCTCCAAAGGTAACTCTTTCCTTTCCTAGAATCAGAGTCCTTTTAAATGTCCAGTTTTTAAATTTTTTTTTTCTGAAATGCTTGGCAGTTTCTTATTTGGCAAATTGCTATTCTAACCTTCCTAGATAGGTGTTTTATATGAGGAGCAAGCAGGCTTTGGCATGATTTTTTTTTTTTTCAATACAGAAAAGTATTGAAGTCTTTATCATATTGTGAAACAATCTTCTAGAAATAATAAATTATTCTTAAATTATTAAATGTTCAAGATTATTTTGAGCTTTTATTGACTTATCCTTAGCATTTAAGTATTAAGAGGATTTATATTTAAGGCATATGCTCACTCTAGAGTCTGCCAGCATTATAATATCAAGATAAGTTGGAATTGGTTTATAAGGGATGCAGTTAATTATCTTATTGGTTACTCATGTATTGCTTTATTGACATGATGGGTATTTGCTATGGAAGCCTTTCATTATTTATCATAAAAATGTAGCTAAAGAAATTGTTAATTAAGTTATCCCTGTTCTCTTTGTGAAAATATTTGTGAGAAATTAGTTTCCAGACTATTGTGAGCATGTGATATAAATTTACTAAATAATTGGTATGGTTTTGTGTTTTCTTAAGGTGCTCATTTATATTGCTGATTATCCTTCCCTCCTCACATTGGCCCATAGAAGGCTAGAACCAGATTTTTTTATCTACTGTTAGTCTGTGAAAGTTCTAGTATGCATTTTGTGATCTAGTTTTACCCTTGACTTGATTTTAGTGTATCAGCTCCTATTTTCTCATGGTCTTATCTTTATTTATATATAAATATATGTGTGGGTATGTGTATCTTTTAGTTTATGATATTGCAGTATATTGTATATAATTTTGTAAAGAGCATTAAATTCTGACAAGGTGAATTTTAAATAAATAACAAAAATTAAATGTAAAAGGTATTAGTCATATTAACAATCTCATTAGAAATATACTAGTTCTGTGAACTTTGTTTTAATTGAAATAATTTATTATTTACTTATAATTGTTTTCCTTTTAATGAAGTAATTCCAGTTTCTTCATTATTATTATTCACTATAAAATTATTAAAAATAGTTTTAAAATTCTATAATTATAAGATTAAAAGAAGGAGTACATATAGACTATGTTTTCTTTAGGTAACTAAAATTATTTACATATTTTGTTTGTGGCATGACAGTAAAAGTAATGAAGGTTTTGGAATAATGAAGTTTGGGGTAAGATTCCAGATCATCATAACTATTCTTTGTAATTTTCTTTACATATCTAGTTACATTTTTTATAAGAATGTAGTGGCTGTGTTCACTGCCTCATAAATGTATAAACTATCTTTATAGTATCATTTATATTCCCTAAAAAATATTACTTTTGAAGGCATGTGGAAATGCAATTTAATAGCTATTTTGCATACCAGTTATGAGAAATACTTTATGCAAGTAACGGAAGGAGATAACAAAGATCTTAACTTTTAGATAAGACCAAAAGAAGTAGGTATCATTTAAAATAGAATATAAGGACCATAAAGAAGGTACACAGTGTTATTTGGGCACAGGAGGGAGACTTCATGGCATACAAAGTACAAAAGCATTATGAGAAAGGTCATTTTTTATCTGGCTCTAAAGATTCACACAGAATTTTACTAAGCAGAGTGATGGATGTACCCAGCATGGGAGAAAGATAAATGATAGTTTTATCATGTAAAAACACAGTAACTAAGAGCCAGGGCTTAGAAGGTGTCTTTGCCTGTTTTGTGTTGCTATAAAGGAGTACCTGAGACTGGGTAATTTATTTTTGAAAAGATGTTTATCCAGCTCATGTTTCTGCAGACTGTACAAGAAGCATGGCACTGGCATCTGCTTGGATTCTAGTGAGGGCTTTCGTGCTGTGTCAAAACACGGTGGAGAAGGTCAAAGGGACCAAACCCAAGGGATGTCCTGGCTTTATAACAACCCACTCTCCTGGGAACTAATCCGTTCCCCACCCTGCCCCCCCCCAGCCAACCAATCCAGCCTTGTGGGAGTGGGAACTTACTCACTAACAGAATGGCACCAAGCCATTTATGGGGGATCTGCCCCCATGACACCCCTACTAGCCCCACCATCCAACACTGCCAGGCTGGGGAGCAAATTTCAACATGAGATTTGTTTGGGACAAACAAACTATACCCAAATCATAGCAGAGGAGAAATAGATGATTCTCAGGTTCAATGCCTTGATGGTTGGAGGACCAGGAACTGAAAATAGCAATGGAGACTTTACCAAAAGGAAATAATTTTCAAGAGACTTGATGAGAAAGAAAGAGGAAGAAAAGATATCCCAGGGGATCCTGTGTATATGTGTGTGTGACTACCATTTGATCCAGCAATTCCACTACTGGGCATTTACCCAAAAGATCAAAAGTCACTTTATGAAAAATACACCTACACTCGAATGTTTATAGCAGCACAATTCACAATTGCAGAGCTATGAAAACAACCCAAGTGCCCATCAATTCATGAGTGGATTAATAAAATGTGGTATGTGTATACCATGGAATACTACTCAACTTTAAGAAACAATGGTGATATAGCACCTCTTGTATATTCCTGGATACAGCTGGAACCCATTCTACTAAGTGAAGTATCTCAAGAATGGAAAACCAGCACCACATGTACTCACCAGCAAATTGGTATTAACGGATCAACACCTAAGTGGACATATAGGAGTAACATTTATCGAGTGTCGGGAGGGTGGGAGGGGGGAGGAGGGAAGGAGTATATACAACCACAATGGGTAAGATGTGCAATGTTTGGGGAATGGACATGCTTGAAGCTCTTACTTGAGGGGGGAGGGGGCATGGGCAATATAAGTAACCTTAACACTTATACCCCCATCATACGCTAAAATAAAAAAAAAAAAAACCACAAATGGATAATGAGATCACAGCTGTAAGAGAAGAGCATGCCTGTAGAAACTTGCAGAGTACCTTTTTTAGCATCAGCAGGACTAGAAAAGAGACAGAAAAGTAAACAATGTTTTGGTAAAGAGGCTGAGATGCTCAGCAGTATGCATGGTTGAGACTTTAGGAAAAGCACAGAGGTGTTGGCTGACAGGGATAGGAGACCCCAAAGCCCAACTTGAGTCAGTTCACTCCATATTTGAGTTAAGATGATTGGCTACTAGACATTTTGCCTTCCAGAAGTGAACATCTGTCTTCCTGAGAAGAAAATAACATCATCCAGACCCTCTCTTCCTATTTCCAGACATAATGTATGGGGAGGAGGGGAGCAATCCTAGAATTCTATATCTAGTAAAAATATTCTTCCAAAATGAAGGCAAAATAAAGACATTTTCAGACAAATGAAACCAAAAGAAGTTGTCACCAGAAGACTTACACTAAAGAAAATTCAACAGCCAAAAGGAAAAGAGTCCTAGGTAAAAATAAGAAATACCTTATATTTGACCCAGTGTACTGATTTCAGACTTTTTGCCTCTAGAATCAGGAGAAAATACATTTCTGTTGTTTTAAGCCACCAAATTTGTGGTTATTTGTTACAGCAGCCACTAGAAACTAATACAGGCACTGGAAATCCATATACTAGCCCAAAACCAAAACAAGAAAGCTGGAGTAACAATATCAATATCTGAGAAAATAGATGTTAAGTCAAAACTACTACTGGAGACAAAGGGTCATTTTATCATGATAAGACAGTCAGTAATGTTGACTAATACAATCTTGACTAATACCAAGTATACATCATATTTCTAAGTTTGGGTATCTTGTAATTAATCCTTAAATAAATAAATATTTGATAGAATGATTATAAGACACTGAATGGAAAAATTCTGATTAAAATGATAGGTTTTAACACACTTCTCTCAGAAAGAGATAAAACAGACTAATATAAGTACATAGAAAAATCAAACAATATAATTAAGAGACTTGAACTAATTCACATATATAAAACTCTATGCTAGTTCTACCCGGTGGAAATATAATTTTTATTTTTGTATTTACAAAGTTGTAATTTGTAATTCTCTGGTAGGTGAAGTATATAACAACAACAAAAAGTAGGTAAGAATATTTCTGATAATATATTTATTTACATTAATATATAAACAATATTCACTTCAATGTGTTATCAGTATAAAGTTGAAATGTACTTTGTTCCTATTTTTATAATAAATCCTCAAAATCTAGTATAAATCTTACATCCCACACTGCAATTTGAATACTAAATTCCCTTTGGCAGTAGTTGTTCTTTATTTTGACTTCATAAAGTTTACATTTTGAAAAAGTAGATTTGTATGTTCAAATTATTTAAAATATACTTATAAGTTCAATATGTATTTAAAAAACTGGTCCATCATTTTTGGAAGAATCATTTTGACATTAAAGCAACACCATATGTGATGGTTAATGGTAGGTGTTAACTTGACTGGGATAAGGGATACCCAGATAGTTGGTAAAGCATAATTTGTGGATACGTCTGTGAAGGTGTTTCTGGAAGAGATTGGCATTTGAATCCATGGACTGAGTAAGGAAGATCTGCCCTCACTAAAGTGGGCAGGTACCAGGAGCAAAGAGGCAGAGGAAAGGCAAATTTGACTCGAACCAGCAGTCACACAGTTTCTCAGGGCTTTGGACTTGGACTGAGCTATGTCACTGGCTTCCCTGGTTTTCCAGCTTGTAAATGGCGTATTATGGGACAATTCCCACAATGAATTCCCCTCCTATCTATCTATCTACATATCTATATTTTCTGGGTTTTTTTCTGGAGAATCTTGACTAATACAGCATATCAGTTTCAAAATTATAAGTTATATAAATTCCCTAACTCCTGTGTCACCTTAGTGTTATTAACATTAATTACAAAGGGATATATCATAAACTGAAAGGCAACTTTAAATTTATCAATGTCAGCAAAACATTCTTCAAATTTTCTTATAGATTTGTAGCCAATTTCATAAGGCTATCGATTACATTTAAATTAGCCTGCATGTTGATTTATGTTAGAAAAATATGTAACATCATTATTATTGATTTGTATTATGAAAAGTTTTGATTTCAACATAAATTCTTTCACCTGCCACCTTTGTGACCAAGGTCAAAAATAATCTTTTCTCTTTTTTTTAAATTTTTTTAAGCTTCAAATTTAGCTTGTTCATCTGCATTGTGATACTAGTGAGAAACTGTACATCACACTGCCAGTTTTGTCTTCATTGCTTATTAATGATATGGCAAGCATTCCTTATTTTTTCAAGAAAATCTTGAAGTTAATAGTTCAGTAAGTGCTTATATAACTTTTCCATCATTCAACCAAGTGTTGGCAAAGAGCCCACAATCATTGAAGTCATTGCCTTGTACTTTCTTCAATGGTTCCTTGAGCTGGAGATGATCCAGAGTGCTAGTAAGTACATACCGAATGTCTTTAACAACTGAATGGATGGAACTTTTTATAGAACCTGCTTCAGAAAGCTGAGCTCAGCTCCCCCCCCTTCTCTAACTGCAATTTTTCTCTGAAAAATATATGATTGAGAAGTATTTATAATCCAAGATTGAGTTTTTTCAGGTTATGATTGGACAATATATATTTTTTTAAATTTTGAAGTAGTCTGAGACTTTATATGCCCCAGATGCTGGGCAGTGCCATTCATAGAGCATAACTCAATATAAAGCTGAAGAAAAGTGTTTGCAAACTTTTCTATTTTGAGCCAATTTATTGTTGTTAGAAAGGTTTTGAATTCTATGGTAAATTATTTGGTAGCTTAAATGATGATCTTTCATTTCTTTTCCAGCCTATGTTTTCATTTCATTGTGTCCATGTTAACCCTGTTAGAAGATAATAACTGCTTT
Organism: Microcebus murinus; assembly: GCF_040939455.1. NCBI lineage: Eukaryota > Metazoa > Chordata > Mammalia > Primates > Cheirogaleidae > Microcebus > Microcebus murinus. The sequence goes on along the minus strand of NC_134128.1, from coordinate 10,722,276 downwards.
TTGAAGATAGAGTAACTTAATTCTGATATTTTCTGTCCTCAGCACATTGCTGGGTACAATTAACATTCAACCAATTCTTCTTTTTTATATACTTAAAATGAAATTCAGTGGAGGAGAATAATCCAATCATGCTGAACAGCAGTATATGACTGCAGTTCAAAGAACAGGGAATTGTAAGGGAACAACGTATTTGCAGTTATGTTGCATGAGTCCTGCATTTATGACATAAACAATGTTATTGTTTCTTGAGTTGGGATATATTGCACAGCCACTGTGCAAGAGTGTGTACCCATTATACACTTTGGCAGAACAGAAATATTCTCAGCTACAGAAACATCAAGTTGTCTCATCTGAGCCAGAGGATTTTTATCTGTATCCTATTATTTTGTCCTTAAGAGGAATACTTGATGAATTAGCTCTGCTCTACCCCACCGCCTTGTCTGTGGCATATGCTGTGATTCTGCTGGGATGTAATTTCTATGAGTCACTCAACAGGGAGGAGAATGTCCATCAGATTTGGAAGAGCTGAGCTGAACACAGCTAGTAATTCTATCCTTTTATTAAATAGCTCAGGAGATGTGAAAACTTAATTGTGGCTGAGTAGTACTCCATGGTATACATATAGCACATTTTATTAATTAAAAAGATGCCTAAACTTGAGACTAAAGTCAGCAGTAGGTGGTAGGTGGTAAAATTCTAATTCAATTCTTTTTCGTTCCAAACCCAATTCTCTGTCCAGTATGTTTCCTCCTCAGGATAAAACTATAAAGAATGACTATGACTCTGTCATTAGCTTCAGCATATTGTTTTCATTGCAAATTTGCACCAAAGACCCATGCCATGTAGTTTGCAAGTAAAAATATGCTTGTTTCCTTAAGAACTTATCATTATGTGCACTAATATGTCATCCACACTACTAGTGAGTATGTATCAATAAAATTGTAATTTTTGACAGAATGTGTCAAATTCTCAATTTTATTAATCCACTCTTGTATTGATGGGCACTTGAGTTGTTTATACATCTTTGCAATTGTGAATTGTGCTTCCATAAACATTCAGCACAGATGTCTTTTTTTTTTTTTTAGAGAATGTCTTTTTTTCCTTTGAGTAGATGCCCAATAATAGGATTGCTGGATTAATCCATCCTTTTTTTTTATGGCTGAGTAGTACTCTATGGTGTACTTATATCACATTTTGTTAATCCACTTATGAATTGATGGGCACTTGGGTTGATTCCACAGAAGGCCAATGGGAACTGGGTGATACAGTCTCCAAAATTCCTCAGAGTTGGGGCTATTTTGCAAACAGTAGAGCAATAAAAGTAATATTTAATGAAGGAAAGAATGTGATTTGTTCACAGACATTACTGTGACAGAGACTGATTGGAGCAGGGCATTCATTTGTGCATGGGAACTGCTTCATTGTTGAAATCTTCTAAGTGATGAATAAGAAGCGACATTAGGAAGGACAACAGAAGGGAATGACTACGTACAGTGAATTGTGATACATTTATGATGTAAGAGCTACATAATTTGATGATTAATTGGAAATGCACATTAAAAAACAAAGAGCTAAAGATCACCATTATTTTTAAACTTGGAAAACTGGATTGACAGAAGTCCAATTAGGAACATTCTGTGGACACAGAAGAAGATAATCCATCTTATTTTTTAATCTTTAAGGGACCTAGAAGAGATTCAAGTTATTGACAAATGTCCTTCGTCTCCTTAACTTGGTCGTACAATCTTTCATTGTCTGGCTCCAGCTTCTGTTTTGGCCTCATCGTTAGCCTGCTCTCCCATCCATGCAGCTCATCTACTTATCCTCCAAATGTGACTCTATTTTGTGCCACTCTGCCTTCATTCAACAATTTCCTAATCATCTTTCCAAACATTTTTGGAGGTCAACTCTTCTAGGAAACTTGCCCTGATTGCCCTCTCTAGTCTGATCCAACAGTTCTCTGGGCATTGACTATACTGCAGTGCATGTCCCCGAGTGCCATCAATATTAATTTACCTGCCTAATTCCTTCATGATTCTGCAGGCACCTCAAGGGGAAGGATACTGACTAATGTGACTGGTCTAGTCAATACCTATCCTAGAGCTGGTCTCATACCAGGTGGCTCTGAGAAAAGAGGGACATCATGAATGACAAAAAGAAAACAAAGTTGAAACAATATTTGGGCAAAGGAGGAGAATAGCTCTTAAATGATGAAGAGAAGCTAAATACAAGGAAAAAGGAAATATAAGGGAAAAGAGAGAAGATGATAATAACATTTTGAGGATAAAATCAATTCTCCTTTCCAAGCTGTTGAAGATATAGTTTTAATACTTTTATGGATTATTTCCTTATAAGTTACAGTCTTAACTCATGCACAAACATATTACTTTTATTAACTTTGGTTATATTTTACACTGGTATGTAGGAAGTTTCTTGTAAAAAAGAAGAAAGACACAGAAAAATGTCCTGAGCTAGAATTTCTTTGGGGAAATCACTAGGTTTGAAATCAAATTTTCTCATATTCCCTTTAAAGTAAAGATCTAAATTTCCTGCCAGGGATTACTTTTTATTATCTTTTAAATTAAATACAAAGTTTTCTAACCAAACATTGGTTAGAATGTCATGAACTCAAAATATTATTCTGGAAAAACTTTTAGTGAGTTAATTAGAAAATGCAGATTTTTTAAAAGTAAAATTAATAGTAAATTAAAAATAAATTATTTGTATTTACTTTATTAATTAATTATTTTTTAAATTAAATTATTCAATAATTTAATATTTTTATTAGCATTTCTAAAACATATAAATATGAGTACCATATCCATCAATAGAATCAACATTATTTCAAAGCCTAGGGTATAATGAAAAGAAATGGAATATTTTTTATGAAATGGAAAAATCTGTGCTTAAGTTATCCTGGATTAGACCTATTCACTCTTCCTATTCAAATAGAAAAATATTTTCCTTTTCACAGTGCTTAAACTGCTAAAGTCTGTACCATTTCCATCTCATTACTAGCACTGCCGTAGAACAGATTCCAGTGGTGACATTTTGTACTCATGTTATTATAAACACAGGGAATTGGCCACAAAACATTGTGGTGGTGTTTGTTTACATTCTAAAATACTTCTAACATGATCTTCATCTTTTATATATTCAGAATTTAGACTGGCCTTTCCATCACAGGCCGTGGTGCTATAAATAACTGATAAAGGCAGTTGCTGATGAGCAAAGCTGTAGAATAATGTAAAGGTCAAAGAATGATAATTCATGGTCATCTTGAACAAAGTACATATACAAGGCATTAAAATACTGATCCTGAACTCTGGTGACAAAGCACAGGGAAGAAATGGCACAACATGATTCCCTGACATAAATGTGATTGCGAGGAGGTTAAGAACGAGAACCAACTCAACTGTTTTCTCATTGAATGTATAAATCCAAGGATCAGCTTTCTGTATATAACATAGCACAGTGGAGGGCTTAGACATTGTAGCAATGCAGCTTTGTTAAAAAAAAACAACAACAACATATATAGGGGCAGGGGAGGGAGTGGAAGGGAAAATAATCATATATAAAATGGTGCAAAGGTAGGATGTTTAAATTTTGAGGCAGCATAATGTTTAATATCTGGAAAGATGTTTCAATATATGAATATCCAAATAGGGGATTCATTTAAATTTTAAGCACAGGACATTTTCCCATTTTTTTTCAGGCCCCGATAATGTTGGAGTAAGAATGTGATTAAAAAACCTTGACTCATTGGCATACTGGTGATCATCATTTGCATCTGGCAAGCCTATTTGTACATTTCTTCTGCCCCTCATACCAGTAGGCTTTATGTTGATTTTAGATTCTAGAATAAGCAAAATTTCCTTTCAAAAGACAGTATCTAAGAAATGCTACTGCAGATGATTAGTTATAGACATGAATAGAAAGGGACTATCAATACCTGAAAGAGAAAGCCACAGGGATCATTGCCAAAACTGAGTATCTTCCAAGAGGTAAAGAATAAGGTAGTCTTGAGCAAGAGGCTGCTAGATGCAGAAGACATAGGAATGAGAAGTAAAGCCCATCACAGCCACTGAAAATGAGGACCACTGCAAGAACCTGAGAGGAAATGCCACATTCTCAAAGCCTGAAGGAGGCAACCCCAGCACCAGGAGCCATATTTTACACATGGTTCACTCCTCAAACTAGCGTAAGCTCACTAAAGGCAAATTAGAAGATTTTACATCTCCCCTGGTATCAGGCCTGAAAAATAGGGAAGCAAACTACAAGCCATTGTTGCCTGTCTTCTGCACAGACCCTAACTTTTTGAGACAGTGCTATCCATCCTTCTGCTCTCTGTCGTTTCTCCTTTGACTTTTGAGTTTCTATATTCCCACAATTAAATTAACTGGGCAATACATAGGAAAGAAGGCTTCAATATTGCTGTGCTTCTCAATCTTTTTTATTTCATCGAACCTGTAGAAAACTGGTAAGGTACACTGGGCAAATTAGATGGGATTTGAGGGGATCAGGAACTGGAATATTATCTCCTCTAGATCAAGACTAGCCATACCAGGGAGGGAAGGGGGCAAAGGTGAGCAAATATGCCACAAAACTTCCTGCCACTTTCAATGTGGATTTTCCCTCCTTAATTTGGTGTTTGCTTGGTTGCTGTAGACCTTTCAATATTTTCAAGAGTATAATATGTTTATTTTAGCCAATTTTTTTGGTTGTTTTTGACGTCCTTATGAGGGAACAGGGGCTGAAATTTCCTAGTTCCCTATTTTTTGCTGATGTCACTGTTTTCTATAGTGGAAGCATTTGATGCTACAAAATTCTCTTTACGCACTAATGTACCTTTGTGCCACAAACTTTGATGCATTTTATTTTTATTATCCCTCAGTTCAAAACATACAATTTCCTTTGTGATTCTCTTTTTCATCCAGAGATAGTTTAAAAATGAATTGTTTAATTTCTAGATTTTTTGGTTTATTTTCTAGAAGCTTTTTTTTTGTTGATTTATTAAAGTATTCTAAAATGACATTTTAGTATTTTGAAATATCTTTAGACTTTTGATGGCACAACGTATGTTGGTAAATGCTCCATGTGTTATTGAAAATAGCATGTGTTATCTAATGTGTACAATGTTCTATAACTATTGGGTTGTTTCATATTGTCTTACAGTTCTCTGAGGTGTTCATCTTTGTTAATCTTTTATTTTTTTAATTAATAACTTCTGATGTATTTTCATGCTCACTGATTCTTTCTTTCACTATACTCAATCTGCTTTTGAGCCCATTTTACTATGTAAAATTTTAATTATTGTACTTTTCAGCCTCTAAGTTTCCATTTGGTTATTTATTTTAGAGGTCCCATTTTATTGACAAGATTATCTGTGCTTCCACTGATACCACAATTTTTTTTCAATTCGTTGAACATATTTTTCTTTATTTCTTTGAATATAACTATAATTGATGCTACAAAATCTTTGACTCACCCAACATAATGGAATACCTGTAGTGAGTTTCTATTGGCTGCTTATTTTTTAGCTCATAATGTTCATACTTTATAATTTTTTTTGTTTGCATTTCTAGCAGCTTTTGATTGAAAATTGAATGTTGTTGATAATAGGTTATAGGGACTGGATTTTGTCATGTTCATCTTAGAGTTTTGTCGTTGTTGTTCTAGTAAGGAGTTGGCTTGCCTGGATTGAAACTGCAAACTCTATCTACTCTGCAGTACCAAGATGCTATTAATAATATATCTGCTCTGTTCATAAGGCTTTCTACTATTGCGTTTTGTGCAATTTGGTGGTCAGCCAAGGATTTGGGCAGAGATGTGGATCATATTTTTTGTGATTCCCTCCTCCCATGAATCCCTTCTTTATGTGTGCTTTGTCAGATTCAGACTGTTTTCTGAAACATGGAAAAGACAGTTGATTATGTACTGCGTGGTGACTCAATTTCATGTATAGATAATTATTATATCAATTGTTAATATAAATTGACCTGAAATCAGCAAACTGTCGCTTGCAGGCCATATCTGGCTCACTGCCTATTTTTGGAAATATCATTTTATTAAAGTACAGCATATCAATGCCCATTTATGTATGTATTGTCTATGGTTTTTTGTACTATATATTTTGCACTACAAAAGGAGAGTTAACTAGTTGTGCCAGAGACCCCCTGGCCTGCAAAATGTGAACTATTTGTTCTCTGTGCCCTTCACAGCAAGTTTTTCAACTTCTGAAACAGAGTGTTATTGAATTTATTTCTTTATATGTTTGATTCCCTCTAAAAATATAAATCTATAATGCCCTAGAAGATAGGGACAATGCTATTTGTTTCACCTGCAACCCCTGGGACATTGAATAAGACAAAGTATGTGTTCAAAAAGTTAAAATATAATAGTGTATTTTTAACATTGAATTTAAACCAAAAATATTAAAATAGACTATGAAATAAGTTTAAAGAAGATAGTTCAATGAAGTTTCGATGTATTCTTATGAAGGCTATGTTTATAGTTATTTTAAAAGGAAAGGCAACACCATTTTTGATAATAAAATTTGGTACTGGTGTTCTTCTGGTGTCCTAAGCACTTGATTATTTTACCCGTTGAGTAACACAGTGCTGATTGCACAATTTCATGTTGAGATTTCTACATGACACCTAAATAGGATCAATGCGAATTTCCTCCCCTTTGGATACTGTGTTTTCCTGCCAGACTGAACTTCCTGCTTGATTTTCTCCGAGTCTCTTGAGTCTGTGGTTTGTTGTGTATTTTTTAAGTTTAGGAAAATTCTAAGCCATTATTTCTCTAAAAATATATTTCCCATTATCTCTTTCTCTCCTTCTTAAATGCCAATTTCTTACAAGTTAAACCTCTTGATATTGTCCCACAGTTCTTGAATAATTTTTGGTGTTTTTTTGTTGTTCTTGTTCACTTTATTTTTTCTTTTCATGTTTCAATTTGAGTAATTATCATTAACCTATCTTCACAATCACTGACTCTTTAATTTTTATACTGATGAAATTTCTGAAAGCATTCTCCATCTCTGTTACCATATCCATTGCTAGCATTTCTCTTTAATTCTTTCTTACAGTTTCAATCCATCAGCTGTTCAAGAATCTCCACCTTTTCTATTAGAGCCTTTATAAATTAATTACAGTTATTCTAAATTCTCTCTTTGATTGTTCCAACATGTGGACTATTTCTGGTTCTGTTGATTGCTGTTGTATTTTTCTCTAATTTGATTATGAGATCTCTCTCCAGACCAGAGCTATAAACTCTGGCCCTCCCCTGAGAAGCTCCAGGGTATTTGCTCATAGACGTTTATAGTGCACTTTTCCCAGGGTCTGCCTTTATCCTGGAGGATGCCCACCCCATGATCTGGTGTCCCTCTCACAGGAGACTTATTTATACTGGCAGACCCCCTAGTGGCTCTTGGCTGGCCTGTGTCCAGTTTATTCCTACCCAAATAGCTACTCTCTGGATCTCTGGGAAAGAAGTTAGGTTCAGGTGTGTAAGGTGAGAGACAATGGAGGCAACTTGACAAAACACATGAAATGACAGTTTATTACTAACAGATCCCAGAGAGAAGAGGGCAGCATGTTTCTCAGGGCCAACAGCAAGTGGGGAGCTATGCAGGACATGCCCTCTCAGCCAGGGGATGGGGAATGATAGAGAGAGGTCCTGTGGGCCTCTGTAGTTATTGGGATCCAGGGTGTTACCCAAGCAATTTTACCATAGGGAGTTCTAACAGGTGAATTTTGAGCAAGTAGGCAGCAGTTCCACAGAGTCACACTTCAACTGAGAGGTGGTCACTGTCTGTGAAGTCTGTGCAGGTTGGGGGGAGGTCCATGGGCAATCAAGGAGGTTGCCTCTAGCTGTCCCATAGAAAGGTCATCACCAGGGGGCAATTGTGTGAGGCAGATATCTGGATTGAACACACTGAGGAACTGGAGGAAGCAAAGAACTGGGGATTGTGTCAGGGGTGATTAATCCCTGCTTCTGGTATGAGAATGATAAATTTATATTCAAACTGGATACTGAGGCAACATAAAATGATAGGATTTTATTACAATTGATTCATCTCTTGACCCTGCATATGTCTCTTTCTTGCTCCTTTGTGTATTTTGTAATCTTTATCTGAAAGCCAGACTTCTTGGGTAGAATGATAGAGTCTGAAGTATGTGGTATTTGTGCTGGGAAATGGGGACTCCTCTCCTTTTGTTAAGTCTTTGTTATGGATTATTGTGTTCATCTAGTTAGCAGTGAAACTGATTTGAGGTTCAGTTACTTCTGTGGTTAATTCCAATATGCCACAGGTTTCCAATTCCTCTGGTTGCATTCCTGGAGTGTTTCTCTCAGTGTTACTGTTCTACCGTCCCCTTAAGGACTTCCTATGGGTGGTCAGGCTTCAGAGAGCTTCTCTAGAAGTTTTTGTACCTCCCATTCATGTAGAGCATTGGTCCCCAAACTTCAGGGACCAGTTTCATGGAATACAATTATCCACGGACCAGGGAGGGGCGAATGTTTTTGGGATGAATCAAACCTATTCCATTTATTGTGCACTTTATTTCGATTATTGTTACATTGTAATATATGATGAAATAATTATACAAACCTCTCTGGTAATGATAATCTGTATTTGCAGCCACTCCCCATTGCTAGTAGCATCACCACCTCAGCTCCACCTCAGATCATCAGGCATTAGATTCTCATAAGGAGCATGCAACCTAGATGCCTTGCATGAGCAGTTTACAGTCGTGTTCATGTTCCTCTGAGAATCTAATGCCACCACTGATCTGACAGGAGGTGGAGCTCAGGCAGTGATGTGACTGATGGGGAGTGGCTGTAAATACAGATGAAGTTTTACTCACTTGCTTTTGGCTCACTTCCTGCTGTATGGCCCATTTCCTAACAGGCCATGGACCAGTACTGGTCCGCAGCCTGGGTTTTGGGAACTGTAGGTGTAGGGGACTTTGTTACTCTGTGCCTGCTCACTTGGTGATGGGAAGCTGGTCTGTGTTCTCTCTTTTTATAGTTCAGCTCTTATTTTAGGCAGGCAGAGTATCTCTAGGTCATGCACTTGTGAGCCTTTAAGTAATTCTGCCTCTCTCATGATGATGAAAATGCTCAGATGCTCTGGGCCCAGCATGTTTCCCTTTCTCCTGGGTGGAGAGTGTTTTCCTGTTCCTTTCTCCCAACTGCACTAGGTTTTCAGCAGTGCCCTAAGGGTGGTTGGTGGGCTCCTCTCCTGGTGGCTTAAGTCTCTTGTTCCCTGGGGGAGAGAAGTCTGGTGGAGCTTTGTATTTTTCCTACAGCAGCCCCTGCCCCTGTTCTTTAGCCTGTGCCACCCAGGAAAGATTTAAACATTTTTTTCCTATACCCAGTGGCTCTTGTACATACCCAGTGGTGTTCACGGAGAAGAGGCCTCAAGGGAGTGCAGGTTCTCTTCATGGGTATGTCTCCCAACAGTTGTGAGCAAAACACACATTTAGCCTTTAGCACTTCATTACAATTTTGGTGGAAGTCTTAACAGCTTGTGTGACAATCGTGTGTCTATCCCAGCAAGAAGCTTCTTGTATCTGATATCTCTTTGTAGGAGCAAGTTTTTCCCTTAGATTTTTGGTTAGTAGCTTATTTCTGGTGGGTTGATGAAGAGTTGTTGTTTTGTAGGTTATCAAGTGTTTTATTGCTTGTTTGTTTGTTTGTTTAGGGGTTGAAGTGATGCCTTTTCCAGCTTTATTTTTAAGCAGAAGCTAGAATTTGACAAATAGATATTTGATTTACAATAATATGTAAATAAACTTACCTAACTTCCTTCCTTTCTTTTCTTTCTTTCCTAGAACTTAGGATCTATTTTCCACCCAGTCTATAATGGAAGATGAGATGTTATAAAAATAAGTATCCAAAAATTCTTTGAACTTATAGTTATTCATTTTCCTCAGAGTATTCATTTTAGGGAGAAGAATAAATCTTAAATATTTATTTTCCTGGCTACTCCTTCCATATTAGCATCTTGATTTAGCATTTTAGAATTGTAAATACTATTTTAACTGTTAGCATTTGGAGCAGTGGTTCTCAAAATTTAGCATGCACCAAAATAGAACTGGGGGTGTGTTAAACAGTTTTCTGAGCCTTGACTCTAGTAGCCTTGACTTTCTGAGCCTTTCTGAGCCTTGACTCTAGTTTCTGATTTAGTAGGTCAAGATAGGGCCCAAGAGGTGGCATTTTAATAATTAACCTGGTGATGCTGATGCTGTAGTTCAGGTACTACACTTAGAGGACATCTGGTTTAGAGCGTAAAACATGAGCAGACCGATCTAATTCAAACATTTGTTTCAGCACCCAGCATGAAAATGGCCACTGGTGAATTATTTAATTTAATTATCTCATCTAGGAAATAGTCATTAAAATCCTGCCTTCTCAGGTTTGTAGGAAATATTAAATGATAAACTATATAATATTCCCCAATTTAAAAGCTTTCTAATTTAAAGGCTGATCTGAAAGCCTCTTTTTTTCTTACTTTATACATCTCAGATGCCAGTGTTTTTGGCCTAACATCTACTTTACAAAGATTATACTTACTTTAATGTGACCTTTAAAGTTCTATTTGAAATTAGAAGATAAACAAACACATATTACATCGTGTAATTTCTTAGGCTTTTTATTTATGTATTTATACTTGCTTCATAAAGTGGTTTTCTCCGGTGAATGTCATGCAATATTGAAACAGGAACCGTGGGTGCTCCTAATTAAAATAGTTGGCTCTGAGACCTTGGTTATTGAATTTTTAGTTGGTAAAGCCCCCAGGTGGTTATATAAAATTTCAACAAATGCTGTTTGTTACTTCATTTTTATTTCATGAGACTAGAAAAGAGAAATTCAAAAACACTCTGCTAAAATTGTAAATCTAATTTGAAAATCAAGATGCCTTACATTTGTGAAGGAGAATTTTATATAGAAACGCAGGAATTATCTACCAATTTTATTTAGCAACAGATTCAGAAAATATTTATTGAGTACCACTTGGGTTTAAGCCACTTTTCAAGATGTTCTAGATACTGTAATAAAGAAGTTAAAATTTGGACCTTGGTGTGTTTATAATTTAGTGGGGCATACAGCTATGTAGTCAATGAACTAAAATTCATAACGATGAATACATTTAAAATAATTACATAGAAAAGGCTATAGAATCCTTAGGTGAGGGAATAATTTTGGAATAAAAAAATCAAGTCTAGAAATTTGAGTCTAGGAATCTGAAAAGGCTTGGAGATGAGAGTATATTGGAAACATGTTGTGGAAAATGAATTTAAGTATTACAGAGGGAGAACCAATAGCAGAGGTTTAAGTTTTGCCCAAAAGAAAGACCACTACAAGGGAGACACAGAGAAAAGAGAGTACAAGATGTATTTGGGTAATTGCATGAACTCATGAAATGGGTATATTTTGGTATCTGAGTAAAGTCACATGTAAAAGTTTTGAAGCCAGATATATGGTAGAAAGTTATTCCTCAGATCCCAATGGGTTGAGAATTAATCCATAGAATAGGGGTGGGCAAAATCTGGTCTGATGCTTGTTTTCCTGTTTTTATAAATATGGTTTTATTAGAACATGGTCATTACCATTCATTTAAGTATCACCCATGGCTGCTTTCATATTACAGAGGTAGAGTTGAATAGTTGTAACAGAGGATATGTTGCCTGCAAAGTCTAAAAGATTTCCTGTCTGGGCCCTTACAGGAAAAAAAAAAAAATCTGTTAGTTTTGAGTACTACATATACCTAGATAATATTTCATCAGAATGCAGATAAATTCACTGCTTCCTTTACTAAGAAACTCTTTCTATAAAAAAAAAAAAAAAAAAAAAAAAAAAAAAAAAAGGTCATCTGAACTGTGTGCTTGGTAAATTGCTATATTAGTATATTCTAGTAAAACTTTTTATTTACTTGCAGAACAATGCCATACAGTTTAATTCAAGAACCTCACTTTGAGTCAGTAAATATGTGTGTTGAGAATTTCTAGATGGGATGATAGAATCAGATGTGAATTTTAGAAAGAACCAATAAGGCCAAATAGAAGCCTTTTCCTTTGTTTGTTTTTATCTCTTCTGGAATACTACAGCAGAGTAGAGGGGGGTGGGGAACCTACGGCCTTCTGATTTCAAGATTGTTCGTTCTTATGCACCAAAGAAGGCAAAAAAAAAAAAAAAAAAATTCGTCTTTCCCTTCTGTACCCCTTTTAATAAAAGGATTTGTTCTGTAAAATTTGGATTCAGTCAAAAGGCTGCACTTAAGGAACTAGGGTCTCTTATAATGTGTATGTGCTGGCCCAAAGGTTAATTGACCTTAACAATATTTTGATTTTTCCCATGCAAGGATATTTTCTCTCCTAATTTAATTAGGGTAACTCCCCAGGAGATTCTCAACTAAGGGGGAAAAAAGTCAGTATTTTAATTACTTAATGTGTGTAATAATAAGACTTTAGAAATTGATTATCCTCTAAGACCTAGGAGACTTTCTTTAAATAGCATAGGGTATGAATCATATCTCTTTTTATAAAGACTTTTTAAACAACTTGTTCATCATTACCTTGGATCTTTACTTTTGCTGTGCCTGAAAGGATAACACAATTTCCTTAAGACCTTTACTACTGTGTGGTTTATGATACGTTTTATGAGAAAAAAAAAAAACACATTTCTATGAAACATCCTACTTCCTGTTCTGTATGAGAAAAGATAACCTGAAGGTTGGTAGAGAGATGCTGATATTTTATGGGTGACAGCGCTGTTAGTTGTAGTCATTACTGCTGTGCTCATTCCAAGATAGAAGCTGATTTCCTGTGCAGGTACTTGCTTGAATAATCTCATCTTAGATGCAGGCAAGTGTTTGTGCAATTCTTCATTTTTCCATTAGAATTGCACATATACATCATGTGCCCTCAATTAATACCCGTAAGACTGGTGACCAAATGATCTACTGCCACACTGGCACTGTGTTCACTGTGTTTAATGTAAAAACACAAATGCAGTTTGGTTGTTTGCATGTTTCAAACTGATCTCCTGACATACATCCTTTTTTGTTTCTTTTCTCCCCAGGTAAAAGGGATATTTTGGAGATATATAATTTTAGAGAATTGTTTCCATAATTTATTTTGTATTTATCATTGTGACAGAATTTTCTAGAATTATATTGGATTAAAGAAATTAACCATTAGATTTTTTGTATTCAGAGACCTTTATTTGAAGAACATTGACTATGTACTTTTATTAGTGCCAGAATTGTGAGCTTTTGCCAATTAATTTCTCCATGGTCTCCAAATCTATTAGCTTTTCTCTGTCTTTTTCTACATTTATTTTTGCCCCAGCCTGGAACAATTGCTGACTTATAATGTATAATTTTATCTGAGTCTACAATTTCTGGCATGTCCTTGTTTTTTTTTTAATTTATATCTGTGCCTTACTAATTTTAAACTCACATGTTTACTTTAACCTATTTTTTGAAGGTCTGCGAGGTACTGTGTAGGAAACAAAATAGATATGGCCCCTAAATACAACAATAAACATAATAAGATTTGGAGATATTTTATCCAGTTCTTGTTTATATGTATGTAGTTAGATATTATGTGTATATGACAAAATACACATACACATATAGTTCACTATCTGGCATATTGCATGGTATGTAGTAGGTGATCAATAAATGTTATTCATAAAATATTAATGTAACATGCATTTTTTCTCCCATGTACTGATTGGCCTTTTCATCATCATATTGATACCTATGATAAATATAGATATAACTTTTTTGTAGGTATACAATAAGTTTTTTTTATTTTTAATTATTATGGCTAATGTTAATAATAGTTATATATATTTATAGGATACATGGGATGTTTTGATATGGACATACAATATGACTTAATCAAATCTGAGTAATCAGGGTATCCGTCACCTCAGGCATTTATTATTTCTTTGTATTAGGAATATTCCAATTTTATTCTTTTAGTTATTTTAAAGTGTACCCTAACTTACTGTTCATTATAGTCACCTTTATGTGCTAGCAAATATTGTTCATTCTATCTAACTATATTTTTCCACCTATTAACAAACCCCACTTTATCTCCTTTTTCCCCACTACTATCCTTCCCAGCCTCTGGTAACCATCATTTTACTCTCTTTCTCCATGAGATCAATTGCTTTTAATATTTAGCTCCCACATATGGGTATGAACATGTGAGAAGTGTCTTTCTGTGCTTGGCTTATTTCACATAATATAATGTTCTCCAGTTCCATCCATGGTATTGCAAATGGCAGGATTTCATTCTTTTTTGTGGCTGTATAATATTCAACTATACATCTGTACCACAGTTTTTTTATCCATTCATCCAGTGATGGACACTGAAGTTGATTCGAAATCTTGGCTATATGAATAGTGCTGAATAAACAGGGGAGTGCAGATATCTTTTAGGTGTACTGATTTCCCCTCCTTTGGATATATTCCCAGCAGGCGGATTGCTGGGCTATAGGGTAGTTCTATTTTCAGTATTTTGAGGAACCTCCATACTGTTCTCTATGGTGGTTATGCTAATTTACATTCCCACCAACAGTGTACAAGGGTTCCCCTTTCTCCACATCCTCACCAGCATTCATTATTGCCTGCCTTTTTGAAAAGAGCTATTTTAACTGGAGTGAGATGAAATCTCATTGTAGTTTGAATTTGCCCTTCTCTGATGACTACTTATGTCAAGCATTTTTTCATACATGTTGGCCATTTGTATGTCTTCCTTTGAGAAATGTCTATTCAGATAATTTGCCCATTTTTAATTGGATTATTTGTGTGTGTGTGTGTGTGTGTTGTTTCCTATCGAGTTGTTGGATCTCCACATACGTTCCTGTAGTCCCTTGTCAGATGATTTGTTTGCAGATATTTTCTTCCATTCTGTGAGTTGTCTCTTCACTTTGTTGAGGTTTCCTTTGCTGTGTAGAAGCTTTATAGCTTGGTGTGGTTTCATTTGTCCAATTTTGGTTTGGTTGCCTGCGGTATTACTCAAGAAATCCTTGCCCAGACCAATGTCCTGAAGCATTTGCCCAATGTTTCCTTTTAGTATTTTATACTTTCAGGTCCTAGATTTAAGTCTTTAATCCATTTTTATTTGATTTTTGTATATAGTGAGAAATAAGAGTCTGGTTTCATTCTTTTGCATGTGGATATCCAGTTTTCCCAGCACCATTTATTGAAGAAACTGTCTTTTCTTCACTGTATGTTCTTAGCAGCTTTGTCAAAGATAAGTGTACTATAGATGTCTTTATTTATTTCTTAGTTCTCTGTTCTATTGGTTTATGTGTCTGTTTTCATGTCAGTAAAATACTGTTTTGATTACTACAGCTCTGCAGTATAATTTGAACTCAAGTAATGTAATTCTTTGAATGCTGGGTGGAATTTAGCAGTGATCCTATTGGGTCCTGGGGTTTTCCTTGATGGGAAATTTTTATTACTGCATCTATATTATTACTGACTATTGATTTATTCAGGTTTTGAATTTCTTCTTGGTTCAATTTTTGTAGATTTTATGTGCCTAGGAATTTATCCATTTCTTCCAATTTATTGGCATATAGTTGCTCATAATAGTCTCTAATGATCTTTGAGATTTCTGCAGTATCAGTTGTAATGTCTCCTTTTTCATCTGCTTTTATTGACTTCAGTCTTCTCTCTTTTTTTCATTAGTCTTACTAAAGGTGTGTCAATTTTGTTTATCTTTTCAAAAAACCAACTTATCATTTCATTGATATTTTGTATTATTTTTGGCTCCAATTTCATTTATTTCTACTCTGATCTTTATTACTTCTTCTACTAACTTTGGGTTTGATTTGCTCTTTGTTTTCTAGTTCTTTGAGGTGCATTATTGTTTATTTAAAGCTTTTATACTTTTTTGATTTAGGCACTTATTTATTGCTATAAACTTTCTTCTTATTATTTAATAACCTATGGGTTATTATCAAAACCCATAGGTTTTGATATGTTGTGTTTTCATTTTCATTATTTTCAAGATATTTTTAAATTTCCCTCTTAATCTCTTTATTGACCCACTCATCATTCAAGAGCACATTGTTTAATTTCCATGTTTGTATAGTTTCCTATGTGCCTCTTTGTCATTGATTTCTATCAATTGTTATTAATAGGTAAGGACTTACTGCTGCCATGTTATCATTTGATTTCTGATTGTTTTTTGGTCCTCTCTTTCTTGCTTCCCCCATCTTCTTCTGTGAAAAGTGATTTTCTCAGGTAGTGTGTTTTTAATTTCTTGCTTTTTATTCTTTGTGTATATATTGTAGTTTTTTTGCCATGAGGCTTGCAAAAATATTCTATAACCAATTATTTTAAGCATATGACAACTCTGGTTACAAACAAATAAACAAGCAAAGAGAAATAAGTAAATTCTACCCTTTAACTCTGCCCCCACACTTTTTAACCTTTTTTTGTTACATCCATATCTTTTTATGATATCTATCATTCAAAAAGTTGTAGTTATTTTTGATAGGTTTGTCTTTTAGTCTTCCTACTTGAGCTATAAGTGATTTATGTGCCACAATTACAACAATAGAGTACTCTACATTTGTGCATTTACTGTTACCACTTAGTTGTATACCTTTAGATGATTTCTTATTGTTTATTAAGGTCTTTTGTCCTTTTCCTTTAGACTGAAGGACTCCTTTTAGCATTTCTTGTAGGAGAGGTTTGGTGTTGATGAAATCCCTCAGCTTTTGTTTGTCTGGGAAAGTATTTCTCCTTCATGTTTGAAGGATATTTTTGCAGGATGTGATATTCTAGAGATAAAGTTTTTTTTTTTTTTCCACACTTTGAATATGTCATGCCACTCTCTCCTTGCTATAAGGTTTCCACTGAGAAGAGGTCTGGGATTATTCTAAGTAATGTGAGAAGAATAGATAGACTGAATCAATAGTAGAAGTGAAAGGCCAATTAGGAGGCTTATTATTCCAAGAAAGAGGTGATAAAATTTTGATTTAAGGTGATAGCATTAAAATTAGAAAGGAATGGACAATTTAAGCTATATCTCAGAAATAGAACCCAACTTTATTGAGGGTGTTTAAATGCAATACATTGAAATAATTTTATGATAAATTAGAATGAAATTACAATAATCGTGCCAGTTACTTAAAGATTTGCAGGTTAAATAAATCATCCATGTATAGAAATGCACTTGTTCTTTTTTCTTGACTATTCCCACTGTTGCTTCTATATACCTGAATATATAAGTATATCCATGTTTGTTCTGTGTGTCTCTGGGATACTGAGATATTAAGCATATAAGGAAAACATCTGGAAGTGCTTTTTCATTGATCATAATTCAGACAAATTAATGTAATAATTCTGCATCTTAACTATCTTAACTCATACCTTCTGTGGTTTTCAGGACACTGAAGTTCTTGTTTTATTCCCAACAACTACAACTACCATTTATTTAATGTATCAAATGAGCCAGGTACTGTGTTAGATATTTCACATATTTTATTTCTAATTCTCATTAAGACCATACACAGAACTATCCAATTTTATAAAGTGAAGAAACTAATATGTTCAGAGAAGTTATTATGAATAATCTGCCCAAAGTTGGCTGTCTAATAAATGATGAGGACAGAGGCCAAACTCTTCTGTATATTTTGAAGACAATTACATTCCCAGGACCTTGGACAGCCACTGGCAAGAATGAACACTCAATAAATGTGTGGTGACTAAATGTGTACTTATGTCTCTCTCTGCATCTATTTGCTATTAATAATTCATATTTCTTTTCTCAAAGCACATGGTAAACTTTTCAGAATAAAATGGACTTAATAATGATCAAGTTTAAACTCTTTAGATTCTAGCATTTATATTTAGATTAGAAAGTGGCAAGAAATAAAGTTAATGAAAAACAGTGTGCCAGAATGGCCAAACTGTGAGAAGTCATCTCTTTATTTGTGCTTCATAAAGCTGTGTGTATGACCTATCATGTCTTTAATGTTTTGTTTCTTTTCTTGAGTTTATATCAAAATAGGAACATGAATTCTTTGTATTTTATATCAAGAATATGTTGATATTTGTTTCCATCATTATTTTTGTTTTTTAATTTGGGCCTCGGAGAGAAAAGACACTCTTTAAAATTATCTACCAGGTTAATAAAATATGTTGACGTGACGCCGAGCAAAATTAGTATAGAGAGACAAAATTTGACCTGAAAGCCTTTGAGACCTAGGATTCCAACACCTGACTAGTTTTATTTGTTTTTCATGTCCTATTTACTCATATTTTTTTTCTTTTTTTTATGCATCTTCTAAAGGCATTCAGTGCTTCAGGACCTCATTTTACCCACATGAAAATAAACTCTAAAAATCTGATTAGGATATTGGTGGTATCATTGTAAAGAAAAACAAAATCATTGATTGAGGCCAGAAGTTCAAGACCAGCTTTGGCAACATGTCTGTACAAAAAATAAAGTATTAGGTAGGCACACTGGCTTGTACTTGAAGTCCCAGCTACTCAGGAGGCTGAGGTAGGAGGATCACTTGAGCCCAGGATTTCAAGGCTACAGTGAGCTATGATCACATCACTGTACCCCAGCTTGGACGAAAGAGTAAGACCTTATCTTGGAGAAAAAGAAAGAAAGAAAAAAGGAAGAAAAAAATCAAGTTATTACAGATTTGGTAATTTTAAGTTTTGTCATAATTTATACATTTTGTACCAATTGATATCATTGCAAGGGCTGTGGATTCAAAATAAAAATAGTAGAAGTATTATTTCTGATGAAGCTTATGGATCATAACTATAGTATAGAACATTATGCTTTTAGGAAAAAATATAGTGTGATGACAAAATATGTTATATTTCACAACATTCTTTTTTAATCTGGTGAACACTTTCCTCAGAAATACCACAGATGGCTGGTACCTGTATGCTGATAGTTCCAATGGGAAATTTGGTGACACGGCTGACATCCTCACTCCTGTCATTTCACTCACGGGACCAAAATGTACCTTGGTATTCTGGACGCATATGAATGGAGCCACAGTCGGTTCTCTCCAGGTACTGCTTAGGAAATAACGTTTTCTAAATTTCCTTTATGAAAATTTATAATGCATAATTTAGTGTCATTAAAATATAGTGTATTACTAAATGAAAATGGACAATTATCAGCACTTTGGTAGTTTCATAATGGCATAATTGAGTAAAAGCTTTAGCAGAATTGGACATGAATAGCTAATAGTTAATTTTTACTCTAATTTATGAATGTTGTTTATTCTGAGGTTACAGCTTCTGTGTAATACTATTTTACACTTGAAACATATCATGTAGGTTTCAGTATCTATGTTTTGAGTATAATACAATCAAATTAATGTACATACTTTGGTAATATTGGGGTGTGTATTCTTATTGTCTTTGATGGTAGTAGTGCTACATTCTGCAATGGTCTTTTTAAAATTCTTTGTAAAAAAAGAAAAAGAATTAAGCTATTTCAAATTCACAAAATATTGCAAGAATAGCACAGATACTTCAATACACCCTTTACTCAGAGATCCTATATTTTGCCAATTATCTTAGTAATGTCCCTTGTAGAAAAAAAAATCTAATAGAATATCAGATATTATAACCAGTTATTTCTTTCTAGTATCTTTCAAACAGGAATAATTCCTTAATCTTCCTGGATATCTGTGACCTTGACATTTTAAGATTATAGCCAAGTCATTTTGTAAAATATCTTTCAGTTTGGATTTGTTTAGTGTTGAGCAAATTTTTTTGCTCTTAAATCACCAATATTGCATTCTGTTGGTTAGTGATGTCTTTCAGTATGTTAAGGCTATGTAAAATCTTGATTTGGACTCAATTTTATCCACAAATTTTCACCATTAGTGTTTTTTTTTTTTTGGCCTGAACTAATTTTTCTATGATGTTTACCTGTTATTTTCTAACTCCATTATTCTGTTTATATCTGTAGTTTGCATTTATATTGTAAATAAAAACATTCTCACCTCTCTATTTTTTCCACTTATTGTTTTATATCGGTGTGGGCTTATGAGTTCCTATTTTATACAATGTATTATAATCTATTTTTATTATTTATTTGGTCATTACATGGTCTCAGATTTGTTCATAGAATCCTTCTAGACTGACTTCATGTCTCTCTAACAAGCCGTATTATTCTTTGAGCATTTTTTTTTCTTTCCAGCCAACATTTCCAAACGCATCTTATTTTTATCCTGTCTTATCTCTGAAAGAACCTATTTCTCCAGGATATTTTTTGTTTGTTTGTTTATTTCTTTTGTTTGTTTTGTTTTTGAGGACCAAGAAATACAGGCAAAACAGAGAGGAATTCTAGAATATTAATGTAGATTTCCAAGTCCTGTCTTCTTATGTTGGACATGCCCTGATAGAGAATAGTACATACATAAGGTTTGTAAGTAAATGCATAGACATATCACTTATATGAAGCCAACTCAGTTTTGGAGCATCTCCATTATTATTCAGTTTTATAGCTTATGTGTTACTTTCCAAGAAACCATGACTGAAAAATAAATCTACACATTCCAGAATTATATACCATGAGCAGTTTTAAACAAGGGATATCTGATTAGAAGCAATCTACAGATAAAGACTTTCCTCCTCTCAAATGTTGTTTGTTTGCCAAGAAGTCTGTCTCTAGCGTATTTTCAACAAGATTAGACTTAAGTTTACTTGCCTTCTATTTCTTTAATAAAGAAAGAGAAACATTGCAGGGCAGCTTCTTGACTACTTCTTTCCCAATAGTTTGATTGTAATTTCAATTGTAGGTGCATTTCCAGCAATTTCATTATGTTTTTATTCTAGGTTTTTTCTGGCTATTATTATTCATTTTTCCAAATAAATATTAAACATAATTTCTTTCAAAAATGCATTTTTAAAATTTGGAAACGTATTAACCTTATAGATCAATTTTGGGAGAATTGTCCCCCTTATGATAAGGTGAGACTTCTTGCCAAAACTGTCTAAAAGTATATTTGCAGGTATTCATACATGTATGTGTTTAATAATA
This sequence comes from Microcebus murinus, assembly GCF_040939455.1. Lineage (NCBI taxonomy): Eukaryota > Metazoa > Chordata > Mammalia > Primates > Cheirogaleidae > Microcebus > Microcebus murinus. The sequence goes on along the minus strand of NC_134128.1, from coordinate 10,701,214 downwards.
GAAAAGCATCCAAATAGTCTTTTTTATTTCAAAATATTACAGGGGTACAAATGTTTTTGGTTATATGGATCACTTTTGTTATACTTGAGTCATGGATATAAGTGTGTCCATTACCCAAATAATGTTCATTGTACCTGTTAGGTAGGTTTTCACTCATCCCCTCCCTCCCTTCACCCCCTGTATGATTTCTACTGAGTTTTACTTCCCTCTGTGCACATGTGTGCTCATCGATGAGTTCCCATTTAATAGTGAGTGCATGTGGTGTTTATTTTTAAATTCTTGATATACTTCACTTAGGAGAATGGTCTCCAGTTCCATCCAAATTGTGGCAAAAGGCATTAATTCGTTCTTTCTTATGGCTGAGTACTACACTATGCTATACAAATACCACATTTGGTTAATCCATTCATGTACCGATGGGTACTTGCATTGATTCCACGTCTTTGCAATTATGAATTGTGCTGCAATAAACATTCAAGTGCAGGTGTCTTTTTGATAGAATGACTTCTTTTCCTTTGGGTAGATATCCAGAAGTGAGATTGCTAGTTCAAATGGTAGGTCTACTTTTAGCTCTTTAAGGAAACTCCATAGTGGTTTCCATAGATGTTGTACTAATTTGCAGTCCCACCAACAGTGAATAAATGTTCCTTTCTCTCTCCATCCATACCAGCATCTATTGTTTTTGGACGTTTTAATAAAAACCTTTTTAACAGGGGTAAGGTGATATCTCATTGTGGTTTTAATTTGCATTTCCCTGATGATTAGTGACATTGAGCATTTCTCATATGTTTATTGGCTATTTATCTATCTTCTTTTGAAAAGCGTCTGCTCGTGTATTTTGCCCACTCTTTAATGGGGTTGTTTGGTTTTTTCTGTTGATTTGTTTGAATTCTTTGCAGATTCTGGATATTAGCCCTTTATCAAATGTATAGTTTGTGAATATTTTCTCCCATTCTGTAGGTTGTTTATTTCTTCTGTTATTCCTTAGCTGTGCAGAAGCTTTTAATTTAACCAAGACACATTAATTTATTTTTGTTGTTGCTGTAACTGCCATTGAGGTCTTAGTCATAAATTCTTTGCCTAGACTAATGTCTAGAAGAGTTATTCCTATGTTTTCTTCTAGAATTCTTATGGTTTCGGCCTTACACTTAAGTCTTTTATTTATCTTGAACTAATTTTTATCAGCAGTTAGAGGGATCCTGTTTCATTCTTCTGCATATGGCTGTCCAATTTTCCCAGCACCATTTATTGAAGAGGGGTTGTTTTCCCCAGTGTATATTGTTGTCTGCTTTGTCAAAGATCAGTTGGCTATATGTGTATGGTTTTATCTGAGTTCTCTGTTCTGTTCTATTGCTATGTCTCTATTTTTTGTGCTGTTTGGGATACTATAGCCTTGTAGTGTAGTTTGAAGTCTGGTAATGTGATACTTAAAGATTTGTTCTTTTTGCTTCAGTTTCCTTTGGGTATTTGAGTTCTTTTTTGGTTCCAAGCAAAGCATAGATTTATTTTTTCTAGACCAATCCATGAGCATGATATATTTTTCCTTTTGTTTGTGTCATCTGTGATTTCTTTCTTCAGTGTTTCATAGTTCTCTTTGTAGAGGTCTTTCACCTCCTTGGTGAAGAATATTCCTAGTTATTTTATTTTATTTGTAGCTTCTGTGACTAGTGTTGAGTCTTTGATTTGACTCTCAGCTTGACTGTTTTTGATGTATAGGAATGCTACTCATTTATGTACATTGATTTTGTAATCTGAGACTTTGCTGAAATCATTTATCAATTCCAGGATACTCTTGTTCGAGTCTTTGGGGTTTTCTAGCTATGTGATCATATTGTCAGCAAAAAGCAGTAATTTGATCTCCTGTTTCCTGATTTTGATATCCTTTATTTCATTCTCTTGCCTTATTGCTGTGGGTAAGACTTGCAGCACTATGTTGAATAGAAGTGGTTACAGTGTCCCCCTTGCTTGTTCCATCTCTTAGGGGGAATGCTTTCAACTTTTACCCATTCAATATGATGTTGGCTGTGAGTTTGTCATATATGGCTTATGTAATTTTGAGATATTTTCCTTTTCTTCCTAGTTTGTTGAGGATTTTGTTATGAAAGGGTGCTGCATTATTAAGATAATCATATGGTTTTTGTTTTTGCTTCTGTTCATGTGGTGAATCACATTTATTGATTTATACATGCATCCCTTGGATGAAGTCCACTTGGTCGTGGTTGGTTATTTTTGTGATGTGCTATTGAATTTTATTGAGGATTTTTGCATTTATATCCATAAAAGACATTGGTCTGTAGTTTTCTTTTTTTGTTGTGTCCTTTCTTGGCTTTGATATCAAGGTGATACTGGCTTCATAGAATGAGTTGGGGAAGATTCCTTACTTCTCCATGTTATGGAATAATTTTTGTGGTATAGGTATCCTCTCTTCTTTGTAGGTCAGTAAAATTTGGCTGTGAATCCACCTGGTCCAGGTCCAGGGCATTTTTGTTTTTGTTGGAAGAATTATTATTATTATTATTATTATTATTATTGCTTCAATCTCACTGCTCGTTATTGGTTGGTTCGGTAGTTCTGTTTCTTCCCGATGGAGCCTTGGGAGATTGTGTGTTTCCAGAAATTTGTCCATTTTCTTTACATTTTCTAGTTTATGCGCATAAAGATTTTCATAATATTCATAGATGATATTTTGTTTTTATGTGGTATCAGTTGTAATGTCTCCTTTCTCATTTTTGATTGAGCTTATTTGAGTCCTTTCACTTCTCTTCCTGGTTTCAAATAGTCTTATGGGTGAAAGTTTTAAATTGACTTTAAAAAATGGTTTTGGGAAAAACAATTACTACAGTTTATTGTAAGGTTTTTATCAGTAAAATGAGAATTATTTTCCTGGCATATTTTGTGGTTAAAAGTAATGATTTGAGATATGCTTTCAGTTTTTTTTTCAGAATGAAATTTAGTACTAGTTGATAAAATTACAAAACAGTATTAAAATTTTATAAGTAATTTATTATCGAATAAAATGATGACACACACAATCCTTATATTTGTGTGTGGATAAATGAAATAATATTAAGTCTTCCATTCATGTGTTACTTGAACCTTTTTTTGTTTTTAGTGATTTGTATATAGTTTGGTATTCATACAAAGAAAGCTTATTTCCTATTCATTTTTTCAATATCTTTCAAAAATGATTTTATTTGTTATAAATTATATTTTCTTGACTTTGGTAATATACTGAATTAATTTGAAATTTTATAGACCAAGAGTTTGATGCTATTTTTGCTAGCAACATATTACTTTTTCTGTAACTCTGGAAACTCTAGTTCTATTTAAAAAAAACCACATTCATCTGAATCTAATTTACAAAACAGCTAATGAAACCATTAAATGTTATCTTCATTTTCTAAAAGTCAAAAACCGTATAAACCCTTTATCTTAATAAGTCTTTGGTTGTATAAATTATATTTTTTAAAAGTAGTGTTGTGAAATAATTAAACCATCTATGTCAGTTATTTTGCAATGTGAAATTGTTCTGCTTTTCGCATAATCATCAATTACTCTCTTCGTGGCTCATTTTGTATCATTCTAAAGTAAGAACCATGATAGTTTGTCTGCTGAGACTAATCTGAATTTTCCTTTGGAGTGAGGGTGCAATACTAACAAAGATTTGTTGGTTTTAAGACTGTTGGGCAGGAGCTCCTATTGGAACAGCATGAATCGGTGCCCCCTCATTGCACCTGTCTGTGCTATTACAATTAAGTGGCTCACATTGTAACATTACTGCCCCACTGAAACCAATTGGATGAAGAAGTTCATTTTCAAAGGACTGTTTTAATAAGTAATTCCATTCATTTGACCACACGAAAAAATATATAAAAATACCAATTGTTACTGCTGTCAGATTTTTAAAAAGCTAATGTAGTTGAGTTCTTAAATGGTGCCAGGTACCTTAGGACCTAACTGACAGAAATTCATATACACCTTTATTGCACAGAGCAGGTGAGGTACCCTAGGGCCACCATGCTTTATAGCAGAAAATAAAGACATCTATGAAGAATGTCTCAACTCTTCTCTCAGGGACTTGATATTGATATTAAAATTCAAAAAGTGAAGTCATTAGAAAAACTCTACGTGTTTAAAACTTCTCAAGTTAAAATACTTCAATGTGTTTTTCTTGATTTATATCTGTAGGTGCTTATCAAGAAGGATAATGTTACTTCTAAATTGTGGGCTCAAACTGGACAGCAAGGTGCACAGTGGAAGAAAGCAGAAGTGTTTTTAGGGATTCATTCGCAAACACAGGTTTGTAATCCAGGCAGTTATGTGATGAAGGGGTTCTGTTGATTTTTTTTCTTTCATCCCGCTTTACTTCTTCCACTCACAGTCCTCTTGTTCCCCCGTTTCCTTTTTGATGTGTTGTATGACTGCACAGGCACAGCACTTACATTGCATAGTGCATTTTCCGTGAGGACTGTACAATTCATAATATTCTGATTTCTTCCAATTAGACATTCACACTTCTAGGAACGTTTCATTTGAGTAACAACTTTTGTCCACTTCCCAAGAAGCTTCCCATATATAAAAAACCTCTCTCTCTATTTTACAAATATTATATAAGAGACTGTAGAGTAATTAAATAATTTCAAACCCGTAAAAGGTAGTCTTTTGAAAGCACGTTATGTTGCTGACTCTTTATTATAGGGAATAGATTTACCTAATTTAAACTATTTTAGGAGGTGCAATTTTGTGGTGTGCTATATTTGTCTTCGTGTAAATTACAGTAATATTAAGGGGATAAGCCCTATACATATTTAATAATTAAAGAGAAGTACTAGTACATAGATTAAAATGTTTGACCTAAAAATAACTATGTGCCAAAATATTTGGTATAGATTTTACTTTTTATGATTATCAAGAAAATAGGAGCTCCATGGGTGGTGGTTTTACTGAGAGTTTTCTTGGAAGATGAGGCTTAACTATAAAGATTTGTTAAAATTGGGATAAGCAGAGTGAGAACACAGAGTCATTTATGTAGAAGAACATTTTCTTCTTAGTCTTAACTGCCTGGGGCTTAATTCTATGACTTTAGAACTGTTTATCTCTAGATAGAAAGGATAAGATCCTTGCTAAATATTGCATTTCCAATGTTCTATATGTGAAGCAAGGGTAGCCTAATCAGCTGTGGAATGTTCTGTATAAGTATCTACAGTCATGTGCTTTCTCTGATAAATCAGCCCCTCTCAACTCTAATGGAAGGAAAAGTTGGATACAGCTATACAAAAGCAGTATGCCCAGTTTCTTGGAATGACAGGTGTAATATAAATCCCATATATTTTTGCCTCTCACCGAAATCCAGCTTTTTTATGAATTGTTTGTAGATAATTTGGGATATAGATAAGAAGTAAGTTCAACCTGAAGAAGTAAAGACTGGCCAGAAATTTAATAGCCTTGCACAAGACGAGATTTATTAATAGAAGGATTCCAGCTGTTCAGCTTCCAGGGTCTTTAAACTGAGGCAAGAAGAATCCCCAGCGACAATGTGTAGAAGGTTCTGCTGCTGCCAAGCATGGGCTTCCACCCCAGGCAATTAATTCTTAACTAGTTCTGTCCACATAGAATATTTGTATAGCAAAATCATGTCCAAAGTAACATTAAGGGGGGATTTCATCAAGTGGAATTAATTAATAATTTAGCATTTCTGAAATTCTAATTGTTCATATATTGAAACTTGATTAAAGAGAAGTATATGCATGTTGTTTGCATCTTTAAGCTAAATACTAACAACTTGTGAACATTTGCCAATTCATATGATTCACTCAATTTTGCAGTACAGAATTCTGTGTGCTTCTCATGTGCAAAGCACCTTCCACTTGCAAAGCGCATTACTCTGCACTATGCACAGGGGTGAGTACAGGGATACTGTTCATGATTTTTCCAATACTTACAATATCCTTCCCTTTAGCCTCGAAAGGATGAGTGCCTTTTGCCCTTGAGTAAAAGCATATTTTTAGAAATTATATGCTGAAACCTCACAGGAAAGTGTGCATAGTTTTATTTTGGGCACCCCCAAATTTCAACAAAATCTTTAATTATAATTTTTTATAATCAGAGCAATCACATGTATAGCACTAAGTGCTAAGTACTGCTCTCTGAATTTTTAAAATATTTACACATTTTGTCTTCACAATAGCCCTAGGAGGTACATACTATTGTTATCTCCATTTTATAGATTAGAATATAGAAATTGCCTAGAAGTTAGGTAGCTTGTTCTAGTTATGTAACTGCAAGATGGCAGAGGCAGACTTTCCACAAGTCCACCATCCAACTGCTATGCTATATTCCCTCCTAAATTTTGCAAAAATAATTAGCCATGACTTTATTCTACCTTTAAAAAATATGTGTAATAATTTTTTGTTGCTGTTGTTGTTTAAATTAATCACATTCAGTATTAAAGTCTATGGAATGCCACCCAACCCTGTATGGAATACTGGGACAATGATTTCATCACTGGGACATGGCAAGCAACTGAGATCATATCTGCAAGATAGTAGATTAACAAATTAATAGTGAAACATTGAGTTAGCTTATTTCTTATTCACAGAGCATTGTGTTGCATATGTAAATATTTAGACTATCCAAATAGTAGAGTATCTTTTTAACTTTGTGTATCAGTGTTTCTCCAGGGTTCAATTTTTCTTGTAGAAAGTTGTAGTCCTTATTTTTCTCCAGTTTCACCTCTTCTTAATCATGTCCAAGCTCTTCTATCTGTCAAATTTATTTTCATGTTCCAGGTCATCTGCTATGAAGACCAATTTATTTCTTTTATACAAATTCAACACACAAAAACTGTTATAGTTTTCTTTTGATAATATGAGAGGCGTGATTTCAATTATTCTATCTTATTTTATACTATTATGTGAAACACCCAGGTTCACACAATAGTATAAAGGCATTGCACATCTTAAGGCAAGACTGGAATTACTTCTTTTAAGAAAAAATAATTGTCCAAAACTGGTCTAAAGGTATTTAGGAGCTTGATAACAGTAAATATTTTGTACAAAATCATTAAAGTAAAACTGTACTTCTTGTTAACTCATCTCTAAACATTCTAAATTTATTTCAAAATATATGAATATTTCTTATGTTAACATATACATATTTAGCCTGCAGAGAAATTTAATAAAAACACTGAATTAATTTCACTGAGAAATCTGAAAAAAATATATATAATTTTTATGTACCTATGAAACAGGGTTGTTATTCCAAGCAGTGGTATTGTTACAAACTGAACAATGGAATTTCTAAAATCATCAATGACTCTTGTTTTTATTCGCCATCATTTATGATTCTACTCAAGTTCACATACATAGGAAATCATTGTCAAGCAGTAGGAAATCATTGTCAAACAGTGGGACACTTGCATGAGGACCTTGTTCATTAGGTACATTAATCAAAGACAAATCAAAATCATTTCCATTCCAAAGATGTGGCCAATTAAAAAAAAGTATGGTAATGAGGATTGATATATTTTAGCTTCCAAATAGTTGAAGTAGTCATATCTGCGGTCTTGCAAGAATTGAGCAAAATAGAGGTTGTACTTGTATCTTCTTTCTCTTTGTGCTTTATGTCACCTGATGACCTCCTACTTCCATGTGTGATGAAACACTAAAAAATGACCTGGTCTTGTATGCGATATGATTGCTGGCAGAGGCAACAAGAGTGGGTTAGTGTCTCCTGCCAATTTCCTGGCCCCATGTCCTAAAAATCTAAGCACAAGGCAGTGGTGTTGCCATTTCCACATTCTTAGATATTGAAGATGACCCAGATTTTAAATGACTCTCAAATTTCCTAGTCACTTTCATTATAGGGACATTTTAAAAATCAGATTCAAGCTTAATGTGTTTGAGATTTAGTGTTTGCCCAAGTTTTGAACTTCTTAATTGACAGCTCAGCTCAACTCTAATTGGCTTTTCCTGTTTTTTTTGTTTTTTTGGTTTTTTTTTTTCAGATTATCTTCAGGGCAAAACGTGGTGTCAGTTACATCGGAGATGTAGTGGTGGATGATATTTCCTTTCAAGATTGTTCCCCCTTACTTAGCCCAGACAGAAAATGTACTGCTCAAGAATTCACGTGTGCTAACAAGCACTGCATTGCAAAGGACAAGCTGTGTGATTTTGTGAATGATTGTGCTGATAATTCAGATGAGACTACTGTGATTTGCGGTAAGTTAATGGGCTCTGTTTTCTTTCTTTGGCTTTAACTCCCACAAACTCACTCAATGTGATTCGATCCATGTAGAGTGTGTGTATCACAGTACTGGAGTCAGGTAAGATGTTTTAAGAGTTGAAACACATTCCTTTCTCCCACTCAATTATTTATTTATAGTCATCATTCATTTAAAACTAGTTGGTGGCTCTTTGTGTGTATGAAGTAATTGGAGATAAATTGGAAAACAGGTGTCTTCAAAGATAAACAGAATGGAAACAAGTATTTACCATATTATAGAATCTTTTTGTTTTTTTGAGAAAAGACAAGCAAAACATTCATCAAAGCCAGTTCACGTAGAGTTGGTAAGGCTTCATGCTTTGATGCATTTCAGAGGGTTGTCAGTTCTCTGTATAAATTATCAGATGAGATAAATTGTTAAAAACCAAATTAAAAAATCAATACCCTGATAAATACCTGTATATAAAATAGACAAAGTGATCTCCCCAGGGAGATAACTATCAGCTATGTAATATTGTTGTAGGAGATCCACTCATAACAAATAGCATCTATTAAAATATCTTTACCTGCATGGACCTTATGTGCTGATTAGGGTACAGCAAAGTCCAATTGTTGCTTCATTCATTGCAAATGAGGTGAAAATAAGTTGTCAAAATGAGAGTTGACAAATTATTCCACTACTTCTTATAATAATTTCTGAGCTTGAATATTACAGTTTGATTTTATTCGCTTTTTGAAATTGGTTGGCATATCAAGAACAGCTTCAGTGGTTAGAGCTCATAGTTATATAGAACTTTTAATGCCCAAAGCCCTTTTATTCACTAATTTCCACTTGATCTTCAGATATTACCAGTCCATTCAACAGATGAAGCAGCCACCAAGAGTGGTTAAGATTTTGCCAAAGTTCATAAAAGTGGTACTGGCAGAGTTGGTCCTAGAATCCATGCACTTTGATTTATGATCCAGTGCTTTGCCCAAGCTACCATATCATTTGTCTCTAACACCAAACCTTAAAAAGAAAAAAAATGTTACCTGTTGTCACTGTATATAAATGATAAGCGGTTGAGGTGATGGATATGCAAATTACACTGATTTGATCACTAAACAATATATACATTTCTAGAAACATTGTACTGCACCTCATATATATGTACAGTTCTGATATCAAACTTATTCTCAAAAAATTATAAAATTTGAAGTCTTGTTTATGTCATATATTAACAACTACACATTCCTTCCATAATATCATATCTGAACCAGGCAAAAATACTTGGCTCCTCTGAAATTCTGTATTTATTAATATTTATCTTTACCTTATGAATATTTCTGCTACAGTTTTAGTTATTTTCCACATGAAATGCTTGTGTATTTTCTTCATTTCCATTTTCATTTGAATATCACACAAATCTATCAGGTTTATAGTTAAATAGAGTATATATAATGCTTTTGAATTTTATTTGTAAAATTGCAGGTGTATCTCTTTCCCAGAGATATAATTTAATGTAATTTTTTTCAGAACTTAAAGTATCAATTAATTTCTAGCTAAATTTTTTTTAATTTTTTATTTTTTCATATTATGGGGGTACAAATATTGTTAGGGTTACATATATTGCCCCTGCCATTCCTCCCCACGCCCCCCCCGCCCTACCAAAACATCAAGCATGTCCTACTCTCAGGTGGTGCGCATCGCACCTATTTTGTGAGTGTAAATTTTTCCCCTCCTCCCCCCTCCAATTTGCCCACCACCCCCCATAAAAGTTTGTTTGTTTTTCCCCTTTCTTTGACCTTTGGGTTGTATTGTATATCTTAGCCTTTCCCTTGGAAGGCTAAATTTTTCTTGAACTCCTTGTATTTAGGATCTAAAGTCATGACTATTTCTAGGAATTTTCTATCTGTATTTGAGAAAGAATGCTGATAATACTAAGGAGATCAGAAATGTATTGAAAATGTATTGTTCTTGGGAGTTCTTTTGTGAAACATAAAGGCAAGAATAATCATAAGGCTTTGGAGGATGAGTTTTACCAGAAGGTGCTTTTTGGAGAACTGACTGCCAGATCTCTTTGTTTTGAATGGCCATATTCATGTCAGTAACAGAGCAAGAAAGCTGAATTAGTTCTAAGTACTGCATAGGAAAATAAAACTTTTTCAGCTCCTAGGATAAACAAACAGAAAAGTTAGAATAAACTTGAATTTAGCATTGTTTTTCATTTACATGAAAATGATTTCTTTTTACATAACATTGGTTTTTAAAATTTTTTTTCAACTATATTTCCAATCTACTGATCTTAAATGTTATGTTTTAATTATAGAGTGGCTAGAATCTGCTATATGAATTATGAGTGGTATTATTATCCGGCATATGCTGTAAACTTTGATGCTCTAATTAAACCCAGAAGAATAGGAAGACAAAATTAAAGGAATCACCATAGCAACTGATTTCAAAAGTTTAGCTGGCAACCAACCAAGTATCTGGGCTTAAATTCAAAAGTCTTTGTTCTTTGTTTTGTGTTGAGAATTCTAAGTAAAGGTTGAACATGTATCACAACTCTATAAAAACTATAAAATATAATTTTGTAGAAATGCGCCATCTAGGAAAAGCAGAAAAAAATGAAAGAAATGAATGCTTTAACAGACTATCTCTGATGGTGAAAAAGAAAATAATCTTTTATAATACAAAAGTACCTGCTGCTTTATTTTTCTGTAGATCAGTGTAGAGGCAAAGCAAAATCTATCAGGAAAATGAAAATTTTATTTATTTTATGCTCTGAATAGCATTTCTAAAACATAGGACATAGTCAAAGGAAGTGATTTGTGTATATAAAAACTCTAAAACCTTATTTGAATATAATTCTACCATTGATATAGGGGCTTCTTTGGAAAATAACCATATATTTTTTTTGTTTTCTGATACATTCTAATTAGCATATTTAATACACAATTCAGAATAACCCAGGATTATCAAATAATTCTACACTGTGATAAGTAAGGAATCAGGACATTTGATAAACATAATTAGTAATCTGAACCTATTGGGTATATGTGACACTGTTTACTATTAGGTATATGTGACACTTTTTACCATCTGCAGATATCTGTTCTTTTCAAGCACACATGGAATATTTACTAAAAAAACAAAAATAGTTATAGTTTTAAACATTAAGAAATTTCTATAATTTTAATGGATTAAACTCACATGAAGTATGCCTTTTCAATTAGGCTGAAAGTCCATTATAAGACAATACCTAGAAAATCTCAATTGGTTAGGAGAAAGACACTTTTAATAACCCATACCTCCCCACCAAAAAATATCACAATAAAACTAGAAAACGTTTTGAACCAAAATATAATATAAATAATGCATAACATAACCTGTGGGATCTTGCTAAGCAAGTACATAGAGAAAAAATGTATTGCCTTCAACAATTATATTAGAAACTAATTAGCTAATACTGCAAATTAATGAAATAGAACACAAATCTAAAAGAAGATTTCAAAACTGATAAAATTTGCAAAACTCTGTCAATAATCAAGAGAAACAGAGAAGACAAAAATATCAAATTAGTTTAATACATATTTATTGAGCAATTATTACATGTCAAGCAATGTTTGAGACATGTAGTATGTATACCATTAAATGAAATGGAAAAAAATCCTATTCTTCATAAACATATACTCTTGTGTTAAACAATATATTCTCTCTTTCTATATACACGCACAAGAGAAATACATATATACAACCACACAGAACTACACACACATATACATATGTGTATATATATGTAAGTAAATTATACAACTTGTTAAAGGGTGATCAGTGCCATGAGAAAAAATGTAAGGGATTTTACAAATGGAGAGAGAGAAAGTTGAAATATTAAATAGCATGATATGGATAGGTGTAGGTGAAAATGTATTTAAGCAAATTCTTGGAGAAAGTTTGGGACATTTTCCTTTTTAAATTTTATTTATTACAGCCATCCTAGTTGGTATGAAGTGGAATGTCATTGTAGTTTTGATTTACATTTCCCTAATGACCAGTGATATTGAGCATTTTTCTTAGATTTATTGGCCATATGTATATCTCCTTTGGAGAAATATCCACTGAAGTCTTTTCCTCATTTTTATAAGATTGTTTATCTTTCATTGTTGAGTTACAGGAGTTCTTTAAAATTCTGGATATTAAATTATTATCAAATATATGATTTGTAAATATTCTCATTCTGTAGGTTGTCTTTTTGTAATTTTAATTTTTAGAGAATTTATAGCAATTTTAGGGTCCCAATATAACTCCCTTGACCCCATATATCCATAGCCTCCCCCACTATCAACATCCCATACAGGAGTGGTGGATTTGCTATAATCAATGTACCTACATTGACTCATTAACACCCAAAGTCTATAGTTTATATTAGGTTTCATTCTTGGTGTTATACATTCTATGGTTTTTGACAAATATGTAACAACATATATCCACTAGCATAGTATCCTACAGAGTATTTTCACTATCCTAAAATTCTTCCATGTTCCACCTGTTTGTCTCTTTCTCTTCCCAAACCCCTGATAACTGATTTTTATTGTCTCCATAATTTTGCCTTTTCAAAAGGGCATATAGTTGGAACCATATGTATGTAGCCTTTTCAGGTCACCTTTTCACTTAGTAATGTGTATTTAAGTTTTCTCCCTGTTTTTTCATGACTTGATAGCTCATTTCTCTTCAGGGCTGAATAATATTCTGTTGTCTGAATGTACCATAGTTTATTTACCCATTCATCCACCAAAGGGCATCTTGGTTATTTCCAGTTTGGGTCATTATGGATAAAGCATGTGTAGGCTTTTGTGTAGACCTAAGTTTTTAGTTCATTTGGACAAATATCCAGGAGCATGATTGCTGGCTCATATGGAAAAGTACTTTAATTTTGTAAGAAACTGCCACTGTCTTCCAAAATGGCTATACCATTTTGTATTCCCACTAGCAATGAATGAGAATTCCTGTTACTTCACATCTTTTCCAGCATTTGGTGGTGTCAGTGTTTGGGGTTTTGTCATCTTAATAGGTGTATAGTAGTATATCATTGTTTTTTTAATTTGCAATTCCCTGATGACATATGATGTTGAGCATCTTTTCATATGCTTATGTTCCATCTGCATATCTTCTGTGGTGAGATGTCTATTTAGACATTTTGTCCTATTTCTTAATCAGATGGTTTTGTTAAAAAATAATCCTTTCTCAGATATATTTTTTGCAAATATTTTCTTCCAGTCTGTGGATTGTTTTCTAATTTTCTTTACAGTGCCTTTCAAAAAGCATCAGTTTATTTTAATTAAGTCCAACTTATTGATTATTTTTTTCATGGATTGTACCTTTGTTGTACTTAAAAAGCTATCGCCATAGCTAAAGTTCATCTAGATGTTCTCAAATATTATTTTATAGAATGCTTATAGCCCAGTATTTTATATTTTGGTCTGTGATCCATTTTGAGCTAATTTTTGTGAACAGCATAAAGTCTGTTTCTAGATTCATTGTTTTGCATGTGGATGAGCAGTTTTTCCATCACCATTCATTGAAAAGATTATCCTCTCTCTATTGATTTGCTGTTGTTGTTCTTTTAAATATCAGGTGACCATGTTTTCGTGCATCTATTTCTAGTATCTGTATTCTCTTTGAATGATCATTTTGTCTATTTTTTTTTTTTTACCAGTACCATACTGTCCTTATTACTGTAATTTTATTATAAGGCCTAAAGTCAGGTAGATGAGTCCTCTACATTTGTTCTTTTTCACTATTGTGATGGCTATTCTTGATCTTTTGCCTCTGTATCTAAACTTTAGGATCAATTTGTGAATATCTATAAAATAACTTGCTGGGATTTTATTGGGATTTCATTGACTCCAAAGATAAAGTTGGGAAGAATAGATATCTTGACAAAATTGAGTGTTCCTATTCTTGAACACAGAATATCTTACCATTTATTTAGTTATTCTTTGATTTATCTTATCTTTTTTCCAGTTTTCCTCATCATACATATCATACATATTTTTAGACATCTACCAAAGTACTTAATTTTGGAAGGGAGAGGAGGCTAATATAAATGGTATTATGTTTTTAATTTCAAATTCCTCTTGTTTACTGCTGGTATATAAGAAAGCAGTTGAGTTTTGTATATTAATCTTGTATCCTGCAACCCACCATAATTGCTTCCTAGTTCCAGGATTTTCTTTGTTGATTCTTTTAGATTTTCTACGTAGATAATTATGTTCTATGTGACCAAAGACAGTTTTGTTTCTTTCTTCCTAACCTGTATAATGTTTACCTCTTTTTCTTGTTGTATTGCACTAGCTAGGACTTCCAGTGTGATATTGAAAAGGAATTGTGAGAGGGAACCTTCTTGCCTTGTTGCTGATCTTAGCAAAAAAAAAAAAGAAAAAAATTATATATATATATAATTTTTTATATATATATAATTATATATATATAATTTTTTTCTTTTCTATATATATATATGCTTTTAACTGTGATGTTAGCTGTAGGTTCTTTTGTAGTTGTTCTTTATGAACTAAGGAAGTTTTCATCTATTTCTAGTTGCTGAGAGTTTTTATCATAAATGGGTGTTGGATTTTGTCAAATGCTTTTTCTCCGTGTATTGATATGGTTTTGTGATTTTTCTTTTCTCGATGTGACAGATTACATAGGTTGATTTTTTAATGTTGATCTAGCCTTGCAAATCTGGAATAAATTCCACTTGGTCATGGCCTATAATTATTTTATACATTATTGGATTTGATAGGATAATATTTGTTGAGGATTTTTACATCTATGTTCATGAGAAATATTGGTCTTTAGTTGTTTTTTACTATAAAGGTTCAGTCTAGTTTTGATATTAGGGTAATGCTGGCCCCATAGGATGAGGAAGTATTTATTCCCTCTGCCTCTATCTTCTATAAGAAATTATAGAGAATATTTTTATCATTTTTCAGGTTGCTGCTCTCTTAATTTAGCTTTCTCTTGCTTGTCGAAAACTTTTGACTGCTTTCCAGAGTTCTGACAAAATTGATTCTGACATTTTCTGCTTGCATTTTGATGTTTCTATGGCTGCACAGAACTGGGAGCTGCCCACTGAACCATTTTACTCGTTGCTCCTGATTTTGCAGCAGACTTCCTTCTTACAAAGTCTGCAGTACATGATGCCCCTCGCCTACCCAACTTCTTTCTGAGATGTGCCTTTTCCTCTAAACTTAATTACAGTTTTTTGGGGACATCATACTTTTGTTGAACCATAAATTTTGTCTAGGAGGATATTTTTTCTATCAGAGGTCTGAAGAATGATGTTCAGCTCTACACTTGATTTGAACTTTACTCTGAGGCCATGGCTTCATGAGGAGGCCCTGGGTTTGGTCTTCTTTTTTTTTTTTTTTTTTTATGGTGTGTTTTAATAGTCACATTTTTGATAAAATAAAGGTTTTTGTTTCTGAATTTTAAAAGCCCAGAATTTCTTAGCTTTCTCGTTGCCCTCTTATATGTGTTTGCTAGCTGGTCAGTTCTTTTCTTAGTATATTTTTCTCATGGAATCTTATCAAATACATTTAGTAACAACCAATTTATGCTTTCAACATTTTGCCCAGAAATATCCTCACACAAATTTGCAATCTAATTAGATACATTTTCTGCTTTCAACAGTATTTTTGGCAACAGGCTTATCAAATTTTTTGATGTTACATAACACAGATCTCCACTTTTTCAGTCTCCTATAACAATTATTTGTGTTGCATGTCATCCTGGTATTGTCACACATTTTAGGTAATTTCTATGTTAGTACCCATTGTAGGTACTAATTTCTCTATAAGTCATCTATATCATGATACTTCTGTGTAATAAATCATAGCAAAATTCAATTAAAAATTGTGTCAATTTAAAATCATTTCTTATTTATCCTATAAAAATCATTTCTTATTTATCATCCTTTGTGATTTGGGTTAAGCTTACCATGGCTTGGTTCCAAAGTTGCTAATAGAGGCCAGGGCCTGATTTACATGTTTCTGATCCTTCTTTTACCAGCAGCTACCTAAGGCATATTCTTTGAGCAAAAAACAAGAGCACCAGGGAAGAAATCTAAACATGCAAGTATATGTCTATTCTCTGCTTGTGTCATGCCTCCAAATATCCCACTAGCCAAGACAAGTCACATTCTCCTTTCTCATCAATGGGATGGGAAAGTACACTCTACCTAGACTGGGGGGAGAAGGAGGAGGAGAATAAAGAACATATGATAAAAAGTAAGCCAAACTCTTACACTTAGTTACATAATTAGCAACCTTACTGATTGCTACTAAAATATATTGCTAAGTATATTTTACTTAGCAATATACAAAAATACTTACAAGTATTTTTAAATACTTTTTTTCCCTATTGAATGAATTATTTCTCAAAATATCATTACTTTTTATGTCATATCAATGCAAAAGTTAACATTACTAAAAGGTTAAACTCAGTTACTCAGTTACTCAAATCTCCATCCATAGATAGACAAATGGCATTTTATCAGCAATTAAGCCCCACCCTAGAGTCACTGAATCATAAACTTTATTTTAATGAGATCCTCAAGTCATTCATATGTGCATTAAAATTTGAGAAGCATCGATCTCAATAAATTAAAATTTTTGAAACACTTTCTGGTGAGAAGGTGGAGCTATTATTGTATTCTTTATTTCCTTATTAACATAAACAAATATATTTGGATTTTAATCATTGGCAATAATTAGTGTTTTATTTTTTAAATCATTCTATGCATATTTTCTTGATAAATTTAATTGTTCCAAAAGTATTCAAGTCAAGATTTAATGGGTATGTATGCATTTGGCTACCTGATATAATTTACTGGAGATTTTAAGAAATTTATAAAAAATGAACATGAACATTCACTCATTCAGTAAATATTTATTGAGTATCTATTATGTCCCAAGCTGTATTCTAGTTACTTGGGATAATGCAGTGAACAATATAAAGAAATTTCCTGCTCCCTTGGAGCTTCCGTTCTGGTTGTTGGTAATGGGTAGGGCACAAACATAAACAACATAAATAAAATAGCAAAGTATATTAATACATACTGTTTTTAAATATATGTACATATAATACACATTAAAAATATATACCATGGTGATAAGTGCTCTGGCAAGAAGTAAAAACGGGAAAAGTGAGAAGGAAAATGCTTGGAGTGGTGGGTTATAATTTTAAATAGGGCAGTCATATAAGTTCTCATTTAGAACTTAATATTTGAATAAAGATAAAAAGTGATGGATCAAGCCATGTGATGTATGATATATTTGGAGGAATTTTTAAAAACTCAAAGAAATATTTTAAATGTCAACAGTAATCGGTCCTTTTTGTGCTATCCACCATGTCAATCACAACGTCCTCTGGTTTCTATAAACATCTAAGTAGGATTTCACTACCCATTTAATTATCCTTCAGGATGTTTTTATTTTATTTAGTGTTTTTGAGTTTATATGTTTATATCCTGACTGCCCTCTCTCATTACAGCAGAATTTCTTAATTTTCAAGTAAACAGATGAATTTGGCAGGGGGGGGGGAGAAGGAGCTATAGTTTGATGCTATAATTGTTACTTTTTACAGTAAGATTATATTATGAACATATATTACTTCTGTATTATATTCCGCTCAGTGTTACATCTAAGACTTTTTGCCATTTCAGAATTGGTGCTCAGTTGTGGCAAAAATGAATTTGACAGCGTAGACTGCCCCTGGGGGAGGGAGTACACCAGTGTGCATTATTCTGAGTACTGGAAACCACTGACCTAGATAATTACTTTGTTCTTAGTCAATAATCATTTGAAATCCAAGCAAGCATTTCATACTTAACACTCACATCACCTGACGTATTAGTGCCAGATTTCCTTTTCATTTATTTATTTGGTAAACATTAGGCACTTCCAATATAAGTGGCCCTGGAGCAAAAAACAAAGAAAACTAAGATGCGACCTGAATAATTGTGGAGCTCCATGTCTAGTAAAAGAGAGAGGTACATAAACACTCACATTTCATGTGAGTTAGAGTAAGTTCAAAGTGCTTTTATAGGGAGGTAAGGAAGATAATTTGGTCATATATAAATACTAATCCCAACATGGGCTTTCATGAAAGTAATACACCACTTTGAAAACAACCAATGTGTTTTCAGAGACTTTATTAACCAAAGACTGTGAATAGCTTTTGTTTTCTTTGAGAAATTATGCTAGAAAGTAGGTCAGGTATCATAATGTTAACAAGGCAGGCTCCCTGTGAAGGATCCGCTGTCCTGAGCTTCAGGAATTCATTAGTGCTGGCTGCAGCTGAGTGACTGGGGCTCAGAAAGCTTGCATTGTCTTTCCAAAATTATCAGCTGTAGTAGTTCCTGCTCTCACTAACACACTGTTTTAAGTAACATGTATTAGGGTAGTATTTTCCAAATTATAAAATCAGGTTGTTAACAAGGAAGAAAAAAGTGTATGTCAGGGTCTTCACTAAATGACTCATGGGATAAACCATATTTTCCTAATGTTTTGTAAGTAACATACACTGCATTTTTTTAAAAGGTTGATATAAATAGCTTTTTTTCCCAAATTATTTAACCCCAGTCCTCCTTTCTTTTTGTATGGAAACAAATATACTCCTTATAGAACAGTTACTCTGTGAAACAGCATTTGGAAAGTTTTGTTTAAAGTATTTGTTATTATTTCATAGTAAAAAAAAAAACATACAGGAAATCACTATATTCTAAATTCCTAATGATGATCAGCAAATAATTTATTCACTTTTAGTTTTGAAATAGTTATGAATTCATAGGAAGTTACAAAGATAGCACAGGGAAATCCTGTGTACTCTTCACATAATTTCCCTCAGTGTTTATATCACCATAGTACAATATCAAAACCAGGAAACTGACACTGGGTCAATACATGTGTATGGCATTTTATGATGTATAAATTTGTGTAGTCATTGCCACAATTGAGATATTCCATCTTTGCAAAGATCTCCCTGGAGCTAATCTTTTGTAATTATACTTCCGCCCATCATTCCTAGCCTTAGGAAACTACTATTTTGTTTTCTATCTCTAAATTTTCTCATTTTGAGAAATTAATATAAATAAAATTATACAGGATGTGACTGTTGAGACTGTCTTTTCTTTCTCTCAGTGTAATCCCCTCAGGATCCATCCAAGTTGTTTTATGTATAAATCACTTGTCCATTTTTATTACTAAGTCATGTTCCAAGGTATGGGTGTAATACACCATGGTACTATTTTCCAGAGCAAGATTGGATAGGAGTGCAGTCAGAAAGATCCTAGGAATTGCTGTCAGTTATTGTAGGTTTTTGGTTTGTTGGGTTGCTGCTGTTATTATATTACTTTGATTAAAGAGTCATAGGTCCAGGTAGTGGGGTGAAGAAGAATTTCACCTCATTATCAAGGCACATTAGTTACAATCTACTATGCATTGGAAATTGGACTATGAATAGTGTGTGACCTAGAAATATACTTCTGAGAAAGGGTTTCCGCAAACCATCAAATAATCTTGAATAGGCCGAAGGAAAGCCACTTACTCCTTCTGTGGGCAAAAACCAATTTTGGAATATTAGCTATATGGGGACCAATAAAACAACAAAAATTGGCAACTCCAGAAATATCTAATTATTGTGAAAGCTGTTGATTATACTTACCCACGCAAATAAAATATATTTCATCCAGAAACAATATATTGTAAGAAATGATTGATTGTAACATGGGTATAAGAATATAAGAGAAGAAAAAGGGTTAAGATGGAGTTGGATATGACAAGGAAGAATTATAAGAAAACAGTTATAATGCTAAACAAAATTTTAAGCAGAAATGATATCATGGAAGAATGAATCACTGCCTAGGTGTATAAACTTGAAAATCTTTTTGGGAACAAAGAAGAAAAGTTCAATGAGATGGAAAAACTGAGAGGAAATGATAGACATGACAAAAGATGAAAATTAATTTTCACACTGATAAAGGAGAGCTGCAAAGAACATGTAGCTAATATCATATTTAAAGGTAGAATATTGAATATTTCACTCTAAGGCTTAGAATAGGGTGAGATAATCTTTAGCACCCCTTTTATGCAACAATTGCCCTGGAAATCTTAGTTTGTACAATGAGGAAAGAAAGGAAAAGCATTCTGAGTTGAAAAGAAAAGGCAAAAAAAAAAAAAAAAAAAAGCATATAAATTGACTGGTTGTCTACATATAAAATTTTAAGCAATTTATAAGACAACTACTGGAACTCCTAAGTCCTTTATAAGGTTGCAAGAGACAAGGGCAACATGCAAAAATGAATTGTATTTCAGTATAGTAGCATCAAAGAGTTGGAAATTAAAATAGGAAAATGTTAATAATTTTATTTACAACAGTATCAATAAACATAAAGTACTTGGGAATAGATTGAATAAAATATGTATAAGACTTCTACATAGGAAACTGCAAAATATTGTTGAGATAAATTAGAAAAGATCTAAATAAATTGAGAGATTCAGCTCATTCATAAATTAGAAGACTCAATTTCATTAAGGTGCAATTTCTTTCCATTTTCATCTATAGATTCAACATGATCATATCTGAAACCACAGAAATCCCCTTTTTAGAAAATGACAGGTCTATGCTAAATATACAGATGCGATGGAAAGGTGCATGAGAACTTTCTTGGGCCATATAAATGTTCTATATTTGGGGTAGATGTATATGCATTTGTCAAAACATCAAATTGTGCATTCAAGATTTGTGAATTTTATGCACCTGTATTTAAATTTTACCTTAAAAAAACCATGAACAGCTATTGAATTCTAATTAGTTGGCATACTTTTAATAGTGATGTAGATTGGCAATTCTGACACTGTGTGTGTATTCTAGATTTGAGCAAATAAATACAAAGACTGATTACATTTGGCACTAGGCTTTCACTGTTGTAGAATAGAGTGACAGATATGAAAATAGGGTGTTGGATTGGAATTGATGATATCGATACAAATTCATGGTAAATAGAGAAACACATGTAGGCACATGTGTACATATACATGTGCATATATGTATCCTAGCTCTGTTCAATGAGATAGCCTAGAAACAATGACGTTACTAACAATGATCTTAGCTTTTAAAATATCATTCTTTTTTTTTTTTTTTTTTTTTTTGAGACAGAGTCTCGCTTTGTTGTCCAGGCTAGAGTGAGTGCCGTGGCGTCAGCCTAGCTCACAGCAACCTCAAACTCCTGGGCTCGAGTGATCCTTCTGCCTCAGCCTCCCGGGTAGCTGGGACTACAGGCATGCGCCACCATGCCCGGCTAATTTTTTATATATATATCAGTTGGCCAATTAATTTCTTTCTATTTATAGTAGAGACGGGGTCTCGCTCTTGCTCAGGCTGGTTTTGAACTCCTGACCTTGAGCAATCTGCCCGCCTCGGCCTCCCAGAGAGCTAGGATTACAAGCGTGAGCCACAGCGCCCGGCCAAAAATATCATTCTTAACACAAATGAATCAGGGTTCTTTAGAGCAAAGGCCAATATCAAGTGTGAGGAAGGGAAAAATTCAAGATGAACCGGATACATTTTGTCGTGCACAATTGTTGTGATATTCTCTTTATGGAGTGTATTGTAACTGAACACACAGTATCTCTGGGGTATGCCTATATTTATATCCACACTTGCATATCACTAGAGAAAATGGGGAAAATAGAAACATTTGTGAATTTGGTTAAATGGTAGATGGAAGATACTTTTATTACTTTTTGCAACTTTTCTGTAAGTTTGAAATTATTACAAAATAAAGTTATAAAAATAATGTCAAGAAAATGAGGAGGAAGAAATACTAACTTAGGAAACAAAAAATTCAAATGGTTAAGTCCAAAAGTATGTTATTGTTAAAAGTAGATAAAATAAACAAAACTCTACCAATTTTTAATTTAAAAAAGGAAGAAAAACACAAATGTAGGTTTGCTAAAGGATAAATTGCAAGAATATCAAGACCAGTAACTCTCTTCTAGTTTACAAATATGGATAAAATGGTTAATTTTCTAGGAGAAAAATTATCAAAATTAACCAATGAAGCAGAAAACCTAAATAGACTATTAACTATCAAATAAAGTTATCAACAAATGTCCTCCAATTTTGTCTCCTAGGAGAGATACTGCTGAGTTCTATCAAATTTTAATGAACTGATAATGCCCAAAGAAACTATTCCAACCATGTAAAATGATGGAATTTATCCTATGAAGCTAATATATCACTGATAATGAAGCTTCCAAAAATTAGAAAAGTAATATTCAATTTCCTTGTGAATAGACATGTGCAAAAACTTAAAATGCTAGCAAACTAAATTCAGTAATATAATTAGATCATGCATTTTGAGATGAGAATCTTATAACATTTTAAGAATTTTTTAATGTAATAATAATCTGTTAATGTAACCAAATAAATCACTGGAAAAATCATAACAAACTTATTGGGGCTGAAAATATTCACTTAAATTAAGCAGCCATTTCCATTTCTTATAAGATGCATAGATTGATATTACTTTAACATGTTAAAGATGACCTATCAAATGAATGTAGGGAGAAGTGAAGCTATTTCCATTAAAATCAAGAATGTACAAAAAACTTCTACTATTACTATTTAATACTCCTTTTTTTGTTTGTTTTGGTTAATATATAAGACATAAATGAATTAAAGGAAAGCCATTATAATTATTTTTGAATGGTATAGATCAAAAGCCCAAGAGATTTACCTTAAAAAAAAGTAAACATTTCAGTACTGGGTTGTATAGTGCTCACTGAAAATTTATGTCCACCTAGGTTGTGTAGTGTTCTCTCAAAACTCCTTTTCACCTGGAACCCCAGAATGTGACTTTATTTGGAAATAGGGTCTTGGCAGATGTAATCTGGTTAAAATAAAATCATACCGGATTAAGGCGGGTCCTAACCCAGTGACTGGGGAATTTGGGTACAAACACAAAGGGAAGATAATGTGAAGGCAAACATGGAAAATGCCATTGATTAGTGTGATGTGTCTCCATATCACACAAATATGTAGATGTACACGTACATATTGTAGACACTGGAAGCTATGAGAAAGCAAGGAAGGATTCTTCTCTAAAGACATCAGAGAGCATGATGCTGCCAATGTCTTGATCTCAGACATCTAGCCTGCAACAACAAAGAATAAGTTTCTATCGACAGAAATTTATCTGAGTGACCACTGAGTTCGTAGTACTTTGTTAGGCAGCCCTGGAAAACTAACTCTCAAAATCACCCAACTAAGAAAACAAGAGAGTATCCCACTCAGAACCAGAAACCAGCTTTTCTAATTATGCTTCGTCTAATTATCTATTATGCTTACTTCTAATTATCATTGATCATTGCAACTTCCAACTCCTGGGCTCAAACAATCCTCCTACTTCGTCCTCGCAAGTACCTGGGAGTACACATATGTGCCACCTTACCCAGCTAATTTTTCTTATTTTTTGTAAAGATGGGGCCTTATTATGTTGCTCAGGCAGATCATGAACTCCTGGCCTCAAGTGATCCTCCCTATCTCGGCCTCCTGAAGTCCTGGGATTTCAGGTGTGAGCCACTGCACCTGGCCTAATGATTCCTTTGTAAATAAAACATATTCTATCCATTTCCCTTGATCAATGGGAAAATTATAGCATTTAGAAAGGTGGGAACTATTAATAGTTTGATGATATAGCTGTAGACAAAGGTGATCATTTTCTTTCTGATGGCACACAGGTCTGGCAGTGGCATTAATTGTGCCATGAAATGCCAGGAGCTGGCATCAGCTCACAGGACTGTGTGCTGCTTTTCTCACCTGGCATCCGTGGGATATAATGGAATATGAAATTATAAGTTCACTATTGCCATAGTGATGTGAAATTTAAACAACTTTGGCTTGCTTGTTGTATTTTCCCCACTGATTTATTAGAATTAAACTTTCCAAGGAAAGATATCTTCAAAACTATAGTACAGATCAAAATAGCAATAATGATTTACATTGTAGACATTCATGTAGCAGTGTTTGTATATTTTTGAAAAACTAATCAAATCTGTTTTTCAGTAACACACATTATTTCCTCATTTGGCCTCTCTAGATGCTGATCTATATGATAATCTGGTCCTCACAGACTGCTAAATTTTCCAGCACAGGAACAACTGAATTAGTTACTTCAATATATGTATAGAGAGAGAGACAGAGAGAGTGAGACAGAGTCTCACCCTGTTGCTCAGGCCAGGGTGCAGTGGTATCATCGTAGTTCACTGCAACCTCAAACTCTTGGCCTCGAGCGATCCTGCTGCCTCAGCCTCCCAAGTACCTGGGACTACAGGAGTGTGACATGATGCCTCACTAATTTTTCTATCTTTTATACTGTTACTCAGGCTAGTCTCGAACTCCTGGCCTCAAGCAATCATCCCACCTTGGCCTCCCAAAATGCTAGAATTATAGGCGTGAGCCATTGAGCCTGGCCCATTTTATAATTCTTAAGCAAGATAACAGTTCAGATTCTAAACTAGATGCTGAGTTGGGGTTCATTATTATTTTAGTGATATCTATTCCCTAGTTCTCTGAAAGGATACTTAGGAGAACTTCAGTATTATGAACTAATAGAGGCAATAAGTATCACAGTCTATTCTAGGAAAGAATAAATTAAAAAAAAAAACAAATTTCAAATGACATTTGAAAAATGAATTAGCAATTAGATAAAAAAAAGCCTTTCTGTTGATTTGATGATATAAATTATGACAAAAAATTTGTCTCTATCCTTGAAAACATTAGAAATCAGTATAATTCTATTAAAAACATTTTTAAAAGCATATTAGTACTGATGCTTTCTTAATTTTACCTTTTTAGGTGTTTTAAAAGCTAAAAATGATCATTTTTAAGCCATTTTTTAATTGTTGGGCAAGCTCCTTGCTGGAAAGTATAATAAAGTTAACTTTCATTTTAGTTTTGCCTTCTAGACCCAAAATGTTATAGAAACAATGATAAAACTTGCATTTTTGTATTCTCCACACTATTAACTGCAAAGAACATAAAATTTATTTTGTGTATTTAAACAATTTTGTCTGATCAGTGATAGTGATAATTCATATACAAAAAGACACTTTTGATGCCAAAACCAACAGAATTTGGAAAATCTTAAAGAGTCCTTTGTAATAGAATAGAGTAGCTTTTTTTGTGCAGGAATTGCTGTGGTTTCTGTGGGGTTATCTGCCTTTCTTTGGCTGGTTTGTTGCGGAGCAGGTTTCTGAGTGTTTTGATGGCAGAATTATTCTTACTCTCAGGTAAAATTGCCTTAAAATATTTGAGCAATTGTTCAAATGAATTTTAAGTAGAAATATTTTTCTGAACGCATATCTACATATTACAGCAGCTTCTTCTCGATTATTTTTAGTTTTTGGACCCTATCTCACATATAATTATGACCTTAGAGATATTCATTTCAATTTTAATATTCAAATAGAACTTAATAAAGAATATGGTTATTAAATAATTCTAAGCAATACATTTTGTTACTTTTGATCAAATTGATCACGTATTGGTTTTATGCAGGATCATGCATATTTACTTAAAAATAAAAAGTATCAAAAGTGCCCTAAGCATATAATCTTATAAGACATGACCCCTTGATACTACAATGCTATTTTATAACATCTTCCCTATCATTGTGAGCTTAATAACGTACCTGCAGCATCATAAAAAAGACATCTGTGTAATTCCTACTGTGCTGGAAGTGGGAGAAAAAAACAACTTAAGCAATGTTAATATTTCAAAGAACACCTGGGAGATAGTTTGGTATGTAATGGAACTTAACATATTTAATTTCTGCAACTTATTACAATAAATTAATTTAAATTATTATACCTTTTACCTTTTGTGTTTCACAGTTTTCTCATTTCTAAAATGACGAACTGTTCTAAAAACAATTATGATGATGAATGATAACTGTTCCTTAAGGCCACATTGCCCAAGCTAAACTATATTGCAGTATAATAAACTTCTTAAATTTGCTACCAAGACCTGAGAAGCAAAGATGATAAGAGAGAATGAATAAATTACACTGCTTTAATAGGTGTTTGGAGGAGAAAATGTGTGTGATGCTGAAGTATTTTCTTGCTGATTTTGAGACTAGGACTGGATTTGTGAAGAAATGAACTTACACGAGGCATGGGCATAGCCGTGTATAACAAATTCGAATATTCTATTTGAATGTTGCTGTCAGGTTAGTTATTATAAAGTTTTGAATATTATAGGATATAGAAAAATCAATGTAATTTTGAATTGCATGCTTTAAAGTCAGCACATTTTCTTTTTCTCTAACATACATTTGGAAATATTTTCCAGGTACCTCCTCCAGGGGGCGCTGCGATTTTGAATTTGATCTTTGTTCCTGGGAGCAGGAGCAGGACGAGAACCTTGACTGGCAGCTGAAAGGTAGCAGCAACCCCGCTGCAGGCACAGAACCCGCTGCAGATCACACCTTGGGAAATTCCTCTGGTCATTACATCTTTATAAAGAGCTTGTTCCCTCAGCAGCCCATGAGAACAGCCAGAATTTCAAGCCCATTTTTAAGTAAGAGAAGCAAAAATTGCAAGGTATGGAAGAAAAAGAAAAAAAAAAAAAAACTAAACAGAAATATTATGAGCTACTGTTGATAAAGTCAGATACAGAAAATAGACTGGCCAAGGCCAGAACAAAGATGAGTTTGAATTTATTCAGCTCGGGATATGTTAGGAAGGGGGAAAAGAAGAAGTAAGAATGAAAGGGAAGGATTTTTAGAACCGTTGAAAGAATTTCTCCAATGAAACTCTACGAATATTGGAGTTTTGGAGACTGTGGGAAAATCCCATGGTTATTATTCATAACCATGTATAATACAAAAAAAATTAAAATACCATTGCTTCCTCTCAAAGAGTTTAGTATTCATTTAACTTATGGGAATTTTACCAACAGAAAAAGAAATTAAACAGTAGTCAGTATATACTTAAACACCTCTATGGATTAATACCAGAGATAGAGCCACAATAACGTAGTCGAAGAAATCTTTATGAAAACAAAAACCTGAACTTGTCCCTAGAACAAGTAGAAGACTTTCTATAGGCAGGAAGGAAAGATGGCTTTATCATTAGCCTGAGAAAATTTCAAGAAAACATTTGCAGAGTAGTAAAAGTATAAATTGAGTTGTATGGCTCTTTGGGCCAAACAGCCTTGTATGATGACTATATATTTGCAGGGTTTTCCACTTTTATTTATTGTTTGGTTGCTTGTTTATATTCCATAAAAGATTTGAGTCAGCTAGGCTAGGAAATAAATTTAGTTTTACATATCATATAAATTAAGCATTCAGAAATGATTTCACAAGAACCTTCTTACAAGAGACTGATATAAATAAAAAGGTCTTTTATTTATATTTACAATGAGAAATGCAATCCCCATAAGTTCTGAACACATATGTTCTGACTGTGGTGTTCCCCAGCATTTGAACCCTGAAAGTCAATGAATTCCATGCAGGAAGTTGTTCACTGATCAAGTCAGGCTGGGAGACAATCACGTGATTTAAACCTTTTTTATCTTCAGATTATACTAGTCTGGTGTGCTCGTGTCCACAGTAGAGAAAGCCCTAAACTTGGGCGGGAGCCTTCAACATCCTTTGGTTTGTCTTAAGAGTTTTTGTTTCATCTTGAGTAGATTTCGTTATTTACTTCTCACGAGCAGTCTCATCTTTCAGATAGTGAGATTTTCTTTAAGGAATTAGAATAATCAAATGAGAGTTTTAGCGAGAGAGCTCGGCCAGCAGTCTTGAACGCAAGTAACAAATCATACAAAAGAATAGTAAGCTTTATTTAAGTTGGCAGAAAATTGAGTTTTAATCAAATACAGTTCTTATCTGTTTCTTCTGTCTTCCAAATTACTTGATGCTTTCTCAAAAATAAAATCCAAACACACAAAATTTTATATGTGTTGATTCTATATCTATAAATTTAGCTCTATCCATCAATAGATATTCTAAAAACCAAAAATTAGTTTTAGTCTTAGATACCTAATTAAATATTTATATTAAACGTGAAATATATATGCTGGTTTGATTTTTTTAGCTTTTCTATTTAGACACTTCCTCTGCAAATGTTCAAAAGATTTTTTTTTCATACTGTAGTAACTAAGGATTTCATCCATCTCTATTTCCTCCTGGTCCCAGAACTATAGTCCCCACTGTTTTAAACATCTGTCTGAGAATAATGAAGTATGCCTAGAAGAAATTTTTTTAAAATGATGAACAGTTCATTTTATGAATATTTATCATATAAGTTAAATGCAAAGAAGGAAAGGTCATGCTGGGAATGATTGGGTTTCTCATTTTAGAAACATATTTACTGAGTAAGCAGAGTGACCTCCCAAATTTTTATGAGAATCACCTCTGCCCGTCCACTTTGTAGAATACCTTTAAGCAGAGAAAATTGAATTTACTTTTTTTCCCCTTTTGGGGGAGGAATACAGGGAAAGATGAATGGGAAAAGGAATCAGGCTTCTAAGTAACTCCAAAATTTCTAGCAAAAATACCTCTTCAGAAGAATTAGTGCTTAGCAGAGTTTTCATTCATTCTTGTTGCCCTGTGATTAGGCTATGTTGGGATCAGGTGCTCACCCTGGCAATGGAGGCATAGGTGTGTTTGTTTCTATGTTAACCTAATGGTATCATTCAGCAAATGACCTCAGGAAGATCGGGAAGTATTTCCTGAGACATAGCACATATGCCTCATATTCGTTGCATAGTAAAGATGACTAATGCAAAAGCAGAAAGTTAGGCAGACATTGTCTGTGACTGTGAGGGCTCCACACAGAAGTGTACCACACAGCCGGGCCTGTATCCTTTGGGTCTGTTGATGCTACCCAACAGGTTGCCCAGGCCCTGTTTGTTTCTCACTCAAAGGAGTCACGCCACCCAGGTTTTACCAGTCTCAAGATAACTCACAATGGTCATAGAACTCATGTTGGAACAGTTCATCAGTAGAACTATTTTTGGATACAGAATAATACTTGAAGATTTCATCAACTAGGAAATAAAAGTAGAGTCGCTACATAGCTCACCTATTCTCAGCTGATACTTTTTGAAGTGATGCACTGCATATGTTTTTTAATCACATTCTTTATCCTTTAAACACTTTGATTTTTCTAGAGCATAAAATGCATGACTTTTTTTAGAGTATAAAATGCATGACTGCCAGTGTTTCAAAGTGCATTTTACCTGTACACAGGTCACCATCAAAACTGTTTTCCCTCATTTACACAAATGATAAAACAAACGCCTTAGAGGTTCTGATTTCCTATTTTCCCTAACCCACACTGTTCTTTCGTCTAGAATTTTCCCTGACTTTCTCCCACTGTGTAACAATCACTAAATATCTAGTAAATTCCATTTGTGCAACATTGAAATGTTAATCCTTGAAAATACTTTTATTAATTTTTACTCAGAGAAAAGCTCCCCGTACTGCTTTTATAAGACCTGTTTCTAGCATTTTAAGTAAAATGTGAATAACTCCTGTTCTGGTGGGGGTTTGCTATATATTAATACAAGTGGAGCCCTAAGGATCTTGTAGAAATAAAAATGTGTTTGAAGTACAAGAATGACAGTGAAATAAGCAAGAGGGTATTCTATTTTGAAGAAAATGATTTAAGTTTCATGAGATTCAAAATGATTTTCTTGAGTCTCTCCTATTTCTTAATCATGAAAAGTCCTTTTATATAATGCATTGCTATTTAAGGATATTTTATCCTTTTGACAATGGGCTTTAAGAGTTTATTGAGGAATCCAGCTTTTAGAAGTCACAGAAAGGAAATAAACTCAGCTCATTTTTTTCTATTAAATTCTATTTGATCCTTACTGTACTGTCTTCCATACATCACCATATACGATTCCAGGCTGGCCTAACTTCACTCAGTGTTAAATTGTTCACAGAGCAATCTAATTTTCCTTTGGGAATCTGTTAATAAGGGGAGGAGGGCAACGTGATATAATTGAAAATAGAATTAAATTAATTGTAAATTAATTGTAATTAAATTAATTGATATGATTATATCATACATTATTTTTCTGCTTTTGGTTGCAGATTATTTTTCATTATCATATGTATGGGCATGGCATTGGGGCACTCACCTTGATGCAGGTATCAGTTACAAACCAAACAAAGGTCCTACTTAACCTCACTGTAGAACAAGGCAATTTCTGGCAGAGAAGAGAGCTACTGCTCGTTAGTGATGAAGACTTCCAACTCAAGTTTGAAGGTAGAGTTGGACAAGGCCACCGTGGTGACATTGCACTTGATGACATCGTTCTTACAAAGAGTTGTCTATCATCCCATCACTCTGTGAAAGAAGAACTGGCAGTGCCTCTTCCAACAGGTACATTGTAATTTGTGTGTGTTTGTGTTTGGTGTTTTTGCAGGGTGAAAGGTGGGAAGGAAAGAAGGAAATGGAAATGAAATGACATAAACACTGATTATCCATTGCTTTCATAAAGAAAAAATATTTTTGAACTTCAAAGAAATTGTCCTTGAAGCCTTTACTCATAAAAAGTCTTCCAAATTTTCTCCAAGCTGTGGTATATTTGCCAGTTCCTGACTTTTCTGTTTAGTCAGATTCTTCTTAGGTCAGTAAGATAAGACTCATTTGTTAGCAGTGTGACTCAGTACTCAATCCTAAACAAATATTTATTAACTTTTAATAAAATATATGAAATTCAAGAACAGAGTTATTCAATTTTAATTAGATATTAATGGTTTACACTATTTGCCTTATTCTTTGTAATCTGTGGATAATTTTAATGATTGAGTTTATATCTTAAAATACTGTAGATGATTGAATGTGCCCATATGTCCTTTAACCTAAAATATATTTGGGCGATTTTTCTAAAGAATTTTGTTAAACTGTTGAGTTGGCAAATGTTCGATACAATACCTACAGTGACAGTGGTGTAAGAAGTAGAAATAGCAGGCACCATTAATACAGATAATATATTAGAGGGATGAGATGATAATAAATGCAGTATATATTATTTAAATGATCAGAGTAAATTTTGTCAATTGATAATATGACAGATATTAATATTTAAACCATGAGTTTACTGTAGAAAACAAAAGTACAGTCCTGTTGATATCTAAATTTCTCTCTTATAATTAATGAAAGTAAAAGTACTTTATTACAGATAAATGAATCTGTTTTCTCTGGCTTTTAAGATGGTAGGTGGAATGGAGAATATTGCCATTTCTGCCTTTACTTCCCCATTTATTTTAAAGGGACTGTTTTAATGTGGTTATGAGGAAGTTTCTAGATAAGTAGTTCCCGGTTGACAGTCAGTCAAACATTCTTTGCCTGAGATCTTTCTGACACTGTATGGAATAGTACAGAGGGATACAAAGATTTCAAGATTGTTGTGAGAGATAAATGTACATATGTGGATTTAATGCAAAAGTGTTTCAGGTACCTCAGGTGAATCTAATTCCCTAAGAAAAGCTTTGCCTTCCATTCTGTGTAGGATATTTGCGTGACAGCTATACTAGGTCTTATACAGGTCTGGCCCTTTGAATAGTAATTTTTTTTAAATTTCAGGATATTATGGGGGTACAAACATTTTGGTCACATTTTATGATTTTGCCACACCTAAACCATGATTTGAGGCGTGTCTTTTTCCACCTACTATGCTCACCGCGTCCTTTAGTTGTGAATAGTAATTTTTTTATCATAATAAAAAATGATCTCATAGCATCCAAGCGGTGAGAGAGCAAAAGTTTTATGCTGTACCCATTCAAAACTTAGTGAACAACTACTAGATGGAATACAAGAAGAATGTTAAACTTTAAGACTCAAACCGTGAAATGATTCCGAAAAACTATGACTTCATCATGAGCCTGGACAACTCTGATGGAGTCCCTGATATTTTAAGGGAAGGCCATATATATATATATTTTTTTTTTTTGAGAAGGAGGAGGAGGAGGAGGTTGAGAGTAGAAAGAGGGGTATCCTGAACAAATAAAAAGCCAAATTGTTTCTTTTGATCTTGATGAAAGTTGGTGTAAGAGAGTTAAAAGATACCGTGGACATCCAAAAGAAATATGAGTCACAAATGTAAGCCACATATTTAATTTTATATTTTTAGTACTTACTTTATAAAAAAGTGAGATGAATTTTAACAGTATATGTTCTTTAATTCAATCTATGCAAAATATTATCAATATCAAATTCAATATAAAATATTAATGAAATATTTTACATTCTTGTTTTCACACTGAGTCTTTAAATCCAGTGTCCTTTATAAACTTACAGCATATCTCAATTTGGATTAGCCACATTTAAATTGCTCAGTAGCCACTGATGACTATTGGTTACTCTAGTAGACAGCACAGGAGATAAAGCGAATTCTCTAGAGCACTTTTGGGTCTGTCCCTGACAATAGGGTTCCATTAATTGTGGTGAAATTTGTGAATTCCCAAGAATTACATTTATATACTTATTTAAATAGAAGTACAAAAATGTACCTCGAGTCAAATGTGAAAGCATAGGAACCATATTCTAGTAGACTAGGTATTAATATGAGACTCTCCTCTTATTAGCTATGTCTACACAACTTATCTGTGACACAATTTCCTCTATAACACAGAATTTCTACCTATTTCTTAGGTTCTAAGGCTCCTAAGAATTAAAAGGTGATTGCCCATATAATTTCCTTAGTTTAATGTCTGATATATGGTAGGAATTCATTCTATAAAAATAATCTCAATTTACAGTAGCATATATTTTCGTTATCTTTACCAGTATACTTTAGGTGGTGTAAACATTTGAGAGTCCTCTATTATTTGCATTTAGTTAGGAACATGTTTGTCTTATTGGTTTTGGCAAAATTATTTTTCTTTTAGAGATCACAAGCATATTATTTTTATATTACATTATAATCATTCAATCTTATTTATTGAAAGCCTCTCTAATTTATTTTTGACATCTTACAAATTGTGTGTATATGTGTGTATCCTCAAAATGTTTAATGATTCTTAATTTCTTATTACTGCAGCAACACTTAGCTTGAAACTTGCACACATTGAACCAGGGTAAATGGCATTATGTTCCACAAATGGTAGCAACATCCATTAAACTTTTGGAAACGGCTCTAGTTCACGCAGACTTTTCATCTATATTCATGTGTGTAGGCTAACAACTCCATCAAGGATAGCTTAAAATAGAAAAGACAAGAGGAGGCAAAAGATATATATTTAGGAAGATGCAATTGAGCTGAGTCTGGAATCAGTGATTCTAATTAATCAAAATAGACCCAGGGCTTTATTAGCAAAAGTAATATAAAATTATTATTGAGTCCCTAGAAGTCATAGTGAGGAGCTTATTTTGATGGCAATTTTGTGAATTGCTAAGTGATGAAGGATAAAAATAATTGTTCAATGAATTTTAATAAGAAAAAGATGACCAACGTCCCTCTTCTAAATGTCCATATGCAAATTCGACCACTATGATATTCTGTACTATTGAGAGATATTATATTTAATGAACTATATGTAATGACAGCAAGGGACAAGGCTTTTGTGTGTGTGTGTCTTCTTTCAAATAGAAGTTATTCAATAACTCTGTTATAGAATATAACAAGGTAACCACCTTTTCTTAAAAAAAATGTTCATAAAGTAATAGAGGCTGAATGGATTAAGTCCTCTTTCAGATCACTCATTTCCCTGAAATATTTGGCAGTACTTTAAAAGACTCTGACATACTGATGAGAATATTGGCATAGATACTCAGAATACTGAGTTAGATCTGCTGATTAGACATGGTTCAATAACTTGCTAAATCCTGCATATTGCATTTATTCCAAAGTTGCATGTGTGCTGAGGTTTAAAGACATGAAGTTGGATCCTGGCACTGCTTGCTAGCTATGCGATGTTACCTAATCTACTTCTCCAATTCTAATCTTTCTCTTCTGTAAAAATGAGACTAGTGGAATCTGCTTCTGAGTGATTTGAAAAATAATTGTGACACTACTATAAAGTATGTCTGAACAATGCTTGGCATATAGTCAGTGTTCTGTGTTACTTTCCTTTTTTTTTTTCTACCTTTCCTTTTCCCAGCTAGGAAGATTATGAAAATAAAATCTATATAAATTGAAATTTCTTAAAAACATATGGTATCCTTGCTGTTTTTTCCTTCCTCATATTCCATTCATTACTCAAAGCAAGGGTTCAGATATCTGTTGTCCTTGCTATTCCATTCAAAGAAATTGCTCGCACAAAAGCCCCAAAATGTCTAATTGCTAAATATGGTACTTTAATTTGTTATTCATAATAAGAAATGGGGAGGAATGAAGAGTCACAACAAAGATCCAGAGATAGTATTGATGTGATAGCCACCAATGAATGAAGGAGACAAAGAAGAGATTAAAGTGCCTTAATGTTTTGAACCTGGAAAACCTTGCAAAGTAGTCATGAGATTCACAGAAGCTTTGATTGAGTATGATGTGTGTGGGGAAGAGGAAAGAAGTTCATTTTTTAATATATGGTCATATTCCATATGTTTTCCCAGTTAAGCATCTGGTGGTTTTTGATATCTAACTTCATAGAATGCCTGTATCTCACTTTACTTTATTTATTTATTTATTTATTTATTTATTTATTTTTAGTTTTTGGATATTATTTATAATGGAAAAATATATTTCCATCACCCAAAAACTCACTAGAATCGTTTTTATGCAATATGTTATACGGAAAAAATCTCAAGTTTCAAAATACAATTGGTGTGGAAATTCAGAGGATGTTCATCATGAATGTTACTGTGACTAGTAGAAGCAGAACAGCATCAAATTCACTGTGAGCCATTATATGATTGTGCATTTCTCATGAATATGTTGTGTTTTGGTTTTTTTGGTTTTGTTTTGTTTTGTTTTGTTTTTGGTGTCTTTTATATGTAGTCATGTTTTGGTTTAATTTGAACAAAAATGGCCTTAGTAGTTGAGAGAATGTTGGACAAAAATTGTCGAAAGGAAAGCAAAGCAAGTGAAAAAAAAAGAGATTTAAATGTAAGAGAAGATAAAAGAATAAAGTATTTTGATCAAAGAGAGCTGGCTTTGAAGAAGTAGATGAAAAAAAATAGTTGAAGAGCTCTTGGAATATCTAACTAAGGGATTCACTACTAAGTTTATCCATATAAACAGATAATATTGGTCTAAAGGAGACAACAATGAAGATGCACTAGATAAGCCTATCAAACAGATAGACTTCCCACAGTTTAAGGCCCTTGCAAATGCAGTGACAAACAGGATAACCTTATTGGTGTTTTGCTGGGTTTTCATTTGATTTTTAAGAACTTAGTTGAAGGTGATGAGTAGATACGTAATACATTATAATTATTCCCACTTAAATAATGGGAATTTGCCTCCAAGATACAGTATTTCAAACCAGAACATCTTATTTTTCAGGAACACATTACTAATAGTATATGTAAAGGGGCTATACTTAGTTTATACTTACCTTTCTCAATGGGATGTGGCAGTTGATATACTTTGTCTTTCTTTGTCTAATTTCATATATTATAGAACAGAAATTCTACACAATTCTATATGACTTGTACAGAAAACGTTGGAAATGCTGGGTATTATTTTTAATGTATTTAAAATTGGTTTTGGATATAACACAACACAGCGAGCAGTTATATTAATATTTATCCAGCAGCTTCTCCCACATGATTTATCCAACACATCCATTTAAAAATTCATGTCATCATTACATCTTACTTAAAATTATAGAATGTTTTAGTAGAAAGTAGTAATAATGTTGCATACTATGAATTATATTGCATATTATCATCCTGAAATATTAACTAGCATTGGCATAGTATTATTCTTAAATTTCTCTTTAGTCATTAAGGTAACCAATGAACTTTGCATTTAAAATCCATCCTTTCATAAAGCTTTACCACAATGTGATTATTAAACAAACTAACTATATAGAAGTAAGCACTACTGTCTAGATGAAGTATCATTTTTTATTCAGTCACCTAAGATTGGTGGTGTGGCTATCTGGTATTTGTTCCTCAGTGGCCATTCTTTTCTTCTTGTAGTAATAAAACTCTTAGTACTTCTATAGGCACCTAGCTAAAGAGAATAAAAACTACATTTCTTAGTCTCCCGTGTAGCAAGGGTGAAACATGTGACTAAATATTGGCCAGTGGAATGTAAGAGATACTGCATACAACTTATAGGTTGTACAATTAAAGATAAAAGGCATTGCCTCCATTTCCCTTCTCTCTTAACCACTGGATGGAATGTGGATGTGATGGTAGGAGCTAAAGCTTTGATCTTAGTTCATGAGGTTGAAGAATTGCCTCTTCAACAAGGAATATGATAGGTGGAATCCAGTTCCCCAAACACCGAAGAGCTGTTACATCAGCTCATGATTGCTTAGCTCATTTTAAGTGAAAAAAAACAGTCTCTCACTTTAAGCCACTGCTACCTTGTGGCTTGACACAGCAGGCAAGTCTATATCTTAATAAAAGAACTCATTATTTTCAGTTGTTATGTTATTTTTAGGATATTTAATTGAATATTGATTTATCCCAACTTAGAGGAGCTCTAATTTTCCAGAATTCACCACAGAATATGTTCTGTGATTTCTTTATTGGTAGTTGGTCTCTCGGAGAGCCAATTCTGGAAGTCATTTCTGAAAGACCTCACTGGAACTCTTCCCTCCAATCATTTAAACAATTTTTATATATGTAATTATCTCTGTTCTATCAGATGACATGCTGCTTAAAATATTTAGCATGGTTTGTATGATCTGCATTTAAACCCCTGACTAATCCCAGGTTTTTGTACCAAGAGTTTCGTTTTATTGTTTGGATCACTTATAGTTGTATGAATTTCCTAATATGCCATTATGATTCTACAGATTCAATTTCCTTCCTAGCCAATGTGCCAGATTTCCCTTAAAGAGCTTCTTGGACTTGATTTTAATCTCTATTATAATTCTGCAATCTGGTAAATTTCCTGTGTCTGGTTTTTGTCTATGTCAGCTTTGTGCTGACAAGCAAGAAGAGATTCCTTTAGGGCCATCGTAGCAACACCCTGGATTTCTGACCAGGCCTTGAGCCAAAAATTTAAATTTTGAAGCCAGTTATTTATTTTTATAAACTCTCTGGTTATCAACTTCAGTGCATCCAATTCATACATACCTATAAAATCTGAATTTCTTATGCCATTCACTTTGTAGTATGGACATCACTACTTGGTCTTCCAAGGCTTTTCCTTTAATAGATACTTCTGTCCAGGTAACTACAGGTAAAATGTAAATTATTACTATGTGCTGTGGACTACTAGTGACTTTTCTCCAATGGTAATGGATTCTCACTCCCTCTGAATCTAATCAGATTATGCAAATAATACAAACACAGACAATGGAAAAGCAATTTAATAAGAGGTTATTTGAGCAAAGACTTGAAGAAGGTGTGGGAATTATCTACACAGACCTGAAACAAAAGAGCATTCCAAGCACAGGAAACATCCCAGGTGAAGGCATAAAGGAATGGCATGCCTGACATGTATAAAGAAGAGGTCAGTGTAGTTGGAGAGAAATTAAAGCTGGAAGAAGTTAGTGGGATAGCAGAACAGAGAGGTAATAGGAAATTTTGGTAGATTACTATAAGTACTTTGGTTTTTACTCTGAGTGAAATGGAGAGCCACTGCAAGGTTTGAAGAAAAGGGACATGATCTGACTTACATCTAGAAAGGCTCACTCTAGCTATAGGGGAGAGAGTAGACTGCAGGATAACCAGGTATAGATAACAAGATTAATTAGGATGATGTTGAAGTAACTTAAATAAGAAATGATCATGGCTTAGAATAGATCAAGGTGGTAGCAATGAAGATCAAAAGAGACAGTTAACTGAAAGACTGGATATGAGGTGAGAGATAAAAAGAGGAATTAAGAAAGGTTTTGGCCTGAGGAACTTGAAGGATGAATTTGCCTTCAGTGGAAATGAGGAAGACTGTGGGAGGGGACATATTATTGGGGGGAACTTCCCGCAATGGTTGGACATGTTCAGTTTAAATGTCCATTAACTAGACAAGTACAGATGTCAACTCAGCATTTGGATATAAGTCCAAGGCTTAGAGGGAGCCTGGAGAATCAGACATTAATTTGGGAGATGTGAGAATTAATGTCATAGGACTGTGAAATCATCAAAGGAATGAAAAGATAGTCATCCCTTGAAAAATGAATAATAAAGGACCAGAGAAGGTCTAAAGAAACATAAAGCCCTAGGGCAATTAACATTAAGAAATCAAGAGATGAGGATAAATCAGCAAAGGAAACAGAGATGGAAAGACCAGTGTGAAAGGAGGAGTATCAGGTGTGTGGAATTCTGGATGCCAAAGGAAAATGAGTATCATGTAAAAGTTAAATGCAATGAGGTCTGAAATTGGTCACTGAATTTTGTAATGTGAAGGTCAATAGTGAATTTTTTCATGTTTTATTTTTATTTTTAATTATTATAGTTTATAATCATTGTATATCTTTATAGGGTACAAATGATGTTTTGATACAGGCATACAAAGTGAATTAATCAAATCAGGGTAATTGGGGTATCCATCAAGCATTTATAATTTATGTTAGGAACATTACAATTCAACTCTTTTAGTTATTTTAAAGTATACCTTAATTATTGATTATAATCATTTTGTTGTGCTATCAAATATTGTTCATTCTATTTATCTAACTATACTTTTCCACCCATTAACCATCCCCACTTTATCCCCCCTTCCCTGCTACTATTCCCAGCCTCTGGTAACCATCATTCTACTCTCTATCTCCATGAGGTCAATTGTTTTTTTTAATATTTAGCTCCTGTATATCAGTGAGAACATGGGAAATTTGTCTTTCTGTGTTAGGTTTATTTCACTTAATGTAATGTTCTCCAGTTCCATTTATGCTGTTGCAAATGACAGAATTTCATTATTTTGTGGCTATATAATATTCCATTGTGTGTGTGTGTGTATATATATATGTGTGTATATAGATATAGATATAGATATAGATATAGATATAGATATACAATTTCTTTATCCATTGATCCATTAATGGACACTTAGGTTGATTCCAAATCTTTGCTAGTGTGAATATTGCTGCAATAAACATGAGAGCACACATATCTTTTAGATGTACTGATTTCCCCACCTCTGGGTATATACTCAGCGGTAGGATTACTGGGTCAAATGCTAGTTCTATTTTCAGTTTTTTGAAGAACCTCTATACTGTTCTCCATAGTATTTGCACTAATTTACATTCCCACAAACAGTATTCAAGGGTTCCCCTTTCTCCACATCCTCTCCAGCATTTGTTATTGCTTGTCTTTTTGATAAAAGCCATTTTAACTGACTTTTAATGATATCTAGTTATAGTTTGATTTGCATTTTCTCTTATGACTACTGATGTTGACCATTTTTTCATATACCTTTTGGCTACTTGTCTGCTTTTCAGAAATGTCTATTCAGATCCTTTGTCCATTTTTTAAATTCGATTATTTGATTTTGTCTTATTGAATTGTTAGAGCTCCTTATATATTCTAGGTACTAATCTCTTGTCAGATGGATAGTTTGCAAATATTTTCTCCCATTCTGTGGGTTGTCTCTTCACTTTGTTGTTTTCTTTGCTGTTAAGAAGCTTTTTAGCTTGATGTGATACCATTTGTCCAGTTTTACTATGACTGCCTATACTTTGGGATTGTTACTCAATAAGGTCTTGCTCTGACCAATGTACTGAAGCTTTTCACCAATCTTTTCTTTCAGTAGTTTAATAGTTTGAGGTCTTAGATTTAAGTATTTTTTTTTCCATTTTGATTTGAATTGTATATATGGTGAGAGATAAGGGTTTAGTTTCATTCTTCTGCATACCAACTTTCCCAGCACTGTTTATCGAAGAGACTGTTCTTTCTCCACTATATGTTCTTGGAACTTTTGTAGGTGATAAGTGTACCACAGATACAGGAATTTATTTCTGGGTTCTCTGTTGCGTCACATTGATTTACGTGTCTGCTTTTATGCCAGTACCATGCTCTTTGGGTTACTACATCGCTGCAGTATAAAGTCAGGTAACATGACTCCTCCAGTTTTGTTCTTTTTGCTCAGGATGGCTTAGGCTCTTCTGGGTCTTTTGTGGTTCCATATAAATATTAATATTATTTTTTCTATTTCTGTGAAGTATGTCATTGGTATTTTGATAGGGATTATATTGATCTGTAAATCGCTTTGGGTAGTAAGGACATTTTAACACTATTGATTCTTCCAATCCATGAGCATGGAATATCTTTGCATTTTTTGTGTACTCTCTATTTCTTTTTCATCAATGTTTTATAGTTTTCATTATAGAGATCTTTCATTTCTTTGGTTAAGTTTATTTCTAGGTATTTTATTTTATTTGTAGCTATTGTAAATGGGATTACTTTCTTGGTTTCTTTTTCAGATTGTTTACTGTTGGCATTTAGCAATGCTACTGATATTTGTATATTGATTTTATATCATGAAACTTAATTTTTCAGTTTCAGAAGTTGTTTGTTTGTTTGTTTGTTTGTTTTGTGTGTGTGTG
Organism: Microcebus murinus; assembly: GCF_040939455.1. NCBI lineage: Eukaryota > Metazoa > Chordata > Mammalia > Primates > Cheirogaleidae > Microcebus > Microcebus murinus. The sequence goes on along the minus strand of NC_134128.1, from coordinate 10,660,322 downwards.
TGGACTTTTTAGGATTCCTCCAGATATAAATTCATATCATCTGCAAACAGGTATATTTTGACTTCTTCCTTTCCAATTTAGGTGACTTTTGTTTATTTCTATTTATGAGAGTAGTTTCATGCTGTGTGTCTTCCTCCTTAACCTTGAAATCCCCTGGGTGATGAGATGACTTGAGGTGAAGTGGAAGACTGTGAGCAATGGCCCAAATTCTTAGAGAATGCCAGGGATTGATCGGGAGATTGATAGAAGACAATAAATAAGAAATGACTGGGATTTCTACAAGTGGGCAATGTGGGATTCAAAGGATAAATAAGTTTGGGTGACAGAAATTATGGAAGGACATGCAAGAACAGCCAGGATATATTGCCGGGCCTCTCAGCCTGGCTTCAAAAGAATGATCAGGAAGTTCTTAAAAAGTTCTAACTCCCAAGATATCCTATTTCCAATGTCCAATAAATTAATATTTATGAGGTTGAAATCTAAGCATCAGTTGATTCTAATATGTAACCAGGCTGGAGAACAACAGAATATAGGGTAAACAAGATAGTGTTCTGTGAAGGGCTTGAGAAGATCAAGGGGTTTGTTTATAATCATAGGGCATGCTGGAAAGGATTAGTAAAGGGTCACAAAAGTTTAAAAAATTCAACATGGGAGAAGGAAGAGAAAACCAGTTTCTGCATGAGAACAAGAAAGGATTAGAAACTGGAAATCACTTGTTTTGGGATAAAGTGTAAAGATCATAATGACCAAAGTCAAGGATGGAATTAATTAAGAGTGATGCTCTGTGCACCTTGCAAAGGTAGCACCCACCTTGCATTATATTTGTTGAATAATGACTGAAATGATTTAAATTTTAGTACTTGATATAGAAATTAAAATGACTACCTCATTTCCTGTTATCTGATTGGTAAAAGTGATATCATTGCATAATTCTCAAAAATATATTTTTATGTCCTAAATATGTTCCTTAGCACTCACAATTTGGCTCTTTCTTAGGAACTCTAAAACATAAAACACTACATTTTTTATTTCTTAAATAATACATGTGTTTGTGTTTCTGATCCTTACTGAAATATTTATATTATAATAGAAGTTGGAAATTGTAGCATTATTAGCATTATCATGGTTATCAAGCTAAAAATAAACTACTTTTACTGTGTGAACCCCTAAAATATGTTTTAGTTAAATAAAAACCAAGAAGGTCATATGAAAAGCTATTTTGAATAGTTGAGTATAATTGAAATAACACTCTTTCTTTCTTTCTTTCTTTCTTTCTTTCTTTCTTTCTTTCTTTCTTTCTTTCTTTTCTTTCTTCTTTCTTCTTTCTCTTGGAAGAAAAATATGATTGCATAAAACCAAATGTATTTCATATCCCAATGAACTGAATTTTGGGGGGAATATCAACTTCACTTGAAATGCCAATTGGCTGTACCATACTTATGTAATAGTGGTCAGATATGAGGTTTAAAATACTTTCATTTTCAACAATATCATTGTTCCAAGAAATTGTCTTTAATTCAATGTAGCATTCTTTCCACATAAGCCATGTCTTTCATTTTTGTGGAAAAATTATTGAGAATTAGGATATCTGACTGCTATTCTTTTAACTCATGTTTTGTCTTTCCAACCTATCACCACATTGTCTGCTTTCTAGACATATGAATAGATAACCAAAATAAATTATCTAATAAGAATACCATTTACAATTCTAAAACTTTTCATATAAAACTTTGTGTTAAGCTATACAAATATGAACATATACTATATGTTCTCTCTTTGAAATATTTTTATTTAAAACAATTTAAAGAGAGGAAAAACTTAATTTTTAGATCCAGTTTTCCTGCTTATTTGTCTATCTTTATAGGTAAGATTTTTCTTTCTGAGATTATTTGCTTTCTTCCTGAAATATGTTATCTTTAAGAAATTCCTTTAATGGTGACCTGTTGGTAGTTACAGCTAATTAAATTAAATGGTTTTATCTCTGCATGGTGTTTGAAAAATAGTTGCACTAGATATATTAATACTACAGGTTTAGTTTGGCAGTTATTTTCTTTAAGATGTTTTTGACAGGCACTGTATCACTGTCTATTGGCTTCTGATTTTGCAATCAAGAAATCAGTTCTTAATCTAATTGTCTCATTCACTCATGATAAGCAAAGTCTTTTTTCTTCTGCTTTTATGATTTTTTTTCTTTCTCTCTGATATGCCACTAAACATTATGATGTGAATTTGGGGTAGGCTGTTTTGTTTGTTTGAGATTCAGTGAGCTTTGCGAATCTGAGGATTATGTCCTAGAATATTGCTTTCCCCCATTTAGTCTTTTTTCTCCTCTGGATCTTTGATAAGCCTTGGATCATCTCATCTTATCCTTTCGTTTTAGTATATAGTACAATCAATTCTGACAATTTTATATGCCATAGAATCTAAACTACATCAAAATTTAGAACATTTCCATCAACCTAGAAATTTTCTTGTTTCCATCCCAGTAGTACTGCTCCTGACCCCATGGATCAGAAGCAACCAGTATTCTGATGTCTGTCACCATGAATTAGATATGGTTGCCAATGATATGTATTCTATTGTGCCTGGCTCCTTTCTCTCAGCATAAGGTTTTTACAATTTATCCATAATGTATATATCACTAATTTGTTATTTTTTTAATTGGTTAATAGTATTCTACTGTATGACTATAACACAAGGTGTGTATTCATTGTGTTGATGAATATATGGGTTGTTTCAAATCATTGGATATTTTTAACTAGGCTGCTGTGAAAATTTGTGTAAACATCTCTTTATGGAAATATGTTTTCTACTTGTACATACCTGGAAACTGAAATAGCTGGATCCTGGGACAGAAGCATGTCTCACTCTATAAGAAATGACCAAACAGGTTTCAGAGATGATTGTATCATTTTATATTCACCCTGAGATAGTAAGAGATTTCCAGTTTCTCCACATCTTAACCAATATTTGGTTTCTCAGTCTTTCTAATCTTAGCAATTCTAGTAGGCATGAAATACTTTATTGTGCTTTGATTTGCTATTTCCTGGTGGCTTTTATTTGTGTTATTGGAGACACATACACGTGCGCGCGCGCACACACACACACACACACACACACACATACATATATATATATATAGAGAGAGAGAGACACACACATAAAATATATTCTGGGTATGAGTACCCAGAAAGGGCAAATATCAGGGTGTATGGACTGCAAATAGTTTTTTCTTCAGTGAATTTCCTGTTTATTTTCTTAATGGTGTCTAATGATTAGAAATGTTTGATTTTGACAAAGTCAAATTTATAACATTTTTTTCTATAATGGTTATAGCTTCTCTGAAGAATTTCCCCATTCAAGGTCACAGTTATTCTATATTTTCTCATAAGTTTTAGAGTTTGGGTCTAGGGTTCATCATGAGTTAATATCACATATGGTATTCTCACATCACTTGTTGAAATGATTTTCATTTAATGAAATGATTTAATGAAATGATTTTCATTTAATCATATAAGTATAGATGTACAACTGATACTTTGTTCTCTTTCATTGATACATATGTTTAATCTTACTACCTATTTTATGGCCTATATATTTTTATATAAATGTTAGACAGATATCGATTTATGATAGCTTTATATTTGTCAATCTGGGGAGGATTCATATATGACTTTTCCTGTCCATGGGCATAACGTATCTCTCCATTTTTCATGTATTCTTGAATTTCTCTCAGTACTACTTTGTAGTTTGATTACTTTCATATGTGCTATTCTGCACTCTGAATTGTCCTTAGATCCATAAACTGAACATTATTTACAATGTTTTCCTAAAAATTATAAATATCAATTAAGTAAGAGGCTTTGACAGTTTTCACACTGTTTCAGGGGTATGGCCCAGACTTCAGAATGAAAATATAGGTCAGCAAAGAAGAAACTGGAAATTTGGAATTTTCTTTTGGTTATATTTTCACTGGATGTATAAGAGCACACATTTATCAGTTCAAAGCAATCTGTGACTAGCCTGTTTCTCCCTCACCTTGGGTAGTGCAAAAGCAATTGAACTAAATGAAATATAGTTCTTTACTGCTCACTTAGCATAAATTATTGTTTGTACTGGGAAATTGTTTAAGCAATTCCCAGTGAAGGGACTTTAATTTTGGCATCTTTATTGCCTTTCTAAAGAAAGTTCATTTAAATATGTGCATACACTAGCTACTTTTTAAATGTTTCCAATGACTTACACTGCATATATAAATACACACTACTATTTTTTAAATGCCTTAGCAATTTAGACTGCATGTGTGGTATAATAAAGTACTGATGTAGAAATCCATTTTCTTATAATACAGAGAACATTTTAATATTCTAGAAATTATATTGCATAATCTTGCCAGAGTATACAGCTCAGATTTCAATTTATATTAATACTATAACCTATTTCAGATAAATTAAAATTTTTAATGTAATATCCTACATGATAAATGTTCACGTTAAAGATTTGATGATTGGTACAAAGCCCAGTAGCCCAATTACCACAGGCTGCTTTCTGCAAACTTTGACAAACCTAGTTAGTAAATTTTCTGAAGTTCTATGCAAATTTTTGAGGCAGTTTATGTGCTTTTATTAGTATCATATCTTATTTCATAAGTGATTTGAGGTAGCATTTAAATAACAAGTATATATAATTAAGCACATATGCATATGCATATATACATACACATGCATATATGTTTATAAGATCTTTAACTGAAGGTTTATGGAATCATAACTCATTGTCCCGTGCAGCCCTTCACAATCCTCTATCTTCATGATCTCTGATGGTGGGAATGTACCTTCTGGGTAGCAAGGTAGAATGTTAAAAGTGGGAGGTCTCCAGAAATCACAAATTGCTTGCCCTACAGCAGCTTGGTGGATATTCTTTGATATTGGGCACTGTTTGAACAAATAACTGGGGATAAAATCATTTGAAAGTCAAGGGGTCGATGTTATTCTAAGTCACATTAATTTAAAAGGGAGAAACTCCATTTGTTATTATGAAAATACAGTTTGCACTATATTGATTTATCAGGAAAAAGTAAAGAGGAATGGCTGAGGGGCTCTCTTTTCAAAATATATTGAGTATAAGGAGATTACCATGGTATGATAAATAAAACACTATGTTCTACAATTCTTAGAACAGGATCCTCTGTTAATTCAGAATAGTCAATGTATAACATTGACAGTATAACATATTAGCAGACATGTTGAAGCTAGCCCAGTGGCTCGTGCCTGTAATCCCAGCACTTTGGGAGGCCAAGCTGGGGGGTGGGGATCAGAAGTTCAAGGCTGTATCGAGCTATGGTTATGCCACTGCACCCTAGCCTGGGCAACAGAGCAAAACCCTGTCTCTAAAAAATATGGGGGGGACTGGGAGAGAGGGGGACAGGGAGAGGGAGAGGATGTATGTGTATCATATTGATGCATCAACAAAAATATGCATAATTTTTGGCTCAAATCTATTGTTCAAGCACTTAAAATCCATTTCTAGGTAACTTGGTTCATTAACTTTTATAAAATGGAGAGAAATATTGAGATCATTTAAAAAATGAAAAGGTTTGCTATTTCATTGTGCTTAGGAAATAAGAAAAGCAAAAATATACATTGGTGATTTTTATATACTAAGTAGAAATTAACAGTGTATGTTTCATGAACTAAAATTTTCTTACTAAAATATATTTCATGCCCTTATGCAACTGGCAATATACATAGTGATTAAGAATATAGGTTTTGGGCCGGGCGCGGTGGCTCATGCCTGTAATCCTAGCACTTTGGGAGGCCGAGGCGGGCGGATCGCTCAAGGTCAGCAGTTCGAAACCAGCCTGAGCGAGACCCCGTCTCTACCAAAAATAGAAAGAAATTAATTGACCAACTAAAAATATATATAGAAAAAATTAGCCGGGCATGGTGGCGCATGCCTGTAGTCCCAGCTACTCGGGAGGCTGAGGCAGTAGGATCGCTGAGCCCAGGAGATTGAGGTTGCTGTGAGCCAGGCTGATGCCACGGCACTCACTCTAGCCTGGGCAATAAAGTGAGACTCTGTCTCAAAAAAAAAAAAAGAATATAGGTTTTGGACAAAATTACATAGAAGTAGTTTTAGGTCTCCTTCCTACCCAATTGTATAACATTAATCAAGGAGCTTCATTCTCTGTTTGTTAGTTTTTTCATCTGTAAAATGGGGTTGATAAGCAGAACTTCCTCTAGGATTATTGTGAAGATGAAATAAGATGCATAAGCATGACTAAGGGTATGAACAGGTGTGTGTACATGGCGGTCAGCATGTACACAATTGGAAATTCTTTATGTGTTAGTCATAATTATTGTTTTGTTATTGTTATACAAGACTCTCTACCATTGATGAATTAGGAACAAGAATGTTATTAATATATGTTAAAGGGAAATATCAGGTGTAAAATGAAATGATTCCAGGAAGCAGTAGATTATTATTTCAGTAGTTTGCATTGCCAGTACTCTGTAAACAAACTCACAAACCTAAACTTTATAAACATCAAAATATAATTTACTTTGATTAGATTTTTAAATTTTCTAAGCCCAAAGGTTTGCCCTGTTCTGTGAGACATCACTGATTATTGTCAACAATAATATGGAAGCTGCCTCTGTGTCTTGAGCTAGAACCATATTAAAGCTTAATATTAATAATATGTATTGAATTGATGAAGGAGGGAATTAGTTTTTAATTTCCCAAAGCTTTATTGAAGATAAGAGATTTCTCTACTGTAATTAATCAGATGTATTTTATGGTGATGATGATGATGATGATTCAATGGAATCTGTTGGTAAAAGTGGATTTTCTTCATTAAATGTATTTAAATTCCTTCTATACCACTTTATCAGCAGATATTTTCCAGATTCAAACAGTATTTCATTAGTTGCCATGGAAAGAAATATTGATTTGTATAGGCAAAGGCATGAGACTAGAGAGCTCATGGTGTTCTGGTGTAGTTGAAAGAACACAGTGCTGTCATCAGAATACGTGGCGTCTAGCTCTTGCTGATATGTACCAGATATTTGACATGGCAAATGCTATTTTTTGTTTTTGTCTTTTTCTGCATCTATTGAAAACGTTGCAAATTTTCCCCTTTGTTATGTTTGCTATGTTCTTTATTCATTTTGTTTATGGTTATTTACATTAAATGACATTTGAGCAAATTCCTTACATTCTGACATGAAGTATTATGTCTTTTATGTCACTAGATTTTATTTGTTAATGTAGTAGAAAATGTTGTGCCTGTGTTTATGAGAAATATTGGTCTATTGTTTTCTTTTCACATAATGTCTTTTTGTGCTTTTGCTATTAGAGTAATATTGGCATCATAAATGCATGCGGAAGTGCTCTGTCTTGTTCTATTTTTATGGAAGAGTATATGTTGGATAGATATTCTTTATATTTATTTTTTATGTTTTCCTTTTTTTTGACTTTTTTTCAGAATATTACAGAGGTACAAATAGGTTAAATATAGGAGTCTGCAGCTTAGGAAAGAAAAGATACCTACAGATTTTGATTAAGGAGTCTGCTGAATATCATTGGTACTTGAAATCATGAATGAGAAAATAAGTTCACATATGATGAAAGTTTAGATTAAGAGAAGAGAACTAAAGATATATCATCATAGTTTCGCTTTGATATTCTTAGGAATCCTTTTTCCACCCCTACTGGGTTTGTTTGAGGTTACAGACTGTTATAAAAAGTATGGAAGAGCTTAAATCTAAGCCATGTGTTGGATGAATTTTGTTTTATTTTATTTTAACTATGTGTTCACAACAACATTCCTTGAAACTTTGACCCCAAGTTGACTTAGGAGGAACTTATTCTCTATAACCAATGGATATACTCTACAGTAGCATTGGTATTTACCAATCAATGTATTCATCAAGCACTATGCTTCCTCTCTCTGGCCAAATATCTTGCACAACTCACCAAGGATGGTCTTATATTAAATACAGTCAAACACCTGTGATGCAGTACACAGCACTCATTTCCTAGAAGCAAAATCATTGCTTTATACTCTTATGAGTTTCTGAGTTTGTGAATTCTCTAGCCTTTTGTGTTCTCTGTGATTAACATCTTGATATCATTCAATACTGACCCAGCTGGCACCAACTGGCAAGATGTCCCTTGTTACATTTTGCTCATTACCTTTCAATGTGTCTTTGATTGTCCAAGCCCTTGTGCAAGTTCAGTTTCTTAAAATATCATATTGTACAATTTAACATACCAAATTTCTTAAACTTAATAACTCAACATTTCTTAGTCTCCATACATTTCACAAATGAGTTTTTTATTATATAACTACACATTTTGTTCCCAATAACTCATAAACTATTTTCTATTATTTTAGACATGAACCCCAAAAGGCTTCCCAGAGTATATTCATTGTAAAGAAAACCCTCACTGAGTGATTTCTATGTGAGAGATGGGGATTCTCAACAGTGGTTCTCATCTCTTATCAATAACATAGGAAGAATTTTTTCTATTTTTTTCTCCCTTGCTTTTCTATCTACTAGAATGGGCCTTTATTATTTCCTAAATTCCTGAAGAAAGCATACATATAAATTTATAGTACAGTGGCAAAGTAGGATATATGGCAGTTATTCTGTAGATAAATATATTTATTTGGGATTATATTATAGAAATTGTATTACTATATAAATTGCAAGTATAGTATTATAATATTTTCTAAAATATAGATTATTGCAGTTTCTTGTTTTCTACAATGTCTGCCATGACCAAAACTGGCCCGTTATCCATTATGTTTCCCACTGTCCACCATTTGATAAAAAAGTAGAAAACATAAGATAAAAAAAAAAAAAAAGAAAAGAAATAAATAAATGGTTGCAACTCTACTTTTTATTCAGTGGGAATTTTTCCTTATATAATCTTTCATTTTTATATCAAAGACTAATGTATCATAAATCAGGATTAATAAAAAATGTCAGTTATATATTAGGAATAATAGCCATTTTATCTTAATAAAATATTCCTAAAATACAATATAGATCACACCATTACCATGTTATTTTCATACTATTACATTAAAGACTGAGAATATATAAATACCATTTACATATTTTCTGAAGAGCAGACTGCACCTAGTTAGCAAGAGAGAATGCTGAGCATATTCTTGCAATACATTTCATTTCACAGTAGTGAATTAAGCCACAAGATCTGCTGCAGGCACATTAGTCAAATGTCTTATCTCTAAATAGCTCTCCTTACAGATATATAGTGTATTTCCTTCTCCATTATTTTCATTATAACCTCATTTAGAAATGGGTTATTGTTAATGTTATGGAACAAAAAGCAATACAGAAGTTCAGGAAAAGATGGTATTTACAATTGAGTGAAATTTTAACTGAATGTTCTGGTATCTATTAGAACATTATTATTCACAAATACTATAAAACTTGTATGTGTATGTATTCAGGTGCGTGTACTTGAGAAATAGCTTCTAGACAATTGAATTCCAAAAATAGTGCACTAGTCTCTGCCCTTAATGTCAAGAACATATATGTTCTCTTAAATGCTGCCTGGCTTTAACAATTAATGATTATTTCAATAATTTACCAGTATCAGACTTCATTGTGTTAAGAAAAACTCCAAATACCTCCAGATAGACCTCACACTGTATTGTTTTGATTTTTCTTACTGAATATGTGTAAAAATAAGTGAAAATTTGACATTCAAAATTACCCTGATTTACTTGTGCTATAGTGTAATGTGCCTGATGACATCTGATATTATTTGACAGATTGAAGGATTTGTGTGTGTATGTGGGTGTGTGTGTAGGTGTGTATGTGTGTGTCTGTCTTTGAGAGGGAGGAAGGGAGAGGCATAAAGGAGCATTGGCATAAAAGTCAGAATAGCTGAATGGTTTTATATCTGACTTATCCACTGTTACATGGTAACAAACTAGATGATATATTTTCTTAGTTGTGTCTCTTAATTTTAGTAACTCTCTAACTTTTGTAATAGAAATTTGACTTGTCATGTGTGAGTTTATGTAACATAGGACTGTAGATGTAAAAACTAGGGATTTATACCTAATGTTTAGTTCAGATAAAGGTTCTGATCCTGGCTTTCTTCTCTTTATGTACTGTACTCTTTCTATTAATTTTCCTGGTCTGCTCTGGGAGTCATTATAAATACAGGGAATCATCCACCTCAACTGACCAGAAGACTCAGAGAGTAGGAGCGTATAGTACACGTGAATATCTAACAACATAACTACTTGTATGAAAAATTTCCTTGTGGTGCAAGATTTTCATCCTGTACCACTCTTGCTACTCAATGTTTTTGCAAAGGTTAAAAGAATGTATATTATTCTCTAATAATTAGATTTTTATCACCTTTCAGTAACAATCTTGTTTATATGACATACTGCATATTATTAAATTATTTTATGCAAATTAATATTGGAAATGAAGCAGGGAACATCAATATAGATGCCATTGGACATTAAAATGGTAAAATAATATTATGAATAACTCTATGCTCATAATTTGCTAACCTAGATGAAATTCCTTTCAATTCCTTGAAAAACACAATCTGTCAAAACTTAAATAAGAAGAAATAGACAATTTGAATAAGCCTACATCTATTAAAGAAATTGAATCAATAATTAATACCTTTCCAAAACAGAAATCAGGCAAAGATGGACTCATTGGTGAATTATACTGAACACTTACACAAGAAATTATTCCAGTTCTCTATAATCTTTTCCTGAAGGATAGAAGCAGGGGGATATTTCTAACTAGTCTGTGAGACCAGCATTCCTATAATAGCAACTCCAGACAAAGACACACAAGAAAAGAAAACTAAAGAACAATATTGCTCATAAACATAATTACAAAAATCCTTGATAAATGTTAACAGAACAAATTCAGAAAGTATTCAAGGAATTATTTATATTAATATTATTAATCATTAAAATTAAATACTTCTCTGTAAAAGACAGTGTCAAGAGAATTGTTATGTAAGGCTGGTTCAACATTAGAAAATTAATGTAATCATTTCAACAGGGTAAAGATGAAAAGCAAAGGATCATATAAATAGATGCAGAAAAAGCAGTTGATAAAATTCAACACTCATTCATGATTAAAACAAAACAAAACAAAACTCTTAGAAAACTGGAAATAAAAGGGAACTTCTTCACCTTGATAACGAACATCTACAAAAACCTATAGCTTACATCATACTTAATGGTGAGAAACTCAACAGTTTATCCCCAAGGTTAGCAGCAAGGCAAGGGTATCCCCTCTCACCACTCCTTTTTAACATCTTATTGGAAATCCTGAAAGAGCAATAAGAAAACAAAAATAAATACAAGGTACAAAGATAGAGAAAGAAAAATATAAAACTGTCTTTGTTTACAAATGGCATGATTATCCATGTAGAAAATCACAGAGATTGACAAAAAAGCTCATGAAACTAGTAAATGATTTTAACACATTTGCATGATGCAAGGTTAATATACAAATGACTGTCTCTTTCTTTGCACTGGCAATGAACAAGCAGAATTGAAACAAAAAATGTATTGTCATTTACATTAGCACCAAAAGTGAAAGAATTAAGTAAAATAAAATAAAAAATAACAAAATTTGTACAAGATCTATAAGAGGAAAACTTCAAAACTCAAAAGAAGGCCGGGCGCGGTGGCTCACGCCTGTAATCCTAGCACTCTGGGAGGCCGAGGCGGGCGGATTGCTCGAGGTCAGGAGTTCGAAACCAGCCTGAGCAAGAGCGAGACCCTGTCTCTACTATCAATAGAAAGAAATTAATTGGCCAACTAATATATATAGAAAAAATTAGCCAGGCATGGTGGCACATGCCTGTAGTCCCAGCTACTCGGGAGGCTGAGGCAGGAGGATCGCCTGAGCCCAGGAGTTTGAGGTTGCTGTGAGCAAGGCTGACGCCACGGCACTCACTCTAGCCTGGGCAACAGAGTGAGACTCTGTCTCAAAAAAAAAAAAACAAAACAAAACTCAAAAGAAATCAAAGAAGAACTAAATATATGAATATATTCCATGTTCATGGATAGCAACAGTTCTTTCCAACTTGATCTATAGATTCAAGGCAATCCCAGTGAAAATCCCAGCAAGTTATTTTGTAGATTTTGCCAAACTTATTCTAAAGTTTATATGGATAGGCAAAAGATCCAGAATAGCTAACTCAGTATTGAAAGAAAAGAACAAAGTCAGAGGACTGACGCTACCAACTTCAAGACATACTACATAGCTAAAGTAATCAAGAAAGTATGTGGTGTTGGCAAAACAATAGGAAAATTGGTGAACGGAACAGAATAGAGTCTAGAAATAGATCTACATATCTATTGTCAACTGATCTTTGACAAGGAAGCAAAGACAACTGAATGGATAAAGTATAGTCTTTTCCACAAATGGTAAAAATAAAATAAAATAAAATCTAGACACAAACCTTATACCCTTTATAAAAATTAACTTAAAATAGATCATTTATCTAAATGTAAATTGCAAGACCTTAAAACTCCTACAAGATAACATAGGACAAAATCTAGATTACCTTGGGTATGATGATGACTTTGTAGATGCAATACCAAAAACATGATTTATTAAAGAAATAATTGATAAGCTGAGCTTCATTAAAATTAAAAACTTCTGCTTTGCAAAAGACAATGTCAAGACAATTAGAATACAAACCACAGACCAGAAGAAAATTTCTATTTGCAAAAGACATATCTGATAAAGGACTGTTACCAAAAATGTACAAAGAACTAACTCTTCAGTCTCAAAAATAAGAAAACAACCCATTTAAAAATATGGAAAATACCTGAACAGACACCTCACAAAGAAGCACATAAAAGTTGGTAAACATCACATCTTCTAAGAATTACAAATTAAAGCAACAAGAAGATACCACTGCACGCCTATTCTGCCAAAAATCCAAACCATGAGAGAACAGCAAGTGCTGGCAAGGATGCGCAACAACAGGAACTCTCATTCATTGCTGGTGAGAAGGCAAAATGTTACAGCCACTTTGGAAGACAATTTGGCAGTTTCATACAAAACTAAACATATTCTTACCCTGTGATCTAAAAATCATGCTTCTTGTTTACTCAAATGAATTAAAAATATATGTTCACAGAAAATTCTCCTTATGATGTTTATAACAGACTTATTTATAATTGTCACAATTAGAAGCAATCATGATGCCCTTTAGTGTGTGAATGAATAAATAAACTGTGACACATCTGGACCATAAAATATTGTTCAGCACTTAAAAGAAATGAGGTATTCAATCCATGAAAAGGCACGGAAGAACTTTAAATGCCTATTACTGATAGAAAGAAGCCAGTCTGAAAAGGTTGCACCCTGTATCATTCTAACTATATGACATTCTGGAAAAGGCAAAATTGTGAAGACAATAAAAAGATCAGTGGCTCTCAGGTTAGTTGGTGGGGAAGGATAGATAAATAGAATACTGAGGATTTTTAAGCCACTAAAATGATTAATATTCGATCTGATACCACAATGGTGGATACATGTCATTACACATTTGTCTAAACCCATAGAATGTACAACATCAAGAGTAAACTCTGATACACACTGTGGACTGTGGGTGGTAAGGATGTGTTAACATAGGTTCATCAATTTTAACAAATGTACCACCATAGTTGGGGATGTTAAGAGTGAGATTTGGTATGTATACAGGGAAGGGGGTTCACACAATTTTGTTGTGAACCTTAAACTGCTCTAAAAAGTGAAGTCTATTTAAAAAATCTTTTTGACAGCACATATAATTTTTATAGTAAATATGAACTTAGCGCTACTAAATTGCCAAATTTATATAGATTATCATGCTTAGTACTTTTATATGATAAAACTAGTTTTAATTTCCATAGCTTTGAGAGGTAGGAAAGTATTCATTATTTAGGAAAATTATATTTAGATGGGATGTTCAAAATATTCTTACCGATAAAAAAACTCTAAGTGCTGTCTATTTTTAGTGTTGTTTTATTATTATTATTATTCAGCATTAAAGAGATACTATATGCTAAGCATCGTGGCTTCTTGCTAACACACTTGCTTTGTACATAAGTCGCATAAGTGTATTAGGGAGTTTCACATATGGAAAGAGAGAGAGATTGAACAATTTGGTAAACTTTGACATTGAGCTGATGATGACAAAAGCATAAACACACTTACAAGACAGTGTTTCTCTGTGGGTTATTTGTCTAATGAAAGCATGTTGAATTTAAAGAACAGAAAAAAAATGACTGGAGGCACAAAAATAAAGCCACAGGAATAAGGCAAAAACAGCCAACACTCCATACAAAACATACACATGGGGATTTAATTACTAGAAATGAGGCAGCCAATTTTTTATAGCTTATTTTGTTTTATTTTTTACAATGAGCTGAGCCTTTCAGTGACGCCATGGATTAAATGTTTCGAGTCTAGGAAGGGCTATGTAGCATGTCTGTTCAAATGCAACCATATGTGTCTATTTCATAATAGACATGACATTTTTTTGAAGTATCAGAAATATTTATGGCTAAATGTAAGCAAGAAACTGTAGACAAAAAATAATACTTATTGTTATCCTTAAGACACTAGAGAAAGCCAAGTTTACAATGGAATGTTCTCCTGTATTTTTAACCATTGTGCTTAATATTGTTCTAAACAAAGAGGAGGCTTAAATGTGTGTTTGTGATAGAAATGATAAAATGAGTTCAATGGCATAAAATTCATCTTGATAAATGCCTGGCTCCTCTTACTAAATACAATGAACAGGGGGGCATTGCCACAATTGAAAGTTAATGCTTCTTTTGCCAGAAAATATGCGTAAATTTAGAAACATAGCATAGTCTAAAAATGGAAACAAAGAAAACAGGCATAAAATAATGCTGGGGACATCAAATAGAAAGATGTAAAGGTGAACATTCTACTATAAGTGCAGAGACAAGAATAGACTGATGTGATAAGATCTTAAAGATATCAACACAAAGTGTGTGGGCAGAGGGAAACAAACTACAACTCATAATTAATATCATTTTACTCTGCTTAGTTTCTCTTTTTTGGAATCTGTATTAGGGAGCATTGTGCTCAATAGAAGTAATTATTTTTAATTCACCTGATCTAATCTTATTGGGAAGTGGAAGAAGGTGCTAAAAAGTCTCATGACACACTGTTTGTGTCAAAAAGCCAATGTAAACGTTACAGACCAGACAAAAGAGTATTCAAGATTATACTAGTGATGATAGTATTGAATTAGCATTTAGAGATAGGAAACACATTTTTCCCTTACAAGGAGGAATCTTCTGACCTTTGCTTAAATGGTGTTTAGTGGTAACTATGTCCATTGGCATCTCTTTTAACTACTATTACTTTATTTGTGCAAATTCTACAACTACATATTGAACACATTCCCAACATATATTCCTTAATATATTTTTTGTATTAAAGAAAGACTAATTGATATAGTTCTGTATTCCAGTTTTATCTTAAGAAATAAAATACAAAATAGTGCTATTTTCAGCTAAGGTAACAATGTAGCAAATATTTCTATAACTAATGTTGATACTATTGTATAATAACTGTGTAGAGCATCTTGAACAAAGTTTTTTATTTGTTTTAAGATGATTTGCAATATGTTCATATAATAGTTTGAAATGGCATCTGCAAGGCATTGAAATCAAATGATGGGGATATTCAGTCTATACCTCATTATGAGTACCAGAATAACAAGCAAATTTAGATTTTTATTTATTGCTGGATCTCTACGAATTTCTAGCTTTTTTAGTTATCATGGAATATCTATTGATGGTAGTGTTAATGGTAAAATAAGGCCTGTACTAATTATGTTTTCTAGAGGAACAAAGAGAGAATATTGTATCTCATGTAGAATATAGCTGAACTCAATCCTCAATGATGAAAATATCAATAAAATATTCATTGGAAGCTATTTGAAAATTTCTATGCTTCCTTTGATAATACAAGAGCCCTGGTCTAAAAAAGAGCTTGCAGAACTGTTGGAAAGACAAGTCCTAAGTATTAAAATTAACAGAGAAGAATTAGGCACAAAATTGTATAGCACTGATTAATATGTTTTAAATTAACATATTTTAAAAATCAAGAAAGACTTCCTCAGATGCTGTTGATGTGAGCAGAAATCTACCTGAACGTTGGAAACTGGGTAGGGACAGTATTTCCATGCCAGACTTGCTGAGGAATTTCTGCTAGATGTACTTCAGAGAGGAATGGACTGAAGAGAAGGGCAGGTCACCCTGTGCTCTCCACACATGGACAAAAACACCTGCTCCTGGACATAATGGAAGAGACTTCAGAAGAAACTTACTAACAGCCTCTACTTCCTGTAGGCAGGTGTGGAACACAGGAGGCAATGGAGTATTTAGAGAGCACATCTAGGTGACAACACAGGAGGGTGTGCAATGGTGCTTAGGATTAATCTGGACAATCATGACAGGGCAAAATATACGACCTCAAATAATTTCTGTTACCATTTCAAACAGAGAGAAGGAGCGGAACCCAATCAAATAACAATCAAAAGACCAAACAAAAGAAAACGCCTACAGTACAAAGTTGATTCCCTATGTGATAATCACTTCAATTCAAGCTCTCTCCCTTTGGTGCTATTTCCCCAGCCCTGCCCAGCCCCTGTCACCACCCAATGATGCTGGATTAGTCAATAAAAATTCAAACAGTAACCCACACAGTTTCTGGCAGAACCTAACACAACAGTTCAGAACACCCTTATTCTTTCCTTGACAAGCATTAGAATATAGCCACGTAACTGCTGGCTACTGAATATGAGCCTGTCTTTGAGAGAAACAATCTCTCATTTAATCTTATTATTAACTCAGTGAGGTAGGCACTGTTAATTAATCTCAAGGAGATTAATTAAATAACCCAAGGGTTATTTAATAACCCATTGAAACCAGTATCTGCCTAAAAATCATTTTCTATTAGCCAGTAAGGTAGAATGTCATCTTGAAAGCGCTAAAAAGTAAAGTACATGTGAAGAGAGCCCATTAAAAAGAGTTACATAAGTTACTAAGGAATCAAAAAACAGACACTGTCAGTACCCCACCCACATCAAGTTGTATTTACCACTACAAGCCATGAAATCTGACTTCTGAATTTGAGAACACGCATTGCTTTGCCTGTGAGCTTCCTCTAGCTATGGAAGCCGACTTGGTCAGGTGGGCCAGGAAATTAATGCCTGGTCCCCCAGCAGCCTGAACTGATTGATGACTAATGTGAGTGGATGTATAAATGCCCTGCTCTCTTGGTCCCATGTGGTGGGAAGGGCAAATATCTGTGCAACATGTGCTCTAAACTTGCCCCTAGGTTTCTCCAGTAGGAATAACTCCTATTACCCATATTACTGACTAGCTTGATTATGCACACTTAATTGGCTGCCTTTCTTTTCTTTTTCTTTTCCTGCTTCCTTGGAGTTTTTTTTAATCTCTCAAACCACTTAAATATAAAGTCTTGTCTTAAGTTACCTTCTAGAAGAACACAAACTAAGACATTGTCTTATAACATAGAATTTTTGCAAGAAATAATGCTTTTATAAAAGCTCTGATTCAAGTTTCCAGCAAATTCAAGAGAACATTTAATAAATGAAACTAAAGCTGGGCAGAAATGGAGCTGTGAAACTTTGAGATTAAGAAAGTCTAACAATCCCTAGAGTTTAGATTGTGTGCTCTAAGTACAATTTATCGTTAAAAAGAACCAGGATTCCTTGGGGGAAGTGGCTGATTCCAGAGATGGAGCAGAAATAGCACAAGATGACCTTAAATAGTTTATTCTATTTATTATATTAGTCTCTCTACTTCACTATGTGCTTAAAATATTCCATAATAGCAAAGATTTTTAGTTCCAAATTAAAGCTGCAATAAAAACAGAAAACATAACTGACAATTTTGAGAAAGAAAGCTAAGAAATGTTATCAGCAAAAAAGAATCAAAAGATAAAAGTATCAAATGAATAATAAATATTATAAAGGATACAATTAGAAAACTGGGAAGACACCTGGAAGTCATCCAGAAAGAAGCAACAGAGACAACAGAGGAAGAAAGATAACATTTTGAAAAAATTATAGGAAGAAGGTGCTTGTTTATAGCTATGATGATATATCTCACAGTAAACTAATATCCCTGCCAAAACAACTAAAATATCCTGGAGGAAAGAAATTGTGAATCTATCTGAAAGCACTGGAGGAAAGCTTGAGGGGACAAGGTCCCAGACAGGAGGGACTCACAAATGGGTGAGCTATCATGTGGCAAACTGCTTTTCCTCTCAAACCACTTCTCAATTCTAGGAACTGGGAAATAGAGAATCTGCATATAGAGTTGCTGGTAAGGGGCAGAGAATCTATCTGAGATTTTGGCCATGTTATGGCTGGAAAGACAGAAATTAGAATTCAGTGATACCAAGTTCATGACTGTACTCTGATTCTATTAACTGGAGGGTAAAGCAAATCTTCTATGGCAGAAGATAAAATCATCCAAATTCTATATATATATTTTTCAGCCATAAGGTTTAGCAGTCCATAAGGAATTACCAGGCAAACCAACAAACAGGAACAATTAAAAAGTAGATACTATAAAGAGGGTCTAGTTGTTGGAATTGTCAGACACGTATTTAACCGATTAGGTTGAGAATATATTAAGAGATGACCAGATGAAGAGTTGTACTAGTTAACTAGAATCTACAAAAATGTGGGAATTATATATTTAAAGATTTAACAACTAAATTAAGAACTTAGATGAAGAGAGGATTTAATGCACTGACATATTAGTAGAAAATATCAGTGAACAGCAAGTAGAAAGCAATGTCCAAAATATTACCCAAGAGCTATACTAGGCACAGGGAAAAGGATTACTAATGGAATGACACATTTAAAGTTCAACTGCCAACTTATAAATTTACACAAATCAAAAATAACCTACAAAAGTGAAGGCAAAATAAACACATTTTTAGTCAAACTACAGGAATTTCATCTAGCAAACCTAGATGAAAAAATTAAGTAGACTTCTTCAGGCAGAAAACAGAAGCACAGAAATACAAAAAGAAATAAAAGGTTAATAAACATGTACACTTGGTAAATAAAATGAGTAATGAAATACAAACTAATGCTTTCTCGTTATTTTTGAGTATATATCAAATTAAATATGGACAACATAATATCATACAAAGAAAGGAGTCACATGAAAAGAGGAGATGGCATGAAAATGGTGATTAGAAGTGCCCAGCATTTGCCTCGACCACAAAGAAGGACCAAAATAACCAGTAGATAACTGAACACCAAATAGAATGTCCAGGGGCGAACATTGGAGTTTCAGCAAGGAAGTGGTAAAGACTCTCTGAGGCATGAAAACGCAGAATGGCAGCACACAGAGGAGAGTGAAGCTGCCAGCCAGGACCAGCTCAGAGCCAAAGGGACTCTTCACCATAGGGAAAAGATAAATGGCAGATCTCAAGCAGTTTATATTTCCAACATGTTTGTGAACAAATCACTATGGATGACGTTGCTTTGCAGGGAAATTGATTCTAAAATTCCAAACTATTGACGAATAGGCATTTTGGAGAAAAAAATCTGTTGGAACGTTGGTTATTAGTTGTTTGTGTATATATACACACACGCACATACATATATGCGCATGGCTCTGCTTCTGAAGAAGTATCTTATATATCTTGACTTCAGTTAAATATTGGGGTGAATGGATGCTAATGGAACGTATTTCCAAATGGTCATAATACACGAGCTCTTAGTACCTTAAAGATTTTGTTTCAGGATAAAAAATGGAAGGCTTCAGTTTGGCTCCCAGATATCATTTATATCCTTGAACACAGTTTACAAGAAATGCTGCATTTGGGGAGACTTGGGTTACTTTCCTAGATCAATAAAGTGATACTTTTTGTTTGCGAATAAACTTTGTGAGTGATTTATAAGTCAGAACTCTGGAGCAGATTAGGAGAGAAAGATGGGGTCAGGTATGCCAAATTTTTAAGAACAACATGTTCCTGTATATTAAAATGAATCTACTATTACTGCTCTTTGACTTCATTGAAAATGTTAGGAATGTTCTCTCATTCTTTTTTTTTTTTTTTTTTTTTTTTAGGTTACTGCCCACAGGGCTATCGGGAATGTCAGAATGGCAAATGCTATGGACCAGAGCAAAGCTGTAACTTTGTAGATGACTGTGGAGATAATACTGATGAAAATGAATGTGGTAGCTCCTGCACTTTTGAAAACGGCTGGTGTGGCTGGCAGAACTCCCTGGCCGACAACTTTGATTGGGTCTTAGGGGTTGGCTCTCATCAAAGCCTAAGACCTCCCAGAGACCACACACTTGGAAACGAAAATGGTAGGTTATTGGTTGTTGCAGTTGCTTTAATCATATTCATAATGTGTACCACATTATCTTTTCTGACTGCAACTGGAGAGCTCTCGAGGGACCACCACAGTGATACCACAAGTCAATCAAACATTTAATGAGTGTATTTTTTCCCCAGGGGCTGCTGTTAACCAAGAGCCACAGACTAGGTGTCTTAGACAGCAGACATTATCGTCTCACAATTTTGGAGACTGAAAGTCTCAGATCAAGATGTTGGCAAAGTTGGTTCCTTCTAAGGGCTGTGAGGGAAGATCAACTCTTCAGTTGCCTGTCTTCTAGATTCTGGTAGCCTCAGAAGTTCCTTGGCTACTAGATGATGGTACTTTATCACTTTGATACACATCCCAATGTCTTCTCTCTATGCGTTCTGTATCTGTGTCCAAATTTCTCCTTTTTGTTAGGACACAGTCATATTGAATTAGCATCTACTCTAATGAACTGCATCTTAACCTGATCATCTGCAAAGACCTTATTTTCAAATAAGGCCACATAGATAAGGACTGAGTGTTAGGTCTTCAGCATTATTTGAGGGGACACAATTCAACCCCAAACAGTGGGTAGTCACAATCTAATATCAATCACTATTTTAGTAATTGTAGTTAGATGATAATGCATGCTGTCATCAGACACCTTTCCTAAATGGCCCCCTTAACGGGGATTGTGGCGACCATATGAGATGATGTGTATGAAGAGAAAGGAGTTTGAAACCTGCTGAGATGTTGTGAAAGTATAACTGTAAAACCATACATGTTAAGGGTATTGAGCATGACTCATTTATATAGTAAGTAGCTGAAATCAACTCAGACTCATTAGCTCAAAGAATAAAGGACATTAGCAGGATGAAGAAGGGACCTTGAATGCCTGGATGTTACAAAAGAGGCAAAAGATGTCTAAATATGAAAATTTCACAAGTCTATGACAAAACAAAGCTGACTAAACCAGGCTGGCCAAGCCAGAGAAAGAAAACCCAAAGCCTATCCAAACCACTCAGCTCTACATACATGTAATGTTTTGAATATTTGAATACACAAGAATAAAACTCAGTACCTTTCCTTTCATGTTATATATTAAAATTCTCAGTATTCTATTTCTACACTCAATAGATGACTAGATTTTTGAAAGCATGTCACATTCCTTTTTTTAGATTTCATAGGAAATCTTTGCATTTTTTTTTACAATAACTTGATAGTTTGGGGAATCCAATAAATGATATTCGTAACTATTTTGTTGATTTTATGGCATAAATATCCCATCCGATCAGTTCATCTGCATACTGCGAAGCCCTTTGCTAAAAGCACAGTCAGTTAGAAATTGTCCTGTCAGTGAGCTAGAGTCAGGGCTATTAGATTTTCTTTGTGTTTCAAATGAGAATGCCTTTGGCAGCTCAGATCATATAAAATGTAATTAAAAATCCAAACTATGACGGAAAAGCTAAAATAATCCCCTCTGTGTTATTTTGGCCTTATCTGAATCTCATCCTTGTTCCTAGGGCACTTCATGTATCTGGAGGCTACTCCAGTGGGACTTCGAGGTGAGAAAGCACACTTCAAGAGCACTGCATGGCCAGAATCCAGTGCTGCCTGCACCATGAGCTTCTGGTATTTTATATCTGCAAAAGCCACAGGGTCCATTCAGATTCTCATTAAGGTAGGATCTTGGCCTGTGATGCCTCTGAGCTTTTATGGGGGTTACTACAGGCAGCAAGTGGCCTGAGGGAGTTTGTCACATCTCTCCTGACTTGGCCAGAGGAAGCCTCTTTTCATCTGAAGGGGCAAGCTCTCGTGGCCCAAATGATCTATGGGGTTTGGTAAACTCTGGAGCATGAGAACCAGCTTTGTGTTCAACATCATGTCCTGTGGTCATGACTGAGTCACAGAGGGAGACTCCTTGCATAGTAATAATTAATCGAAAACACATAAATTTCTTCTCTCTATTCAGTTGTTTCTTTCCTATTTTTTTTCAATAAAAGAAAATAGATTATTTGTACATCTGAATGGAGAGTGACTATCCATTTATTCTCAAATACCAGCAATCATTAAAGGAACTAATTATAGACAGTCTGGTTCTAAGCGCACTGTGCAAAGGACCATACTGCTCAGTAGAATGATCAAGGTGTGATTACACTGAACTGCTTATTAACTGTGACACAGTAATGCATTTTTTCACTGAGGATTAATTGGATGTTTCTGTCAGAGCTCTAATTTAGTATAATAAAGTGACAGTGTTTGGGGAACAAAATAACAATGTAAATATTAATATGAATGAGCCTTAGTTCAAATACCTTTACTCTTTAGCAGGCTAAAACAACAGCAAAAAGAAGGGCGTGTGTGTGCATTTATTTATTTATTTCAAGAATCTAGTTATCATTCTGAGAAAGCTTACTTTAAAACGTGCTGTAGAGACCACTGCTGTTTTATCACACATGAGCTTGGTTTAAGTGCATTGGCACTGATAGAAAATGCCTGAGTCGAATGAGAAAGAGCTCGTATGTCTGAATAGCTTGTGGCTGTTTAGTCTATGTTTTATCATAAATCGGAATTGACTTTATGACTTAGAACTCTTCTATAATGTTGCAGAAAAGCCCGCCTAATAAAATGCATGCGGCAAAGAACCACAGTGATTTATTCTTGTTTTTAATATGGAAACTTGCTGAAATATAATGCTTAAAGTTCTTACAAGAGCATTTCATTGGTGCTCTTCGCATGTGATACTTGATCTGATGGTGTGCACCATGTTAAGGATTTGGTACTGTTCTGTGGGCTTTGCTTTTATTATTTGCCTCACTCATAATTACATTTGAACTATCTCACAGTATAGTAACAAACTTTGTATTACTATAAAATGTAAAATGAAACTCTTTTGAGGTATTAGTCTTCTTATCAAGTCTTAGAACTGTGGTTCCCCTAATTGATTTCTATGGAAATTTAATAGTATTTTAAAAGACCTGTCTTCCTAGACAAAAAAAACACAAAAAACAAAACAAAAAAACCTCACTTACTTAAAAAGCATATGCCTATTCTTATTTAGTCAAATTGTAAAGAAGAGAAATTTTTCCTAACATATATTAGTTTTACATTCATAAATTTTAGAGCAATCCTTTTATTTGGTGATTAATAATATACATATTTTTGATCATTATTACAAAGTAGTTCTCAGACTTGTCTGTGTGGAACTGTGCTGGATTTCACCCTGCTCGTTAATTCGAAAGCATCTTAGCCAGATGGTAAACCCAGTAGGGGCAAGAACTGTGCCTTTGATTTCTTTCTTTCTTCACTCTTCAAAAAAACATTCCCAGTTTATGCCTGTTTTCCCTTTGGCTTAGCCCCCTCTCTGCCTGTTCTCAGGAAGGCCCCCTCCTGTGCTTTTCCTCTATTCCCTCCATGCCAAGTCCAGCACACTCCAGAAGATTCAGCCTTGCGCAAAACTCCCCTTGACCACTTTTGCTACCACGATGACTCCTATTCTGAGAGTCCCTCAAAGGTCTAGAAAAGATTCCTGCTCACTGGCTGTTAATTTATTATATTTCTACAAATAGACCATAAAATTTTAAGAGCAAGGCGTTGAAGTTTGAGTCTTCATATGCCCGTCTCAGAAAAGGGACTGCAGGAAGAGGCAAGAAGAAAGCGGCGGCCTCCCAGAGGCCACTGCGGGGCTGGAGACAACTCCTGTTAGGGACAACGCTTGTGAAGGGATGGCTGTTACGCACTGCGTGTGTGGCATTCGCATCTAATCTGAAGAATCTATGATCTAAACCTAAAATATATACATATAATCAGACGTAAAATATGCAACCAGTGAACAAAATCTAATGGTAACATAGTTTATATAGGGTAATGTTGATTATAGATCACTACAACCATAATGCACAGGATACACCGTTTATCAAAGACCAACACTTATTAATATACTGTTTCATATAATTCTTATCACACCTCTCTGAGTTAAATAACGTGAGCCCCATTTTACCAAAGGAATAGAGGAGTCTCACAGAAATAACCTCACCACCCTGGGCTAACTGCTCAGTCAGTGAGAGAGTGGGAATTTGAATCCAGTTATGTCTAAAACTCACGTGTTCACCCGCTACCCCCACCCCCTAGGGTTCCACACTGGCTTTAATATTGAAATAGAAATTCTGTTTTACTGAGATCTATCTACATTGCATAGAACAGTTATTTTTAGAAAAAGAAAATGAATAATAGTTCTTAAAATGAAGATATATGAGCCTTAAACTACTCTTATAATAAAGGAATACATTCAGGGAAACCCCAAGAAAACATATAGTAAAGCAAAACCATTTAACATGTTGCATATTTTCTACCTTTTTTTTTCTGTATTGCTTGCTTTTTGTTACATGAGAACTACTTTTCTTTAGAGAAATGCAGTTGAAACAAATGTAATCCTTGTGTCTTTAAGGCAACGAGTGAATAACAAACACTAAGATGAAAAAAAGTATATTATGGGGAAATTGTTTTTTTCCTTTCCATTGAAATTTATTTTAGTTATAAATGAAAAAAAAAATTCTAAAATGATGTGGTTAAACTTTTCTAGAAGGAAAAATAGTTTTTAAAATACAGTTAGTTTTGTATGATATCAGAGGGTCACTAGGTTCAGGGATTGTTTGTTTTCACTTACTCAGCTGCCTGGGCCAAGCGAAAAAAACACTTTGACAGTAGGATTCAGCCCATGAGAAACAGTAATAATCTGTTACTCCACTGCCTTCATTTTATGGATGAGCCAATCCAGGCTCAGCTGGGCAACATTAAAAGCCCAAAGTCACAAATGAGTGAATGAACTACAATTTGAGGTCAAATATTCTGAAATTAAGATGAGAATGCCATATAATCAATTTGGTTTCCATCTTTCTATGGGGGAGGATTGGCTATTAATAATCCAAGTTAACATACATAGGCCGAGTCTTTTTCTGAATTTTGTAATAGTTCATTTCTGAAATAGTCTGCTTATTCTAACTTTTCTCATTTTTACCTACCTCTTAACTCATTTATATGCAGTATTAAATTTCTTGTAAATTGAAATGCACTGCTTTTCAGACTTCCTAAGATTCAAAGCAAAAAGTAAAACAAGTGCTCAAGAGCAGAATAAGGGTTTTACAACATAAAAGTTAACTCATTTTACAAATATATTTTCCTCCCACCATTTTACTTATTTTTCTAGTCACTGGTTTTCCGATTAGGTTAATTAAGGATGAGTAACATATAGGTTTGCATGCACTAAAAAGAATTTGGGGAATTTTAAAGTTTACTTTGTTTTGACAATTTGTTTTCATAGGGTAAATTCTATTTCCCACAAGAAACAAAAGACCTTTGCATCTTTTCACCTAGCCATTTGAATAAAATGCAGGAACACCTGCTACCTTC
Organism: Microcebus murinus; assembly: GCF_040939455.1. NCBI lineage: Eukaryota > Metazoa > Chordata > Mammalia > Primates > Cheirogaleidae > Microcebus > Microcebus murinus. The sequence goes on along the minus strand of NC_134128.1, from coordinate 10,634,486 downwards.
AGAGCATTATCCTCTTTTGGAACAACTCCATCTGTAATAAACTGTTGATATTTTAATCAAGATGACTGCACGCTTTAGGGAATTTGAATATATTTAATTGAAGGCATTCAGGACTATCCATTATGCAGTCATGATAGAAAACATAATATATTCAAGCCAGAAGTGGAGAAAAATAATGTATTTCAGGAGAGCCCGCCTGATATAGCAACCTAGTTATGCTGAAAGACCATAATTAAATTAGTTCATTGCTTTATCTTGCTTAGTGGTTCAGAGAAATTTAGAGCTGGTGGGGTTCTTTGAAATACATTTAATCTATGCTATTCATTTTATAGATGAAAGAAATAAGAATAAGAGGTTATATTTCTTGCCTTAGCTCACATAATATCTTAAGAAAAAAGTTAGGATATGAATCCAGTTTTTCTAACTTCTAATTTAGGGCTTTTCTACTTGACTTCTTGGAAATTCTGTCTTACAATTTCTATGCTTAATATGGAAATAGAGATTTTTTTTTTAAATAGACGATGGGATATGTCAAATAATCAAAGGAATGGCCAACTTCCTTTGCTTACTTAGAAGACTTTTGTCATCCTGGTTCTGCTTCACCCCTCAATCTAGTGAACAGTGAGCCTTAGTTATGTGCAAGGTCAACTGAGTTAAAGGTCAGCGCTGTCCAACCCTCCCACTCACTTCTACCCCATCCCCTGCACATGTGCTCATCACCACCTCGTCCGAGAAGACTTACAACTCTAGGTTGAGTATCCTTTATGCAAAAACTCAAAATCTAAAATGTTCCAATGAGCATTTCTATTGATCATCTTGTCAGCATTCAAAAAATTTCCAATTTTGGAGCACTTCGGATTTTGGATTTTTGTATTATGTATACTCAGCCAGTAATTGCTAATACTAATAGCTATTAGAGTAGGTCAAACCTATTTTCATATTAGGCTAATTTTGATGCCTTGATCCTATTGAATAATATTCTTTCAGGTATTTTTTGGTATTTTATTCGTTATTTCATAAAAAAAATGATATATAGAAGCTAGATATGGAAGATACCTACAATTTGGAGGTGGAAATTGATTTCTCAAAGACTGTTATGTGGATTTTGAAGTATAAATCAATTAAACTAAACTTTTAGTGCCAGAACTTTATTTGATATTTCAGAATTGTTCCAGTGCCTCGGCAATTCATTCTGCACAGTTTTGGCTATAGTGTACTATTGAACTTGACCAAATTAATGGAGAAAAGTTGATCTTCGTATTTCAAGATATAGCCACACAAGATATTGACACACTCAAACTTCAATTAAATTAGTTGCCCCAATATCACCAGACCTTGATTTATATAGAATGCGTGTTTCTTTTTATCAACTTAGAGAACATGGCAATTGTTGTTCCAGGCATAATTTTGACTAGGTGAGATTTTTCTTTTAAATCTCTTCTTTCCATGTTCTTTAACACGTTCGGTGGCTCTACTACTTCCAAGTAGGACTCCCAAGCAGTTAGTGCCACTGGAATCTCTTCTGTCATGAAGAAAAGATTTCTGTGAAGATGTTAACACCTTAGTTTAATTGATCCCAGGAGCCCAGGAGTTTTTGCTTTATAAGAGAATCCTGACCAACTCTAAAGAATGGTATTATCACTACTATTGCTGGTATTGTATTAATACTTCCATTTCTACTCCCACTAGTGCTGCTACTCTTCTGTCTAGCTTACGAATACAATGTAGCATATTTTTTCCATACAATGTGCTAAGTCTTTTACCTACGTGAACTAATTTAATCTTCAAAATACACTTGCAAAAAAGATATTTTTTCCCAATTTTACAGACCACAAAATTGAGACCCAGGTCACATAAATAGCAAGTTTGGGTTAAAAGCCAAACTATTCCACCTTCAGTGTCCATACCCTTAACCACCACACTCAGCTTCTGCTATTAGAATTTTAAAGATTCTAATACTCAGGAGGCAGAGAGATTACTGTCTATCAGAGTTTCCTAGTGGTTCTGAAATCATACAAAATAAATATTTTCATTTCTACATATTGATAAATCTACTGGCCTGTTCCACACATGTCAGAGATGAGAGGCAACTACTTTGTGTTCATCAACTTCAGCAGTCTTATTTGTTTTCTAACTTAGCTTGCCAACATCTAGTAACAGTAACCACATTTATCTAGATTACTCTCTGTCACATCAAATATAAATAAAACATTTTTAAATTGAATTTAATAGCTGCATTTTATTTTTTAAAATTATTTTAATTGACACATAATTGTATATATTTATGGGATATAATGTGATATTTCAATATACATATTGTGTATAGATCATATCAGGCTAATTAGCACATTTGTCACATCAAACATTTATTATTTCTCTATGGTAAGATCATTGAAAATCTTCTAGCTATTTTGAAATGCACAATAAATTATTTTTAGTTATATCATCCTACTGTGCAATAGAATATCAGAACCTATTCCTTCTAACTGTAACTTTGTACTCATTGACCAACCTCTCCTTAATCCCCCGTCCCCTTTCCTTTCCCACTCTCTGGTGACTATTGTTCTGTTCTCTAACTTCTATGAGATCAAGTTTTTTAGATTCTATGCATAGTGAGATCAAGTGTATTTGTCTTTCTGTGTTTGTCTTATTTCAGTTAGCATAGTGTCCTTTAGGTTCATTCATGTCCTTTAGGTTACTAAAATGGCAGAGTCTCATTCTTTTTATGTCTAGTATTCCATTGTATATACATGCTACATTTTCTTTATCCATTCAGTCATTACTGGACACATACATTGATTCCATATCTTGGCTATTGTAGATTGTCCCTTCACTTGTTGATTGTTTCCTTTGTTGTGATGAAGCTTTTTAGTTTTCAATAATCCCATTTGTCTATTTTTTGCATTTATTGCCTATGATTATGAGGTCTTATCCAAAAAATCCTTGCCCAGTCCAACGTTATGAAGCATTTCCCCTATGTTTTCTTCTAGTAGTTTCTTGGTAATGCTGCATTTTAATGTTGATGAGGAAAGAATGAATTAGAAATAAATTAAATTAATACCAATTATTAAAATATTTTTAAAAGTCTATAACTTGGCCGGGCGCTGTGGCTCACGCCTGTAATCCTAGCTCTTGGGAGGCCGAGGCGGGCGGATTGCTCAAGGTCAGGAGTTCAAAACCAGCCTGAGCAAGAGCGAGACCCCGTCTCTACTATAAATAGAAAGAAATTAATTGGCCAACTGATATATATATAAAAAAAATTAGCCGGGCATGGTGGCGCATGCCTGTAGTCCCAGCTACTCGGGAGGCTGAGGCAGAAGGATCACTCAAGCCCAGGAGTTTGAGGTTGCTGTGAGCTAGGCTGACGCCACGGCACTCACTCTAGCCTGGACAACAAAGCGAGACTCTGTCTCAAAAAAAAAAAAAAAAAAAAAAAAAAAAAAAGTCTATAACTATGATTTACCAAATATATGTCAAATAACAAGATCTAATGGAGGATGAAATAACTACCACTATTTCAAAGACACGTAAGCATAAATTATATTTTTTGAGATATTCAAAGTAAAGTGTATTCACTGTAAAGTGATATTAAAATATCTATTATTACTATTAGTGACAGTTACAGGTACTATTAATACATATGATCTGTTGCCTGCATATGTACATACATATGATCTGTATTCACAAATTGAAGAAAATACAAAATTGTCTTTGAAGTTAGTAAAAATAAAGATGTATTTCCTCTATTCATATTATAATTCTTTTGAAAATCTATATTCTCTAGATAAGGAGCCTACAGAATTTTTAATTTTATAATAGCATATATCTTACATGTTTAGTGCTTACATTTATTTGCTAAAAAAATAAATAGTGCCTTATCTAAATAGAATTTTTTTTTTATTTCAAAATTTTTAGAGGTACAAATGTCTAGGTTTCATGTACTGCATTTGCACCACCCGAATCGGAGCAATACAAATTTTTTTATGTGAAAAAGCAACTCTAGCTCCCAACATTGGAGACCCATAAAGTCACTGAAGATAACATTCTATCAGAGCCAAGTTTAGAACAGACCAAATGTAAATGGGCTTAAATGCTGTCACAGCAAAGAGCTATTTCAGCCAACTAGACATCAGGCCTGTAGCCAGGTAGAGTCAGCAACTTTCACACTGGCTGCTAGTGAATTAATATATGGAGAGATTTGTCACCCAGATTGGAAGTGTCTTTTCAGATGTCATAAGTCGTCATAGCCATTGTCTTTTTATCTATTATAAGACTGGAGAAAAGGAAGAGAAGAAAAACAATATCGTGGCTTACCTAGTACCAGTAGCTTCATATGGTTATAGTACATTTGCCCATAAAAAAGTCATAGGTACAATTCTTGTATACGGAACTGCTCTATGTAGGCATCTTGAGAGCCAGTCTATTTCAGTTCAACATTTGCTTATTTGCTGATAATATTTGAATTTTAATTATTTAATTATTTCAAACAGCTTTTTCATGGCAAAACATGCCTTTTTTTCTCTTCTGATTATTTTGGGACATTGCCTGAAAAATTATAATAGTTTTCAGCACATGATAGTAACTCCTTGTGGGAATCATAACTTCTCATTAATTAACTTTTAACACCTACTGCGTTCATTTTCTATGGAGTTTGCAACACATGCTTTAACCAAAATACAATAGAACTGTTGATCAGTGGGCTGTTTCAGCTGAATCACATCCCTGACTCGGATGCTGCTACAAGACTGGAGACCTGTTGTACCAATTATGGATCACAGAGTTGGAGTAGAAAGAAAACCCCTGTGATTCACCCTCTTATTTCAAACATATTATCAAAATAAGCAATTAAAACAGCAATAATCTTAGCTATAAGAGATGAATACATAAAACAATCTTGTTTGTAATCTTTGATAGAATTTTAATTACAATAAAAATTTAAAACCTATTTTTTAACAATGAAGAAATATTTAGACTTTAACTTACATTTTCTAGATTGATATATTTCTGTACTATTCCAACTCTTTTCATCCTTGCTTCCATTCATACAATAAACAGGTATTTCGTGAGCTTCTCCTAAATACACTGGCTACTGTCATGGAGCTTGTGAGTTTAGAATAGGCTTACCTGCTGGCAAGAAGCAGCCAGCCATTGTGTGCCATGAAATCAATCAATCTTTCTTTCTTTCTTTCTTTCTTTCTTTCTTTCTTTCTTTCTTTCTTTCTTTCTTTCTTTCTTTCTTTCTTTCTTTCTTTCTTTTTTAGCGTATTATGAGGGTACAAGTGTTAAGGTTACGTATATTACCCATGCCCCCCCCCCAGTCAGAGCCTCAAGCATGACCATCCCCCAAACGTTGCACATCTCACTCATTGTGTTTGTATATACCCATCCCCTCCTCCCACCTCCCACCTGCCCAGCATCTGATAAATGTTATTTCTATATGTCCACTGAGGTGTTGATCCGTTAATACCAATTTGCTGGTGAGTACATGCGGTGCTTGTTTTTCCATTCTTGAGATACTTCACTTAGTAGAATCAGAAGCTGTAAGAACTCTCCCATTAGAACCTGAGAGTTCTTTAATATTTAATTGTCCTATTTCTTAAGTTATCCTTTCTGAAAAAATATCTTATATCTTTCTGTGCTGTAGTCCTGGTACAGGAACCTCTCTGAGGTGCATGGGACAGATTCAAATTAAGTGGCAGCGTGATCCTGTATCACTGGGTCTTTGTCTCCCAGCCCTGCTGCACTGCATGGTTACAGCCTGTGTAGAAAGTTCTGTGCTCCAATGTCTAGGAAACTTTCATGATTCAGAATCTGCACATGCCTTGATTACAGTTCTGTCTCTAGCATGTAGCACAGTGCCTAGCACACAATTGTTATTAATCGTATTTTTTATTTGAATGAAAGAGTGAATGTACAGGTAGTATATGATTAGGCGTTAACTATGTAGAAGAACTATGTAATGTTTTAGGAATTCAAAAGCTATTAAAATATTTACAGACTGAAAGTGTTTAAAGAAAATGAGAAAAATTTAAACTGGCTCTTGAAAGACAAGTAGAATTTGGATAAACAGAAAAAGATGGGAGAGCATTTTCAAATGAGAGAAAGCATAAAGGTAGAGAAGTCTAAGATTTATGCAGTGACTCCTGACTTTACCAATTATCAAATAGTAGCTACGGATATAATATTAGTGATAATAATAAAGTAAGCATTTATTTTATCTTTTATTGTTTACATCATATATTTGTATATCTGATACCATGAGTCTATTTGTATTTAACACAGTTGCTTACTTTTATTGTTTTTATATTATAATTTTCACTTCTTTCTGGCTTATTAACTTACCTTTAGCTTTCTGTTGACTTTATAACCATTTTTATTAACATCTAATGTGATTTATTTAAATTAAATAAATTATAATATATCACACTTATGCAAATTAGCAATTTGTATAAACACTAGTAATAGCACTGTAATTGAATTGAAAACTAATTCAAAACTGCAAAAGAAAAACAATTGGAAAATTAAATTAAATCCTTAAAGTAAAATCCAAATAATTTGAATGAACTTAACTTTCTAACTTGCTTGATATGAGAAAACAAATTTCAACTTAGCTTCTAGATATTCATTCAGACATTGATATTATTTTCCATTTTAGCAATGGACATAATGATGGGTTAGATAACTTTTATAGAATTGAAAAATATAAATTTTAAATTTAATTTTCATAGCCCAAATTATGCATAAAATTACTGAGGATCAAGTATAAACAGCATTGGTAAGACAGTCAATGGCAACCAATAGGTAGACACTGGCCACCTCTCCTGATATGACTTTAAGATTGAACAATCAATCAAGAGAAGTGTCTGTAGTCTACTTCCAACAATTCTGTAGCATGAATGTCTTGCATACTTGAAATTGAATTTTGGGGAACTCCATATCAATGCTGCTCATGTGATACTTAGGAAAACCCAACAAGTTTAATTAAATATTGAAGAATAAGATTTTTATCGGTAACATTGAGATTTGGAAGGTCACAATCCATTGCGATATCTAATATTTTACTTCCCCCAATAGCCAATTTTTAGCCCTTTGAGGGTAATATGGGCCCTCCTTAAGAATTCATGCTGTACCCTCTACCTGGGTCTTTCCAAGTCCCGTCTGTAATGCTCTGAGAACCCTCTTTCTCTTCTAAGGGACATCATTCTTCATCTTTTCAGAGAGCAAGCTTTCAGACTTGTTAACACCATCACTAACCTTAGTTTTACCCTTAAAACATTTCTCATCAAGCAAATACAGCCACATGTTATCCATGCTCATGTGTCTTTTATACTCTTATGCATGCCTTTTTTCTTATCTGTGCCTTTAAGTCCATGTCTTTTCCTACACTCAGAACGCCTCTCTCCTTCCTCTCCTTCCTTCATTAACACACAAACACAACACACACACACACACATCTTGGCATATCCACATCCTGAGCATCTTTCTAGACCCAGCTTAAACGTTCTCTCTTCTGGCTCTTGTCACTTTCTACCACTACCTTAAAGGTAGGGTCCAGGTACAATTTAGTTTTGTGTCCTCTATCATGGATGGCTCATTGCAGGCACATTAAATATTTGTTGGAAAATATAAGACAGAAAAACAGATTTCAGATGTTTAAAAGAGCTTAAATATAAATGGGAAGAAAATTATGCAAACATATTAGAAAAAGAATTTACAAAGTAGCAGATTTGGAGGAAATCTTTGAGTGGGAGCTGATGATGCAGTTCCCTTTGCAAACTAGAGAGAATCTATGTTCTGTATAAAAATATTGTGTTTGTAGTGCTCATTTAAAAACCTATATCATGTTGTGGCCAATATTACTCCCTCAAGAATAAAAAAATATATAGAAAACTATTAATAGTGGACTTGAATGTATTACTGCTCTTTGTGTAAATCAGACCATCTATTTACGGATTTATTTTATGAATCAGAGGACATGTATTAAGGCTGTACCACTAAAACTTCCATGAATAGCTCATTGAAGACTCTGTTATTGGTTACAAATACTGATACATTTTAGTTTCCATTCACAATTTTCCATTTACTACATCGATAGATGATCATTGTACATTGGTTTGTTCTCTTTTGTGCTAACTGGTTGGTGGCATATGAGTATACTTAGTTCTTCAGATTTATGAGCTAAGGTATCATTATTCTGAGTGCTAGCAATTGAAGTGACATAGCGACTTGAGGTTAAAAAGAAGGGTAAAATAATATTTTTATGTGCATTCATGTATTTCTTTTCATCAGGATTCATGAGCCCTAAGGATTTTAAGGGTCATATTTTTAATAAGTTATCTTGACTCTTTTTGACTTCACTGGGGGTCATTTAGCAAATAAAATCTTACCAAAGTTAGAGGTGCATATGGTTCCTGAATGATATGAGAATGGTGAGAAAATTCTTTTGTCTTTTTGGCATTTTCATTTAAATTATATTTCAGAAAATCCCTAAATTATAAGACAGGACATTGAAATTAATAACTTTGCTGGCTTCATTAGAATTAGAGCTAAATTTTCTTTATAGTCAAAAGAATATAAAACATAAAAACACATACATATTAAAAAGCACAAAATAATTTAAGTGGCATTAAAGAAGGTAAGCTTTTTGCTAAGAATTTTGTTTCTTCTGAGGTTTTTAAAATACATCTAAGCAGAAGATAAATTAAAAACATCATAGTAAAAATTAGTGGAAAAAATTTCCCTTTTCATTGTTTCTCCATTTGAACAAAAAATATGATGGGAGCATACAAATGAAACTTTTGCAATTTATTATGTTTACCTAGATATAGGGAGATTGTGAACAGTTTTATTTTTGCAGATATATAGTTAGCAGTATTTTAGAATGCATTTATACTCTTTTATTACTACTTTATTCATGTAGTAATAAACATCATTTGGAAAAAAACTCGTACAATAGTTTTCAATAGATAACTCAGTACTTTAAAAATGTTTTTCTACTTTGTAGAATGATTAAGGGAAGTGTGTTGACCTGGAGCTCCAGATAATTTATCTTTGGCTAAGATGTAGTACCTTTTATTTCACATTAGAAGTTTCTGATATATGTTGCTCCCCTGAAAATCTCCCATTACTTTCCTCCAAACTTTCCAGGCACAAATATATGGTTTTTTTCTAAGTAGCTTAGACTCTGTTAAGTTTCTTAGAAAATTGTATTAATGTAAACATAGCCAGACAGTGAGTAGAACCAATAAATAAATGGAAGTACCTTGTTCAGAATGATTGACAGATCTATACTACAGAGTCACTTCCATTTTCCTAGATCTCTGGGAAAAGGGTAGCTCCATATTTTAAGTAATTTGCACACACATAATGTAAGTTACTTAGAATTCTGTTCCTGAAATAATTGTCTTGTTTTAAAAGATAGCACTTCAGAAAAGTTCTGTTAAATTTAATAACTTAATTGTGAATGTCTAGGATCAGAATCATCATACAAGGCGGAGCACTGCATTTGTCAATTTGCACCTTCTCAGATTATCTCTCTGAAAATATATAAAATTCTATGCACAGAGAAGAGGAGGCAAAGTTACTAATTGCTTTTCCATATAATTTCCTATGAATACATCCATGAAAATATTCGACCTCCATGTGAGAACTGTCCAGAAAGTATCCAGCCACATAGAGACATTTATTAATATTAATATATTAACAATGACCAGGTACTTTCTGAACAGCCTTCGTACATATTCTTAAATATAACTAGCATTTTATTCAGTAAGTTTTTCATAATGACAACAAAAAATCAATCCTGTGAAAGGTAAAATTTGTGAATATAATCGAAATTTGAAAGGAGGCATTGGTGGTCTTTGGCATATATGTACATTATCCTAACTTTCTTAATATTACTTAATTTAATAGAAATATTTAAAACATCTTCATTGTTATTTTGGATGAAGGAAGTTACAATTACTAGCAGAATGCAGAAAGGAATGGTATGGACAAAATCATTACCTTTATGGAAATTTATGTTCAACAAGAAGGGCCACCTCCTCTCTCTCTTTGAGACATCTTACCAGTGTCTAATATTTTTGAGATTATTTTTACATCCACCACTGAGTTGTTTACTGAAAGCTACTTCTCAGCATTGTGTACTTTTCTCTGCAACTCCCAACAGTAGTTTTGGCCATTGATTATTCTGTTCTAGTTGCTGTCTGGGACTCTGAGACCCTTGGCTTGATAATCTGCTACAGTCATCATGCTGTTTTCAACAAAGGTTCAATAGGAGGAAAACCACATTTCCCTTTGGTCCCATCCATTAATTCAAAACAAAAATACTGATACAAGCCTTATGTGCATGTCATATATTTTACAGAAGAGTTGAACCTAATTTGAATTTTAGAACATAGGAAAGGAATTAGAATTGGAGTGAATATGGCTATACTCAGAGTACAAAAGGAAAATTCAATATCAAGTACATGGATTCTCTCCATACATATAACCTGGTTTCCAGCCTCATTCTTTTGCTTCAGTTTTGATCCTCCTGTCTTTTCAAGGAACCACATGTTCTATTCTCCCACTGCATGCATAGATAACATCACCCCCTAAACATAGGAATTATTCTTGCCTTTGGATGCATTTTCCTCCTTTATTCCAGAGTGATAAAAACACTTTGACCTATACAGCCTATTTCACAAAGTGCAAAGTATTTAGGCAACAGAATACCACAGGGGGCTTCTAGATGTGACAAAAACATCACTGGCCACATAGCTGGAGACAGAGACTTGGATTTAAACCCGGTCTCTGCCACTTACTACTCATGATCTTGGGCAAATCACTTAGAATCTACAAACTAACTTCTCTGTATCCCTAAAATGATGGTCATAATATGAGTTATAAATAGTTGTTTTCAGGATTATCAAATGCTGTAATAATAGGTGAGAGTGTGCTTTGGAAAACTACAAAGCATTTAACACGTTTTAGGTAAAATTTTCCATTAATCCCTCATAAAAGGTAAGCATAGGAAAGGGAAATGTTCTATTTGTTTTGCTCTTTTGTTAAAAATAGACTTTATTTATACATATATCATCCAAAAATGTGTGATACATTACTCTTCTAAGCAGGAGTTTTCATTGTGTTTCTGCTTAAGTGCCCTTTATCTTAATGCCGAAACTCGTTCTCTGTGTTTGTTCTCACACACTGTCGGTTTGGGTGGGTGTACGTTGAACTTTGTGCCTGTGTTCGCTGATAGCTGAACCTTCATGAGATGCTGTCAAGCATTAAGCTTAGAGCGCAAGCTGCTATTGTGCACTTCCCGTAACCTGACTAAGGGCGTCTGTCATTTAGGAGATAATGTTAGAAAAGCAGAATGTTGTCAGGGGGTGAGCTATTCATGACAAATAAATATCCAAGTAAAACTAAGATGTGTGTTTTTAAAGCAAAAGAAGGGCATTGAGATCTGTTGACATATTCCATTAAAAATACATTATGCCATTCTCTCACATGACAAATGTTGAAATAATCACCATATCTTATAGAGAGCATTAGCATGACATAGTGCTGTACACAACTCATTTAGTAGCTCTGCACAAGGAAAAAATGCAATGCCCTCACTTGTTATCAGAGTGCCACATTCTTCGTAAAAGCACTAAATACAAGGAGGATGATAATCTAATGATTAATATGATTTTTTTTTTAGTATTTTCTATATGACCCATCTGCCTTCCACTGTCAAACACATGTGTCGCTTCCTATCTTAAATGAGGAGGAGTCCGTATTCCCAGTGAATTCTAACTACCCCATCTCTGGTCTTGAATCTACTCCCATCCTGGAATCTGGCTTTTCATGAATCTGGATTAAATGCTAAGATTTAAGCTTCATGACCTGTGTTTGTAACCACCATGCACTACTGCCTTTATTCATAAAGAACTCATACAAATTGCCATAACATTGAAAAATGGGCAAAAGAAACAAATAGGTATCATGCCTAAGAGAAAATACAAATGGACGCTAAACATGTAAAAAGATGTTCCACCACTATAGTGATCAAGATGATGCAAATGAAGACCACAGTGAGATATTATTTCATACTCAAATGTTGAGCAAAAATGAAAAACTTAGTACCAAGGATTTCCATGGCTATAGAACAAGCAATGAAAGATTTTGTATATTCTTGGTGGGAATATTACTGGGTATAAAAATTTTGGAAAATCATTTGGCAACAGTAAGTAAAATTGAAGCTGCATGTATCCTATTGCATAGCTATGTTCCTCTTTGTATATTCTCTCAAGAAATCCTTTTCTGGGTGCCCAGGAGACATGAACAAAAACAGTAAAAGCTGGGAGTTTTTGATATGTTCAAGAGATGAAAATTGTACATTAGTTAAATGCATTAACAAATGAAAATAAATTAATAAATAAATAAAACAATTGAACAACCAATTAGAAAATTGGCAAAAGACATGAAGAGACATTTCACTAAATAGAATGTACAAATGGCAAAAATGAAGAAAAACATGTAAGGGTTTCCAACATCATTAATCATCAGGGAAATGCAAGGTAAATACACAATGAGAGATCACTACATATCTATCCAAATGGCTAAAGTTTTAAAAAAAAATACTGTTAAACACCAAATGCTTGGGAGAATATAGAGACACTGATTACTCATATATTGCTGGTGAAAATATAAAATGGTACAGCCATTGTGTAAAAGAGTTTGGCAGTTTCCTATAAAGAAAATATCCAGAAACTAAACATGCAACTGCCATATGATCTAGCAATTACACCTATAGTTGTATGATAACACAGAGCCTTCCCCAAACAACTAGCAGGCACACAACCAAGGGATGCTAGTATTTTCCTAGAATTCTTTAAACGTAGTAGCGACTTGGATTTTAGTATGAGAACATTTTACTTTTTAATTATAGAACTATATTAAGGTCATGGAAGGAAAGACAACCTTGCAACTGCCTAATAATCCTCTGATTAAATGTGTGAGCCAATTAAACAAAAAGAATTTTTAAAGAAAAAAAGTCAAAAAATGAAAAAAAAAATTAAAGAACTAACTGTATATTTGTGTATTTGATTCCTTTTTTAATGTGGATTATTGCTTAAGTAAATTGCATAACATGCAAAAATATTAAAAAGTTTATAGTAGAATCCACTCTCTTAAAGAATAACATGTGGGCTTGGGCTCCCACAAAGTACCCTGCATAGATTGGACTACTTAATCCATTAAAAAGGGTACTCGAAAATCCCCATCAACCAACAAGGAAAAGTAGCAAAGAAATTTGCCATCTGACAGGAGCCTTATGGGACTAACAGGTCTTTGAAATAACTCAAAAACCTAGATTTGTACAATGATTCAATGAGAACTCCATTCAAATGTATATTATGTATTAATATGTGTACAATAGAGACACTGAGCTAAGAAATTAGAATTAAAACAAACGGACTTTGGAACCTCTAAGGAGGAACCTGAAACCACAGAGGGACACATTTAGAACTTAAACACACAACTTTCTGGAAATGATGAACACAATAGTGAAAATGAGGAACTAGTGTAGGAAATGAACCACCAGGAGGCAGAATCAGCCAACCCATAAAATGGAAGAATAATCACTTCATTTATGCTCTTTTTTTTAATACGGATAGTTTTTTGATTTTTTTAAATTGACAAATACAAATTATATATTTACATTGTACAACATGATGTCTTGATATATTATCTACATACTTATTTATTTTTCAGAATAATATGGGGGTACAATTGTTTAGGTTACATACATTGCTCTTGCCTTCCCTCCCCCCTTGAGTCAGAGCTTTAAGTGTGTCCATCCCCCTAACAATGCACATCACATTTATTTTATATATATATATATATATAATATGGATATATATATATATATATATATATCCCCTCGTCCCCGCTCCCACCTACCTGACACCTGATAAATGTGTGTGTGTGTGTTGTTTTTTTTTTAACATTTTGGTTAGATTTTATAACTTTGCCTTTACCTAGCAAGGGTTAGAGATTTTCCCTTCCCCTCCACACTGTTCACCACATCCCTCAGATGTGGGTCTACCCTCCCCCCAACCCCCGAATCTCTGGTGAACACCACCACCCTTTGAGCACTATATTGATAATTGGCCAGTACCAATTTGATGGTGAGTACGTGTGGAGCCCATTTTTCTGGTCTTGTGTCACCTCACTTTGGATAATCAGCTTAAGCTCAATCCGGGATAATATAAGTGGTGCTAGCTCACTGTAGTTTCTTAGAATTGAGTGATATTCCATTGTAAACATATATCAAACTTTAATAATCCACTCATGAATTGACAAGCACTTTGGTAGTTTCCACATCCTTGGAATAGTGAATTGTGCTGCCATAAACATTCAGGTGCAGATGTCTTTATAATAGAATGTCTTATGCTCTTTTAGGTAGATGCCTAATAATGCTATTGCTGGGCTGAATGATATTTGTATTTTTAGCTGTTTGAGGTATCTCCAAATTCTTTTCCACAAAGGTTGCACTAATTTGCAGTCCCACCAGCAGTGTAAGAGTGTTCCTGTCTCTCCACATCCTCATCAGCATTTGTTGTTTTGGGATTTCTTGATACAGGCCAATCTCACTGGGGTTAGGTGATATCTCATTGTTGTTTTGATATATATTTCTCTGGTGATTAGAGATGTTGAGCATTTTGTTATGTCTGCAGACCGTTATTCTGTCTTCTTTGGAAAAGTTTCTGTTTAATTCTGTTGCCCCTTTCTTGATGGGGTTGTTTGATTTTTTCTTGTTAAATCTTTTGAGTTCTAGATAGATTCTTGTTATCAGACCTTTATCGAAAGTGTAGAGAGCAAATATTTTCTCCCATTCTGTAGGTTGTCTATTCACTCTAATGATAGTTTCTTTGGCTGAGCAGAAGCTTTTTAATTTGATCAGATCCCATTTGTTTATTTTTGTTGCTGCAGTGATTGCTTTGAGGGTCTTCTTCAAGAATTATTTGCCTAGGCTAATGTCACAAAGGGTTTTCCCAACATCTTCTTCTAGGATTCTTAGGGTTTCATGCCTTAGGTTTAAGTCTGTTATCCATCTTGAGTGGATTTTTGTGAGAGGTGAGAGACAGGGATCCTGGTTCATTCTTCTGCATATCCAGTTTTCCCAGCACCATTTATTGAAGATAGATTATTTTTCCCTTTGGCACAAGAACAGAAGCATTGATATTTGGAATAGGTCTAAGATTCCAGAGATGAAATCATCTGCATATGGTAACCTAATCTTTGATAAAGCATTTATGCTCTTGATCTTGTACCTTGCCATCTTTCTCCATGAAAACCCCACTTACCTGTTAAGGGGATTCCATGATTAGTGTACCACTGTTTTCTCTTATAGTAATGTTAAGTGTAGACACTTAATACACTGAGTAAATCAAAAGCTATTACTATGTAGACCAGTTTGTTTTACAGAGAAGGATAAAACTATTGCTGTGTGATGTATTTTAGACCATAATTTTATTCTTACAAATTGAACTCTTACATTGAAATCTTTGAAAAGCAAGTAACACTAAATACCAATTGTGGCATACCTCCAATGTGAGGCACACCATCACATACATGATGTAGTCTAATTCCCTTAAAAATATTCTGAAAGAATTATCCATTGCATTTTGCAAATAAGGAACTGAAACTCAAGAGATTTGAGGTCTAACTTCATATCCCTTTATAACAATAAACTACTAAGTAGTTTTGAAATTTAGGAGCTATTAATAATTTTACACTGATTCCATTTTGAAAAATGCCTTTAAGATTTTATCATTTTGCAAGACTATTTCAGACTTAGGTCTGAAATACTGGTAGATTTATGTTCTCAGAAAAAGTACACTAATACTTCAGTAATAAAGAGCTCAGTTTATTACACTTTTGCTATGCACATTTTGCTAATTTTCTGCTATTAGATTGATTTTGAGAAAGATTCATTTTGTTCACAATTTTTGATCTGTGCTTTGAAAATTATATACCCAATTGTAATTATTTTAATAAGGCACAATTTAATTATTAGAGTATTTCTCTTTTAATCATGAAAAATATAAGAATCTTAGGACATTTCAATTCTTATCTCTCAACCTTCTCCACCAATCTACCAGATTATTATTCTCTCATTTTCCCTTGTTTTCCTGCCCTACCATACAGGGAATGAGTTATTAAAAAAAAAAAAAAGCAATGCTTTTACCAATTCTTTTCCTCAAAATTGATTCTCTTTCCTTCTGAGTTCAATTTCCTTTTAAATGTAATAAATCATTCAGTAGCTTTTTCAATAAAGTTCTCCTCGGTGTAGACCCCACAGACTTTTATGTAATAATGCACTCAGTTTAATAATTAAACTTCTGGATAAATAATCCCTACCTCTTTTCCCAGAAGGTTGTTCTGATGATAGGAAATGGGGTGCCTTAGAGGGAGAGAAGGAATAAAATCCATGCAGGTGTAATTTAAAACTATCACAAAGTAATAATTGATAAACCACCTCATCACAAATAAAATGCAGTCTGTGTGATAAATTTTTTAAAAGATGCTGTCAAAACTTGGACTTGAGAAGCCAAATTAAGAGAGGGACAAAAATACTAAGTTTCTCATTTGAGTTATTGGGGTAAAACAATTAGGAAGAATATGAGAATCTGGGGAAAGAAGATGACGAATTAGTTTTAGATTGTCATACAATTTTTGTGCTGATACGTTATCCGGCATGTAATTTGAATTGTATAGCTGTGTGCAGAAAGATGCTGGAGTTGGAGATGAAAATTTGGTGGTTACTTTCAAAAATGTATTCATTAAAGCTAAGGATGTAATAATTAAGACTCGGAGTGTAGGGGAAGTGTAAGGCAGTCTTAATGACAGCTGTTGATAGCATTGTAATGAACAACTACTGAATCATTTATTCCCCCAAGAACTCTACGGGCTAGCAGTTTCCTGGACAATTGCAGTATTCTTGGAGTTTCTTGAAAAAATGTATAAATGGCACACCTTTCTACAAAAATATAAAAAGAGCAGTTATGTACAGTGTAACTCTACTATGGGAAAACACTTCAGGTCTCATTGGCTGAAAGCAGCCCCAAATGCACGAATGATTTATTTTCCGTAAGATCATCTGTGAATCAGCTGGTTGGAACTTATGACATCTTTTTTTCTATAGAAACAATATTATAAATCACGGTATGTTTATATTTTAAATCATCTGTAACACCCTATTTAAACCATAATGTAGCTCTACATTTGAAATTAAAATATTCAGTACAGAAAACATCTTTTTTGTTTGTTTAAACACCAAAAACATAATTAAGCACATGGGACAAAGTAATCTTCAGTAGATACAACAATTTTGTAATGCATTAAATTGAACATAACCAAAGCAAATTGAAAACATGCCTTAATTGAGTAAAATAGGTTTTTAGATTTACTTGAAGTAAAGGGAGATACTAAAGGGAATACATGGGCAATCTAAGTCATTGAATGTTTGTGGTATTACACATTTCTGTTTGCCTAATTTCATTTCAACTCTTCTATTTTTCCTTAGTATTGGTATTACTTTATTGCTCACACCAATGATTAGGTTCCTTTTAATTATTTGGATTATAATTGAAGGAAATGTTTTTATTTGAAAGCACCAAACTTCTCAAATTGCCCAACTTGCCTAACCTTTCATGGCTAGAATTACTTCTTATTCCCCTTGGATGAATTTTCCTTATTTTGGTTTGTTATAATTTCCCCATTTCATTCTTCTTTCCTATAATGAAAGATCCTCTTCAGTCAGTCAGTCAGTCTTTTTTCTTTTACATGTTTGTTTGTTTTACTTTGTGTCTCTGGCTAGACCACAGTCTTTAACCAGGAGGTATCTGAGCCCAAAGTCCCAGGTCTTCACGTTGATGTCACTGCCACTTTATTTGGCCGGCATCCCTCCCTAAAAACTCAGACTCCTAGCACTTCCCAAACTTTTCTACCCCAGAGGTATGAGCTACACCACAGGAGGTGTAGAATTTTTGGAGGTTCTAGTGACTTGCTCTAAAGAATTGGTTATGAAGGAATATGGACTCTTACAAAAAATAACATCATGCCTCCTAAATCAAAGAAATAAGATTGGAATAGGAAGAACCATGCTTCCAAGCCAGGTATGATGGGCATGGAAGGGCAGCTCACCAGGTCAGATGAGACAAAGGGCTAAACTCTAAAGGCTGCCCAACAAAAGATAGAATTAGGTGGAAATGGTAAGGTTCTCAAGAGCTACCCAGCTAGCCTGCCACCAGCTAACTACACATGCTAATAAGTCACACCCAGAAAAAGAATTTTTCTATTTGGGCATTGATCATACTTTCATATTAGCATAAGATTTGCATTTATTTAAGTAAAGGTGATTATATAAAGTTTTCATAAAAATGGTTAATGATATTAGAATTCTCCCTCCTGAGTTGTTAGACAA
This sequence comes from Microcebus murinus, assembly GCF_040939455.1. NCBI lineage: Eukaryota > Metazoa > Chordata > Mammalia > Primates > Cheirogaleidae > Microcebus > Microcebus murinus. Next base: position 10,616,026 of record NC_134128.1, on the reverse strand, counting down.
AAATCAATAATTTAAAGATATAATCCCTCCAATTATTGAGTATCTGTTGGTTAAGATGATTTGTATTTTCATAAATAATGTATTACACTGTCTTCAGGCTAATAAAATTAATTGGCGTATTTAAACATAATAAATGACAGTCGACTCTCCATTTTTACATGTAGACCAAACCGGAAAGCAGGATATTTTTTTTTAATACGATGTACTCAAATTACCAGACCTTTTTAATAGTTGGTTACTTTTTTTTATTTATGAATGTGCTCTTTTAAGAAGTCAGTCTAGATAATAGATGATTTCTACATGATAATTATTTTGAAAAGACCCTAGAATAGCTTTCATATCAATGTAGAAATTTTAAAAAGTGCCCAACCATGACTAGATAATACTGCCAATAGAAAAGGGTATGCTTATGGTCTTTGTAATCTCTAGACAATAAATATTTTTTAAAAGCCTTCATAAATTGTCTCTTTTTGTGCTCACATGAGTTGCTAGCATTCAGAATAGGGCTTGGTAAAGAGAGGCACTCAGATATTTAATTATTAAATGAAGTAGGCTTTTAAAGAAAAAAGTACAAACTAAGTGAAGAAATTTTTGTGGTTTGTCACTGGCTATAAAAAACTGTTTATAGGTTTACAAGAAAACATAGTTGCTAATCAACTAACTTGCCTAACTTCCAGAAGAAATTGAAATTCTTCTTATAATTAATGTAGTTTGTTCCAGGATTTTAGGATCTGGAAGTTCTGCTAAATCTTTTGTTTGAATCAGGTCAGATGAACAAGACAAAGCAAGAGACTAGTTGTGCTGATTAAACTGAATGCAAGTTACAAGGAAGCCATCTGTCCCCCAGATTATCTGAGAGAGTAACTTCATTGAAAGCATCTGAAAAATCAGCTAAAAGTGAATCTCAAGCTGGTATTGCCAAAGACTTTGGATTAAGACCAGGGCAGTGGTGTGCAGGTTGCAAGGATACTTTGTGTGTCCCTCACAAAAAAATGGATCATGGAAGATATTAGTAAATTTCTTAATGATGTTCGATACTTTAAAAGTGTATTTTTTCTAAAGGTTATCTGACAATTGGGCTTATTTCAAACCAATATGACTTTAAATAGTACTAATAAAACTCTTAACCTCTTTATAAAGAAAATATGACTCTTCTAGACAAGACTGGATTATTCTGGAAAGCAATTGTAATGATTTTCTCCCTCAGGTCTCATATATTTCCAGTTTCCATTCTCATCCCAACCTCTCTAGTTCCCTGAATCCTTTGTCCTAGTTACCTATTGTTGAGTAACAAATTGCCCCAATATTGAGGAGCTTAAAAGAACAATCATTTATTCTCTCACACAGTATCTGTGGGTCCAGGAATTCAGGAAGGGCTTAGCTGGGTGGTCCTGCCTCAGGATTTTTCTCAAGGTTGAAGTCATGATGTCAGCCAGGGCTACGGGTGTTTGAAGGCTTGACCGAGATTGGTGGACCTGCTTCCAAATGACTCACTCATATGCCTGGCTAGTTGGTTCTGCCTGTTGGCAGGTACTCTTGGTTACTCGTCATATAGAACTCTCTAGAAGGCTTTATAAGTGTCTTCAAGAAAACTGGCTCTTCCTAGTAAGTTATCCAGTAGAGCATGGTAGAAGCCACAGTGCCCTTTATGACTGAGCCTCAGAAGCCACACACCACCATGCCCACAATATGCTGTTGGTTATATAATCCAGCTCCATTCACTGTGGGCAGGGCTAACCAAGGGTGCCACAGGCTAGAGCTCAGTGAACACCACAAGGCATAGATTAGGGTCTGTCTTGGAGTCTGGTTATCTCAGGGACTTCCTGATAACCAGCTTCATCTTCATTGATGTAAGTTCTCGCAGTATTCACCTGCTCAAATATATTCCATAATTCCTCATTGCCAGATAGAGAAAAAAATCCAAACCTGTAATCCTTACATATTACTCTGAACAGTTTGGCAACAACTAATTTTTACAGCATTACCTTCTACGATTCCTTTCGGGTTACTTTCCCCATACGTTCTGTATTGTAACCCCTCTCTCCAGCTCAGAGACCTAACTTCCTTGATGTCCTTTCTCCTATTTTTGATCTTATCTTCTCTCCATAGCAGCACAGATGAGCATGAAAACATCTTTTTAAAATCCTCTGTTTATCTCATTCCTTGCTTCAGTTACCACTTCTTTCTGCTTCTTTCTGAGGGAAAATGTTTCAAAAAATTTGATATTCTTGCTCTTGCTTCTTCAGCTTATATTCACTCCTCAACCAACTTGTATTTTCCCCCAAAAAACTCCTCTGGAACTCCTCTTAGAAAGGCCACCAAAGCCCATGAGTACTTTCCTACCCCCACATCGCTTGGCTAGCAAGTGACATTCAACATCTGTGCCACCCCTGCTCTGAAACACTTTATTTTCTTAGCTAATGGGACACCAGACCTCCCTGCATGTCCTTAAGATTCCACAGATTTTATTTATCTCTTTTTCCAACTATTCTTTCTCTGCCCAACTTATAAATATTGTGTTGCCCCAGGACTGGATATCTACCTCCATATTTTCTTCAGTTAATGTGGTCTCACTAGGTTGCTGTATCCTTTCATAGAACTGGAAATGTCCACTGTTATATTCTGTAACTGACATCAAACTGTCTAATAAATTGGATATACAATAAGTTTAACACATCCAAATTGAACTTTGATTTTGGTGCATACTTCTAAGTTCCCCAATTTTACAATAATGTCATGTGTTTATTACTAATATTCGCCAAAGTGGTTGTAAATACTCAGAGTTTCCAAAATAGCATTTTGTACTTTTCTATTAGTTATGACACATAATACAATGAAAGGGGACTATTTGGTGCTCATTGAATTCAATTATTAATAATCTATCAGTATGGTGGAGTAAATAAACCCTGTGAAATAAATGCAGCATCCGTTTCAGGCAATAGAACAAATTGACTCCTAAGTTGTTAATTAACTGTATAATAATAATATACATAAGCAGAAATCTTTAAAACTATATCTTCAGTCAGGATGTAACATTTTAAAATGAATAGGATATTGACTGTGACATCAACATTCCAGAATGCTTTTCCTGTACTGATAAATTACTGCGTGCTGTTTTTACTTCTTCAACACAATGTAAATGTCTCAATTCTGAGTGAATATAATGCATATAACAGTATATGGGCTACAGTATGTACCACGTCATATAAATGCGTGATATAGTAGAAATATCATTCCTCATCTTTCAACAAATGTTCACTGAGTGCCTAGCACTGGAGTATAACAGTAAGCACACACACACACACACACACACACACACACACGCACACACACCTGTTCTCTGGATTAATTTCTCTGAAGGAAATAGATTCACCTTTGAAAGGTCTCTACAACTTTTTTTTTATATTCACCAACCCATATGAATATTTTTATCATATAGGATTTAAAGTCTTAGGATGAATACAAGTCTTCATAAATATGTGCTGCTAAATTAACATTATATGTTATCTTTGCCTAAGTGATAGCTATATTCAGTTCACTGGCTAGCTAGATAATAGCTAGATGGATAAAATATGCACTCCCAGGACCCCCACACATACATGTTGCTTTCAAACATAAATACCATGATTTAGAAGATTCTAAACTAATAATAAAAGATTAAAATTTTGTTTTTCAAACTAATTCGCTATTTTTTAGGTATTTTTTATATTTTCTCTGGTATTTCAGCATAAGCTTCTTGGAGGTTGGGGTTAAGGTTTTGTTCATCTTTGAATAAACTCCAACACCCACTGTGATTCTGACCTATTATTATCATTGGAATAAATATTTGTTTCTAGCACTTTCTGAAGTGTTTAAATTGTTTAATGTGACAGAGACTAATTCTGGAGCTACACTGTTATGGTGATATGACTTTCACTAGATACATTTTGGATTGCTAAAATCATGATAAAATTAAGGCTTATCATATACTATACATTAAACATGATCCAAAGCTTCTTTTCAGAATCACATAAGAGATATCTCCTTATCCACCATAATGTTAAAAAAAAACTATGTATATTTGAATTCCAAAAGTCAATAAATCTTGATTTTCTATTAATTTAACCCTAAGCCTTTCATAATTTTCTCTTTTTATAGCCAATATCATTGTTTTAGGTCTTTATCACGTAGCAACCTTGGGATTGGTTTTTTACATTCTCTCTTCACATCTCTCTTAATATCTAGGGCAGTGTTCTGTTAATATATCTACTTTGCCTCCTTGAAAAGCTATTCTATCTATTCTGCCACAAAAAGTAGCATTCTGAAATCTATGCATTTCATTATTCAAGATCATTTGGTGGTGCCCTATATCCACAGAGGACAAATTTAAACTGTTTCAATATTCACAACCTTCCCCAGCTGACTGCCTTTATTTTTGCGTTTCCATCCACTGCTACCTGACTCCCACATGATCTATTACCTGTTAACTTACTTTCTCCTTAACAATGCATCTTCTTTATACTTTTACGGTTTTACACATGGTCCTCTTAGAATGATTTTCCTTCTTTCAATTGGAAAAATCCTTTTACTCTTCAAAACCAATTCAGTATTACCACTTCTAAGTAATATTCCAACCCCAAACAGTGGTCTTTGCAGTGTTTTCATACTCTCATTGTGGTAGTTTATGGTATTGTATTTTATAGCTAATCTTTTCCGATAGACTCTGAACTCCTGAAGGCAGTCAACTTTCCTTATTCATAAAGCTTAGAGCCAGGCATGATAAATGTTTATTGGATGGATCAATGAACTAAATACCATCTTCCTAGTAGGAAAGGAAAAAAATAAATAAAAAGAAGACATAAAGTGTCACTTTCACTATCTCTTAAATGGAAAGATAAAAGTTATCTCTGTAAGGAAGAGTGATCGTGTATTTGTCTCCGTGGTATCTTATTTGTGGGATTGCTGTTGCCTACATCCAATACAAAGAAGAAAGGAATAAGTTTGCTCTTAAAGTCATCTCTATATTTAACTAATACTCATCAATGATTCACACTTGGGTTATAAGCCATTTAATCAAATTTCACTAGATAAGGAACAAGTTATTTTCAAAGCCCTGTTATTGTATCTCTTAGAGTCTTCTGTACACATACATTCTTTGTCCAGCTCAGATCTTTGTCTGCCATGCTGGAGATAAATATTGTATAATTTTTAACCAGTATGTTTTCCTTATAGAAATTTCCAGGGATGGAAAGATAAATAAACAATAAATGTAGTGCAGACGGGATAGTGACATCATCATAGGCTCACAGCATCCCTCAAATGAGAGACTCCAAAGTAGCCAGGGCTGTGAAACCATCTTTACCCCTGGTATCAGATGTGTACATTTCACTTTCTGAAAAAGAGGGGTACTTTCCTCTTTTGAGTTTTCATTCATTTTGATTTTGTTCACATAACTTACCTGAGTACCCTCTCTTATTATTGCAAAATGACTCTATCTGTTGGTCCATTATGGGCTCTGAATGATAAAGAAAGATAAATATTCTCAAGGATATGTGGGGCACAGAGGCTGAGCTAATGGGAGAAATCTTTGCTGTGTTGTCACCTGCCTCAAAGGGTTACTGCTGTCTTCAAATCTGCTAAAACAATAAATAATACTCGATGTTTTCTTTTCTGCCAGTGTAGGTGTTTCTAATGCCTCTGTGTGTGTGTGTGTGTGTGTGTGTGTGTGTGTGTGTGTGTGTACACATGCATGCTTTAAACTTAGAATTTGTTACACACACTATTTTAGAAACTCTGACAATGACAACCAGAATTTGAACCCTGGCTCTATAATGTACGATGATTCTAGCAATGACATTCTAATGCTAGTTTTGGAGATGAATGAAAAAATTCACTAACTTGCATAGTGCATAGCAAGTAACATCCAATTTACTTGTGATCATTGAAGGAAAAGATGGGCAACCTTACAAGAGAGCATTTTTAATTCTTGGTTAGAGATCACAGTAGAATATGTCATTACAGGTACAAAAGTCCTGTAATTGCTAGGTCTCTAGATAATTATGACAGGGTTAGAGAATGTTTAAAAGCTTTACACACTGAAGTGTATAAGAAATATATTTTATCATTGCAAATTTGACCAAATGTAGTGGTGATTAAATGCCGCTCTAGTCAGTATTTCCTATGTATCCTAGTCCTGTTAATATGGTTAAAAATGCCATTTGTGTGTTTTTTCCACTGTCAGAGCATTGGATTTTCAGTAGCTCATGAAAAAGATTTTTATAATTCATTATCTTCCTCCACAGTCTTCAAAGGCAGACTGCTATTGCCTTTTTTTTTTGGACACATACAGGGTTAAAACCAGCTATTTGAAGGACATGTTGAGAGTTTGGCATAGGTTACCAGGATTTCAAAGATCAGAGCCAAAGTTAGTGTGCTCGTGCCAAGAAGGATCGAAGGAGTGCATGACTAGACCCATCTGTAGCAAATTGCCTTTGATGATGCAACAAAAAATAATTAAAATACAACAAAGAATAGTGAATGGTCCCAGTAATGAGCAAAATCCTCTGGAAGACTGATAAGGATGCTTGTGCATAAAAACAGCATTTCTTCTAGGAAGAAATTCTGGAAAGGAAAACCCATTTATTTAACCTTTAAAAAAGTCCTACTGCATATATAGTTCAGTTCAGTCCCATTTAAATAGTTTTCTTTCCTAACCTTATGTTGACATTACTAATATTTATTAATAGTAAAATTTACTATGCAGCCCTGGAATGGAGTGCCGCTATGTAATATCTTTGCAATTTTATGATCAATAAAATACCTTTATGCCAGAACATAGTAATCAATGTATGAGAAATGAATTTCAAACAAAACAATAACAAAGATATTGGCAAGATAACTATTTTAGATGTAAAAATGTCACATACAGAAAATAAACACAGCAACACATAGGCAAACACCAGAAAACCCACAGTATTTGGATCAGTCATGATTTAAAACCTGAAGGTTTATTGGACAAAACGTTAAGATTTAAGAATAGCAAAGATAATTATAACTCTGTATTATTTGTGCATAGAGTGGTAATTGCTTTCTGGCCCCAGAAATATATATTTAGAGTGAAATTGACCAAATGAGAATTGCATTTCTATACCTTATGATGAGATATACTATACCCTGAATCTATGGTTTACTGGAACAATGTAAAATAATCACTACATTATATAATCTTCTAAACCAGATTTTTACTTTTTGTCTAGAATTCTTTTCTGAAATCTATTTTTGTCTGAGTTTTCATTTTCCCTTCAATGGGGGAAGTTTATGAAGCCTCACTAATTGGGCTGGAAATTTCAGTGAGGAATACAAAGTACAGAATACTGATAGAATTTTCATTCTTGACTCTTGTGCTTCAAGTATGTCCCCAAGAGAAGTTTGGGTCTGCACTTTCTGTACCGCTTTAGGGCAATCTCATCAATAATCAGGCTCTGCTCTAACCTGTAGTAATCATAACTACTGTTCTCCTAAGCAATGAGGTCCCCAGTGAGCTGCTTAAGCCCATACATTGCTCACCATGGCTTCCTGGGTAATGCTGTCAGGTTGGAAGATGCCCTTTAGAATAGAAAAACTGAGATCAACCAAAAAAGATGCTAATGGCGATTGAGGAAGTTTTGAGAAGCCTAATAATTGCAAGTTGAGGTTCATCCACATGTTACACAGAAGATTTTATAAGGCTGTCATTTATAAATTGTTCCAACAAAGTACAGATCCAGGATATTGTATATACACCCACCATTCCATATTAAAATGGAAACCTATTTGCTAAATTGTACTCCAAATTTGTCTTTCTGGGGACATAGTTATTACTACTCTATGAACAAATACTATAATAGTTATTTCTAATATCTTTAAGGTGGTTTATCTTAACTCAAGGGAATAATAGGCTTTAAAGTTAATATGATAAAAAATGTCACCCTCCCCTCATAACAATAGCTACAATAAAGGGCTCTAAGAAAATAATGGCAGTGTTTAAACTAAGTGCATTCAGCCATTAAGTAACCCTGTCTGTAAGAAATGTACAAGTGGCGGTTTCAGTCTGTGTGGAAGACTATAGGAGTATGGAAGGACTCCCAACAGCATGTCATCAGGTGCATAAAGAGATGAGAGCACCCATTCGTTCAGCTGCCAAGAATGAGAAGAGGAGAAATCAACAGACTTGAGGCCCTGGGAGAAAGGTTTTGTGTTCCTTCTTCATGCTGCCCAAAGGCTTAGTGTTAACTAAGCTTTAAAAGAGAACTTGTGTAATTGGCAGCTTCATGTTGCCCTGAAGCACTTCCTTCTGCTGTTTATGAAGGTTGGATGCAGTGGGGGTCTGATTTCCTTCCACATAAAGGAGGACCATCCTAACGATGAACATGGCTTGACGTGGAAAGAGGCCGACTCAAATATAAGAACAACAAATCCAGATGACTTTGTCACATGGATCATTTATGTTGGATGTTAATCTTATAGAGATGCCATACAAATGTCTAAATGAAAGCTGTTAGAGATTGATATAACATGTGCAGTCCAGAATAAAACACAAGAAAAAGAAAAACAATTTGTTTAGAATATATGTTTAGTCAAACGAACTAAGAGTTTGGAAATCTAGCTCATATTTCTGAAATCATGTCAATTGTTCTTTAATCTTAACTAATTTCAATTCTAAAACAATACTAAAAAAGAAACATTACTGATGTGATTACACAAAAACTTACATGATTATGAGCTTATGAGTTCATCTTTGAATAAACTCCAACACCCACTGTGATTCTGACCTATTATTATCATTGGAATAAATATTTGTTTCTAGCACCTTCTGAAGTGTTTAAATTGTTTAATGTGACAGAAAATAATTCTGGAGCTACACTGTTATGGTGATATGACTTTCACTAGATACATTTTGGATTGCTAAAATCATGATAAAATTAAGGCTTATCATATACTTATATATACATTAAACATGATCCAAAGCTTCTTTTCAGAATCACATAAGAGATATCTCCTTATCCACCATAATGTTAAAAAAAAAAACTATGTATATTTGAATTCCAAAAGTCAATAAATCTTGAAAGAAGAAGATAAACTTCTTCTTTACATAGGACATTTCAAAAATCAGAGTTAAAGTAATTTTCAGGAATGTATTTGCTGCTTTTGTAAGATGGACAATTCAGTGTTACTTGCTTTGGTATTCAGAAACTCCTCCAAATGAGTTTGATGTTAGGTATTGAAATTTGCTTTAAGATTCATATTAGTTTTTTCTCTCTAAGTCTTGAAATGGCCTTTGTCCAAAAGCAGTAAATATCTGACCCGAGTTTTCTTGGCAGCAGATATCAGCAACCGGATTAATATCAGGTACCAGAAAATTCCAAGTCTCTAGCTGACAAAAGTGTGGCTCTTTAAAGCTAAATGTCAAGAGAACCAAAGAGTGAAATGAAAAAAAAAAAAAAAAATGTAACAAAAGAGAAAAAAATGCGATTAGAACAGGGAGACCACTTTTCAAAAATCGTTTTCATAGTTGACATGAATCATTTCGGGATTTGCCTTTTAAAATATAATAGTTGTATATTTAATCACATCATTAAAACGTGCTTGGGGGCCATTTCTGTCCTATCTTTTATCTGCCAGAGTGGCTTTCCAAGAGAGTGGTGATCTGCCCTTAAACAGCTATTAAATGACAATGCGAGGTAAACCCAAGCTCTTTTTATTAGCCTTTAAAAATCAGTCTGTTCCTTGTTAGCCTTAATAATAGAGTTTTGGCTGTTTCTTTTGACATTTTACCTCAGTTTGGTCTTAACCTGTTATTTGTGGTTTCTCCTTCTTTCCTTTCTCCATCATTAGTGAGTCACCCTTATGGAAAAGGGTGGCCTCTGGTGACTCTCAAGAAATAGAATTAGCATTGAGTAATATTAGCATTAATAGATATACATATTTATGTGTATTTGTACATGTATATGTGCACATGCATATCTATATCTCTGTATGTATCTGTATATTTAAACTGAAGGCTAAGTGTGGATTAAAGGAAGGATGAATTGCTCTCCACAGACTGTTGAAAACTGCAAGGGCAGAACAAAGTGAATGACGTGGTGCCTGTTCTCTCTGTCGTATAAAGGCAGCTCTGTGCATTTTTCTGAGATGGTTACAACTGGAGACAGAAAATAAAAAGGAAAAAACCTCCAGCAGGTTTTTGGCTCCATTTCTTGATAGGAAACATAGATTTAACATGAAAACTTCTGAGGTCCCAGAGTTTTGGAGTAGGGCAATTGCATTGTTAAATATTAAAATAAGGTTCGTTATATGCCCTTAGAGTCTCCTTTGAGCCACAAGCTACCAGCTCATTCATTAGTCTCACTTCCTCCCCAAATCCCAGAGCATTAATCTAACCCATGAGAAATTAAAATATATGTATATTTTTTTCTTAGTTTTCTTTTTCTACATACCCCTCCCAAAGTATGTCACTAGAAAGAAAATGGGATGAGTGATGATATTTATTTGAACAATTACATTTTAGAAAACTTTTTTTAATTCATTAACAATAATGACTGCTTATGGTTGAACATATATTGGTAAAATGTAATGTCTTCTATATGCCAGGCATCATGTTTGTAGCTTTAAACACTTGGTTTCCAATCTTCACAAAGGCCTCCAAGGCCAATGTCACTGTTTTCATGTTTCAGATGAGGAAGATGGGGTAGTTAAAAGCATGTCAAATAAATAGAGAGCCATTTTCCCCATAATATTCCATTGATCTCAAAATAAGGTAATTACAGATGAATGAAGTTTGAAAATAGGGAAAGAGTTTAGTTCATTTGTCACTTACCATAAGTTTAAGGGATGGGACATACCTGCAAAAATCACTATTGTCTCCCATCCAGCTCCCATGAAAGACGTTACTAATTGGTCAGGACTTTTTCCTACTAGCCCTCATGAGGTTTGGAAATTTACAGCCTTTGATAAATGGGAAGAAATTCTGGCATCCCAACTCTATAGGTAGAATTTTATATCCTTTTTAATATGTTCTCCTAACACTTCTCTAATTACCTTCCTCTTTTCAATTATAGACACAGGTGTTTATGTACGCATGTGTTTATTATATTTGCAGTTTCTTTTCAATTAACAACTGTGTCTATGAAGAATGTCTACTGACATCTAGGTCAGTGTACTAGGATTTACCTAATATTTACCACATGAATTTTCTCTTAACCAGTTTTATCACTGTTTTATCTTGTTATACCCTACATCTCCATTTTTTTAGTCCTTGGAATAAGGATGTAAATAAATAAATGCAATAACTATTCTTTCTATATAATATTCTTCTCCCTAGTAAATGTCTTGCCATTTATTACTGAGTAATTAATCCACTATTCATGGGCATTTGGGTCTCAGCGCAATTGCCCAAGGCTTTAAGGGACATACACAGCCCCTTTGTGATATTAAACCTTAATAAGCATGGCTCTCCTATTTGTTATATACATAATAAATTGGAAGGCTGAACCAAATCAAAATTTTATTTTTAGTTCTCACCCTGGTGTTTCAGTAATTAAAATGTCCAGATAATAAATTTATAGAGTAAGTGTTGCTATTGCATTTTTAAAGAGAAATATTACAATTGGCCTAGCAAGGGCATAAACCACATCTTGCAGACAGTCTCTTGCTAGCTTAGCTCACCAATTCCAGGCAGCATGGACATCAGATTCAGGAAAACCTGGACCCAATCTCTGCTTTACTCATACATTTCTTGCTATGTGTTCTAAGCCTGTTCCCTAGCTACTCTGAGCCTCAGTTTCCTTATTTGTAAAATAGATTAGCAATAGGTACTTCTCAGGGTTATTATTAGCATTATATAGACTGCATCTAAGACTGCCAGTATAAGTACTATTCTTGTGTTCATATTATTATAATTTATATATAGTCCATACACACAGGAAAGTCAGAAAAGCATCTATCATTTTATAGTTTATTGAGTATCCGCTATATAGTATATATTGTACTGGGCATCTTTGATAGGGAAATACAGAGACATGGAATAAGACATGGAATTTGCCTGAAAGGCAATCCCAGTAAGAAACTTACCTATACTAGCTACAACTATTTATGCATATTCAAGCAGACCAAATATCAAATTGTATACAGTAATTTCTGGAACTAGACACATCAGGAACTGTAAATACTTGGCCTCTTTCTTCCTCACCTGTCCAGAAGTTCTGACGAATATCAACTGTTCTAGGTCAACGTCCCCACCTTGTGGACAGAGTAAATAATAGTTTGGCCCAATATCACTTTCATTTCTTCTTGGGCTGGGAAGGGAGGCTTTGGGGGAGTTGTTGGCCATTAGGAGGTGAGTGGGTCGTCTGGAAAAGGTTCACATAGCTTTCACAGCATGTTTCATATTTGGTTAATTTCATCACAGGTAGTCCTTCTTTGTCAGCTCATGCATTTATTTACCTTTTTTTAATTCTCTTAGAAAACCAAACCTAGGCAACTGCCCGAGAAAAGCTTACTTCACCTGAAATTGTTCTGATTCTGAATTCTTCAACTCTGAAATTCTAATCTCTGAATACAATCTTCTATCATTTTATTTCTCAAATTACTAACATTGTTTTTTATCTTCTGGTAATCCCAAATCCTACTAATTCTCTTAATATCTGCCTTTTCTCCATCAGCACCACCATCTCAAGACCTATTTAGTGCTTTCATGCTCAGGGGCTCTCCAAAATCCTTTACATATATTATCTCTTTTAATCATCATAATCCTACATAAACATTAGGAGCTACAGTCTACACACTTTCCTATTCATAAATTCAAAGTCTAAAAACCTCAAAATTTAAAAAAACAATTGTAAACTCTCATGACATCAAATCAGATAAAAACTGACATGAGGCCCTTTGGAGTCTTTGTTTATTCCATTGAATATAAATAGTCATATGTTTTACTTTGAAAACGTTCATGTATTTTATTATGAAATTGCTGTTACAAACTCACTGGGTTATTACACCTGATATATGGTATTTGTAGTATAATATCTTTCTAAAATTTGAACAATTCTGAATTTAATAAACACACTTGATCACAGAGGTTTGAAACAAAGGACTGTGAATCAGTATTACTATTTCCTTCATTTTACAACTGAAGAAAACAAAGCCAAGATCAATTGAGTGACCTGCCCAAAGTCACACAACTAGTAAATGATGTAAGATTCCGAGTCACTCTATACCCGGAGGCTGAAATCCTAACTGCTAAGCATGTGACTTCTTCTGATAAATGCTGCAGCCCCAAATTTCCTTAACCTCACACTCGACATTTTACTCCCAGATGCTCAATAATCATCTGATTTCTAGTCCTTGATTTTGAGCTACTGAGAGACTAATTGTTTGCATTCATCAGTTTAATTATAAATTTATGATATCTAAGGCCAATGGGATCTTTAATGCAACCTTCAAATCTCTCATATATTCCAATGCAATGCCTATTTTCAGTTCCCCCAGGCTTCACTCCCCAAATTCCCTACCTCGACAACCCCTACCCTAACCTAACCCATTTATATCAGTGCATGTATTTCTCCCCTTTATATATTTATCCTGCCCAGTGTCCCTAGCTTGATCTTTCTGAATCAGATCTGATCAAGTGACTCCCCTGCTTAACACCTGTCAATGGTTTCTCATTGATTCTCAAACCCTGAGCACGGAATTAAAGACACTTATTAGAATATGACCTATATTAATATTGAGTCTTGATTCTTTAGTCTTTAACTCACTATTGATATTATCACCATATCAAACTATTTAGGATTCCCAAAATACTCAAACAATTTCATACCCTAGTGCCTTCAATGACGTGGTTTTCTTTGCTTGGAATTTTCACATTTACTTTTTGCTTTGGTATATACTGTTTTCAGTTATCGAAGCCCATTTCAAGTGCTACTTACTTTACCACACCTTTCTCATTTCATACAGGCCCTTTATTTCACTACAACCCCACCCAAGTACTATCCCTTTTTTCTATATTATAATGGAATTTGCTGACAAACAAGTGTAATAGTTATATGTTTTCATTCCCACTTATTTGTGAGCCCCTAAATCATGTCTTATTTTTTTCCCATGTGACACTCAGCTTCATTAATGACATATAAAGGCACTTAATATTTATTGATTTGAATGAAAATACAACCTTAATATAAATCATCTCTATTCAGGTTTCATTATGTCTCCTTACCGGCAATAAGGAGTACTAAATGCATTGAGCAGGTTAAATATACCTCTTTAGAATTTATGTAAAACAAGCTTAATTTTGAGTTTTGTTTCTATTATTATAACAATTTATCAGCAAGTAGAATGGTGTCTGACATAGACTTCATGCTCCCTATATTGGTTGAATAAGTGGGGAAAATGAGTAATTTTATTATGTTGGGGTTCTAATCTTTAATTAATAAACCACTCTTTATCCTACTTAATTACCATCCTGCATGAATTAATGACTAGAATTATCTCTTTTATTATTGACTTAATTCTTCTATTATTTAATATTATGTTGCTTTATCTATAGGCTCATTTTGCATTTTATTCGATATATCTTTCTATTTCATTAGTATATATTGAGAATAAAATTTTGGATATTTCGACTTGTCTGTTGTTAAGGAAATGAAAACCAGCATTCCTATTTCCATGAATCCAGCGATTTAATCAAGGAAGAAAATTCTATTCCCTTGCAAAAATACAGTATATGCTTTTCTGAGTAGTAACACATTTGTACGTTGTATCTTGTGTCTATTGTTAGATAGTATTAGTTTCCATAGGATTTAATATTGAGAATTTTACTTTTAATACTTGCTGAAAGGTTTTTATTCACTTTATAAACAATGTTACAGGCGTTCCTTTGGGAAGACAAATTTGTACAAGAATCTTTCCTTGAGATATTTTGGTCATTTGTACACACTTGCTGTCTCACATGCATATCTTTGTTATAATTTCTCTCTCGTTATTCCCCACCCCTCAAGGAAGACAAGCAAGCTGAGTTATGTCCAATATTTTTTCCCCTAAAATCCTGTCCTTCTGTTTGCATTGAATGGTTATCAACCTTCATGAACGACAGTGTGCCAGGGGACAGATACAATCATTCGTAACTGACACCTTGCTTCTGACCTCGCTGCCTTTTCTTATTATTCTTCCTGTCAGATACTTCCTAAGGACTTCTCATTTTTATTTTTTGCCATTGTTCTTCCATATTCAACTCTACGAATTTTTTCTCCTTCAAGAACCAAATGTAGTGTGAAAGACAGAGGAAATCAGCCATCAATCACTAAGTAGCAAATCATCTTGAGTATCATAGATTGGGATTTTAATTGGGCCAGTGAGCCTTTTCTATGCAAAGAATAAAGACCTTGCAAGAGTCATTCTGAAAATAACTTTGTCATAACAAGCAGCTCCATAAGCTATTCTATATTGTAGATAATTACTTATTACCTAAGATTTAGAACAATTATATTATGGCCCAGGAAATTTCCTACATGAGTATATATTGTACATGAAGGCAATAACTCACTGTTTAAGAAAAACACCCTTTAGCGAGTTTAAATGCTTATTTAACATTTATGCAATTGTGTTAAGAATCTGAAATTCAATAGTTGTATAGGGAAGTTTTGAGTCAGCCAGTGGTAACAATTCCATGCAACACTTTAATTTATTAAGTTGAAATTAAATATACATTCATTGATTTTAAAAATGCTTATTTAGTGCCTTCACCATGTCTCTGTTTTAGGCATGGGAGATCTAGAAGTGAATAAGATGGAGAAAGAGTTTGTCCTCATGGACCTTAAATTGTGGTGGGGAAGACAGACAATTAACAAATATGATTTTGGGAAGTGAGAAGTGAAAAGTGCTATGCTATAAAAAAGCAAGTTGGTGCAATATGAGTGAGAATGGAACCCATTTTGAAAGTTCTGAAAAGGCTTCTTCAAGGTGACATTTGAAGAGAAAAAGCCTATCACCTAAATATTGCTTTACCATAATTCCGATAATTGCATTCCTGATAAATCTTCACTTTCTCCCCCAAACTTGCAATATCCTAAGGCCCCGTCAACATTTTGAAAAGGAAACTGAAATATTGTAAATGCTTAATAATAAATACATTTTCAAATACTTTCTTTATATTACATGCACATCCAGTGTCAGTTATGTAATGTACTTGTAGTTCCTTTGTGTACACATGTATGTGTGCATAGACAGTCATTCCATCTGCAATTATTCATTAAGCACCTGCTATGTGCAAAGCATATGTGCTAGATACTGTTTATCAGATTTTGTTATTGTCTTCTGTATTGTATCTATCATTGTGTTCTGTTTATCTAACGAGAGAGATATTTGTCAAGTTATCACACCAGGGAAGACTGTATATAAGTGCTAAGAAGGAAAGGTACATAGGTGCTCTGAGAATGCATGGCAGGGAAGTATGCCCCTGATGAGAGGGTCAATGAAGGTTCCCACAAGACAGTGGTGATTCAGCTTAAACGTGTATGGAAATTAACTAGGTTGAAATGGGGAAAGAAAAAGAGCATTTCACATAAATGTCCTTAGATGGGAGGGAGCTAGGGCCATTGGAGGACTGAAAGGGCGAGTGTAGCTGAGGCAGGAGGAGTGAAGAGAAACCTGATAGGAAAAGAGGTTTGACAGAGGGTCTCTGAAACCCTTTATCATGAGATTGTGTCATCCTCTATTTGAGCAGTAACAGCCTCCTAATGTCCTATTATGGAAATCCATTTTATAAGATCACTGGATGGATAAGTCAAATTTTGGCCAATAGGCATGCCATTTAGACTGCTTATTGGACATTCTCACTGCATATTCAGACGTGATTTCCTCTGCCTCCACCAGAGATATGACCATGCAACAGCTAGTCTACGAGATGTTGTACCAGCACCTCCTGATCTCCTAGTTGAAGAATATCTTGATAACACATTCAGTAGATGATAGAGTGGTCATAGATCACAGATTTTGTGGCACAGTTGATATGTAGAACAAACATATATGACAATTCACTTTAGTTCATTGTGGAAAAGAAATTCTTTACCACCACTATTTATATTTGATGACCTGAAGACAGCTGTAAGATGTTACTTTATTAACTTGTAATCATGAACATGGAAGAAAATGGACCATATGAATGTGGAGAAAATAATGAACACCTGTGTAGAGAATGGAAAGGCTCAAAGAGAATTATGCTTGGTGACTTTGTAGACACTCTGTAGACAGACAAAGGTCAGACAATACAGCAACTTATCCAGATGGTGATGGGAATGCAGCTCCTAATATCAAAGGAAGACCCTTAAAGGGCTTTTGCCAGCAGTGATACAGCAAAAACACATGGAAGGGTATGTAGGGATATTTATATCATATTTAGGTGTTAGTTCTTATAGTTATTATTTTTTCTGTTTTTCTCAGATTGGATTTGATAAATTCTAGTTATTCATGGGAATTATACAAAAATGTATACATAATGTATGTTAATATAGATTTTATTTTATGATATTTTATAATATATATTACATAGACAGTGAAAGGAGTTTTTTTAAAAATTATTTAGTAACTATTTTAGAACAAGTTTATATTTATGTAATTATTGCAAAGATAGTACAGGGAGTTCCTCTATATCCCACACTCATTTTTCCCTGTTATTAACATCTTACATGAGAATGGTTCATTTGTCATAACTAGTGAAACAATATTGTATGCCTTTAGTAACTAAAATCCATGCTATGTCTAGATTTCTTCAGTTTTTCCTGATGTCATTTTTCTGTTGCAGTAGTCATGCCTTCCTTTCCTCCTCTTGGTTAGTTGTGACTTTTTCTCAGACGTTTCTTGTTTGGGGTGATCCTGATAGTTTTGAGGAATATTGATCAGGTATTATAGTTGAAAATTCTGATATCTATCTAATTCTTGATCTCTTTATCTAGAATATTTTAGCATTTTCTTTTTGTCTTTGATGTTCTTAAATGTTGCTATCATGTACGTAAGGGCATTTGTCCTTCTCTTTCTTGTTTGAACACTCTGTGATCCCTTTCAATTACTTGTCTTCCTTCTAGAAATATTATTTTTTTAAATATTTCTATGTCTTATGTTTCTTAAACTTTCTATAAATCCTTTTATTCACATATAGGCCTCTCTGCTTTTTATCCTTAAAATATCCCTTATATTTCTTTTGTTTTCTACTCTTTATAATTTTCCCTGCTACTTCCTCTGAGAGTGTCCTAATCTGATCTTTTTACTCATTAATTAATTCTTTAGTTATAATCATCTGGCTGTTTATTTCACTTATTATGTTTTTCATGTCAAATATAATATTTTTAATACCCAATATTTCTGCTCTGTTTTTTTAAATGATTTTTGTTTTTTTTTACTTTATATTGGTATATGTTTGCTTGTCTTCTTATTGTATATAACAAGATTTTAAAACTCTGTTTCCATCTATTTTTAAAATTCTGCTTTGATTATTAAATATGGTTCAACTAATTGTCATTCTTTAGTAGTTATTTGGCCCCTCACAGCCTAGTTATTTTGGCCTGTGAACTCATGCAACCATGGTAACGTGAGTTGCTCTCTCTGGTAATTTAGGAAAAGACAGAAAGCCAGCTCTTTGTGTCCTTCAGCTGACTTTAAGGAAGTGTGAAGGGTGAGTCTTAGGCAGAACAGGTCAACTATGGATCACTTCCATTAGTTGCCACTAGGCCCTGTATCTTATATTGCTGCTCCAACATTTAAATATTGGGAAGCAACAATGTAGATGGCAATATTGGTAGATTCTAATCCATGTTCCCAAGAATTTGAAGAGGGATTGGATGAGAAGAGTGAACTCATCAGCTCTCCACATCAATATGGTTTTTATCTGCCTTTGTATTTCGTACTTACTACAACCTGAAGCTGTTCTGATGATTTCTATATTCTTTGAAATTATTCTATATTCCTTGAAATTATTCTATATTCCTTGAAATCATTATTTCAAGGCAAAAGAGGAGAAAGACTCAAATGTACAGGAGCTCTCCTACAGTCTACATGCTTACTGCTATTTTTAGCTGGTGTCTTCCACCACTCAAGATATTGGTATCTTTAGACTTTCCAGGTATTTCTCAGTTTCTGTTTATTTCTTTGTTTATTTGTTTTCCTTTTGATGTTTCTGAAATCCCTTCCTCCCAGTAGTTTCTATAATCTTCCAGATTTGATATTGGGTGAGGGAACCAGCAGCCATTGCTAGTTTGCCATCCTGACAGTATTATCAATCCCCAGAAAAAAGTAACAGTGACATATCGCATTCATCATTGTGGCACACATTGTAATATATCCAGAATAAATTTATAACTGTGTAACTTATCTACAAAAAAAAACACACCCTTTTATTAAGTGGCATAGAAATTAACCTGAACAAGTTGAAAAATAAATGATATCTCAAGGTAAAATAAATCAATATTTAAATATTTCAATTATTTGCTAAATTACTCTAAGATTTATTTGTAAGCATGAATGTATGAGGAAAATCAGAAGAACAAAATATTTAGGGAGGAATAAAATATTACCTATTAAAATACAATATTAAGACCTAGTTATGTAGAAAAAAATACCCTCCTCCATTTAAAATATGTAGCCTTTAATTATATTCTGTATCTACATTTATAACCATGTTATATATTGTTTAAATTTTGCCTCAACCATCAGATATAATCCAGAAAATCCAAGAAGAGAAGAAAAATCTATCATATTTACTACTATTTTTGCTGTGTTCTGTCTTTCTGATGTTCCAAGATTTCTTCTAGTATTTAGTTTCTATTTAATAAAGTTACTTCAACCATTCATTTAGAGGAGGTCTCCTGGGGACAAATTCTCTTGGATTTCCTTTCACCTGAGAAAGTCCTGGGGGAGAGGTCTTTGGGACCTTGCTACAGCCCAGTGTGGATGGAAGTCTGGGCTCCTCACTCAGCCTTTGCAACTAGGGGTTGAAAATCAGATTCGCTTTTCAGTAGTGTTTGACTGTTGTAGAGCAGTTATTGTCCAAGCATTTTCTTTCTTTCTAGACTTCCCTTTTCCTGGTCCTTTGGTGGTAGAGAGAAGTGTGTACCTGTTGCAGTTCCCAGGTTGATAGGGTCTCATGTGCATTTTGGGATATATGATGGAGGGAGGAATCTTAGGCAACTCATCACTTTGTGGTTCCTTGAGCTCTGAAGTCCCTAGCTAGTCTTACCTTCTTCTCTTCACTTTTCAGAGTCACCTTACATTTCTGTGTAATTGTATATAATTATATATAATGTCCAAAGGTTTTAGCTGTTCTTAGTAGGAGTTATATGGAAAATTAAGTTTATCCAAAAATACCCAGAAGAAGAAAATATAATGACTTAAAAAGTATGATATTGATGGAGGGATAGAGAGATCTAAGACTGATATAGGAAGTCTAGAAACAGATTTAAAATATGATAAAGATATCAGTTGAAAAAGAGAAGTATTGATCAAATGATTTGGGGAAAATTGGCAAATAATTTGGGGAAAATTTATATATTTACCTCAAACATATTAAACTGAAATTCCAAGTGAATCTATTAATATGTCCGTACAATTTGAAGTATCTCTAAATTTGTAGTATTTCTTACTCTGTTTCTTCATGACCCCAAAGGAAAAGACTGGTATAAAGTATGAAGGTGTACATACTGCAAAACAAGTATGCAAATATATAAGACAAAGAGTTAATATGTATATTTTATAAGAAATAAATTGTTAGTTGGGAAAAAGGTTAAAGTATGGAAAGAGTATTTCTTCAGATTCTATAAATTTAAACATTTTGTATTAACATTTATTTTTTATTAGTGTTAGTGCATTTAATCACTTTTCACATATTTATTTCCTTGAGGTCTCGAGTTTAACACAAACATATATGCAAAAGGTAAAGACTTGGATGGTAGTAAAGCCATGAGTTGGAAGCAAGAGATTTTTTCTTTTTCAATTTAGAAAGAATTGAAATCAGATCAGAATATTAAGTAAATAAATAAAGCTATAATCTATGTGGAAACAATTGGTATTAACTACATCACCACTTTTTTAAGTTGTTCTGTGTATATATATATTTGTATATGTACGACTTTATAGTAATTTATTTTTATGGCTCTCTCCTATGTTAGAGTATTTTCTTCACATGGTAGGTTCCCTGTCTCTTTAGCTTATATCGTTGGCATTTAATATAGTATTTGGTACTGTGTGAGCATCAGATGTTTGCTGAATAAATAGAATGAAGGGGAATGGACGAGTAAATAAATAAATCTCTGCTGCACATTTGTATAAATATTTCTAATAATTATAGGGATAATATTTGATGTTACATCCAAAGTAGGACAATAGCAAACATACTAGAAGGGTATTCTTCAATACCCCATCATTAGGTTGATCCTTGGTTGGTTTTGAAAAGAATTCACCTTCATTTTCTATGACATAAAATGACAGGGAATAGATTATTTAAGTCTCTCTTTTTTTTTTTTTACTAGAAACCCAGTTGTAAGATTTAAGAAATGGTTCATATTTTATTGATTAAAGTGATCACATGACCTTCTTTGATGGTATTTGTTGCAAATCCTTTGGGATCTTGACATAGGTAATAAGTGATTTTGTAACCTGTACAGGCAGATTAAAAGGAAATGTTAATAAAGTGAATTAAGTCTGTAAATGAAGACAAGCTTTTATCAATACTCAGGTTCTTATATTGCTAAGTGTCAGAGAGATCCCAAATCTATTTAATTTTTAATTTAACTAATCATCTCTTTGATCCCAAATTACTAAGACATCACTGAGGGTAAAAAATCTAACCTGGAAAAGGACTTCTGTAGTCATCAGAAAGATGGAATTCCATTAATCAGGTGTGAGTTTCCCCTCCCCTTCAGTACAGAAGCTACACAATTCTCTGGCTAGAAAGATTTGTTGTTGTTTTGGAAAGGATGTTGAAAGATCTATCTATGAACTATTAATTGGTTTGCAAAGTTAATTTTAGATTAAATGATGTGTAGTTGCACTTTCCATAACCACACAGAGGAAGAACCACTTAAACATCCATGCTTCTCTCTGCAGAATAAGACATTGGCCATATTTATTAACATTAGTTCCCTAAAAGTATGAAACTATGGATGTCTAACTCTTTGGATCCCCTCTTGGAGTGAGTTTCTTCTTTTCTTAGCCTTTATTCTTTAAAATATCTGTAAACTATGTATATCATAGCTGTGTGCTATGAATCTGTTGGAAGATCTTACGTGATTTTCTGGATGTCATGCCCCTAAATACTCCCTCTATTCTCTACTGTTTTGTTTACAAGCTTCAGAGACAAAGTTTTTCTTGTGAATTCATCATGAAAACACAATGACTCAGGACAGAGGGATATTAAAGGGTATTAATTACTTGGGGGCTAATCATAAACATAATGCTATATATGTATACACACACACACACACACACACACATATTTCTTTGCTAAATATCCATCATTATGTTTTTGAAATCATCTAGTTCTCAGAAAAGGCTAGACCTAAAATAAAAAGAATAGTGTATACAATCTAACAATCTAAGCCTTATGTGCTCAGCTGGCTTATATGCTATTTCTCTTTTCCTTTCCTTTCCTTTTTCCTTTTTGCTATATCCTTTTTCCTTTTTCCTTTCCTTCCTTTCTTTCTTTCTTTAGAGTCTTGCTCTGTTGCCTGGACTAGAGTCCTGTGATGTAACTCCTGGGCTCAAGTGATCCTCCTGCCTCAGCCTCCCAAGTAGCTGGGACTACAGGCATGTATCACCATGCCTGGCTCATTTTTTCTATTTTCAGTATGGATGGGGTCTCACTCCTGCTCAGGCTGGTCTCAAACTCCAGACCTCAAGGGATCCTCGCGCATCAGCTTCTCAGAGTACTAGGATTACAGGTGTGAGCTACCACACCTGGCCTATATGATGTTTCAATGTAGGTATCATTTTTATTTGGTTATATGTGCTGTATTAATTTTATATGTCATGTCATATTACACTGGGACTGTTTATATATTAAAACATTATACTACAAATTGACTAAGACAGATTCAGGAGATAGTTATGTAAGTTTTCTAGAAAATTAATTTTCCCTTTTCAACTGAAGAATTTTGTATAGGAACAATTATTATTACTCATACAGTAACCATACTAGAATTTTTGAAAATCAAAATAATATGATTATATAATAATAGAATTTTTAAAATCTGACTAATCTTAGAAATTATGCTTTCTCTTTATGCTCAATTTGTTTGTCATACCCAGCAGGGATAAGTGATTTCTCCTACCTATTCTTCCTTTTCATCTCTCTTTTCTCTTCCCTGGTGTCAGTGATTTAAGCTCTTCAAAGGAACGTAAAACCTCAATAATTAAAGAATATGAGTAGAAGATACAGTAGGTAGAAGCGTCCAGAACTGTGAACCCAGGGCTTCAGTAAACTGTTCAAATTCCATCAAATATCAAGAATTTTGTGTATGTGCAAAGAGAGGTGGATTTAACTTAGTAGGATACTTTATAATAATGATGTCTCTGAAAATTCCACTAATCCTAATTTTACTAATCCTGTTAGTATTACTTCTGGGAAATACTTTAGTAAATTAATACACCTCTGTTTTGGTGAGATAAACTATATCATGGATATTATTCAGAGTTCCAATATTTTTCAGTTTTCATTGGTCAAATGTTTCTATCCTAAATGATTGTTTTTTTTCTTCTTCTTCTTCTTTTTTGTTTCATTACTTCCCTAATATAAACTTTTTTACTTTCAGACAGAGAAAGGACTAACAAAAGTATGGGAAGAAAGTAACCAGAACCCTGGTGATCACTGGCAAAAGGCTGACATCCTGCTAGGAAAGTTAAGGAATTTTGAAATCATATTTCAAGGCATCAGAACAAGGGATCTGGGAGGAGGAGCTGCAATTGATGATATTGAGTTTAAAAACTGCACAACCAGTAAGTTTCCAGAAAGCACTTCTATTTGGAAGCACATTTATAATCTAGCTATTTTATTTTTGTTATACATTTATAAAATATTCTACTGTTACATATTTTGTATACACAAATCAGTTGAAAGGTATAATTTCATAATAGTGAACTTACAATTACATGTTAAGAGACAATACCTGTCTTAGTCTGTTTTGGCTGCTATAACAAATTGCCATAAACTGGGTAGCTTATAAATAACAGAAATTTATTTGTCACAGTTCTGGAGGCTGGGAAGTCCAAGATCAAGGCATTGGCAAATTCAACATCGGGCAAGGGTTTGTTTTGTGGTTCATAGATGGCATCTTCTTGTTGTGTCCTTACATGCGGAAAGGGCAAATGAGCTCCTTTGGGCCTATTTTATAAAAACACTAATTCCTTTCATGAGCACTCTGTTCTCATTACCTAATCACCTTTCATTTCAAAAGACCCCACCTCCCAACACCAACACCTTGAGGTTAGGATTTCAACATACGAATTGACTGGGGTAGGTAGTGTTTAATGTTCAGACCACAGCAATACCTTCCCCATCTTTCAATTGCACAAGTAACTCCCCTCTTTGTTTCATACCGTCTGCTTTCTAACATGTAGAAGTGTTCTCCGTTGAAATTATTTTTCCATATAATTTACAATGTTCACATGCATTTATCTAATTTGAATCAATTAAAAATAAAATAGTAAAAAAGGGCTAGAAAGCTGGCAGTTAGTGCACAGATGAGAAATAAATTCAACCAGGTGAAATTCAAGCAGAATGTGAATTCAAGCTAGGCATAGGGGGTTTAAAAATGCTACTCCAGCTTGTGAACTGTAACTTGAAAGAAAGTTTGCTATCATTTATCATGTTTCCAAATGTGAAGTATTACTACACTTAGAGTCTCTTTACAGAACTATCCAGAAAATGTCAAAAATAATTATAAATACATTTGTACAATTTCACAGTTTGCAAAGTTCTTTCAGAGAATTATCCCATTTGGTTTCCAAAACAGTGCTGTGTGAAATCTTCTGCCAGTGAAAGATATGCCTTCTGTGGTTTTCTACACTGATTCTCTTGGCAGCAAGCCTCTGCGACCAAAGAGCTAAACCTGAATGCTGTTTAGTTTTATTGTTGCTCTCATATTAAAATATCATTTCACTGAGGCAGTTCAAAAATGTGACGATGGTTTTTGGTGGTGTTACAGCATCTGCTCTTTTTATGAGCAGTGCTGTTTCAAAGAGTTCAGCTTAAAAAGAAATGCTTTAAAGCTTCATCCCCACCTCCCGCCCATGTTTCCAGAAAAGGTAGCTGCTTCTCAGCTGCTCATATGTTATGTAAAATCAGAATTCATGTGTCCCATGTGATCTAGGGAGCTCAGGTCTCCAGGTATCTCTGTCATGTGGGAGACAGAATTTGAGCTTGAAGATGTTTGGAAGAGAGTGATTGAACAAAAGAAAATGAGGCTCTGCACATATAATTGCGAAAAAGGAATCTGAGACGTGAAATTGTGCTTCTTAAACTCTTCCCTTGTAACTTTTCCTAGTAATATGTCGAATTTCTATTATGATTAGTAACTCAATCTAGAAATTATTTTGGCAACTTAAAAAGGAAAAAATTCCTCAATACTTTTTCTTAGATTTTATAAAGAAAGAAGCTTTTCTTAAAGAAGAGAAATTCCTTTCCTCTCAAGAGAAGCAGAATGATTCCTAGAAGGGTTGATTCAGGACAGAAAGGAACTGAGAGTTATTATTCTAGCTTTGCCCGGTTTCGTGTAGAAGTTTTCACCATTTCTTTTCTTACTTGTCTTAAAGTCCTAGGAGAATTTAAGTGATTATAATTAATTTTGTTCGACTCAGGCCAACACTCAGCTAAGTTATAATGTAATATTTTATATGTAGTGATAAACTACTTTTAAGTCTATAGTTATTTTCCCTATGTCATCATATAAAGAGGCATCGTGCTGTCAATTATAGTTGAATATGATCAATTGCATACTGGATACATTTTAGGAAGAAGCAGACATTGTTTTTTTAATATCCCAGCCTTCTACAAATAATGAAGATTTTCATATTTTTTTATAATTAAGATAGAAAGCATTAAAAAAAAACCTTATGGGAAAGTTTGAAAGACTATGAATGGAACTAAAAATAATTTTTAAATTCTCTTCGTTTTAAATGATGTGCCAATAAAATATCAGAACTATGTAACATGGGTAATGAGAAGGAGCTTAGAGTGTAAGTTACCTTAAGTTGTTTCTACTTTTGCCAGTTTAGAAGAAGAGAATGGTATTGGGCAAAATACCTAAAAGTCAGAGAGGCATTTTATCATATTGGTTAAAAACAAGGAGTCTTGAGTCAAACGTCTTGGGCGTCTGGCTCTGTCACTTAGCTTGGGTAAGTTTCTTCATTTTGATTTACCTCAGTTTCCTCATGAATAAATCTCAGGTGATAAAAATAGGACTCCCGTTATAAGTTTCTGTGAATAGTAAATGTTAGTATATGTGAGGTTGTTAGAATAATCTTGACACATAATGAAATTTATGTTAATATCACATTTTATTGTTACAATTATTATTATTATTAACATGTCATATGGTACATTATTGCCCTTTATTAGGACATCAACTTAAAATCAGATGCAAACAGGTTATAGCAAAATTTATAATGGAATTTTTGCTGTTCCCCATTTGAGATGAAGAGTTTTAAAAATGACTTAGTTTTATTTCTGTGACATTCTACCAGTCACACACACGCACACAAAAAATATTGTATATTCTCATTTAGAGAAATGTGTAGAATAGGAAAATGTATAGGGTCAGGAAGTAGATTAGTCTTTGCTTAGGACTGATGGAATGGGGAGGTGGTGGGAAGAGGTTGCTAGCTAATAAGGGGTATCTTCACCCAGACACACAGACAGTCCCCAATTTATGAGGTTCAATTTAAAATTCTTCAATTTTATGATGTGTTTATCAGGATGTAACCCCATAAATCGAGGAGTACTTGGATTTACATTGATGTGACAATGTTTTTTTTTATTTTAAATTTATTTTTAAATTGACAAATAATAATTATACATATTCATGGGGTACCAAATGATTTTCTGATGCATACAATGTATAGTGATCAGATCAGGGTAATTAACATAACATCTTTTCAAACATTTAACATTTCTTTCTGTTGAAAACATTCAATATCCTCCGTCTAGCTATTTGAAACTATATATTAATTTTATATAGTAAACTATTATAAATTGTAGTCATACTATGAACTTAATTTCTTTTACTTTATGATAGGTTTATTGGGTTATTAAATGCATTTCCTACTTATGATGCTTTTATTGGGACATAGCCCAATCAAAAGTCAAGGAGCATCTGTATATACTATCATATATGGATACAATATATAACATATATGTATATACACATGTAATATATATGTCATATGTATAATCTACCTTCCCTCATTTCCACTCACAAATTTAAAATTTTTATCTCAATGATTCTGAAATTTTAAAAAATACAGGCATAGACTCTAAAGTCAGATATCTGTAGAGAAACCACAGAGATGATCTATTGTGTTCCTGCCATTTTGCAAATCAGGAGACTGAGGTTCTAAAATGACATGATTAAAGTTATATGATTAAGGTCAAAATCCAAAAAGAGTATAAATGTTTATACAATCTGTATAAATCTAAAAAAAATCAAATGACTTGCTTTTTGATATTTCCTGGCTCAAGTCCCCCTCTATCACTTGGATTCGATTTGATTTCACTTTTGGCAGTGTTTATATTTGGTTTTTGTTTTACATTTTGTTTTGTGTTTGAATGTGGGCTGCTGTCTTGGAAGGGCATCCTGAAGGACCAATTTTGAGAATTCACAGTCTGCTCCAGCCTCGCAGACCCCCTGGATCCATTCTTTCTCAAAGTGGATAAAACCTGCTCCAGGGTTAGCTGCCATTCCCAAACCTACTGGCTGTGTTTTTCAGTGAATATCAGTCAGATGTTTTGTGATTCTCCTGCCTTCTCCCTTATAGATATAAACAGTACACAGGTCTTGTCACTGTCTGTGTTTTTTAAAAAAAACATTATGTTACATCATTGTAAATCCAGTTACTCCTCGACTTATTATGGGGTTACATCCTGATAAACCTGTCATAAAATTGAATAATTTTAAATTGAACTTCATAAAGTGGGGACTGTCCGTGTATGTATATGTATATACATATACATATGCACACATATATGCATACATATACATGTATTATATGTGTATATACCATAATATGTATGGTATATATGTGGTGGTTACCTACTTTACCTGCAAATAAAAAAGCTATTTAAGCTTCATATTTATTTCTTGCTTTTCCATTCAAAAATGTACAACTCAATTTATTAGATAGTATTCAGCAAATAGACAACATAAAGCTAGAAATATTCTTTTTTGCATTCTGAATACAATATGGTGCTATCTTCAATTTACTATCAAATTTATTGCATTTTTCTAAAAAGAGAAATAGAGCAAAAGAATGGGCATATCCTATAGTCTGTACAGGAGCACAATAAGAAGCATCTCTCCTTTTTGGACAAGTTAATAAGGAAGCAAGTAAGTTTTTATAGAAAAATAAGTGACAGATTATAAATTTGATATCTCACCTTTTTCTATTCAAGTTGGTTTAAAAATGGTTTATACACAAATCTTGTAAAATGCAGCAACTATTCCACAGAACAGAGAAGTAGGAAGAGAATTTATATTGAGAAGAAAGGAATACTCCATCATTGTCATTATAAAGTTCTAAATTTAAATGACTACTGGATTTTCAATCAGAATATTATTTAAGTATAGCCATTTATTAAGTACAATCAGTCATCTGATATTTATTGAGCTTACTGTTAATACTAAGTAGCATTCATGTGAGTGTTCAAGAGCCCACATGTGACACAAGACCACTGGGTGTTAACGCTAGCTTACCCACTTGCTATCTGCTCTGTGGTTTTAGGCAAGTTGAATAATCTTCCTTTCCCTCATTTTTCTCATGTATAAAATAGTAATAATAATGCTTCTATCTCATAAAGTTCTTATGAGGATTAAATTATTAACTCCATACAAAGTGCTTTGAAGAATGTGTGAGATATAGTAAACACCTGAATATTTGTTGGCTAAAAATAAACATAATGAATGAGATGTGCAACATTTGTGGGATGGTCAGGCTTGAAGCTCCGACTTGAGGGGGAAGGGGGAGCATGGGCAATATACGTAACCTTAACATTTGTACCCCCATAATATGCTGAAATAAAAAATAAAATTAAAAAAAAGTCTAAAAAAATTCTAAATGAGCAAAGTGAAAAGCTCATCGTTGTTTTAGGCACAACACTTTTCATATCAACATTCAAAATTAGATTCCATTCCATTCCTTCATTTTCTCATGTTCAGCAAACGTTGATCGATTGTCTAGAGCTGCTCTTCCCAACCTCCAAGCTATGGACCAGTACTGGTCCTGGCCTATTAGAAACCCAGCCGCACAGCAGGGACATGGGCGAGTGAAGCTTCATCTGTATTTACAGCTGCTCCCCATCACTTGCATCACCACCTGAGCTTTGCCTCCTGTCAGATCAGCGGTGGCATTAGATTCTCACAGGGGTGGGAACCCTACTATAAACTGCACATGTGAGGGATCTAGGTTGCGGGCTCCTTATGAGAGTCTAATGCCTGATGATCTGAGGTGGAGCTGAGGTGGTGACGCTAGTGCTGGGGAGCGGCTGCAAATACAGATTATCATTAGCAGAGAGGTTGCATCATGGTGAGCTATATAATTATTTCATCATATATTACAATGTTATAATGATAGAAATAAAGTACACAATAAATGTGCTTGAATCATCCCTAAACCATCCCCTCCACCCCTGGTCTGTGGAAAAATTACCTTATATGAAACCAGTCCCTGGTACCAAAAGGGCTGGGGACCGCTCATCTGGAGGCTGCAGAAAGCTCTGTGGGATGTAATATGCACACTACTCAGAGCAGGGCTGCAGCGTGTGCATTCCACAGTGTTTGGCGTTGTGGATTTTTCCATTTTCCCTTTTCTGTGACTGTTTCTTGACTTCTGGCATTTCTCTCCTTCCCCACTGTATTCTCCGTTGTGTTTTCTCTTTCCAGGACCTCTCTGTGAACTGTCTCCAAGACATTGGCAAACCCAGGATCTTAGGGTGTGATCCAATAATGGTATAAAACGTTGCCTTTTCTACTGAGTATCTAGAAAATCCAATTGAATGATGACTAATTTTCAGTTCAGGGGAAAAAGGAAGAAATAATTTAGGGAAGAGAAAATATTTCTAGTGTCTTCTAAATAGACAGTAACTACTCAGTCTTTCTCTAAATTATTCACAGCAAAGCACCCAGGCCCCCAAAATAATCCTAAATGTGGAAAAAAACAAAATAATTTGGGAATAAAAAGGAGCCAGAATTATTATAATTTTAGATGTCTTGTACATTGTCTTCACACATAACCTAAAAAGATATTCTTTTAGATTATAACCACTTTAACACCTTTCAATTTTTCCTTTTAAAAACTGTATGTATGACTCCTAAGTGTCCTTTAAACAGCAATTGATCAAGAGTGAAAAATAGTGGCATGAAGATAATGATTTCGGTACAGCATCACTGTGGGTTCAGATGAACTTCGGGAGATCACAAAACAGTGATTGCTCTACATAAAATTCACGAATAAATAAATCTATAAACAGAACTCTGTAGGGTTTAACTTCAAAATTACCTTTTCCCCATAGCTTAGATGAAAAGCTCTGTTTCTTCTCCACATAGGAGTGTTTCAAGTGCTGCATTCAGATCACTCACAATTTTCTTTTAAAGTAAATGTTGTCAGGAAAAGAAGGGGAAAAAGAAAAAAAAAGATGGTAATGAGTAGGAAAATAATAATAAAACATCTCACCCTAATGAAATAATTAAAGGTGACTTTTATATTTAATAGTTAATAGATAGATAATATGTAGCACTTTATAATGTAAGGGTGGATCAATGATGAAGGAGTGGATATAAGGATGGATGGATGGATGATGGACAGATGGACAGACAGATGCATAATAAAGACTATGTATTCAAATCTTGTTATATATATGAAAATTCAGAACAGAGCAAGTCCTTGTCTTCATGGAGTTACATTCTGGTGGCCGATAAACAATAAAGTAATATGTACTACTGTTTTATGTAGTAGTGATAAGTGCAAGGAATGATACCAGGAGAAAGTGATGGAGAACTTTCTCCAGAGCAGGTAGTAAGCCTCATTAGAAGGGTCAAAAACAGTCTCTTTGAAGGCTAGAGTTGGGCAAAGACCTAATGAAATGAGGAAGCAACCATGCAAACATTTCAGGGAAGAGAAGTCCAGGCCTAAGGACCAGTGAGGCAGATGTGCTAGGAGAGAAGCATGTTGATAGAGCAGAAGGAGAAAAGGGTGGAGAGAGAGTGATGATTGTCACCAACAGGGCCTTGCCATTGGGAATGCCTGCTCTGCACTAGGGATCTTCTCACAGCATTAGGAGTTAAGCAAGCAGACTCTGGACTCAGACTTCCTGAGTTTAAATCCTGGCTCCGCTGCTTTCATGCTATGTGATCTTAAATATGTACTCAATTTCTTTATGGCAAAAAAAAAACCTACCTTATAAAGTGAGTATGAGAATTTAAAAGTTAATCTATGCCATGTGCTTTAAATAGTAATACTTCACAGTAACTATTCAGTAAGTGTTAGATATGATAACTATCATCATCATCATTATTATTAACATAATATTTAAGTAAATTCCCAAAACTCTGGAAATTTGAGGTACCTAGATGTTACACTAAATAATATCAAGTGGGTTCATTTCCTTACTGATACTTAATAGCACAGAAACTTATCCATAGTTAGCCATGGATCATAGAATGCTACTAAAATCACGATGAATAACTTGGGGGTTAAAAGCAGTCACATAGCACCTGACCTATCTGAAAAGCAGGTGCAGTGTGCACTGGTTGCCAATTCATCTGAGTCTGTCGAGACAGAACTATACAAACAAGTGGACATGATGTAGATTTATTACTTTGTAGATAGGTAGCAAGGGACAACAGAAGATTAGGATTCATTGAGAGTTGCTCCCCCAAGCCTTGGGAAAACTGCCCAGTATGAATGAAATCTCATCTGCATGTGCCCATTTGTCCCACAGCTGAGGGACCTGGGAAAGTAGCCTGCCCTGGGTTTGATGCCCCGAGGAAAACAGGACTTGCTGGGCATCATTGAAGGATGTCCTGTTTCTAAGGGAACCTGGAGCAGAAGCTGAGCTGTTCTAGCCAGTCCCCTCTTGTTTCAAGATGTTGCATTCCCACCACCTTCTACAGCTATTCTAGAGAACCGTAAGAGAGAAAGAGGGGAGAACCGAGCCAGTCCAATGTCACAAGGAGAATAGTCTGCAATACCTGGTTTGTCAGTGATTTCAAACACTCTTGGGAAAAAAACCCAAAACAACAACAACAACAACAAAAACCCAGGTGATATCAGGCATATCATTAGGGTTCCCAACAGTGGAGTATTTTAGTAATATTTGTCGAGGTATTTTAAAACACTGTAAAATGTGAATTCTGTTTTTAAAATTTTTAAGATTTAACCAATCCTCAGTATGACAGGCTTGTTTTATTTTTGGATTCAAACAAATTTTAAGTGGAGGGAGGGAAAATAAAATAAACCTTAACTACAAATGTTATGTAATTTGAACCAGACCCAGGTCATAGCAGTTTCTTTCTTTACCTGATTTTATATGACTATTTTATTATAGGTTTCCTTATACCCTGCAATGCACCTTTTGTACCTAGAACTAAAACTTTTTGCTGATAAGGGTATAATTTGTTAAGTATACTCTTTATGTCAGAGCCAATTTATGTCTTTAAATTAAATCTGTACTTCAAATTAAACTTTACTTATTGGCTGGGTAAAATGCCCAATGCTTCTCAAATAAAAACATAGTCAGATTTGAAGTAACTACTTTACATTTCGGCAAATATCTTTTATTGATTAACAAAAAATGTCAAGATCATGTTTGAAAATATTTTGTTATAATAAGTATAATGCCCTGATTATATTTCTTCAACTTACATGTCAGTATTAATAACATGTCCATATGTAAATGCATATTTTACTAAATATATGTCATATATCGATGCAAAATTATTAATTATTAATTTTGACTTTTCAGTTATTGAAACTGATTTTTATGGACTGGAAATTTTTGATTTGTCATCAAAAGAGAAGAACAATGATATCATTATCATTGATATATAAACAAATGCTATATTTTTAACTCATCACCATAAATGGTAGAAATATTTACTATTTGCAAAATATCTATTTTTTTCTCCCCATGTCTCTCTTTCAGTTAGATAGGTCTATGTCAGTAAGATCTGACCAGTGTGCTGTGAGAAAGTAGCATGTGTCACTTCCAGTTTTGAAGCATTTGAAACAAAGTGTATGATTCTCATTGTTTCATATTTGTTTTATTTTGGATCTAAAAATACATTTCTCCTGGTCCCCCCTGTGTGTTAGAAGGGGCTTCATGTTCCAGATGGCATACCTACATCTGCTGGTCCTCCTGAATTTGTATAGGAGAGTCCCTCAGCCAATTTGTTTTAGATATGTACAGTTGAGTGATAAAAAACAAAATATAGTATTTTATGAGATTTCAATGTAATAAAATCTAGCTCATCATAATACATGATGAAATTTCCTACATTGCATAGAGGGACATTATTTACAGTTAGAGCTACTATAGAGTCATACTGCATATGTGTAGAGTTGTGTTTGATGTTGGGTTTCCTGGCATTGTAATCTTGGAAATAAATACTTTGCTGTGTTTAGGGTCACATTCTGAGGATGGTGGTTGCTTAGTTAATGAACAAAAAGAAATCGCAACCAAGCTACCGATCCTTTGCAAATTTATTCAACCTGAAGATATAAGAGAGAAGTATACTTATATCTTCAGATTCTTAAACATGTTAACGAAGAGCGTCTAGCATCTCAGGGTCTAACCTTTTGAGAAAAGTACTCAGGATGAATGAAGTTGACACTAAACAAAATTCTGAACCAAGAGGTGGAGATAGTCCTTGTGGCATCAACTCTCAACTTCCACTCATTGCCAGCTAAGACCCTTCCTTTCCTCTGTTGCTTGAAGTGATTTGAGACAGCCTTCACAAGAGAGGCCTCATTGCCGTGTTCAACCAACTGCATTGTTCTTCTTTAAACCTTACAGCCAAAATTATTTTGGCTTCTTGTAACTCAGAGAATACTTCTTATTCCTGGTCCCTTGACATTTTTAAACAAAAGGACTATGTGATTGAGTTTATTATGTCATTAATCAGCTAATTTAAATTAAAAAATCAAAGCCACAGATGGATCTAATTACTTTAACATTGTACTAAAGTAAACCATTTGTAACATAGATAGAAGGCATCAGCTATTGCTTTACCTTTCAATAAAATTGAGAAAATTAGCGCTTAAATGTTAAAAAGGTCTATATTTAAAGATGTAATTATAAACATACATAGTCATAAACTAAATATTATAAGTAATGTGATAATACTTGATTATAATCTAAGTACAATGATATAACTTGGTTCATTTATAATATTAAGAAAAAATAATTACTTGAGCAGACATCTTAGTAAGGCTTAAATAGCCCTTGAAATATCTTTAGGTTCAAATAAAGGCAACTGTAAATCTGAATGTTAACATTATCCTTAGTTCATGTAATTTCTAATTAGAATTTGTTTCAATTAAAATGAACATCTTCATACTTAGTACCTAGGTCAGTAAGACCATTTCATAAAGTATTTGTGACAATATGGTATTTCAGTTTTCACTGAGCTATATTATATTACTGTCTATTCAAAATGAGTATTAATCAATGTCTTCCATTCTATACTTATAATGTATATTTTTTAAATTTGCCATTACATATTTGAAAGATAATGCTCTTCAGTCCTTAAGAGTTATATACTATATATATATATTATGTGCTATATATATACACACTATATACTATACATATTTATATAGTATGAATATATATTAATGTATAATATATAGAAGCTGTAGTTGTATTTAAAATAAATAGATGTGAAACAAAAGAAAATTATATCTAGTTGGACCAAACATAAACAGGTTATGATAAAATTTACAGACATTTATTCATGCACAAATATTAATCCAGAGCTAGAAACCAATTTCCTGTCTTCATATATATATATATATATATTTTTTTTTTTTTTTTTTTTGAGACAGAGTCTTGCTTTCTTGCCTAGGCTAGAGTGAGTGCCGTGGTGTCAGCCTAGCTCACAGCAACCTTAAACTCCTGGGCTCAAGCGATCCTCCTGCCTCAGCCTCCCGAGTAGCTGGGACTACAGGCACGAGCCACCATGCCTGGCTGATTTATATATATATATATATATTAGTTGGCCAATTAATTTCTTTCTATTTTTTTATGGTAGAGACGGGGTCTCGCTCAGGCTGGTTTTGAACTCCTGACCTTGAGCAATCCGCTCAGCCTCCCAGGGTGCTAGGATTACAGGCATGAGCCACCACGCCCGGCCTGTCTTCTTATATTTGAAGGAACACATACACACACCCATTGACACATAAATACATGAGTTTTTTACTATAACATATGAATTTCTGATAAACCTGTTATCTGGAATGATATGAAAAGAAGGGGGCTTAATGGAAAATAGGGTTGGAGCAAGCCACTATAATTATAGATAACTTAGTTATACAGCATTAATATACACATTATCAATCATATTAAAATCACTAGTGCAGTTTAAAATATCTTAAACTCCTAAAAAACAGAGGAACTTCTCAGTAAATGTATGACTTTACCTAAAAAATAAGTGGATGGGAGACAAGGAACTGTGATGTAAAAGTAATATGAAAAATTTAAGGCTGTTGAATTATGGAGACAAGGGCAAAGTACTCAAAGACTGGAGAGAGCCACGCAATAAATAAGTACGTTCAAAACGCAGCATGTGGATACACTCAGCAGGGAACACTGGGAGAAACACAGGCTCAACAGTTCTGTATTTCTCTGTGACTTGCTGAGCTGTGTGAGGCACTTTGTTTTCACTTGCTCTGCGTTGGTGGCACAAGAATTATTGTAGGAGGGAAAATCATGTATGGATCAATACAACTTCTGTGTTATACTGATCTAATTCCCCTGTTGATCAGTTGCATGCAGACTTCATTGTTTTGTGGAAATATGCATGGAATAAGTGAGAAGACAGTAGAAGGAAACTAATACATTGGACAGCTAATGGGTGTCAAGGTCATACTAGACCCGGCACCTACTCGATCTCATTTAAGGGGGGAATAGGATGTTTAATATAAAATGGATTCTTTAAGGATTTTAACCAAATGAGTCACACAAATTGTCAGGGAAGTTGCCTCAGAGGAGTTGGGAAATGAAGACTTTTAAATTGTTGATTAAAAAAAAGGTCAAGAAGGAGCTGAAAAAAAAGAAACCAAGTGTGGTTTGGAGTTCTTTCCACTAGCTTACTTTTTTGGTCTTTTAGCCTTTAAACATTTTCATGATAACTTCTGGGAAATCTCTATGTTAATTAGATCTACTCTCATTGCCAATAACATCAAACATAAAGGGAGTTTATTTAAGGATACAAGGAATCTCATGCAACCCAAGATCAGGAATACAGTCCAGCTTCAGGAAGATAAGAAAACCAAAGATTGAAAAGTGAGAGGGAACTTGAACCGTGGTCATTCTGTGCATCTTGTCTCTCAGTTGTTTCCTTCTGCTCATCTATTTCTTTCCCCTCTTTCTGTGGAGCCAGCTTTCTCTGCTTTGGCATACAAATGCATAAAATATTAACATAACTATACAGAGTTACAGAGCCTGGACATATTGTTGCAAACATCCTTTAATAGTATGTCTAAATTCTTTGATTGACCTGCCCTGGGTCAAATCAGAGTAGTTAACTGTGGTCAGATGGCAGGGATATGTTATACAAAAATGCCTACCAGAACCCCACCTTGCTGACCTTATCAATGAGAGGGGTGCCATCGGAATAGGGGAGCTAGGTAGTAACATTAACCATGTGTTATGTTCTGTATCCTGAGGCTTCCTAGAGATAGCAAACTACCTGCTCTTGAGTGCACTTTTCAAATGCAAATAAAGCAATCCAGAGCCCACATCCTTAACCAACTCCTTTGTGGAGCTCTCAACTCAGCGCCATTATCCACCTGCCCTAATCGTCCCAGGGCGAGGTACCAGAGACTAAGAGAAGCCTCTGTGCCTTAGAGCTTAAGGAAATGATTCAAACTGGGCAGTGGTAAATCTGCCTCTCACAGAAACCACAAGTTCTACATCGCCTTCTGCCTTCTTACCAACACTGGCGCTTCCCTGTGTAGCTGCCATGTTCCCCTCCATCTGGAACGTGTGAGTATAAAATATTATCTTTTCAATGGCAGCCATCTCCTAATCTATCGGCCTCACCAAACTTAGATAATAAGAAACCCTGTATTAAAACACAAGTCCATGATACATTCATTGAAAATTCTTAGAACATGGTATCATGCATTCAATGTATATATATATATTTGCTTTTGGAACCCTTTATTACAAATAAGAAAGGAGTTTGACAATAGAGTTATGTATTTTTAAAGTTACTCTATAATAAATAACTTTTCTAAGTATCCCTTATTATATACCTATCCCAGGTTGTTGATATTGCTGAATAGTTTTATGACTTCTTTTGAATCACAGTATTTTATCTGTTCATTATATTATTGATAGAAGAGTGAGGGCCTTAGATATTTCTAGAAATGTAGTAGGGAAGTTCTAAGAAGAGGTTTCCCTTTTCTCATAAGTTTCACATTGTCATTAAATGACTGAAAGGAATTGAGTATTGATAGTGACACTCAAACGAGTCTATTTTGGCTCTGAGAGTAGGGAGACTTTTCTAATCTTTTTATGGAAAAGGAAGCATCTCATTTATTATAGATGGTTTGCTATATATAAACTTTAGTCCTATGCCAAAATAGAGAACTTAAAAGAAAAAAAATATTTCAATACCTCCTACAAACAACTATTGAGGGATATTGTGCAGACTAGTTGATTATTCTAATAGATGGCTAGTCCAGTAGTCTAGGCAAAAAGTAATGCACTGCACTGGAGTGGCACAGTGGGAAGAGAGAGGGAGATGGGTGTGTGAGATACTCTGAGAGAGACGCTAATGCAGGATGGCTGATTGGCTATGGTCATTATGGCTTCCAGTGACAGGAACTAATAAGATGGGGAAAGAGACAAAGAATACATACTAGCTGTCTTCTAAAAACGTTTTCTTGATGGATGTTGTACATCAATTGATTCTACTTATACCTAATTAGCCAAAATTTAGTTGCATGGTCAAACCCAAAGAGAATCTAGGGCATGTGTTAATTCAAAACTAAGTTTTATTACTGGAGAAGGCAAAGGGAATGAATATCTGTGTAGAGAACTAATAGCCTATCACAATTTCCTAGAAGGTAATTTCTGAATTTAAGAATATGCAAAATTTCGCCGGGTGCGGTGGCTCACGCTGATAATCCTAGCACTCTGGGAGGCCGAGGTGGGAGGATTGCTTGAGCTCAGGAGCTTGAGGCCAGCCTGAGCAAGAACGAGATCCCATCTCTAATAAAAGTTAAAAAAAAAAATTCTCTGGGCATCGTGGTGCACACCTGTAGTTCCAGCTACTCAGGAGGCTGAGACAGGAGCATCCCTTCAGCCCAGGATTTTGAGGTTACTGTGAGCTAGGCTTACGCCACGACATTCTACTCAGGACAACAGAGTGAGACTCTGTCTCAAAAAAAAAAGAAAAAAACTATGCAAAATTATGAATTTAATATATATTGTCAATTAAGAATGTGTATGCAAATGTAAATTTCCACTTAACCCAGTATCTGCTGTGCTTCTCCACATGCTCTTTGCTGAGGTTGCTTATTGCTTGCTCTCTAAAGTCTTTGGGCATCTTTACCTATCTCTATAATTCA
Organism: Microcebus murinus; assembly: GCF_040939455.1. Classification (NCBI taxonomy): domain Eukaryota; kingdom Metazoa; phylum Chordata; class Mammalia; order Primates; family Cheirogaleidae; genus Microcebus; species Microcebus murinus. Next base: position 10,576,969 of record NC_134128.1, on the reverse strand, counting down.
AAAATTTAGACCTTTCTTGTAATCTGCTTCCATCAAGAATTTTTTTGCCTTTTTAATGCAGGTAAAATAATTCATCAATTTCTTTAAACCCTCAACAACAATGGTTTATGCTAATGTTTTAGCAAGTAAATTTTTCCTGATCTAGTAGTTGAAATAATATGTCATTTTAATTTACATCTATGATTAATAATGAAGTTAATCCTTTTTTAACCTATATTCTTATTATTGGCCATTTATTTTTCTTCTTTTGAGAATTGCCCATTCATTTTCTTGCCAATAATTTCTATTGAGCTGTTTGCTTTCTTGTATTGATTTGGAAGTGCTCTTTCCTCATTATCTGTATTAACCCTCTTATAAGGTATAATGTAAGCTTGTTTTTCTTGCTTTTCCTTTTCTTTTCATATTGTTTCTAATACTTTCAATGAAAGTATTTTTATCCAGTTTATTTAATTTAGTAAAGGTTTTCCTTTATTGCTTTTGCCTTTGTCATTAGGCTTAAAAAACAACCTAAGATTAAATATATATTCTTCATGTTTTTCTGTTTCCCATCTTTAAATTTTAGTGTTTGTATTAGTTTGCTAGGGTAGTCATAACAAAATAGCATAGACATGGTGGCTACCACAGAAGTTATATTTTTCATAGTTCAGGAGACTAGAAGTCTAAGATCAAGGTATCATCAGGATTTAGTCTCTCCTGAGGCTCTTTTCCATGGCTTGCAGGTGACTGTCTTTTTGTCATGTCCTCACATGGTCTTTCCTCTGTGCATGTACACACCTGGCATCTCTCCCTTATCTTATAAGGCAAATAGTCATACTGGATTAGGGTCCCCCACTAAGGGCCTCAGTTTAATTTAATTACCCCCTTTAAATCCTTATCTCCAGATTCAATCACATGTATTAGAGCCCACCCATATAATCTCATTTAACCTGAATTTCCTATTTAAAGGTCTTATTTCCAAATATGATTCCATTTGAGTTACTGGGGAATGGGACTTCAACATATGACTTCTTGGGGAAGGGATACAATTCAACCTAGTTCAACCCATAACAGTGCTGTACTATTTATATTTAAAACTCTGTGAACCCTATTTTCATCACCATAATGACTTTGTCTAACTTCAATTATATTTTATACTTCTGAGTTTTTCTTTCTTCCCAAGTTCCCTACTAAAAAATATGCCATAAGGTTTTTGGCTTTTTTTGTCTTTGGTGTTTTGTTTTTTTTTTTTTTACTCTTTACAAAATGCTGGTGCATTTTACTTTCCTAGTCGTGTAATCTACATATTTTCTTTTTTAATCTATTGTACTTTGCACTGGAGGAACACCCTGGATTCATTTTAGGTGTTTATTTCTTAATGGTTAATTAGAATTATCTTAATTGTCCCACTCTGATAGAAACTAAAATGTGGAATTAGGTGATTATCCTGATTTTCAAGGACTCATAGGAATTCATTTGGCTAGATGATGCTTTCATTTTCTTAATTGCTTTAAATATAAGCATAGTCCAAAGTATTAAAAGCTTCTTTTAATCTATACTATGATTAAATGTATTCATTGAACTAATAAAAAAAAACACAGAAAATAAATGGAAATATTAAGAAAATAATAATTTTATCACTCATTTATTGATGTTTTTACTCTTCTTAATATATTTCTAGATCATCTTTAGTGTAAGTTATTTCATGCCTGGATGTACTTTTATGAGTTGAGTCACTGATTAAAGTTATCTCAGTATATACTAAATATCATAAATACATTAAAATGAAGTTGAGTGCAATACAGATTTTTGGGGACACTGGATACTATTTTGCAATAAGCTGGGGAATATCTAAAAGAGATTATAAGAGCACATAGTAAGTTCAATAAGTTTAACTGGAATCCCTCATCAAGGGGAAAACCATAGCCTCAGTGTTTAGATGATCTGAAAAATTCCAAATCTCAAGCTTTCCAGGAACCCAGAAAGCTTATTTTCAGAAATACACTCCTTGCTTAAGTTTATAAGCAAGGAGTGTATTATTGGTTCTCATTGGTTCTGATACTAATGTTACCCACAGCCCACCATGATAAATGTATTTCTCTGAAGAGGCACAAAATTATTTTCCTTTCTTTTTTCTTCTTCTTGAACTGTCTCTCCTCTCTCACTCTTCTTTCTTTTTCTAAAAAGATTTTTAAATAACGTTTACTTCCGATTGTGAAATGCATCAATGATTGTGGTTCTCAACCTTGGCTGCATATTAAAATATCTTGGGATGCTTAAAATACTGTTTCTGCTGAGGCCTCATGCTGGACCTATTAAATCATTCTCTCTGAGTGTGGGATGCAGGCACCCAAACTTTTTAAAGCTTCACATAATTCTAATGTGCACACAGTAATGTGACATTATACATAAAATGTTACATATAATAAATATATTACATTATATACACAAAAGAGCACTTTGAATGTACTTTGTATATTTTATTTCATTTTAGCAAAATCTTATAAGAACACTTAAAGAAACAAAGGGTCTAAGAGAGCAAGAAATCAAGTATCAAGAAGAAAAATACTAGAAAAGCTAATATTAATAAAACATTTATTAAATGCCAAACAGGTACTGAAAATTTCGCATAAATTAGCTCATTTAATGTTTATACAACATTATTATTCATATAGGAACTTCAACATTGCCATTTGTCAGATGAGGAATCTGAGGCATAGAAAGATTAATTAAATTTAACCAAATCATACAGTTGTGAAAGATTCTGTTCAGAGAGGTTTTAAGATTGTATTTAAAAACATTTAAAATTTCCTTTTGTAAAGCTAAACCATTTGTTAACAATTGTAAGGTAAAGAACATAAGGTAAAAATTATTTACCTTGAGTCCTGTTTCAGTAATGATCCTCAGTCCACAATAAACCTATTGAATTCTGAAGATCTTATTGAAATGCTATATGAAAAATATAGTAGAAATTACATTTTTATATATCTCACAAATATGAGCAAGTTCAATAGGAAGGGTCATTGCTAATATTAGACTTGTTTATATTCATTTTATGCAGGAAAACATAACTTGATCATTGTTTGACCCTGAAATTTGCACATAAATTGAAAATTATGTAACAGTGTTCTGCAGTAACCTTTCTGCATACATAATAGACAAGAAGTGCTAATTAAAAGGCCCATATCAGATTGTTCAGCATATCAAAATATCTTATCCTTCATTAAAGCCTATTACAGTTATCAAAATCAGAGAGGTTCTAAAATCTCTTAAGTTTAAGAAAATCATATCTTTCCTTAAATGTGGGATAGTTTTTCTTTTATTTCATGTATCATTGATTATTGTTGTAGCCCCTCTCCCCATTTCTAGAGGGGAGTCTCGATAGATGAATAATATTAATAGATGCAATTAATAGTTATTTTCTAGCACACCTACTAGAAGTTGATTGTATCTACTTTATGCAAATCATAGTCATTTTTGCTAAAGATTCTGGGATGATGGGTTGGAGAACTGAAAACAATTGTGGAATCCATCCTTGGGAACAATAAGCTTCAAGGACCCAATCATGGGGCCTTATGGAAATTTGCTCCCCTGACAACCCATTAGATGCCTGTGCCCCCTACACTTGGCATTTCTGTGTGCCTTGGTACAATAGTCAGTCCCCAATGGAATTGTCCTGTTGGCCTGTCTTTGATTAGTTGTCTATCTTTGTATCAATCAGCCATGTAGTGCCATATTGAGGCCCTGCATAATGACTGTCCCTCTGTGGGCTACACTGCTCCCCACTTGTCAAGGAGTCTGAATAGCTAAGAGAACATTCCCACTCAGAGCCCATGCTCCCTGTTCTAGATCTGGGATCTCGGGTTTCTCTGATTAAGCATCTCCACCTCCTTCACAGGCTTTTACAGGCCTTTTCCCCACCTCTGTCCTCTGACAGGTGAATTGCTCTGCTGGTATGCTTGCCCTAGGCTGGCAGGGTAGCCTTGTCTGTGTAGCAACCAGTAAATTATTTCATTAGCTGTGTTTATATAGATTATCAAAGTCACAGAATATAAGACATCTCAGAAATTATCTTGGTCAATGACAAGAATTATAACACAGTCTGTTTATCCTCTGAATGGTTTTCAGTAGTCAAGAGTTTTTTTTTTTTTTTTTTTACAATCATATTAAACTGCAAAATATTCTAAGAATCATTTTATACATTTTATATATTTTAAGTTAATTAAATGTAATACTTAGCATTAGTATAAATAGGATTTTAGAATATATTTTATGCTTAAAATAGCCACTTATTCTGTTTCAATAGTGAATGTATCTGAAGCATTTTGATCAAATTTAAGCACACTTCAGCAAAATATCACCCAAAGGTGCCTGAGCCCTATACTATTTATGGACTATATAATGATGAATGTAATATAATTCCTTCCTTTAAGGATTCTTCCTGGCTGGGTATGGTGGCTCACATCTATAATCCCAGGCAGAGGCATGAGAATTTCTTGAGGTCAGGAGTTCAAGACCAGATTGAGCAACCTGGTGAGACCCCCATCTCTACAAAATATGAAACATGAGCCAGGTGTGGTGGTGCACACCTGTAATCCCAGCTACTCAGGAGGCTGAGGCAGGAGAATCACTCATACCCAGGAGTTTAAGTTTGAAGTTGCAGTGAGCTATGATGATTCCACTGCACTCTAACCTGGGCAATAAGAGTAAGACCCTGTGTCAAAAAAAAGAAAAAAAAAGAATTCTTCAGTTTTTTCAGAAGGGGCATATTATATTTAGTCTGTCTCTTGCAAAGAAATCAAACAGAAAATGTATCATTGTATTGCATTTCAAAATCATGTCCTATAATTGACACTATCCAGAGCACCAGGAGAGCTGGTGAGTTATGGGATTGCACATTTGAGTAGGATAAATTGAGAGGACAAATTTCAGAGGACAATTGGATTTTGTTGATTAAGAGTAAAGACTGTTGAACAAAGCATGAATTCTGGCTTTGTAATTAAGTAGCTACATAAACTTAATAAAAGAAAAAATTCTAGCACCTGCTCATGAAGCTGTTTTGATAATCAAATAAGTTAATATGTGTAACATGCTTAAACAGAATGAGGCATGTAATGAATTCTCCATAATAGTTGGAGTCATCATCATCATCATCATCATCATCAGATGTGGATTGTATTAGGCTACTGTTATAACAATCCAGATTGAAACATTATATATCACAATTCAAGAAGTATATTTCTTATCCACATTGCAGTAGTTGTCAGGTGAACAGAATGGCAGGGCAGCTTTTCAAATGTTCTCTATTCAGGGATCCAGACCAATCTTCAATCCATGGCCTTCAAGGTCTGCCCTAGTGATCATGATTTTTCCATCAACCTTAGAGGGGAACATAAACTGGGAGAAATATGTGGACCTTTGGATGATAATCATCAGACATCTAATTAAGGGTTCTTTTAATGGAGTAGTAGAAATTGCAAAGACATGAGGAGTGAATGTAGACTTCTGAACCACTAAACCACTGACAATATTTCTTTATGCATAAAATCATAAAATGTTTCTTTATGCATAAAATCAGGTGTCAGGTCTGTCAGTTCTGGGTTTTGTTGGTGTTAGTTTTCTTATTATATCCTCTTCTTTCTAGGCCTCCTAAATACTTTCTTTTGTTAAAACTTCAAACCAGTGATTTGAAGTATGTATAGATTGGGGTTCAGCAATCTAGTGTCGTTAAATTATATGGAGAATTCATAAAGAAAAGGATATTTAAGATATGTCCATAAATACAAAATTACAGACAAAAATATGGGTTTCATGTCAGAAAAGAGAGCTTGGTATATATAATTTTCTTTCAAACAAATATAGAAACAGTTTAGAAAGTCATATTTTTATTTTAAAAATGAAATGGCAGTCTTTAGGATATATTCCCTTTAGCATGCACCATGTGTATTGCAAGTGAAATCATATTTTTAAAATATTTTTCCAAACTCTCACTGTATACCAATACATGGTCCAGTAACTCTGATAATACCACTGATAATTTTGACACAAACTAAACTTGCTGTCACCGAGATCACTAAGGTTACAGTCTCAGATGTGTTACTATCAATTGCCTGATATGTGTACTGACCTTCTTTAAACCTAACAGTTCTGCTAAACTTAAGATAGATTTAAATGATCATGGTAAGTGGAAAATATTGTTTGTTACTGTTATTTTCTGGACATTTGAAAATATTGATCACGTAATATCAGCAGTGCTGAGATTTCCTTTGATTTGCAAGCTTGTCCCTGATAATTCTTTCTAGAACAGGAGAGTACCACGAGAGATAGACAGTTCACCTGTGAAGAAAGGTTTGGGTGTGTGATCTTTTCAAAATATGTTTCCCTTTTATTATCCCAGGAAATGCAGTAAAATATTTAAGAGCTTGTATAAAGAAGGAAGAATCTTTTGTTTCTTCTACATTTTCTATAATATATTTAAATTACTTTTTTATATTTAAATTACATTTGAAATACAGTTTTTAAAATTCAGAGCTTGCCATTTACTTATCACATTAAATCAATCCTCATTCTGCATTTTGATAACCAAAATGTGTAGTTTCTCAGTTCTTTACACAACATACCTATGTTAACTGCTTTACCCTTGTTTACTGATAAATATTTTTGAGTCTTTCATAATGAAAATTATTTATTGTAGTCTAAGATTCTTCATGCTTTTTGTATATCTAGATCCTTATTTGGTTAAGAGTCTTCCTAGACATATTTCCAAATTTATCATATTCCCATGGGTCGTTCTCTGTTACTTAGAATTTCACTAATGTTTCCATATGTAGATAGCAGCATAGAAACCCCAATTGTTACTTTGCATTGATTGATTCCAAAACTGAATATGTTTTGCCAACTAAATGATATGGTCTTCAGGGAGTATACCCAATATGTTTTTGACTTTATGTGGTTAGCATATTCTGCATGAAAAATGAAGATGCTTAAAAACATGTGCCCATGTGAAATTCAGTCTGGAATCTCAGAGCATATTGAACATCATCACTTGAGGAAGATAGTAAAACAAGTGTTTGCCCATAAATATAATCTATGGAGTGATTATATCTAATTCAATGTAATGAACCCTGTGTACAAAACTATTCTAATCCAAATTAAAATTTATAAGGTCAAGCACTTCTTTTTAAATTCTGTTTCAATGTAGAATTAAAACCAATTTTCAATGCTTTCACTTTCATATTGATGACTATATTGAAATCCACACTAGATCAGTCCTATATATCCTCATTTTTACTGCATTAACTAGTCATTTCTTGTGGTTACATTATTTTGCTTCCTTCTTTCTAGAATCTTTCAATTTTTCATGCTTTAGTTTTAGGTCTCTACTTGTCAATCTTTTTATTTTTAGCTAAATAAATGTTTAGTCTAGTTTTTACATATGCCATATTCTGTTAGCCAGATTATCTTCAACTCTCTGTTATGAGCACCCATGTTCTTTACATTCTTAGATTAATTATGGAATTGTGAGATTATCTTTCGTTTCATGTATTTGTCAACCAGATAAATAGTTAATGTTTTTGTCATTTCAGTTGCATTAGAAAATAGAAAATGACTAAACACATGCAAGACAGCCTCCCATTAAAATGATCTACCTTTTCAATTTACCATATTTAGGTTTTAAAGAATATGTACTAGACTCTTATTTATTTGTGCACCTAATATACCATAGAAATTCTAGTCATTGCTTGGTTTACTCCAATTCACAGCATTGAATTGATTTCTCTTTGTCTCTTGCTATTCTGTATTGCTAAGAAAAATAAAACTTATTTAGATATGTCATTTATTTTAGACATGTTTATAAAAGAAAACTAAACCAATTATTTAGATTGAAGTCAAAGCACATTTTCCCTGTGGAGTAATTATACAGCTTTATATTCTATAGCTTGGAAAAATAAAATAATCTTGGATGCATAGACTTGCATACTAAACAGTGTCCACATACTGCTCTAGGGTTAACTGTAAATTCTCACTAGTATTAATTAAAATTATGTGGCAAAGTTACTCAACTACTCAATGAACATGACCTTTACATCTCAGTATTACTAACACCCATAGTTGAACTATTTGCTGCTGTCTTAGATGTTCTCTCTTTATTCTTTATATTTGTATAGACTAAATTTTACTGGTAAATTATTTCTGGAAATTATGCAGCTTTTAGCCACTGAATTATGAGGATGATCCAAAAATTATGGAAATGTACTTTTGGTCAAGTATGTAGAGTTCAACTCTTTTCACTAATGGAAATACTGCCTAATGTTCAGTAAGTTACCCTCATCTCAGATACATCAGCTCTGAACCTATAATAGCCTATGTAACAAAGGAATCACTGAACTTTATTTAATTCATTGAAGTTGATGAAAATTAGTTTTGAACCTTTAATGCAAGTCACTATGAATCTGTGAGGTATTACCATTTGACTACAGATCAGTTTAAATTATATTCAAATATATGAATTGCCTTGAAAGTTCGACATCAATTCACTTTTTTCTATGATGCCTTTTGATGAAACCATTATGCCTGCAGTTATTATAACCAGCATTTATTAAGCACTACCTGTATATTAGATGCTGTATTGAGCCCAAGGAGAGACTATGAAAACTTTTGCTTCTAAGGAGCTTGGAGTCTGGAGAGACAGACACGCATGCAAATAGTGCTTATATGAGATGCTACACATTGTAATATAGGAATAAAATGGTTCTTAGATGTCATGAAACAGGAGTGTCAAACCTGGGACAAAGAAGACAGAGAGAAAGGTGAGATAAGGGTAGACAGATAAGCTGTTTCCTTGAGTATTAAGGTTGATTGGCAGACCAGGTGCGGAACAAGAGGTATCAAAATAGTCAGGGCAGGCAGAGGAAGTAGCTCATGTGAACATATGGAAAAGTGAAGAGCAAGTGGAATATTTGTGAAGCCTTCAGTCATAGGGTGTAGTTCAACGTCAGGTGCTTATGAGAAGAGTTGCAGGAAATGAAACAGGAAAACTAAGCTGGAACCAAAAACAAAGGATCTTTAATGCCTTCACCAGAAGTGTTGATTTATGTAGCAGGTAATGGTCAGCCCTTAAGAAATTAAAAGCTATTTCAGAAATAGAATCTGTATAACTTGCTGAACAGTTGGCTGTGGGGCTGAGAGAGAGGCAGCTTGGAGAAGTCTACCTTAGGCAGATGTTAAAATCACTACCATTTAGTAGTATGGAATCCATAGGACAAATACCAGGAGTCTTCAAATTGAAAGAAAATATTGACTAAATACTGTGTTGTTTTCTTTTTCCCTAGTGGGAGAGACTTCTGAGATTTGCCCAGAAGCCACTGATTTTTTGTGCCTGGACAAGAAGTGTGTTGCATCCCACCTTGTCTGTGACTATAAACCAGACTGCCCTGACAGGTCTGATGAAACTCACTGTGGTAAGTCAATGTCTTCTGTTACACAGCTGATTCATCACAGATTTTCAGTTTATGAGTAGAGTTACCTGTTGGCATTGATGACTGAAAAAAAAAATGTTCTTTTCATGCACTAGGATAGATTTAGAATAGCCAAATCATTTTCCCCAACTTCCCCATTCAAGTATCAAATACAGATACAAATGTCAGGCCTCCCCTACTTTTTACCTTCATTCTGAGAACTATAGCAAATTATTTTACAAAAGTTTCCCATTATATAATTATGCAGCATTTTATGTGGGACCAAAATTAAAATTTCCAGGACCTACTTTAGCAGACTCCCTTTCATTATTGGTTTTCATCTTGTTTTCTAAGAAATGGTTGATTTTATAGATGAGGCTGAAAATGAGCACCTTCTATAAATACTAGTTGAATGACTAGTTTTGTCAATTACATTGTACTGGAGAAATAAGAGTAAATGGGCCCTATCAGATTTTTAATTTAAGCTTTAATTCAAGTGATGTTTTTAAAGTCATCTATAAAACAAGATACATAATTTTAAAATATGAGCACATATTTAAATCCAAATAATCTTTTATTCACATATCTTACTAAAGAGCTTTCATAGAGGTCTTGATATCATATAGGCTAACTGTTGCAGTTATTGTTTGATGCATAACAAGCTACCCCAACAGATAATAACCTAAACAACAGTTTCATTTTGCTTACACTTTTATGGGTCAATAATTCAAGAAGGGCTCAGCTAAGGTAAATTTTATCTCATGATTCGAACTGGTAAGGGTGACTTCTTCCCTTTCAAGTTTGGCATTTTGATACTCTATCTTACCTGACATGACATCTCCTCCTCTAGGGCAGTCCATGTGGCTTGGGCTTTACATAACATGGCAGCCACAGAGTGGTGTACATAGACCTGTCTTCTCCCAGAATTAGTGTTCCAAGAACAAGCGTTCCAAGAGCCCCAGGAAGAGCAGCAAGAGTTGTTTTGTCTTAGCCTCAGATGTTCCAGAATGTCACACCCCAGCTCCTTCTAATGGTCACACAAATAACAAAGTCTAATCTAGATTCAAAGATAAAAAGGGAATAGACTCCACCTCTCAATGGGAAAATGTCACACATCACAGGGTGGGAAGGATTCAGAGTGACCTTTGCGGAGACAAGCTACCACCCACACATATTTAAATTTTTATTTTTTACTTCAATATAGCTTTTATTCCTCAGGATCTTATGGGGGAAACATGTTAAAATATAATATTCCTTGTTTTTTTTTTTAAATGAAAATATCCCTGGTTAAGTTTTAAACTTAAAGTGTAACTTAAAGTATAACAAATGCTGTCAATAATAAATACCACAGCTTATTTCAGGGATACAGTTGAATAACATGTGTGTGTGTATGTGTGTGTGCGCTCACATCTGTATATGCGATATAAATAGAGGCTAATTTATGAGTTACTAGATATTCTGGTTTTTGAAATGTGAGTGTTGCCCATTTTGTTTTTGCTTCATTCATTTTTTTTCTCTCAGACTGCCTTATATGGTTTTTATTTTTCCCACAACTATTTTAAGTATTGATGTAAAAACACACAGAGCCAGTTTTGAGATTAGAAACTGAAGTCAATACATATTCAAATCTGAGGGGTGTTACCCACCACTTTGATGGACCACTGTAGAAAGTATTTGAATATATTAAAATAAAAGCAGTATATTGACAGATAAAATAGTCACTTTTCTTAAAACCTCTTCATAGACTTTTTTCATATTTAAAAAGAGCACTATACAGCACACGTAGAAATACAGATGACTTATTCTGCAAATCACCTTCATCAATATTTCATATTAATTGTCTCCTAGATGCATTGAAAGTATTAGATTTGGATTCCTTCAGCGAGATAATCTATTGTGAATAATGGAATGAATGACAACATTTTCAAAATGATCTTTAGAGAAATATAAGGAATAAATTAACCTTTGGGAATATTAAACTTAAGTCTTCATATTGACTTTGGCCCTCACTTGTTGAGAAATTATTTAAATTCTTAGAGACTCATTTTTCTCATCTGTATAGAAGATATAATAACATTCATCTTATAGAGCTGTGATCCCCAGCCCTCAGGCCGCAGATTGGTACTGGTCCATGGCCTCTTAGGAACCAGACCACATAGCAGGAGGTGAGCGGAGGCCAGGGAGTGAAGCTTCCTCTGCATTTACAGCCGCTCCCCATCACCTGCCACCGGCCCCCAAAAGTTGTCTGCCATGAAACTGGTCCTTGGTGCCAAAAAAGTTGGGTACCACTGTGAGTACTGTGAGAATTAAACAAAATAATGTAAAGAACATATTTGTTCCATGATCTGGGATTAATAATGTTAGCCTCTTCCATTTCTTTATTTTTTATTCTTTTGAAATTTATCCATCAGAGTTAACATCTCAATTACATGTCTTTTGTATACTATCAGAAAAAGACGTTATCTATTTCTCATGGCCAAATTATCACTGTAGGCTATGAACAAAGACATTTTCTTTTACATCTCTACCTCCTGTTGCAGAAATTCATGGTTTATAATGAATGAGAGAAATTCTCTTTAAAAGAATGAAAAAATTGAGTCTGAAAATTTGCTCTTTTTTCATGCAAAGAAAATATCATCTAAAACATATATGCAGTGTATAGTGTTTAGGCTGGGGATGGACGTGCAGCGTGTGGGTGGGTGCTTTCTCTCTGTCTCTAACAACACTGATGCGCATCATTATTCAGTCATGGCACTCTTCCCCACTGTACTCAGATTCTTCAAAATCTTTCTCAGTGCAGGATGCCAAGAAGCCATTTCACAATAAATAATACTTTTCACTTGAGACACTATTTAATATTCCTGTACCATGCATTATGATTTGGCAAAATAAGATGAATCTGTGGACATAAAGAATTAAAAATAATTAACCATGAAGCCATCTCTTAAATATATGTTGATCAATATTTATACTGATCATGTAACCATATGGCTGAATATTATACCGCTAGGAAATGGCAGTTTTTTAAAAGAGTGTTAGTAATGTTTTTACTTCATTCAAGAGATCAGGACAATGATCACAATTTAGAAAATATTTTCTCTAAAGTAACTGCCATTTTGAAAACTACTAATATTTATTAATTGTCAAGAAATATTATGATGTCCTCATAGCATCCATCATTCAATGGATATGTATTGAACCATTTATAGTATATATAATGCAGTTCAGTAATAATACCTGCTCATGACGTGGAAATCTTTATAGTAATTCAATGTTAAACAATTAAGATTGCAATACAAAATAAAGAAGTAATGGATTTCCGAATAAATGATAACACGTGTGATTACTATTAAGTGCCTTACACACACACACACACACACACACAGTCTCTGAGAATTGACATGGTCTGGGAAAAGAGAGATAGGATTGGAGTTGAACATTCAAGGGTGAGTATGATTTGTTAGACAGAATGGAGAAGGAAAAATATATTAATTAAGATACTTATAGCAGAAATTCAACTCCAATCAGTTTAAACAACCTGGCAGTATCTGCTAATTGCCGATGTATTCCTTTTCTTTAAAAACAGAACTCCCATTTTCTTTGTGGCATTATCGTGATCAGCTACAAATACTATCTTCTCTAAAATTCTTCATATCCATGAGGGGCCAACGAGATATACATAGAAATTCTGGGAATTTATCTTTCTCATGAAGAGATACCAGAATAGAAAACAAAAGCACACACGCAAAAAACGTATTTTATCCTTTCCTCTTTTCCTTTCTATGCCTTGAATATATGTGATACCAGGAAGTATAGTGGTTATCTTGCAAGCATGGATGAGAAATGAGGACGGGAAAAAAGATAAAAAGAAAAGAATGCTCAGCTGAACCTCATTACCAGTCTTAGACTGGCAACTTCCTGGCTTCTTGTTAACTGAGATAAATTAATTCCTCTCTGTCTAAGTGACTGAAAGTTGGGTTTTTAGTTGCTTGGAACCAAATGCATTTCTAGCTAATGCAGGAAGAATACTGTATTATCTCAAGTAGCAAGAAGTCCAAAAGCAGTCTCTAGATTTGGTTAATTCATTGGCTTAATATTGTCATTAAAGTATAGAATTGTATGGGCTCATTCCTTCCTTACGCTCTGCTAGCCTCAGATAACTGGCTTTGTTATAGAATTAGCTCCTCATATAATTTGTTTATTCCTAAGCATCACATCTTTGCAATGATGTCCCAAGAAAGAACAAATCTATTTTCTTCCTTCTGGTTCTTTTTTTAAGAACAAGACAAAATTTTCCTGAGAGCCTCTTCTACAGTAAGTCTTGTCTAGAATTATATACCAAGAGCATGTTCAAACTAACCAGGAAAAAGAGACCATCACATCACAGTTTGTTAGAAGAAACCATGAGCCACCTCTTGAATAGAGGAGGGGGCTGTTTCCCCCCTGGAAAGCCATATCTGAGTGAAAGAAGGTGAATGCTCAGATAAAATTGCCAAACTTCCCTGACAAGAGAAAGAAGGGATGGCTGACAAAAGAGTAACCAACTGCTAGAGAAAGCTTTTTAGAAAGAGAGAGAGAGAAGTAGTTCTAAATGTAACATTGTAAAAGTCAGTTTATATTTAGGAGATAATTTTCTGAAAAATTTGTTTGGAGTAGAAGTTTTGAAGATGAGACAGATTTCATCATAAAAATACTTTGCACAAAAGTAAAGTTCATTGCATTCAAGGCTAGAGATTTTGGAGTATTTTCAAACAATGTAAAAAAAATGAATATTTTAAGCAAGAGAAAGTAACACAAGAGCAGTCTTAAAGATGATTAATGTGGTTTGGGTTTGTAAGGTTGATAGGATGAAGGCTACACTAAAGACAGAGAAACTCTTAAAATAAACCAGGGGCTTGAACCAGTGTGAGGGTTATAGAACTGCAAGGAAGAGAATTAATTAAACAAGTTCTCAAAGGAAGAACTTATAGGTATTGGTGACAGGATATGAAATGAAAACTGTAGAATCAAATAAAACTCTGAAGGTTTGAGTCTCTAAAAAGAGAGAGAAGATTTATGCTATGAACTTAAGCCACACCCATTTGGAAAGGTGCATAATGGGTTTGTTTTAGTCTTGTTGGTTTTGAGGAGACATGGTTGCATATTCCAAGTGGAATACTCAGGAATGTTGGAACGTATTTGTCTGCATTTCATCATGGTCGTTGATTTGTAGGCCATCTACCTGAAAGTGTGAAAGGCCATGGGAAAGGATGAGTGAGGGTATAATAGAGTGACAAATTTAGCAAGTAATTATAATTTTAGAAATCAAGAGGAGAGGGGTAGTCTGGCTGTATCTGCAAGTTAGAAAGAAAATGTAAGATTGAAGGACACGGAAAATTTATGTCACTTTGAAGGGAATGATGCTGTAGAATACTAATAGTAGTGTTTTGATAAGGAGCTGAGATCATAAACAAGGATTATTCTTAGAAAGGAAAAAAGGAAAAGTGACATATTTTGAGGTGGAGAGGATGAAATATGAGAGAATTTATCCTGATTGTGCAGATATCTTTAGAGTAAAAGGGAAAATCACATGGTAAGTAGGGTGGGACAGGAGGCACAGAGGTGGTCACAGAGAATGGAAAAGGATGTGGAATAACTACTGTATGGCTTATATTAA
This sequence comes from Microcebus murinus, assembly GCF_040939455.1. Classification (NCBI taxonomy): domain Eukaryota; kingdom Metazoa; phylum Chordata; class Mammalia; order Primates; family Cheirogaleidae; genus Microcebus; species Microcebus murinus. The sequence continues at coordinate 10,561,879 of NC_134128.1, read as the reverse complement.
TATGTCATGATGTAAATTGCATACAGATATAATAGAATCTATACATGGCATCATTCTAAAGAACACAGAATGGCTTTATTGTATGTACATTGGAAGATTCTGAGTGTTTATAGATGTGTTGGCTAAATACTGGGAGAAATGAATTTCTTATTTTATTTATATCATATAACATAATACAAACTATTCTCTATCATATAATACTGGCATGACAAGCATAAAAATGAATACAAGAGCCCATAAAAAAGCATACGCAATTTAATAGATTTTATAGTCATGGAGAATGAATGAAAGGAATATACATGATTAAAAATGATTCTATTTTTTAAGGATAAGATGCAATAAAGCTTGAGAAGTGAAATGCTGATATTTTATTATGTTATATTATATTTTATTATATTCCTGGGGATCCAGAAAATGTTGTATAAAGATATTAAAGCTCTGCTTGCTATATATTTGACACCCATTTTAACAGATTTTTTTTCTGATTAAGTTTCTAGTTGATAACATTAGTTTTATGTTAAAAAATAGTTATGAAAGAGAAGAAATTTTAAAAATAACACAAATTTCATCTTTCTAAAAAGGAAGAACAAGTCAATGATGATCTTTGATTTCTACTGATTAAATCACCCAATAATTCATTCTGTCTGTATAACAGAGTCAGATTTTACAGTGAGTGCTCAAAAATAATAACTGCTGTGCAAAAAAAAAATAATGAAAGAAAAATGAAAGCCTAGATATCAGGGTATAGTGATGGCACTTTTCACGGATGACTAGAAGTAGACACTCAATTATTATCTGCTAGTTTTTCTCATTGTGAATAGTTTAATTTTTAATGAGTGATCAGTCAATAATTTTAGAGGAGAATTTATTTCATTATTTAGTGACTAGCTCTGAAATGTTATACTCCAATGATTGATATGGTATGCTGAGAGGGTGTATGTCCTATACAGTTTACTACTTCTCTCAAAGGTGCCTTTTCTTTAGTAAACAACTTTACCTCTCTCATGGGCTATGCTGTTCAAACTTCAGAGTGAGTGGAGAGACAGAATTAAACATCCAGACAACTGAAGCTGTTTTTTATTTCACTGGAATTATCCATATTATCATAATGCTATGTTCATTGTTCATGTGTAGACACAATTTTATATGTCATCTATAAATATTGTTAGTCAATCCATATAACTCGTAATGGATAAATGACAATATTGATACACTACTTCTAGATCCTTTGGTTAGAAAAAAAAATTACAGTGTATAACTTATATTACCATGGGTACAAATGTCTAGATGCTGTAAATTTATTTATAAAGAATTAGAATATACAAATACTATTTTAAATCATCCCAAATGCAATATAATATCAAGTGTAATATACATTTCTAGAATTTTCCAGTAACTATTAATATTTTATTTCCCTAGGACAATATACAAGCATTCCAGGAAGCTGCAATTTTGAAACAAGTTTGGGAAACTGGACTACAGACTGCAGTCTTATTCAAGACTCTGAGGGTGACTGGGACTGGACCATTGGCACCAGAATTCCTGCTGAATCATTGATTTCAGACTCTGATCACACACCAGGTAAATCTGGTAGCAATATCCAGACCAAGAAATACACTCAGCTAGAAGCCTGCTGTAACTATTTTTGTGAGTGTGAACATGCATTCCTTATATCCACGTAAGGGTAGAGCTCATAGGATTTATGAAATGGGGGGATAATCCCTTCTATCATAACCCCTGAATTGCTAAATAGTCATAGAGCTGACATTGCTACAACAAGGAAGCACGTGACATGTGTTTTAAGAGCCCCACAGATTTTATTCAGTCTACCAAAAGGTGTCATTAAAATCAACAGTTGGAATAGGGGTAGCTGGGCGCCATTCAGATTAATAAATGCAATAAGCAAAGGTATACAACTGGCAATTATAAGAGCTTTCCTGCAGTGACAATGGCCATTCTGCAGACCACCCATTTCATTCCTGGAAGTCTAAAGTGCAGGGACCAAGATATAAAAGGTAAGTGGTGAAGGAATGAGTGTGCATCAACAAAATCCTAAATTTTGGTCCCTGTCCTGTGATTTGAGATTAATGCAGTCTTTAAAGGTGTTACAGCTAATAGATTCAAAGTAGAAGTGAGCTTGTAATCTTACTTGCTTTTACCCAGAAGTCCTGCACATTGAGCACTTTTCTTTTCTTAGAAATCTAACATTTCTTAGGAATAAAAGTGGAATTAAAAAAAAAAACTTTTCTTATGAATTGACATTTAAATTGATGAAGTTTGAGTAAAGCAGATTGTCCTCCATAATGTGGCCTCATCTAATCAGTTGAAAGCCTGAATAAAACAAAAAGCAGCAGCTTCCTCAGCAAGAAGGAATTATCCAACAGAATGTCCTTGGTCATCCTGAATGCACCTGATCTCAGCTGATCTGGGAAGCTAAGCAGGGTTGGACCTGGTTAGTACTTGGGTGGGGTTAGACTTCATCTGCACCATGAGCTTTCCTAGGTCTCCAGCCTGCAGCCCACCCTGTAGATTTTGAACTTGCTAGCCTCCACATGAGCCAGTTCCTTATAATAAATTTCCTTGAATATGTAGACACATCCTATTGGTTCTGTTTCTCAGGAGAATCCTGAATAACACATTATTATTCATAACAATTGAAGCATATATACAATAAAAGGTACAAGATTGTATGGAATTAAAATAACTTTTCAAAGGAGAAAAGTAAACAATATTGGCTTAGCCATTATATGACTAGTGAAAAGAGGACGTTCATTTTATTATTTATATAATTCAGGCAGATTGAATGTATCATGGTATTCAATTGTTGTATGGATGCCCATTCTTTTTTTAAAGTTTCTCCCTAATTTATCTTCAGATTGAAAATTTTTGTCCTTTTGACTTGCCAAGTTGTATTTCCTTTTTCTTTCACAAGTTTTTGTTTCGTTCAAAAAACATAAAATTAGTTTATGCTAGCTTATAGTTTAAAAATGATAAAAAAAATCAAGAAACAGAAGTAACTAGTAGGATTTAGTATATAACAAAAGTAAATATTTTAATTCAGTGGGAAAAAAGATTTATTATCCAATATGGTGCTATCATATCTGATTATCCACCTGGAAGGATATAAAATTAAGCCTCGGCTTTACATCAAATGTAGAAATATAGTCCAGATAAAGATTTAAATGGAATAAATTAAAACAATGAAACTCTTGCAAGAAAACAGAGAGTAAATCATGTGCAATTTAGAGGCAAGATCTAACTTTCAAAATCCAGAAGCCAATTTCTAAACCTATTTAGAAAGCATCCTGGCCTCATAGACATAGAAGGACCAACAACACATGATGACTTTTATAAGGATATTCACTTCAGCATTGTTTTTCATCAAAAACATGGGAAATAAGTGAATGCCCATCCCATGATCATGTATGTGTTCTTGTGTTGATTTACTTATCTATCTAATGGCAGGCGCCTGTTGGGGACCTGTGGACACATCAGTGAATAAAACAGGCAAACATCTCTGCCACAGTGGTACTTGCCTTCTAGAAGAAGGGAAAAGATAATGGATAAACATAATAAATAAAAATAAATTAGGTGGCTTATTAGAAGTTGAGGGGAAAAAGAGAAAAAAACAAAAAGTAAGTAGGAGTGGGACAGTCAACGGATGGGTATGTGCCTTGGAGTCGGGGAGGATGAATAGGTTGGTCAAAATAGACCCTGCTGAGAAAAATGCCATTTTAAAGAAAAAGCTTAAAGAAGGAAGTGAGGGAATGAGCCACGAGCAAACCTAAGGAAAAACTGTTCCAGCCAGAGGAAGACCAGCCTGTGCCTGGTGGCTGTCTCAACCTGGGTGCTGGTGACATTGGGGCAGTCGAATTAACTATTAGGGGGCTGACCTGTTCACTGTAAGGTGTTTAGCAGCATCCCTGGCCCCTACCAGGTAGATGCCAGAAGCCCTTCTCTCCCTGGTCATTATAAGCCAAAATATCTTAGAAATTATCCTTATTGAGAACCTAGAGGAACAGCCTGGAGGCCAGGGTAACCGGTTAAATCCACAACATGCAATTTCATGCAGCTGCTAGAACAAGAGAGTTTAGTCATATACAGTTGATTTGGAGCAATTTCCAACAGATAATGCTGAAGGAGTAAAGCAATATACAAAATGATAATATAGTATGACACAGTTTTGTTAATGCAAACAATAACTAGCCCTCCTTATTTGTGCATACATGTAAATCTGTACGTAGATATCACTGTGAGCATAGAGGAAGGGATACACACTTGTTTATGAACATGGATTACTTGGATGGGTGATAGAGTTGCAGTAGAGGAGAGGGGGAATAAATTCAAAATTAAAAAGAAAATAATTAAATAACAGGAGTTACACCTCAAAAGAAAATCTAACTTACATGATGGCAGCACATTTATGTGTTTGTGGAAAATGTGGTGGATATTTTTAAGGTTTCCCATTTGAAAATTATGAACTATTGCTTTTCTCTTCTTAATATTTATTTTTCTTCAATATTTCTTTCTATCAACTTTATAATACTAAGTAATATATCTTTAAAACTTTTTTGGAATATAAGTAAACAGGAAAAATATTTCCTGGTAATCTCAGTACAATGATATAGCCATCAGTAAGCTGTGTGTTTATGTATCCTGCCATGTTCTTTCTTACTGTACATATTTTCAAGTAAAAATAGGTTTCTACTTGGTTTAGTGATTTAAAATATATAGTTAAATAAATTTATATGAAGTGAAATATCTTTAACAGCGTGGTTTTAGTTACAGCAAAAAGTCTTCCACTTTGTGGATATATCAGAATTTATAAAATTATCTAAAGGTAAACTCTTTATTCTCTAATGCTTTCATTACAATAAGTATAACAACAGAGAATTTACATTTAGATGGAACTTTTTTTTTTAGTTTTGCGATCAATCCTGAGGATAAGCGCATTTTTCTTTTCCTTGAGAAATTATGGGAAATAAGCCGATTTTCATTTATTCTTCTAAGATCCAGATAATAACATGTAGATAAAAATGCCTGTGAGTTCTTTAGAAATCATCTACAGAAATCTTCCCTCATCCTAAGACAGTATTTGAAAACTATAGAGTATCTCTGCTAGTATAATATTACTAATGGTACAAAAGGTATTATAGGCTCAGTTGAGGAAAAGATAAAAGTATGGTCAATAGATATGAGAAAGGTTACATTCACTGTTCGAAAAGAAAAACATGAGTGATCAATTGATATCTTTTAATGGAATAATTAAGGACTATTAATGGGAGTATTTATTTTCTTTTTTACACTTTCATAGCTTGTGTAAGTTTGTTAAAGACCACATGAAAAGCTTTGAATCTGGGTATTTATGTAGTATTATACATAAGTAATGTCTACAGATAAAGAAATCACTGAAAAATTATTTTATTATCCTCCCTGTTAATCAGTTCTTGAGACAGTGCATTTTACAGAGTACTTTCTTCAAAGCACCCTGATTATATAATCACTGATACACTAATACAGGGCAGTGAACTTGTTTAGGCATCTCTGAGACAATGGACTGCTAAATAAATTGTAAAGACATTAATTAATTTTTACCCTCTGGGAAAAACAAAATTCTTTATGAGAAGGCCAACAGATTCAAGAACCTACGGTCTATTTCTAAGTATCACAGCATTTCTGTTAATTAAAGCTGTATTTATGGAGTTTTTCACTTATTGTTACCAAGATGAAGAATTAGATATGTAAGAAGGGCATTTTCAATGCCCAGCACAGGCCTATTTATGAACCTTTTTGGAAACGTTGCTGAAGTTGGAGAGAGAATCTACAAATATCAATCCACTCTCTGGTCTACACTTGAATGTGTTTAGACTTAATATACATGAGATTTAATGGCAAGAGTGACATTTGTGTAACATGAATTAATGAAAGCATAACACACTATGCTACTGTCTCTTTTTTTTCCCTTCCTTAATGACTTTATTTTCTTTGAATGGTATAATTGACCATCTCCACAATTACACTGTAAACTCCGGTAGGGCAAGAGTCACATCTTTTGCTATTTTTATATTCCCTCTATCATTTCAAATAAGATTGAATTGCACTTGATAAATACTTTTGTAAATCACATATTACTTGGAACTATCCCCTACTGCATTTATTAATAGCAAAATACTTTGGATTACTTAATTTCCCGAGTGACTACTAAATATCACACATTGTATTAGGAACTGAGAATATGAATTAACTAGATATTTACTAAGTAACTAAAAAAATGGGATATGCTCACTTATATAGTACATATGCTTACTATTGTGCAATTCTATATTCACCACCCAAAGTCAAAAAATACTCCCAAATAATCTTAGTATTACTAATGCTTTCATGTATATAATGGCAATGTTCAATAAATACAATTTAACTTGATACTTGGTTGATAGTGTTCTGTAGGTTAGGCAAATGATAACTGTATTTCCTGTTGGACAGACAGGACAGGTATTAATCCCTGCATTAGATAAGGAACACAGGCACTAAATAGTATCTCTAAGCCCATATGAGTAACAAAGCCCGAGCTAAAACCCTGGTGTACAGATCCTAATCCAAGCCCTTTTCCAGGACATCACTATAGCATGTTCCTTCCTTGTATACAGCTCTGCCTGGATCCCTTTAACCTCCATTTTCAGGGCCACTGAACCTTGATTTCATTCCAGACTTTGGCGTAGAGGGAGACTCCTGTGTTCATTTGCTTGGGAAGGTTGGGCTAGACAGGGGTCCTCAAACTTTTTAAACAGGGGGCCAGTTCACTGTCCCTCAGACTGTTGGGAGGGCCGGACTATAGTTTAAAAAAAAAACTATGAACAAATTCCTATGCACGCTGCACATATCTTACTTTGAAGTAAAAAAAAAAACAAATAGGCAAAAACACCTGCATGTGGCCCATGGGCCATAGTCTGAGGATGCCTGGGCTAGGACAGGAATGTGGGTTTTTATTTATAAAAGCCAGCCCTCCCTCATATGTTTGCCAGACCATTATTCTTGTACTCTCTCTAATCTTATTCACAAACATTCACATATACACATACACATAAACATACACACACACTTACGCATATATAGACACAGAGACATACACATAAACACATATGCACACACATGTACACACACAGTCACACACTCATACACAGAAAGAACAACTACATTGTAATATCTTTCCAAGTTTCAAATTTTGAGGGATTCCAAGAAGAAAAACATAAAGAGAAAGAGGAAGAAGAAGAAGAAAATGGGATCAGAATGAATGGAGGAAGAACATCAGAAATCCTAGCCTAAAGAAACATGGTTCCCTACAGCTTCCCAAAGAAGCTACACAGATATTAGAAGATCAAAGTAAAAAATACTGGTATGAACTGAATGTGTTGCCCTCCCACTTCCAAAATTCATATGTTGAAGTCTTAATCCTAATGTGATTTTATTTGGAGATAGGATATGAAAATAGGTAATTAAGTTTAAATGAGATCCTAAGTGTTGGATTCTAATTCAGTAGGACCGTTGCCCTCCTAAAAAGAGGAAGAGACACCAGGGATGTGCATGTACAAAGGAAAGGCCATGTGGGACACAGAGAGCAGTCACCCTCTGCAAGCCAAGGAGAGAGACTTCCATAGAAAGCAGTCCTGCCCGTAGCTTGATCTTGGACTTTTAGCCTCCAGTATTGTGAGAAAATAAATTCTATTATTTAAGCCACTCAGTCCCTGGTCTTTTGTTATGGCAGCTCTGGAAGAATGATACAAATATTATGGAAGGTTGTGAAGAATTTTTCAGGGTAACTCATTCGGAACACCTGGGAGATTTGGGAACTCCAACCCATTGCTCGTATCTCCCAGCAGTGGCTACTGCTTCCAAACACAGCTGCTCACAGAAGTCGCTTTTTCTCTCAGGATAAAATCAAGGAACTGCTGTCTAAAGAAAATTGAACATCTGCCTGTAAAAAGATAATCATAAGATAATTACAGCCTGAAAAGGAGGTAGTGTCACACTTAGGGTTACCCAGTGCAATAGAGTTGTTTTCAACCTTGGCTGACTATTAGCATCATCTAGGGAGTTAAAAAGTACTAATAGCTGGAATCCACCCACAAAGATTCTGATTTAATTGGCGTTTGTTGTGGCTTGAACATCAAGATTTCTAAAAATCCTTCGTGGAATGGTAATGTGTTGTCAAAGTAGAAAACTCCTGCCCTGCAGGGAAGTCTACTTTTCTACATGCCTGACCTACACAGACAGCACTTGTTGCTCATTCTCCCAATGAAAGAAGTCTGTAGCAAAAACAGTTTATACGTATAACAGCTGTGGAAATTCCTTATTTTGTCCTATACTGAGCAGCAAAAGCTTTCATGCATAAATATAAATGGATAACCAAGAATCACCACACTTCTTAAAACAATCAATATCATGAAAAAAGAAAGTTGAGGATGTGAAAAGAGAACAATTATCCCTGCAGGACATACATAACTCAGCGAAATGGACAAAAGTCAGATTTCTCATTACTCTTTAGAAAACTGTTGCTGTGTTTATTATCTAGTCTTATAAACCCCATCTCATCCAACTTCACATGTACTTAGGAAGAAAGCTACCAATCATATGCACCCATAAAAGACCGATTTGGAAGTGTCTCTCAGCCTCTTCATTTTTCCCAGTGTGCTCTACAAATATAACCATTCTTATGTGCACCATGACATAAAAACTTACTTATACATATTTAAGTAAATATTTGAATATAGATACTTATATATTTAAGTATTAACATAAATATATTTCTATTGGCAAATATTTAATTATAATAAGGAAGTATAGTTAATTTTTAAGTATAATATGCTACTCATTAAAAAGTTATCCTTATAGAAATATATACTGAAGAATTTAAAGATGGTCCAATTTGATATCCAGATTTGTTTTCAAATAATCGAGTGGTATTAAGGATATGGGTGGGAATATAGATGAAGAAAGACTGAGTTGAAAATCGTTAAAGCTGGGCTTTGTGTAGGGTTCATTATTCTGTTCTTTCCACTTTAGCATAAACTTAAAATTTTCCAAAATAGAGATATTTAGAAACAATGTTTGTTTGTTTGTCTTAAGGCCAAAAGGTATCATACATGAGACATGATATTGAGTGAAAAGCAGGTGAACGAGTTGATCCTTTTACAATCTTCTAGGGAAAGATTAAAGCCAGAATAAATAATCTGAAAACTTTTTAGGTTAATTATTTCATCAATTTACAAGTACCCAGACATCATAGTTTCCCTAAACAGAATTTACTAAATGCCTACTTATTTACAGACTTTATTTCACCGTAAAATAATGATTGTATCCATTTCTACTTTTTCAAGGTCTTGCCTCCTTGAATTTACTCCCTTTTTAACTGTCCTTAAACTGCCACTCTATCGCTGCATCATACCTTTTTGTCTTTACGCATCACAATTCTCACCTTCCTTGACCAAAAAAACAAAACAAAGCAAAACAAAAACCTAAACTGAGCTTAGTTTCTTTTTTAATGATTGTTCTTTATTTTTCTAGGTCAAATGACCCTTCTCCATGCATTGTTTATATCCTTTCCCTCACTACCCACGACTTCCTGGGTGCCCTACAATCTGTCTTCTGCAAAAATATTATTTCTTCAAAAAATAATTATTTGTCACTCACTCTTGGTTACTGATCTATGCACTGTAGAGATAATTACTTACAAAAATAGCTCCTGCCCTCATAGATATATTCTAGCTCTCTTTAAGGATGTTAATGATTTTATAATCATAATGACCTCATTCTTGCTGTTACATACATTTGACACCACTGATCACTCTGCACCTTTTCCCCCTTAATGTTATATTTGTCTCTGATGCTTTTTATATTCCTCCTTCTAAAACCTAAATGTGAGCCTTATCCAGTATTTTGACTTTGGCCTTTTTACATCTTTTCCTACACTTCTTGTTTGCTCGGGGATTTTATTTTCTCATTGCCCAAAATGTGCTAATTCCTGCATGTGGCTAGTCCTATTTCCACATTCACGTCCCATACTTTCAAATGCCAGCCAGGTAACTGTCAGTACCTTCAAGTCACACGTTCACACTTAAACTTAATTTCCTTGCAGAAACAATCTCCTTCTCGGACCCTAGCATTTTCCTTATTGTCATCATCACTGTTAACACTGTTAATTCTCTCTCAATTTCAAATTCTGTCAGCTCTTTATTCTCAACTAATTATATGTTTTCCTATCTTTATATTTCCACTTCTGTCATCCAGACTCACTTATGGGCTATTGTGGATGCCAAGGCAACTCATCTAGAATGTAAATATTCTTCCAAACCAGGCTACTCTTCGCATCCATGCAAAGTTAATATTCCTAATTGGTGACTCCGGGTCCTCCAAGTAATCAGAGGTTTCTTCATTTCCTTTTAGTTTGTCATCAAGGGCTATCTGCTTTCTTCCCCAAATTGCATTTCTGATTTTAATTCTTATGTTATTCTTCTACGGACTCTGTGGTCTTTTACCTCAAATGTGCTTTGGGTATTTTAAATGTCAACATTTGGTTGTATCATTGTTTTAGTATGACCTCTAATTTTTTGTTAATAGCAGACACTATATGCTGGGTAAAAGGGACTGAGGTAAATAGACCTTTAGGATGAGGTTTTATGCTTTTCTTGCTGGGAGTAAGATTGTGTTTACTGGTTGCTATAGCTGTAGGTGTCAAAAGGTAAAAATTCCTCTGGCGTCCTTGTCTGTGTCTTTCTTGTTGTATTTGAGTTTCCCTGGAGGCTTCTTCTTACATAAGGACTGAAAGATGATCTTTCAGTTGTATTCCTCATTATTATACATCATTTATTAAGTCTTTCTTCATCTCCCAGATTTAAGCCATCTTTCATTTATTAAACTACACAGCATTTATGATCTATACCAATATTTAGCAACATGTGCCCACAAAAACCCAAATGAGCCGTAAATTATTATTTTATTCCCACTTGGTAGGTGAATGAATATGAGACACAGTGGGGATTTAGGGGTGTTCCCAAAGTCACAAAGCTTATCAGTATCATAGTTTGGTTTTGAGCCCAGGTAGTCTGGTTCAAAGCTTGTTCTCTAAACAGTCCATATTGTTAGCTTGTATTGTAAGATTCTTTTGGGGTTTGCTTCCTATTTTCCTAGCCATATCTTGTCCATCTCTCTACGTGCCAGTGGGAGACATAGTGCCTTCTCTACTTCTCCATAGTAGTTATTCAATCAATAACTTGCAATTAATTGTCTTATTTCCACTGGTAGAGTCATCTTTATATCTATTCTCTAAATTTCCCAAGAGAGCAGCACTAATTCGCAACTGTGTTCTAAGGACTTTATGTGTAGTATGTCATTTAATTTTTACCACAGCCCCATGAGGCGAAAGTACCTACTATAATTATCTCTTACTGCTTCTGAGTCCTAGAGAATTTAAATAGGTTGCCCAAGGTCACACACCTAATAGGAGGTAGAGTTGGGATTCCAGTCAAAACCCATAGCTTCAATGCCTGAGGACTTAACCAGTGGACAGTCCTACTTACAGCCTCTGTTCATTACATATTCATTAGAGGAGCCTGATAATACCTTTTTCAGTTTCAATGAAAATAAGTATTCTATTCTTATTTGCTTTCCACGCTCCTTTAGGTAAAAAGGATGTGAAATCTAAATGAAGTCAAAGCTCTTCTAAAGTAGTTACCACATATCATTTACCTACATAAAAGGGTTTATAATTTCTTTTATTAGTTTTTCCTTCATGCATGACTATGAAACGAGTTTCCTTTGTAATCTCAATTCAACAAATAAAATCAAGTTACAGAAATTAAGACAATGCATGTTTCCAAAGGCATCCTGACCAATAAATGACCCATAAAGAGTTTCTTCAGGGTTCTCTAAGTATGAGGATTAAGAGATTCAAAAATTTCTTATTTCTACCTGGATTTATAGGGAGTGCCAACCAATTTCATTTATATATCATCTTTGTGTGATTGAGGTATTCTTGCTGCCGAATATATTAGGAGCTTTCAAAATAAGATGATTCTACCTTGTGTTGGCATGCCACAACCAGAAGCTTCATTTTTATATAAGATTAATGTGTACTGAGAGGGAAAATTCATAATATAACATTAAAATGAGACATTCTGGTGAAAAGTGTTTTTTATTTAAATAGGTAATAATTCATCCCAAAAGAGAATAATGTCTAAAAGATGAACTATTGGAAATAAAGAAAAATCATACTCTAGTCATTGTGTAGGTCTTCAAAATACAAATAGAAATCATGTAATCACAGATATTTTTGTCACATGCTTTGAGAAAATTTCATTCAGGTTCTGAGACACTGTGTCTATAGTTTCCATTTTGACAACTTTGAGGAAACTTTTGTTCTCTCACTGAACGTGTACACATTCCACAGCCTTTAAAGATTGCAGACACAAATAGCCAGCACGTTGGAAATCTGGGGAGGGGGACAGGGAAGGAAAGCACAAAAAGAGATTGAGGGCATTTCAACTGGTAGTCATTACATACCCTTCTATTTAGAGTGAGGGACAGGCAGAAATTATAGAGGATGTAGAGGCAGGTTGAGTAAGTCTGATGATGAAGGGAGCTTTTGCTATTTCGAAAGAGAAGCACATTGCATAGCATTGTCAAAAACCATTAGGCACCTTTATTTTATGAACAGTAAAAAAAAAAGAAAAAGACTAAAATTGCCTTCAATTTAAAGCAAGGAGTGAATTCATATCACTTGAAGTGGGAAATTGTCTTTTATGATTTGACCCTACTACAAGTAAGTATGATTCTTCACAGGGCACTGGAGCTGTAAAAATATAGCTTTCTTTTAAAATTATTAACTGTCCTTTTTGGAAAAAAAAAGTCAAATTGATTATCTTATAGTACAATAACTCAATGAAGCATTTTGAAAATCTCAAGATTTTAGCTAATCACACCTAAAAAACAAATTAGAATCTTTACTCTCTGCTCTGAAAAAGAATTTTCATAATGCATAGCAATGAATTCTGAATGTGGCTAACATATTTTTGATATCAAGTAACCATTGTCATTTGAGGAAAGTACACTTTATCATGCTGAATTTACACTATTTGTATTTGACATTAAGTGGCCCCAATTTGCAAAAGTGTGTGTATTTCTTCAAAAAGTTTTTAAGTAAAAATTGAATATTAATTGAAAACCTCTATCAGCACTTGATTTTTGTTAATTAAGATGCAGCATGTAAAATCTGTACCCTAGGACTCTTAAGGACTTGTAATCATAAAACCTGTATAAGCAAAAGTGAAGTATTAAACTAAAAGCATACAGAAAATATTTAGGATCAGAGAGTGGGGGGAAAGGTAAAAATCAGACATATTTTAATGAACTCCCTGTTCCAGCATACATTTAGTAGTAGTTCATTAAGGTATGATAGATTTTAAAAAGTTATTGAATGCATTCTAATATATGAGAGTTAAATATCTTTCAGAATGGAAAATAGTAAGCTGTAAAACAGTCCATAATCAAACAAATTTAAAAAATTGCTATAAATATCTGTACTATGACTGTTATTGATCATTTCACAGAGTCACATATAAAATGAATAAAGGGAAGTGGTTTAATGATTTACCATTAAATTCTAAATATTTTGTGGCAGTTAATACTTTTCAGCTTTATTATCTGCATTAACAAATTCTGCACTTGGTGTGGGACATTGACCTTCTGCAAGGATTTTGCTAGATATAAATAGGTAATTTTCAATAAAGCTACTAAGAGTTTATAAATGTTTGAAAGTGGGTCTAGTCTGAGCTTGCTAGATAAAGAATGAGTCTATTTCTAAAAGTATAATTTCATGTAAGGTGTTATGACTTTGAGATAAAGTACATAGTTTCTGGATAATTCATATATTTCTATTTTAATTTTAAGAAGCTAAGCAACTTTTCACCTTTATTATTCTCAAAATAAACATACGGCACCAGAACAAGTCTGTCCCCCTTACAAAGTCAAATTTAGATATGCTAGAGTTTCAGAATTGAAAATTGCCAAAGATGAAATTTGCAATGATATTTTCTGCATTTCCAGGCAAACTTTTGCATTCTTAAACTTTAAAATGAACATAATTTCACATTGACACACATTAATACCTCAGCCAGGAATCAGCTTTCTGACTTTTGTGTTAGACTGCGGGTTCTATAAGACCAAAACTGAATTTGAAAATTAGAAGATGCTAGGTGGGTTATACTTTGAACACTCAGCCCAGAGTCCCCTAACTAATAATTGGAATTACTAGCTTTGATGTTGAGCCTTATATGACATTGTTTGTCCTATACTGAAATAAACATGCTGCAATGAAATGGTAGATTATCATTCCCACTGAATTTTTTTTTACATTGTATATCATGATAGAGCCTTAAAATGCAAACATTACATTATACAACATCCCTTTTAATGATGTCATATCTTTGCTAAGATGGTTTTCATAGGTGCTACGATAAAAGTAAGTATTGATGAAAATAAATGTGGACTAGGAAAAGAAGGAAGTGATGTTCAGTCTGATTTCACGTTTTGAGAATGTGTCTAGTGCCCACCAGACACACATTCCGTTAGGAAAAAATTGTGGCTGCTTAAGAACGAAATAATAAAAGTGTTATCATTTTCATTTGTGTGTACTACTTTTTCAAGTGCCTGCAAAGTTGTTAGACTATTAATGAGTATTAAGTGGTTTGACTTAAGTACTTAATAAGCATAATTGAGATACTGCATCTGGCCTGAGGAATCATGAAAAAGTGACTGGGACTTTAAGGATGCTGTCACTTGAGTCACTTTAGGAGCCTGCCGGGCATGGCAGTGGACAGAGCCCTTGATTAGATTTAATTCGGCTGCTGCGCAAACTTAAAGCTAGCCTTTTAAAATTAAATATTACATTAAAATTATTCAAAAGAAATATCTGGATTAAAGTTATAATGAATTAATACTTATGTAGTTAGAGGAATAAATTTCCTGAAATACAAGGTTTTAAATCAGAATTCAGTTTCTAACTTCGCAAATTGGTTAAATTTGTGTCAATGAACCCAATTAGTACTTTTCCTACTGTTCTAAATATTTGACTTTCAACATCAGGTTAGTACTACAGCATGGATAAAGAAATATTTAAAGTCTGAGTTAAACAGGATCTGCTTAGGAGATTGAAGTCCATTAATTCTTATTATGTATGTTATACCATTTAAGAGCTGAACTATAAAATATAAAGGTTTTATACAAACATACTGGTTAATTAACTACTTATTTGGGATAAGTGCAAGGCTATTTCTTCACATCCAATAGAGGATGAATAGGTTCCATATTTTCAATTAAGCCTTAGCTATATAAGAAAAGTTATTATAACTCTTGGGTTATACCATATTTTTCTTATTCAGGGTAATATTTTAAAGTTTGTCTGATAAAGTGCAGTCTAAATGCATTGGAAATGCTCAAGTGTGTAAAAGGCAACAGGATGAGGAGAAATCCAGATGTTCTTATTTAATTAAAGATAGCATGGATTTAAAGAAAGCATTTTTAATGAATAAGCTAAAGTTCTTAGTAGATTGGACAGATGGAGTCTAGGTATTTCTTGGCTGTGCATGTCATGTGTGTTGTTATTTTCCAAATAAGAAGACAAAGAAGTCCTATTCCTGGAATAAAATGTGAAACTTAGAAAACTTTTTTGTGACCACATTACAAATAGTGCATTCAGTTTTCCTAACCCAGTATTTGGTAGCACATACAATATATTTCCAATCACAATGCAGCCAGAAAACAGCTTACTAATGTTTCAGGGAGACTTTTCAAGTTGTTTCCACTTGTACTCTTTTGTATTGGGAAAAATTTTGCTGCCGCAATAATTCTCAAGAGTTGTTTTTTGGTTATTTGTCTTGATTGCTTTTTTTTGCCAGAACCTTATAAAGATTTCTAAGTGAAGAGAGGTATTTTCAGTAAGGAACTCTTTTTAATAGCTATAAGTCATTCCCTGTTTCCAGTCTAGCATGTAAGCATCTTGGAAGGCATGACCAAACTGAAAATCAGCAACTCTTCTTGACCCATTAGAGCTGTGGTCCCCAACCCCCATACTGGTAGGTGGCCTGTTAGGAACTGCACAGCAGGAGGTGGGCAAGCAAAGCTTCATCTGTATTTACAGCCACTCCCCATAGCTCATATTGCCTTCTGAGCTCCACCTCCTATCAGATCTCCCCCCTTACCCTTCATGGAAAAATTGTCCTCTGTGAAACCTGTTTCTGGTGCCAAAAAGGCTGGGGACCACTGCTTAGAGAATTGAGTTCACAGGGCAGATTACTACCCTCAATATGGAAGAGATAGACAGCCAGAAACAGAGAACGACAACTTACTGGGGCAGAAGCCCCCAAACAGAAACATCTCTGGGAACAAGAATCAGGTTAGGAAATCATAATCTGTAAATGACAAATTGCTATAGGCTTAATGTGGACAAGTTTGAGTGATAAAAATTTAAGGAAGACCCAGTCTTAGGGGGGCCCACATATTTTTGTGAATTATATGTTCAGAAGCTCTACTGGGTTCTCACAGCAAAGATCAGAAAAAAATCCTCTCAGATGTCAGCCAGGGAAGAGGGAAAGTAGCCATGTAGAAATATTCCTAGAGCATTCTGTTCTTGTTAACAAGGCCTAACTGGCCTAGAGGAATGGAAATCACAACTGTGTTATAAGAGATGGGGAGGGGGATGAAATGGGAATATTCTGTTATGCAGTACTTGCATGACTTCTGAAGTGATATTAGAAAGAGAACTTGGGTTAGGAGTTGTAATGTGTACTACAAATCCAAGATCAACCAACAGGCAAAGTAAAAAGAAAAAATGTATTATTGATATGCTAGAAGAGGAAAAAAATAAAATCAATTGAAGCCAGAGAAGACAGAAAAAAAGCATAGAAGAAAAAAGAAAGAAGTAATGAATAGAAAACAGTAACAAATGTGGGACATACTAATCCAACTATATCAATAATCACCTTAAGTGCTAATAGTCTAAATTCACTAATTAAAAAATAAAGATAGATTTAAAACAAAAAGAAGACTAAACTATATATTGTCAGTGATTTAAAAGAGACCTACATTTAATATAAACATACAGATGGATTAAAAATAAAGGGATGGGCTGGGCATGGTGGCTCACACCTGTAATCCTAGCACTCTGGGAGGCCTAGGCAGGTGGATTGTTTGAGCTCAGGAGTTTGCAACCAGCTTGAGCAAGAGCGAGACCCCATCTATACTAAAAATAGAAAGAAAGTAGCTGGACAACTAAAAATATATAGAAAAAATTAGCTGGGCATGGTGGCATATGCCTGTAGTCCCAGCTACTTGAGAGGCTGAGGCAGAAGGATTGTTTGAGCCCTGGAGTTTGAGGTTGCCGCTGTGAGCTAGGCTGATGCCAGGGCACTCTAGCCCAGGCAACAGAGTGAGACTCTGTCTCAAAAATAAATAAATAAATAAATAAAAATAAAAATAAATAAATAAAGAGATGGAGAAAGATCCACCATGCTAATGTTAGTCAAAAGAATGTAGTGATTCAGACATAGAAGACTTTGGATCAAGGAAAATTATCAGGGATAAAGAGGGAAATTATTATGCATAATGATAAAGAGATCATTACTATAAGAAGACAAAACAACCCTTAATGTGTAAGTGCCTAACATCAGAATATCAAAATACATAAAGCAAAACCTGATAGAACTTCAAGGAGAAATAGATGAATCCACTATTATAACTGGAGACTCAAACCCATCTATCATTAATGGACAGATCCAACAGGCAGAAAGTCAGGAAAGACAGTTGAACTAAACAGCACCATCAATCAACGGGACCTAATAGTCATCTATAGACTACTTCATCCAGCAACGCAGAATATACACACTTCTCAAGCCCACATATACAATCAGGACACTCTATATCTAGACCATAAAACATAACCTAGCAAATTTTAAAGGAATAGCAATCATACAAGGTATTCTGTCAGACAACAATGTAATTAAGGTGGAAATCAGCAACAGAAAACTCCCAAATGCTTGAAGAGTAAATGAAAGACTTCTAAATAACACATGGGTCAAAGAAGAAGTCCTAAGAACATTTTTTAAGTATTTTGAACTAAATTAAAAATATGTATAACATTATTTGTGGGTTTCAGCTAATGCAGTGTGTACAGGGTAATTTTTAGCATTGAATATACACATTTGAAGAGAAGAAAGATCTAAAATCAATAATCTAAGCTTACATCTTAGGAAAAATGAGGAGTGGCTGAATCCAAAGTAAGCAGAAGAAAATAAAAAATAAATATTAGGGCAGATATTAATGAAATTGAATTAAGAAATCAATAGAGAAAAATCAATGAAACTAAAAGCCAGTTATTTCAAAGACCAATAAGATTGAAAGCCTACTAGCCAGGTTAATTAAAAAAAGAAAGAGAAGACACAAATTACTATCAGAAATAATTAATATCCAAAATAAAAGAAGGGGTCATTATAACTGATCCCTGGGTACTGAAATGATAGTAAAGGAATGTTATGAACAACTCTATGCCCACAAACTTGGTAACCAGATGAAATGGAAAAATTCCTTCAAAATGCAATCTACCAAATCTAACAAGGATAAATAAGCTATCTGTATTGACCTCTATCTATTAAAGAAATTGCATAAGTAATTAATAATCTTCCACAACTGAAAGCCACAGGCCCATATGTTTCACTGTAAATTCTTCCAAGCACTTAAAGAAGAAACTGTAAGAGTTCTCTAAAATCTATTCCAGAAAATAGAAACAGAGGGAACACTTCCTAACTTATTGTGTGAGACCAGAATTACTCTGAGACCAAACATAAAAAAGACATTATAAGAAAGGAAAAGTACAGACCAACATATCTCATAAACATAGATACAAATCCTCAACAAAATATTATCAATTCTAACTGAACAGTAAAAAGAAAAAAAACTTATGCACCATGACCAAGTGGAGTTTATTCTGAGCATGGTGAGGTGGTTCAGTATTCAAATATCAATACAACCTATCACATGAACAGGCTAAAGAAGACTGATCACATCAATAGATGCAGAAAAAGCATTTGACAAAATCCAACACTCGTTCATAATAAAAATCTCTTGGTAAACTAGGAATTAAGGAGCACTTCCTCCACTTGATAAAGAACATCTACAGAAAACCTACAGCTAACATCATTCTTAATGGTGACAAACCAGAAGCTTTCCTGGTAAGACCAGGAACAAGACAAAGATGCCTGCTCTCAACACTTCTATTTAGCAGTGTGCTGGAATTTTAGCTAATGCAATAAAACAAGTAAGGAAAACAATAGCACCCAAAAAAGAGAGAAGTACATAGATATAAATCTAATTAAATAAGTTCAAGATCTATATGAGAAAAACTATGAAACTTTGATGGGAGAAATCAAAGAAGATCTACATAAATGGAGAGATACTATATGTATATGGTTAGGAAGACTCAATATTTTAAAGATGTCATTTCTTCCCAACTTGATGTCTAGATTCAATGCAATTCCAATCCCAGCAAGTTATTTGTAAATATTAACAAACCAATTCTAAAGTTTGTATGGAAAGGTGAAAAACCCAGAATAGCCAATACAATATTTAATAATGCATCAATATTGGCTGATTAATTGTAACAAATATACTGCACTAATAACGCAAGAGGTTAATAATAGGCTAATTTGGGGGGATGAATGGGTTAGGGTATATGGAATTCTTTGTACTTTTCTTCTCATATTCCTTTAAACCTAATAGCTCTGAAAAATAAAGTCTCTTAATTTTTTTAAAAGATAGATGCAAGATTAAACAAACGCTTAGCATCTCCTCTCTATGTGGACTCTGTGAGGACTATAACAGATTGTTTTATTTACCACGAAACCCATTAAAACAATATCCATCAAGAATATGAAAAGGCAAAAAGACCATTGGATAGTATGATGTAATCATCTAACTCTCCTTTGCAATACACTGTGGCCACTTCCACTTTCAACTGTATTCAGGGGAGTCCTGATGAGTTTTCCTTGCACTGAAGAAGTAAATGCTGGGGAGATAAAGGTAACTAATGCATAGTCTGGTTATTTGGAGGATACTCAGTTTAACTGACAACAAGTGCTTCAAAAAGAAAAGCTTCAGAAAAAGAACCCTGTTGTACTATTAACTAACTCACAGCTATTGATTTAGAAACATATCTGAGTAACAACACTAAAATGGCACAAGGAAAAAAGGATCCTGTTTTTTTGTTTTTGTTTTTGTTTTTGAGACAGAGTCTTGCTCTGTTGCCTGGGCTAGAGTGAGTGCCGTGGCATCAGCCTAGCTCACAGCAACCTCAAACTCCTGGGCTCAAGCAATCCTACTGCCTCAGCCTCCCGAGTAGCTGGGACTACAGGCATGCGCCACCATGCCCGGCTAATTTTTTTCTCTATATATTAGTCAGCCAATTAATTTATTTCTATTTATAGTAGAGACAGGGTCTCGCTCTTGTTCAGGCTGGTTTCGAACTCCTGACCTCGGGCAATCCTCCCGCCTCAGCCTCCCAGAGTGCTAGGATTACAGGCGTGAGCCACTGCGCCTGGCCTAAAAAGGATCCTTTAACTAGAAAATACTTTAATAGCCTCAACTTGGAACTACAAATGAATATTTTGCTTAAGGAAAAAAAAAAATATATATATATATATAATATTCTACTCCAGTAAAAGCCTCAAAGAATAGTGGTTATGATGAATTTTTAACAATGTCAACAGAAAAAAATACAATTATTGTTTAAATACAGAAATCTTTCACATGCTAATGTAGCTGAGTAGAATAGAAGTTATCTATTGCTCAGAAAAAAATAATGTGATGACTCCCAGAATCACATTTTGCTTTGCAGTATAGCCATTCACTACTGCTCTGGTCAGTGTGGGAACCAGAGCAACTGAAAATAAGGTATTAATACAATACCAATCAGTCCCAATACCTACTATGTACCAGCATACAAAGAACTCTATTTACAAATTAGAAGCAAATTGGAAGGAAAGGAATATAACCTCATAGTCAAAACAAATATGTGATTGTATTATGCACATAATCATAGTGACACTCTTTTTTTGGTTCAAAAGAATTAAATGTTATTGATATATGACTCACTCAAAGAATATGAGTTCTGCAGGAGTGTATGTGTGTGTGTGTGTGTGTCTGTGTGTGTGTGTGTGTGTGTGTTTAGGGAGAAAATGATAGTTGTGCATGGTTGAAATCATTCTGCCCCATATTATAAAATATTTTCATTGCACTGAAAAAATTGTATTAATCTATTTCAAGGTAGTGGCAAGCAATTCCTGTATGTCAACTCATCTGGGCCCAAAGGAGGAGGCACTGCAAGAATCACTACCTCCAGATACTTCCCAGCCAGCCTCGGCATGTGTACGGTTCGGTTCTGGTTCTACATGGTTGATCCCAGGAGCATGGGGGTATTAAAGGTACGGAATGACAGAGATTTGTGTTCACTGAAATGTGCATGACATATGTTTAAACATTCTTTTCCCTTTTCCTGTTTGTTTGTCTTTTGCCATCACTGATACCATTAATTTCTCATTTCTTTCTGGGGCAATGGGACTTTGGCAAGCAGCGCTGTCATTCATCTTAATCTCATTCAAGATTTAGCTCATTGATGGCTGCCACCTGAACTCAATTATGGTGCATGCTGTTTAAAAGATTATCTGGTGAGAAGAGGAGTTTGGGCAGATTCCACATGTATCTTCCAATAACAACTTAGCTGAGGACAGTAAAGAAATGTGATATGAGGTTGATAATGATGAAGAGAATTTTCTACCCTAAACAAAGTAAAGGCGAATCAATTTTAAGACTTTAGATACATAATCAGCTCACAGTGAAAACAACATGCCTGTGCCATTTTTAACTATTTAAGGCAAGAATCTGCACCAAGCACAGATGCCTTTAAAGTTGCTACATTTATATTTCTCATTGTGTGAATGATCAAGGAGTTTTTCAATCCTTGTGAACCAATTTTCAGATCTTGGTTTCTAATTAAATGATTACATATCAGCACAAAACATTCAGTGTTATTGCCTTGCATCTTGTTTGAATAAGTACAATTGGAACTTTTATCTTTATCTCAAACATTGTCTTTTGTAAATAATAACTGCTATTATTAAGTGCATCCTATCTTTCAGGGCATGTATTATAAACATTGTATGTTATCAGTTTTAATTCTCTTATTCACCTGATGAGGTAGGTGTTAAATTTTTTTTTCCAATTTTACCATGAAGAGACACATTCAAAGAGGCTTTGTAACTTTTCCAAGATTATACAATTAGCCAAAAATCTGATTTCAAAAATCTGATATCTGTTACCCAGTGTTGTTTCTCAGGTTCTCTGTGGGCTAACAAAGAAGGCTAAGGAGAAAAACAGGGAAAGGAGAGAAATGAAAAAGGCTCTATCAGGTCTGGCCATTTACAGCAATGGGAATTCTTATCAAGTAAAAGTATAAACATGCAAAGAAAGTAGGGAATGCATACTGATGCTATGTGAATGTCTGTTTTCCCAAAAAGAATCCAACTGAAAACAACAAAGAAAACGAGATTCATTTTTAACAGTTTAGGAATATATAAGTAAATGCAGAATGGGTAAAAATTTTGGAACTTTTTTCATAGTTTTACATACAATATGTGAATATTCAGTAGGCTACCTGTTGGTTATGCTAAATTTTATCCAGAGTAATGTGTAGCCATTGAGATTAAAGAGTAATCTATGTCAGCATCAAATATTAGACATTGTTAAACATAGATTGCTATTATTGAAGAGGACACTGGTCTATGGTTGGTTGTTACTCATGGAAGCAAATACCAATGGAAAGGCCACCAGACCTTTCAGTAGAATGCAAGCAGATTTCAATCACTTTCTAACAAAATGTTGCTTCCTCAATTCCAAAAAAAGCACCATCCATCTGTCCTTGAGCTGTTCTCCAGCTCATGAGTCAGCTCCTTTAGTCACCTAGGTAAATGGCCTTCCACTTCTAGCCACATTTCTGCAGACAGCCTTTGAAACAGAAATGTTGGCCTCAAGTCTTGATATCTGATCCCTTGCTTTTGGTGCCTACTGGTTTTGCTAGCTAGAGGGCAGCAGTTAAGTGCGAAAATAAATGCTTTTATACCATGGGTAGTCTTCAGAGAGATCTATTGGAAAGAATAGCAGCAGGAGATTGATTGATAGGCTGATATCTGGGTTTTTGTACAGAATCCCCCTCCCAGACTCCAGATGGTCTTGGCAGGGTTGACTCTCACTTTCATGGGTGACCTTGGGGTTATTGGAGGCCAACTTTCCCGACATGGGGAGAGAGAAGGTCTGAGAAAGAAGCAAGCTAACACACAGAGGAACAAGCTTAAAGAAAGAAGAAGAAACAGAAAGGTACCTGCCCTGTTGAAATCCTGGATACTACTTACTTTGCCTGAGCCAGAAAAATCATCTTTTTTGTTACTTGCTACTGAAAACGTCCTAACATTATAGAAACTCAAGATAAACTGTTTTCATAATGTGCCCTTACATCCCTGATGTATCACAGCAGATGGGGCAAGTCTCATTTTCTCAACTGTGGCTTTGGAAAACCTTGAGCTATTCCCAGACTGAAAATCTTCCTGAGCATGTAGTAATTCTGCATGTGGAGGAGCCAATGAAATCAAAACCCATTCTCTCTACTCTTTAGAATGAGGCTTTCAAAGATCAACATGCTATTCTTTCACATGCAATTTTATGCTTTCTTAAAAATCTCTAATTTGGGTATTATGGTGCTGCATTTTATTACATTTTCTAGGGCAGTGGTTTTCAACTAACATATTGCATCTATAAGAATTACATGGGCAAGTTTAGCAGATGGACCACTCCTGTTAAGGAGTGTGAGAATACATGTTTGTGCATCTATTTTTGCAAGTAACTGATGCCAAAAGTCCAAATAATGTTATTGGGAATTGTGGTGATAAATAACCTATTATTTTTTATGTTAAAAAGAGATCTTAAAAGAATAAAATAAATGATCATAGGTATTGATGGTGTGGGTGGAGAACAGATATTCATTGCTAGGTGGATTTTCAGTTTGCCTTTATGAAGAGCATTTTGGAAATTAAAAGCTTTTAATTTTTATATTATTTACTAAAATATTTCACATGTAGAAAATTATTATAAGGAAATAAAGATAGATATGGACACTATTTTATTTACAAGGTTTTTTAAAATCTCAGTGATGTTTATAATAGTACATATTGGAAACTACCCAAGCATCAAACAGTTGGAATTGGTAAAATATAGTACATTCCTTCATTCTGAAACACTAAGGAACAATTAATTCTGTGAATGAATAATTAGTGATAAAGAAAAATGTTTATAATTCTTTAATGATAAAAGTAGATTATTAAGGGATATGTATACTAGAACGCAATTTTTAAAAAAATTATCTAATTTTGTATGTATATATGTGCATATATCTATATCTATTTATCTATATAAATAGACATGCCTATATATGACAGAGAAAATCATACATACTGCAGTGGTTAGAACAATTATCTATAGATGGCAAGATGAATACATTTTTTGATTATTTTGTAGTATCTCTGTCTCTGTCACTCTTTTTTCTCTCCTGTTTCTCTAGATATTCACATAACTGGCTCCTTGTTTTTTCAAGACATTCAAGTATCATCCTTCTCAGAGGGGCTTCCTTATCATTCAGTATAAAATACTACCAGCAGATGATGAATAATTATTTATCGCAGAAAACTTTTATTTGCTCCAGAGCATGGTATTACAAGTGGAAGCTTTCGCAGTTACCTGTTTCATTTGTTTCTTTTCAACCATATCTGTTATCTATTTGCTTTCAATCTCTTCATAAGAGCACTCACCTCATTCACAAGGTCTCTGCCCTCATCATCTAATCCCCTCCCAAAGGCCCTGCCTTCTAATACCATCACCCAGGGGGTTAGGATTTCTACATATGAATTTGGGGGGATAATAAATATTCAATTCATTGTACAGGGAGAAAAGTTAGAAGATGATTTCACAAGTCCAGGACAGAGAAGATGTGGCTTGGTTTAAAGCAGAGTATAAGGATAAATTAGAAAGCAATATCTACAAATAATGAACAGGACTTAGATCTTCACTGGTATATTAAGATTATTTTCTAAATAAAGCATGCCAAAATTTTATTAGCATATTAATGCAGTGCATCATATAAAGCTAAAGCAGTCAAAGACAACTTGTATAGCTGATGAGATCAAGGTGAAATTCAATTATGATTTTCCTATTATCTTTTAGGATAAAAAAACAAGCTATTCTGATTTATCCCAGCTTTCAAAGAGGTGGGTTGCATAAAGAAATAAAATATTTTATAGGAATTAGGAAGACTTCACTACCTTTTGATAGTAGATGAATGATAATCAGAATAATAAAATGTTCACAGGCATTCATATCCTTTGATTCAAAGGCTCAGGAAATTAGAGAACAATACTAATTTCTACTTAATAATTACTTTATTTTCCAGTTCTGCTGAAACAGAAAAACTTAGAAAGGTCAGTTTCTTTCTGTTTTTCAACTACCTACCTACATGTGAAATTAAAAGCACTCTTTAAAATGGTGGTCATCACCTTTTATCCACATTGCCAAAAGAGCCCTCGGTGAAACCGAGTTCATTTCCCATGAGATTATTTGGTTACAGCAATTCAGCTTCCTATCGCCTATCTTGTTTTGATATTTCATACTGTCTCAGCTAAGTTAGTTAATGACACAGGACAAGAGAATTTCTCTGAGAATGACTAATATCTTTTTATTACTCTAAGCTCATTTTTAAAGAAAAAATGAAAGTAAATAGGTAGCTTTCACAACTTATACTTTTCATAACTTTTTTGCAATTTATATCAGTTTTTAATTGCTCAGGGGAAAAAATGAATTACTTCTGGAAATACTTCCTTCAGTGATAATAGATAAGATAACATATATAATATAGGATTCTATACATATATAAAATAGGATTCTAGATGCCAGTTGTACACAACTCCAAACAGTAGCTTACTGTCTCTATCTTAAAGTTGAGAAGTTCTTAGACCTAAATGGTTTCTAGTAAAATCTATGGCATAAGACATTTAGCATGTAAATGTTCCAGTTCACCATTATTCTTGTGGCCTGGTGCCAATGAGTTTTGTTTTGTTTTGTTTTAATGTAATATTTAGGAAGATGGTATTAAACATAAGCCAAGAAGAAACTTGAAAACAATATCATACTTAATAATATCAGATGGTTACTATATGCCACACACCATTTTAATTTCTTTACCATATGTTAATTGATCTAATCCTCACACCATCCAATGAGGCCAGTACTAACATTATCTGCATCTTAACAGAAGAGACAAATGAGATGGAGGAAGCTTAAGGAACTTGTCCAAGGTCATAGAGCTCCAGGCTATGCTTATAATTACTATACTTTTCTGCTTCTCAGAACAAGACAGCTATGTTTCTAGCATATTTAATGTTTACATTTTCATTATTCAGAACCATCTTTTATTTTCTACAAATAGCTGTTAAAACCTAGCTTTTGAAAAGATACTTTGCATATTTTCTGTTCTACATATTGTAGTTTTCAGCATAAATTTGGTTGGAATTATAAATTTTACAAAAGACAAAAAAGTGACATAATGGTTAGTGAGATGTGCCTCCAAATACAGAATGTGTGTGAGGCTGTGTGGAGGATGCTATAGGTATTTATTTTACTGACAGTTGCCTATGAGACATACCATTCAAACCTTTGTTCTTCTACTTTTGAATAAGCAGTTCAAGGATTAGAGCCACCAAGACAACATCCTCTTTGTCAAACGGATTTAGGTCCTCACTAGTCGCTTTTGGAATCATCTAAAGCTTGTCATTGGCTCTACAGCTATCCTGTTAGAATTGCCAGGATGTTTCAGGAGTCATTCTATTTAAGCTGGTGCAAGAGGAAAGTCTCTTCCCTGTGATGCTCTCAGACCCATGAACTTCTGAATAGGAAGTTTGGCAGAGAAGAAAAAGAGTTCAGGCTGTTTCTTAAATGCAGAAAGATCCTGGGCCTTTGGAGTGTGATGCAGAGACACATGCACCTACAGTGGGAAGGTATTTTGAAATAGAAAGAGCTTTTGATATACCACCGAGCAACTATTCTCACCACCCATAAATAATCAGATGATAGAATAATTGAATAATGAACCAATGAAATATGGTGCATAAAGGGTTCCCAGTAATAGAGGAAATGCACTTGAGATTTATATTCACTTAATCAGGCACGAGGTTATCATTCAGTGCAGTGAGGTAATAATTTACACAGCGATAACCCATGTTAATGAGTTGCTCAAAAGGCTCTGGATATTTCCAGAAGATGTGAATGCATAGACGAGGACCTGGCTCATTTCATCATTTTTGTAAGTGCTACAGAATTTTTTCCAGGCATGTGTTGAGTCAAAAGAGAAGTGGAAAAAAACTTACTTAAAGATTCAAAAAGGAAGAATAGAACAAGTTGAATATATACTTGTAATTACAAAGAAAATGTGTATTCAAAAATTAAATAGGACCTAGTTTGTATACCAAATGCTTAAGGCAATATACACATCAGATTTTCTTGTGTATTCTTTTTCTTTATCATTGATTCTTACTGTAAAGATGCATTTTTATATTTTATAATGAAATTTATGAGGGGAACTATTAGATTTCTGTCTGTAATTTTGTTCTTTTTTAAAGTACATTTTAACTGATTTTCAAAACTAACCAGTTCTCTTTCATTCTTGTTTATGCTGAACTTCATGGTCATTGTTTCCATAAGTGATGTTATGCTGCTCATCAAGGACAGCTTTGGACAATAATATTATTAAATAGTGTTTAAGAGAGGAAACAGTAATATGTGCATGTATCGCCATGTATAAAACAGTAGAGAGATAAGTGTAGTTTTTGAACACACTTGCAAAATTTTTGTCTTCTAAATAGACTTTCAAAAAACCGAGATTGTACCTTAAATTTAAGTATTTCTTACATTTTCAGCAGAAATATGGAAATTAACATACAAAGGTAGTGGTTTTAAATGTGTCACACACACTGGTGCATTGTAATCATATATATGATATGACACAAGCAATATGCTATAGCAATCGTTAAAATGAACTAGGGTAACTTTTAGTGATTTGCTCCCTTTTTAAGAATAGATTCAAGATTCTCTCTATACAATAGCATTGTCCTGGGTTTTAATCTGATATATTTTATTGAATAGAAGAGAAAGGTTAGGTTTGTTCCGGTGTACCAGAGACACTTAGGCTTCTGCAGTAGGGTACACTTACAGGTGTGTCAAGCACACAAACATCATCTATCACATAGTTAGAATCAAAGAACATTTTAGCAAAGATGGGTGTATAGAACTTGACAACAAAGAGATACTTTGGCAGCTGAGGTAGAGCGAACCTTGCTGAAATCTTTCATGGTATTATAGATAATAAAGAAATAAATCTCAGGATGGCAAAAAAACAGTGGCATAGTTTGCTATTAAATTATAAATTAGGATGGGAAGGTACCACATGAAATGCAAAGGGTGACACTCAAGAGTAAGAGCTAATCTAATTTGACCTTCAAAATACACTTTCCCTTCATAATATAATAAAAGTATAAAAAGAAAAGTGACCTCAAGTTGAAGAGTTATGCTGCTAAAAATTAAAATCAAGTCACAGTTTTAAGGCAGAGATGTGGGAATTTGCAAAAGAAGTTATTTCTTACACCTGACTACAGACAGACTAGGTGCGAAGTCACCTTGAGAAAGAACCAAAATCAGCTTTGCTCAGAAGTCTAGGTCCCAAGCTGAATATGACTTCTTACAAAAACCATTTAACATATTCAAAGCTAATGGAACTTTTCTTTTACATTTTCATTCCATGATATCTATCAATCTTTATTTTCCTTATAGATTCTGGCTTTCATACCTTGTTAGGAAGCCCTTTCCTATCATCCAATAGCAAAATATTCCTATTTGTTTAGCTACATAATTCTGATTTCTAAATTAAACTAAGTAATCCACATATAATTTTTTTGTATGTATGAATGGTGAGAGGTTAGAACCTCATGATTATTTCTCCAAATAGGAAGCCAGTTGTTCCAACACCATTAATTCAATTCCTCCAACATGCCTCCATTATCATATGTTAAAATCCTATGTGCATATCTAAATTTTCTTTAGATGTATGAAGGAATGTTAGCTTCTCAGTTGGGTAAAGAGAGAGGTAGATATATAGGGAAGATATATAGGGAAGTGATGAAAACACATGGATAAGTTAAACCACTCACTATTATCTACTTAATTTGTCAATTTAGGAAAAAGGTATTTTTCAATTCTCCACTATAATTATAAAAATCTCTAATTGTCCTCTTCTTTTTGTCAGTCCTAGCTCTTGATATGTTGAAGCTACATCACTGAGTGCTTTAAGCTTCAAAGCAGTTATGTCTCCTTGGGGAATTACAACTGTTATCAGTATTATTTAGTCCTCTGTATATTTCCCCTGGAAATCTCATTTTGTTTGGTAATAAGGATGACTACTGTCTTCTTTTGTTGTTTGCTTCATATCTTCCCCATTCTTTTATTTTTAACTATTCCATTATACTTGGCTTTAGTCATGTCTGTTATAAACAGTGTATATGACTAGATTGTATATTTTTATACAACCTGATCTTGTTTTTTTATAAATCAATTTAATCCTTTTACATGTGTTGTGATTACTATTTCATCATAATATAGACCTATATTTTGTGTTTTCCATTTGTCTTTTTTTCCCCTCTACCTGTGTCTTTAGATGGGTCAATTATATTTCCTTTATTCTTCCTTAAGCCCAAGATTATAAGTTTTAATTGCTGTGTCCCTTTTTCTAAAGTAGACACAATTTTTCTTAAATCTATTTAAAATATTCATTATCATTGAAAGTTAATTGCATACTTCTTAACCTACCCACCACCCAAATACAAGATCGTTGGCAAGATTTATTTGACCTCGCTATCCTCCCAAACTGTTCCATGACTTATTAAAATTGGCTGGAACTAGAGTGTAAATAATTCATCTACTTTCTTGGCAATTATATTCATAAAAATGTCTGAGACTTTATAATTTATCATCATCGAGTAAAACTATATGTTTTACAGTTATCTTTGCTCAAAACTCTTTATTAATTCCTATGCAATCTATTATATTGGATTATTTTTGTTTGATACATATATTAGTTTGCTAGAATTGCCGTAACAAGATACTATAGACTGGGTAGCTGAAACATTAGAAATTTATTTTCTCACAGTTGTAGAGGCTGGAGGTTCAAGATCAAAGAGTCAGTAGGTTTGGTTTCTTCTGAGATCTCTTTCCTTGGCTCGTCAATGGCCACCTTCTCACTGTATCCTCACATTTCCTCTGTGTAAGTACAGCTCTGGTGTTTCCATATCCAAATTCCCTCTTTCAATAAGGGCACCATTCAAATTTATTTAGGGACCACTCTCATTTTAACTTAATCACCTCCTAAAAGACCCATCTTAAAAAACAGTCACATTCTGAGGGATTACAGTGTAGGGCTTTAATAAATGCACTTTGGGGGAAGACATTCATCCCTTAACAATATGTTTTGCTCATATGCATTTCATGTAAGTATATATGTGCTAACCTTCTGGAGTTCCTGATTGATTGAAGAAAAAATCATGTGTTCATATTGGAAAAATAGTCTGATTGAATAGAGATTTCTGGATTCAAAATTATTTTTCCTTGAGTATTTGAAGATGTTGCAACATTGTATCCTAATATGCAGTACAATACCTGCTTCCTTTGTAGAAGACTGACGTCTAGCTGATTATTTTTCCTCTAGGACTTTTAAGCATCCTACTTTTGTCTCTGAAAGTAGGTAAAATATTATTTTTATTCCCTGAAGTTCATAAATTTCCCTCGAAATTTGGTGGGCTCTCATCATTTTCTTTTTGACCTCAGGCAGATTTTCATCTGTAACTTATTTGATTATCTCCTTCTAGGAAATGTATTATACAGGTCTGAAAACTTTATGCACAGAGTTTTCATCTCTTAGTCTTCTGGCACTGTGGTCTTAGAAGGTTACTAGTTCAGTTTTCCAATTGACTTTTTGGAATAAATGATTTGTGTCAATTCTGCTACCCAGTTTATCTCTGGGATTTTATTTTTAAAATCATATTGTTAATTTCCAAGAACTCTGAATGCTTCCCTTTCATATTTGCCTGTTAGGTATTATTGACACCCAAATCTCTCAAGGGAATTAATTATATTTCTTTCATTATTTTTCCATTTGTTCTATTCTCAGCCTTCCCTTTGGTGTTCAGTATTCTGTTTAATTTAGTGCTTCCATTTTATGTTTTTCCTCAACTGTCTGGTTACTTTTTATCGGTATTTTATTCCTATATGTGGACGAGTCTAGATTGAATAATATTACTATATGTATTTTATTTCCTCAGACCAAGTAAGAGATTTCATCTCCCCCAACGCTGACTTATACATTTTTATTTAGAATCTCTGGTTTTATGTTGCTTTGGTGAAAAGGATTAGCTATGTTTTCTAGTGGGTTTATATTTATGAATGTGAACTAAAAATAAAATCCTAAACTGCCCCCCCACTGCTAACTGAATGGACCCTCTCAGCCAAGGGGACCCCATGAAAAACAAACTTAAAACTGAGTTCCCAGCCATGATGGGATGGGAGGTGTAAAGCATAATTGCTTGTCTCTTCATAAATATTCATGACTCCTCCTATAAATATGCATATTTAGCCACCCTGCTTATTATAAAACCCAGTTACCTTTTGTCATTCCCTTAGAACACAGTATTCCTGGCTTGTGGCAGGAGCGATGTTTCCTAGCCTGTCAGAATGGCCACTGCAGGTTGAGACCCCTTCATGAGAAATAAAGCTCTCCTTTTTTTAAAAAATATAAACGTCATGTTTTTCATTTTAGTTTTCTTAATGAACATTATGTACTGTAGCTTGTTTATTTGTTGAGGGAGGTACACGCACTTCTCAGCAGTCACAAGGGACATTGCCTCACCTCCCTGGTCCCAGCACAAACTCACAGAAACTCCTAGTCACAATTCCAGTTCAGCAGTCCGTACCTACCCTGTGTGCTCTGAGTACACATGCCCTGACTCTTCTGGAGTGCTGTGACTAATGACCAGCTGGTGACATGTCAACAGCCCCTCCTTTCTGGTCCGCGTCTCTGTGTTATTCCAGAATTCTGCTGACAGAGTTCCCCTTTTTTCTTGCTTTTTTCTTTCACCCATAGGTGTTTGCAAATGCCTCGGCTCTGTTTATATATTTTTATCAAACAGTTTCCATTTGGTTTAAAACTTCCAGAAAGTCCTCTCTAGTTTTGTATGCTAGTAACTCTGCTCCTGATTTTGAGTGCTTCTGTGGATTTATGTCTGTATTTTTTCCTGTCTTTGCAGTGGGAACATTCTTGGGGAGCATAGGTAAGCGTGTGTTTTCAGTTAGCCATCAGAACCAGAAACGATTTTTCCAAATATTTACAACTTTTACAGAACATACTGAAAGAGAAGTAAATCAACCCATAATTCCATTTTTTTTTTCTATTTCTTGTTCAGTTTACATTTTCCTTCACTTTGAGGGAAGGTGTTTTGAAGGCGTGTTGAAGGTGGTCTGTGCGGTGACATTATTAGCTGGAGAGAAAAGCGTATAAGTGTCAGGTTAACCTTGAAGGTTGTACAGGTCATTTTGCTATGAAGAGGCCTTTTGTTACTGCTTTGATTCTTATTATTCTTAAATAGTCTGTCTATTTCAAAGAATGTGCGGTTAATGTTGTAGAGCTAAATATAAATCAGCCATCTCAGTTTCCACATGCATAGTAGCCATAATTTTTCTCAGTTCTTCCTCCTCTGATACATTCAGTGATGTTTATTACAAACCAAGTAAGGTGTAAGAAAGACGGCTGAGCTGGAATATAGGGTATATAGGAACCTGTGCCCTCAACCAAGCTTTGCAAGTCACTAAGGATGGGAAACTCAGAAAATGTCTAAAGCTCTCTGGTTCTCATTCCATTTATTTACAAGGACCCTAGCAATACTTTTTAAAAAAAAAATCTGAAAAACCTGAAACTTCAACTGAATTTTTTTGTTTCAATCCTACAAACATGTAAGCTACTCATAATGAAAATACTCAGTTAATATTCTCATTAACATGACTTACCCTTCTATATGAACCCTTTTTTTTTCAGAATAGGTGACATAAGATGTGTAATAGCAATAATGTGGATAATAATAAAAAGTAAATATACTTAGTGTTAGTATAAAATTTATATACATCATTTTAATTTAAAGCTAATAATAGACCTATCAAGTAGGTACACGCGTACCTTGTTTTATTGTGCTTTGCTTTACTCTGTAATTCACAGATACTGAGTGTTTCACAAAGTGAAAGCTGTGGCAACTCGACATCAAGAAAGTTTACCAGTGCAATTATGCCAACAGCATGTGCTCAGTTAGTGTCTCTGTGTCACATTTTGTTAATTCTCACATTATTTCAAACTTTTTTGTTATTGTTATATCTGTAACAGTGATCTGTGATCAGTGATCTTTAATGTTACTGTTGTAATTTGGGGGAACATCACAAACCTTGCCCATATAGGATGATGAACTCAATGGATAAATGTATGTGTTCTGACAGCTGCACTGACTGGTCATTCCCCCATCTCTTTCCCTTTCCTTGGACTTTCCTATTCCGTGAGACACAAAAATGTCGAAATTAGGCCAATTAATAACCTACAGTGGCCTCAGAGTGCTCAAGTAAAAGGAAGAGTTGCACGTCTCTCACTTTTAAATCAAAAGCTAGAAATGATTAAACTTAATGAGGAAGGCACATTGAAAGCTGAGCTATGCTGAAAGCTAGGCTCTTGTGCCAAACACTTAGCCAAGTTCTGAATGCAAAGGAACACTCTTTGAGGGAAATGAAAAGTGCTACTCCAGTGAATATATCAATGATAAGAAAATTAAGCAGGCTCATTGCTGATATGGAGAAAGGTTGAGTAGTCAGACCTGCCTTAATATTCACTTAAGCCAAAACCTAGTCCAGAGCAAGGCCCTAACTCTCTTCAATTTTATGAAGGCTGAGAGAGGTGAAGAAACTGCAGAAGAATAGTTTGAATCCAGTAGAGGTTGGTTCTTAGGTTTGGAAAAGGAAGCCATCTTCATAGCATAAAAGTGCGAAGTGAAGCATCAAGTGCTGACTGAGCAGGTGCCACAAGTTATCCAGAAGATCTAGCTGAGATGATTGAGGAAAGTGGCTACAATAATTTTCCGTGTGGACAAAACAGCCTTGTATTTTAAGGAGATCCTAGGCCTTTCATAGCTAGAGAGGAGAAATCAATGCCTGGCTTCAAAGCTTCAAAGGACAGGTTGACTCTCTTTGTAGGGGCGAATGCAGCTGGTGACTGTAAGTTGAAGCCAATGCTCATTTAACATTCTGAAGATCCTAGAGAATCCCTTAAGAATTGAGCTCAATCTATTCTGTTTGTGCTCTATATTGGAATAACAAAGCCTGGATGACAGCACATCTGTTTACAGCACAGTATACTGAATAGTTTACGCCCATTCTTGAGACCTACTACTTAGAAACAAAACTTCAAATATTACTGTTTGTCAACAATGCACCCGGTCACCCACGAGCTGTGATGGAGATGGACAAGCAGGTGAATGCTGTTTTCATGCCTGTGAACATACATCATCCCTTCTACAGCCCATGGGTCAAGCAGTCATTTTGGCTTTCAAGTCTTATGTAAGAAATATATTTCATAAGTCTATAGCTGCCATAGGTAGTGATTCCTTTGCTAGATGTAAGTAAAATAAATTGGAAACTGTCTGGAAAGGATTCACATTTCTAGATGCCAGTAAGAACTTTCATGGGAGGAAATAAAAATATCAACATTAACAGGAGTTTGGAAGAGGGTTGATTTCAACCCTCATGGATGACTTTGAGAGGTTCAATGCTTCAGTGGAAGAAGTCACAGCAGATGAACTGGATATAGTAGGAAAACTATAGTAGTAGGATTAGAGGTGGAGCCTGAAAATGTGACTGAATTGCTGAAATTTCATGATCAAACTTGAACACATGAGGAGTTGTTTCTTATGCATGAGCAAAGGAAGTGGTTTCTTGAGATGGAACCTACTTTTGGTCAGGATGCCATGAACATTGTTGAAATGATGACAAAGGATTTAGAATTCTACATAAACTTTGCTGATAGAGCAGTGGCAGGGTTGGAGATGATTGACTTCAATTTAGAAAGAAGTTCTACCATGAGTAAGATGCTATCAAACAGCATTGTGTGCTACAGAGAAATCTTTTGTGAAAAGAAGACTCAATCGATGTGGCAAACTTCATTCTTACCTTATTTTAAGAAATTGTCTCAGCCACCTGAATTTTTAGCAACCACCACCCTGATCAATGACTGCTATCAATACTGAGGCCAGAAAAGTGAAAAGAGTATGTCTCACAGCAGGCTCAGATGACTGTTATCATTTTTTAGCAACAAATTATTTTTAAGTTAAGGTCTGTAGATTGCATTCATAGATATAATGCTCTTGAACACTTAATAGATTACAATACAGTTTAAACATAACTTTTATATGTAATGGGGATACAAAAATTTTGTGTGACTAGTTTATTGCAATAACCATTTTATTGCAGTGGCCAGGAACACAACCTGCAATATTTCTGAGATATACCTGTATCAACATTTCTTTCATTTGATAGAGGAGAAAATTGAAGTTTAAAGAGGTTAAGTGATTTTGACCTAAGGCATCCAACTATTATTGGCAGAGCCAGGATTAGCATCAGGGTTCTAGCCCCTATTATACTGTTCAGCCTTCTGGCTGCTAGGTAGGTAAAACACTCTTCATAAGTTTTATGTGCTTTAAATATGACAGATGTTACCAGAAATGCCTCCCTATGCCACAAATAATTAGCAACCAATTTTGGATAGTCCTTTGTAGTTTGGACAAGTGTCTCGTGCCTATAAATTCATTGAATTTGCTTTGAGGCGTTAGAAAGCAAACTGTGGGTTTCTCAGTCAACCATATGAAACAAGAATGGCAAAGTAAAAATATGAGTGTGATCTATTTCTTCAGCCTTTAATGACTGAGCCAAATTGTAGGTTGTTATTCCATTCTAATTCCGATTCTTCAAAGCCTTGTATTTTATAATCACTCATTCCCCTGCTTGCCTTTGATGAATTCCTTATAAAATGTTACAGCTTATTTATAACTCAGTGACATCCAAACCCAGAAAGAAACTTGAGGTGAAGTTTTAGTGTGACCAAGTGATTATTTATAAACATTGTAATGAGAGTATCACTGGCTCTCACAGCAGTACCTCAGTAATCCTGCTCTTTGTCAGTAGGTGTATTTCTTTTTGAATAAAGTGATGAATTTGCTATAGTAGAAATTAAACAGTAAGAAATGTGATATTCTACTTCTGATTCCATCATTGACTAGCAAGTAACATAGGCAGGTCTCTAATTCTCTCTAGTTCCCTGGGAAGTTTTAGAATAGAAAATCTCCAAGATTCTCTCTGTCCCTGAGGTTCTTAAATCCTTAACTTCCCAATTCTTTCAGTCTTTAGCAAATGATTATTGCACACCTATCATGTGTCTACCAGTGCTCTAGGCATTTAGGATATATAAATAAGCAAAACATACAAAACTCCCTGCCTTCATAGCATATATGTTATAGTAGACAAAATAGGCAGTAAACAGGAAATATAATAAGTAGGTTGGGTAGTATTTTTAAAGATTATGGAGTGAAGTAAAGCAGAGTAAGAGGATTAGAAAAAGCTTGGCCCAGGTTAATTTTTAAAACCGTGGTCAGAGTAAGCCTCATTTAGAATATAAATTTAGAGTGAACACTTGAAGGGAGTCCATGGAAGGCCATGCAAATATAGGAGTCAGGGTGGGAGAACTTTTCAGACAGGAAAAATAGTGCAAATCCCTATGTCAGGAGTGTTTCTAGTGTTTAGGAGGGTTGGCACAGGAGCCTTGAGCTAGAGCACAAGGAGGCAGAAGGTGGTGAGAAGACATAGAAGAATTGCATAAGGGAGACAGAGCTTGGAGAAATGTCTATACTGTTGTAAGGACATTCCTTGCACCTGTGCTGTGGGGCCTAGTTCTAGAAATCTATTGCTAAATGACTTCTAAAGTGCCTCTTTTGATGGAATAATGTACCTGATACTTTGATAATTCTTACCTCTGATTAGGCAAAGGTGCTTAGAATCTAAAGAGAAGTTGGGGAATGTAGTTGACCCTGGCAAGGTCAACCACCTGCTGTGCCACCTGATTTTTTTTTTTTAATCTCCAAAATTAAAGATAGAAAGCATGATAGAAAGAAAAGGGAGGGAAGAGTGACTAAATGTATTAAGTAAGCCAAGTGATCATTTTAGTAATTCCTTTAAATGGCATTGACATGGATGAGACATTTGTGTTTTTCCAACTATGTAGGCAATTGAGTGAATCAAAGCAAATGAAAATTCTATACTGGCTCTATCTTTTCTGTACTGTGTATTTTTAAGTTAACTTTTAAAAATTAATAGACTTTTTGGGGGAGCAGTTTTAAGTTTACAGAAAAACTGAGTGGAAAAACCAAACTGTTCCCATACACTATAACCCCTCATACCAGGTGTTGCCAACCCCACCCACATCTTCCATTAGTGTGTACATCTATTGCAATTGATGAGCCAATATTAATGTATTATTGTTAAAGTTCGTAATTTATATTAGGGTTCACTCTGGGGTGCATATCCCATGGGTTTTGACAAATGCATGACATATAACCACAGTATCATACAGAGTAGTTTCCCTGCTCTAAAAATCCCGTTTTCCATCTATTCATCCCTCCCTTCCCTGCCCAAGCTCTTGGCAATCACTGATCTTTTTTACTGTCTCCATAGTTTTGCCTTTTCCATAAATTCATGTAGTTAGAATTTTACAGTATGTAGGCTTTTCCGATTAATTTATTTCAAAATATACATATAAGTTCCCTCCATGTCTTTTCATGGCTTGATAGCTCATTTCTTTTTTATCAATGAATGATTCCACGGTATGGATGTACTATACTTTGTTTATTTGCCTGTTCAAAGACATATTGGTTGTTTCCAAGTTTTGATGATTATGAATAAAGTTGCTGTAAACATTCATGTGCAGGTTTTGTGCAGACAAGCTTTCAGTTGATTGGGGTAAATATCAAGTAGCACAATTACTGGATCATATGGTAAGAGTATGTTTAGCTTTGTAGGAAACTACCCAACTGTCTTCCAAAGTGGCTACACAAGTTTGCATTCCCACCAGCAGTGAATGAGTTCCTGTTACTCTGCATCCTCGGGAGCATTTGGTATTTTCAGTGATTGGAAATAGCCATTCTAACATATGTGTAGTGGCATCTCATTTTTGTTTTAATTTGCAATTCCCTGATGACATAAGATGTTCAGCATTTTTTTATATACTGGTTTGCCATCTGAATATATTCTTTGGGGAAATGTCTGTTCAAATCTTTTGTCCTTTATTTTAGAAATTAGGTTGTTTATTTTCTTGAGTTTTTAATGTTCTCTGTATATTTTGAATGCCAATCCTTTATTAGATGTTTTAAAATGTTTTCTTCAGTCTCTGGCTTCTCTTTCATTCTCCTAACAGTGTTTTTCACACAGCAGAAGTTTTTAATTTAATAAAGTCCAAGTCACCAACATTCCATTCATGATTCCTGGGTTTGGTGGTGTATCTCAAAAGTCATTGCAAAACCCCAAGTCACCTAAATTTTCTCCTATGCTATCTTCTGTAAGTTTTATAGTTTGAAGTTAACTTTGGGGTCTATAAGCAATTTTGAGTTAATTTTGGTGACACATGGATGCTCTCTTTCTAGATTTATTTATTTATTGTTTTGTGGGTCTAGTTGTTCCAGCATCATTTATTTAAAAGACCATCCTTTCTCCACTGAATTGCCTTTGTTCTTTGTTAAAATCAGTTGCTGATATTTATGTGAGTCTGTTTCTGGCCTCTCTACTCTGTTCCATTGATCAATTTGTTTGTTTTTTCACCAGTACCACATTGTTGTCTTGATTACTGTAGCTTTCTTTATATCTTACAATCAGGAAGTGTCAGTCTTCTAACATTGTTCTTCTCCTTCAGCATTGCATTGGTTATTCTGAGTCTTTTGCCTTTTTTTTACAAACTTTCGAATGAATTTGTCAATATCTTCAAAATAACTTGCTGGGATTTTGACTGGGATCTAATTGAATCAATAAATCGAACTGGAAAGAACTTGCGTTTTGATGACATTGAGTCTTCCTCGTGAAATATCCATTTATCGGTTTGGGAGGTTTTTATCAGTTTTGTAGTGTTCTTCATATATATCATGTACTTTTTGTTAGATTTATATGTATATATGTCTTTTTTGGTGCTAATATAAATGGTATTATTCTTTTTTTTTTTTTTGAGACAGAGTCTCACTTTGTTGCCTAGGCTAGAGTGAGTGCCGTGGCATCAGCCTAGCTCACAGCAACCTCAAACTCCTGGGCTCAAGCAATTCTACTGCCTCAGCCTCCCAAGTAGCTGGGACTACAGGCATGTGTCACCATGCCCAGCTAATTTTTTCTATATATATTAGTTGGTCAATTAATTTATTTCTATTTATAGTAGAGACGGGGTCTCGCTCTTGCTCAGGCTGGTTTTGAACTCCTGACCTCGAGCACTCCGCCTGCCTCGACCTCCCAGAGTGCTAGGATTACAGGCGTGAGCCACCATGCCCAGCCCAAATGGTATTATTAATTCAGATTCTAATTATTCATTGCTGCTATATAAAGGAATAATCAATTTTTGTATATTAATCTTGTATTCTGCAACCTTGCTTTAATTGCTTATTTCAGGAGTTTTTTGTTGACTTGGGGATTTTCTACATAGATAGTCATGTCATCTGTGAACATAGTTTCATTTCTTCCTTCATAATCAGTATACCTTTTGTTTC
The DNA here is from genome assembly GCF_040939455.1 of Microcebus murinus. Taxonomy (NCBI): domain Eukaryota; kingdom Metazoa; phylum Chordata; class Mammalia; order Primates; family Cheirogaleidae; genus Microcebus; species Microcebus murinus. The sequence continues at coordinate 10,521,770 of NC_134128.1, read as the reverse complement.
TTTTTGTTATTTTATCATGTTAGTGAGGATCTCCGGTACAATGTTGAATAGGAGTTGTCAGAGCATATATTCTTGCTTGCTCTTGATCTTAGTAGGAAAGTATCTAGTTTTCTACCATTAAGGATGATATTAGCTATAGGTTCTTTATAGATATTCTTTATTAAGATGAAGAAGTTCCCTTCTATTCCTAATTTCCTGTGAGTTTTTATCATGAATGAGTGTTGGTTTTCATCACATTCTTTTCCTGCATGTACTGATATAATTATATAATTTTTCTTTGTAATTTAACCTGTTGATATGATGGATTACATTAATTGATTTTCCCATGTTTACTGGCCTACCATACCTGGAATAATTCCAACTGGTCATGGTATGTAATTATTTTTATAAATTGTTAGATTCAATTTGCTAATTTTTTTGAGGATTTTTATGTCTATATTCTTGAAAGATATTGGTCTTCAGTTTTCCTTTCTAGTATTTTTTCATCTGGTTTTGGTATTAGGATTTTGTTTTGGAAGATTAATAATTGATTCAATTTCTTTAACACATATAGATCTATTCAGATGATCTGTTTTTCCCTGTATGAGTTTTGGTAGATGTGCCTTTCAAGGAATTGGTCAATTATATCTAGATTTTCAAATGGCATAGATTGCTAAAATTTATTTCATTACCCTTTTAATATTCATGGGATCAGAAGTGATGGCTCCTTTTCAATTCTCATATTAATATTTGGTATCATCTCTCTTTTTCAGTTAGGTAACCTGGCTGGAGGTTTAGTAATTTTATTGATCTTTTCAAAGAACAATGTTAGACTATTGATTTTAGATCTTTTTTACTTTTTACTATATATGTTCAATGCTATAAAATTTTCCTGTAAGCATTGTTTCACTTTATCCCATAAGCTTTGGTCAGGTGTATTTTCATTTTTAATTTTTTAATTGAAATAAAATGTTTTTAAATTCCTCTTAGAACGTTTTTGACACGTGTTATTGTATTGGGCATTTTTCAGCTATCTTCCTGTTATTGATTTCTAATTTTATTATTCCATATGGTCTGGGAGCATTCACTGTATGGTTTCTAATATTTTAAAGTTGCTACAGTATGTTTTATGGCCCAGAACGTTGTCAATCTTGGTTAATGTTCTGTGTGAGCTTATGAAGAGTATATACTCTGTTGCTGCTAGATGAAGTATTTTATAAATATAAATTAGATCCAGTTGATTGATGCTATCCAGTTCAACTACATCTTTACTGATTGCTGCCCTCTGATCTGCCAATTGCTGACAGAGGAGTGTTGACGTCTTCAACTCTAATAGTAGATTCATCTATTTCTCCTTGCAGTTCTATGAGCTTTTGCCACAAGCATTTGATGCTCTGTTGTTAGGCATATATGCATTAATGATTGTTATGTCTTTTTTGAGAATTAACCACTTTATCATTATATAATGCTGTGTCAATTCCTTCAGACTACTGTAACAAAATGCCTTTTCAAATTATTGCAATGTAAATCAGGATTTATGCAAAAATCAGAACTCACTTTAATTAGATTCCATATAGTCATCCTGTTACCAGCAAGTTGAATTGTAAATATCACATCTTCTTATTTTTAATTTTTAAGAAATGGAAAATAATTGCATAAATTTGAAAACTAAGTATCCTATAAATCCTGGAACTCAAGACTCTTTGGGATGAGTGCTTAGGTGTGAGATCAGAAATAGTCAATGACCCAAATACCCTTGCACTGAATCTTAGCTTACTTCATTAATTAAAGAAAAAATATAAAAAGTGATTTTTGCTTGAGAAATATCTGCTTTTCCAAAAAGTGCAATTTGATTATAGTGTTAAAGTCTCACCTCTCAGGTTTCCAACCTTTTGGCAAGGTTTTGAATTTTCCTTTGGTCTTTAGTCTATGATCATTTGACCTCTCTTTATTTTGTTTAACTTCTGTTACTAGTTGGATATCTGAATTGATTTTAGGCTTTTTGTCCTGGTGAATATTGACAACACACTTAATTTCTGGCTCTGGAGCATTTGGTGGTTCTTGGTAATATTTCTGGAATGTCAATTTAATGTCATAATATGTAATACAATGAACAATATTATTCTTTCCTTATGATAGTATAAATTTTAGATAAATTTTATATAGTAAGTTATCTATAGGTAAATTTTGACACTAAGAAAAAAGTGAGACAATAAGATTTTTCAGTAAGGGAGGTAATTGAAAAAAAAGACTATTGCAATGGAAGAAAATTACTATCCATGTGCTTTCTTTCCTCTGAATCTTATTTTTCCCATGTAAAAGAAAGGGTTATGTAAGTGACTGCTGAAGTTTATTACAATCCATATATAAATATAGATAGATAATAGTATTTTATATATATAGCTACATATAGTTTTAAGATCTAAGGAAATGATAGCTGTAAAATCTAGATGCAAAAAGAAAATATAGAAAAATATATTTTTAATCTTACCTATTCTTGTTGGTTAGATATAGATTTTTTCAAAGAGCACTAGGAAATGGTGTTTTTTATTTGGTTTTGAATTATTTCTACTGTTAAACAAAAATATTAGAACTTAGAATGTTTGTTGGTTGAAAAGCTAACTCTATTTCTGTTTCACTTCTTGTTGGTTGCATCTGTTAGTCCTTAAACTATAAAGAGTGCTGAATATTGATGTCAGTTTATCCAAAATGATTTTCTGTCAAATATTAAATATTTGCTGCACATTACTTCATTTCTGAAAAGACTTGTCAAGCCCATGTCCATTTAGTGTGAGGGTCTTCTTTTCTGCATTCATACACCCTTAATCTAACATACACAAAGTTCTTCATCAACGAAAAATGTCTGTTTTATATATCCTCTAGCATTTTAAATGATGAGATAGTTATAGTTTTTGATCATGCCCAGTTTGTTATACAGAAATCAGTATGACAAAACCAAACAAATGTTCCATGAACCAAAGAAATGATAACAGCCATTGTCTCACTTTATAACCCACAATTTCTACAGATAGAAAACATGATAGTCAACATTCTGAGTTGTCACATAACCAGAGATTTCATTCTTTCATAAATCGATCACCTGGATCCCATATACATCTAGCATTCAATCACAAAGAGTTATTTTTTGTGATCTTTTATAGGTGTATATCATTGAGGAATCGGGGCTGAACATCCTGGTTTGGTCAGTGACTGGAAATAAAAGAACCGGATGGGTGTATGGCTATGCACCACTCTCCAGTAACAGTCCTTTTAAGGTGGCTTTTGAAGCTGATATGCATGAAAATGAGGACATCTTTATTGCCCTTGACGACATCTCTTTCACCCCAGAGTGTGTGTCTGGAGGTAAGTGATTCCTTCAGAAAATAGGAGCAAGTATTGTTTGTAATATCTAAATATGGAAGAATTGGGAATTTCTGAGGAATTACATTTATTTCCAAGTCCAGTCCTGCTCTTACACTGAGGAAGAGCAGTATATATGGTATTTAGTGAGAAGTAAAGGTTTTCTGCCCATGAAGTTTACCATGAAATTTTCATGTCCTCTAGGCAACAAAAGTACAAAATAACTTTGCACTAAAGTTGATTTAGAAACCCTGAGGAAATTTAGTTCCATGAATATAGTTTTATTGTCTACTCTCTTTATGCCCAAAGGTTCAAAAGAACTGCGCAAGATAAAAGCCCCTCTGATTACCTGTTACCTTCCTGACTGTCTTCCCCACCTACATTAACCTTTCCCCTTCCTAGGGCTACTTTGCTTCTCCTAACCGCTTCTACTGTGCAATCACAAAGAGTTATTTTGCTCTTTCTATTTCAAAAAGAGAGAAAAACAAGTCCTGTCCTAAACCTTTTCTAAGAAATCATCCCCTTAACTGATATCTGAATTTCTATTGCTTAAGATGTTTCTCCCTCAGTGGGGCTGTTTGTACTCTTATAAAGTCATCTATTTTTAAATATTAAATAGTAGGATCATCATCTGTCTAGCTACTCAATACCTCTTTTAAAATTTTGTCCTCACAGCTGTATTCAATAGTTTATTTTCCTTTAATGCCAAACATCTGAATTCATATCCATTTTATGGTTTTCCTCTGTATCCTAAATCCTGGGCAATCTCAACTTCCAGGTGATGCTGTCTGTGTAACACATTGACTTCTTTGATTCTAATCATCTACGTAAACATTCTTCCTCAGTAACCCACTCCAATGGTTACATTCCAGATATGACCATCCCCCTAAACTCTTAGGGTTGAAAATTCACATAATCATTATATCATCTTCCTCTTGATTACTCTTTCTAAACCTGTTTTCCAGTAACATTAATAAGAAAATTCTATATTCTCAGTGCTTCCTGCTATTTTTCATGAAACTTTCGTGAGACTTTCATGAAAGTCTCTTCTTTTTTTTATTTTTTTAACAATAATGCCACATTTAATAATTAACACCTAAGTTCCATTCTCAATCAGGACTATAAATTCTCTTATGTCCTATTTTATAAAAAAATTAACATAAATTTGTGTACTTTATGTCAGACAGTGTGCTATGCACTTTGCATGTACTAATACAATTATTTATCAGCACACCCCTATATAATAGCTAATATTATTCAGCCAATGTTCTACCATAATGGCTTTATCAATCTTTGAAATTGAGGTCATATAAACATCTGAATTTTGCAAAACTACTGCTGATTATGCTGATTGAGACCACTAAAAATTTTGTTTTACTACCTTAACTAGGCCCTTAAGGATACTAGACATGCAAGTTTCTCACTCCCTGGCACTAATTTTCTCCAACAATCCTCAATCCTCCTATCTCTCCCTGGCCCTATCTTCACTATGCTGATGTTCTTATATTCTTTGAATAGAAAATAAAGCCATTTTGCAATAAAGTCCGTTATTTTTTTTTCCTTTTCAACTCTAAATTTGCCTGTATCTGCAAGAAAACTCTTTTCTTAGCCATTTGTCTCAAGGATGGAAAAATAAAGAAAAAAACACCTTCCCAAGAGGAAATGTGTATTTGGGGCCATTTTCTTTCTCAGCTCTTCCTAGTCATTGTTCCATTAAAGTCTTCTTTGTCCTCTATCTTCAATTTCTCTCCCTCAACTCACTAATCTTAAACTCCTCAAGAGCAAGAGGAACTTGTCTGTTTCATTTCCAGAGCGTAACATAGGGACTAGGAAATTTGGCCTGAAAAGTTATTATTTGAAATAATTGAATGATAATTAAAACTGATTGTGTGAACAGGAACTGTAGCATTCACCTAAGTGTAAACTGAGTCTTTCCCAATATGTTATAGAATAGACTTTACTGTTGAAGATGATTTAAAAAAAAAAAAAAAAAAAAAGAAGCACCCACCATGACCTTTAGCATTAAACTGTCTTCTCTTTGTCATGTTATGTAAGAGAACTAAGTGCCTCTCTCTACCCCCATTTTCTCTTCTAAACTCCAGAGACTCAGGCATAGTCTCTGCATCATGGCTCCATTGTTGATTCAGGCAGGTAGTTTTATAAAATCATAAATCATAATCATAAAATCATAAATTAAACCAGCACTTCTCAAACTGGGATACCCAGACCTTCATACCCAGACCTTCATATGCCAGGGAGTATGTAATATCACCAAATGAATCTGATACAATTCATTGGGTTTACTTGCAGATTTGGGGAGAAAAGTTAAATAACATATCATGTGACATATGAAGTAGACACAAATCTACTCAAGAGTGGAGTGCCAATGATAAAGCATAAAGCTTTAAAGAAATTTTGATCCTTTATAGCTGGAACTAATGTCCTCTCCCCTGTGATTTATGGTATTGTGGTGAAAAATATTGATAAATGCTGAATAGATGATTTAGCCATTGAAAAACTGTGGCATAGAATAGACAATATTCATGATAGACTGGTGGATATGAAAGCTATAACCATGCAACACATAAACTATACAGGCATCTCTTGCTAAATATAGAAAAAAGATGAAGAAGAGTATGAAACCAATTTTAATAAGCTATCTATCAAAAAAGATGTCTATAAAGCCTGAAAGAACTTACAAAATATAATAATATCTGTCTCTGGGAAATAGAAATGTGAATGATTTTTATTTTCTTCTGCTTGGAACTATGCTGTTTATAATTGGGAGAAATAATTGCATGACTTTAGAAAATAAAGGCATACAGGCTGGGCACAGTGGCTCATGCCTATAATCCTAGCACTCTGGGAGGCCAAGGTGGGCAGATCATTTGAGCTCAGGAATTCGAGACGAGCCTGAGCAAGAGCGAGACCCCATTTCTACTAAAAATAGAAAGAAATTAATTGGCTAGTTAAACATATATATAGAAAAAATTAGCTAGGCATGGTGGTGAGTGCCTGTAGTCCCAGCTACCTGGGAGACTGAGGCAGAAGGATCACTTGAACCCATGAGTTTGAGGTTGCTTAGAGCTAGGCTGATGCCATGGCAGGCACTCTAGCCCAGGCAACAGAGTGAGACTCTGTCTCAAAAATAAAATAAAATAAGAAAAGGAAAGCATACAATCATGATACATATAATTAGGAATCACATACTTTGGGGCAATCATTGTTTTAATCTTTCCCAAAATGAAATTATTTATTGGAATTAATATGGAAAGCTAGAGCATAGATGGATTTATTTTAATCTATTTGAATCCTTGTCTGATAGTTATTCCAGTTAATAATAACCCATCTTTTTGCAACTCATTGAGAAATGTGAAAAAAGATGATATATTACTTCTTCTTACTTGCCAAAATTAGGGAACATCAGTCAGAGTAAACTTTATGGGTGAGCCATTCTGGTAGTTAGGGCATTTGATTTTTCTCTCACTGTTCTGGAACAAAATCTTTATACTGTGTAAGAATGAGTCATCTAGAATTAGTTTTGCATTAGCTCTTTTCTTCCAGTTCCCTTAACTTTCGAGAAAGCAGCCAACAAACTCAGAGTTTTTAAAGATTTTCAAGACAGAAAAAAATAGCAATTATATTAACATATACCTCAGAGACATTCAGTAAAAATGATCTTTTTAAGTGTAAGTACTTAGCAAGGAAAACTTCATTTCCAAACAATGCTAGATAAAGGAAACATTGTTTTCACATAAAATTTAAAATAGTTCAAGTTTTGATGCATTCCTCTTCAAATTTTCTTTTTTCTTGACTGAAAATGCCCAGAATCAGATGCAATTTTCCAATGAAATATAGTTATAAAAAATGCAAATATTCTGATACTACAGAACCTGCCACAATGAATGTTTATTGAATAAAGCAAGAAACAGCAGTTTAAATAGATTTTTTTTCAGTATTCATATGTGATCATCATTCAGCCCTCAGGGAATGTAAAACATTGTATAACATCAAAACTATTCATTCACTTGGTCCATCTTTCCTTAGTTAACTCAGTCTAGACACAAATGAACTAAGGCAGCTAAATTAAATAATTTTCTCCAGATCTTATAACAAGACTCTAGATTTGTATGTTTAACATACCAGCTTTTTGCTTCAGTCCAGATTAACATCCTAAGATTAAAAACAGCCAACTGTAAACCTCATTTCAACCTCATATTAGGCTTTTCATTTTTGTGTTTGCCCTGCCCATGCCTCCCACAAACTCCCATAATAAAAGAGTAGAGAACAATAGCATGTGTCACCCCAAGTTGCCTGTACTTTTCTCTCCATTTAGAAGATTACACCACCAACAGTTTGTCTGCATGATTACTTTTCTGTCCTACCTTGATTACTTTAGGGTTCCCAGGGCAACATCTTGTAAATGAGGCAAACCCCATGCAGTGTAGCATCTCGAGCAATTCTAGGTCAGCAGAGGAATGTAGGCATTCTCATAAAGTCCATTTTCTTTAGCCGTGTGAGCTTCCGAGGGTGAAAGGCATTTTCTAGTTTTCCTCCGTCATTTGTAAACAAGGAGGATCACATCTGTCTCCATGATGAAGAAACACTTTACAGGACTGGCAGGACACTGATACTTTTGAAGGTATATGAGAAGTTGTACAATATTTGAAACAGCAGTGCATGTGAAATTATAAATTGCTTGAAAACAATTGGTATGTATAGACACAGTTTTGTTAGGCATCTAATAAGGGGACAAATACCGATAAATACAACCTTCTGGAGGAAAGAAGATGATTCCACATAGGAGTTTATTCACGTACTGGATAGAATAGTGTCTCTCCAAAGATCCGTGTCTTCCTAAGACATGAAAATGTGACCTTGTTTAGCAATAACATCTTTGCATATGTAATTAAGTTATAAGTTAAGGTCATTCTGGAATAGGGTGGGCTTTTACTCCAATATGAAGAGTCCTTAGAAGAGAAGAGACACACAGAGAAAATATCATGTGATAAAGGAGGCAGAGATTGCAGTAATGCATCTATCAACCAATAAATGCCGAGGAGGGCCAGCATGACAAGAAGCCAAGAGAAAGGGATGAGGTAGCTTCTGCCCTAAAGGCTTCAGAGAGAGCATGACCCTGACAAGACCTCGAACTCAGACTTCTGGCCTCTACAGCTGCTGAAGAATACATGTCTGTTGTTTTAAGACATCCAGTTTGTGAAACTTTGTTATAGTAGCCTTAGGAAATTAATACGACTGAGAACATTGAGGTCTATTTTATAACCAAGAACTGGGTTCAAATCTTCATTACACTAATGTACTATCCATTTGGCCTGATTTTTCTCATCCATGAAATGATTATTGTCAGAATGTGCTTTTCCTAAAAGCACTGCATTAAAGATTTCAGGCAAGTGAGGAATCCTTGAGCAAAGCCTAAGAATAATTTTTACGTGACCTAACACATCTAGTCTTCTGCTTATTGACACTCCTAATTGAAACATGCTGAGGCTAATACTCCCTTACATAAATATGCTTTTGTAACAACCTTGATGGAATTGGAGACCATTCTTCTAAGTGAAGTATCACAAGAATGGAAAAACAAATACCACATGTACACACTATTATTAATAAATTGGAATTAATCAATTAACACTCATGTGCATATGTGGAAGTAAAACTCAACAGCAATTAAGCAAGTGGGAGGAGGGGATGGGTAAATTCATACCTAGTGGATACAATGCACGCTATCTGGGTGATGGGCACATTATAACTTTGATTCAAACAGTATAAAAGCAATTCATGTAACCAAAACATTTATACCCCCATAATATTCTGAAATAATAATAAAAAATAGATGCTATGATATATTTAAAAGCTAAGAAAAGTCTGAAATCTAAGAGAAAGAGAGTAAGAGAGAGAGAAAGAGAATTCTGTGAATTGTCCAGCAGGCTCTGTGTGGGGCTTTCTTGAGTGGTGGAAAGATGATGACTAGATTAAAAAATTGGAGACCTAAGTCTAAACCATGACTGTGCCAATAAGTACTTGTACAATTTTGAGCAAATCATTTGAGCTCTTTAGACCATGTTTTATCATCAGGGAAATGAAATAGATCATTGCTTACAGCCTTTTCCAATTCTGCCATTTTATGATAATATGAGACTGGATTTGTAGAAGAGGATTAAGGAAGCAGAAGGAAGGCACAGAACATAATAGAGGAGGGTAAAGAGTCCAGAGAGAAAGAGGAGAGAGGTAAAGGGGATCTAGGAATTAGGGCAGACAGGTAAAAGACAAAAATGTCTTGGAGTTGGGAATAGATGTCCAGTCAGCTGTGACCTGGTACAGGCAGGCTGCAACCCACACACAGTCAGAGGAGTGAGCCTCAGTTTCAACAGCAGAATGAAAACTAAGGCTATAGTTCAAAGCAAAGAATGAGCACATTGACTTAGCATTATGAATTGAAAATATTTCTAATGTACAATATTTTTTCCATAATAGTATTTGTACATTTTGTTTCAGTTAATAAAGAAAGCCACAAAATTATCTTGGTTATGAATAACCCATTAGGAAATATCACCAATCTTTCAGCACAACTGTATGCCTTTCTAACTCTCCACTTTGAAAAGTTATTATTTACTAATTGATTTCCTTACTTTCAATACAGTCAGCAAGTTCTATAAATTTTGCCATCTTTGTTTCCCCTCACTTCCTTTTTACTGCCCCAAATCTAGTTCAAGGCCTTATTGATATTCGTCAGAATCTCTGTCTTGGCCACGTAACTGATCTGTCTAATTTACTGACATCCACAGAACCAACAAGTTAGTCTTCGAGTCCCACCTACACTGTCAGTTCCAGAAAGGTAGACCTTTCATCTTTCTTAGTCACCACAATAGCCAAAAGAATGTTTTATTGCAAGCAACAAAATACAGGATCGTGCTTAGGCTAACTTAAGCAAGGAATAATTTTAGTGGAAGGATATTGGATAGCTCCAAAATTTAAAAGTAAGGCTGGGAATCCCAGCCAGGAAAATGAGCAAGAAGTGAGAGAGGTTGACAACATCAGAAGGCAAGATTGGCTAATGCCACCACCTTTGAATGAATACTTGCTTTGAGAGCTGGGCTATCCATTCTGCTGCCATCACTATAAATAATCTCTAATTGCCCCTATGTCACTCCTCCAAAATTAAAAGTGCTGGTTGAAGCTTACCATTCCCAATCCCAAGTCATATGTCCACACTTCAAAGTTTCATGGCTCTATCATGTCTAATTTCTACATCATGCATTTCTGGGTGGTGGCCATTCCTTCTCATTTATCAGAATCAAGCTTGAATACTCTGCAACATTTTGACCAAATTATAACCTTAGGCCAGCAATAATAAACCCTCTGTTTATACTCTGATGGTATATAATAGAGAGAGAGCAAATAAAAGGGAAACCAGTCAAGATACTAATACATAAACCCATGTAAATTATAAAGAAGAAGAAAAATACTTAGTGGCTCTCAATTTCCTACTAAATAAGTTTCTTATCCTTTAACACAGGCCCTATCTATCTGTCTCTGCCTATAAAAATGATCCCTTCAAACAGGACCCTTTGTCTTTCTCCAGTCATTCCTCACATCCTCTCATCTCCATGACTTTAGTCCCACTGTTACTCTGTCTGGGAACACATTGCCCTTTATCTCCTCTTGTGTAAATCCTTCTCCAATTTCAAGGGCAGAGCAAACACTCACCTTCTTCATGAACTTCTTAATTGTGGCCACTGGAAGGCACACTTTCAGATTACTTTAGCCTTAAGTTTGCAGTTCTTCTACAATATGTTTTACTGAATATTTTTTTATATCTGTAGATTGTTTTCTGTCATTTTTAGTTCCTCCACATTGAAAAATCCCCGTTGTCATTGTTTTCGTTCTTTAATCTAACAAGAATAAGTGATTTTTAACTTTAAGGTTGATTGAGAAAGATGTAAAATAAATTTCAGATCAGTAGGTAATATAGAGTGTACATCGATAGTATGTTGTGTATTATAGCAATTGTAGATAAATGATTTAAAACTTGGTTTTAATACAAGGGTCATTTTACAATTTTGGTTCAGTTAGTGATTCAGAAGTCCTCATTTTAAAATGCATAGTTAGTGTAGAGTGTATAAAAACCTGAAAGAAAATGATTATCAGTCAATCCTGATTCACTTATTGGATTATAGGATATTATTAGGTTTTACATCTACTATTGTGGGTCATATAGTCCTTATGTTTGTCAAAGGATGAGATAACTCCTCTGTACTCCTAGAAGGGTTATTAGACTTGAAGGCAAAAAAACACTAGAGCCAGAAAATGGAATTAAATACAAATACCAGCAGGCTCAAGGGAGCAAACCCTGAATTCCCTGCTTGACAACCTTTGGAAGAGTTTGCCTGTTATACTAGGAGGTGGCTCTTACTTGGTTTCCTGCTGATCATCAGGCTGGAAGGAATTTTGTTGAATTAGAGGGAAGAAATCCAAATGACAACCATAGAAAAATCACTCCCAGTGTGAACCATATTCCATTAGCCTGAATTTGACAAGTGTCTCACACTGAACCTGAAGATAAAACTCAAATCACTGTTCCAATATTCTGTCTTAAAGATGAATGCTTTTATGTGAACAGTGACATTGACCACAAAAACATATATGCATTAATATATATAATATAATGTGTGTGCATGTATATGTATACACACACATAGTATGGAAACTTAGTCTCTACCATATGGAAATGATAATCAATTCTTAAATTGCTAGTCACTTTTGGAAATTATAATAACCTTTGCTGACTCTTATTTTCACTGAGAAGGATTCAATCCAAGTGTTTTCCAGGCCAAGTGTGTCGGAGAGATTCTGTGAGGTTTTAGTAGCCAGGGTCAATCTGGCCCTGTTTTGTTCTCTTGGGCTAATAGAGTCTACTTTTATTATGCTTTTCCTAATTCTCTGGAACACATATGTTGTTTTCTGGAAGGCATCCAGACTTCATAAAAACAAGTTTGTTTGTTGCCTAAGAAATAGAATAGAAATGTGACACTGATTCACTAAAAAACGTCTAAGTTTTCAGAAAAGATTTTTTTTCAAGTAGAAAAACAAGTGACTTCAACAGAAAGACCACTTTTTCTGATAGCATCTTATTGGCTTGTAAGAATATTTTACCCATAAAGGACAGGTTAATTTGTGGAAATAGAAATGGAGAAAGGGGGGCTTTCTTGGCTAAAGAAAGAGTGAGTTGTGTGTATATGAATGAGTCTTCATTTTTCACCAAGATAAACTTGCCCAAAATAGAAAACATGAGGTTAGAGAAATAACCATGTATTAGTAAAAAGGGGTCCAAAAAAGTGACAAGCCCATGGCTGGGTCTTTTCTTCAAGGAAGAGCAGATCATTGACTAACTTAAAGGGCAATTCAAGATCCAAAATTTTCAGGCCTTGTTTTATGTCCTTCCTTCTTTTTCTGATTATATGTAACTAATGTAATACCCATTAGGTGTGCCTCCTGAAAACTTCCACATATATGTAATTGAGCCTGCATCTTCATGTTTGAGCTGGCCTGGTCTGACCAACAATCTGCAAGAACACATGTTATTTAATAGAACAAGATAACCCCAAACAATTCAATATTAACACTTTGAATTGTTTCTGTTAGGAAGGCAGAAATTTGTCTAAAAACCTGTGTGTGTGTGTGTGTGTTTTAAATAATGATACAATCATATACAATGCTCTAAATTTTAGGTTAACTAATTCATACTCCTCAAGAGCTAATATTAAGGTAAACATAGCTGTGTTTGTCTCTGTTGCCAGAGACAAACTTGTTAACTGGAAGTTATGGTATCACAGCCAATGGTTCTGTTTGGTTGGATGATAGAGGTAACTGAGACAGCACACCTGGAACGTCTCATAGACACTGTACAGCAGTATCTGACTCCAGAGTGGGCGCTATAGCCCACCTCACTAAACGACTCGTGTCACATTTCAAAGACAGATAGAACAGCTGTTCCCAAAGCACATATGAAGTTGAACGCTATTCCCTCTGTGAACAGAAGTTCCTGAAAAGGAATTGGAATCAAAGAGACCTTATTTCAATGAAGAGTTTGCAAACCAGGGAGATATGCAGCCTTTGGTGTAAGACGAAGGTAAAGGTATCTTCCGGAGAACAAAGTGAAGGCTCAGGTTTTGTAGCAAAAGTACTGGCCCAGATTCCCAATCAGGTGCATTGATGCAAATAAAGGATTGAAAACTTGCTCAGGGTGGATTGGTTGACAAAGCTGAGTTCTGATTGGTCAATACAGCTGAGCTCTGATTGGCTGAGGCAGGCGAGCTCTGATTGGTTGGTTCAGGTGAGCTCTGACAGTCCCTAAGATAAAAAGGTGAGGGTCATGAGGGAATTCATAATACATGTGTGACCCCAAGCCAGCAAATGGCCCTTGTTTTGATCTATTAATATTTCAAATTTAGGCCCAGTTGGCCACTCAGGATCCATTTTGAAGCATTGGCTCCTTTAGGTTCACATTCGTTCAGATCTCACAGATGACCTAAAACTCCTAGATTTCCTCCAATTGTATACATTTATGGTGTGTGATGGAGAGATGGCTTCCCACTCTCCATTCTCAACCTTCTACACTAAGAGAAAGATCTAATAATTGATTGGGACCAAAACACCCACTCATAATTTCTGTAAATAAAAGCTTTCCCACTCATAGGACTGACAGTGACATTCTCTTCCCTGGCCCTACACTAGCCAGCCAAGAATATAATACTTGTCATATCATCTGAAACAGGCATTATTTACTCTGCAATTTTAGGATTTTTATGGGGGAGAACGTGAGCAGAGGTAGGTAAGGCTGCATCAGATGTCAGTTTATTGAATACCAGCTAAAAACAGTAGACTTAACCCCGTAAGTCACTGGGGAACCAGTTTTGAGCAGAGTTCTTCCTTTGGGAAATGTGTGCTGGAAGCAATGTGAAAGTTCAATTAAAAGAGGAATGTATTTAATAATACTGGCCCTAACATTGGAAGTCAAAAGTTCAGGATTTGGGGAATTCTTTAGCTATTAAATAAAGTTGCAGTCAATACGGGCTACAGCTATCAGTGAGCAACAGCATTGAATTAGGCCAAGTACATAACCTAGTCCAACATTGCATATAATTGAGGCCACACTAACAGATATGTCAGACCAGGAACTATAGCACCATCTGGAAATGATCAAACAGAAATGAATCTGTAATCCACAGGGGTCTCTCTGGGTTCCAGGCCTCATGACAAGAAAGAAAGAAATGACCAGCAACCACCCGAACATTTCACATTTTTATGTATTTTTCCACTTTCACATACGCTTTAGATTATTTTGGGTTATATGAAAATTCAACATTTATGCAATTTCAGTTATTTGCAGTGGTATTTTTGACTGGAGAGGAATCCTCTAAAATCGTGGCAAATGTTGATGTTGGGTTAAAGTGACAACTCTTTCAGGGCCTCTTAAAACATTCTGTTTCTTCAGATCTTGATTGTCTTTCAAGTCGGCAGCCTCTGTAAGTGCTGGAGGGGAAAGAGGACTCTGATAATAGGTTTTCACGCCTCCACCTCAATCTCCTGTTTTCTCTTGTTTATGTTGCCTGTCATCCACTGCCCAGCTCTCTCTTCCAAAGTTTCTATCACTAATGAGTAGCTGCACGGTTTCAAGTAACCTGTCTGTTTCAAGTAACCATGCATGTACACGCATTTGCACAAATGCACATATATATAAGTGCATGTATGTTTATATTAGTTTTTAATTTCTTCCAGTTTTCGCCTGTATTTTTTTTTTTAAGCTCTAGCCTTTACTAGCTGCAACTATTCACTTTGTAAATAATTATCACTTTCTGTTTGGCATCTGTTCTCAGATACATATCAGCTTCCACATTGAATCCAGCTTCTGGAAACTTTTCAGTTTCCTTCACTTTGGTCTCTTTTGTCAGGCTTTGACTTTTTGATCGTGCCAAACAAGTGCCCCTGACTCTATGTGCCTGTGCCCTGTATGCTTCTCCATGATTCTCCAGTTTTCATTAGTCAAACAGAAGTCACATTCCATCTTTCCAGGAATGTGTAAGATATTAGATGTACGGAGATGAAATAAGATCAAAATTATCCTCATATGGCTCCCCATTAGAGATGACTATTTTTAAATTGAAAAAGAAATTAATGTCTGTATGCTTTATGAAGGGCTCTTATGGAAATATAAACAGAAAATTATAATTCAAAATAACCCCAAACTAAGAGTTCTTATGAATTGCAGTTAAAGAATTATAATCTTTCTTCCCCCTGTTTTTTCTTGTGATATTTTTTATGTTGATAATGAAATACCTGCCAGAGAAAAACAATTATCGATTTGTGACTCTTGTATTATATTTTACAATGAGCAATTTTACCGTCTATTCCACTGAGTATGATATTATTTGGCAACAGCCTAATTTCTGCTTTTGAAAACTGAAGTTCTGTGTGTATATCATTTTCCTTTCAAAACAGACGATCCATTTTTCTTTCACTAAACATACTAATCATAAAGATAAAAATCCATCATATCATCCTTGGGAACTTTAGGTTTTACCGAACTTATATGAAATTCATGAGAATATTTCATTGAATTTCACTGTAAATTATCAGTATGAAATAATTTTATTGCTATAAGAAACATATTTCACTGCTGTGCAAACTTACAACAATTAATCTTAAGATCCTGTAGGAGGACAGAGAAACACCCATGGTGTCAGGGATTGGAACTGTTTGCATAGCACAAAAAAAAAAAAAGTAGAATATGGTAATTAGAGCGATGTCTTAATTACTGGAAATATTCAAGTTAGTTGACAATGCCAATTCCCAATACCTTATCCCACGTGGGTTTTTTAAAAAGGAGTTCCCTTTCCCATCTTCTAAGATCTATTAGAAAACAAAAATGGCAGGTTTATTGTTATAAATTTATATACAACATTGTTTGTAAAAGTTTTTTATGTAAAATTCCACAAAACTTCTGAAACAATTTGTATAAAAACCCATAGGATCCATACGAAATGAATGATAACTTTAGTTGTCAAATTACAGATTTATATTCAAATATATCAAAATTTATTTTTTAAAAAAGCTTTCCAGTTTCTATTTTGCTGATCTACACTTTCATAATACTATTGTGGTTTGTTAAATCAATGGAAATAGTCAATACATTTTTAGTTTACCATTTTGTTATCTAACTCCATGTTAATATAAAGGGATATATAATATTAACCATTAATTTATTCTTCATCAATATAAGAACTATTTATTGAACATATACCCCATGCCATTAACTCTGTTGGGCATTGAGATGCCACTGTATTCCCAAAGGGAGGTTAAAACTTGTCTAAGCTGACTTGGAATGTCCGAACTCTATGTGAAATCACTGCTTTGGACAAAAAATAGGTAATGATCTGGTAAAGATGCTTTTGTAGTGATGCAATTGCAAATTCCTGGCAGCATTAGTATGGAGCTTTAATTGTGGGATTTTTCTATTGTTTCAGAAACCCTTTTCTTCAAAACTAATTTGCTCATTGGTCCCCTAAACTCTAAAGCAGCATTTCTTAACCTGTTTTCTGCTGGAACACATGACAGGTGATGTCCATGTGCCTGTCACATTACTAGTGCAACACAGACAAGAGAGCACTGACTTATGTACAGTTTCCAGATGAGAGCTGTAAATCCACACCCATGTTCTCCAGTGGAGGAAGCACATTTAGTGGGAAACGAGTGAGAATAACTATTTTTGAATCAGCTCACATATATAAAGGATACATCAGTTGCAAACTATAGCATGAGATACACTTTATTGTTGATTCCAACACACTTGAAACTTGTAATGCTCTCTTTCTATCTTTTGTAGGAGTTTGTTTCTTCTTCCTGCTCCTAGCATCAGGTCTGTAAATACTCCTGATCAGATGTAGCTTGAGAAATGTTGACTTAACAAAGCAAACACATAAAACACCCTTAAGATATGTAACGAATCATGTTGTCAAAATGAATCAACACTTCTGTGGAGTGTCTTTCTTCCCTCCTCTCTTTCCCTCTATCATAGCCACCAACATTTCTGAAAGTCCGTCTGTCTGTCTTCTCTTCATCCTTTCTATTTTAACGGGACTCTTGGGGATATATGAAAATGATGCCATGAACTCATAATCTGCTATTTTAGTTTTCTTTCCTGATGTAAGTTTTAGTTTTGGTCTGAGCATATTATACTCTCCCACAGAGTAACCCTCTCATGTAATGAGCAACAACATGCATTTCCGAGGAAGCTGACTACTTCTACACCATTGCCCTTGTGCATTCACTGACCATGCACCTCAGTGCTGTTGGTTTGAAACAACCTGGCTAAGCAGCTCACTGGGCATAGTAAGAAATGGACCAATGTGCTTGACCAGTGCACACTACATTTACCAAAGCATCGTGCATTTCAAATGTTGGATCTTTCATTTTAAAGGGGATTTGGAGAAATCAAAACATGTATATTTTAAGAGAGGTACAGGCTACAACATAGGTTCTAAGAGGATATTGGTCCTGAAAAAAAAAAAATATATATATATATCTCAACACCAATATTAATATCTATATATACCAATATGAATACATATCTATAAAGTGCAATTCTGTGCGTATGCATGCTTTATATTTTACGGCAGTTTTGGGTTTGCAGCAAAATTGAGCAGAAGGTACAGAGTTTGCATATGCTCCTCTACCCTTCAGCCTTGTCCATGATCAGCATCTTGCACCAGAGCAATACCTTTGTTACAGTTGATGAGATGAATCTACAGTGACACATCATTATTACCCAAAGTCCATAGTTTACATTAGCACTCACTCTTGGTGTTAAAAGTTCTATGGATTTTGATAAATATATGATGATCTGTGCCTACCATATCATACAGCATAGTTTCTCTGCCCCCCAAAATCCCCTGTGCTCCTTTTTATTGCTCCCTGCCCCACCTCCCACCTCCAAACTCGTGGCACCCGCTGATCTTTTTTCTGTCTCCATAGTCTAGGCTTTTCCAGAATGTCATATAGTTGGAATCATGCAGTGTGTAGCCTTGTTAGATTCGTTTCTTTCACTCAGTAGTATGCATTTAAAGGACTGCTGGGATTATTCAGAGTATAAAAAGGGAACAATTAACATTGTTCCTATTTTACAGAGTTAAAAGGAGTTGTATATTATGACCAGCTCTAATAGACAAAGAATAAATCAATTAGGAACTACAGCATGAGATACACTTTATTGTTGATTCCAACACACTGGAAACTTGTGATCCTTCTGTAATAATTAGATACCTCCATGGGTGAAAACCAAGAATAAATTCATTGAAATTAAAATTTTAGGAAGAAACTTTCTTAACTGTGGCCACTCTTAATGTGTATATGCAGCAGAGTGTGTTTGTGTCAAAAAAAAAATGCAATATGTCTTCCAAGAGTATTTGTTTCATTTGATTACCTGAAGGAAGCCATTTATATTTTAAAAAGCATGGATATCTTGTGTTGTGGAACACAGAATTTTCATTAGGCTAAAACAAGAAACTTAAAAGAAATATTGAGCTAATGGAGGACAGCTTCTGGCTAAGAGCCTACCTAGATTCCCCTTAGGAGGCCAAATTCATGTTCCTCCTACAACAGAAATATTTCAGAGGAAAATTCAAGAAGAAATTCAGAGGGGATTGAATTTAAAACTAGATACATTTTTGATGTTTGGATAGTACTGTAAATCAACTTCCCTGGGAGGCCAACTCTGAGGCAGATTCCAATGTATTTTAGGTTTATTGGAAATTCTCTCAGGAACATTCCTGCAAGGAGGGATGGAAGCAGAACTGGAGTTGAGCTGTGATGCAGGTGCAACAGGGAGCCCAGCCCATGCTGTGGGGAGCTCTGGAGCTGCACTGGCCCTTCGTAGATGTCCCACATTAGACATCGGGCCTGGGCTATCTTATTCCCAGTTCACCATTCAGTGACTGGAGCTGTTCCTAGGAGGGTTTGTGATTTTGGAGGGAAATTCCTGGAGCTGGACTCAACTGTGAGCTGTTATTTGCCAACCTCCCAGCAGCTGGGGGGATGGAAACTTTGCTCTTTATGGAAGAACCTGGGCTACGCAAGACAGGATCCATTATAAGTAGGACAAGCCCCACTGGCTTCCTTAAAAAGGAGGGCCTAGATCAAGTTCTGACCACCTTTCAATAAAAGTGATTCTGAAATGTAATGCAATTGCTACTTCCAAACAAAGGAGAGAGCTTTATTTTGCTTATTTACTGTAAGGAAAAATATAAATACACACACACACACACAGAGACCCCATTCTGAATAGGAGCTGAGGAGCATAAGGATTCTGTGTTTGTTTTCAAATAAAGAAAATTGTTTCCCTTGTGTGTGTGTGTGTGTGTGTGTGTGTGTTTTAAGAAAGGTTAATACCTTAGCTTAGCTAAGTAATAGGTATGTTGCTAAAGTTGGTTCTAGATTTTCATTACATGCAAAAAGTTTATTAAAGCTTTTTAACCTTTGGTGAGTTCATAAAGATGTGAGTTTAATGCATAAAATATTTTAGAAAGGAAATAAAATTGAGGATGTCTGTACTTCCTTAAATGTGCAATTAATCTAATGAAAAGATTGAAGAGAAACTATTTATTTGACAATAGTTAATTGTCAAAAAAAGCAATATATAAAGGTATAAAATTTAAATCCAATTTATTTTCTAAGTTTGAATTTATAATGTGTGCATTGAAACATTGCAATTGTATATGCTACTGTGATCTTAGATAGTTAGACAGAAACATGGTACTGATATCTTAAAGTCATGCATTTATACTTTCCGCACTTAGATATGTGGGTTTCCATGAACATAAACTCCCTAAGAGTGGACATGTAGATCTCAGACACATGGCTTTGATCATAGAGTTGGAGTCTAAATGCCTTCTATATATATCTACACTACTGGTTGAGTTGAGAGAGAGAGGAATTTTCCACTTTCATTTTTTTTAAGTCCTTAATTTCTCTCAGCAATGTTTTTCCCATTTTTAGGATAAAGGTTGTGCATATCTTTTGTCAGCTCTATCTCTAGGTATTGCATAGTTTTATTTTTAATTATTACAGGTATATAACAGTTGTATATCTTTATAAGGTACATGTGACATTTTGATGTAGGCATACAATGTGAATTAATCATATCAGGATAATTTGGGTATCTGTCACCTCAGGCATTTATCATTTCTTTGTTAGAAACATTTCAATTCCACTCTTTCAGTTATTTTAAAATAGACTCCAGCTTATTGTTGTTTATAGTCACTTTATAGTACTATCAAATATTGTTCATTCTATCCAACTATATTTTTACACCCACTAAAATGAATTCACTGGACCATCTTTATGTACAAATTATTCTCATGTAACCCAGAAGAGTTTTTAAAATGTAAAGAAAAACTATTCCTCAACTTGCCCCCCTGATATCTGGTTCTATGTTTTTCCCTTAATATATTTGATAAGTCCCTCAGTAATTAGCCCAGAGATAATCCAGAATATAAAAACTGTCACACTAATTTGTGCCAGCAAATTATTATAGTCCTATATACTCACATACATTCTCTGAGCGCTGGAAACATCAATTAGTCAACACTCAACACTCTTGACTTCTACTTGAAGTTTAACTTAATGTGGATTCAAACCTAGGCTGCACAAAAGTTTCACATAGTGAAAGTTTATTAAACTAACATTGGGTCTTTGAATACTTAAAATTTGTGGACTTCAATGTTCTCATCAGTGTTTACATCACTCATCTCATCACTTCAGTGTTTACACTTCAGTGTAAAATGAGTTGGTTGGGTTTGAATCGGTTTGTCTTCAAGATTCCTTTTAATGTAATATCTTAGATTAAACTGTGATTTCATCTGGACTTTAGATATGGTAGCACATGGCCTTGGAGCAGTAATCAAGATTCAGGGACAAAGCACAGTCTGACAAAAATATAACAGACCCCAACTTCTGAGACCCGATCTTGGCCAGAGTCTCAGGGACCTCACTCCCCAGGTGGAGGCCACGAAGAGACAGTAAACTGTATGCTGATAGCTTAACAATGCCCTTAAGTTCTAAAATTATGAGCATACCTTTTTGAAGTGCCCAATTTACTGTGTAAGAGCATCTTTACTTTTAAGGAAAATTTGATGTAGTGGTCTAATTTAAGGCACATGAATCAAAATTCCTTCTTTAACTTGAAAATGTCAGTTTTCACATCAATGACACCCTTTTAAAGAACGTTATTCCTGAGATTAAGATGAGGCATATTCTCTAATTATATTTGTGTGTTTTGCAGGGTTCATATCATTTCTAATTGGAAATTAGTTTACTTAAATTAACAAGATGTTCTATTTCTACACAAGAATAAACATAGCCTGTAATGTTTCAACATTGGATGGAGAGATAACTCCCCTAATACCAAAATGACTTGACTTGCTCCTTTTTTTTAGGTCCTGTCACGACACAGCCAGCGCCCTGTGAAGCTGATCAATTTTCTTGTATCTACACACTCCAGTGTGTCCCTCTCTCAGGGAAGTGTAATGGACAGGAAGATTGCGTAGACGGGTCTGATGAAGTGGATTGTCCTCTCAGCCCCTCTCCTGGGCTCTGTGGCAAAATGGAGTTCCGGTGCTCTACAGACGAGTGTATCCCATCCCTCCTGCTCTGTGACGGGGTGTCTGACTGTCACTTTAATGAAGATGAATCTAGCTGCTGTAAGTTATTTTCACTAACTTAGTGTGCCAGGGAAGGAATGCTGTTTTGAAATGATAGAGAGAGCTTGACAGATAAAACAAAGCTCTTTAGAGTCTCACCCTGA
Source organism: Microcebus murinus (assembly GCF_040939455.1). Taxonomy (NCBI): domain Eukaryota; kingdom Metazoa; phylum Chordata; class Mammalia; order Primates; family Cheirogaleidae; genus Microcebus; species Microcebus murinus. The sequence continues at coordinate 10,499,554 of NC_134128.1, read as the reverse complement.
TTGTATCATCAATAACAGTTTTTCTGTGTTGTGTTTGCTAAATAAAGCGTGTGGCCCTTACTTAGCATTTCTGGAAACACCTTGTTTGTGGTCACACTAATTTCTGTTGAACCTGTCTTACTTCCATTTTCCATTTGCATCTGAATCATTCATATGGAGGATGCTCTTATGTATTTATTATCTTTTTAGCACATGTTTATGGAAATGTTTTAAAATAGTATAATTATAATGTCTTCCCATCATAAAGGTTCATGAAGATGGCTCAAATAAAGGGCTATAGACAAATATCAATTTTAATGAATATATACAGTTAAGAGTTGGGTCTGTATAATTACCTAAGTAGATGTTACATCACTAAGAGTTCATGGAATAGAAAACTCTAAGGACATGGATTTGAATCTCATCCTTGCTATTTACTACCATTGCAATCTAGGGGAAGTTATTTGAGTGCTACCAATTTCAGTCCCATCACACATGTAATGAGGTCAATAATACTAAACATATAAAAGGCTGTGAGGTTTTGAGCAAATACATGTAAAACCCCAAGCCCTTCATTCAGATACCTTCTATTTTTATTATAACTAGCCAACGTCAAATAGGGAGAATGTTAGTTAAGAAGTAATTACATCCATGTTAAGGTGAGTACATCATCATGGTGGAGTCCAAACACCCCTAACATTTTATTTAATTTTTCTTTGCTTGACTGATTTTATGGTTTATTATACCATATTCTATTTCAGTGATGGGAGTCTGTAGAACATATGTTGATAATCACACATTTTTTTTGAATAGTAAAAAGCAGTTTGGAATCTAACTATAAGAAGGGAACAGTTATTGAAAGAAATACAAGGCGATTTCAGGGTCCTATTTAGTATGAGCATCCAGAATTGTGAAAACTATTGGAAAAGGAATAAGGATGAATGAAAGAAAAGACAGGCAGCCGCTCGATGTTGAAAGGCATCAACCTTAAATCAGTGAAGCTCTTTTCCTGGTTGGGGCTTACAGGTTGGTTTTCTCCCTCCCTGTTATTTCCTCCATGTGTATGCTCTCTGTGATAAAGCCAACTTGTCAGGTCTAATAATAGTTTCTCAGAGGCAAGGTAAGCAAATGGAGGTGAATGGAGAAGAGGAGGCCTGCCAAATTACTTATCTCTGTTCCCATCAGGACTCTAATGTAATTTGGCTGATAGAAATCGTATTAAGTTCAATATAGTCATATGATATTTGGCTTCAAATAAGAATGCTATTTAAAGAGAAGCTTAGGAAAGTACTGTGTCCTTATCAGTTTAGGCATTCATTGGAAAATTGGAGTTTGACTGATCATATAAAGTTCTGCTCCTAAAGGGAAATAAGTCCTTGAAAGGAAAGGAATGGGGACAAAATGCTAGAGCAAAATTACAGAATACAAGAATTCAATAATCATGATCAACCAAACATCGGAAGGCATAACATTATAGTTTTGGGGAAGCTCCCCTATTGATTTAGAATGGCATTTTGTAAATCCATATTTGTCCATTCATTCACAAACCTTCATTAAGAGCCCAACTGTGATCCCACATCTTGTACTGGACACTGATGATACAGATGGATGTCACCCTGTCCCTGCTCCAGCTGTACATGTAGATACATTACTGAAGGAGACTAGTAAGTGAAGACTGGGGATACTATATGATCATTTCTATGACAGAGATAAACACACAGTGTCTAGAGCACACAGGACACTCCCTAACTGTGGTGCTAGGGAGTCTGTACATTTAAACACTACAACCAAACTTGGAAAGGCAAGTAGTCACTAGACAAGTAAAGCAGAGATGCTTCATTCCAGTGAAGGTTGTTCCAGGAATAGGGAGCAAGGTGTTTGATTGAAGCGTAGTTTGTATTATTAGTAAGGCAGAGTCTGTGGCGAGAAATGTGGAAAGAATTCCGGAGACATAAGCAGAGACCAGGTTGTGCAGAGTCCTCAGCCACATGTCGGTGCTGCACAACTGTCCCCAAGTTGCCTATGGGATGGACTGGAGCGAGGAAGGGAGGTTGGTTGGGAGATGTTGCAGTTCAAATGAGAAGCAATTGATAAGATAAATGGTGTGAGGTAAAGATTATGAATAGGTTTAAGGGACAGTCAGGTAATGAGGAAGAGAAAGGAATCGAGAATGCCTTCCAAGAGTCCTCCCACCTCAGCCTCACAGAGTGGTAGGATTACAGTCATGAGCCACTGCGCCCAGCCTGAAGTCAGTCTTTTTGAAGAACAAATGGGAAATGTCAAAGAGAGAAATCAATTGTAGAAAAATTCCAGAAGTTGTAATTGGAGTAGGATATAGGAAAAAAGAATAAATTTGTTTGTTTTGGGTGGCTTACTCATATTTAAATGTTATCAGAATAAGAATTCTGAGATGCTTACAACTTTAGCAAGGGAATCAATAGCAATTGATATGTAGAGGCCTTTTATTATAGCAGAAATGAATTTTTTAGTGATCAAAAAGTTTAGACAAACCTATAAGTTCAACATTTTAAGGTAATTCATACCTAATAGCATCTTTCCATTGGAAACATGTTAATTTTTTTATAAACTGAAATGATATTTCTTTTATCTAAAATATCCCCTTTCCCTAAAAAAAAAAAAGAAATGAAAAAAATTAAGCATGATTAATTATTAGAACAATAGCATAAAACTAGGAACACTCTTTTCACTGATATTCCTCTGATAGCAATCTATTCACCAGGAAGGTTTAAAGATTTCATCAAATGTTGTGTCCATCAATTTCCTGGCAAGAAATAGATGGCACATTGATATTGCATAAGTTGATAATATATTAACAAGGTTGTTGTTTATTAGAGATATAATATGCATAGCAAAGCCAAAAGGGAAAATATGAGTGGAAGCTTTTATCAACCATACTCCATAGGGTATGAGAGGAGGGAACAGTTACCTGAACCTGGATTCAAAGAGGACCATTTGATAACAGGTGTGGCTTTGGTTAAGTGGAACAGCTAGTCCATGCTCATCTCATAGAGTCTCTTCCCTCCATTTTAATCTGCTGGAATATCAACCAGGTATGCCTGTGTATACATATTCATTTTTAACAAATATCTATTTTTTCTTACAATAGTTGGAAGATTATTCTATTCCTTAGTTTGCTTGGTTTGCAATATAACTTATCTTCTCTATGTATACCCTAAAATGATTTAACTCTTTGGAAAAGCTGAAGATCAGCCTTCTCCTGGAAACATAGTCATTTTTATAATCTGATTTCAGGCTTGTTTTTTAGGTTTATCTTCTCTATATCCTTATCCCAAACCCCCTGCTGTTCTCACTGTTTCAATATGTAACTTACTGATTTTCTATCAGCTTTTCTCTACTCTGTTAAATGGCTTTTATCTTAAAATATTAAAATTTTGAATATATTTCAAGATTCTACTCTTTACTTCTAGCCTTTATAGATCTCCCTGCACTAAAGGAATTCTTATTTTTATAATACATATTAATAATGATGCTTTGCCAACTAAGTCTGACCTGATGTAATTTCTTTTATTATTACTTCAAACTGTTAATCACTCCTTTATTGATATCTTGTTGTCATTGTTGTATATATTCTGGTCATTCATTTTTAAAATTTCTCTTTGAACTCTCTACTCCAAGTTCTTAGCACTGTGTCTTCCATGCTATGGAAAATCAATAATATTTATTGGTATGAATTGATATTCTAGTACTTTAAGAAGAATTGCTCACTAAATGGTATTGCTTAAATTTTTCAGAGCTAGCAATTTCAGTCAATGAAGATACATATTCCTAAAAACACCACTTTTTATGTTCAACTTTAAAATATATTTTGATGGGCAGTTCTCACAGCTAAATGTGTCAACAACCTATGATACCTCAAATAAACAATTCCTTCCAACCTGTAATTATGCTTAAAGAAAAGAATAATTTATGACAGAACTGACAAAATCTGTACAAGACCTATACGTGGGGATATATATTCCTGGGTTTTCTAAATTATCAGTTTACCTTGAAAAGGTTGCAATTTAATTGTCTTTATTCTTTTGCAAGGAATTTTTCAGACCAATCCTTTGGTAGCAGGTCTGGAGTAAAATTTTCAAATAAGAAATTGTATATCGCACCATTAAGTACATGAGATGAAAACAGAGCTGTTCTTTCTGAACCTGGGTTAAGTGCCAGACAGCTCTGACTGCCCACTGCTGCCTTCCACATAGCTCTGCTGAACTCTGGGACTCAGAGGGGCAGGGTTAGGAACAAGTATAGATCAATATCATTATTATTTAGTGCTTTTGAAATCTATCCAGACTTTCTGACAAAATAGTGCAGTGAGTTCACGCTTTGACACATTCCCTCTGCTCCAGAAATGTAACAATACTAGATAAATAAGCCATCACAGAAAGAAGTGCAAAGACAAGATAAACATCTACCGACAACATGGACCAAAACCAGAGTAGAACCAGAAAGTAGAGATCAGGCCTGAACGCCAGGCCTGCTGGCCTGCAGTTCCTGAAACAAGCAGAAGAACAGAAAGTAAACATGCTTCACATGTAACAGCAGCCTCAAATGAGGGGTCTTTATTCAACCCTAATTCGTTGAACCAATGTAAATGATAGCCTACGGCTTTATAGGAAGGTGTAATTCTAAAGAGACTAAAAAACAGGAAGGGAGAATGCAAGAATGCAGTCTTGGGACTAAGAACCGAGCTTCCCGATGGACAAAGCATTTATAATTGAATTAATCAAGAGTCTCATTCAAGGAAGGTAGAATACTTTGCAGGACTAGATAGCCATTGAATAGTTGCCAGTGCCAATAAAGACATTTTTCTGAAACAACCAAAATCTTGTGAGCAATAGCATCTCTATCCTATTAATATGCTCATCCCTTGAAGTCAGGTCAAACTCCATGTGTAGCCCCAAGAAGAGACTCTGGAGTTACTATAATTCCTCCATGACAATGTTATAAAGACTCATCATCACAGTACATTGAGCTTCCGTGACCTACATCATCATGCAGATCTAGCTGGTACCCAGTGACCACCCATAAATTATATACCCCGGGTGGAAGTTAAAGCAAGTTGCAATCTCTATCAGTTTAATTGCACATAAGATCAGGGACATTAAGAGAGAGTGACAGAAGTACAGAAGCATCTGCCTTGAAGTAAAAGTTGACTCCTCATCTAAAATAAATTCAGACTCTAAGTACATACAATGCATTTGATTACGTGTATAATACTACATAATGCATATATTAGTCAGCATGGGCTGCCATAACAAAAGACCACAAACTGAGTGGCTTAAACAACAGATATTTAGTCTCTCACAGTTCTGGAGGCTAGAAGTCCAAGATCAAGGTGTTAGCGGGTTTGGTGTATCCTCGGGCCTCTCTCCTCAGCTTATAAATGGCTGCCTTCATGCTGTGTCCTCCAGGGCCTCTCCCCTGGGCAAGAGCATTCCTGATGGCTCGCCCTTCTAGGGCATTGGTCATATTGGCCTAAGGCCTTACCTCGACGACCTCCCTTAACCTTTGTTACCTTCCTGAAGTCCCTATCTCTAAATACAGTCCTAATGTGGGTTAGGGCTTCAACACATGCGTTTGCAGAGGGAACACAATTCTCTCCATAAGAATGCACAGCTGAGAAATGGTTCTACTGACAAACCTTTTTTGAAGGAAATTTCAAATTGATAAGTCTCCTAAAATATAGGACTAGAAAGAAAGTGTAATGCAATAAACTCTATTGATATTTCACTAGGATAAATTTATTGGAAAAAAAAAGACATACTTGCAACCATGATGATTATTCTTTTTTTCAGCCAACAAGAGCTGTTCTAATGGAGCTCTGGTGTGTACTTCCTCGAACAGCTGTGTCCCAGCTCACCAGCGCTGTGATGGTTTTGCTGACTGCATGGATTTGCAGCTTGATGAGTCTAGCTGCTCAGGTACTCCATTTCCATTCAGATATTCTTTAAAGTAGAAACCACTAACTTAACCTGAAAAGAATAAAAAATATTAAAAGTTGAGATTCCAAGTAATGGCAAGCATGGAATAATTGCATTTCTATATTGATTCAGGGACAGGAAGAATGTTGAGTTTGCTACATTTATTAAAAAAAGTATAAGCCTGTAATATAATGGGCCCATGCTTGTTCTATAATATTTAATAAAGAAAAATAAAACATGTAATTTTAATATATAATTTAATATTTTAGCATTTAATAATCTCTTCTATGAAAATTATTTGGTTTCTATAAGGAAACCCTATATAATCTAATGTAATTAATTTTTAAAAGTTGCAGTCATCTTATTTCCACTTCTTTATAAGAGTTTCTTATTTGCATGATCTAGTCATGTTTTTAAAAGTAAATTTATTAAACTTTGGATTGACTTTTGAACGTTTTTCTTTCTTCTGATCCTGGAACATTTATACAGTGTAAGAGCAGATAGTGTAAATCTGTGATTATACTTTTATCAAAACTGCTTTAAAATTCTTTGATTTATTGTAGTCCATTGTTAACATCTTTCCTAAGTAATTGAATTTTTATTTCATACAGGCAATATATAAAATAATAGATTGTTAGGGGCAATATAATTCTGTCACAACTAAAAGATAATATAAATTAATGATGAAAGATATATTCAATCAGATTTTCTAAATAAATTGGAAATATTTTATATCAAAACTAGGTAAGAATATACTCTGTATCTTTCAAGAGAGGAGAACATTATGAGATAAGTGAGAAAAGGATGATCATAATCAAATCATAGTGTAAAAAGACTTATTTTTTATACTTCTGAAAGTGAGTATAGAACTGAATTTTATGAGTACAAAAGGAAATGGAGAAGTGAGCAGATCTGGCCCCATAAAATATGCAAAGATGAATGAATGCTTTTTGCCATTATTTCTCCAGTAGGAATGCTTGTGCTTCAAGTAAGGAACCCAAAGGGAAATACTGTTAATCTCTTTATAGAGAGAGAAAAAAAGCTGTTCATGAGATAGTTCCATTCTTTGAAACTATTGAGATGCAGTATTTACATCCAGGACCCAAATTTATTTATATAATGGAGACATTTTCTATTATAACATGTTATCATTTTAGTGTCTGCTTTGACATGGTCTACCTTTAAAAATGGGGTCAGGAAAACAGAAGACTTATCATTCATACTGAGTAATAGACAACCTGTAAGTAACACTGTATAACATACTTTTTTTGTTCTGTTTCTTAGTTGGTCGACAATTAGTTACAGTTCACTTACAAAGTATAGGTCAAATTGACACAGCTATTGAGTTAGAATAAAAGAAAAAAACTAGTGAAACACAGTTTTCAGAAATAAAATCTATATTATATGTTTTCTCTATTTACATTTTTTTTGCTTGTTTGGCTTGTCAATCAAATATGATAAAGTTAATCTTCTGTTTTTAAGAATGCCTTTAAGCCTAATCCATGCTAAAGATTTGTCAGTGTACATTACACACTCCTCATTCTTTGCAAGCATCATGTTCTTTTAAGGTCAGCATTTCATAGACTTTTATAAGCCCAATCCTTACAACATCCAATAATTCCCCTAGTGGTCACACAACAGATGGTGAGCATCTGGCTTCACTTACCCCAAGGTTTAAGTCATTAACAAGAACATCAAGCCCAGGCACTGCTTAAATGTTGCAGGTTAAGTTTATATCAGTGAATCCTGTCCAGTCCCAAGTTATATTGGAAAAGCATATTATTTTCTAGTTTTGGTTGCATAAACAACAAAGAAATTATTGACCAGTATTTGTCTGGCTGAATTTAAACTGAAAGTGTTTTTCAAGTCATTTGCAGTACTAGAGGTGAATTATGAAAAGGCACTAAAAATATAACATTGTAGGATAGGACATGAACATAATAATATATGCGTACTGATGATGGTGATGATGATGAAGACCAGTTCCTCAAACACACGGCACCCTCTTCTCGGCCTCTGGGTCTCTGTGTTTACCTTTCCACATACACACTACTGTCCAAATAAATGGCTACTGATTCTCTTCCAGAGGATTTCCTTACTCCCCAAATCTGACTGCGGTGTTCTTCTTGGTGCTCCCATCACCTTTGGTACACCCATCCTATTAGATGACTGTCATACCGCATCTTAATGCCCTACTTACTTTCTTTGCATCTGGAAGGTCAGCGAGAACAGGGACTGTGTGTATGTACCCTTTTAAAGTCAGTGTTCATTAAACTCATACTCTGAGCCAATTGTTCTTCTAACATTCTCAAAAACCCTATGACATAGTTATTATTTTTAACCTTGTTTTACAGAAAGGAACCTGAGGCACAGAAAGATTAACTACCTCACCCAATATTACACTGCTGACAAGTGGCTGAGATTCCAACTCAGGCAATCTGGCTCCAGTGGCCCCAGCCCTCACAATTATGTTGAGCTGCCTGCATTCTAATTAATCACCTTTCCAGTGCCTAGCCCAGTGCCAGACATTTAATAGGTGCTCAGAATAGATTTGTTGAATCAAGTATTGGAATTGCAAGAACCCACAAGGGAGGAATGGGATCCTGTAAGACAGGAGGTGTCAAATTATACCCTTTAAATATGTGCATTGCTATGTGTCAATTAAAAAAAAAAAAAAAAGCCAGGAAGAGCAAGTTGGGCCTTAAGTGAAGAGGGAAATTGGCAGGCTTTCCTGGGTCAGGACTATTTCCTGAGGGTGCAAGGAAGCAGTATATAGGAACACAATGAGAAGCTAAATGTGCTAATCCTTCCACAGTACTCACTCTATGAATATACTCAGCTTCTCTTAACCTATAAGTAAACCAACTCTGAAAATAAATGCTCATGCTAAACTAGAACTAGGGAGCAACGCAAGCAGTGAAATTACAGGACTGGGGCAGGAGAGACAAACCTGAGCTTTGATGACATCAGTCACAGAGGCAGAGGTAGGAAACAGGCATGCACACGAGTGACTTATTAAAAAGACAAGGCCACCCAGGGAGGGCATTTGTCTGCCCTGATATGGGGACTGTTGTGCAGAACTAAAGAAAAGAAACATTTCACTAAACAAAACATTTCAGTATAATTACAAATACATCACACAGGCAAATTCTAAATAAGTGTATTGCACCTAATCAAGTGGAGAAGTTTAGTGTTCTATAGCACTGTAGGATGACTACAGTTAACAATAATGTATACAGTTTCAAATACCTAGAAGAAGAACACTGAATGTTACCAATACAAAGAAATGATAAATGTTCGAGATGGTAGATATTACCCCGGTCTGATCCTATATATTATATGTATAGAAACATCACTATGTACTCCATACATGTGTATAATTATTATGCTGGTTAAAAAAAAAAGAAAATAAAAATTCAAAAAATTAATTTAAAAATTAAAACAATAAATAAAATAAATTTCAGAGTTTTCTCTTTTTGTGGAACACTCACATCCAGGACAGTAGGAGCCACTGAGCAAACTTTGGGGGTTACAAGAAAGTAGTCTAGGAGAATTCTTTTGCTTTTAGCAACTGGGAAGCAATTAACTCAACAGAGATTGGATTTAATGCAGTGACTCACAGTGATATATCCTCCTTCCTGCAAATAATGCTGATAATTAACTGTGGTCTTTGTGATGCTTCTTTATAGAGTGTCCATTAAACTACTGCAGAAATGGAGGGACTTGTGTGGTGGAGAAAAATGGTCCTATGTGTCGGTAAGCAGCATTGTCTGTTTTTCTTAACATTTATTGCAGCTGGCTTACTTATTTTTCTTGAGGTTGATATAATAGAACATCAATCAATACATGGTTATTAAGGTAAAATAGTGGATAATAGCAGCATTGGCATTTATCTGTGAATAAGAAAAAGGAAGATGTGACTGTATTTTTAAAAATCAATTATTTAATATGCTTTTGAATGTTTTTCAACATTTTGTATGATGTGGGATATATAGTTTTAATAATACTCATTATTCCTTGCTTTTAATATTTATATCAAGTTTTCAAAATATTTTTTTGATATGGATATTCTTCTATTTCAGATGAACTTTGTGTCTGTATTTTCTTTCTCTCTTTTTCAATTTCTGTATTTCTCTTTTCTGACAACAAAGGATAAAACTAATTCATAAATCAGACCATTTTCTGGCTTATGCAGTGGATGTTTATGAGTAAAGTTAAGGTACAGATAAGGAATACATTTGCATACTCAAAGCAAGAATAAACAAAAACAGGCCTTGTGATTTCTTTTGGGAATTATTTATATTGCATATCAAAGATTGCTTGACTTTTTCTCTCACCCTTTAGGGAATTGTGCAAAACAGTTTCATAAACTCCAAAGGAAATGATGCATATTCCATTATGTTTTTGTTTATGATTTTTTAATCTAGCAGACCAATGGATACATCACTTTGCTTATTAGAAATCTGATTGAAGGCTGATGCTCAAGTTGTAACAAAACACACATAAATATCTGGAAAACAGTAATTATTAGCTTTTTAAATCATTATATCCTTCTGAATCAACATAGACAGTTTAGAAAAAGTAATGTATTCCTTAAAAAATAAAAATAAAACCTCAACCAATTAAATCAATAATAAAAATTTTATGATGGGATATATTTAGACACTACTTTAACATTGTCACAATTTAATTACCAATGTGTTTCTCAGCGTTTTGTCTCTTGAATGCATTACCTAATTTCTTTCACAACATCTCAACAAGATTATACTTTCCCCCATATTGGTTTCCATGGAAATTAATTTATTATGAACTATTATTTGAAGGAAAGACAGGATGCATAATATGAATTTTTTAAATCTCCTGAAAGAAACTGAGAATGATGCCATCCATAATGTTTACCCAATATCAGCTGAGTGGATAATGTTATTTGGTGTCCACTCTAAATAAGGAGGTGTGAATTTTTTTCCTCTTTAGCACTGATACTCAGGCCAGAAAAAGCTCCTAGGCTTCAGATAGTCTCAGCTGACCAAGCAAAGAGCGTTGCATTCTTGGCAACACCTTTGTGGACTTAAATAAACTTCAAAAATTGAAATCCAGATGATGAAGTCCTAAACTTGTTTCTCTCAAATGTGAAAATTCTAAGGTGGAGGAGAAGGTGGAACAGGGCATTGAGAGGAGGACAGACTTAAGAAAGGAAATCAATGGAGTGAAATATAGAAAAGAAGTCACTCCCAGGAAAGTCAATCACATATCCCAAAATAATTATTTTTGATAGCAAAGAACACTTTTCACAGAGAGAAATAATTATAATGAGCATCAATATAAACAAATGTTTGGAATTAGCGCTGTCTACACTGTAGGTATGAAAAAATGACTTTTGAAACATTTTCCATGCTATAACATGGCAGTCTCTTCATTCTAATTTTTATTTTTTTTAAATTATCCATTGCAAAAGTTAATATATGTGTTTTCTAATAAAAATTTTTAAAACATACACTAGTATATCAGGCAAAAAGTAGAGCTCCTGACACTCAAATCCTATTCTGTAGTTGTATCTTTTTATCCATTTAGACATATTTTTCCTTTCACAAACACATGTACACACACAAGCACACATTTGTTTTTACAGAAATATAAATTATACTTTACATATCACTTTGCACCTTGGTAGTTTTTTTCTCTTCATGAATAGTGTGGCCGTTCTTCTATGTCAGTACTTGTGGCTCTAGATCCACCCTTTACTGGTTCAGTAGTATTGGGTAAGTTCCTTTAACAGGCCTGTGTTTTAACTTCTTCTTCAATAAAATGGAGAAAATAAAAGCACCTACTTTGTGGGGTAGTTTGAGGTTTAAAGGATTTAATATACACAAAACACTCTGAACAGTACCTGACATATTAAAGATATTAGAGGAATGCTAGTTATCGGTATTATTATTTAATATATGATTCTTTTTTATGCTGTGTAGTATACTAGTCAATGTATGGATTTGTCATAATTTAACTCCATTAATATCAAGCTAATGGCCATTTAGTTCTTAAATATTTGCTTTCACAAATAATCTTCAAATCCCATCCTTTCGTGTATCTTTGCCCCATTCTTTATTTTAAGTATAACATGTTTTAATGGAATACCAAATAGCAATGTAAATTATTTTCAATTACACTTAGTGTCAAATCAATTTCCAATTAAAGTTAATGTCCAGTTCATTTTTCATGTATAGGTATGCTTTTTGAATTTAAAATTAAATGGAAACTTCACTTTAGAATACAAAGTTTTAGAGTAACTATAGGGGCACTGTTTAAAGGTGGTGGCTTTATGTCAAGCTCTACTTTCTAATTCCCAAAAGTGGGAATTCATTGTCCTTGTCACCTGGGGATAACCTAAAAACCAAGGGGAGAAGACCAAAGCTCACCTCTCATCAAGGCCATACTCATATGAGCATATAAAAATGTCATGGTTATCTGGAGAGGACCTGTCACCAAAGCCTTTAGATCTCCCTTTGGGAAAGGACCTCCAGGCAGTATCTGAAGATCTCTCTCCCAGAACAGAGAGATTTAATGTGAAAGTCATTGTGTTGCTAGGAATTATAACTACCCAAGGAGTAGAAACCAGGTGAACCATGGTTTTCCATCACTTAAGAAACACTGACAGAGTTAGTGTTTGGGGGTTGAAGGAGCAAAGTATGAGCCAAGAAAAGGAAAGTATCACTCACCTAAGGAAGCTAGATTATTATATTATTCCAATGTATCAATATGTCTGTTAGAAAAATAGACTGAGCTATGTGATATAAATTCCAAATAATATGGGAAGCCAGAAAGAAGTAGCAAGAAAGAAAAGAAACTTAATCAAGTCAACATGGGCGAAGGAGAGAATTAGGAAGCAGCATCAAAGGCAATACACAGTAACATGTAGATAGAAAGAATAAATACAAATATATCAACAATCACAACAAGTGTGAAAATAAAGTCAATCAAAACACAGAAGCCATCAAATTTGACTTAAAATTAAAGGGACTACACAAGGTTTTTCAAAAACCCTTTTGGGGAGTATGTGGACAAAAATTTTAAAGACCATGGTCCTAGAATATAAAAGTCCTGTCTTCAATATCTTTTCATGACCAGTACCTGATACACACTTGACATCGTAAGAGCTATTTGAATAACGTTCTGACAAAAGAATGAATGAATGAATGCAAAGAAAAGGTCCTGAAATTTCAAGGAAAAGTATCAATACTTACAAATATGTTCTTAAATTTACTGAAATATGTGCAAATCTTGCCATAACCCAAACTACCAATCACAAAGGAACCCTTGGGGACTTTCTATGTATGGGGTAATAAGTGCATTGAGTAAGCATATGATATGTTCCTCATACTAAAAAAATATTACTCTCCAGTTTATAGGACAGAAGAGCTATCAAAAAAAAATGTCATCTACTAAAGAAATTTCACTCTGCTACAATGAAAAGAGAATTTGCTCTTAAGTTAGGAATCATGTAAACTACCTCAAATGCCTAACCATGATTAAAGAGGCAAATAAAATTTATACAATGTATACCAAGACTTTGTTAAAAATCTAGCTTATGAATACTTTTCCTCCCCCCACCAAAAAACAACAAAGAAACATGGTACAAAAAAGAAAATATTTCAAGACCCTGAACTCCAATTCCAAACTGAATTATATATTGTTTTAAAAAAAATGTATTTGAGGATATTTGAACACACACACACAACACCTTAATTCTGAAATGCAAAGTCTAAGTACAAATAGGCAATAAAACAGTAAGAATCCATAGAACCCAAGGAAAGAAATTGATTGAAGCAGTTTAATTGATTAAACTCAAAAAAGGAATGAAATTTTTAAAAAAATAATTATTAAATTACAATTTTCCAAGGGATAATAGATTCAAATATAAATATATTAAGAGATTTTAAACCCAGGTATAAAAGTAACCAAGGAAATGAAAATGAGATATAGTAAAAAAAGTAAAAGAGAAAGTAGTTAACATGTAAGACAAGAATATGCATATAACTGGAGTCCCTACAGAGACAAATGAAACAATGGAACAGAACAAATATTTAAAACTATAATCAAAGAAAACTTTTTCAGAGGTGAAAGGAGACCTGAATTTACAAATTAAAAGAATCAACAAGTATCTAGGGAATTTGACACAAAATCAGCAACTCCAATACATATCCCTCGTAAAAATATTAGACTTTAAGATGATGAAAATATATCCTCATGACCTGTAGGGAAAAAGAACAAATAACACACAAGTACAGTAAGATTAGTGTGGCATTAGGCTTCTAAAAGCAAAGAAACAAAAAAGCGTAATGTGATTGTCTGCAGAGTTGTGAAAAAGTCTTTGATAAAATTTAATATCCATTCTTGATTTTTTAAAAGGAGGTACAAAGGAAAATATGAACCAACAGACACTTCCTTATTATGATAAAATATATGCCTTTTATTTCTAAATGCAACATCTTTCTTAAAAGAGAATCAAATCACAAAAAGCACTTCCATTAAAAGTAGGGACAAGGCAAGCATAACCACTGGTTTCACTGATATTAGAAGTGGTCACCAACATAATTTGAGGAAAAAAAAAACAATTTATAAGAATTAGAGAAGAAGTTATTATCATGATAGTATACCTAGAAAACCCTAGAGAATCAATGATAAAAACTAATTCAAATAATAAAAACAATTCAGTGAGTGAGGTTGGAGGATATACAATTAACATTTTAAATTAATGCTTGCTGTACACAATGCTATTTAGAGGAAACAATGCAAAGAAAACCCTATTCACAATAGCAATAAAAAGATAAATATTTAGAAATAAATGTAATAAAATTTAAAGCAAACCTATGTGATAAAAACAATCCTGAAGGACTTGAACAAGTGGAAGGACATTTTCTTTTCCTGGATAGCTGACTCAACATCATAAAGATGTTGGTTCTCCCTAAAGTTAATCTATAAATTTAACACAATCCCAACAAAAGAGCTACAAGCTTTTTGTGGTGGTAAACAATTTGATAGTACGTTCATATGGAAAAATAAATGGAATAATAGCTAGTGAAACACTGAAAAAATGCCAATGATCTGAGTAGCTCTACTAGTATAAATAGAATAAAGTATTATAAAAACCATATGATACAGACACTTGAGTAGATATTGTAGACATTTCAAACCAGTGGAATAGAATAGAAGTTCTAAAATATATCTAAGTGCATATGAAAACTTAGCAAATGACAAAGATGGCATCTCAATTTTCTGGACAAAGTTGTACTTTTTAAAAGGAAATGTTGGGGTAACTAGTTAGGTGTTTGAGAAAAAGATAAAATTAGAACAATACCTCATACCATACATACACAAAAATAAACTTCAACTAGATCTGAGTTTAAAGTGAAACCATGCATACACTAAGGAAATACACAGTGAATGTTCCAATAATCAGGATTTTAAAAAAAAAACCTTATTTTTAATGACTCAAATCCAAATGCAATCAAAGACAATACTGATAACACTGACCACATAAAAATTTATTTAAAAACTCTTTTTCATGACAAACCACCATAAGCAATATCAAAAGACAACTGGAAATCTGGGAGAAAATATGTTATATTCATCAGAAAAAAAGACAAATATCCCTCATCTGCAAAGAACTATTTAAAATGCAGGGAAACCCCAAATACCATAGGGAAAAAAATAGACAAAAAATTCATTTTTAAATATATAAAATGATGTTTATATTTTTCAGCATTCCCCATAGATATATAAGAGAAGATTTATTATGAGAACTGGCTTCTGTGATTATGAGGGCTGAGCAGTCTCAGTTTGCCATCTACAAGCTGGAGAACCAGGAAATACAGTGGGATAATTCAGTCCACGTTTGAAGGACTAAGAGTCAGGGGAGCCAGTGGTCTAACGCCCAGTCCAAGACTGTAGGCCTGATAACTGGGGACTGCTGGTATAAGTTTCAAAGTCTACAAGCCAGAGAACCAAGAGCTGTGATGTCCAAGGACAGGAGAAGGTGGATGTCCCATCTCCAGACAAGAGAGCCAATTTCCCCTTCCCCTACTTTTTTATTCTATTCGGGGCCTCAGTGAATTGGATGATGCCTGCCCACATTGGTGAGGGTAGATCGTTTTTCACTCAGTCAACTGATTCAGATGCTAAAGTTTTCTGGAAACAACCTCATAGACACACCCACGAATAAATATTTCACCAACTATCTGGGTATTCCTTAGCCCAGTTAAGTTAATACATAAAATTAACCATTACAATACTTAAGCATGTAAAGAAAGATTGGACTTCATTTATAAGAGTAAAGCACATTAAAACCACGCTAAGATGACATTTCCTATCTCTGGTGTGAGCAACATATTCTCATGTGTGTATGTGAAAAACAGGCACTTTGCTAGTGGAAATGCAAATTGGGGTAATACTTATGGAGGTGAATTTGGCAGTCTCTGACAACACTACATATTCATTTACTTTTCGACCTAACAGATCCATTTCTACAATGTATTCTGTTGGTATAACTCTAATATTATGAGAATATGTGTCCACAAGGCTACTCACTGTAGCATTTTTATAATTTCAAAATACTGGAAACAACCTAAATGCCTATATATAGGAAAGTGGATGAATAAGCTATGATACATCCGTACAATGCAGTGCAAGGAGAATGTAGAGCACTTAAGGAGTTTCCCTAGTGCCAGGTATAGGAAAGGTATTGCCTGGGGCAAGCTTAAGAAAAATGAAGAAATGTAGTCACTGAAAACTATTCTGTAGCTTTTCTTTAATTTTATTTGAATATTAAAAATAATAACCTAAAGAATGTCTTATTGTTGATAATTACATGTCAGATAATTACAATTACATGTCAATCACCACTTACGTGTTTGACATGCCTATGGCCATAACATAAACCTATAGGACAGATGATAGCATATCTAGCTTAGCAGTTAAAGATATGAGACTTGGTGAAATTAAATAATTTTCCCAGAGACAAAAAAAGCAAAAAAGTGGTGGAGTTCAGATTCAAACCTAAGTCTTTGGCCAGGATTTATGGTCTTAGGTTTTTAACCCTTGCAAGATGTCATCTCTTTGAAAATTTGACTAGATGACTCATGATTCTAGGATTACATGACCCTATGTGTATAAATTTGAATCAAATGCTTCAAGAAAATGTAAAACTTAGCTTTATTTGCATTCAGATGTTTGCTGTTCTTTGACATACTATGCATTCTTATTCCCATGAGCATTCATATTGTTCCTTTTGCCTATTTTACATTTTCCCATCTTGACTACCTAAAAAACTCTAGATTCATGCTTTATCTTCTGGCTCATGTAGAATCTCCTCTCTAAAACATTCCCTGAACTCACATGCTTATGAATCATATCCTGCATGCAGTGTACAATAAAAAACAGAGATACAACTCTAAAAACAGTAGACCAGGTTTGGATATGAGCTCCACAACTACTTATTAACTCCCTGACTTTAAAAGAAGTATGTAACCTCTCTTTAAGGAAGAGAAAGAAAAGGGATGCTTGCTAAAAACTAACGTTCTCTGTCATGATGGAGCTGTGAATTGAAAGAAGTTTCTGTGTTGCTGAAATGTATAATTCATAATTGTTTTCCTTAAGAACGTTTTAAAAAATGTTCCAAGTGGGAGGCACTGGTAATCTGTTCACCAATTGCTTATTTAACAGCATCTAAATCATCTCCATAGCAACCAACAATAGGTCTTTACAAGGTGGAATACAGAACAAATTATCAACATTTAAGACCATGGTCTCTATTATTATTTTTTAAAAACATATTAATAGTACTCAAGTGCTAAAGACTAACACACATATTCGTAAAAATACTGGAATGTTTTGCAAATGAATAGCATTCCAAAGTTTCAAAAATCAATTTAAATGGGAGAGCATTTAGATATCTTTTATGGTAAGCTTGGAGGGCCATGCAGATGGTACATTTTTTCATATCCAACACATGCAAGAGACAACTTCATATGAAACTCTAAATTATCACAATTGGCCTAAAAATACGTATAAAAGGTGAGAATATTGATGGACATAGTAGAAATTTAAAAGTAAAAAACGTAGTCCCTCTCTCCCCCCAAATTTAAATGTGTTTCCTATAAAAAAACTGAAAGCATTCTCCTTTAAAACCTAGAATAAGGGTGGGGAAAAAAAAGTCTGCCAGCCCTTGGATTATTCTATTTGCTTAGGTAGTTTTGGCCAAAGGTACACGCAAAAAGAAGTAGGAGCTAAAGATATTGAAAAACAAGAAATGCAAATATTTTTGCAGATATTGACAGCCTAGGAAATTAAGCCAATTATCTGGAATGCTATTAAAGTAATAGAGCATTCTGGAAGGTAAATGGATACAAGATAAATATGCAAGACTAAATATATATCCTTCTCACCTATATTCACAATAATTGAACAAGATAATTGGAAAAGAGTTCCATTCTTAAAAAAAAGCAATTATTATAATATATAGAGGCCTATATGGAACAGTAAATGTGTATGACCCACATAAAGAAAGCTAAAAAACTTAAATAAAAGACACTCAAAGAAGACCTGAACAATAGCTAGAAAAAAATGTACAAATCAATTTCTAGAATTAGCAATATTCAACATTGTGCAAATGACAGCCAATTAATTGGCTAATTAAATCCCATTAACATTTTAGATTTTTGTTTGATTTGGAAATAGACAAGTAGATTTTAATGTTCATATCAAAAAATAAATATAAAACTTAAACCAAAAATTAAGATTTATGTTTGTTGTACTTGATAGTAAAGCTTGCTATAAAGTCATTATAATAAATATTATAGACCTGGGACAGGAATAAACAAATAGAATGTTGGAACAGAATAAAAGTCTACAAATAGCTAATGTAGTTATAAAAGTATTATAGAATAGGTGACATTTCAAGTTAATTAGAATGGATGGGATAGGCTATGTAATAATTGATATTAAGATAATTGGTTAGCCATTAAAGTATAAATTATTATTGACATTATACACAAGAATTAACTCCAGAATTATTAAAGGTATAAACAGAGAAAATTATAAAAATTCTTATAGAAAATATAAGGGAATATTTTTAAATCTTGTAGTATAAAGGTCTTTTCTAAGCTTACTGGTATCCATAAAAGAAAAGATAAACAAATTTGAAAATTCGACCACATGGATAGTTCTTAAACAAAACTAAAATTGCAATATGGTGAAGGATGCCATAAACAAAATTTTAAAAATCAATAATAGGCCAGTAGAAAAATATATAATATATACTACAGGTAGAGATTATCTATAATAAATATACTGTTCCCTCAAAGCAATGAAAATTGTGTAATAGATAACGAGGCAAGGATTATTTACTGAAAAAAAGAAAATGGTCAACACATGTGAAAAAAATTCAGTCTCCTTAATAAATAAGTGCACAATAAACCACTGAAATCCTGTCTTCACCTATCAAAGTGACAAAAAAATTGGTTGGTTATATCCACTGTTTGTGAGAATGTAGAAACACTGGTCCTTTTATTTATAGTTTGTGGAAATATAATTTTTTTTTAGAAAACTAAATATGCAACACAGAGGAAAAGACAACTTGTAGAAAAGACAAAGTGGCAATATCCATTTAAAATTTTAATATGCATACTCTTTAACTCAACTATCTCAATCCTAGGAATCTAGCCTACTAACATATTAACAAGCAATATAAATATAAATGTGCTTATTTGGGTATTTGACGATAGCATTATATTGAAAACAAACTTGTGTTCAAAATAGTATAATGAATGGGATGCTATCTAACTTTTTTTTAGCGGAAGATATAAATCCTGACGTAGAAAAGTACCTATGTTGTTAGGTGAGAAACGCAAACTCCAAAATAATATGCATATCAAGATCCTATTTCAAGGGGTAGAACTGTGTACGTAAAAACAAAAAGGAGCCTCTCAGGATACACATCAAACTGTTAAGAATGGTTAGTGAACTCCATAGAAGACTAGGATCTTGGGAAAAGGAGATTTCACATTCAAGTTTCTGCACTTTTATTTTACCAGACACTGCTACATTTTTAAAACAAGATTCTTACAAACAGTTTCAATATTTTAAAAGTATTATCTCTTACAGTAAAGGGCAGAGCCACACGGCTGCTTTTAACAGAGTGTCCTCCCCATGCGTATGGGGCCCGTCCTTCAGTTTTCTTTTCCTGTTGTCAGAAAGCATTACACACTCTCTGCCTCTTGCAGAGCCAGGCAAGCAAGACAGACCAGGAATGTGATTGAAGGTGAAACCAGTAAATGCTGTCCCCAAGCTCACCAAGCCTTCCTCCCGGCCTCACTCCCAGAGCTGCATCGCTCTCGGATCACATACGCCAACGGAGCCGTGAAAATGGGAAGCACAGTCATACCTAATTTTCCTTCTCTGCCCCTTTCCCCGAAAGCAAACCTCATGGTATATTTGTACACTTAGCTGTTAAATGGTTTTTAGGCTCTGCGTGACAGCTATACCCTTTCTCAGCTGAAAACTAAAGGCTGTGACAATCTGGTGTGAGGTCCTGCGTGACCTGTTGACTCATCCAAGGAGGGCATTCTCTAAGGAAGGACATGCCCCAGATTTCGTTCACTGGTCGTTGCTGACAGGGATTTGTGATCCAGATATTTTCCAAGGTCTCCGGTATGACCTGACTGTTAAGTAGATATTTCTGTCCTCCGAGAAGAAGAGTGGTGGGTTATTTCTAGGGCAGCATCTAATGCCAAAGGACTTGCTTTCAAAGAGAGAACAAGAGATAACTTGTCTATGAGAATCAGGGGCTTCAAAAAGCTCACTCACTCCTTCACCCATCCTAAAATAGCTGCATAGGAAAATGTTTCATCTTAATTGACACAGTTTTTACTTGATCAGTTTTCCTAGTATGTGCACAACCAGGAGGGTACCAGTTGATGGAAAATGACACCTTTTCTTTCTTTGCTGTGCATGATGTGTGTGTATGTGGCCAAAGCATTTTATTGAATAAGAGTGAAAGACACAGCCCAGTGGTGGCGCCCAGAGACCCGGGCTTCTAAGAATGTTGACAAAAAGTCATTCCTCAGACTGAATTTCACAATTTCCCAAACCAGGCCTCCCTAGAGGCCCTGGAACGGCAGGGCCATCCAGCTCTGCCCTGATCCTACACAGCTTTTCTTCCTGCTCAGCCAGCATGAGTTTAACTATGTCAGAGGAGAATCTTTTGTGCTGTTGCTAGGTGGCTGATCTCTGCCTTACAGAAACAAAATCTAGCAAATGAGGTAGAACTTTTTGAACTTATCCCTCTTACTAGTGAAATGTTGACAGATCTAAGTAGTTCAATGCATTTTAATTTTGAAACCCCCGTGGGACTTTTCTTATCCTCTGAAAGCACTAGTTTATGTTTGCCATTGCCCTAATCTGCTGTCTGTAGCTCGGGCAGTATAAGGAATCCCTTTGTATTCTTCAGAGAAAGACTTATTTTCCTTATTTCCACCAGGAGGAAGAAGGAAATAATGAAAATGGCTTATGTCCCCAAGTTTAAGATTAAATTATGACTATTCATGATCAGAGGTTAGCGTGTTTATATGTTTATATAAACAGGCACTTTGGTACTAAATTTAAAAATGCCTCTCTTTGGAATGTATTGTTTGGTAATCCAGAATGAAAACACAGAATTATCACTTCATAGCAGGTCTTTTCATTTTAGTGCCACTACCGTCTAACTATTTTGAGGACGAATCTGCATGCTTTCTGAATATATATGAAGAATTCTAATTTTGGAATAAGAACATTTTCTAGGAATTACATTTTTCATGTTGTAGATAAAAACTGAAAAACACTCTTTTCTTATTAGAATGTCAGAAGGAGAATGTGTTTTATTTGAATAAGGACTTCAATTATGAGAAATAAGGCTTTACATAGATTATTCTTTTCCATTTGTTGAAATTAAAAATGATATAATGAGAATTTTCTCCATAGCAATGTAAATTATAATATATTATCTTTTGCTATTGTTTATGGATTTTACAGTGCTAAGGGACTACAAGTTATACACATAAAAAGGAACATGTTAATAAATGGGGTATAATATATTCTTTTTAGAGTATATAGTTCACTAGGATAAATTGCCCTAGTGAACAAATATATTTTCATATTGACAACTATTTGCCTATATTTCTTTGTTTCTATGGCAAAACACTACAATATATAAAACTTAATTATTCCTGAATATCAAGTATGAAACATCGTGATGTACAAGGGAAGGAAGACTGGATTTGGAAGGAGAAAATCTGCCTCACCTACACTGAAGTAATTGTATAGCAGTATTAGCCAGAGACCCAGCAGAAAAAGGATTCAGCCCAGATGGGTCAAATAATAAAACATTCATGGGTGGCTTCTTACTTTAGTGAAGGCATGGGCAAGGCTAAAAGAACAACAAGGGAAGTTGAGGCTTCAAGAGACTAGCAACAGTAGAAAGCCTAAATGCAAGGGTCGGGGGGATATCTTGGATAACCGATTATCCATGCAAGCTGACACTACGGTGAAGGATCCTCACAGGAGGACCCATAGTTGGGAAACGATGTGCTACTGCCATCATGAAGAAGCTGGAGGAAGCAGACAAAACATATCCCATAGTTTCTCTCCTTCCACCTTCCAAACTCCAGCTACTGTCTTCCATTGGCCAAACCCAGCAGAAAGCCAGCCTACAAGGTCACATGGGTAGGAAGCAGGCCAAAGGGTACTTTCTCCCAGGGCCAAAAGCAGGGCATAGAAGAGGCTCTGGGCTAGCACAGTGATGTTGGTAAATCTTTTCATCTCTATCTTAGTGTGTGACTCAATTAGAAAGACCATCCAGTTTCTAGTATTAGAGATCTATCTTAAAAGCCTAAGGAATAATTGCTTTTCTTATAATAAAAATTCTAGTGGCAAATGATTACTGACACAGTTTCACTTCCTCAAGGGTGTCAGAAACAATTCTGCAATTTTCCTGACTTTACATCTAGTCCCAGAACTCCCTCACACCCCCTTTCCCGACAACCTAAAGAAAAGATAGGGCAAAAAACCAAAAAGGGCTTAACCAGAGGCTCCACCCAACAACTTCCATGTATAGCTCATTTACTCATATACTGCGACAAGATGTTAAGTGGGTGTTTAGAGTAAGGAGTAAAGATCAATAAACCACAGATTATCAAGTTTTTGAGACTGATTTTTAGACTCTTTGTGCTATATTGAGTCTATAAAAAATATTGAGAGGAATTTTGAGGAAGGGAACTTGTGAAGATTTCTTGGCCATGCTGTGAGTCACTCACTCCACTCCTCAAGGAAAATCACAGTGAAATTAACTTCAAAGAGACCTGTCAGAGAGCACTGCTGTGTTTCCTATAGTTCAAAGAGACCTGTCAGAGAGCACTGCTATGTTTCCTATAGTTGTGAAAGCACATAGGACTGTGTTTGTCATGCACATGGGATATCTAAAGATGGCTGCTGTGTGTATTGACCCATAATGGCAGAGCAGAATGAAACAGAGTAGCTGGCATATTGGAAAATAACTGCATGCCTCCCCTTCAAAGTGGGTCAAAAGTATACACATCTTGGAGACAGAATGTTCTACCCATATTAGCACTATCAGCCTGGTGGTTTTAAAAAGATTTCCCCAAGATGGCTCTGTCAGAAGTTGAGGAGACTCCAAAGTAAAGGAACTTCAGAACACCCTTCTGAAAGATAAAGATTCTTGGGGGGTGTTTTGTTTTAAGCCTGCAGCACTCAGGATTTCCAAGCCAATCTCCCATCCAAGTACTAACTGTGCCCAACCCTACTTAGTGCCAACAGACAAGATCAGGCATATTCAGGGAGGTATGGCTGTAGACCACAGATTCTTCCTAAAACACCTGCCAGGCCCAGAGAACTGGAAGCTCACTCAAATCAGAATGTTCTTTCTTTCCTTTCCGGCTGCATTCTTCAGACTCCAAAGCCAAATGGACCAGATGGCACTGGGAGAGAATTAGCTGAGGAAGAAAGAAAATGCCAACTTACCTGTTCTCAGATGGTGGTCAGCCTTCCTAAAGGTGGCCACTGCTAACAGAGGGGAAGAAATACAGCTGAATATGATGTTTTGAGTGTTGCACAGCATCAAGCATTCAAATCACTGAAATAAGGCTGATTTTTGTGATTTAGAGTCCTTGTCACATTATTGATTTACCCAGGAGTAATCAAGAAAGTCATGAGGCCCACTAGAATTTTTATGAAGGTGTACCAGGTTTAAAGACTATGGAAGATAGAAAGTCATGTTTTTACATTATAGAGACTTAGATTTGAGTTGGGCATTTTTCCAGATTCTGTTGGTAAGAAGGGAGAGTGTAGATACAGGTTAAACTCCCAGCAATCTCTTCCATAATAATCATCTGCAAAGTGAGCAGTATGAACTAGATCCAAGATCTCAATGTAGCTGCACAGCTATAAAAAAATAATATGGTATAAAAAGTAAGTAAGCTATAAAAATTTAGGAAGAAGAGTTTGATTCCACAGACCTATTTGTCTCCAGAACTGTAAAAAGAGGCAAAATTGGATGGTTATTTGACTCCAGTAAAAGAATCAGAACCAAAAGTGTTTCCAGTTTGGTGGAGGATTAGAGGTTTATCACATGAAACTGGGTTTATGTGCAAGGTTCTGCACTCATGCATTAAGATGAAGAAAAGGTGCCATTGTTGCCTTGATATGTAGCTTTTATAAAGCTGAATATCTGTCATAGCAAAGGTCACAGACTGCCTTGCAAAGTACTTGAATCAAACCTTCTATGGGAGTAAGAACTACAGATTCCAGATCCCTGATATGATGGCAGGACAGGACCTTTGAAGCAATAAAAGGCTTGAAGGGAGAATGGAGGGAAACCTAAAGAAGGTAACCCTAAAAGCACTGTACAGAAAAGCATCATGAGCGAGAGAATTCCAATTCAAGATAAGGTCACAAATAAATCTCCAAGGCAATAAGAAAAAAAAAACAATGATTAAAAAAGACAGTAGGTAAAATCAACAATTAGAAAATATACTCCTGATGAAATGAAAAGAATAAATCAATTGAGAGTAAGTTTAAATAAATATATTTAAGATTCTCAAAAACTGAAGGGAAGAAATATAGCCCATTATAAGCATAAGAAGTGTAAATAAAAAGTAAAAAGACAGCTGATTCAAGAAAAATAAGACATGAAAACCAATCATGAAAATTTAAAATAAAATCCAGTTCTAAGTTAAAAAGAGCTACAGAAAGAAGTAATAAATTGGAAGATATCATTAAGGAACTTACTCAGAATGTAACACAGAAATACAAAAAAAGATTTAAAAAAAAAGAACAGTTATGATATACATATGTAAAGAACAGATTGAAGAGCTACAAGATATGGCCAAAAGGGTTTCTAGAAATCTGGCCTAGAATACCAAAAAGGCAATACTCAAATGTTACTGAAAGTTTGGCACTTGTCCCTGTGGCCACATCAGAAGAATGAGGGCAAGTGGTTTGAAGAGAAGGTAAGAGAAGTTTATTGATTTGCTGGGAAATAAAGAGGTTGACAGACTCCTGTCTCAAAGTACCAGCGTTCTTCTGAGCAGAAGTACAGAGCTTTAAAAGGTGCTGATTAACCCCATAGTCCCATCTTCGGCTAGGAGAATCTTGTGACCTCTGCCTGGATTCATCCCATCTTTAGCTGGATGATCTGTGAACCCCTTGCCCCCAGGTTTAATTCCATCTTCTGTGGCACAAAGGACACCCCCTTGCCCCTCTTGACCACTGGCCTGAGACAGGGATGCAGGCCCTAGTTCTCCAAAAGGGTGGCAGATGCTTTAGAGAGACGTAAAACATTTCTGCCATTTTTTTCAAGCCATTTTTTTCTGTTACCTTTTGCCCCCTGTCAGTATTACCCTTACGTATCTATAAGAGCAAGGGTGACTACTCTGTTACAGAAAGACTAAAATAGCTGAGAATATTTCTTATTCAAATAAAATCAGGACCTCAAAATTAACATACAAAATGCCACACACATACTTGTGCAAAACACAACAAAGCAAAAAAAAAAAAAAAAACTAAAAATTCATGCCTTGACATATCATAGTAAAATTTCAGGAAAAAAGGGAAAGAAAATACATTAAAAACATTCATAGAAAAAATGCAAAATGTGGTACTTATGAGGGTTTTTTTTGTTGGCTGATTTTTGGTTGTTGTTTTGTTTTGTTTTGTTTTTGAGACAAGATCTCCCTCTGTTGCCAGGGGCAAGAGCACTGTGGCATCATCATAGCTCACTGCAGCCTCAAACTCTTGGCCGCAAATGATCCTCCTACCTCAGCCTTCCAAAGTGCTAGGATTATAGGCATGAGCTACCACACCTGGCCCCCTTTGGAGTTTTAACAACTAAATTGACCATAACATTCTCTCAAGATTCTATAGATATCAGAAGACAACAGAGAGATAATAGTGAAGAAAAATAACTGTCAAACTAGAATGTCATGCAATAGTAAACCATTTCTAATAAGGCATGAGAGTGAAATAAGGATACTGTCCGCCAGACAGAGTTTAGAAATATTTACTACCCATTCACTTTCCAATAAGTAAATAATTCCTTGGGAAGTACTTTTTTTTCATGTTTTACATTTTTATTTTATTTGAAGAAAATATGAAAGTATGAACGTTTTGGTTGCATTTTATATCTTTGCCTCTCCCTAGCAAAGGTTAAAGGTATGCCCTTCCCCTCCACAATGCTCACCACATCCTCAGATGTGGATCTAGCCCCCCCCCAACTCCTGAATCTCTGGTGAACACCACCACTATTTGAGCACCATAGTGTTAGTCAGTACCAATTCGATGGCGAGTATGTGTGGAGCCCATTTTTCTGATCTTGTGTCACCTCACTTTGGATAATGGGCTTAAGCTTAATCCAGGATAATATAAATGGTGCTAGCTCACTGTCGTTTCTTAGAATTGAGTAATATTCCATTGTAAACATATACCAAATTGTAATAATCCACTCATGAATTGACGGGCACTTGAGTTGTTTCCACGTCCTTGCAATAGTGAATAGTGCTGCCATAAACATTCCGGTGCAGATGTCTTTTTTTTTTTTTTTTTGAGTCAGAATCTCACTCTGTTGCCCAGGCTAGAGTGAATGCTGTGATGTCAGCCTAGCTCACAGCAACCTCAAACTCCTGGGCTCAAGCCATCCTTCTGCCTCAGCCTCCCGAGTAGCTGGGACTACAGGCATGTGCCACCATACCCAGCTAATTTTTTCTATATATTTTTAGTTGGCTAATTAATTTATTTCTATTTTTTAGTAGAGACAGGGTCTCGCTCTTGCTCAGGCTGGTCTCGAACTCCTGACCTTGAGCCATCCTCCCACCTCTGCCTCCCAGAGTGCTAGGATTACAGGCGTAAGCCACCGCACCTGGCCTAGATGTCTTTATAATAGAATGTCTTATGTTCTTTGGAGTAGATGCTTACTAATGCCATTGCTGGATCGAATGGTATTTCTATTTTTAGCTCTTTGAGGTATCTCCAAATTCTTTTCCACAAAGGTTGCATTAATTTGCAGTGCTTGGGACGTGCTTAAGCAAAAAGAAAAGGTTATCCCAAAATGAAAGTGAGGATAAACAAAACAATGGTGATGAAAGAAATTGGTGAACTCTTTCTATAAATATATTAACTATTAACTCTAAAAATAAAAATACATTTTAATTTTTTAAAACGTCAGCACTAAAACTATAGAATGGAGTAGCATTGAAAAGAGAGGATGTTTTCAGACAGTTATTAAATGTGCCGCATTGCTTTTTCATTTCAAAAGAAGATAGTTCAAATGACTTCCAGATTGATTTGAAAATATTAGTTATGAATATCTTTTAAGATGTAAAGATTGTCACTAAAGAATAGAAATAAAATGTATAACTTGACATTAGTCTAAGAAAAAGAGGGGAGAAAATAATAGTCTTCCAACCATCAGAAAACAGGAAGAGAGAAAAGAAACAAAAAAAAAATGGTAAACATGAAACACAAAGTAGTAGAAATATAAAAACACCAGTAATAACTATATTATCATTTTTTAAAATTTTAGTTACATGCCAGTAAACAAAGTAAAAACTATGGCAATTTTTTTTTAAATACAGATGAGAAGTAATAGAAAGTATAGAGATAAAAGTAGATTAAAAAAATACTCCTGATCTTAAATGCACATAACAGCCTCAAAATAAATATGTATAGCAAAAATTGATCAAATTAAAGGCAAATACATTTCCAAGATTGGAAAAAAGACTATAACTTGTATAG
This sequence comes from Microcebus murinus, assembly GCF_040939455.1. Classification (NCBI taxonomy): domain Eukaryota; kingdom Metazoa; phylum Chordata; class Mammalia; order Primates; family Cheirogaleidae; genus Microcebus; species Microcebus murinus. Next base: position 10,471,289 of record NC_134128.1, on the reverse strand, counting down.
AGTGGATATTTTTTAAAATATGAGACTACAATATGACTTTGTCAGTAAATTCTTAAAACTATTCAAAATTGGTGATTATCTGGAAAATTTAAATTACCAAAAATGACTTATGAAGAAATGAGAGTAAACTAATCACCTTAAATAAATTAAATTGATAACCAAAACACCTTCCTATCAAATGGCCATCAAAACCAGATAAGTTTTTCCCTTCATTTTTTAATGTGAAATATATATTTAGAAAATTGAAGAATATATATATATATATATATATAGAGAGAGAGAGAGAGAGAGAGAGAGACCCAACAAATAATTACAAAACAAACTCCCATATCTGATAGTTTTAAAAATTAACTTTGACAAATTTTTTATGAAACAATAATCCCTATTTGGCACTACTTTTTTCAGAAACAAAAAAAGAAATGGAAAAATGATCCTTCTCATTTTATGAGACTTAGAATAATGTTTATATCAATAATAGATAAGGACAGGACAAGGGAAGTATAGAATTCTTATATATATTCTTATGAATGTAAATACAAAAATCAAAAGTAAAATATTGGCAAACCCAACTGTATAATTACTACCAGATAAAATAGTCATAGAGAGGTTCAGCAGCTTGAGCCCTTGTGCAATGACAAAACTAGAGACCAGGTCTCCTGGCCCCAGAATCAGAACCAAAGGGGAGTTGATGGTTTGTAATCACAACAGTCACATTATCAGGATTCTGTTTGGGAAAGGTTAATGGCCTCTTCCCTTTATAGGAAAAAAGTATGGAATTACCAAACATCCCAGCCATATGACAGAATGGGCACCCGGGACTAGTATGAAGTACTGGCAAGAGATGCAGTTCCCAAAACAAACTCAAGATCACTTTCTAGAAAAGAAGCCAATTGGTCCTAGAAAGACAGCATCACATGGCAGATTTCAGAATTCAGGAAAAGAGGCCAAAGGGTTCCTGCTAATTTGTCAACAAAAGGAATGCCAAGTTTTAATAAGGTCAATATTTAAACAAAGGCCGTTAATGAGGTCACATGCCAAAGACCACTTTCTTTTTCATTATTGGTTACTTTCTATGTATTATGAAAACATGTCACATGTGCTAAAGGCACAGGCAAAACAGATGGTGATGAGGATGGAAGTAGAAAGAATGTTTAGAGAGACTGAAAATAACAAGAGTTATAGGCACAGGATTAGTCATCTCAAAGTAAAGTGATATTGTATTAAGTGGGTAGCAGAAAATTAATTTTGATAAAGAGATTTGAGAACTTAATAATTAATTGAGTATGAGTGAGGGATGATAAAGAAGAAGGAAAAAAATTGAAGTACCCTAAGCCTTTTTTATAACCTAGAAAATGGGGGTACTATAAGCAGGAACTGGAATGTCTGGAGAGAAATGTTGTTTTTAAGAGAGGAGACCTACTATTCTATTAAACTCTCCGGAAAGCATATTTCCAGCTACTTCAGGAATGTGAACCAAGCCATCCTACACCAGAGCGAGGGTTTGTTTGCAATTATTATGACATATTTTTTAGCCTTTGCTCTCAGATTCCAGTGAGGTCACCACCCACAAAAGATTGTCTGTGGCAGCTGAATGTTTGGCAAGACTCCTGGTGAAGGAGGCTCAGGCCCAAACCATAAGAGACATATCAGAAAACAGTTCAACTTCCTTTTTGTCATGTGGGTGACCAGAGTCACAGGAAGACTGTTTTCTTTTTTTTCTTTATAATTGAAGCCTCATGAATACTAAGTTCTCAAAATGTGTTTTATCTGGGAAAAAAAGCAGAAATTTTCCAGAGCTCCATAAGAACATAGAATTAAACAGAAAGTAAAAATTAGGGAATGGAAGGGAGGAATGGCCCAAAAGTTCAGATGTACGAACACATATAGGGCCAAAATGTGCAACATTTATCTCCTTCCATAGAAAAGTTGTATAGCAAAGAAAAAGAATGTAGTCTTAATGCTATGTTTTTATTTCAGATAAAGTGTCCGTTATATCATTAAGGAGGGTTGAATTGTACAGAGATGGATGAAATTTGTGCTTATTTATCTCTAGAACACTGCAGGCTATCGTCCTCTCTAAGTGACGGTGATTACAAAAATGGCTGGGATGAAGAAGTTAAAATGCAACAGACACATCTCTTTGATTTCCTCAAGAATCCAGTAAAATAACTCTCTCGCCACCACACATGGAGATACCATACCCTTTAAAGCAACATTTCTCCACTGCACACCATATATTTTGAGAAATAAGCAAATCAACAAAAACAAAAACATTTCAAAATCAGAATTGGACTCTGCACAGTATCCCCGAAGGAGTCATTTAAATCCAAGTGGTCCATTCCTTTAGTGCAATGGAACCGTTGGTGTGCAAATTATTTTATGGAGAAAGGAAGCTAGAAGAGTATAAATGTATAACAATTGAATGTTAGTATTTTTCCCTGATTTTATTTCCAATATATATGCCTCTGGCCAGAAGCTAAGCACAGTATCATTTTCAGAATACGGATAATTTATATCTTTTTAACTCAACAGGCCAGGATGTAGTTTGAGTCCCCATTTAAAAAACCTAGAGTTACCATTACCCTAAAGAGTCACTGTGTGGTTGTGTCTGCATATCCCATATATGGGAATGTATTAGAATATATGGAATGTTTTTTTAAGGAGTGGTGGTAGTGGAGATAGAGGTTATAGCTCCAGTAAAGCGGTGCAAATTCAACTGAAATTAGTTCAAGACTCCTTCCCTGACCCCAATGCATAGGTGCTACAGTTACTCCCCATTGACTGTGATGCCCGCCAAGGGGTAGTGCTTCCTCCAGTTCTACTCCTTAGCTGCTATCCTACTATTCTTAGCTAGTCAAAGGTGCCTCCTTCCTGGAAAAGAAGGAAGACCAGGATAAGAAAGTTATGTTTTAATTTTTTTTGGATAAATATCTACAGGGAATTTTTAAAATGCTAATTGAAACTGAACAATTTATTAGTGTTCCTTTCTACCCTAACCATATTTTGTATCAAGTATTTTATGGAGTCTCCTAACACTAGACTATTTTGGAAAATGTGGTATCCAATACCATCTAATTCTAATTTGTATCTTTCTAGGTCACTGTTACCCTGTGGTTGAATTTGGTTTTTTCATTTCATTTCTTGAACTTATCTAGTTTCCTCCTTTCCCCTTTCTATAGAATCCAGAAATAATTATATTCATGCTATTACACAGCAAAATAGCTGTGATATTGGAATTAAAAAATGTTAAGTTTTTGTTTTTCAAATGAAAAGAAAAAAGGACAAAGAAAGGAAATTGTTAGAAAAATGGAGTTTTGTCTTTGTTTTCATATCCAAGCAGAAATCATCTAAGAATTGCCTTCTACCCATACTATTATCATCTTAATGCCATGTATATTTATTTATCTTAGACATTAACTTTTACTAATGATCCTATGGAAGAAAAAAAAATAGGCTTAAAGAAGAGAAAATGATTATTATATAAGTTTATCAGATTTAAACATCCCAAAGGTATGTTTAACATAGTACAGTCTCTATGATGGTGGGTTAGGTTTTAGTATGACAACAAACGTAGCAGGATGAATTTGAGGAAGAGAGAATAATACATAGTGACATTCTAGAGTTAGCATTCAAAATGTCATTCTCAGATAAAGTGATTAAATTGAATAACTTAACATTAAAGATATTATAAACTATACATATCATAGTACAAAGCAATAATTCTGTGTATGCTCATTGCTGTTTGATCATCAGAGGCTTTACATGCAAAAGGGGAAAGATGCATTCTGAAATACAAGAAGGAAACAGAAGGTAATACTTTATAAAAGAATAGGGTTCTGACAAGCAAAAGGCATCTGGCCAGAGAAATATGTATAATGTTGTTTTACTTATTGAACAAATATATTTTCCCCAGTATAATACTAGGTTTCATTTAGAAGTCTTTGTTGTGCTCTAGTTCTTCATTGCATATTATAGGATCCAACATATAAATTATGGAGAAAGGGAGACCTTCACGCAATGATAGAAACCATTTGTTATATTCTCTTCCTTTATTAGAAGAGAATTAGCATTGTAGCTATGTTTCTCAATTTACAATCTAACATGAATTTGCCTATCTTATACAAGCTCATTAGTTGATTTTTAATGACTGGTACAAACAGCCTAAATTTAATTACACGTATATTTTACGAAATATTTTCCAATCACTAGACATGACTTTCCCAGAGTTAAATTGTAAACTCAACACTCAGATATGTTAAATGACCCAAGTTGTGTTACAACCCATAGATCTAAATCCTGTCTTTCTTTTTATTAGTAGTAATAACAAGTAGGCTCATAATGGTAGGAATCAGAGATTGTCTTTGAGTGAAAAGAAAGATAAACACATACTTGTTCTCAAAATTAAAACTAATCTTGGTCCTTTGGGGACTATTTCTAAAAGGTATCTTCAAATGATATATTTCAAATTCAACCCCACACTAAAATAATTAAAACTTCACAACATACTTTGTTTTTAAGGGTTATATCAGCAAAACTTTTTTTTTTCACTAGTTTGTTTATGCATCTCCCCATATTGGCTTGGATTTTTGTAGAAACAGGATGACAGAAAATCTATTGACTCTTTGTGATTAATCTTATCACTCTTCTGTAAGGGTATATTTGACTGTGTGATCTTGAGTGTTAGCAAATGGGTAAGACTTTGCATCCCTGCTTTTGAAATCCATTCAGAGGTACAGAAAGTACTTATGAAGAGCTCATCTGCACAAGCAAGAATATCACATTTCTTTATTTGAAACTCAGTCTACCTGCCTAGTTGACACTCTTATACTGCTACTTCCCAGTCCTTAATAAAAGTAAAGATAAAAGTAAAATAAGCAATGTAAAAACAAGCTAGAAATTCATTGACTAGAATGGCGGGGGGAGATCAAAATAATTAGTGTAGTAAATGCACATGTCCATGTGGACAAACCCACTTCTAAGGAGAGGCACAATACTTTGGAGAAATTATATTTGGATTCTTTTTTGACAATCACAAGTGTTTGGCACGATGGTTGGATGAAGGTAAAGTGTGGAAACACAGTACAAAACCGAATATTCATCAAAAAAAGCTAATGGTGTCTGTCAGGTGGTCCAGTGCTGGCATTATTCACTACAGCTTCATGAAACCTGGTCAGTGGATTACAGTGGATGTCTATTGCAACCAATTGGATGAAATGATGAGGATGCTTGTGATTAAGCAGCTGAGATTGGTCAATAGAGACAGGCCAATTCTCTTGCAAGACAATGGTCAGCCCCATGTCACACAAACAACACTGCTCAAACTACAGAAGCTGGACTTGGAAACTCTCTGTCATCCACCATATTCACCAGAACTTGCACCAACTGCCCACCACTTCTTCCAGGCTTTGGACCACTTCTTGCAAGGAAAAATATTCAATTCTCAACAAACTGTGGAAAATACCTTTCACAATTTCATCACCACTTGCTCTCCAGGCTTCTTCCCTGCTGACATAAACAAGCTACCTTTAAGATGACAAAACTGTCCCGATAGTTTAGGCACAAACTTTGATTAATTATACTGCTTCTTGTTTGAGTTATAATAAACTACACTTTTAATTTTAAACCAGACATTTCATATTTAATGACCTAATAGCTCTAGGAACGAAAAGAAAACATCCTGCATAGAAATCCTCAAGTTCAATAAAGGTAACATTCCTAGGAGAAGACATGAGGCCTCTGAAATTTGAAGTTTTTGGTTAGATATCTCAAGCTTGAGAGCCTAGAGTAAAAGAGTCAAAGATCACTGTATCATTTGTTACTAGTAGAGGGTAGGAGGTTGTTAGGTTAGAGAGAAGGCATGAGAGAAAATGTTTCTGGTAAGTTTCAGGGAAGGGATCACAGATAGGCTTGTGCAAACAAAGACATTACAATTGACTCCAGAAAACTCCCTCTTCTTTCGGTTCTCCTTGACCTTGATTCACATTATGGCTTAATAGTGGTAATTTTGTAATTAGTTTGAACATAGCTATCTTTGGATAGTAATCAAGTCTAGTTTGTCTTCGTACCTCCTTTGTATATTATCTCTGTTACAGGAAAAAAAATGTTGCATATGAACTAGCATGGTAATTCCTACTAATTCTTAGTAATCTGGCTAAAATAAACATTGTTTAAGCATGATGAATATGATGCTCAGATTCATTCTGACATCACAGTGGAAAAATCAGCATGTATTGTGATGTGAGCCCCACAACACTCCACTAGCAGATCAGATTAAAGTTTAGACACTAGAATTTTTAAAACAGAGCCTTGTTTATTAGTATGCAGTATGGAGATCAGAAATGCATATCTGTCCCCCTTCTTGAAGCTTCCATTCCATTCTACCCTCCCTATCTATTCTCCATCCTTCTTTTCCCACACTCTCTGCCTGGGATGCTGACTTTTCTGGACTGCATGAACAGGCTTTCTTGCCCTCTAGCTTCTAACTGAATTCAGCTGGTGGGATGCACTGGCAGAGATCAGACGGTGAGGAAAAATGAGAGTATTTTTCTCAGCTCCCTCCCTGTTGGGCCAATGCAGGCTGACTGTGCCCTTCTAAGACCTAACTTCTGACAAGTAGCCCTCCTCCGCTAGAGATCTATTTCTAGAAAGAACTCTCTCCTCTTGCCTCTTTAAGTTCCTATTGTTACTTGATCTGACATACTGTTCCATCCTTTGTAGCTGTGCTTAACCCTGGCCTTCACTTTTGTAAAAATCCCCTTCAATAGACTCTCCTTAAATAACCCAACTTGACTACACCCTTAGTTTTCTGCCAGAACCCGGGGTGAACGCTTCCTCTCCAAACTCTTGATTTTAAGAAAGGAAAGGACTCCAAGGTAATGTTCTGTAGGCTTCTAGGGCCTCCTAACTACAGCAACCAGGAATTCTGTGGAATATTACCTGTCTGAACTAAAGATACTGATCTGGTGAGGAAATCCCACTTTTATTCATTTGAAAGAGACATGGAAGTATGCATCGAGGCTCAGAAGATTCATATCATAACTGCCCTGTCAATCTGCTTTGTTAAAAGGAGTTTACAATAATATAAATGATTGAGTACCATTTTATTTAATTTTAAGGAAATAAAATCAGTGAGATTGTTGCTTTCAGATGATGAACTTAAGGATTAGGCATGCTTAGTCATTTTCCCAAACCCATGCAGCTAACAAGCAGCAAAATGGGAATGTAAACCCAGTGTGTCTAACTATAAATAATACTCTTAATTCTTAACCCTTATAATTAGCCTCTTAGTACATATTTAAAAAGCATATAGGGGCTTATTATCCATGTGGGAGGGATGAGTTATAGATCCTGTAAAAATTGATTATGTTTTGATAATAGTATATAATCAATTACTAGTACTCATTAGAATCTGGAATAAACCATGAATTAATTCTAATTCAAAGACATTATTATGATAACTTTCCTTATTTTATCATGTTTAATGGTGTCATTATATCCTGTAAAATCACAATGATCTCTTAATTCAGTATGTAAGAACTTGGTCAGTCAGTCCACAGCCATGCCATCCTGAATGCTCCTGATCTCTTCTGATCTTGGAAGCTAAGCAGAGTCAGGTCAGGTTAGTACTTAGATGGGATAACTTGGTAAGAGTCAAATTATGTTCTTAACTTTTAAAGTATACCTTAAACACCACTTCTCTCTTTTATTTTTTTCACAAAAACAAATTCTGGTTTTCCTTCATTTTTATTTTCTTTGTTGACTAGATGCAAATTTTGTAGCTCATGTAAATAAAGGAAAGCAAAGGTTTCTATAATAAATATGATTACAGGTTTTTTCCCAAAATTCTTTTCTTTTTAAAACATGACACTGTTTCTTCTTTTGCCTATTTTCTCTGAAACTATTCAAAGGTTAGCATTTCCTTTCACAGCAGTTCATTAGCAAGAGTGCTGGCATGTAGCTGCTGCTGGCTGGGATTATTAATAGGAAAACTCCTGCCACTGTCTCATAGGACATTATTTCCAACTTTTGGTTAACCAATGAGCCAAAATATTTGTAGAATATGCAATATTTTAGGTTTAAAGTTAGTTTTGAAGGTTCTTCTATTAGAGTGTATTAATTTCTCAATGATCAGGACTGAATACTTTTCAACTGTGACTCCCTGACACTCAGAACCATGTCTGGCATACGTGTGCTTCAAAAGCTTCAAAACAAATTATAATGCTAATAAATGATAATACATTTTTTAATAAAGTTGTTTTATATGTTAAATGAGATAACATATATTATTATTCACTGTTATTGGTTCTAATGTAAACAGGGCAGAAGAATGCATTGCTTTGTTGTTTAAGACATAAAATGTGCTGGATATGTAGTCCTTAATAGAAAAGTTATAACTTAGCTCTGCTAAGCACTGAATGATCAAAGACCTATGAGAGTTGATTGGGCAGACAGAGGAAAGGCACAGAGATAATTTTAAAAGCTGAATGATATTTTAAAAATACCTAGAATTGTTTCACAAACTTTTTCACCAAAAGAACATTAGTTGCAGAAAGAAATAAGTGCATATCCCTGGAGAAGGCTGGAGGTACAGCTTAAAGCAGCTCACCACAAGTATGATATTTCTCGACAGTCTCCTGCTTTACCTTGAAAAAGTTAGCAAAATTTGTAATGTACAGCATATTTTTTCTGTATATCTCTTTAGAGTACAATGATTTTCCAAATTCTTTTGGTATAATTGATGGCCTGAAATTAGATACCCATTTCTATAATGTTTTGTATACTCCTTAGCACATCACTTTTATAACAATCTGTTAGTACAAAACCAAACTAGAGGAGTTTTACATGCTCAATCTCCTTAAGATTACATGCCAATTTAAGCTTTCCAGAGGAAAGTGACTATTATGGATTGGCTGCACCTGAGTAGGAATAGATAGGTAGGTAAAGTGACCAACAATTTATTTTCCAAACTGGAACACTGTTCATTTGAATGTGAAAGGGGCACAATTTAGCCAGGACAGATTAGGCAAGACCATCCCAAATAAACCAGGACATATGTTTATCTAATTTATATATGGAAATTCTAAGTAAATTATGCAACTAGTGAAGGAAGAAGGCTTTAGCTGGGATAGAGACATCTTATGCATCAGAAAGACTGGCAGGAGGTAGACTAATGGAGTATTTTAATCAATAATATAAAATATTAGAACTTTTGCTTCTAGCTATTATGGAGCAACTGACACAAGTATAGCCATCTCACTGTAAAACTGGGCAAAATATATGATGCAACTCTTTTCCAACATTGGACTAAGAGTGGGCACAACACTACAATTCCCCTAGAGAAAAGAAACCCATGAGGTAAGTCCCATGATTTCACAGACTTTCTGCCTGAGGATAATTTCCCAACTGTGGCACAGAAAGGAGGTGTCACAGCAGAGAATAATGAGGGTAGCCGAAGCTCCTGGAATTTGCAAAGCGGGGTGCTAGAGAGAAGGAGCCTATGCCAAAGAGAGGCATAGAGGTCTGTGAAGGTTGAACTCCACATTCACAGTGCAAACCTCCTCAAGGATGACCAGAGAGCAACTGTTATGGGGTCAAAAGCGAAAGAGAAATCAAGCAATGCAGATGGATGTTAGAAATCCAGCCCAACCACAGTGGAAAGACTTTATTAATACATTGTTTGCACCACTGGTATGCATCCCAGACACACAAAATCAGATATGAGATAAAGCCTTACTTTAGGATTAAAGGAAAGGATGTTTTCAGAGTAAATCCTATGCTATCCTAACAAAGCCTAAAATCAAACCTTGACAAATGTGCCAGGGAGAGAAAGTTTGGAGGTTGAATTCTGCCAAGTGAAAGGAGCTCGTGATACCTGTCAGGCTTTCACAGATCAACCCTTTCACAGCTTAAAACCAAGCTTTCACAAGTTGTAAGGTAATTGGCCAATAAGTGAACTGACTGCTAGAAAAAAATAAAAAAATAACTCTTTTCAGAGGAACATGACCAGAATATCTACAATATATAATTCATAGCATTCAGTGTACAGACTTACAAAGATGCAGAAAAAGGTAACCCCTAATCAAAGGAAAAAAGCAACCAATCAAAACCAATCCCCAAATACCCTAGTGTTGCATTTAGCAAAGACTTTAATGAATCTATTATATATATTCTCAGGGAATCTAAGGAAAATATGATCTTGTTTGTAAACAGATATGAAATATTATCAGAGAAATGAAAACTATGAAAAAAAAGGAACAAAATGGAAACTCTAGAACTCAAAAATCCAATAATTGGAATGAAAAATCCCTGGATAGGATTAGAAGATTACAGCTAGCAGAAGGAAGATTCAGTGGCTTTAAAGATAGAAATTATCCTATTTGAAAAACATAGAGAAAAAAATATTTACAAATAAAATGAGCCGAGCCTTAAGGATATGTTAGATAATATAACATATAAAATGGTTTAACATATTTCTAATGAGAGTCCCAGAAGAAGAGAGTGAGAATTAAGCATAAGAATATTTAAGGGCATAGTATGAAAAATTGTCCAAATTTAATGAAAAATATCAGTTTGCAGATTAAAGAAATTCAGCAAACCCCTAATCAAGATAAATATGCAGAAAATCACATCTAGACATATTACAGTAAAACTGCTGAAAAACAAACTTAAAGAGAACAGAAAAAAATCTTTAAAATGGCTAGAGACAAAAAAGACACATTACGTACAGAGAAATAAGAATAGAAATGAAGGCTGGCTTCCCATAAGAAGCAATAGACACAAAGAGACAATGGACCAAAGGCAAAAGAAACTGGCGAAAATATTATTCAAAGGAAACATGAAATACAAGACATCTTCATGTAAACAATAACTGGGCAAATTTATCACCAGCAGCTGTGTATGATAAAACATGCAAAAGAATAATATCCAGGCTGAAGAGAAATGATATAAAACGAATACTTACAGCTACGCAGGAAAAACAAGGGCATCAGGAAAGACACTTAAGGAATAGATATAAGAGACTATATTGTTTTTTCTCATTTTTCCTTAAAAGACAACTGACTGTTTATAGCAAAACGGTGACATTGTGAGGTAGGACATAGAAAACATATAGAGGGGGAGATAGGACAATAGCAAAACAATGGGTGAAGTTGGTGACAGGGAGTTTGTTAATTATAGGGAGGTATAAAGTCAATAAAAGGATGTTGCAGCTTCAACTAATGTCTTTGTCATGGCATTTTAATATTTCTTAACATTCCAGATTTCCAACCAATTCTTAGGCATTTTTTCAATTCAGTTCAGCCTCTGTGGGCTGCCTCCGTTGTCTCCAATTAGGTTAAATCTGCAGCGGCAGTTCCTACTGAGAGTGAGAATCAGTCAAGCCTGACAGTGGACAGTGCTGAAAATCAGAAAATGCACTGGTGGACGTGGTTTCCAAGTCCACTATGTGGACGGTAGAAAGCCAATCTCCTCATCAGACTTGTGACAACCTATTTCTAACTTACTTTCAGCCAGTAGAATCCATTGTCTATATCAAATGATAGTCTCTGTTCTTGACTCAAATGAGATACTTTAAGTTGCAATGGAATTTTTACACAATACCATTTCTCATTTTTTCCTCTGTTAAAAAAAATTAAATGGTCACAAGTGCAAAGGATGTAAGTATTATTCTAGTCACAGTAAATTTTGAATTATCATGTTAGGACATTGATATTTCTAGTTAGCTGAAGATTATTTAGTAAAATTGATTGAGACTGAGACAACTTTGAATATGTTGGAATCTACTATAGTGGCCTGTTTCTTACTTATTTCAGAAAGTTTTCTTGCCAGATTAAAAACAAGAGGATTGTTGGATCTCTGAACTACATGTCTTTAGAAAACACTTAAATCAGATTTGGCCAGGTGCAGTAGCTCACGCCTGTAATACTAGCACCTTGAGAGGGCGAGGTGGGAGGATTACTTGAGGCCAGGAGTTGGAGAACAGCCTAAGCAAGAGCAAGTCCCCCTCTCTACAAAAAAAAAAAAAAAAAAAATAGCCAGGCATGATAGCGTGCACCTGTAGTCCCAGCTACTGGTGAGGCTGAGGCAGGAGCATCGCTTGAGCCCAGGAATTTGAGGTTGCAGTGAGCTGTGATCAAACCACTGCACTCTAACTCGGATTACAGAACGAGAACCTGTCTCAAAAAAAAAAAAAAATCAGATTCAGTGTAGGTAAATTCAGCCTACTTAGGTTTTATTGTCGATTTTTTAGAAGACAGCCATTATTTGAAGGGGAAAAAGCATAATGTGAAAAAGCAGCCTACTTCAAAACCAGTTATTTAGTTATTCATTATATAGTTCCCTCATTCAAAACAAATAAATAAACAAATGCTTAATGAGCACTATTATGTACCAGGACCTGTGATAGGATGTAGATAAAAACATAAAGCAGGCAATTATTCTAGCTTCAAGATGATTAATATGGTGGGGTAGGCAGATGAGCGATAGAGCCTCAATATAATGAGATGTGTGCATAATAGCACTGTGAAAAGAATGCTATGAGATCAGAGAGTCAGGCTGTATTCATACTGCCTGCACATGGCAATCAGTGCTCTTAGTTACAAGCAACAGAAATCATTGTGGCAATTTAAGTACAAAAAAAAAATGTATTAAAATAAAAAGAAACTTTGCATGACCCACAGACACATTTAGAGGGCTGGAGAACAAGGCTGAGGGTCTGTGAAGCCAGGAACAGTGGCCAGATTCATGCCCCAGAGCTGATGGAGAAGGGACCCCAGTGTGGCTGCCACTTGATACTAGTCCCAAGCTGGTAGCAATATTGTTCCAGAAACTGACAAGTGATGCCACTGCCAGCAGGACCAGCAAAGATGTCCACGATGCATCGCGAGCTCCAAATTCCAAGTCCAGGGTGGGAGCCTCTCCTTAGCCAAGTCTATGCCACGCGATGACACCCTAGCTGTCATGGAAAAGCCATGTGCCAGCTATGTTCAACTTTATCATGGGAGGTGGGTTCTGCCTCCCGCGTGAGCCGTGAAGCACTTTTGAGTTGAAGCTTGGAGAATAAATAGATGCTTCCTAAAAGGCAGGGAGTTACATAATCTAAGAAGGAACCAAATGTGAAAAAACATATTTTTCAAACTGCATGTAGTTTACATAGAAATGATATTACAAATGAAGGCTAACTTCCTGTAAAAAGAAATAAAAGTGACTGAAATCTATAGTGATGAAGGAAAAAGAAACCGCCCCATAAAGATATTATTCAAAGCAAACGCGAATTACAAAGACATCTTCAGATAAACAAAAACTTGGGAAATTATTCTTCACCAGCAGCTGTGTAGAAAATGCAAAAGCATAGTACTACAGGCTGAAGAGAAATGATACAAAATGGAAACTTGCATCTATACAAAAAAAAAAAAAGGAAAGGCAATTAAGGAATAAATATTAAAGATGATGTTGTTGGGGACGTGCTCCATGTGACAGAGGCATGGAAGGTAAAATTCTAAAGGCAAACAGTATGCAGATCATGAAAGTCCATGGGTGACACAATAAAGAGTGTAAGCTTCATCCTGGGGGGAATGCGAGGGGATATTCTAGTATCTGAATTTTCTGAAAATCACTATGCACCATGGAAGATGCTCTGGGAACAGGGTGTGGGTGAGTACTGCACTGAAGCAAGAGAGATCTGTCAAGATGCTACTAAATGAAACTCAGGTGAGGAAAGATGAGAATCTGGATGATGGCTATGGCTGTAGGAAGATATAAAAATAAAAATATGTAAAAGAAAAATCAGCAGGATTTGGAAACTAATCAGACATAGGGGTGAATGAAAATGAATGGCTTAAGATAACACTCAGATTACTGTTTTGTATAACTAGGTTGCTGGAAATAGTCTCTGAATAAGAGAGACAGATGCTTTAGGTTTCGCAAGATGATGTTGATTTCAACCTTGGATATACTGACTTTGAAGCACCTGTAGAATATGCGTGTGGTGATATCCTCTGGAGAGTTCTAGATGAGTGTCTGGCACTTAACACAAGATTATTGAGAAAGTGGCAATGTAGCTTGGTGGCAGGGGCCAAAGCTTTTGGTCAGACTGTGTTTGGTTTGAGTCTCTGGTCTTCTGCTTACAAAATAGCTGATCTAGAGTTACTTAAACCCTTTGAACTTCAGTTTCTTCAACTATAAAATGGGAATAACATCCACCTCTAAGGTTCATATAAAGGTATCATTCACAAAATGTACTAGCTTAGTTTCCTGCTAAGCTAGTAGCTCTTGACATTTAAAACTAGAAGTTATGATTCTGGAGTCGTCAGTGTACAAATGTAAGGCTGGGTAAGTGGCAGGAAGGAACATAAGAAGGAAGATTCTGAGTAAGGAAGATAACTAGAAGAGTTGGTGTCTCAAAATCCTAGGGAGGAGAGAACTTCAATGTCACCCCTTTCAAATGACAGAAAGCCAAGTAACACAAGGCATGGAAAATGTCCATTTGTGAGCAACCATCATATAATCAGTAACCTTAATTAGAATAGTCCCAGTGAATCACGAAGGGACATGAGATACAGATACAACTGTGTCAATGATGATATGTATGCAATAAAATATTGGAAGGTAGTGGTGTTTCTTAAAAATGGAAATTCTTAAAATTACTTTCAGTACAAAAATGCAAAAAATCCTCTGGATCTTTAGCAAGAATAAACCAAAATAATTAAGGAATATAATTTTTTTCTTCAGATATAAATTATTGTTATGTACGTTTAAAAGTAAAAGAAAATATATAGTAGCAGAAAGAAATTCTTGAGAGAGTTTTAAAGTTCATTCGTCCTCTTCTATTCAAGTTTTTATTTGTTCTTTTTTAATTTTTTCTTTTTGCCTATGTGTGATTGTGTTCTTTTTTACCTGTATGTGGATAACTCAAGGTGACTCCCAAGTAGTCTATGTAAACTTGAGAATAATATCTAAGATGTTCTTTGGTGGTCCGTGGTGATTCATTTTAATATTTTCTTCATTATTAGATCTTTTCTCCCTCCTCTATTTTTTTTGAAACCTTGATGGAGATATAATTTGGGTGCTCCTCTGCTGCCAAGAAATGATCCTAGATCTCAACAAAGAGTCATCCAAATGGGTGAAATCCAAGTGGAACTATAATCACAAGTGTTAACTTTTTAATTAAGTTCTTTGTTAACAACTAGCAGGGTTATCATTAATATAGTCAGTGGCTTCCCGACATGTACAGCATTAAGAATAGTGAGCCATAGCTACTTCATGGCACAACATTGTCTCCTGTGGGAGCAGATGCATTTATGATTTTCTTGAAATGACAAAATGATTTATCACCTCCCATATGCACTGCCATCCACCTGGCAGGAATAATATGTCCCCTGGCAGCCTCCATCCAGTGGGAACAAACAATTTTGATGGGTAAAAGACTAAACCAAGATTACAAAAAGGGAAAGAAAACATTGTACCAAAAAAAGGTGTGTGTGTGTGTTCTTTTTTTTTTCAGTGTGTCTTATTAGCAAGATGTGTAGCAGAACACATTTAACAAAACACAGTCATCATTCAAGCCTGTATGGAAAGGCCTGTTTAATTTTGTCAGTGCTTTGCTGATTTATAAGGTAACTGTCCATGGAAACAAATATAAAGACTGGCTTTGGCTGGGACAGATGACCAGCATCAATATCTCTGCATAGATGAACCCAAAAGGAGAGTCATAATAAATAGTGCAGTTGCTTGTTCTGACTCTATTTTGGAAAGGAAACTTTTGCTGTAATAAATGGCTGCATTTCTTTACTTTCACTTTCTCTCAATTGCAAACAAGTAACTTTCAGTTGAATCCAAAATTCAATGTTCTTAAAGGAAAAAGAGCTTAGGAAACAAAGTTCCCAAAAGAAACTGCCTTTGTTGTTGAGTACAGTAAAATCCAAAATGAGATAGCAAGCAAATTGAAGCTGAAAATATCCAGGTACAGAGGGGAAATCAAGAAGTGCCTACCAAGAGAATTAGACACAAGAAAGAAATGTAAAAGATAGACAATTTCAGTGTGTGCTGGGGCTGAATTCTTAAATATTTATAGGCTGTTTCAGCTTCTTGCCCCACCTGCTGCATAAAAATCTCATGAAGATTTGAGATATTTGGATTTTGTAGAAAGTAAAGAACTGCAATATTTTTTCCTCTATGTTTAACAGAAAGGAATCAGTCCACTTCCTCTAATAATAAACTTTGAATTAATCACAGAATTTATGTGACACCCAAGACTCAGCAACTAACAAACATGATGCAGTTGGTCAATACTTTGCCCTGTTCTGTGGGATAAGAACCACAGAGAGTGTGAATCTGCTGCAAAGGTTATAGAAAATCGAATTTAAGATCAAAAAGAAACATGCACATTAGGTTTTTGTTATCCTACAGTCTTCTGAGCAAATTAAGTTTTAAAATGAAATGCAAATCGAAGTCTTTTAAAATTTCTACAGTAAGGTTTGAGAGAAGGATCTTTTTCTAGTTTGCCCCCTCTATGCCTGAATGGCAGGAAAAGAGAAGTGACTTTATAGACCAGTTCTGGTTCTGATTTCTCCACATTATTTAGCACTCTGGGCCTTACTTCCTTTATTGTGGCTATTGATAATTTGAAGATACACTCGATATCAAGGAGCCTAGAGATCCCAGGCATTGTATGTTTGTGGGAATAAGACAACAGTGTTATACACCATTATCCTAATGATACATCAGTGATATAAAACATCATTGCTTTGTGAGCTATATCTAGACCTATGACAAACTCATTGCTGAAAAATAATACCAATTGGATAAATACTCATTTTTTAAGGTAGGCAGTGACTCTAGTGAAAAGACCTGTTACCACCTCTCCGATGTACCCTCTCCTAATTTCTACATATTTCTGTTCCACTAGAGGCCACACCCTTACCTTAATTTATTTGAGGCAGGAGAGTGTCTTGAATGAGTGTATAGAATATAGGGTCAGGATGTCCGAGTTGGTATCTGATTCTGATTCTGATGCTATCCAGCTGTGTGAGCTTGGGCATGTTAATTACATTCTCTTCCATAGTCTCATGTATAAATTGTAGATAGTCATAGAATCCACCTCAGAGTGTAGGTGTAAAGATAAAATGGGTTAATATTGGTAAAACACCTAACACAATGCCGAATATATAGCAAGTGCTCAATTCTTGAAACTACTGTTATTATTTTGGTGGATTGGCACTAAGAAAAAGCTCCACCATTTTACAGAGCTTAACAAAAAGCAGAGTATCTGATGTGTTGACCCAGGTACATGGATCTTAATACCTCTTAAGATATCTAGAGTTTTCAGGCCATTCTTGTGTTTGACTACACTAACCACTTACAATGTCATATTTGAAAAATATCTATAAAAGATCAATTACCTTAGAGTACTTTACTTGGTATTATTCACAATAGCCCATATATTGCTCCTATAATCAATATTTAGTGAAAACAACAGACATATTCACTTAAGATTCCAATTCTCTAATTCTATAAATAAATATTTTTCTGTAGTAAATACAATTTAAAATAATTTTAAGGGCCAGTTACTTCTTACTGAAGTATCATCATTCCTTCTCAGTATTCCTTTTGCTGTTGTGGTCTGAGAAACCCTGGCAATATTTCACACTGTAGATGTTTCCTCTTTATTTATTTTTTTTCTGTCTGACTCAAAGTAACTTCTGCCCCATGCATTTGCTTATCTGTAGCTTCCATATAATCTTATGAAAACTTCCCAGATAGAGAGAAATTTGGCAATGTAGGAGTGTTTCTAAGCTACATACCTGCTTTATGAGTAGTATGATGATTTGATAGCAGACAACAATTTATTCATTAGGGTTGTCCATCAGGTTGTCCAGTGGTCCTTTTAACTGTGTCCTCATGAAGCATTTGCCTTTGGGACTTATCTCTTTATGGCATGCTCAATCTCTTTTTCTCTAGTGGCATTTTTCATTCTGCTTACAAACACTTGCAGTTTTATTGTGAGCTATCTATCAATCTGTATTATTTTTTAAGTTAGATGATGTAAGAGCATAGTTGCTACCAAATCGATGTATTGTCCCAGTAGAGATATGGGTCACATGATATTTGCCAGAATGGTTAGTGATGTTTCACATTTTTACTTCCTCCCATCACCAAATTTTTCCATTCTCTAGATCACACCTGCTGTCCTCATTCTCTCATGGTCTTTTCGTTCCTTTACCCTTGATGTTTGGTGCCTGGGCAAAGGTGTTCAACACCCCCCACCCCCACCCCCCACACCTCATTCATCCAATCCAGTTCTTTCTTCCTCTGACAGTCTTCAGCTTTTGTTTTGTCAAATCCTCCAGCCTTTACACTAATTGAATTTTTATTCTTTATTAAATCGCTTCCCTTTGTCCACATCCTAACAATATCCATTCTCCCATACTCAATCTTCAGGACTTTGCTTTTCTCTTTCTCAAGAAAGCTGAGTTCAGAGTGGCTTCCCCAGCAGAACCCAGTATAAGTACATTCCAGTCCCGATGTCCATATCACGAACCTCTGTATCTGCTGTCTGGCAAACCCATCCAAGGAGGAGCCCTCCCCACACACCTAGAGATGACTGCATGGACAGCAAATTACAGGGGTTATTTGCTTTTATGTTGTTGTTGTTATCTAAGAAATAAAGGAATTAAGAAAGAGATTAAGCTGTATAGATTATATACACACTTATTCAATAATGAATTATATATACTGCTCATTTCAAAATGTAAAAGTCATGGATCATTAAGGGTCTCTCGATGTACTCACTGAGTTTTGGCTACACTTTTTGCCCTCTGCTGTTATTGTTTGAGACACCTCTTTAAACTTCGATATCTCCATCTTTAAAATGTGGCAATAATGTTTGCCTTGTTAGCTTCATATGGCTAATCTGAGGATTGAATAAAATAATGAGTATAGAAGTTTTTTGAATGTTCTATGTTGTACACATAAAGCATCAAATAGATTTTAGGTTTTGCAAGAGAAATTTTTTTGGTATCTGCTCTGCTCCTCTCATGGTGCTCAGCTAATATTTGTGGGTTAAGCTCACCCTAATAGTGTGTAGGTGCTCTATCTATTTTGACACCCAGTATAGGATATTGTATTTTTTTTTGCAAAAGACTAGAAAAGATTTGAGAGTCATATGCACAAAGTAATAATGCTACCTTAGATGTGTACAGACAGTTTTCAAGGCTCTTTTACATGAATTATTGATATTCTTGCCAGTTCACTGCAGAACCTGACAGAACAGGCATCGCAGACACTGTTAACTCTGAGAGGTTGGAGTGTAATGAGCCTCAATGAGAATTAGAACAGGTCACTGAAGTTTTCTTCTCTTTCTATTCCATTTTCAAACAAAGAATAATTAAAGCACACAGAAGTTGGAGTATTAGAGAGATCTTGGTACTGGTATCGAGTGGCTGATTAGTAAGAAGCTGCGTCATTTCAACCCAGTTAATTCACTTCTCTGGTCTCCAATTTTCTTATAAGGGTCGAGGCAGGGACTTGGACGAGAACAGTTAAGGGCCCTTTCAGTGTGAATGTTTATTACTCTCTTCTATTCACCTACCATGGTACTTGGTATGACCTCTAATTTCATACCATTTATTTTTCACTGTAACATTGGCCACAGTTGAAAAAACACTCTAGGTCTCTCTTGGTGGTTTACCTCTGAAAATAATCATATGGCTGCACGAATTTTTCTAGAAGGATGCCATTAAAAACAATCCTGATTTTTTTGTTAAAAAAAGAAATGAAAAAATCAGTTAAGCCAAGCATTCACTTTGTGAGACAAATGGTTTGTTATCTTGTATTTTAATTGGCAAAATAGAAAGCTGCTTGTTTACCAAACTGACCATAAAAATGACTAGTCTGTGTATTTTCCTATTTTTTGCTCTTTAGCCAGTGGGGTTATTTTAGGACAGGGAGCTCTTTCCTATCTATGTCAGTCTTTTGACATTCACTGTACTTGTTATCTGATCAACCTTTTATCAATATGTCAGTTGCTTTAGACTTTTTTATATACATATATTTTTTTAGCTCTATCTGCTGGAATTGGCTAGCCTTTACATTTCTAATAATTAGAAGTATACACTGCATATATGAGGACTTTAGTAAAATATTTGTTTATGATAATAATAGCAAATATTCATAGAATGCTTAATATATACCAGGTACAATTGTAAGCACTTTCACGTGTTAAATGAATTAAGACTTACAATAGCCCTAAGAGATAGATGCCGTTGTGGTTATGTATTTTACAGATGAGGAAACTGAAGCACAAAAATGTTAAGTAATTATCTTTATCTTGTATACATAGGATGAGATTCGCAAGATTATTCTCTTTATCAATCAGCTATTATTTTTGAAATACTTATTTCTATATTCCTTACCTCCAACATATATTTTCAGGATAATGTTCCTTTCAACTTTTCAACTTTCCCTAACATAATTTTTAAGGTTGCCGCCTATTTATTTTTCTCTTCATTTTGTATAGATTAAGGTCAATACATAGAGTATATAAGGTGCTTCTGTCCTGTTTCATTTCTGCCTGGGTGATTTGGAGCCGCTTCTCAAATCAAATGATGAATGTGCCATTTTCAGCTCCACACTCAACTAAGATAGAGAATCTCCTATCCCTGCTATTTTGTCCTCTGATCCATTGATTGATGAATAACAGATACTGAATTTTATAAGATATAATGCACAGCCTGAGCTAAATCTGAGGATTTCTCCCTAAATCCATTCCCACCTCCAGTGACTTTAGCTCTGAGGACAAAATCACCCAAGTCATCTTGTGCCCCAATCCAGACCTTTGGGCTGTGTTGCTTTCTGGAGGTTTCTTGTCCTGAAAGGCTACAGAGATAAAAACACACCCTTGCAGTAGCAAAATGACTCTTTGTTCTCTGTTAGGCACGGACTCTGAACTTATGATTAAAGTCTGGTTATACAGACAATATGTCAAAGCTTGAGTATGTGTGTTTTGATCTGCCTCATTTATGATTGGAAGAAATTTCTCCCAGTCTCTGACAACAGGTAAAATATCAATCTTAAGTTCTCTTCTTTTGGGGGGTTACAGTCTGGATTATATAGCCATGTAAAAAGTTATAAGTATTTAACACAATTTAATTCAAAACGTGTACACTGAATGACAACAAAGTGCTTCCTATCCCAGGCTACAGATAAAGCAGTGAACAAGACAGACATTACTGCTGTTCATGGGCCTTAGAGGCTAGGGAGGGAAAACGTACTTTTAACAGGTTATTATATATGCTTGACAAGGGTCTTGAAAGTGGAAGGACAGCATGCTAGGGATTCACAAAATTCAGGTATTATTATTCAGGTCATTATTTACAGAACTCAGGTATCATCTTAAAATGCCCAAACTATTTGATAAACTACTTTCACCTTTCCTCCATGTGAAAAATAGTTCTGGTTTATTTTGATTTGGTTTGCTTTTGAAAGTCCAGAGCAATTGTAATCACTTGAAAGCATTGAATATTTTCTCCCATAAGCATCCAATCAAATAAAATAGCATGCTATCAAAATATCAGTGGCACTAATTCTAGCAGGTTTTTCCACTTCCTTACATTTTTGTAAAAGAGAAACCTAATTAGCCACAGTTATCATAGTTCTTTAAAGAACTGGTTTGCAATTGGATTCACTTGTTTAACTATATTTACCCTAGAGCAGGGGTCCTCAAACTATGGCCCGCCAAGGACATTTATCCGGCCTGTGCCGCTGTTGCCTGTTCTCCTTAGCAGCCGACTGGTCCCGGGCCCACAGTGCGCATATGTGGAATGTGCGCTGCACTCTCCAATGATCCTCCAACAGTCTAGGGACAGTGAACTGGCCCCCTGTTTAAAAAGTTTGAGGACCCCTGCTAGAGTGAGCCTGTTATTTTTCCATGTGGGAAAAAGTGGTAAGTATTTCAGTTACTTCAACATCATCATTCCTTACACACTTAACAATTTTTCCTTGGTAAAAAGAAAAACAAATGACAGATTAAAATTATCAAGAATATAATCACAGAGAGTAAACCAAGGAAAACAGCCTCACCTGCTATTGACAGAAATGATATATCTATTAAACACCATGGTTTGCACCAAGATGGACAAAATAGGTGCTTCAGATTTAAAAAATGAGATTTTGAATCCATTTTCCAATATACAAATGGATTCAACAAAACATCCATTCCTCCATTCTTTCATTTTTTTAAATATTCAAAAAGTAGCATCTGTTGATATTATACAATCACAGACTATTTTAATATGAAAGAATTATTACATACTGTTCTAAGTCCTAGGAAGAAAAAAATTAGTTGTATAGAGATTTATCATATGTTTTTGTTATTGACTAGGTAGTGTTGACTACCAGCACTGTATGGTATTTATAATTGAATACATTTAGATTAACTTATTGTTTGAAGCAAAATGCATACAGCAAAATCATGGCTTGAATGGAAGCTGAAGGACCTTTAAGATGAAAGTATTCATTGAGGCTCTACCTAATGATCTCTGAAGGAGAGTAGTAAGCACAGCAAACTAAGAGAAGCAGGTTGCAGAAGCAAAAAAGCTAAGAGAAAAACAATCCTTTTATTCACCATTTGTTATGGAACAAAATTAAACATTACTGTTGAGTTTACCTAGTATCATTCTTTCTGAACAATTTAAAATATTTTCCCACTCTTAAAACAATTATATATTCATAGCACTTCTGATATGTAAAGAATATATAGTGGTATGTGCAGACAAAGGTATTGAGAGTTTCGATGGTTTTTGGAAGGTCATCCAGTTATTCAAGGAACGAGAAAAGTCAGGTTTCAGAACTTCTAACTGCTCGTGTTTTGGCACTATTTTGTGCAGTTCTGTGTGTAACTTAGTAAAACATGATTCCTGATTATGGATCATCATGGTGTGGCTTTGCCTATCACCCATGCCACTTCCATCACAGAAGCAATTAGGGTAAAGAAAACGAATCAAAAAGAAAATCTGAAAACTCTCAGTGATCACCCTTAAGCTGGAGATAAGTGAGTTGAGAAGGTGAAGATGTTGCTGTAGAAAAAGTCAAGGTTAAAAGCGTCAAGAGTAGTAACCTTAACACTTGTACCCCCATAAAATGCTAAAAAAAAAAAAAAAGTGTCAAGAGTCCCTTTGCCATCTGTCATGGGATGTTGGCCCACAGGAGAGGAATACACTCATGGTTGGATTGAGTGGTCCTAGAGCAGGATATTCAGTGGGCTCTCAAAAGAGAGAGAGAAGAAATCAAATTCCCCAGTAAGGGATCTATTCAGCTCCTCAGAGCCCGCACAGCCCTCAGACAGCACACAGTTCTCAAACCCTCAGTCTGTGAAAAAAGTGAACTGCTTTCAGACCATTTCAGAAGAATTCATCTTTTGGGGTAGGGAAATAGCAGAGTTTTTTCCCTGGGTTTGGACTGGTCAACATACAGGTGCATATGGTTATTTTAAAAGGCTTCTGTTCCGCTGGGCTACCTTTGACCAATGGGTTCTGTGGCTAGAGAAAGCTGGCCTTTGGGATACTTTACTGAGTGCACACATAGGCGTTTCTGGGTTGTGGTTTTTTTTCTACTGCCCAGGAAGGGATAAGGCCAGGAAAAAGCAAGTAAATGAGCAAAAACAACAAGGAACTCATCCCCGGGTGTTTCCTCCATTCCTGAGGTCCCTCCAATATATGTTTTCTCTGCCTTTAAGAGTCTTCTGGTAGGTGTGTGGCTTTCATATTTTTTTTTTTTTTTTTTTTTTTTTGAGACAG